>NW_026712925.1:400000-2800000 GCF_030625045.1 Achroia grisella
TTAGATAATGATCTAATATTAGAGTCCTGCAAGTTTATTAGTGCACATGCATTGATAATAGCATGGTCGAGTACACGAAGTATATTTAAATTAATTAAACTGAATGTATACTTCAGTACACTACTTGTGACTTGTTTACTAGCTTGTGACGTCACGCAGATAATATGGCGTCCGCCATTACAGAGACAGCGTTTTTAGCGCGAATATTGTAATTTAAATTTTAACACAATATTTTACGGAAAATACTGCAAAATTTCGCAGAAATATACTTGTGGTGTATTAATCATATACCAACGAATCTAAATCTCTAATTTAAAACAATTTTTCAAAATCAGTCAAATAGCCTATCAAACGCACATATCTCTTTCCTAACATAGTTTTTCCACAATATACGATTTAAACTCTCTTTAACGAGAAACGATAAAAGTCAATCATTTTCACATTATAATGGGTTATACGAGAGAATACTCGTACAATGTGTAACATCATATACCGTGTTATAGAGCGATTTCTGTATTTGCTAAATTGTATTATACAAGTGACAGTTAGGATTTCGGGGCGAGTTCCCGTATTTATCAAACTTAAGCCTACTGAAGCGATAACACCTACCTGTAAAATGGCTTCTACAATAGTCATCGTTTTGCCAGTTCCCGGCGGCCCGAACACCATGTAAGGAGCTCGACCCGAAGTCCCTGATACAATGTGCTGCACTGCTGACCTCTGTTCTTCGTTGTCTCTTATTAATTTATTGTAAAATCTGAAAGTTACATTTTTTAAGTAACAGTGGATTTTGATTACTAAAATCGGCAAAGTAATGGAAACGGCTGTTTCGGAAACCTCCAACAATTTATCATGCAATTTCCTTGCAACTAACATAATCATTGTAAGAAAATAAATACAAATCCATGCTGAACCACCGAGATTTGAAGAAAAACGTCATACGTCTAATAAAACTATATTTTATATACGTCTATGTATCATATTAAACTGTATTTTATTATCATTTACTTTTTTTTTAAAGAAAGTATTAATATAATAATATTCTAATAGTGAAAAAATATCACAGATAGGTTATTATCCTTCAATATAGATAAAAATTATGTATGTAATCGAGACAGACGCCACTAACATGAAACAGGAAACATATATAAATAATGTCTGCTTGTCGGATGCTTTTTTCAATATTTATCTTAAAAAGTTTAATATCTCAAATTGTATTTATAACAAAATAAAAGGGAAATTCACCTTTAGGATGTTTAGATCTTACCTTGGAATCATCTTAAGCGCCACTTGTTTCTTGCTCGGTACTGGGAACACTCGGCTATTCTGTTTGCTGGTGAACAACTTAGAGACAGCATCATGCATACGTTCCAATGGAACACGAGACATGAGGAAGTGCACATCGTACAAAGTGTCTTCATTGTAGAGGTCGTTGAAACTGATACATTAAGAATAATAGAATATTTAATAATAATAATATAACTGTATATTATGCGCAGAAAAAATATTACAGAAAAAATTAATATAAAAATTCTAAACCAAAGGCGCCCTTGATGCTTAAAGCAATCTCCTACAAAAAACCGGGCCTTTTTTATTACTATGTCATAAAAATACTAGATCAATCTAAAGTTAGTAGTTACGCTAATATAAATTTTCTGTTCTATGGCGCAGAAACATGGATTCTCATAGAAAATGTAGTTAAGAGTATTAAAAAATCACACCCCAGTAATCAGTATCAATCCCAATACAATTCCAGTTACATAAAAAACGACACTCCGAATTGAGACAAATCTAACGACAATGTATGTAATGTGTAATGTATGTATTTTGTAATAAAAAACAGGGATTAACTATTTTTATACAGTGAACATTATTCAATATAGCTAAGGCATATTTAAAACGAACTGTACAAATCGAAATGTGAAACCTTACCTCTCATCGAATTCTGTTAATTGTATCTGACAATCCATAATGTTCTTAACGAAGCTCTCATACACTATACCAGGACTCTCACTAGGGCGGATTAAAACTTTATCACCTAAAATAAAAATAAATAGTAATATTAAGTAGCTATTAACTTTGAAAATATTCTATTATAAGATGCATTATTACTAGGTGGAGAAATATATAATATAGCATGGTAAAACTGTTTTTAAACTGCTAAACCACTAGTCTTCCTAAATTGCAGGAAAAGGATCAACATCTGAATATCATTATTCAGGAATAATCAAGGTGCAGATCACTATTGTGCAAACCAACGGCTTTGTTGGTTTAATAGTTTTCTTTTGCAGATTGTCATTTTTATTAATTAATTAATATAAAAAATTCTCACCGCGTAATACAGATGGACGTTTTTCAGCTAAACCTTCCACTTCTAGTAGGTATCCATTTTCGTTGTCTTGTTTAGTCAATTTGACTTTAGCCATATTGAATTTCTAAAAGAAAGTAGGATGTATATGTATATGGAATGGACCTTAGGTATCATACACTAATTGACCTTAGAGTTTACAGAAAAGAATGATAAGCTAAGCAGAGCTTCTGTTATGAGTCCTAGACAACTGATATTTATATCAGTTGTGTTGTGCTATATTTTTTAAATGCATATTATACATACATAGAAAACACCCAGACCAATACAAACAAACAATAAAACTCATGAACACACATTGTTTACACATTCGGTCGCACATCCGAGTCCTCGCACATTTACATTGTGCGAGGAATCGGATGTGCGACCATTGTAAGTAAAGCGATCGGCTGAACTTCCTTTTGGTATATTTACTTTACTCTTTGGGCTAAACCGAAAGACCACAGGGACAACCAATAGTAAGTCTGAATTATAAATTAGATAAAAAAATAACCTTAAGATTAATTCGGGCAATAATCTCTTCCCACCACAGTAAATGACGAAAATACAGCATATAATTTTTGGGTGTTATACCTTCCTCAAATATAGATCTGAAAAGAAATACTATTTACAAAAAATATAATAGACCATATGAATGTCAGATGTTGTCTAATTCAAAAAGTACTATAGTCTCTTTTTTAAACACAGAGACTAAATAAACTGGTGTAAATGTCAAATTTTTCAAATAATGTTACCAGCTGTAACGGGATACCGATTGATTGAATAGTATTTTTTTGTTTTAGATGATTAGTTTTAAGGGTATGACAATTGTTTCAAAATTTACACATATAGTAATTTTTACTGTATTAAGCTACAAACCAACTACATATTTATTTCAAATAACTAAATGTTTTATATAGTTTTATAAAAATATGACACCATAGGAACATCATTTGTTTTATAAAAAAGCGAGTTAGTTTACCTTTATTTACTGAAATAATATATCTTGATATAACAAGAATCGGAAAAATGTTTCAACATTGGTAATGTAAAATTTGTTGCGGAGATAAAAAGAACAGACTATAGACAGATTATGCTTAAATCGTGACAAACTTGAACCAACTTTAATTAATTCCATCATCCACTCCTTAAAAAAGGAATTATACCGATAAAAAATATTCAACTATAATAATAAAAACGGATAGAAAAATAAACGAAATATATGTTTTTCTTGTTTGTATAGTTTACGATTACGGAACACAGTGTTAAGTTGTTGAAGTTATTTAATTTGCTTTATATAGAACAGATACTACACAATTTTTGACTTCAACCAAACAATAATAAACTAAAAGGTTTCACAAATAGTAACAAAATATCAAAATTATTAAATAGTATCTCGTTGCGTCGTCGACTTCAGTCCACTAGCTGCCTTAAGTACACTCTTTGACGCGCGAATCTGCTTTTAAGCAGTAATGAATGTGCATGCACCGCGCGTGCATTCCCGCGTCTTTCAGTCGTGCTTTAACGTGTTTTTGTAATAATTAATTATCATTGAAAAATGGCGGACATCTGACAATGGAACAAAGAGATAATTATAGTTAAGGGTGTAATATAAATCAATACAAATCTTGAACTTGTATTTGGAAAATAAAAACTGTGTGATAAAAAAAAAGTTTGAAAAGTGAAATGACATGATAGATTACGTGCGAAAATACAATGAACGAACATAAAAAGTAGTAAAAATCCCTCACGTAAGCGTGCGTTGGCTTTCCCGCGCTAAATCGCACGCGTACATGATAGCGTATGAAAGAATGTGTAAAGGCAGCTATTCACTGGTTGTCTGTATGCATGTTGTGAGCCGCCAGAGCCTAAATTTCAACCACACAATTCGTAAAAGCGATCATTACGATGAATACGCTAAATAGTATGTACCTTGTATCTACTAAGACTTGCCGCAGCAGTTTCAATTGATCTGGTGGTGCTTTTATATTTTCCAAAGCATTTTCCTCAAGGCCATGCGGTAACAGTATCTTCAATGATTTCGGTACTTTATATGCTGTTTGATTATTCCTACAACGTAGATGAGATTAAAAATTGTTTCTTTGTACATTGTAATTAATAATGTATAAAGTAAAATAACAATAAATTTAATGTTTACTATTGAGGGGCTCTAAAACTTGGGTCTCATAGGATTTGCCGATACGGACTTTGTACAAAGGCGTCTGCCTGGGAACCTCTGTATCACATTTACTCATGAAACGATGTGAAAAATTGAAAAATATTTTTTATTTAAAACTTTAAACAAATTGCGTGCTCACGCGATCGATTTAGTAAATAGTTAAAACTTCTTTTCACTTTGATTCTTGGATTAAATGTTTCTTACATGGACGTCCTACCTGGATTTTTACAATGGTACGGCCCTAAATGATATACCAATACGAATTTAAATTAAACATACACATGTGTTGGTGAGATAATGTAGTGATCAGCCTTGCCCCAAACCTCACTTGTATAATGACTTTTTTGATATTGACGTTCCGATGGATTATCCAGTACTGTCACCAACTGTGCAAAAAAAAAATATACACTAGAAAAAAGAGTGTAAAATATTTGCTTAAAAGAACAACAGATTGGTTTCCGGTCCATTACTCTGAATGCGAGAAAAATTAAGTTAAATTGATTAATATTATTCTATTTGTAGGTTCCTGAAAGGCCAGAGTCTGGCCTTTCTTCGTCCTTAACAAACTGAAAAATGGAATTAAACTAAAACTTGTGCTGTGTTTAAAGCATTTTGAGCACATTATATAGACAAAAATGATTATCTGACACATCACAGTATGAACATTATATAAAAATTATAGATAATTAGGTGCCCCAAAATATATATCTATATTTTGAATAATAAATGACACAATAAGTAATAAAACTTACTAGCTTCTTTATATAATTTGAAAGGATTATTTTTATAGTATGTGCGACAAACAGCTTACAACACACCTAATGTATGAGCAAATATAACACCAGAGGAATTCCGGGCTTTAAAATAAGACTATTCTCTTTCTTGAAACTATCAACATCGTTCAGACTGAATACAATTGCTAGGAGTTGGTTTTAGAATGTGGTTGTAAGTTGTAATTATTTGTTGTTTCCACAAAACCAGCTTTTACACATATATGAGTCTGATCTGCTTTTTATTTTAGTCTCTCATGCTTTTTCAGCTAGCGGTGGGCTATGCGTGATGGATGCAGGAATTGGAAAACGAGTTAAATGTATTTATTAAAATTATACCTTTTGTGAATACATGACAATAAATAATAACGATCGAACCGGTGTCTTTATTCGAGTTGTGTGGTATTTGTCGCCCGTTTTAGTTAAGAATTTGAAAAATAAGTAGTACATTTATAACTTACCAATTCCCGAACAACAATCAAAACTTTTTGTTTGTTTTCTGATTCCTTCTGGAAAGTAAATATTATTGGCATCTCATAATGGCCGATATCTACTGTTTCAAATGTAACGATAACTTTTCCCTGAAGAGTTGTTTCTGTAATGTGAATAATCAAGATAAGCTTTTATCTACAACTGTCTTTAGTAACGGGTTCAAACTGTATAATAGTAATTTCTAAATCTTTAATCTTACTAATATTATTACTGCAAAAATTTGTGAATAAATAGTTGGAAGGCTGTTTGTTACTCTTTTACTCAAAAAATACTCAACAGATTTTGATGAAGTACTTTATAGAGTATTATAGCTTATACATCAGAATACACATA
This sequence comes from Achroia grisella, assembly GCF_030625045.1. NCBI lineage: Eukaryota > Metazoa > Arthropoda > Insecta > Lepidoptera > Pyralidae > Achroia > Achroia grisella. The sequence continues at coordinate 406,122 of NW_026712925.1, forward strand.
GGCAATAATTTTAAAATATGTTATGTAAATTTTGTGAAATATAAGTCAAGTAAGTGTGATGGAGACGAAGTTGCGCGGGTCAGCTTGTAAATAATAATAATATCTTCTGTAATTAGTGTTTTATTATTATCTAGTAACCACATACAGTTATCACGTAAGTGGTAACAAGTAACTGCTAATATATTTTTTTATACCACGTAGGTGGCAAATAAGCATACTATGGTAAACGATTACGGATGGTTACGGCCTATGGACGCCTGAAAAACCATGAGGGTCACGTGCGCGTTGCCGACTATTAAAAAACCTTAATATACCCTTCTTAAAAAACCCCATGCTGTAGTATTGTGAGAAAACCTCGGCAGGTAGTTCATTCCACAATCTAAGTGTACGCAGGAGACAGCTCCTCTGAAACCGCAATGGGCGAAACCTTTTAGGTTCCAGCGTGCGGGGATGAATACAGTAGTTCAGACTGATATATAATATTTTACTGTACTGGATAATTTTGTTTACTGTTGTGACGTGTGTTTAGCACTGTTGTTTAATTTTCTTTATTATGGTCGCGGATTCGATTTCTCGTACAGTACAAACATTATTATTATTTACAAAAAATAATATCTCTGTATTTTATATCATTTTTATCAGTTGTCTAGTATACCTATAACACAAGGTCTGCTTAGCTTAAAATATGGCATATACAAGACAATAACAAGGTATAATAACAGGTATAAGACAACAACAACAATAAATAAATTGTATTTATTACTTTTTTATTTGGCATCACGCAGTAAGAAAGTTGCAAGTAGTCATTGATCCAAATAAAAAATTAAATCGTTTGTTAAAAAAAATGTTTCTAGACTGAATATTTATTGACCATAACATTCTATACTTCAACCATGCCAATTTTCATATTACTCATCCGCCTAATTTCGTATTTAGTAAATCAGGGCATTTTTACTTCCTGTAGTAAGTAATTAGTAGGATACAAACCATACATTTTATTGCTATCTCGGTAGCAAAGGAACAACTGTAAAGATTAGATACTCACTTTTTTCCATACGATACGATTCTCCACCAAATATATAAGGATGATCATTCATTTGAAATTGTTGCTGGGGGTGACCAAGTATTACGCCAACAAAATTTATACTATCTGTTTTCATATCGTTGCTGATATCAAATGAAAACACAATTTTTTGTTTGGGTTTCACCTGAAAACAAAATACTAACCTAATATTTTCTGAATGTGTAATGTCGTTGACTACACCGACTTGTAGACTGCAAAGTCCGCAAGATCAAATCTAATCGATACAAATAAAATTGGCATTTTCTCTAGTAATTGAAACAGACACCGACAACAAATAACATTACAACGGACGCTCGTGTTCACCCACTCTACCTTGAACTTTAATATACCTGCTCAGAGGAATATGTGCATTCAACTAACGAGCCATACTAATGCCTCTGTCTGTCCCATAAGGGATTATAGACGTGGACGTATATCATCTCTCGCATCTATTACATTATAACCGTCACTGTGGGAAGGAAATTGTTACTAATGTAGTCTGATGACCCCAATTAATAGCAATGTGTGGTATGGTCAAGTTAACCTTCACGTTGCAAACTATAATGATAAATTCTTGCAGAATTAGCCATGTTATAATTTACAACCTCATCTCATGCGCATTTTGTCATTCCCCACACTGATGTCTCGCCATCGTATACCGTTAGCCAGCGGGTACACCAATCCATTACACTCGAAAGAATAATAAACATAAATAATCCTCCATTTTTATTCGACTTTAATTATTTAAAGTTCCTTTCGGAGTACATTACAGAGTCCAGAATTTATAGAATTAACTAAATGGTATTGTGATTTGGAGTTTAATAAGTAGGTAGATGTAAGTATATGAAAAAAACTATAGCATAGAATTGTCTTTGCAATCAGTCATAATTCCAGACAACTAATACAACATTTGTGTTCAGTGCTCACTTATATTATACAGAGATAACCTGCCTGCCTAACCTGAAACCTTTGGAGAATTGTTTGTGAACTAAACCTCTATATCACAATATAGTTAAAAATCATATTATAGACATATGTGTTACATAAGTGTGCTAAGATTGAAACTTTACAAAAGAGATAATGAAAGAAACACTTACTTGGATTCTAATTTTTCTGCTATCAGATTTATTTATATTATTAGGAGTGACTCCATTAACTACATCGATATGAGCATCACACACTATGATAATTCCATCTCTGTTTCCACCGTAAAACTTTCTGTAAAAAGTATTATTTTTAATTATTAATATTTATATTATGTTTTGCCTCATACATTTTATTCCTGAACGGGTGCTGCTTATAATTACTGGCCTGCTTTTTACTCTAGTTCTAATAGCTATATTTATTTACTTTGACAATCTTGCTATTTGACAGTTTGTATTCACATATAATCCTTAATAAAATAATGGGATAAAGGCAAGGCAATGATGATGTAATGCTGACAACATTTATTCAAAGGAGCACACAAGTTTCATGTTTATTGTTCTCTAATAAATATTATATAGGTATATTACTATTAAAAAATGCTTATTTAATATTATTCGAATAAAGATTTTTCTGTCTATTATGTGTAACTTCACTTATTTCCCATGTGTTTGTTGGAGTTCAATTTGCGAATTGTTATAACAGTTCAAACCTTATTTAAAGGTTTATACAGCTATATTATCTTTATCTAATTTCGTTTTATAATGTACAATGTATGTAAATATGCAGGACCAAATGTTGATAAATACAATATTAGTAAATGGATGTGCATAATGTTAAGATAGTAAGCCAATCCAAAGACAATTTTTTTATATATATATATCTATATGTAGAAGAAATAAAGGAAGTCATCTGCGTTGGGTCCTGTATCTCCCTTCTTAATCCTTAAACAGTGCTTGTAGTTATTACAGGGTTTGGATGCACCACACATGTTACCTAGTCTTTCAGGATGGCATCACTTAAGAATCACCATGGTTGTTACAAGAAATTGTGATAAACATGGTATCATTTATATTTGTGTACATGTAGTTGACAGTTACCACTTATAATCAAATTGTAATGGCACCTTGTTTCAGTTAAATAAAAAAAGGCAGTCTTTTATTAATTACTGTTAAATAATACTAACTTGTTGTTTTTATAATTGGCAAGTATTAAATTACTCATGTGCTTCGGAGTGGCTTCATGTTCACAATCAGCATTCTCATCATAGAACTCGTCAACTGAACCGCAGACTTTACAATACATTTCTCCTGAAAGTATATAATAGTATTTAAGATTAGATTTATATATATATATTATATATATTATTTTGATATATTAGATTTTCATTTCAGATATAATTTGTTAAAACCAAGATGGACTGTTAAATCGTCTGCGTCAGGTATCTCAGTCTCTCCTACTTCAGTCCCCAGTAGCTTGCTTTGTAATATGTGTTTCAGTGTCGCAACATTCTGGGGTCAGTGTATTTAGTTGCCATTGACACGAAAGAAGGAGTTGTTCGGTGCAATGAAATTACATGATAAGGTGTATGGCATCTCACACCTTTGGAATGGGAACACATTAGTGGTATCAGGGGTAACACTGCTGTTCATGCACACAGATTACCACTTACGATCAGGTGGATTGTCATCTTGTTTCACATTCCTATCCTTACTAATATTATAAATGCGAAAGTAACTCGATCTGTCTGTCTGTCTGTCTCGCTTTCACGCCAAAACTACTGAACCGATTTAAATGAAATTTGGTACACAGATAGTCTAGACCCTGAGAAAGAACATAGGCTACTTTTTAATGTGAAAAAGGGGTCGTAAGGGGTTTAAATTGGGGGTGAAAGATTGTATGGAAGAATAGTCATTATTGAAGCTAGATGCTTGAAACTTATTTTTGAGGCTGATAACTGAATATGAATAAATATGATATTCAAAGTTTTTAAAAATTTTACCCTTAAGGGAGTAAAATAAAAGAGTGGATGAAAGTTTTAGGTAAATTCGTCATTTTTGAAGCCAGATCTATGAAACTTTTTCCATTGGCTTTTTTGGGTTAGTTTATAAAATATCCCACTAATATTATAACTGTGAAAGTAACTTTATCTGTCTGTCTGTTAGTCTCACTTACACGCTAAAACTACTGAACCGATTTAAATGAAATTTGCTACACAGTTAGTCTAGACCCTGAAAAGGATATAGGCTACTTTTGAATGCGATAGAAGGGTTATAAGGGGTTGAAAGAGTTATGTATGGAAGTGTCGTCATTTTAGAAGATGAAACGATGAAAATTTTTCATTTGGCTTGTATTGGGTTAGGTCATTAAATATTTTTTTCATTATTTGGTCAAGGTCACTATTTTCGCGGACGAAGTCGCGGGTACAGCTAGTTACATATAAATATGTTTTGTTATACTGTTGTTTTGGTATATGTATGTAAATGAGCGGCAATTGAAACAATGTTGACTTAACAGCATGAGAAATAATAATAAATAAATAGTAAATGATAACAATATATTCTGATTATTTTTATTTGAATAGATGTTTATTGAAATATAGATTCACAAATAGTTAGTCATTTTTTGCTCTTATATCTTATCTAGTGGCATATATCTTATCTATTCTTATGTATCTACTACAAATTTATTCTATAACTGAAAATTATGCATTATTATTATTTGTGTTATTTTTAACTAATTCTGGTAATGGTTCTTAAACATCAATAGCCAAAGGATTGATGTTTGTACTTCATTTCAACATTTATTTTGCTATTTCTGTTTATTACCTAGTTGTTTTTGTAATTATGAGATTGAAGTTTGTATGAAAGAAAGTTATTTTTTTATATAGAAAGAATTTGGGACAAAATTCATAAATAATTATAAATATACAATAAAAAGCTAAATATGATTTCTATGATGATGTAAGTAATATGTATAATTTAATTTATTAGTATACCAATAAGTAAAATCATGGTAGGTGGAACATGCTTAATAATCCAATAGAAAGACTTCAATGCAAGTGTCAACTCACAAATAATATCATAACAACAAGACAATGACTATAATCTGTACAAAAATTTAAAAAAATAACAACAACTGCACAGTATTACATTGGCTCATTTATGAAGTAATTGCTCATGTATTTTACACAACAAATTATGATCAGTTATCAATTAACAGGTTTATTCTAATACTTGGCTATACTATATATTATTGCAAAGTAGTGAGATATTTCTTAATCAAAGATTCATTAGCAAACAGATCTGAATGTCTGAAATATAGACAAAAAATATTATGTACATACATATTTAGGCAACAAAAAGTAAATGAAAGCAAAATTAAAGATTATGAATAAGTAAATAAAGAAGGTAAAATTACATTCAACAGAATTATTGTCTATTTAGTTGTTTGATCAGTGGATATTATTGTTACATTTTATTACTCACAAGTCAGTGCCAGGTTAACCTAGTAGCAAGAGCAACAAATGCTACGGGTCAACAAACTCACAACTGTCCGAATTTCATACAACAAAGAAATATTAAACAATTATTTTTGGTTTGTACAAATAAGATTTTGACTATACGTCAAAATCTAGTCTGTAATAGTCAAAATTTAGTAAAATATCTATCATGTGTATGAGTTTTTTTTTAAAAGAGATAACCAAGCTTACATCAGCAATCTTAAAAAATTGTGACATGTTGCGAACTTAACATAAGTCTTGGTATTAAATTAACACATGTTGAGTGTATCAGTAATTGTCGAATAATAAGGTACTTTTAAACCTAATTAAAATAAACAATTGTTATTTACCTGTACAGAGAGCAAATTGCAGATTATATTAAAGTTAGTAAATCAATAATTTACTGACCAGTAACAAGTGGACTCATGCTTTCATATTCAAATGTTGCTGATCATCATTCAACAATCACAAAGTTAACTCATCATCGCACTTACATTATCTATTTCAATTATAACACTCAGGGTGATATAGAACTGTGCAAAAACTTAGTGCATAATAGTCAGTAATATGACATAGTTTCTGTGCAAAAATCCTGGTAAGAAAATTATAATTGTGTTCATATAGTATGATTACTTTTTTCTACATTTAGTTATAAGATAAATATATAATGATATTTACTAAGAAAGCAAAGTAAGGTATATTATATCTACTCATTAAGCAACTGGATTTCAAAATACAGGGTTAAAAATATTAATACTAAAACTTGATGTTCATGAGCAGCTAAAATGTTCTACATAAATAAATAATTTCTGATTAAATTTCAATTTAATGCCAGGGGTAAACATAATGAATGTAAAAAGCATATGTTTCTGAATAAACATTCTTATTATTATTACCAAACAGATTGATTGACTGATCAGTTCTGTATGCAGTTGTTCTCTCACATACATGTTTCAGATATTTGATTCATTTCAACTCTTCTACAATTATTCAAGTGTTGAAGTCTTTTAGGATCCATGAGTTGAGCAATTCTTCACACAGAATAATGTACCAAATTACTGCAAAACTACTTTGTTATGTGGGTGACCATAGGAAATCAATACAATTTACAATTACTCATACAAAACAATGAAATAAATGCTGTTTTTGTAGGGAAAAATCTTTACCTACGTCGCAATATTGATAATTTATGTAGTAACTCAAAATACTTCAATGAATTACAATATACAAAAGAAAATTACTTACTTAAAAGGGAATTCCAAAACACAAGAACAAAGTGTATTTAGTTTTGTGAAAATAAACTTATTACACAGTTGATTTTAAAACCAAAGAACAACAATGGAAAGAACTCTCTTGTATGTACTAAAAACTAGTATTAAATGCATTTACACGAAATAATAATTTTAAAATAATTATGAAATATCTATTTATACTTATTATACTTACAGATTATGACGTTATAGAAGATTCTAGAATAAAAACAAAGGAAACTGAAATATAAATTATCAATATTCAGGTACTGGGAATTACAGTGTATTCATATTTAAATCCGTAATCCGGCCGAATACAGAACCAAATTGTGCTGAAATGTGCTAATTGAAATAATTGTGCATTATGGAAATCTGAGTTTATTGCCAGACAATACTCTTAATTGAATAGTTTTATTAAAAATAGCCATTAAGTTGAATTTACTTGATGATATTAACATGCATTGTATTACGTAGTACTAATTGGGCTGAATACGCACAATTGTGATATATATGTTCACCCTGAGGAATTCCCCGAATTTCAGAACAATATGAAATAGTCAGAATATAACCATAGACCAAAACATTATATATTTTTTTATTGGTTTGGAGAGTAAGGCAAAAGGACTCAGCCCATACAACCATTGTCTTCGGTAGTATTCTTATATTTCCTTCAATGTATTGTCTTCACAAATTATATCTATTCTAATGTTTCAAATATACATAGTTTCTATGTTTTTCTGTTTTATTAATTTTAGAGAGAGAGTGTGGAATCTCTATGTTAAGATATATTTTCATTAATTTAAATTAATAACTATTACGCGATTCAATGCAAAATGTTGGCAGCAGAACATTGACAACTATTTTTTTAATCATTTTTTCCATTAATGGTCTGGCACCTTTTTCTTTTGCTAATTTTGTTTAAGGAAGATGCAAAAAATAAAGTTATGTAAGTGATACAAAACGATATAGACTATAAGGAAATATTGGTTTAATTCAACTAAAATGCTAGTAAGATATACATGTTGAAATGGTACAATATGACAAAACAATAAAAAAACAAATCATAGGTTCGTAACGATATCATGTGAATCTATCGGTAAAACCGGTAAGGATATACATCATCTGGTTCTTTTCATCCCGTAAAACGGAGACATTTACATAAATATTGCAAAAATTGCAATAAACGTAAAAGTATAAATTCATATAATATATAATTGATTGTCATTGTTTAGAAAAAGAATAATGAAATTGAAGTAGATATTTATTATTCCTCATTCATCTTCTAAAAATTTATGTCATGTGGTACACGCTGTTAAAAAGGAAGCATTTTTTTATAGCACAGGAGGCAAACGAGGTTGCGGCTCACCTGATGGTAAGTGACTACCGCCGTCCATGAGCACACGCAACACCAGGGAAATTGCAAGTGCATTGTCGGCCTTTTAAATAGGAATAAGCTCTTTTCTTGAAGGTTTCAATATTTATTCACATTGATTCATTTCTTAAACAGCATTCATTTAGAAATATCATCAATGTAAGTGTTAAACGTATAGGCTGAAATAGAATAACATTGTCTCTGTTTGTCAAAAGGTTTCCGATCTTAATATTCCTCCCTTACTCTTGGAATCTCTCCAATGGAAGTATTCTTATTATTAAAACTAGAAGTCTGAATCTTATTTTTTAGGCTGTCGAAAAATTATAAATAAAGAAAAAGAATTGTAAGGGGTTGCAAGGGGAGATGAAAGATTGTGTATTCTAACAAAATAGTGCTTTATTACTATGGCCTTAGGGGCCCCATTATCCTAATGTGCCCAGGGCCTCTAATAGGTGAAAGACCCTGTTGGGACTAGAGGGCGCTGTGTGAATTGATATAATTGCAATTAACAATTTGAACTTGTAATTTGCAATGTCTTGCCTATACCGGTAGGTACCTAAACTACTTCAGAATTATAGAAATATAAGTACATACCTACGTAAATCATTTAACTGTATGTAAATTGTAATAGAAAAAATTGACAATGTAATAAGAAAGAATAAGAAACACAATTGTAAATTTAATTTATTTTTATAATAATATACATTTATTTGAGATCAAGTACGTTTTCATTATATCACAGGAGCAAATAATATCTACTCGTACTAAATATGTACTTACTTAAAATAAATAAATAATTGTCTGTTTCACGCAGGTATTCACTATTCATACATAGAATTCGAAAAAGGATAACAAATTTATATGAACACAAATCAAGATCCCTCTGATGGGTAAAAAAACTGGTGAAAATGAATTCGCGCACAGAGAGTTTCGAATAAGTAATATCACTTTGACATTGATAAAATATTAACTATTAATTTTATAAATAAATAAGTAGACTCATATATATCTAGATAGGTATATCAAGGACCTTCAAAGTCTCCATTTGCGGCACCTAATAGTAGGTAACTATAAGTACCTAAGCAGTTTTATCTAAGCTGGAGACTATTCAATATAAGGACCAATAATAAAAATATAATTTTGCTATATCTATAATGACACCGAATCATCATATTTTATCGATTAATCTGTTGCATCAATTTTAATTCCAAGAATGTGGAAAATTAGATATTTAAATATTACGCTTCGCTCTTAACGGGTACCGTCGATTGGGATTAAGAAGCCATTGAGTTTTGCTCTCCACATTGTACTCGAGCCCTGTGCAAACTCCAAGGTACTTATTACAGTAATACCCTGGTGCACACTTTTGTCCGTAAATATCGAAATCCATTTTCTCAGTACATTGCTCCTTAGGTCCCTGAAAAGATATAATGGAATTTATACTAAAATAATAAACACTGTAAATATTAAATTAGGTAATTCTATAATAATGCTTATTTATTATTCCTACTAAGTACCTACCTACTTCAAATCAAGTAACTTGCTTGTATGTCGATTTGATTCTTTTATTTTTATAATAATACAGAAACCTATTATTATTTGATTAGGTAAATTAACGAATAGTGGAAAAAGAAGACTACCCAATTGAGGAAGACAATCTCCCTGAAAAAAATAATTCTCGACCTTTTATGAAAATCACTTTTAGTCCTTACTAATATTATAATTGCGAAAGTAAGTCTGTCTGTCTGTCTATCTGTCTGACGTGCTTTCAGGTCAAAACTACAGAACCGATTTAAATGAAATTTGGTACACAGTATCTATTTACTATCTTTATCTATTACTATATTTATTAAATAATTAATCATTTATGAAGATTGCTTTAGTTATATTATTTTGTGTAAGAGAATATACAAGCATGTTCTACAATAAATTGTAGGCGTAAAAGCAATATTTACCCTATAGCAATCCAGTCGATTATCGCAGATGGTGTTGACATATGTGCCACGTTGACACCTCTTGTATCTCTTGTTACCTCTGACGATAGGACACACCTCATTGCTTGGTAACCAATCACTAGAACTGGATCCAACACATACCGGACACTCGACAATATCCCTGTTAATTACAATTATTGTATTAATACAACAGTAGAATTTATAGAAACTAGGATGTATAAAAAATGCATATTTAGGAGTAATGAACTAAACTCTTTCATACCAATTACTAAATGAAATATTGTGATCAAAAATGTCTTTCTCTTGTACTACCTCTAATGAACAATACTAACCACCGACTACAAATATCTACGGACAAACATATGGATATCACAAATCTTAAATGTTTCTCTTTGCTTGTTTGTAATTTACCTATATGAATAGACAAATTGGGAAGAATATTTCATTCTTTAAAGAAACACGCCCCATAAAAAAGTAACAGTGCCATCTCTGTATATTAAATATTTTTTTCACAGAATAAAGTAAGTATAAGTTGCATTTAGATATATTTTTTAAATTAAATGAGGTTACTATATGTATATATATATTGTTATTTCGAATACCATGCATGCTTATCTACGATGTCAAGGGCGTGAAATGTATTTCAACTGCAAATAGCTTGCTTTGCACTATAGTATATTTCGGTTTGAAAGGTTGGAATATGACACTAAGACACTAAGGTCAGCTTAATTGTGTTTTCAAATTTTAATTTAATACCTCAAAACATATTTCACATTGCTTGACAAACTATCTGCTTTAGATTACGATATTATCTTATTAGTTTATCAACATTCTCCGCAATCTCTCTGTAGTTCATACCTACCACTACAGCGTAGCTTACTTGAAAAAGATTTATTTTACATTCCAATGTCCTTTTAATAAAACTAAAATATGTCGAATGCGTCTTCTACTTACTCATTATTACTCAATTTTGAAACTGTATGAAGATGGAAAGTTCGCTTTCTTTGTGTAAAATAAGCAATCCATATTATTGTCTACATGTACTTACACTTATTTTTTTTAGTCATACACTTATTTTTTAATGCAGATACGTAACGTGAAATAGGTAACTATCAGCCTCATCTTTCATCCTACAATGCTTACAAGCCTGCATATACCGTCATCGCCGACAGAATAATTCTTTTTAAAAAAACTATTCATAGCACTTTTAAATGGTCTCATAAATTACATTAAATTATTTTCTTAAATTATTTATTATCTTGAAGCAAACTTATTTTATTATACTATTACTATGTTATACTTACTATTAAGAAGTACTACTGTGTGCTACACTGTACAGTCTCTGCCTCAACTAATTCTGCCGACGAACTGAATTCATGTCTCAAATTGTATACGTCGTTTTTAACTTACCCTTCAGTATCATCCAGTGGTTCGTCTCTTTCGATGAGGTTGCGAGTGTCATATTCTCCTCTGTAGTGAGCCAGGCACACACCGATTGTCAACATCACGTACAATATTGGATGCATGTCCACAGTTCTTTAAACATGTAACAGATACAACTTGTTGCAGTACATAATAAAAATTGACAATTAGATATTCTATAATTATTAGAATTTACAATCAGGCGAGCTCCATGATAGTACTTCTCAATTCATTTTTAAAAATCAATGATTCATGTAAGTTTTTTAATTACTTATGCATGTCGAAATTTTTATTTTAATTAGTTTTTCTTAGCAAATAAAACGAATATACAAATGAAGCTTTAAAATGATAATTATTTATATTCTTCACTTGCTCTTGTTTGTAAGTATTTTATATGCATATTGAAATATATAGGTTGGTAATGTAAAGTAAGAAGTATGAAATATTTTTATAACATTTTTAATTCCTATAACATTGGCCGAATAATTTCTAAAACTACTCCAAATCTCAAATCGTAAACATTATATCAATAGTTTCTAATATACAACTATTTGACATGTAGATGGACGGATGGACAGTCTGCATGTCGGCAGAGAAAATTATTCGTTTGTTTCATGCGATTTATGAAATATATATTATAGTACTATAGATTGCCAGTAGTCATTGGCGTCATCTTAGTCACCATCGAAGGGAAAAACGTAGCGTCCGGTACGTAGTTTCTTATATGATTCACATAGACAGGTAAGTAGGGACTAAAATTAAAGTAACATTCAGTATTTTGATTTCACAAGTCACTGACATAGAATTAAATTTAAAAATAAACGTCATTGCAAACTGAGCAGACGTCAACCAACAAACAACGTACATAAATTTTCGACTTCCATTTTCATTGCTGCAAATGTATGAACGAAAGTTTTACATAAGCCAGACAGAATCGTCATTGGACCCGCAATATATTTCAATTATCAAGGCAACTGCGTCGATTGTGTATATCATAATGTGTGCGCAAACGCCACCGCCCGCCCGCCCAAACGTTTGCGCTCATAATGCGCATTCATGTGACACACTTCGCCCAAATCGGAGGCATTGAGACATTGCGGTTTACAACTGTGTGGTTTAAATAATCATAACATTTTAGGAATAACTCGTGAAAGAAATTTTTCAGTGGTTTTCAACAGCAGTTTTTTGTTTTATATAATAACAAAATAAAATGGGCATGATATCCCGAGTGCGTGGTAGGATAAGAAGTGACTCCTTCTCGAAGATTCAAACCATTAAATCTGAGGACAAAATCGCCAACATAGGTATGCCAATACATTGAAAATACAGAAGTATAGAACAAATATTTCCATTTTTTTAAATATTTAATCATATCTAGGTTTTATATACGTTATAGTATGTAGGTAATAAGTTTATGACCTATTTTAATAACTAACTTTCACCAATAAAACAGAAATAATATATCTAGTTCCAATTCCGTTGTTGATGTATGATGATTATTTTTAAAATGATTTGTTTGTCTGCATTCTACGAGTCATGTTTTATACACACGTTTCAATGAAGAATGTGCTTGTTTATAATCATGCCTAAATTCAGTACATACACAATGGAAGTTACATTGTCTCTTTATACTAAGTACATGGTGATTTAAAATCATAATTAATAGGAATGCAAGTGTTTAGAAATTCAATATGGCTTATAAAGCTGAGTTGAAAAGATATAATTTTAAAAATGTATTTACTAAATTATAATTGTAATAAAAAATTCCTTATTTATTAATTTTATAATGCAACGCAAACTATATATTATGCTCTAGACCACTTATGGTCGACTGATATAAAATCTGTAATGATGTTAAGTCTACCAAATGTATATTGTAAAGCCTTTTATAGAGCGTGCATTAAAAATACATAAATAAATTAATATTTTTATTCATATCGGCAAATAAATAAACAACTGGACAACATAAGTGGTATAGTAACATTGATGTTAGTAGTTTTAATTTATTTTGGTATCTATGTAATATATATCGCAAAACTTAGGTAATGTATGAAAAACAGCGTTGGGTAAAAAACTGACAAATTACAATTGATTAATTTACTGAAATTGCACAGGTACATTCAAATAATTGAGTTGTTTTGATTTCTATGGGAAAGATATATCCATACTCATTTTGAGTCGGCAACAACTCGATCAAAAATAAGTACAATACAGAAAAATATCAAAATTGCAGCCCTTATTTTTGAAATTGATATAATAATATAAATGTCCAACTGGCTGCGCTAACATTATACTTAGGTTGGTGGGTACCAGAGAAATAAGGTAAAATTCAACAAGAATTACCCATCAAGGAAGACCACGTGGCGGTCAGACATAATTTTTTTTTAAAGGATGATAATGGAATGGTGAACCTGCCTGCACTAACGGTTTACGCTGGCGGAGCACCAGTGGAGGATGGTAGGATGAGCATGAAGTCACATCAGTTAGCCCAACGTGACAAATTCACCGGGAATGTATCACGATGGTTTCCAGGGGGAACCGCGTGGAGGTCGATCTGACATGGTACATTGCTAGCAATGGGATCATTACTCCACATTACTAACAATCCCCTTCCCCCCGGTCAGACATAGTACAGCACTAGCAGTGGGGTCCAACCCAATAGGGGTAACCTAATAAACGCTTATCTTCCGCGGAAGCATGCAGAAACTATGGGATAACATTATTTTTTCCATTTTTTATAGCACTACTAGCTACTAGCCCCGGCTTCGCACGGGTATACATGTATTATATATATAAACCTGCCTCTTGAATCAGTCTATCTATTAAAAACTACCGCCTCAAAATCCATTGCGTAGTTTTAAAGATTTAAGCATACATAGGGACAGACAGCGACAGCGACTTTGTTTTATACTATGTAATGATGATGATGATGATATCTCAAGGCATAACAAAAGAAAGAACTAGAAACAAGAAAATTTTAACTTTCAGTAAAAGACCTTAAAATCTGTTACATTCCATAAAACTTTTTAAATAACAAATATTGTAAAAATCTTCAATTGTATTGAAGATTTTTATGTGAATTCATAAACGAATACATAAACATATATTTTTATTCTGACAGCCATAATTTAATATATATATACACTTTTAAGTTTTATTCTTAAATTGCTGGGTTATATTCGTTCGTTTTAGCATTCAAAAGGACGATGACCAGCTGTGAGCATGTGATGTGTTACAAAATAAAAACGGTTAAAATGGGAACAAATATTGTAAACTGTTTTTGACTTTCATATAAATTAGTATTTTTTAATAAACGATAATTCGAATGTCGAATTGTCTGTGGTGTCAAATTGACCAGGAAATAGGTATGATGTTTTCCGCGGGGGATAGCGAGGAGGTAAACCCGACAAATAGACCCCACTCCAACCATGCATCAATATAGATAAGCATAGATAGTGTTTATTTTTATTTCTATTGTGCGGAATGTAGTTTATAATACTACTGTTACGAGAAAATAAAATTCAGTTCTAAACTATTGTGGCACAAAATGATTTCTGGTTAAATATAAAAAAATTGCTTGCTCCACACATTACAGCGCTGACTTCAATAATGGTTCCACAGAGCAGATGGACGTCATAGGTGCATAGATAGACAGCACTATTGTTGCACATAATATAGAATCAAAATTACAAATAGATGAATACATAAATTCCGAACGGTCTTCTTTATTTGACGCCCTAAACGGTTTAGCAGTTTAACACATGCCTTATTTCCGATGGTCACTGGTTCAATTCCTCCCACGTTATCTGTGTTTTCCATTAGTATAATTATTTATACACTACTACATTTATATATAATTATTTTTACTATTTTTATCAGTTGTTTATTATCCTGATTAGCTTGATTCTCGATAGCGCAGTCTGAACTGCGCATCCTTAATATTATTATTATTGATAGACCATAAAACTGGTGCCTGCGAGTTCGTACTCGTGTATATTCGTAAATCACTTTCTATTAAAGATTAACAATAAACATCTATACATCGCCAGCTATTACTCTGTTAATAAAGTAATGTAGCTGGCGTATTAAAATATGTACTAAATTTATTATTCAGTCGTTTGCGAGGTATTTTTCTCAGCTTCCTTTAGCGTGCATGTTGAGCTATATTGAATTTTTCAAATTTCATACAATTCCTTCAGCCGTCTTTGCGTGAAATTTTAACACAGTAACAGCACAACATGATTACAGCACATTCAGCCACGCCATGATTTTACAATATTATTAGATGTAAAGAAGCAGTTTCGTCCTAGCCTTTTTTAGACACGATGGTGGCAAACAAGAATACGGCCCATCTGATGGTACCTAAATGGTTACCGTAGCCTATGGACGCCTGATACACCAGAGGTGTCAAGTGCGTGTTGCCGACCTTTAAGAAACCTAAATATACCCTTCTTGAAAAACTCCATGCTGTAACCCCGTCGCGTGAGAAAACCTCGGCAAGAAGTTAAATCCACAATCTAAGTGTACGGGGAGGAAACGTCTCTGAAACCGCACTGTCCGAGACCACTTCTTTTATGTAGGTAACAGAATTTTGCTTTATTTTTCAGTATGGTTGTTGTCGTTGGTACTTCTTCTCCCCTACTGGGCTCCGAGAGGACTGCTGGTGGCTTTGGGAGGAGCCTGGCTAATGGCGGCATACACTTGCTTGGTGGTGCCAGTACTGATTTCCGCGAACTACAAATACCCAGCGAGATGGTATCCTGCTGTTGCTAGACTTGCACAAGGTATATTTGCTAATATACTTATCACCAAACCAGTTCTTCCACTTATAGGGAAGTGATTGTTAGTAATACTGAATATACTACAAACCCATTGTTGCTAGTTATGCACCATGTTAGGTTGACCTCATTGCGAACTCACCTAGATACCACTAAGGTATTTAGATTCTAGATCCCCTAGATACCCTAGATATCACTAAGTGAATTCGTCACGATGAGCGAACTGACCAGACCTCATCCTATCACCTTTCACTGGAGGGTCGATATTTATCACGATGGTTTCCAAGGTAAACCGCGTGGAGGTTAACCTGATGTGATACTTTGCCAGTCATGGGGTCATTAGTCCACATTACTAACAATCCTCTTCCCCCCGCCATTTAGGAGTTAGGTGACTACTGATTACACAAAAAACGTACAGAAGAATTGTGTATATTGAAATGTTCACAATTTTAAGTATACATGGTTAAGCAAGGCCTAACACAAAGAGTCCTAACAAGCATTTAGGTGAAAAAAAGAGGGGCGTGCCATTCTCCTGACCTATGCGCCATCGCTTGAAATATTCACGATGACGTCATTCTTTCTCAAAATTAAATTCTGTTTCAGTCGTAAATAGATAATGGCGGTAGTCATAACTACAGATCCGCGTAAACAAGCATAATAACAGAGATGCTTAGATTGTGATTCTGTTTAAATTTATATATTACTTAATATAAAAGTTTCAACTAGAACATTTGACAAATATCTTAAAAGGTAGATCTTCATGAAATATAGATGAGAATAAACCTGATGACGTCAGCTCTTAAACAAAAAAAAAGCATAAAAAATAGATAAAGCAGTTTGGAAGCTGTGATACGTCTGCGGTGCATCGTCGGCGGTAAATTCGTAAAACTTTTAATAACCCTCTTTTTTCATAGGGATTAAAAAAGTAGCACGCGATCGAATCAGTATAACTATATTTAAATGTATTAATGATTTAAAATTTTAAAAATTCTTCGTTAAATAATAATCTATTTATAATTAACCACAAAATAGAGATGACTGGCAACAGTGTCTATAAAAGTTGTTAATTATTGCTATTTACTATTAATTATTATTAATATAGTTACTATGAATGAGATACCTTCTTGAAATATTATAGATCAAATTGAACACATTTGAATATTGAATATATGATTAGTTTTATCAATTATCAGCCAACGATTTGTCGGCTAGACAAGCAATGTGGGTAGGTGGCCCGTACGTTGTTTGTTATTTATAAATATACACAAACGTATATATTTGTGTGGAAGTCAGGTCATTGTCGACGGATAGCTGAATGGACCAGCGGCGGAAGCTGAGACTGGCGCCTCGCCAACGGACTTGCGTCATAGCCCACACTTTTACTTGTATTTTTCTGCTACATGGAAACACATGGCTGATATACCGAATATACACGCCCCCCAAATATTTTCAACCGACTAAAAGAAAAATGTCTCAATTCGCCTATACAGACTGTGTATACCGAGCTAATTCAAGTAGAATATTCATAAAACTGTACTTTCACCAAGAAACTAATTATAAATCATACTAAATAGCATACACGACCGCGCAGCTTGTATGGTTTTTAAATTATTTTAAATTTCCCCTTTTTTCACTTTTTTTTAATATACTAGTATAATATGCACTCTTTACACCTATCACTATATACATATATGTGATATATAAAGTAGAAACATTATAATTTAAGTTTTAGCTATTTAAAAACGATGAATCGCAAGAAGTTGTTTTTCAACTGACCCTAAAGAGGATAACGTACACTGCTGAACTTTTATTTCAATACAAAACTCCAACTGCGGCGATTAATATTCCATTGCCAAAAAAGTGATATATTATGTACCTACAAAGAGTAGGTACAATACTATTAGAAAATATTCTCTATGTACCTAGTGTATCACAACATGTTATTACTAGCGAAAAAGTTTATTTCTGTATATTCATTGCTGCGTAGGATCGAAAGAACCGAAATCATATTGACGACTTTGTTTTCGACCTGTGTTCGATCTGTAAACACGACGTAAAAATATAATTTGTAAACAAATAGTGGAAGAATAACGTAAACGCTGCTTTTATGGTATCATGAATGAAATACCAAAATAAAACAATCGACCTATTGGCACTACACTAAACAGGCACTGCATGTTGTTCTTTACATTGAAATAATATGTATTATCTGTTGTTCATTGCTGTTACATTGCTCCTTGAAATAATCCGTTGATTTCAATTACCTCTATAATAAAAATGGTGCTATGCCAAAATCAACAGACGAATGGTCATCATCCATTTCCACATTTGAGAGCAAATAAACGCACAAATATAACTCATCAACGGAATCGCGACTTGCAAAACAACATGTACAAAATATGTGGGTACTACGGTATAATATGTTTAGATATGGGATGTAATTTTTTTTTGTATCCATATAATGTAAAATACTACTTCCAAGCTTCACGTACATTAACTAGTCGTGCCCTAACACTACATAGATTGGTGTAAATTTCATTCTAATTTCACCAGCTGATTTTACCTGAAACCTTAATACACAAAGAGACAATTTTTTCCTCGTCAGGGTTTTATCTAATACCACTTGATATCTCCGCATTGCGCTCTAAATATTTGAATATATTCATTATAAAAGGGGAATACCACGTTAAAAAATATATTATATAAATCAATATCGTAAAACTATTTGATAAGATATTGTTTTACTTATCTAGTACTTATAATATATGACTAAAACAGCAAACACGTAGTCGGCTCATACATGACAAGATATAAAAAAGTTCATGACGCTTATAACGATGGTTATTTCTGATTATATTGTCATATATAACAATTCCATTGCATTATACGACGTGGCATTAAGTAAAACAGATTTGGAAACTTTTACAGTCTTATTAATAAAAAAATTATAGAAGTTTTACACAATTTTGAGTCGAGTTACATTGCCTTAAATTAATTAAAATTATATACTGGCCCATGTTATGAATAACGTTTTTTTGCTAGTAGACGTTTATCAGAGACTTATCGAGTGTTTATAACTATAATTACTAATTAATGTTTATTACAGCTTTGTAAAGCGTTTATGAATAATGATTTATATAAAGGCTTTATAAGAGTATATCATATTAGCCCTAAAGACTATTAAAAGGTAACCATTGTACTAACTGATAGATGTACCAACTAATAATTGTAAACGTTTCAGTTCAGTATTATTCAAATTTAGATAAAAAGTACTTACTAAATTCTCTAGTCTTGTGTGATAATTGAACAATCAGTAAGGAAGAGTTGCTGATAACTGACTACCCTTAACTTGGGCTGGCCCTTTTATATTCAATACTTTTTTTTTCAAATATTAGACGCTATTATGTAATCTGCACCATCAAATTTATTATTGAGGTCGAATAATTTTATTTATTTTATTATATTCATAGGTTTCGAACAATAATTCCCAAACTGATTGTATTAGTTAGGAAATCTCACTGATCGAGCATTTATGTTCATAAGTATGATAGTTTGTATTGATATAGTTGTTTTTGTGTATATTAAGTATGTATTAACAAATATATACTTTTTTGTGGTTCTTCTTTACTGTACGTTGCAAATAAAGTATATTCTATCTATCTATCTATCTATATATATATCAGGTATTTATTTACATCAGTTGACTAGTATATACCCATAACGCAAGTTCTGCTCAACTTAGGACTAGATGGCGCTTTCTGTATTGTCCAGGGTTATTACTATTATTATATTTAAAAAATAACCTTTGAAACTATGTTATTCACATTAATAAAGCATGGACTGACCTCTACTGACCACTTGACCATTATCGTAAAATTGACATCTGAGATTGGCATCAAACTGGAAAAGCGACCTTCGTGCTGACTCTATAATAATCCTGCTTGGCAACCCTTTAACCCTTTCTGCAAATCAAACTGTGATACAGAAGTAGAACAATTGTTAACTTCATAACAATAATAACTCTACATATTGTATAATATGTATGTATATATACCACAATAAGTTAAGTTGTTATTTTACATTAGCATCATATGTATAATATATATATATATATATATATATGTAACCGGGAATAATATAGTAGGGAAATGTAAATATGATTTTCTTTATTGACCGTACCAAGGTGAACTTTGTAAAAAACCATTTGCGTGGGTATGTCAGGCTCACCTATTTCAGCCGCCAAGCAGCTTGTTGTTATACCTGTTTATAAGCTGTTGTAGGGTGAGAGCATGACATCCTAGTCCTTCAGAATGGCAACGCGTGTTGCTGTTTACGTATACAGGCGACGGTCACCGTTTACCGTTAAGTGTCGTCGGCAGTCAGTATGAAAGCCATTCCATTTACTTAAAAATTGTTTTGTTATATTGTTGTTAGTGGCACAATTATTATTATTATTATGTAGATAAAATATCTACTAGGCCGCTTATTGATGTATCATCCGTGCTATAAGACAGCTATACAATAAGTTTTATGTTAACAAAGTAAGGTAAAATAATAATAATAATAGATATATTTATATGTTATCTTTTGTATTATTCCTTTATTTTTAGTCGTTCTTATTTAAAAATCAAGAAATATTATGCAAATAACCTTTATTTACATAATTTTCTTGATTTTTTTCCACTAAACGTTCCACAGAAACCTGTGAGACGGAAAGCTTAGAAACTTGATAGACAATGCGATGTGACATTCCGTGACCATCCATTGTCTATATTGACATTTTACTTATTACTTATTTATGAAAATAAAACGTCTATAAGTATTTTGTTTCCCTAAGATTACCTACTTATATTGTGATGAAATTAGTGGAAATAAACCCTATCAACTGCGATAATCAGACTGGAGAACCATCTTTTTTAAAAGTTCGATTCAAAATCTAAATAACTACTACTTAATGATTTTCATATATCAATTTTTATTATTTTTTATACACCGTACATGTATTATATATATATTACTGTGGCAATGTTAATACATACCTTTCAGTACCATCAAACTTATATTTCAGATGCAGCTAGGCGGCTAAGGCGGCCCGGTGCCTGTGTGTTGGGCATGTTGAAAGCTGTATATGCACCTTTAGAACGAACTGAGCTAATGTTTCTGCAGATGAACAATCTTTCCACAATGATTAGCCAGGTAATACCTAATAATACTCCATAAATTAAAAGTATCTATAATGACCATATCTATGACCTTGTTTTTGTATTTTTTCAGTTGCTGATTTTCACAGCGTGTGATAGACTATTTGTATCACAAGGAAAATTAACGAGCTTGTATTCACTCATGTTTTACAACGTTATCACATACTCCGTGAGCTATGTGCGCGAAATATGCACTAAGGAAGACTGGTCTCCATATGTCAACGTCACTAGACACTCTCGTGTGAAGCACCTAGCTATGTCTGCCACAAAAATAGTCCTCGAATGGACCAAAGCGGTCACGTTTATAGTGACAATTACATTTGTGCTTTTGACTTTCGGTCTAGAGCAGGGTCTGGAACATTATCGGCCAACAACGCTATACACAGTCATCACGGGAACATATTATGTTTTAACAGAAAGAACATTTCTAGAATTGTGGCCGATTGGTCTTTCAGCAATAAAACTGGAAAGATTAGAGGGAATGGAAGCCTTGTATTTTGGAGCATGGGCACGAGGTCTTACAACATTTTTAGCTGTACCCTTAGTGCCGGCCCTAGCGTGGTACGAGCGGTGGAGATTAGCAGTGTTTGTACTATATGTGTGCGTATTTGTGCATGGGCGACATCGCCTCGGAGAGGCACTATCCAAATTAAATGAAGCGCGAGGCTCTCTCGCAAGGTTTCGTCGCGCGACCACCGCAGAGTTAGCCACGTTGGAGGATGTTTGTGCAGTCTGCTTGGGCAGTATGAGGTCAGCGAGAGTGACGCCCTGTGCGCACTTCTTTCATGCTGACTGTCTTAGAAAATGTCTGGCGGCGTCTGACAGATGTCCTATATGCGTCAGACCGTATGTCTTTTGCTGATCGTTTCTAACGATTCATGTTCGGATAAGACTGCTTTTATAGAATTTCAACGACTTGATGTTGTTTAATCAAGTTATAACGATTTTATGTATTAAAATTCGATATTGTGATAGGTAGTTTGTGATTATGTGATAGTGCCACCATGATATTCCAAATATCCAATTCCATTGAATTGTGAATATATGAAGTTTTATTAATTCAATTTATTCAAACATAGTGTTTGATGTATGTCTATTATATACCTGCAAGCCTGCATCCCTTTTTAGAAATAGTTACCAATATATATATATATATAAGTATACAACGCCTTAAGCGGTTACTATCCGATACCTTTTGAGTCGTATTTTTTTCCTATATGTAGAAAACATATCGAATACTTATTAATGGAATTTAAACAGAATTATTTTAGGATTGGCTATGGCAACAGGCCTAGTATTATTATTTTGATTATATAATAAGTTTCTTTATATAAAATAATAGTAGCAGCATAACAAATAAATATAAATAAGTGGTTATTGCTATCCATCAGCGTAGCTACAACAATGTTTATATTCTTGAATGTTCGAAACTTTCATACATGGATAATATTTAATATTTACTTTTAATACTTTCAATGCTATGCAACGAGATGCGGTTACTTGTTTGTGAAACAAAATAATAAACCACATACTCATTCTATGATTGTAATCAATAAAAATGTTCACTAAATCTGTAAATATTTTTTTAAAAATAGGAAAAAGGTATATTTTCAAATTTGGCATGTTCCTTCCTAGTTGAGAAACAAAGTAAGAAATTATCATCATATGAAGAAAAAATCCCGTCAAATAATTAATTTAACAAAAGTAGTTATATAACGAAAATGAATAAATCTACCTACATTATGAAAATTAATAAATGTAATTTGAGTGTGAAACAGGCTTTTGATTATTTGCTTATATGTGTAGGTATAGTAGGTATACGTTTTACATCTTCAAGCATTTCTAGCTGCTTGAATAATGTTATAAAGCATATCTTTCTAGTATTAATTCGCATATTATATTTGCATAATATATTTTACTATTATTAAGTAGATGCCAAAATTTAATTGATACATTTTTATAGTGTATAGAAATTTAAAATGTACTATAATATTTTATGTCTGCTTAAAAATCCTGTATTTACTTACGTCAACTTCTTTTTAAATACAAAACAATTGAGGACCTTCACTTGCAATGATACGTAAACATTTTTTGTTACCATTTATTATAACAGCACTCCTATGCTGTTATAATAAATTTATTCTCATCCATACATAAATTTGCGAGTACAAATTGAAATGCTGAAAAAATTGCTTAATTCCTAATAAATAAAGTATCTTTAATGAAATGCTAATGTGTTTACATATTTTGCACGTGAATACATATTATACTAACACAGCCCATCCCTTATTGGGTCCAACTTATTAATATAATTTTCTATTCAAAATAAAGTATACAAATATAAAAGTTTTTCGTTTTATGTTGTCCCAATATTAACAGTCAGTGCCTATATTACCAGTAGTGACCAACCATTGCGTTCGCGTAAAATAGAATAAAATCTTATTTTAGGACGGAACTTGGGACTCATCCATCTTTTTAACAAAATTGTTGGGAACCAAAATTTCTGTTAGAAAAATTTATTGTGATTCTACGCAACCACATATTATGATTGTCATACCCATATTCGACTCAAAAACATTAACAATTGCTGGACTGGAGCGGAAGCGAGCACTAGGTACACAATTATTCAATAAAACGCAGGAATAATTTCACACGTAGGTATAAATTTTCTAAGAGGATTGCCCTGAGACAGTCAAAAGTGACGTGTAAAAAATGGTATCAATCGAATATAAATATTGAAAACAATGGTACAGGCTGCCAGAAACAATAACTTTTTTTATGTATGATAATGTAATGGTGCATTCCAGTGCTGATAGTATACGCTACTGTTTCCATCTTCAGACAGCTACTTGTCTGTATGTATAAAGATACCTATGCAACCTTTTTAGGACGATTAAATTCTAGCAAGTCCTTAAACATAGGAAATAAACTAGAGAAATAGAAAGACCAACGCCTATTCCTAATCGGTCAGCAGAAACACAGAGCTACGAAATAGTGAATTATATTTCAGAGCTGACAAAACATATAAGTCTTTGTTACAAATAGCTTTCCTTTATGTTTTGTACAAACATAAACAAAAGTAATTAATAACAAAAAAATATAAAAGATTTTATTAATTTAGAATAATAGCCTTGTCTAAGACAAGTGAATGCAACATCTAAAAAATGAATGTAACTTAAAATGAGCATGTAAGTAACATAAAGTTGTCTAAAATAGGTAAAGTAGGTAAGTAGTAGAAATAAATAAAGGAGACATGGTCAGCTGGCCTGGCTATGGTAAAGCGTTTAAGGGACAATTTTGATAAAGAGCCAGGCTCCGCTGTTGTTTTCCTAGTAAGTAACACTAATACTAGAAAAATACTACAAGCGCCAGTGCTTGCGTGTAATATTTAAAGTACCTGCTTAATTTACTACATTGTTTACATTCATTAAATTACCTCTACAAGGGGGAAAGGAGATTGTTAGTAATGTGGACTGATGATCTCATTGCTAGCAATGTACCATGTCAGGTTGACCTCCACGCGGTTCCCCCTGGAAACCATCGTGACAAATTACTGATGAATTTGTCACGATGGGCTAACTGGCCTGACCTCATGCTCATCTTATCATCCTCCACTGGTGCTCCGCCAGCGTAAACCATTAGCGCAGGCGGGTACCAATCCATTATCATCAATTAAAAAAAAAATTACCTCTACACAACCAAAAAAAAATGTTTGCTTGATTTGGATTTGACTCACAGTTAAGATTTGATTAGATTTTTTTAAATAGGTAGCTTACCTAGTTCAACATTATCTTTGACCGACATTGTTTTTTTTTTTATTCATACAATTTACTGGTACATGCTACATTATTGGTTTTAATGGCGGAGGGCGCGAGCCGCATGCATTATACTAGAATGGCCGCGTTGCCATGACATCATGCGGTTACGTCACGTAAACAAAACAACCGCGTTTGCGTCCGCTATATCGCGCAGGTATTTTACGTATCGAATATTGAACGCTGGAAGAAGTTGGAAACATATAGATGTCCTTATCATATTCATTGAGCTAACATTCTGTTTTCTTGTTGTCCCTTTCCTGAGCGTATTCTTTATGTAATCTTGAATTCTATTCGAGTATTTAGAGACTCGAATCAGCACAGTAGTCGCGGCATCCGTTGTAGAGAGACCGTGTTATGTTTTTATTACTCGAAAAATATTATTTATTTAGTGATTCGATGAATGTAATTAATTAAAAACATTTATATGGATTAAAAAAATGTGAATAATACATATATTGGCTGTATAATATTAACGTGGCGAACCAGCGTTCTATAATTCATGATTTTTTAAAGGTATGAGTAACTTCCGTATTTATTATTTCAGTTTCTTAAAAAAGACATGACAATAACACTTGGGTGTTTAGGTAAATTAAATGTAGGTAATTAATTAACGAAGATTTTTTGTGGATGATAAAGATATGCTTCATCCACCGTGCTAACAAATAGGTATAAGCAAGTGGTAAACCAGTGGTAGTTGGCTGGAGATGAAATCAGGTATTTTTTTAATATATTTCATCCAATAAGTGAAATCAGTCAGCAAGCCCAACATGTGTTAACCAGGACTTAATCACGATGTTTTCCAGGGGGAAACGCCTTAAACCTTTTAAAAAATATTATAAATATTATATAATGTTAGTGTGGTAATATTACCACACTAACTATTTTTACCAAACCGAATCGGAATTCCGAATTTTTTTTTTCAGAATTACGAAACGATTATAATGATAATTTTAGATTAAAATATACTTAATATTTTCACTAATCACTATAATTCTGTAACTGGTTAATAAAATAAATAAAAAAAATTTGAGCATGTTAAATTTTTTATAACTCGCACAATGCCTACCAAGGGTTTTGTGAGTAATAAAAGAGGCCAGAGAACCATACAGATTTGATACACCTGCCAGTGGTCTCTTCAAATGTACCTTTACATAATAAAATAAATCATTGAAAACTTTACTCGAGGCTGACTAACGAGGAGTTACTAATTAATACCAAAGTATTCTATATTTTCCTGTTTCAATTGTAATTAACTGCGAATAACAATGCTATAGGTACATTCCATTAGGTGCTATACGAACAAATATTCCAGAATATACCTAATGAAATTATTTAAAGTGTCTGTTCTATGGCACAATAAAATATACAAATGTAAATGGGATCAATTTATAAATGAAAGGCATCATTATGGTTGGCTATACACAGGATAAATATTGAATTGAAGGATAATCACATTGAATTGAATTATTTTCAAATCTATACAAATAATATAAAAACTACGGAATCCACAATGAATAGGATATAATACTACTTACACAGAGACAGGAGAAAAAAGGATAGGTATAGGCCTAATTAAAACAAAAAATCCAAATTACGTCGCACATTCCCTAGTAAGCAAATAGAATAACATAAATATGTATGCAACACTTTAAATGATTTGTACTTTATGTTGGGTTAAAAAGGACTTGTATCCAGAGCCGTAAAATATTAATAAATAAAAAAAATTAAGTACTTGTCAAATTCATAATGTCACATATAGTTAGGTATAGATAAATTCATCAAATTTAGCGCCTAATTGTAGATTTGTCCGTAAAGATGTCCTTGACCTAACGAATGGTCGGCGACGCCAAGACGAGACCCGAGATCTAGCGTCGGTCGGTCGCCAAATTGGAGGTCATGACTATTTATATATTTATGACACTTTAGTCAATACTAAATTGTTGGTTAATATTTTTGTGAAAAAAAAATTTAAAACTACTGCCAGTAGGGGCATCATTTTCTTTCACGATTGTTTATAATGGTAATCATGGTTAATATTCCGTTTAAAATATATCTATTATATAGTACTCTCACAAAGAAGGGTGACAAATAAAAAATCAAACCGATATTAGTATGTGAGAAGGTAGGAACAAATAGATATAAAAAATATGTCCTATCATTTCATTTCGATAGTATTATTGCGGTAGTTTTTGATTCTGAATTATAGACGAACTAACGGACGGCTTCAACAAACCATACTAGTAGCCTATTCTGTCGAAACAATCGTCAAGAATTCAAGACGAATTACGGCGATGATCAACATGATAATGAGCTATAAAAATGAATATAAAATAAGAACATTACATCATGCTTAATAAGTAGATGTCTACTTGTTAACGAGATTAAGAGACGTATATCTAGTTACCTACATTCTGCAGCAGCATCTCGATTACATTACGTTCATTATCTTATGTTATATTATATAATTAAATCATAATTAAAAGCATTATTCAATCTGTAAATCTTTAATTATTATTAAATTTTATTTCAATTAAAAAATCAAGTTTAATGATAAATAAAGACAATCAATCATAAAAAAACGTCAAACTCATATCGTAAAATGTGTCATCGTAAAATTTTTAATGAGTGATAATGGAAAGATGCACCGCTAGTTTATGCTGACGCGGCATCAGTGGAGGAGATTGGCGATTTTAGTTTCTTTGGGAGAGATGTGGTTTCACCGAAAATAAACTGAGAGAATAAAATCTTGATATGCTAGCAATGGTCATCCCATCCTACGCCCTATGTCAAACAATCCTCCCTCATCGTAAATATTTGAAATTCATTGTTTTCAGTTTCTAAATGTGTTCTTCGATAACAATCATTAATGAGATGTAATTTAATTTTCAAGTCCGGATCACTTGATTAGTAACGTTTCGCTGTACTCGTCATCTGTGTCACTAATTTGTGAATGTGAGGTCATAATCGATGTAAACACTTTACTGACTTGTGAATTTCTGATATTGACACTAACAATTACCTACTAGTGTTGAAGGGATCATTTTGAAATGTAGAAAAATATAATAATAATAATAAAACTATTTAGTACCAACAGTAATACAAATGTACAAATTAGCAATAGAACAAACTCAGCAATTGCTAGACTGATGAACTGGTTTTCGCCTATGAGACTAAGAGACTGGTTTTCGCATAAGAAATAGATCACTAATATATAATAATAGAGCACTAGGTATTAGAAAATAATAAAGAGTAGTTGTAGCTTTTAAATCGTTTCACTAGGTGGAATAGGTAATATGTAGAATATGATTTTCGAAACGAGCTGCTTGGATCTGTAAGGTATCTATATAGATTTAATTCTTCGTCCTTATTGAACTCAAACTTGCCGTAATAATATTACAAACAACGTAACTTTTATTGTTTACAAAAACGTTATTTAAAGTCTATCGTCAGAACGATACAATAAAAACTACACGCTAAAGAAATACAAAAGGCGAATACAATAGCCCCATTATGTATTTGCAATTGTTTGAAATTTAATGTCATAAAAAGAACAAAGCTACTACTAGGTACTAGACATTTACTACCTATATTCTTGTATAAGTACTTGCTATTACGGTTATTTTTCATTATGCACTTTTAACAGTTCTATCTCCCCATCAAATCTGCTGTACTATATATAAACATAAAATATTACATGTTTAACTGAAGCCATATTTCCATACCTATATTATAAAAAAAAGTGTGTCTCCTGTCGGCTTTTGCTACTTTTTGAGGACAAAATGGGTGAAAGCCCTGCTGAAATATGACTAAATGATTATTTTTACAACGTTCTTAATAATGTTGTCTTGCTTATTTTATTAAGGAAGGTTCAAGAAATTAAAACTTTCCCTAGTTCAATACCAATACTATAATTTCGTTGCTATAAATATAATAATATGGCATATTAGATATTGTTCAGGAATCTTTATAATAATGTAAAATTAAAAACGCAACCCTTGTCTGACTGTCCCAATTTATGTATCCGCAAGGACCAACTCTATGAGGTCAAAGGGGTATCTAGGGATATCCAGTAAAGTGTTACCTAATTAGTTAATGAAAAATCCATAATAGATAGTACGTACATATTTTAAGGTCATATCCATACCTATAATATATTGGTTCCCTTGTGGATTTGTTGTTGTTTTTGCCACTAATTAATCCTAAGAACTAGCTGCTTTGCGTAGCTGTTTCAATAAGTAATTTTATGAAATAGCTTATTAGAGGGTACAGGATTCCCTTAGAAGTAAATAATAATACCTAGGTATAAAAATATATTCTATGCAATGTTCCAGAAGTTTATTTTCTTGCGTTCATAAAAAAAACGTAATGGATCTCTATCTCTCTTTCTAGTATTTGTATCTACAAATTAATTAATCATAATAGATTTCGAAATTGTTTCAAAAACGACTTATCATGATGCATCAGCATTTGCTTTGCCTTATTTTTTTTTAACGAGTCAGTGTTGGTGTGAATATGCCTCGTGGAATGGTTACTACTATGTACACAGTCTCCTATTAATCATTGCGAGTGCGTCAGACGCGGTAGTTTTATGATAACAGCGGCATTAATAGATGTGCCTAATAGAAAAAACTAGAAAATAATGCATGCATTTTGATACAGGACGAAAATGGATTAAAGTATAAAACATGACAATCCTAGTTTATGACGAATGTGAACTAGAGGAAAGGTCATCAAAGACCCTTAAAGCTTGGAAAGGTACGTAACCGTACTTGTTTTATTATTACCTATATTTTAAAAAATCAATAACAAGATCTCGATTGCCGATTTCATTGGTAGAGCAGTTTGGCACGCCTAACTTTAGTCAAAAATTAGTGCCTATACTGTACAATACAAGCATTCGTATTTATTATATAGGTACTATTTCAATTGGCCTAAATATTTCTCGATATTATACTATTATATATGTATGAATTACAAAAATACGTATTGAAGAAACTGACGAGTATGTTAAGTGCCATTATATTTTATATAGTTTATCTAAATCAATGACACATATATATATACAAATACCTAGTTATTTACTATTTTCTAATCTCGTTTCTCCGTTCCAAAGACGCAATATGAGTAGTTACTGGTTTTAGTTTATTGCGATATCCAATGTAGGTCCGCTATGGTTTTACTGCAAAGAGGTAGGACTTAATATTGGACCGTTGCCAAGAATTGTGTACTTTGGTGACCCGAATTGTCGGTTCAACACTGTGAAATATAAATGTAGAGATAAGAATACAGATAGCAACCAAGGGGAACTTGCAACACTAAACTTGTCGTTATCAAACTCACTATACTGTTGCAGATAAATAAGGCCCGGCCATTGATTCTACAACGTTTCAACATACGTTGTAGAATCCATTAATTTCAAAAATTGGTTGAGTATCAATCAAATAATAAATTGATATCAACTGTTTTGAATATACTATTATCAGCGTTTTTTCTACAACGTGTTACCAATAACACTGTCCCTGAAAATTTTAATTATAGGTATATCTAATATATTTTTTTTTCCTAATGACGATAAAAAATGACAAGAAATTGTAATAATGGAAATAATAGCAATTTTACGTTAATTTTATGGATTACGTAACTAGGGAATTAATAGTATTTCCACATATTTGTGTTACAAATATATATGTTATTTATTTAAATACTGTAACTTTTTTTAATATAAGTATCTACAATTTAATAATTGTCTAAGAAATTGTATCAAAACTATACATGTTTTATCAGTAAAATGAAAACTTCATGCTCCATTCAAAACATGGCAAAAATAAATAAAAGTTAATATATTTCTTTTCTTATTGTTTATAGCATGGCATCTGATACTTTACTCCTGTGCGGCCGTATTCGGTATACTTAATTATGTTTTTTTACAAAATACAATGCAACTAGTGAATAATAGTTGCGTAATTTATCCACGATTATTAGAGTTCCATATGGTTCCACGAGATAATTTAACCACAATGAAAGTTGAAACTTCTAACCATACATCAAATATGTCAGCCGCTGAACAAGAAACAACAATTACCACAATTGCTCAACCGTCAGAAACCGTCCACGAATTAAATACCAGCAATGCCAAAATTATAACGAAAACAGAGGCTCAAATTATCGAGAATGCTGACGAATTAGAAACTATGATAGAAGTGAACAATGTTACTATAGTTATAGGTAAGTACTGTAAGGTATACGTAGCTATACGTCGATATAATGCCATTATCAGTCAAGCGCCTCTCAATTATTGCAAAATATTCTTTTTTCATTAATTCAAAACAACATTCACTCTGCTCTTCTTAAACTTAATAAACCAATTGGGTCCACGAATTAAACAAAAGTGTATTGTTAACATTTATTTATTCAATCAAAAAGACGATGAAATTTTAAGCCTTGTCTACACATTATTTGAAAAATACTACCAAGGAGAGGTACACACCTAACTACCATATATAATTATATGTATTTTATACGTGGATTAAGAAAATATAAGCGATGTATGGACTACCAATATACATGAAATGAACGTATTGATCGAATGGATATATATTAATACATTTGAACTTAAATTCAGTACGATAATGAAGAGAATGTAGATAAGTAGGTATTATCTAAGTAACAAATATATACTATAGATATTACTTAAGACTATATATTGCTCCTTCTTGTAAGAGGTATCCATTCTCCCCTCACCTAAGCACTATAGCAATACTTAATACGGGGATGTGCAGCCGTTGCTTTGTACCTTTCGCCACAGGAAATAGAACTCATCGTCTTGTGCTGGACACATCGAGATCTCTCTTTGGAGGAGAGACGGAATGCGAGTTCGCCGAATACATGCCTATCATGTCCACTGTGTTTGCTGCTGTGTGGCTCACCATGTTCACTATGTGTCCTGGCGGTGGACGCGTCAGAACTGGGTAAAACTCTATCCTACTACTATACTTATATTCATCCAACATAAAAAAATAAAAAAAACAACTCAAGTATACTGTTTCAAGTG
The DNA here is from genome assembly GCF_030625045.1 of Achroia grisella. Lineage (NCBI taxonomy): Eukaryota > Metazoa > Arthropoda > Insecta > Lepidoptera > Pyralidae > Achroia > Achroia grisella. The sequence goes on from NW_026712925.1 coordinate 438,458, forward strand.
TGTGATACCTATGTTAGACAACATCTTCCCCTCTTCATTACCGATTTCCATGAACCCTTTTTACAATTAATCTTTAGTCTCAACTGTTGTGTCCGGTTATTTAAAATCGATTTTTTTTTATTACTACAAATGGGACACTTTCAATTAGCTATTTTCTCTCAAACGGAAAAGAACAGGGACAACTCTTGTGTTTATTTGCATGTTTATGGGAGGAAGGATTCCATGAGTTATGGGAATAACTCGCGCTAGGCAGTTCATTTTTTTGAGTATTTTTGTATCCAATTTTAATTAATTTTCCCGTAGGCTGCCGCAGCCGTGGCGTATTTTGACACCAGCATTACTGTTCGCCCTAGTGCTGGTTGGCTTGACGGGCCACAGCTTCACGACTACTAATGGAGGCCTCCATGCGTTTTGTACGGCGTTTCATAACGTAACCAACTCAACCGCGTAAGTAACCTTTTTTACACCAGAAAAGTCCGGCTTAGATACCACCCACGCACACCATACGGGATGAATGGATACGGTCGGACTCCTACCGGCTAAAAACTGAATGGTATACCTTTCAGACACTTGCAATCCGGGTTACGGGAACAATTACCTCGCGTAAGCACCCTGGAGTAACATTAACGAATGATGTCTAGTCTACATTAATAGCTAATATCTATATAATATACTTTATCCAATATCTAAAGGTTATACCTAGAAATATTACATTATTTTAGATAGGAATATATTTTATCATTTTCTTACTAAGTACCAGTAGTAGTCCTAACTGACTCATGTCTAAAACAACATAAAAGCCCTAAGAATGACACTATAAAGAGACAATTTTGTTAAATGATGTGTTGTATATGTTTAAAAAAAATTACCTTATATTAGTTACTATTAAGCATGTGTAATGGACGTACATAATATAAAATACTTGATTTTTCAGTTGCTCACCGGTTAACGATTTCCTAGAGGACGGGTGGAACGCGACGTGGGGCTTCGGCGGTCGAGCCGCTGCTGCCCGAGCCGCCAGCGCGGGGGCATGGGCGAGCTGGGCTTGCGCCGCCGCCCTGTTCCTCGCTCGCTGCCTCGCCGCGCCCGACTTCGCCGTCAAACACTCCGAGGTCTACCTGGTCAAGGATCCACAACAAGTATAATCACTTTAATCGTTATTAGCGATAAAAAATATGCTTCTTTATTACAAGGTTCTATATTATTTGCAAATTTTACTTTGGTTCTAAATTTATTATCCACCATTTACCTACTGTGGTCTGATTACGTTAAAATTTGAAAGTTATATTAATTATCACATTGCAATGATATGATCAAGTTACAAACAAGCTGGTCTAATGACAGATATGGACCAATGGCCTAATATAGCCATAAAAAGTGTAGAATAATAAGATTGAATCTCAGAAATAAAGGTTATTTAATAACGATTGAATTAACAAACATTAGTTATCCTTATTAATTTTTTATACTCTTTGTACTAGAATCATGAACAAGATTGAACTCCTAAATGCTTGTTTTTAGAAATAATAATTATATTATATCTTTTATATCATGTATGTATATTATTTTATGTATTATTATTAATTAATAATTCACTGTTACTTAGCTATTCCTTGTTTGAATAAAGAATGTTTATTATAATTTGCTGTTGCTTTTTATTTGTGGCGGATGGTGGTAATAATGCATTAATACTAGATACAAAGTACTATATAAAATAATTTAAATACTTAGTATTTTATGTTTCACCAAGAAATCATACTCGTATATATAAACTTACACATATTAAGTTTTAAAGAATGTTTTTTATGGTTTTACGCTCCACCATAATTACCATACATATATTTATAATATGTATAGTAATTTTTATGGTGAAAAAACCACAATAAAAAATATGTATTGTCTTTAATTTACGTATTAAAGACAATACATATTTTTTATTGTAAATTGAAGCAGAAATACCTAGAAACAAAATACAGTTCAATTGATAACAGTCGCTTTTTATTAAAGTCGGTTGAAAAATACGCCATTAGAAACCAAACGCTCGAGTGATCGATGGTCGCGGGTATGATCGTCGCAAAATATATGAATACCATTTTATATAATTCTAATGACAAAGTACACCTGATGGTAACCAGTAACTTCACGTATAAACATGGACGGCACTGCAGGGATCACGTTATCATATGTCGCCCGTTATACATACCACTCGAGCATTGCCATTCCGGAGGAGTAACATGTTATTCCTCCATATACTGTAATTTCACTACTTTTTCTCCAGCCTTCAAACAGAAACACAGCTTACAAAGGAAACTGCTTGGCAGGTGTAATACTTAAGTGACATTCAGGTATCCACGCAGTCGACTTTTTTTACAAAGTCTATTGCGGTTCAATAAAATATATATATATATTCTTAATTCTACTGCTTTTTAACAATGTATATAACTATAACTAAACAACCGCATCATAAATCCAAAGCAACACTTTATTGCTATAGTTTATACTTACAGAAACTTACTCCTTACCTGAGGAAGTCGACACGACGATCGAACAGATCGAACCAGACGTCGCCACTTAAACAGGACAACATGTCTGTGAGGTCCGAGCCCACTATTACCACAGAACTGGCAACTGTGTCCATGGAACCGGGTCAGGACTCCGCCCCCACTTCGCTTCTCGTCACACCTGTCAAAAAGGATCCTGTAAGGCAGAACAATGAAATGATTGAAATGGCGTACACGCCACAAGAGCGACATGAATAAATATATCCGTATTATAATGAAATTGAAGATAATAGTGATTATGAGCAAACAATTATTTGGCTCAATAAAAGCTCAATCTGGAATTACGAATTGTTAGCAGTGTACAACAAATATAATGTAATAAATATGGCTATTTTCAACTAAATTATATGTTATCATTATCTTTTCTTTTTGGAAACGATCCTTGCAACACGTTTATGGTTAAATAAGTATACATAAATATTGTATACCTATATAAAGGTGAATTATATTTCCTGGTATGGAATAAATGCTAAAATAGGTAATGTTTATTTATTCACTCTGTACCTAGACAACATATATACCATCGGGTATATATATATATATATATATATACAAGACGACGTATAAGGTTTCAGTAATAAAATATACCAAACATTTTATTACTGAAACCTTATATCAATAATCGACACCATTTCGAATGTATAGAAATATGTTGATAGAAAATTATTATAAATTGGATGAATTTCTTTTTTATTTATAATATATAATATGCTCAAAAATATCTGACCGAGCGGTAAGACTTCAAGACGAGTAGGTTACCCATTTTTTTAAGTGTGGAAACTCCATCATGGAGTTCTGCCCACCTCAGGAGTTGTACAAGCGGATACTGATCGAACTACTACTGGCTAAAAACCAAACGGCATTTCTCGATCGAGTGCCGGAGTCACGGGGCCGCTGAGCTTTCTTTCGCTAAATTAAATTTACGTAATCGAAATTATATGACGCACACTTGTTTGTTTCACACCACAGTAACCGTTAAAAAAATTTTCACAGTGACAGAATCACAAAACACCAATATCCTAGCGGACAGAATAAACAAGGAGGGTAGTCCTAGTAACTACTGTAGATATAGATATGATCTAGTATCAAGTGTCAAATCTATGCTAAGAGCATTAAATGACAGCCTAAAAAATTACAACAAAAATATATTACGAAATGGCCATGTTATATATGATATGCTAACTCTTATACAGACTATTAGAAACTTGTATTAGCGGGTAGCGTAGGGTTGGGTAAAATTTAGGAAATATCGAAACTCATCTGGTAACACTTTTCATGACTCTCAAATGTCACTGTCTGGGTGTAGTGACTTTTAGATGATCTGTGCAATGTCCAGTGGCAAATCAAATAAAAACAATTTGGGAACAGCGTAATTAAGTAATAGCACACCTCGAAATATATCACTAATTATGATATTATTTTACAAGGTAAATAAAATTATTTACAAAAGGTATTTTATAAAACAGATTTTTCGACATGTGCATACACAAAACTCTCGAATCCTATATCCGCTCGAAAGTAAAAAACTATTGAAAATAAATGGTAATGATGCACCTGTATTTCTACAAGGACTAATCACGAATGATATGCGACACTTTGAAGAAGGCGCAAGGTCTATGTATGCTATGTTTCTGAATAATAAAGGAAGAGTGCTTTATGACACCCTTATTCATAAATGGGTTAACGATGCCTTTATGATAGAATGTGATAAGAATGTGCACAGCATGCTTCAAAGGCATTTAAAACTCTACAAACTTAAGCGTTTAGTTGACATAGAGGATGTTAGTGATCAATTTAGAATATGGGCTTTAATATCACCAATTGAAAAAATTGACACCCAAATTGAATATAAAAGTAAAATTGATATTTACAAAGATCCACGACTTTCAGATCTAGGATATAGAGTTGTATCATCTAAATCTATAAATGAAACTCAAATAGTTGATATATTAGGCAATGATGTTAAGATTGACTATGATGAGAATGGATACAAGTACTTGAGATACAGTTTGGGTGTCAGCGAAGGAGCCAAGGATCTACCTCCTGGAATGTGTTTCCCATTGGAAGTTAATTGTGATTACCTCCATGGAGTTAGTTTTCACAAAGGCTGCTATATTGGACAAGAGTTGACAGCACGAGTTTATCACACTGGTGTCATCCGTAAAAGAATCATGCCATTAAAATTCAATAACAAGATAAATGATAGTTTGGAACAAGATACTGTGATCACATTAAGTGGTCAAACAAAATCAAATATAGGAAAACTGAAGAGTTATATATGGGATTATGGATTAGGTTTAGTTAGGATAAAGGAGGCTCTTGATGTAAAAGTTGTGAGAGTTGGGAAGCATACTGCAGAAATTATTAAACCAGTATGGTGGCCACTTGAAGCACCTAAAGAAAAAGTAGTGCTCACTAAAACAGAATAATTTACTGTGAAATGTAAATCTTCATGCATAAAGTTGGATATTTACCAAAATATGTACAATTGAGATAAATAATTAAAGAAGTGAGTTAAAAAATTAATTTGTTAAAAGAAAAGCATGTCTTCACAATTGTCCACAACTTATTATGAAAAACATATGCCATACAAATAAACCCTAAATATTAAGGTTGCTAAAATTTGTGAAGAGATATGTCTTTTCTTTTATTTTGCTATCCAAAATCCAGGATATGGCCATATTCTTAAATTTTAAAAGTTTGGTATCATAAATGGATAACTTTATTTGCAGCGAAAACTTATATAAAAATTCTTACTGTGTCTATTAAGTATTATTACATGAATAACACCCTAAAATATTAGTGCTACAAGCTAATTAAAATTATTATATATTCAATTAATGAAAATATAATTTCAATAAAATTTTCAGTAATTATAAGTTTATGAAGAAAAGGCAAATCCACAAAAAAATTTTAATACCTCACTTTTTTCTTGGAAGTTAAAAATTTCTCAGAATGAAATATAGTATAAATTTTCAGTTAGTATTTATGCAATTGCAAGTGCAACCGAGTCTAAACCTCGAGGAAGGTAAATTTTCTATTGAACTCTATTTTTTTTTAGTACAGTACATGTAATAATGAACTAATTTTTTACAGAATGGAAGACTCCAAGTCTAAAGAAGAATTGGTACAAGTAATTCACGATTTTCAATGTGAATTTTGCAATATGAATGAAAAAGCACATTACAAAGGAACGAAACCTCCATTCTCACGAAATATTGTACTGAAATACTCAAGTTACGTAATGAAGGATCCCTTTAGCCCCCCAGGAACTGGGAATATAATTGTTTTGGGTGCTGACTGTGCCATATGCAACAAATGTGTTTGTATAAACAAAGACTGTAGTTTGTTCTACCACAAAACTTATTGTTTAAATTGTGTTCGTAATTCTTTAGATAAATTTCCAGCAGAAATTTCTAATAAAATTTGCCAATTGATAAAAACATAGTACACCTCTAAAAAACTGGTTTCATTTCATTAATAACATGAACTAACTTTTTAAGTGTTCGTGTCAAAAATTCGAAAATACTATATACGAAAGGTAATCACTAATCTTCAGGTAAGTAGGTATTTCTGATGATTAATTTGAATTTGGTCAAACTTTAGCAGTTAGTCTGAGAAGTGGATTACAGATGTAGTAAAAATGAATAGAATAGAACATAATGGGCCATTAAATTATAACTCACCTATGTTTATCTCAAAATTTCATTCAATTTTGAAGTACTTCATCTGGATTTATTTAAATAAAAATAAGCCATCTAAAATCTCAAATGAGAAGAGAAGAAACTTCCACAATATAATCTGACTTAGTATTGTGAGGTCTTTTCTGCAGTTGTTTTTAATACGGGTGATGGAATGGTACGCCCGCCATAATGGTATAGTACTGACTGATGAGTATGAAAGCAGTTCCCACATTTGCGAAGTGGATCCGCAAAGATCGTCCATCCTTGCGACTTCACCACGATGGTTTCCATCATTTGAACACGTGACTATTAACCTGAGAGGACATTTTTTAGAAATGCTAGGTAATAGAAAGCATACTTGAACAAACAATGCCTACACCAACAAACGTCTCAAGCGTGTCAAAAGGAGGGTGGTGGTTCTGTTATTCAAAAAGGACAAATCGCTTTTAAAAAATTTCAGACCCGTAACACAGCGAGCCATGTTTATAAGTTGTTTTCGAGAGTTATGACGAATAGCCTCGAATTCAAACAAGGTGAGTTCTGAAGACTTCAGTACCATAGACCATATTCATACGCTGCGGCAGGTACCTAATTCAGAAGACCGAAGACTACAACCTGTCACTTTGGTGTTTGTGGACTATGAAGAAGCCTTTGATTAGATCGAGACGTGGGCTGTGCTACAGTCTCTCCAGCGGTGGCAAATTGAATATCGATATATCAAAGTTATTGTGTGGCAGAGAGGGCCACTGCGAGCAATACCCGGACTTGTGACCCGGATGTAGGGCCCCTTTGCAATCACGGGACCCCTTCACTGATCAGATTTCCTTCCCTGCCCAGCCAAATCTAGTAGGAGTCTGCTATCACAGCTTTTGATACACATTCTAGTATAGAACGTGTTCCAGTTCTAGGCAGGCCAATATCTTTTACAATATTGTAAAGAGATTAGCTGGTATAACTCTCGCGCCAATTTCGATCGCATATAAATTAACCACGTAGCCATTTTTTTAATTCGTTTATTAGTTCGTAATATTTATTTGTTTTTATTGCATAGTCTTTAGGTATATTTGTTTCCCATGGTACAGTATTGTAAATGTTAATTTATGTAAATATTAAAAATTTCCTACAATACTTTAACAACAAATGGTAACATTTGCAGGCAACTAAAACTTAAACTTAAAGAACGATTGCACGTTTATTAGAAAAAGCGCACGTGTTTATGCTTAGACTTTTCGTTTAAATGAAAAGAAATGGGTATTTCATCTCTATTTTTGTTCTGATTCATCATTCATTCATATCATTCATACATCGTCATTGTCATTCTATTCGTGACAATTCGTTTAGTTATCTTGAACATTGTTATTTGTTATATGTCACCAAGTGTTTGTAATTGTTTTTTGTAGAAAGTCAAACTTTGCATTGTGTATGCCGTATATTATATTAAATAATAACAAAATGCTAGTGAGCCAAAGATCAGATGAATGAGTGACACCGGCAGTAAAACGGAAGCGACCGAACATACGGCACTCATGGACGGGCACATAGCTGAAGCTCGCCCTGACAGAGAGATCGCTGAAAGAATAGCAAGAAAAAGGAAAACTAAATCGGAAAGCCAACGTACATATGGCGTAAGTAGTCTTTGTTTACTTTTAGTGGTATTTAGTACGGATTTGTTATTACATTTTGAGAGCAGTGACTAATAAATGTATGGGCTTACAGTTCTTGTACTCCCACAATCTTAATTGTATGAAATGTAAATAATCAGCATTAGTATAGGACATTATCAATTTGTCAACATATTGATAATGATATATTCTATGTATGTGTGAGTTTTTAAAGTTATTTCAATGTTTGTCATTCTAAGGTTTAAACAGACTGCCTACACATGCCCCAGAGGCAGATTTTATCCTGCATTGATAGTAATATATAATTTTTAAATCAACATAAGCTACACCTGCCACAGTAAATAAAATTACTTATGTACTATACTTACCTTGTCTCTATTTTCTTATTATTTTGATTAATATCTTGTATTTTGATAATTGATGGCCATAGATATATTAAAAATTCATTATTTAAATTGAGATTCTTGTCAGACAAAATTATACAATAGTAGTGGTATCAACCCTACCTCTGACCTGTCATGTTGGGTTACTGGATTGAAATATGACTTAACCCTTCGAACATTTTGACACAGATCTATGCACCCCTCTTAAACCGTATTACAGATCTGTGCCTTGCGGGCTCAGATCTGACTTCTTTTTAACCAATTTTATCCTTATTTAAAATTAAATAAGATTGAAACCCCATTAGAAAAAATACAACTGGTGCGTGCATACCGCCTCTTCACTTTTGGTTGCTCCGTCAGACAACGGATATTCAAAAGGTTAATAGCTCTCTTTTAACTGTACTAAATAGGTTTAGATATTTGTAATAATAACTAATATTGTTGTAGAGTGTAGATCAGAGGGAAGGCAGAGCAGCAAATGCACCAAGCAGTTCAGCACCAGGTGCAGGTCCCCCCCCTCTTCCCATCGAACCTCAGATTGAAGAGCTAGAGCTCAAGTATGGAGCGCGCCATGTCATCAAACTGTTTGTTCCGGTCACATTGTGCATGCTCGTTGTTGTAGCTACAATATCATCAATAAACTTCTACTCTGTCAAGGATGTGTATCTGTAAGTTAACTATTTATTTAAATACCTATAATTATACATTGTAACATGATAATTATTGTAATATGCAATACTTATATATCACTTTGAATGTTCAATTATATTTTGAGTACAATTGTAAATAATATGTCCTTAAGAACAAAATTAATTTAGGAATATTTCAGAGTATTTTATCAGAACCTGCATCAAAAGAATCGGTATTAATTTATAAATTTGTAGATAAAAGTAGGTAAGATTTGTTTTTATACTAATTTAAAGTTTAGATGTTATGTAATTTTGATTAAGAAGACAACACGGAGCTAACATGCTCACTAAATAAATTAAGAGAAAAAAAAAATGTCCTTAATATGTGATATTAATAATAAAACATGCTATGCAGTTTATATCAACAGCATATTGTACATATCTATGTCAGTACAATTTATTAATCAATGAAGTATAATATACATACCCACTTAATTATATCCTAGCTACCCCAGCTTCACATGGGCATACATGTATTACACATATAAACCTTCCTCTCATATCCCTCTATCTATTGCTAAAAGCTGCATTAAAATCTGTTGCATAGTTTAAAAGATTTAAGTAAACAGACAGTGGAAATGATTTCATTTTATACTTTGTAATGTACATAAAGATGACAAACATTTGTAAAGAAATAAGTGTTTCTCTATGCATTTATACTAAATATACTTTGTTGTATAAAACAATAAAACTTATATGTATACTGTTATACAAAAACTAAAATAAAGTTTTACAATACAATACAAATCTATGCTATTTTACAGTGCCTACACACCTTTTCATGAAGAAAGTCCACATGCCGGGACAAAGGTGTGGAATGCTCTCGCCAACTCTATGATTTTACTAACCGTGATAGCTCTGATGACTGTTCTGCTGATTGTACTGTACAAGAAGAGATGTTATAAAATAATACATGGCTGGCTCATACTTTCCTCACTTATGCTGCTGTTTTTGTTTTCCTATTTATATATAGAGTAAGTATATTTACAATGATGATTTGAAAATACTAGTGGTTGTATGGGAAAGAAAAAAAGTAGACTTTATGTTTTATATGATTACAAGCTATAATAATAACCCAAGACAATTCACACATTGTCATATTGTCTCAAGCTAAGCAATGTACATATGTATTAACCAAGAAATATAAATTAATCTTTAATCAAAATAAACTTGTTATAAGTAGTTTTTAATTTGATTTTAAAGTACATATGTAAATTGAATAAAAAAGAAAAATAATATTCCAATTCTGTTATTTTTCAGAGAAGCACTAAGAGCATACAACATACCAATGGATTATATAACATTAGCTTTTGTAATGTGGAACTTTGGTGTGATGGGCATGATTGTGATACACTGGAAGGGCCCACTGCGACTGCAGCAAGCGTACCTGATATTTATTGCGGCGCTTATGGCGCTAGTATTCATTAAGTATCTTCCTGAATGGACAACATGGGCTGTTTTAGCTGTTATATCAATTTGGGGTAAATATATATGTTATTTTTTTAATGGTTTAATTGGTTTGACAATGGAATATATGCACCAGTAGACAATGACAGGAGTAGCGACTTGGACCTCAACTCAAATACTAACAAGACCTAAAGGTCCGAAAGCCAAATATGACCTTCTAAATGTATTACAACAGCCTACCACATAACTGTATTGTAGAATGTAAGTGGGGCAGAATAATGTGGTTCTGCTCTAACAACAGCTTTCCCAAATGGAAACGAAATAATAAGATGATAATAAAGTCAGGTTATTTAGCCCATTGTGATTAAATTTCACTATGAATGTATGTGATTGTGATTATGATTTCCAGTGGTAATTGTGTGGAAGTCATCATTATCTGGTACAGTGCTAATAATGGGGCACTAGACTACATATTTTACTAATAATTCTGTGTATACATACATACTCAACTATTTAAAAACAATTGAAACCAAAACTATGCCCCCACTTCATTTTTCATCATTATGTCATAGTCTGAAGAGTAGTCCGAAATTCAGTTCAAAATTGTAATTATACTATAATGTGTAAAATTCTTTAAAGAGTTGTACTTCATACTGCGACAAAAAAGATAAATTACTAATAGTGGGGTTATATGTACTGTTTCAGATTTGATAGCTGTGTTAACACCTAATGGACCTCTGAGAATATTAGTAGAGACTGCACAGGAAAGAAATGAACCTATTTTTCCAGCTCTCATATATTCATGTAAGTTTCTATTCTGTTTAATAGTATAATTACTAGTATTAACCAGTAAGAGTTAATCAGTAATTTGACTAGGCAATCTCTCCCATTGTTTAATTTGGTGTAGATTATAAGTAGTCAATATTTTTTTTATTCTTATAAAATGTTTATTTATGATATTTTTATAGTTCAATATTTTCATCAGCAATTTATTTGCAATTGTGTACAGCGATATTCTTTCTGCCTATGCCAAAAATGTTGCCCTTCTAAAATTCTTATCCCAATGTAACACACTAAATTTTTAATATTAAACAATGGAATTCTTTACTTGAAAATCTTTTAGAAAGAAATCACTAGGAAATTATATACAAATATAAATTTATTATTTTTTTAATTTAGTAATACAACAATTAGTTAAGTATGTGCTTTTTTCGCTAAATATGGCGAAATCTAGCATTGTATATAAATGGTCCGTAACGAAAGGATTAAACTCATGTCGAGTGCATTTTCGAATTGCCCCCCTTAACAATAACATTGCTCCCTGTGGGGCGTGGGCTCCACGTTGACAAACACTGTTCTAAAAAGTAAATATGTGTATTATACTCAGCAACGGTGATGTACTGCCTGGTGGCGACGACGACGGCGGGTGTAGACTCGCCCGCCGAACCGGAGCCCGCACGAGAACCGCGCCCGCGAGAATTGCGGCCACTCAACCCGCACGGTACGCCTTGTTACACTATTATAAAGCTTATAACGAGAAAAATAGAGATTGCAGCAAAGTTGTAGTCATTCTTTTATAAATGTGTGAATTATGGAAGTGTTACTTTTTTTAGTGAAGTAAACAGATAAACAACAACTAATATTTATGAACAGCAAAATTTTGTGGGTAGTGATGAATGGATGCAAAATTCATTGAATAAAAACTATTAAACGAAATTGAATGTAGTATATGACAGACTGACTAACACGTACTGTTTACCTGAATCACGCGGTAGACGTCTTGAGATTCTATTATGTTTACAGACACATTTGTTTAAATAAAAAAAGACATGAGCCAAGGAGTACGAAAGAAATTGTACATACATGAAACAAAATCAAGTATGGTCCAAAATAATGTTTGCCATGTGTCGATACAAATTTATAATAAAATATAAATTAATAATATATAATAAAATTGACAAATAAATTAAATTGGTTAGTCCACAAATGGTTCTCCATAATTAAACGAATTTTTAAGTACCTAATAATGTGATTATGTGTTTATAATTGACAGAAAATATTTTTGATAATGACTTAATTATTAAAAAAAAATTGCATACATTAATTTTATCGTACAATAAATTTTATTTCAATTGATTTTATTTATAGTGTTTAAGATGATGTAGGTATTAAATCGTAGAGAATCATGTTGTAACGTGTAAGCGTGTCCACTCGAATCCACACAATTGTAACTAGTATAACGCAAACAGCGACACGGGAGAGGGAAGCGAGCCGCCGCGAGTCGGGCGGCACGGGCGAGGCTGCGGGCTTCGACGCAGCGTGGCAGGCGCGCGCGGCCTCGGGCTCGGCCCCGGGACCGGCCTCGGGCTCCGCCTCGGGACCGGCCGCGGCCGCGGGAGAGCCGCGCCGCCTGCGCGTCGACGGCACCGCCCCCGCCTCCTACACCACGCGCCTCGACCGCCCGCAGCCGCCCCCCGACGCGGATGAGGAGAGTTAGTCTCTAGTCTCTCTAGTCTAATTTTTCTACCACATATAACTTTGAATATGCTAAGTTGCTATGTATCGTAAGAAATTAAATAAAATTAGTCAAAAAAGTGAACCCTTTAGGTAATCGAAGTCTGAACATTTTAATAATTAATTTGCTCTTAACTATATATATATCTGACAAGTGCACTATTATTTATGAATATCTGTCTACAAAGCTTTGAAGCTCTGTTTGGCGCTAACTACAAAATAGTGCTACATTTTTTTATTAACTATCCTGTAGTATGACATTCCTAAGCAAATTTGTGAGTTTTCAATTACAGTGATATATTAAACACAAATTACACAGTGCATATTACAAAATTTTATATTATTATTACCGCAGTTTTATTTTAGTAAAAATAAGTAACTTTCTTCTATTTATTTGTGATCATCCTAAAACATTGTTTCTATTTTGTTGTTTTACAGAGGGAGTGAAGCTGGGTTTAGGCGACTTTATATTCTACAGTGTGCTGGTGGGGAAGGCTAGTTCGTATGGGGACTGGAACACCACCCTTGCCTGTTTTGTAGCTATACTAATTGTAAGTAAAACATTATTTAATAATAATTTTTAGCTAATATTTTTCCGATTACCGTCACATACATAGAGAGTAAGCAGCAAAACATTCAATTAAACATATTTTTAAACTATTATTTTACAACTGTAAAAAGTTTGATACTCTTTATTTACAGGGGCTGTGTCTCACTCTACTTCTACTAGCGATACTCAAGAAAGCGTTGCCAGCGTTACCTATATCTATTACATTTGGACTAATCTTCTACTTCGCGACACGTTGTGTTGTCAAACCGTTTGCGGACGCATTAGCCGCTGAGCAAGTGTTCATTTAGCCACCGCCTTTTCATATCCCCTAACAAACGTGGTACTTAGGAAATTGAAGACTCAGCGTTAATTAGATGCTCATTATGAACTTTGTTTTTTTATTTATTTGTTACTACATCAAACCAATGGCTCGGTCAAATTAGTGTTCAAGTTGAAACTGAATATAATTGCGATGTTGATTATAACAGATCACTTGTTTTCCGTACATGGCAATTGAACTTGATCTCATATTTGCCCATTAAACAATTGATGTGTCGGGAATCAAAGTTAGACTGATTGAAATTGTTTTATTACATATATTTGTATGTTCGTACGAGTGTACAACATAGTAAATTAATATTGAAAGTATTATAAGAGGTTCAATGAAAATTTATATTATGACGCTTGAGGTCAAAGTGCAGATAATCATATTTTTAGATACGTAGGAAATAGAAAAATGTTTATAGAAATTTGAATGCAATAATTTCAATTAGACACGAATAGGTAGCATATTGTGGTAATGTACATATTTTTTATTATTGATAATAACTATGCGGTTTCAATATGTTCATTGTTGAAATTGATAAAAAAAAAGATTATCTAAATAGCAATATAACATTGAAGGGTTTATTTCTTATTAGTATTTGTATGATATGATGAATGTAATTTTCAGTTAGTAAACTTATTTGGCTACGACGTGGCCAACTAACATCTTAACATTCCATTAAATAAACACAACCTTTAGTATTGTCAAGCTGTTTGCTTTATATTCCTTCTTAACTTATTAATTTTAAAAAAATGTAACGAAATAAATCGTTTTGTATCAAAATTTTGTTTCATTTAAAAATACAAGTATCAAGTATGATTTCAAGAAATACATAGTGATACAGTGTAGTTATCCATAGGCACACACCGTCTTTTATTTTAGTTCTGTTGGGTCCATTAAAAATAAAACACAAAATCAGCGTTGATTTTGTGTTTTATTTTATATAAGAGATCTAACAAGCACATTTTATAAGAGCTGAAGACGGAAGCAGATACGAGTCTAACACAGGGGAAGGGATCGAGCGAGGTACATAACACGACACAATCACTTTAACGCTTATAATGTATAGAACACATACATATGACACATTTTTTTAGTGAAAGAATAAACAAGGATTATAATTATTAAGGAGGGTAGCCCTAGTAGTAACCACTCGTTTATTTGTGAAGTCTCTTTGATACTTTATACTAGGGTCATTCTTTTTTTTAACCTACATGATCTTAAAATTTTTACTCAAATTAAAAAAAAAAAAAATATAACGCTTTCTAGTCAAATCTTGTATGTTTTGTGATAGCTGAATGTCTATTCTATCTGAAAAAGTTGTTGGCCGCGAAGTTTATAAATTTTTGTAAGATTTTCGAGGCCTTAAAGCAGGATTGGGCTAATAATTGTACACCTCCGTCACAATATCTTTTATTTTTTTGTATCAAATAATTTAACTCAGATAGCTTGCAAATTACTTTTTACAATAATAATCAAATGATCCTTTTAGAAAACTTACAAGGCAAGACTTCTGTATATAACAATAAATATATATTTTTAATCTTATACCACTCTGTCACAATTGCAGTTTTTTAGAAGTATATTTTTGCTATAATTCAATTTTAACCACTTCTAGCACAGAAATATTAATGTCGTAGATTATATTATAGTTAACTATTTTTAATATAATTTTTCCGAAATTGTACTATTCATAAAAAAATATTAAAATGGCTATATAAATTTTAAAACCAGGAGGCATTATCGTGACAGAGTTGTTATTCTATATAATATCTGGTTAAATTTTGGAATAAAACTAGTTTTAAATGAATATTTTATTTAGAATCATTTATTACTTCTTTAGAATAATTAAATATTTGACAGTCTTACATTTTTACAACTGAAACCTTTGGAATGAGATCCGTATTAGTATAATTAAATTATAAGACTTCTAACTTGTCTCAAATAAAAAAAATGTCTAACTTGACTGAAAAATTAAAATAAAATAATAATCATCATCAAGAAATTACTTTCATCAGTCATACTTGTCAGTCTTACTTTTCGCACACTGGCAAAAGCTCATCAAATTCAAAAAACCTCTTTTCTTTTTTAACTACCTTTGGATTTGGTAGAATTTTAATCAAATCCTCATATAGAACATCTGATAAGTCATTCTCCACTAATAAATAATCTTCCACAATCATCGACTGTTTTCAAGAACATCGCCTATGTGACGTATGTATATTGATCATTCAATTCACTTTTTACTTTAACGAGTACATGTACACCGTCTTCTATATTCCTTTGATGAAAAGCCCTGAGGTGAAGTGTGTCTTAAGAAGTATTAGAAAAGGCCGTTGGATTAGAGGAACCTTTGCTTTTATATGTGTGCAATGGCTGATCTTCCTCAGATGATTCATACATAATATCATAAAATCTTTTTCGAGGCATCCCAATTTTGTTCGTAATATCGTGAGCGACATATCCTCCACTTCATGAATTGCAACATCTTTTTCGTTAGGAAACAACTAATCCAAAATATTGTCAACATTGGATTCGGTTTCAGGCAGAGGCCAATAAGTTTTAGAAACGACGAACAGAATTGTTCACAAAAACAACTCGAAACCCTAAAGTTTAAGATTCTACGAGTTTCTGAGAACAGTTGGTGGATTTACATGGTTCCTTTCAGGGGTAAAATACTGGAATTGTCTATGTCTTCGTCTGCCACCAAAAACCATTTAATTTTGCTGGTATCTTGAATGGAGAAAAAGAATTCTAACACGTCTCCGATATATTTTCCTATTGCTACAATAGCATTAGTTTGGCGTTTCAAAGTTCCACCAACACCATTAGCAATTCCCTTTCCATGTCCTGATTTAAAAAAATGCAAGTTTGGTATCGTTCTTTAATGGCATTGGATAGGACACTATATTTGTTTTCATTCTTACTGTTCTTTTCATCTTTGCTATTGCTATCTTTTTTGGCGTTTCTGTTCAAGCTTTTCTTGTATTTTCGAACTTTCCTCTCTAATTCTTCTATTTTTTCTTGTAAACTAATATTCTCTCTGTATAACTTCTCTGTGTTCTATCTCTTTTCACTCTCTTCCTCCCTCTTGAGCTAGTCCTGAATTAGTTGGTGTTGCAGAATGAGTACGTATTTCTGGATGGCGATGGAGTCGGCGTGTTCAACAGTATGTTTTCAAGCGTCTGTTTTTTTTTTCTTTTCTTGTCGCTATTTTCTCTTCATCATACGATGTTCTCTCACAGTCACGTCAGCCACAAGCTTCTTACGAGTATATCTCTCGAGATGTTTGCGTTTTACTTCAGCTACCTTTTCTGTATAACTTTTTCGTATCTTACGGCAACGCCGCTGGTTTTCTGCTGTTAATGCCTTGTTTTTCGTCATAATAATATCTTGAGAAAGTAAATATGTAAATAAATCCGTAAACATTAGAAAAACACTAGATAAACTTTATAACGAAATAGTTGCCATAATAAGTACTGGCCCTGTTTCAACAGACTCTTATATTTTATGAGATAAAATGAATATTATATTCTTTGCAAGTTTTTTTTACCCATCCGTCACGTACTTTACCACTCCGTCACAATTTTTCCGTCACACTTCGTCACACGAAGTAGTAGCGTGACGGAGGGGTAAATCTTACTTACAAAATTGTTAATATTTAAACGTTACCACAAAATACAAACGTAATACGTTGGCATGAAAGTGTTTCTTATTACGCAAAAGTTAAATAATAAGAAGTAACTGTAATTGATATATTATTGTCCAATACTTACGTGACGAAGTTGTCGCCGAATAAACACACGCACCTCCATACACAGATTCCGGGGGACTTACATGCAATATCTAAGTCCTAGAGAGCTTATCTCAGCAAGGGAGAGGAAGGACTAAATATCCAATCGACGGCAACAAAAGCGACCCACGTATACGCGTCGTTCGAATTAAAAAACATATGACCGAATATACCTATTAAAACAGTCTGTAGTGAAAGACAAGACTAAGATTTTTTTATTAAAAATGTCAAAAAATTTTAGTCAGTACAACAAAATGAACTATATATTGTAGAATTAAAAAATACTTTTATATTTGCTACTGTCGTTATATTTTTTCGTACCATTATGAAGTAAACACAGGCCCAGGTAGCGGGAGACAACTATGATTTGTATGAAATACACCTCTGTCACGCGGATCGACGACTCTGTAACGTATTTTTTATTATATAAATATAAACGATTATTTATTGTGAACGTGTATAGCCGTTACATTTTTAGTACAGTACATATTGAAACATGAATTATAAAATAATACGGATAATTTTTTATTATATTTTTTTAACTGATGAAGACACCTTTTTGTAGGTTAAAAAGAACGACCCACTAGTGTTATTTGCGCTTAACCCAACGATAAGTGTAGGTACAGCTTGTAAGACAAATTCATAATTATATTTTTTAAATCGTTTTGGTGATATACATTTGGTGTCATCCCAAAAGACTTCATACACAACACTTAAAATGTAATTATTGTGATGTAATAATAAAAATATATATTCAAAACGTATTTATTGCTTAAATTATATAAATATTGCTCTATTCCGTGTATAAAAATAACAATCATAAAATTATAATAAACAACGAACCGCCACCATGCCATGGATAAATGCAGATAACTTCACAATTTTATTCATTTTTAGTTTAGGAATATAATTGTAATATAGAATTTTATATTGTACTTATTCAATAAGGTAACTATAAATAAAACTGAATAAGTTAATATTGTATAAATTGTGACAAGACAAAAAATATTCATAAATGTGATAGTAGAGATCATTTAGAGTTAATTTGCGACTTTATAATTAAGATTAGTCATCTGTAACAGCTGTAAAGACACATTAAAAATTTTATACGATCTATTTGAGACATACTAAAATAGAATAACATTAATTACGTAAATAAATGCTTCATATAAATATGAAATAACACAATTATAAAGGAATGTAATAATTTAGAATGTTTTAAAAAATGCGAAGGAATGATGCAATGATATCACTGGTACCAGCCATTTCAACATATTCTTCATATTATATTGAGTAATATTTAAAAAAAATGGTAATAAATAATATATATATATATATAAATAAAATGTACAATTATGTTAATAATTTTCTCAAAAATGTTGTTCGATTTACTTTTTTTATAAATAAGTCTCTATACATGCTCTATAAAACACAACCAGGTATAATATATGTCTACCAGATTATACACTGGGGTTAGGTATTTCCGTCGGTCCATCTTTTTTTATCACTTTAAGTGTTTCTTTGCTAGGTTTAACAGTATCTGATGGAATCTCCTCCCTGATTGGTATTTGCTCAGGAACTGGTTTATTACCAGGAGACTTTGAAGGGTTAACTTTAACAGGCTTTTGTGGTTCGGGAGCTGTATTCTTATCTTTATTGCCTGATTGTGTATTTGAGGCTTTGACTGTTGGTTCAACTTTAACATTTGGTTTGTTTCCTGCAGGTTGTTGTGGAGGCACTGACTTGGTTTCCTGTTGAGTCTGGGCTGGGTTCTTGCCTTCAGGTTGTTTTGCAGGTACCGGTTTATCTTGTTGCTTAGCCTGGGTTGGACTCTTCACTTCAGGTTGTTTTGGAGGTACTGGTTTAGCTTGTTGTTGAGCTTGAGACTGAGTCCTTACTTCAGGTTGTTTTGGTGGAACTGGCTTAGCTTGTTGCTGAGCTTGAGCTTTTTGATTTGTGCCTGATGTAACGGGTTTTTCAACATTTACAGGTTTTTTCTCCTCTACCTTTGGTTTATCCTGAAGTTTTTCTTCAGCCTTTTTAACTGGTTTAGCATTATCAGTATTTGACGAAGTTTTAGCAGCATTGTTGTTTGAAAACTTTGTGGTCGAGGAAAACGCCTTTTTCAAACCTGGAGGAACAGGTACCGCACCAATGTATTCAACATTGTGTGGAGCGCCCAAATATAATTTGTTGTCAAACACAATAGCATCACTAAGTGCAGGGAAAGTTCCATCTGTGTTGTAGTATGAAGCAACAATATTGCTATTCCAGTCTAACTGTAATAAGCCTGAGTTGCCTAAATGAAATTTGCTAGTAGTTTTGAAGTTACCAATCTGAAATTAAAAAAACAATATTTTTTGTTAGTTAAATTTAGGTAATTTACATTATAATAATGATTGTAAAATCATCAATGGTGTTTCTATCCATACTGCCTAAACTTTCATTACACTACTAACTGACCCTACAAACTCCATTCCTCCTCAGAATTAAATAATATGTCAAAAATATTTTGAAGTATAATTACGAATACATTTCTGATTGGACTCTGTTTGACAGTTTCAGACAGACAGTTTGTATGAGAGAATAAAATTGTTGTTTTTACTATTTTCCATGGAATTTCTCTATATTTTCTCACCACTTACTTAGAGATCTACAAATATTTCAACACCAAATTACCCAAATCATTAGTTCTCGAGTATTAGCAAGACTAACAAACGTCATTTCATTTTTATATATAAGAAGATTGACACCATACTATTTCATATTAGAAACAGTTTGGTGAAAATGGCGTAAACACGCACTTGACCACACTCGTGTAAAATAAAATACATATATTTATTATATTATATTCAAATATAATCTAGGCAAGAGATCATGGCTACTTTGTATGATATAATTTAAAATGGAGTTCTCTAATTTTTTTTTTTTCAACCATTTCTCTGAATTAAAGATGACGTGATATTGCCTATACACCAGAATGATTAAAACATATATATGAATAATAGTCGTCTCCATAGGTCTCCATAGCTCAGCCTCATATGAGACTCTTAGTCCTCCAAAATGGCAACGTATGAATAATCACGGGCGTCACGTGATAGCGTTGTATCCGTTATACTGTTCATGTTATCTATATAGATGACAGTTCCCATTTACCCTAAGAGAGGACATCAACATGTATGCCATGCTGTTACATAAAGATTTAACATTAATAGTAGTGGGGATTACTGGGCCCATTTCCAGCAATATTATGTACTGTTCAGTTAATTTTTGTTGAATTTATTGATGTCATACCTTACCATACATTTATGCCCCTGTTAGTGCAAGAGCCATCACCTTCCATCATAACACCCCTTTATCATCCTACACACATCCAAATATGTCCTTATAACTGGACACAGTGGAAGAGCCAATATGTAACGAATATTATAAACGCGAAAGATTGTAATTATGATTGGATGGATGTTTGTTACTCTTTCATGCAAGAACTACTGAACAGATTTCGAAGAAACTTCAGTAATATACATCACACATAGGCTACAAATTTCATGTGGGTGAAACCATGGGCAATAATGGTTCACACATAATTTTAAGTTTATTCTATAAATTATACAAGTACTAACATTGTGAACAATTTCTTCCAAAATAACATGTGGGTACAAAGTATTGAGATACTCAAATGGTAGCTCAATCAGTTTAATCAGCCGTGTTATAAACTTCCTGGCCAAGGGTGCCTCTGAGAAGGATTGGTAGATCTTCAGTTGGTCAACATCAATTGTGGTAAACAGTGAAACTAGCACTCCAGAGCCGTCAGGTAAAGCACGTAGATTGTCTGGCGTACCTGCACAAGAATACAAGTTGGTGTACTTGTAAGTAGAAATATGTACTACCACCGACTTGAAGACTTATATTACGGCATACTCGTTAGTCGATATTGTGACTTGTTGAATTGTATTTACTTACATGCGCGTGAACATTTAAAACAACTGTGTAAACAATTTACTGTAACATACGGGGGTATAACATTATCACATATAATGGATCAAATCTATATGAATATGACATCTTTTTTATATAATAACAGACAATGTGTTATATGTAAGAAATAATGTAATTATACCGATTTTCCTTACTATTACATAATTACGACTCCAACGTGTAGTTAGATATGAACCAATATTTGATAATGAAATGCCCCCATTAGTAAACATCATTTAACGTGTCTTACAATAGAAATAGCAATATGTAGAACATTTTTCACTCGTAATTGAAAAACAGTACAAAATGCATCACGCACGTTTCTACATTTTCGTTATAGTTTTATATGTACAGTGTTCTGCTCAATCGATACACGAAAATGATGTTAATTTTAGAGTGGACCCGGGATCAAAGACATGTTTCTTCGAAGCAGGTAAGGCTGGGCAAACGATGGAGGTATTCTATCAAGTTCTTGACGGGCAACACGGGGACTTGGACATCATATTTGAAATCATAAATCCTCAGGGTGTACCATTACTGTCAGATTATAAGAAGTCACAAAACTCCATCATAATGGATTTGGAGACGGACGGCGACTATGTCTTTTGTATGGATAACACTTTTAGTGTTATGAACTCCAAACTTGTGTTTGTTTATGTCATGATTGAAAACAAGGTTACTGAAGAAGATGACGATGAGACTGAAGTAAGCGTCGTAGACGAGGATGGAGAGCATAAAAATGAAGAAGAAGTTATTGAATGGGCCGGTACTGACCAAGAAGGCAATGTATATTATATTGAAATAAAACACATTCATGAATCGTTAAGCCGAACACTGAAGCAAGTAGTCAAAGCGCGTCATCTGCTGGATTTGTATGGTGCAATGAAGTCACGTGACAGTTACTTAGCATTCGAAGATACATTCATTGTTGATGTCTGGTCTCTATTTCAAATATTTTTTATGTTTGCTGTTGGCTTGTTACAAGTATACATGATTAAGAAACTGTTCAGCGGATCTCATGACAGCATGACTAATTTTTATTAAAATTATTATTATGTATACTTAGCATTCAAATATACATTCATTGTAGACATCTAGACTTTATTTCAAATATTTTGTATGTTTGCTGTTGGCTTGTTACAAGTATACATGATTAAGAAACTTTCAGCGGATTTCATGACAGCATGACTAATTTTTATTAAAAATATTATAATATACCACTTACCTGGCAAGCCTGCTATAAAAACTTCTGAGTGCCCTTTCTTGGGCCCGTTAATGTAATACTTCTGAAGCCTGAGACGTCCTGTTTCTGCCACAACTATAAACTGATCATCAGAAGAAATAGCAATGCCATTTGCGAACCACAGATCATCGAGAAGAACTGTATTTTTCTTTGTGGCGAAATTGTACTGCAACAACCTGACAAAATAAATATTTCATTAAATTATATTGTATTTCAATTACAAAAATATGATAGTCCTTCCTAAGTTTAATTTTCAATTCTATAGAAAGAAAGAAAGAAAAATATTTTATTCAGTGCAATGTAAAAAATACAATATAAACAACAAACGAAAAAAAAAGAGCAAATAAAATATACATATAATTAAACTTAATTTACCATAATTAAAAAATAAACATAAAATAAACATAGCATAGCACAAGTGTATAGATTTCATTAAATTATAATATTAAGAAATGAAGATTTCTGTAATATACATTGTTACTATAGGGTAGAGCAGTCAGGTATACCCCAGTGAACTCTGTGACATGCTCGGTGCTGATATAGTGCACAAGACAATAAACTGCATTAACTAAAAAAAAATTGGATCTATGAATTGATTTCATTTTTTATTGTTATCATACCTTCCTCTAGGGTCAGCGAGTACTGAGTAGACGCCGTCTCTTAAATGGAAATCACTGGATGAATCTGTCCAATATAAATCTCCATTTTTAGCTAGTGCAACACTATTAAATAGCTTTGGTTTTCGCCCGTCAATTTCAACATTAGGCGATACTAAGAGTTGCTTCTTGTCAGTATTTAAATCCACTGACCAAATGCCATGATATGCATCTGCTGTATACAATGTATTCTTTTTCTCGTCGATTGCAAAACCAAGTGGTCTTCCACAAATATGTTCTTGATGAATGCCCGCTAAAATATAATGTCTTTTATAACAAACCAGATGGTGTGCATGAAAATATATTTTTTTATTTAAGAACTAAAAGACGTAACTCAATCCTTTAATGTAAACATTAGGGGATTAAGCTATAATAAAATATTATAATTATAATATTATGTCAATGTAATGTTACTATTAAAAATACCAAACTAGACAGAGTAAAAAAGTAATGGAATTTAACTTGGTTAATAAATAAGTAGTAGTAGTTTTGGCATTATTTTCTAAGTATGTACATATATTAATAATCCAATTTATTCACGTAATATATATGACTAATTTGAATAATAATAATAATAAAGTGTAGAAAACCAGCAAAGGCTGAGAAAATTTGGTGTAAATAATAATATAACTCATTTGAATAACTATCGAACATCAATATTTAGGCAAATAATAGATGTTCTAAACTAAACAATACAAAATATACCAGTTTAGTAATTTGTAAAATCACAAGAATACCTATTTAAACGCTTTTGGCCTTTGAAACCTGACATGATTCTGTTGATAAATATTAAATATACCTATTTTTTGTATATACTTCTCTATATTGTGATGTTAGTTTTGAACCAAATCATAGTACTAGACCGATTCCAGTAGGTGCAAACATCCCCACACTATGGCAGGATGAGAGTTCAATCTTTGACCAATTATAGTAAATATACTTAAAACTGTATTAAGTGATTGAGCCTACCCAGCAAAACCCAATTCACCTCTACCTGCTTGAAGTTTAACCATATTCCAATACTTTATTTTCATATCCAATACTTTAATTTTGTAGTACTTAGGTTAAACATATACAAACCTCTCTGTTATATAAATAGTATTCAAACTACTGCAGGATCTTTTAATGGGTCCCTGGATGATTTGAAAACATAATTAAATGCTGTATCAGCCAGGGTTGCCCTGGTTGATACAGCATAATTGATTATACCTGATTGCTTTATTGATTGACCTGCTGGGTCTTTTAGTTAAATATTAAATATAATTAATTATAATTATATAATGAAGCATTACCACATGGTTTTCCAATTTGAGTCACAAATGTAAGGTGACCACCTGGTGAAATTTTCATAATTTCACCCGTAGCTAAACTAGTGTACACTTCACCATTGTGCAGTTGGAATGCTTCTGGACCAAGTAACTTTCCATTATAAAGTTTCTCAGCATTATTCAAAGCACCATTGATTGCAAGTGGTCCTACCTGTGGTAGGGTTGCTTCCAACCTAAAATTATTACAGTAGATTTTTTATTATTACTCCAATATAATAATAACCTTGGACAGCCCACACTTTGCCATCTAGTTCCAAGCTAAGCAGAGCTTGTGCAGACAAAAATACTCTTATTTTTTTGTACATGCATAGAAAACATCCAGACTAATACAAACACTCATACTCATGAATACAAATGTTTATATAATGCTAGGAATTGAGCCAGCCATTGAAAGTGAAGCAATGTGCTTAATGGCTAGACCACAGAGGTCTTGAAAATATATGAATAGCAATTAATTATTTTAGTATTCTAATAACATAGAAAATACTTTAAAGGGGAAGTAAATTATAAATATTACTTATTGTATTATTTTATAAGGGGCCGTTCAAGTATTACGTAAGCACTATAGGGGGGCGGGGGGGTCTTTTCTTTGCTTATTTTGGATGACATGGGGGTGGGGGAGTCTGTATGATGATTACGTCATCGGTCGTAATTTACTTTTTTACACGAATGGCAACCCTCACATTGTCTTTGCTAAAAAAAACAATACATTAATTGAGAGATGTTTACGTAAGCATGGGGGGAGGGGGTAAGAGCTTTGCTTACTTTTGCTGACAACGGGGGATGGGGGGTAAATAATTGTGATAAATCTGCTTACGTAATACTTGAACAGCCCCTAAGCTAAATATTAATAATCTGTTAATATAAATAATATTAATTCTTAATCACTGAAAAAAATATATATTGGAAAAAGTATTTGTCCAAAACAAAATATGATGTAGTACAATTTCTAGTCATAGACTTATGTATAACATTTTATATAACCATATTTTAGTTCCATAGAAAAGCACATTTAATCATCTCATTTATTCATATATTTATATAACTAAATACAAACAACAAATTAAAATTAATTGAAATTAAAACAGTTGAGTAATTCACATATAATCAGGTACTTAAAATCTACATTTATATAAACTGCATATATATATATATATAAACTGATAAAACACATTTTAACTTACTTTATAGCTGTGAACTTCGTATATGGTGGCAAATTTGGAATAAAAACAATTATTGCAGCAAATACTGCAAAATATATTACTAATTTAATTAATCTCTTTAGAATTCCAAATATAAAGCCCATCTTGGAAATCTATTTAATCTGAAATTGAAAATTAAAGGAATGTAACCAAATAACACTGATATTTATTTACTGTCTGATGACATCAATTAAAATACCTATAACATGCCAAATAAATTTGAGATATGGTGGGAGGCAAGCCTCCAAATTGCCATGTCCAAATTTCACTAGTTCTGTTGAAATCAAATATAGCTAGTGAAATTTAGACATGTCAAAAGTTACATTCACCATGATGTTGGAGGTCACCAATTTATTGACAATCTAGAATAAGTTGTAGAGCTATATTGTTACTATTTAATTAGATATTTGTTTAATTTATATTCCATAAATTTTTCTCTTAATTTCAATTTATAAATACCAAAAAATATGAAACAAGAAGTAACTATCGAGAAACCTACAACCTCTGTGAAAACCTCTTCCTATAAAGTTTTCGAGTATAGCGTGTACAAGCAAACAGACATAGAAAAGATGTAAAAACTTACTTTTTTGACCTCAGTAACATAACCACAACCTACTTTTTTGGAAACACTATTGAATGTACAACCATTGCTCATTTACGATTTTATCATGTAATACATCTGATATAATCATAAAAAACAGGTTGGGTAGATAGCCAAATTGATAAGTATCTTCGGTACCGGGTACCTCTAAATAATACAATCAAGGAATTAGTTGCTTATCAATGTATATATGTAATTTAATTTTGTACCTGATGTCTACAAAAATACGACACTTCAACATAGAACACAAATTCAGGAGAGATCAAAGGTAAATGAATATAGTAGATATGCTAATTGCTAACGCATATATACATATACAAGAAAAATAAAAAAAATGAGGTAATGACGACGACAAATGAAATAAATCGAAATTACACATAAGACAGACGAAATGTCAAATGATAAAAAAAAGGACTAGAAAGGTTTCCATAAGACATTGTTTTTTTTTAGAAAGGGGTTAACCGGCGATGACGAGTTCAGTCAGTACAGATAAAGACTAGATAGTATCTATGGATAAAGAATTGGAATATATTAAAATAAAATATACGTTGTTATGAACTAGTTTTCTAGTATTCGTCCATCCCTTTTTAATGATGAAACAAGCACCGCATCATAGGTAGTCGTAGCCTCTGCTCCTGACAAAGCCTTCAGGCGCTTACCATGCCGAACTATTTGCTAATAGGAAATAATTTTATAATAATACTATGAAGAATTTACAGTTCAATCTGGCTAGTAAGGCAGACGATGTGTATTTGAATTGAATATACAAAAAACAGTGTGACTTGCATGTTGTTACTGTATTCCTATTGAGTTTCCGTATTGCTAAAATATATAAATTAATGAGTTTTTGAATTATTCATTTTGGTCATTAATTATATTATCGTTTAACAGTTATTCTGTGTTATTTACTTGTACACTGTCATTACTTTTAGCTAATTTCACTTATTGTTTTAAGGTTGGCAACCCTGGAATTGACTATTGTGTTTGGCAAGGGCAACACAAATTTTATTTCTTTTATAATCTGTGTAAGCGCCATTTCGGCCTTTTTCTTTGTTGCTGTGAATTTTTTAGCGGAAATAATAATTTCGCAATGGGTCACGCAAATATTTGGTACTCCCATCCTCGTAAATACGGCCAAGGATCTCGTTCATGGTATAAACATTCGCTTTATAACATTAATATTTATGAATCTGATTATGGTTAGCTGGAGATAGATGGAAGGTTAGAACACGTGTATTAATAAGCAGATTTATTTCAGTCGAGCCTGCTCGAATAGACACGGACTTATCCGCAAATATGGCTTGAACATCTGCAGGCAATGCTTCAGAGAATATGCACATGACATTGGCTTCAAAAAGGTACTTATATATTCTTGTATACTTATTATGGTCACTTTGAGTAATTGATTTTACATATTCCAAAAATTGGACATCCTTATGAAACACTTTTATGACTATGATTTAGTAGTATTTAGCCAACATCCTGTCATCTATTAGTATATATTTATATAAACAGAAAACGTACTGTTTGAAAACTATCTTAAAAACTAAGACCGCCAAAATCATTAAATTAAGTAAATAGTTCGAAAAAGGTATAACAGTCCAATAGTTAAATATATATATGTATATGTAATTAGCATTTTTTATGAGAGCCCATGTATAACATAACATAAGCATTCACTTTTATTGACACAGGTTACACAGATACTAGAATCAATTAGTAATTAAACAGTTCTGATTCTATGTATTCATAACTTGTGATTTTTTATGTTAAAATAATATAACCATTGTCACACTGGAAGAATATTCCTTTCAGACTATAAGAATTCTCAAGTCCATGTTTTGGAATTTCAGTTTCTTTATAATAGTAGTAAAACATAACTTTTATAGTGTAGGTCCATATTGAAGTTTTAAAAACATGTTCATGTATATCATCTTATTAATATTTCTATTCATATTGACTGGCCCACTTTCATTAAAGACACAACGGACACAATCCATACTTGGCCTACAAAATTCTCATCACATCACATAAATTATATATATATATTTAATCATAATCATTAATTACTGTAAGTACATTTATTATTTGTGAGTCTATATTATTTAAATAACTGTCTACAAACTCCCCCCCACAAGTGCCACTTAGTTATTGATAAAATACTAAGTAATAATTGAAACAGATATATTAAATTACTTTTACCCTAGGAGATGATATTTATTTTTACAATTAAAAAATCTTTTTAGTGTGTCACCAAGTCAATATTGTAATTATTATTATATTTATTAAATTCACATTTCTTTGGTTCATATTTATATCAAGCAAATGACAATTAGTATATTTTTTTTAATTGGAATGGTGAGCTAGCTGAGGTCCCATCTTACAGTAAGAGTTAACTGTTAACACCACAGACATCACATGAAATTACCTATATAATGCACTGCTACTGTGAGTTAACAGATCTTTATATCTTAAAAATTAATTTTTTTTTTTATTTTGTTTCAGTTGGACTAAATATGATCTACATTTAATATAAATTAATAAACTATAACAGAGTATACTATTGTTTCAATACATTCCAACTTCAACATTCTTAATTTCAAAATTTCTAATTTATTATGATAAGGTATGACATAACTCTGTATTACCCCTGCACTCTGCCATCCCCAAAATTCAAAATTTTATTTGTTGAATTTTAATAAACTCCATAATAATAAAACCCTAGTCCACTAATTATTTGACAATAATGCGATGTCTTGGCATATAACCTCTTTTGAACATCCATATTGGTACATGCTGTAAATAGCATACAGTATTCAAACAAGCAATTGGGAAATAGAATCAAATTTATAACAATGATTCCTACTACTGCTCCTAACTATTCATCTATTTGTATAAATAATGTCAATAATATTTATTCATAATGCAAAGTATGTCAACAAAGTTGTCACATATACTACAACTAGGTAAGTATTGTAGAAAAGTATTTTCTAAATGTATTTTATAATTAAAGGTTTAGTACCAAGTGACAGATCAGAAAACAGAAACATGGATTAACATTACAATTTATTTATTTTCCGATATGTACAAAAGTAAGTATAAAAATATAAAATGAATGTACATAGTTATAAATTAATATATTACAATACCGTCAGTAATATTAGGGTTTATTAATATAATTTGTCTGAGAGCATTATATTTAGGATCACGAATAACATTATAAATATAACAATAAGATTTAACATATTAGTTACATAAAAAAAACAGTAATACAATGGAAGTGAAGAAAGACTTCTTAGAGGTTCATGTGGTAGCGTATTGAACTGACTCATTTACACAAATACATAGTGTATCGTAAAATGACACACGGATAAATAATATTTACCCGTGTGTCGGTGAAATAAAAACTCGTGCATTGCCATTACAGAGGTCTAAGATATGATATCTCTTATTTATAATTTCACTACCTTATATTATATCCCTTATATTTATATTACTCTTCAATCAAAACAGCTTAGCTGAAATAGGTGAAACAGAGGTACCCAGGCAGAAGATTGCGGCAGATCTTATAATGGCCAAACAAAACGTTGAATACCTTATAGGGTCAAAGAGCATGTTGCAGCAGTCATTAGCCCACAATCAAATAAATTCGCGATTGCCGATCTTTCCAATGCTGAGTAGATGACATGCAGCAATAGTTCATTGATCGTAACTATTTACAAATGCCAATATTTACAGGAGGCTATGGACAACCAGTAAAACAACCGTATATATGTTTTTTAATTATGTATCTGCGTGAATTCAGTAACAATTTTAGACTAGGTTCAATACTATCGTTCAATAAGAACAAATATCGTGTGAATTTGCGCACTTTTGTAGGACAATCTATCGATCAAACTGCCGATACCTACTTTTAGTATAAAAATACTTTGTTTACCGTTTTAATATTCATGTTAGAAATAGACGACAAATTATATTAATAATATTTACTAAATGCAATAATTAAAAAATAAATATTAAACTTTATTTTTATTTGCTTGTCCCTGTGACTGTCGCAGATTACCCAACGTAGATCCAATTGTCTGTAAAAAAAGAATAATATGTAAAATAACATATTCCAAACAATGAAAAAAAAAAAATAAGAAAAAACGTATTGACTTTTTGCCCAATAGGTAAAGAAATTAAATAGGGCGAAAATTTCGGTGCGGCTAGGTATGCTGATTCTCATTTCTTATTGATCATCGAAATTATTTTAAGGGAATGTAAACTTTACATTCCCATTAAAATAATTCCGATTTGATTGATTTGTAGAAAATTCTCTAATGGTCGTAATATATATTACTGAATAACACTCAGTTTTGCCCTTATGACGTCATATCAGACTTGTGAAAATCGAGAAAGTAATAATGTATGTATCAATTTAGCTACAACCATTCGGGCTGTACCTGTGTAACGCCAGCAAGAAGAGATAGTAGACTGCGTTGTGGCGGTCGACAGTGCTTTTTACCGCCCTCAGCACAACACAAGCTTGGGAAGCAGTCTACACTAGAGCTGCATGGCTTAGGGAACAAGTCATATTGCGGTGGTGCTGTACATTGCAGATACTGCTCTATCATTCTTACCGCTGTGAAAAATAGAGATGTTATTTTTAAATTAGCATAAAAACCCTTCAGTCCAAATCGACTAGCTATTTCAGTTGAGAAGAACACAACTGGTGCATTTTTCATTCAGTTTCAATCTTTAACATTTCGTTTACGTAGCTTATATATTAAACAAATTTAAAACATGAAAAATCCCTTGTTTGGACAACTAACGCCATACACCTTGTACGACGTCTTCCAAATATTCCAAAATCGTTTATAGACAATAGCCTTTTTTCGTCTATCAAGGACGTTGAATTGACGTTGTTGTATTTGTATGAATGGTACTAACGCGCGTCAATTTGCCGGGCTACGGGTACGAGGTCCAGCCTGGCTTTAGCCGTGCGGCAGTAGGAGCGGTTCCCATCGGGACAACAGATGCGTGGCCAGCAATCTGCATCGGTTTTACACGACTGCACTTCAAATAGCAACTCCCCAAGCGGTGCACTTGGACATTCTCGGGGTATCACACCTAGTAATGCTGTAACAATTTATTAACAATGACAATTGCGAGGACGTGAGAAAGATGCTATGAGTTAACAATACAATATAGGTAGGTACAGTTGCTTGTGAGTCTGTCAACTTGGGAGTTTGGTGTTCCGTAGCATGAAACTTTACTTTTCATTGGAACGAAAATGTTATCCTTGAATCAATATAATGATGTAATATTATCTTACCTGTGATATAACTAATCTTTTATTAGAATTAATTTCTGTATTATAGTACCTACTCTAAATTTTGTTAGTAGATATAAAAACTATTATTAATATGCTCTATGTAGGTAAGGGGTTGATAATTTTATTTAATGCAGGTTCTCGTATTTATTTCCTTTGTGTTAAAAAACAATATATGTATATAATAAATATATAGAACAGCTTCATATATTTTTAAATAACGAACCTCGTAAATGACACGTTAAAATTTAACTTAAATATGGTTTATAAATAAAAGTATCATACGTTGATGCGGCTTGGGCGCCGTGACGGGTCTCGGTGCCGGTACTCCATTTACGCAGCGACCCTCGCAGCACACTTGGCCAGGGCCGCTGCTAGCTCGACACTGCGCATTGTTCTCACATGGTATCGGGAACAGTACCACGGGAGCCGACTTCGGACACACCAGTTTCTGCGTCTTTCCTGTGCTCGAGTAATCCACGTTATCGACGTAAACCGACGCAGTATTATGAGTATTGGAAAAAGTTACGTCAGATGATATTATGTTAGATCCTAAAAACAAAATGTCTAGTTCATTACCGCAAATGTTAATGACCTAACTATACAGAAAACTACAGTACCTTATTGAAATGTAGGTTTTATGTAGATTTATAGTATAAGGTGGCAAGAGCTCCACCGACAAGAGCGTAGCTCTTAAATTATGAATGAATGAATATAGTATAATTGATGGAAAATATAACAAACTGCATTAGGTATATTATAAACTTAGGTAATGTGTATTCAAAAAATCAACTAATCAACACATATGTGTATTATTAGTATGAATAATATTTGTAGTACACACAGTAGGTACACTTGTATCGTACACATTTGTAGGGTTATTACAGACTCGCTTAGTTAAATAATTTACCGAGTGTAGATACGATAAATCTATCATTTATTTCAGAATCCATTATCCACAGTTTGAGCTGAGAACTGACAATAAACTAATGTTTAGAGTAGAAACCATTTAACAAAATGAATAGAACATACATACAAATGTGAAATATCAATACAAAACATACAAATTGAAGAATTTACGAGAAGTTCTGTACATATATTTGTGATAAACTTCTATCATATATTAAATCTTACCTGTCTTAGACGCAGCATTAGCCCTCGGAGTGTTGGCCGCAGTAGACTGAATCGGCAAAAGTTGTAGGAATGGTCGCGGGGCCTCCAACGCTGGCGGAGGCGGCGGCGGTCTCGGGGTAGTAGTGGTCGTGGTGGTTGAGCTGGTGGTACTCGGAGTTGTAGTTGTGGTTGTGGTGGTAGTTGTGGTGGTGGTGCTGGATGTACTTGTACTTGTGCTAGTTGCCTGTATGGTGCTACTCTGGGCTTGCGTGTTCAGTCTACAAAGAAACTACCACCGCTTAGAAACTACGTGACAATGTGTATGTTCAGTGCGATTAGGAGACATTCTGTGACGTATGCTTATACTAAAGACGAATGAGTCGCTAGGATACTTGAAAAAAGCATATAAATCAATTTATATTCAGTTTTAACATTAAATTGAATTGTCAGTCATTTCACCTAAATTAAATGATTTGATTTTCATATTGTACAAATAAAGTTTCTACATATGAAATGAAAAGACTTATTCTGATTATTAGTTTACAAGTACAGTAAAGAGTAGGTAGAATAAAGCTCACAGCTTATTCGGGAAAAATTGGAAAGGGCAGCTTGTTTTCTAATTTTCGAAAAAGGCATGTCGAAGACAAAACTGGGCGGATGGAAGTTTCTAATTATGTCAATAATTTACCCTATCAGCCTCTGTCTGTAAATAGGTGAAAGATACAACAGGTAGGTATATTCGTAAAGATGATATTTTGAAATATGGTAACTCTTGAACTCTGTATTAGGGTTGAATATTTCATACACTAGTTGTGCAAACCGCTATTTACAAGCATAACTAAAGTGCAGTGCAGGTTGCAAATCTATGTAGTAGAGAATATGGTTACTCCTAGTTATTGCATAAATGGATATCTGTAAGTCGTTTAAACGGATTTATAATTATCGGTGTTATCTTAATCTGTGGTTATCTAAGCTAATTTTAATACATGCAAGTAAGAAATACCAACTTTTAGTTACAGGGGACACTTAAATTGCATATCTATGCATTTGTAAGCATAAATAAATAATAATTTATTTATCGAAGTTTCAATGCAAATACATAAATAAAAGTGCATATGGCTTACATAAAACACCTTTCGCCATTTTTGCCAGTCAACTATAGGACAAACAGGGATTAAATCGAATAATAAACCTTGGACCTTGAATTCACAGAGCAGGCATAGATGATGCCACGATTGATATAAATACAGATACATTATACCCTTAGAAAACGCCTAGATTTTCTATGTGTATATTGTGTACAAACAATCATATTCATGAGTACAAATGTTTGAAACGTGCGAGAAATCGAACCCGCGATAATCGTAAGTAAGGTGGACTAAAATGGTAGACAACCGACGCCGTATGGTTATATTTTTAAATATGTCATATACTGGCCACCAGTCGCCAGTTTAAATATTTATATATATATGAATAACCTGTCTAATGACATGTGTCAGAATTTTCCATTTTAAGAAAATAACTTATATAGACATAAGTATTTTACAAAATAGATGTTTCTAGTTACACATTCATCATCATCATCATCATCGCAGCCCCGAAGACGTCCACTGCTGGACATAGGCCTCCCCCAAAGATCTCCACGACGATCTGTCCTGCGCTGCTCGCATCCAATGCCTTCCAGCGATCTTGACCAGATCGTCGGTCCACCTTGCTGGAGGCCTTCCCACGCTGCGTCTTCAGGTCCGTGGTCGCCACTCGAGGACTTTACTGCCTCAACGGCCATCTGTCCTACGAGCTATGTGCCCCGCCCATTGCCACTTCAGAGCCGCAATTCTTCGGGCTATGTCGGTCACTCTGATTCTTCTGCGGATCTCCTCATTTCTGATTCGATCACGCAGAGTAACTCCGAGCGTAGCCCTCTCCATTGCCCTCTGAGTGACTCTGAGCTTGTTCATGGGGCCCATAGTTAGCGACCCCGTCTCTGTGCCGTAAGTCATCACTGGCAACACACATTGGTCGTAAACCTTCGTCTTGAGAAACTGCGAAAATTTGGACGAAAAGATATATTGGAGCTTCCCGAACGCTGCCCATCCGAGTTGGATTCGACGATTAACCTCTTTCTCGAAATTGGATCTACCTAGCTGGATAGTTTGCCCTAAGTATACGTACTGATCGACAATTTCGAGTGTAAAATCTCCGATTTTTACGGGAGCATGTCCGATATGGGCGTTTGACATAATTTTCGTCTTGTCCATGTTCATCTTAAGACCTACTCCTTGTGAGACTCTACTGAGGTCTTCGAGCATTTTGCTAAGGTCTTCCAGGGTCTTAGCCAAGACCACGATATCGTCGGCAAATCGAAGGTGATTGATGTACTCGCCGTTAATGTTGATGCCCAGCCCGTTCCAGTCCAGCACCTCGAAGACATCTTCCAATGCAGCGGTAAACAGCTTTGGCGATATAACATCGCCTTGCCTGACACCTCGCTGCAGTTAAGCCATTCTGGTCGTGGAGGCGAACTGACATAGTGGCGTTTTCATACAAACATTTCAACGCTTCGATATACCGATAGTCAATTTGGCACTGCTGGAGAGACTGTAGCACAGCCCACGTCTCGATCGAATCAAAGGCTTTTTCATAGTCCACAAACGCCAAGCAAAGTGGCAGGTTGTATTCTTCTGTCTTCTGAATTACCTGCCGCAGCGTATGAATGTGGTCTATGGTACTGAAGCCTTTTCGGAACCCGGCTTGTTCGGGACGCTGGAAGTCGTCAAACCTGCGCGCGAAACGATTCGTGATGACTCTCGAAAACAACTTATAAACATGGCTCAGCAGTGTTACGGGTCTGAAATTCTTCAGAAGCGATTTGTCTCCCTTCTCGAAGAACAGAACCACCACACCCCTTTGCCATGCTTGAGGCGTTCTGCCCTCGAGGATGACGGAGTTGAATAGCTTCTGGAGGATTCGTAAAACAGGTCTACCTCCAGCCCTCAGAAGCTCAGCTGTAACTCCATCAGCGCCCGGCGCCTTGTTGTTTTTAATTTGTTTAAGAGCCATACCAATCTCGTACAGGTTGACGTCCGGGATATCTTCGGTATAGTGTCGGGTTAATTTGGCTCTAGGGTCTTTCCCCGTGTTGTTAACAGGTGTCCGTGTTGTCGTGTATAACTGTCCATAGAACTTCTCAATTTCCCTCAAACGTTCGGGTTTAGACGATACGAACCTGCCATCATCCGTCTTAAGTCGCGTCAGCTGGCTCTGTCCGGCAGCCAGATCCCTATTAAAGACTTTTGAGCCCTTGTTTTTCTCAATAGCCTCCTTTACACAATTTGTGTTAAAGTGGCGTAAGTCACGAGTCAAGGACTTAGAGATCTGCCTGCTAAGTTGCCGATACTGGGAAGCGTCAGTCGGAGACTGTAGGACCATACTTCGCCTTTCATCCATCAGTTTGAGAGTAGAGATACATATTTTCCGGTTCTTTCTGCGCGGCGGGTTTTGAAGTGCTTAGACCCAGCCGCACGGACAGTTTCCACGAACCTGTTGTTGTAATCGTCCACGTCATCGCAGTCACCAAGGCATTCGCAATTCTAGCTGAAAGCTTTCGGGATTTTGGATCTGTATAGGTGTAGGGCGGAGCGTAGATTTCACCAGTCGGGATCGTTCGAGTTTCAGATTCAGATTCAATGTGCCTCTTACCATCCGGTGATCGCTTCCAATTTTGACGGCATTGATCATAGAGACATCATTGTAGTTGAGTTAGACATTACACTTGTCCAATGGGAGCTTGGATGAAAAAACTATAAAACTTTGACTGTCATAGCACTTCATATATTGTGTCATTGTACATGATACGTTATAGAGCATATGAAACTCAAATATACGTAAAACTGTATGTCCATGTATATTATTACAGTACAGAAGTCTGAGGTATGTCACTTTAGGTGACCTTTTTATGCAACTGTAATGGCAGACAACCATAGCAAAGTGGCACCCGTCGCCATTCACCGAGTTCCATTTAACGAGCCCTGTTGGTTTTGGTCTCATTGACATCAATGATTTGTCTGATATTGAGACTGTTTGATTGACTGTATTATTTTTATCAATGTTTAGTTAATTATTATTAATAATAAATACCTAAGCAGTTATATGTTTTTAACATAAAGTACCTACCTACTAGGTCAAAATTTAATACAAAATAAGTTGTCGACCTCAGCAGGCTTAACCTGTACCTTTACCATTCACTTCTGCACAAAGTCGAATGTAAAATGCAAATTGCGACGTCATTTTTAACCCCACCTAAATGTCTATGTACTGCATTCATAATGGACACTAATTTTCTACGAGTAGGTAGGCAATATTTAATAACTGCAGTTATAAAAACCGTAGGCACTAAACATGATTGATTGATATCCTATAACATACAACAGAGGTCTCGCTTTAAACGCCGTTTCCTGAGTTTCACCGTACTCCCACTAGTAGGTAGGAGCAAAAAGAATATACTCGTAACATTAATATTTACTGCAAGTATTACACAATGCTTAAGGTTGAGTTCAATCCTGATTGACTTTTATAGGTATTGGGTTTTTTCATGTGGCTTATAGATGCAGACTTGGTTGAAGTAGATAACATAATATGACATAGATGAAGTGAAGCGTTTGCAATCGTTACTCGTTTGAAACATCAAAATTTACAAGATGATCCAAATGTAAAATATTTATACATATTGGGAAAGCTATCAATTGTAATCAGTTTTATCTGATATCGAAAACATAGAATAACCAAATTTTAGGCAAAATATAAAGATCCTTGATATCAGAATTGGGTATATCACACATTACATCCACCTAATCCTCTTGCATGGTATTTGATATGACTGAATTTTTCCTATTAATATAATAAATGAGATACATTTTAAGCAATAAATTAATCAGCCATATAACTTGAAACTATAAATCATTAGGAATATCAACAAATAATTATAATAGGAATATTGTAGTCGTCAATAGAGTTACATACTCCTATCAGCCATATCTACGTATTTCTGTAGAATGTTGAGGCTCTTTCAACATCATCTTATTTTATTTTATACTGACGACGTGAACAATACGTAATACGCAACAAACGTGACTGTTGGATCTTTCTATTCCGTAAAATCAAGTGCGCCAATTTCAATAATTCCTAACAGGCTATAATTAATACCACAGATAATATAATATTGCATATATGGGTATATGTAATTTATATGTAGTACCTATTTTATTTTGGCTACAATAGCTACCGCACCGGCTTTGTTCGGGCACTCAAAGAAGATGTTGAATTACGAGTGAAATGACGCAAGTCCTATTATGTTAGGATGCTGTCTATCTGTCTATATAACTTAACCACTTTTGCATAGTATTGTGCATATTGTATTATGTTATCTATGATATGACTTAGGTAAGCTAATATTATGAAAAGGAATGTTTTTATGAGTTTGTCACAAATAATATGGAGATCAGATTGTCAGAGAGTATGTATACCTAACATAGGTAGTATTTATTTGTAATAAATTAGAAAACATTACAGTATATGCACCTATGCAGGACGTTATGAAAAATATATGTATACAATATAGATAGGCTGGATAATATACGCACCATATCCTACGGAATCTCGTAGGGATTGCTGTCCTAAATATTCCTAGTTCTAATACCCAGGATAGAAATATTTTAGAGAAATATTAAATACGCGTAGTGCAGTATCCATAGTAACAATTAGTGTAGAGAAAGTAAATATTAAGTAGTATTGTGAAAATACTGAACTGAAAGTAGAGAAAATGAAGCACCTGCAGCCAAAGAAGTGTTTTGTATATACAAAAAGCGGTGTAGTTAAGTAATTTTATTGGTTAGTACTATTTTAATTGCCACTTTTTTCTTATCTGTGGTTATATAAATAGTAAACATCATGCGCTTTAAAGTATGTATGCGAAAGACTGACTACATATAGGATCATAATCTGCATATATTGGATTTAAATATTCTCAGCAAATTGGAGGCAAGTCATATGGTTGTTCAAAACAACGTAGATAAGTGATAATACCTCTAGGTACTCTGATTTTGTATTAAGTAAGTTAAAGTAAATTTATTAGGATATTTAGTAGTATGTATATTCATATGAAAGTTACAATAAACTCAATTGTAAACAATTAATTATCTATCATCTCTCGTAATACATCTGTGACATGACAACCAACCGTTGCTGAGCGGCTTTCTGGATGCCTTTCGTGCAGAATCCTTTGCAGCACAGGAACAGTGACCCCATTACCTTGCATTCAGCGTGTTTCTTGCAAGGTAACGGAAATAAGTCCAGCCATCCGCTACTGGTGCGCACCGCCGGGCACGCTAGTGACTGACCCTCGGCTGTAGACAATATAGGGTTACATAAATCAACATATTAAAGTAAAATAAATTT
Organism: Achroia grisella; assembly: GCF_030625045.1. Classification (NCBI taxonomy): domain Eukaryota; kingdom Metazoa; phylum Arthropoda; class Insecta; order Lepidoptera; family Pyralidae; genus Achroia; species Achroia grisella. The sequence continues at coordinate 477,873 of NW_026712925.1, forward strand.
TATTCTTTAATAAAACTCTATAAATTGAGTAATGTTATTCCAGAGTTCTCGATAATAAAGAAAATAATATATATTAATTATGATATGCTATTATAAGCCACAACCTGCGTAACCATTTCAGATCGACCTGTAATGAACGTAATATAAGTTAATATAAAACCGGTAATGAAAGTAATATAAGTTAACATAAAATCTGACGGCCGTGGTGGTCTAGCGGTTTAGCTGGCCGCTCTACTTCCGATGATCGCGGGTTCGATTCCTCGTAGTAGTTACCTGTTATAACATCAGCTACCTGCAAAAAAAGGCCCGTTAAAATCGGTTCAGCCATTTCAGAGATTAGCCGGAACAAACAGACACACAAAAATTGTAAAAAATATTATTTTTGTGTATGTGCCGTATTTACATATATTCATATGCATGTAATAAGAAACGGTTATTTCAATATTACAGACAGATACTCCAATTTTATATGTATATTATATATATTATTTTTATATGTATAGATTTTATTCAATAATAAATGTATTTTACTGTAATACGGCTTAATAATTATGTTTAGTAGAATTTATTTAAACATAATCGTTAAAACACGTAGTTAATTATTTCTCTTGAATAATTGCTTATTTTTAGGATACCGTATAAAAAGCTACAAAGAGAGTTCTAACGGTATGACTTTGTTCGTACATAGCACAGATAATATAATATTACATAGTACATAGACACGATTTGTAAGTGAAGTTAGACACTTTAGTCTTCTCCATTCCTCACAAAACTTACAGCCGCACTCTGAAGTGATTGTACAAAATAATTCCAGTTAAAAAAGCATACGCTCTACTTTTAAAAAGTCCTGTTACAAGCAAATACGATTTTATAAGCACCTTAGGAAATTGTAATCACACTCCTATATGTCTAATTAGAGTCTAAGTTATGTCATTATTATATAAAATAATCTGTTTACATTGTGTTTTTGGAACCCTCTGCACAAAACGGCTCACTCTTCACCAGTTTTAATTTTTATGAATGTCATTATCATACTTAGTAACATTACCTCATGGATAGTGTTCTAGTTTAAGAAGCATTGAGCAATCATTATGTCTCTTTTAATATAACGCAAATACCTACCAAACACAATTGGTATGAATTTGGCGCACTTATATTATTATAAAAAAGTGTGTGGGGACACTCAGACAGAAATGTAACTTTCAAGAAACACGGTATGGCCTTCAGTAACTATAAAATTTAATTCTTCTCTCTATTCTCAATTTATTATAATAATTAAATTTAAATAATCTACGCTATATTATAACAAAGTAAGACGCTATTTTATTTGATTAAATGTGAATAGTGTTTATTATCGAAATTACTTTACTTTGATTATTCTTATCGGATTCGACTTCTAATTAGCAATTTACTGCAGGACAACAGCGTTTAAAATAATGTTGGATTGTTCGTGAAATCAATTTAATTAAAGTAGATATTGATACTTCAATTGCTTCAAGGTTAGTACTCCTCTAACTCTATGTAGGTATACAACAAAACTATTTTCGCAATACCTATTTCAAATAATTAGTTATGAAGTAGGTATATCTATTTCCACTGAATTAAAATAAACATCTAGATTAGGTACAAGGTCTGAATCTACGAAAATTATGAGAAGTCAGTTAGATAATTCCAAAAATAAGGTTTCAACTTGAATAGCAGATTTTATTTTTAGCTTAATTTTCAATGTTTTTCTATGCGGGTTTTATTGTGGTTAGAGTGTTTTTTGTACAAGACAAGCAATTTGCAGGCAGCGAGATATTGGTACCTAACGTAGGTACAGTCTGAAAATTGTTAATAGTTTCTCTATATAGTTTGTGTTGTATGATGCAAGCAATAATAACTGTAGTCGAAAAAGCTGTTTAGTTATTGTTAGGTACTAGGTTGGAACCGAAGTTAAAACTCATTCTCTGTGAGGCCCCGTTAACGCAAATGATTATTTTCTTTTTTCTGAATACAGGTTTAATTTTCATTTCCAAGTTCCAGGTTCTAAAATAAACGATGAAAAAGATATAAAAATATTCAATGTTAAAATAATTAACGCTACTTACAAAATTATATACCTTGATTATGTAAATATATAATACAGCCTACATAGTTTATATCTTATATAATATAAAAATGCATTGATCAATACTTTCACAAAGTAGTAATATTGTTTGGAGTAACCGAAAACATGAATATACTGAGTGGAATATGAAATTATTACATATCGTCTTGGGAAGTTTGAACCTCGTATCGAACTTTACTACATAGTTATGCATTATGTTATTAGTGTACATTTGAATAAAAACTGGCAATAAATTAACATTCAGAGACAATGATTATATAGAAAAATTTGTGCAGAATGAGCTGATTTTGATTATCATAAATAATTCTTCTTCATCTAGACACGCGGCAGCGTGTCAAGCCGAGTTTCAAGTAAACTGGCTTGCAGCACCGTGTGTATATTTACACGAACCATTTGGAGCCACTTTTGACCCCCTCATAACTCAAAAACTCTTTCACACAAACCTGTCAAATTTGGTTCATATATTGAGACTTGCGAGATAAATATGTGTTCCAAATTTCATAAACATATCTCAAACGGTTATTTAGATATTAAAGTCCAAAAATCGTCATTTTTATCACTGATCAACTATAGATCAAAATTATAACCCACTTCCAGATGACCTAGGAAGTTCAAATTTGGTATGCAGATAGGTAATTAGGTGAATATAAAGGAAAAAATCTGAAACTGGTAAATTGTTATCATTTTACTACAATTTTTCACTTTAATTGATTCTATTTCAACTTATACTGGACGAATACTAAAATTCTATGAAAACGTCGATAGCCACCAATTTACGTTGACCCCTTCACATCAGTGTCGATAACTAGCAAACTTCAAATATTGCATTGAGCGGTAAACACTAGTTGCTATAATTTAGATTCTGTCTAAAATATACTCGTACTTATAACTAGGAGTATAGTCGAATTTCGAATTTAATATGTTATTAACTGAGATTTGGTATTAATTATTGTTTCAATATTTAGCGCACATCGATAGTGTAAAATCATTTTTTTATAAATAATTATTAAATAATAGGTATTTCGGTATAGGGCGCCGCGGCGGCGCCGTGTGGGAGCGGTGCGATAAAACTCAATGTTTTGTTTCTGGATATCTAACCTATAAGGTTGCGATTTATGCTACGAAATTTATAGCTTTCTTAAATTATACTTATATATTTGTGATTATATTATTATTACATTATTTTAGTAAATACGTATGGTATAGACAATAGTTTAAACCAAAAATTAATAACAATTTTAGTATAGTTATAAGTAGGAATGTACAGTTAACTCGAGAATGAGAACTTATTGGTAACAAATTGTTTTCTTGAGAATTCAATAGATATCAGTCAATTTGTTACATAATCGTCTTTACGAACTATAACGTGTCAATACCAAGTTTCAGATATTAAATAATGTACCTGTTGATAGAGAACAATTCCGAATTTGCTTAACATATGCTATTACTATCCACAAATCACAAGGCCTTAGTTTTGGCAGTCCTCTTCTCAACATAGCCTCCTCTATATTTAATAAAGGGCAGGTTTACGTTGGACTCTTTAGAGTTAAAACCTTAGATTTAGTACGTCTTAACAATTTTGATCCAAGTCACGAGAGCTCTATTGTAGAGTACAACCATCTGTGGACGTTATACCGCCCCGATTTGCCCAAAAATTCCTGATACTGAATTGGCAATGCACTTGAACATTTAAAAGTTACAAGAAAATATAGAAAATAACACAAAAAAAGACAATTATACCCCGTAAATATACGAAAATACAGTAATTTATCAAAAATAATTTGGTATTAATTTAGTTATAAATAAGTACCTCGTATAATTTATGTACAAAAAGTAATGATATCCCATCAAAAACATAAATGTGAAATGATAGCCGAGTTTAATATTATGATATATACCTTGATTGTTGACTTCTACGACAAAAGAGATGAGATCTAAATGGGTGCCAAGTTCAATGATCTGTCCTGAAATGTATTTATAACAATATAAAATATCATTTCTTCTTATAACTTAGGATAATATACTGTAGCCTAAGGTCTAACTTGGCTAGTTTTCATATACGAAATATACTGTAGCCTTCGCAAGTTCTAAACATGTTACTTGTCGGTTCCTATTTTAATATTAATAGTAACTAGCAATCGAAAGTAATAATTGGTATATGAGAACTGGCCAAGTTAGACCTTAGGCTACAGTATATTATCCTAAGTTATAAGAAGAAATGATATTTTATATTGTTATAAATACATTTCAGGACAGATCATTGAACTTGCACCCATTTAGATCTCATCTCTTTTGTCGTAGAAGTCAACAATCAAGGTATATATCATAATATTAAACTCGGCTATCATTTCACATTTATGTTTTTGATGGGTAGAGTCTACATCAATTTGTATAAGAAATGCATTGCTGGTGTAAACGTAATCTAAATGTACTTCATTTTCCCGAATTCATAAATCATCATTAGTATTAACCCTTATCGTATTTGAAATAGACATTAAAATGTTAATACAAAAAGATACACTCAAGTTCATCTCATCAATAGCGCGCTATATAAAGGCGCCGGGAAATCTATTGACACAGCGACCGGCGTCAGGTGACAATGTGCTGCATCAGGTAAGGTCAATGAAAATGTAGTAAGTAGGTTAAAATTAAATTCGTTAAACAATTTTATTGAACCGTACTGAGGTACAGAGCAATGTTGTAACACAAGCTCACCGGCACAAGTTCAGTTACGATCGAAATTATGAAAATTAAGTAATTCGCCCTAACACACGTAAGTATCTATATACCTATATGTATGTAATTGTATAGTATGTAGAAAGCTTCACGTGAACAGAAAAATAATTATAAATTTATGTAGTAGCGGATTTATTTGGGGTTAGCCGCGGTAAACAAGCACTTTTTGATTTATACATTATATATTATCTAAACGTCAGTTAAATCTCAATATGCATTTTCTTAAATGTGGTCATAATCTAATTTTACCTCTCGTAAATATATATATATATATAACGCCCATACCAATATAAGCAATCTTACTCAGGAATACAAAAGTTAGACAGATGTCAACCTCAAAGAGAAGAGCTTCAGTTATAATCTGCTCCGTTACATAGCCGTCTTACAATAAGATCTTATTAGATAGCCCCATATTTGAAAGGTAATTGTTTTTATTTGTACACATTATATCTGCAATTTTCAAAATCAACTGCTTGAAATAAATGCTGACTTTCCACGGGTGAACGTACTGAGAAACTATCAACATTAGATACCAATTAGCAATATAATTGTGTTTCATAAGACGTTTTACTAGTATTTTAGCTTTAAATCATGACAAATATACATATAAATTAGTATCTTAAATTAAATAATCATCCCATTAATTTATTCCAATATATCCATCAGTCGATATTACCCAACATAAAGTCAGATATAACCTAAAGCACAGGTAAGATAATAAATATTACACCTATCTAAATGTGACAGTTTGCGGTAAAATCATCTCCTTCCACGTGGTACATATAACCACATATTATTACAATCTGTCGTAGACACAATGTATTGTATGATCCCCGTAAGTACAAATAGAGAACTTTTGAAATAACGTAGGTACCATAGTCATCGAATATACCAATGATTATATTTCTGTAACAGATACATAAATATGTATTATTAGGATATGTTAATATTTAAACAACAAGCATCAGCAGGTTAGGTCTATTTTTTATATAATTAGAATGTGAAACAAGTTTACGGTTCACCTTATGGTAAGTAGTAACCATAGGCTAAACAGGACGGCGTGTATCGATTGATTATGTGACTAACGGGTTGCCATTCTTGAGGATTAAGATGTTATATCTTTGTACCCTGAAATTTCACTACCTTATCTCTTTAAGCAAAATACATATTATAAAAAAAGTACTTGACAGCTGAAATAAGTGAGACAGGGGTACCCGTACAGACGACTTTGTATACCTAAAGTCTATTTCTATTTCGGTAAATATTATATGTGCCTACAGTATTTAGGTGTCATGATGGTGACTAGACTAAATTAAAGTAGTTTAATAGGTGAAGTAGGTGAAGTTCAAGCCAATATATACTTGTAATATGTTTATTTTATGATGATACAATGGTTATATATATATAAATATATATATAAACAAATACGTTTTCTTTGAGTCACTCTGTCATCCAATAAAATCTACTGCCAAAACGTGGCGGTGGACGAGACTTGCAATCCGGTAACGAGGGAGTCGCATCTGGTACCATCGGGTGACACGGGCATGGAGGGGCAATTGGTTGTGGACTCGAGCTCGAGTGGATGCGAGGGCGACAAAAGTACCCGAAGTCAGGACGGGCCATGCACAACTTCTCCTGCATACAATCATCCAATACAGCCTGTGTTTTGCGGCAATGTCTAAAACTGAAGTCCCCAGAACTTTTATCGATGCAAGTAGCATATTGATTGAATTCTTGTAAACAATTATTTTTAACTCTGTGAAAGAACTCCATCGTGCACGCAGTAACACGCTTACCCAGCTCTATACAATGCCGTGGATCATTAAGCTCCTGACGACATAACATGAACTCGTTGTTAATGGATTCACATGCTTTGCCGAGATACGGGGCAGCACTCATCAGAGTCGTTGTCGATAGGTTCACTTCAGGCACATTTAGAGCACAGAATTCCGGCAACTTCACTTCATTTGTTATTACCATTATTTATTTACAATTAATAAAATTTACTTATTGGAAGTATTCATAACAATGAGACATCACATTCCTTTGACATCACTTATCTATTTAATCTTATTTTGTATGCCAGTAGTAACTGGCAGTAAGAACATACTCAGCCATACGTATAACAAGAAATCTGTACATTGCAGTTATATATGAAAAAGCATTATAGTAGCACTTCAGCAATGTGATAGTGCGTGACGCAAAACAATGATTTTTATAAAATTTGTCTTAATATCTAATAATTTTTGAATTGCCTAATTGAGTAGTTTTATTCAAAGAGGTTTAGAAACAAACAAAAAATTACATGTTTTATATTTTTTATTACCATTATGCTCCATCTAATCGCCAGGTTGAAATTGTTATTTTTTTATCATTGACTCTACTATAAACAGAACATATGAAATTATATTTTTTCTATCATATCATATTTCATATATTCTGTTAATAGTCGGTTTCAATTGATTATATTTATGATTATTTATTAATTCTCTTATGCCAAAGTAATAAAGAAATATTGTAATTTTTTCATTGATTCTAGTAGTGGTAACAGTCAAACAAAAACTCTATTTCTAATCAATTGTATGGTCTTTAAGGTCAGGGACAAATAGGGTAAATGCTGTAATAAACTTTAATGGGGCTATTAAGCTTTTGAATATGATTGACAAATTAATTTTCGTTAGGTACATATACACGAAAGGCTTAACGTGCCCTCTGAAGTATAGAAACTGAAGTTCACCGACCGACACCGGCCATCAAATTGCAATTTAAATGCAAATGCAATACATTTGATAGTCATTCACGATGATCAATACGATCAATTATTTTACTTTCTATATTATACTTAAATCTACACTGATCTGTGAAATAAATGTCTATATATGATAACGCCTCTTCACCATATTGTTGATGTATTTAACACCAAATTTCCTGATTTAGATATATTTGATTTGTCATACTTTAAATTTAAGAAAACCCTATTAGACATATTAAGTAGAAACCAGTAAATAAATAATGTATATAATAATAAGAGTAACATAACATAAGTATTAACCCGTGGATATCTGTATTGGTTTTACTATTATTAATTCATATCTATGTACTTATATACATACTACATTGTGAAACTGTTTGTATCCCAAATAAAATAAAATAAAATAAAAACTTAAAGTCCCCGGATTTGTTCTGGATGGTTAATTTAAAAAAATAGAAAAAGTGGTTTCCTTCATTGACCACACCAACAATCGCATTTTATATTAGGCATTGAAGTCATAGAAAATAATAGGTTAAAATGTCTAGTTACTCGCAATGGCTTCGCACGGGTGTACATGTATTAGGTATATACATAAACCTTGCTCTTGAATCAGTCTACATATCTATTAAAAAACCGCTTCAAAGTCCGTTGCGTAGTTTTAAAGATTTAAGCATACATAGGGACAGACAGCGACAGCGACTTTGTTTTATACTATGTAATGGTAATGATAATGATTATCTTAATAAAGAATAATTATTTATATACAATATTTTATAATACTGTATTATGATTACTATGGACATAAATAAATATATAATTATAACTAAATAATGTTGAAGTATTATAAAACTGAGATAAAAAATTAAAATATTTAGGCAAAGACTTTCAATTAATTTATTATTCGAATAGATAATTGAGTTAGTACCTACATATTGAAATAGGTGGTATAGGTATAATGGCAGTCTACCCTTGACCGTAAAAACAGTGACAGTTCAATTCGAAAGTGAAAAGATGTTGAAAAAAAAGAGATATATTTTATTGCTTGTAGGCTAATGTGTATGAGATGAATAAATCTGTAACTGAAATAAATTATAAGGGAAAAGTACTTATTATTATTGTTTAATTTTTTTAAAAAAGCTACTTGTACTATGATATTTTCTTACTCCCATGACCTAATCAACCTACCTACCTTCTCATACTTTAAGTGAAGACCTAATTAGAAATTGATAATTCTTACTTAACGAAGGTAAATAAGCAAGTTATACCTAATTCTATTAGCTATACAGATTAATAATTTATGTCGAGTTTCAATTACTAAAATTATTTTGATGAATCTTGGCGCGGGGTTGAACAGAATAATTTTTATAGCGGCAGGTGACTACATGTATGAATGGTACAAAATTTAAAATGTCTTGTAAATATAACTTTAAACATCAGGTTTGATTGTGACATGGTATTGAAGTTTCATGAAGCATTCAACGTTAAATACAATATATATTATCTACATCTACGTTCGAAGAAAAGACATCAACTTGAGCGCATTTTGGAATGTAGCAAAATAGCAATGGAAAAGATATTATTGTTAGTAGATAGGGACTATCTGAGACGAAATCAGTATAAATAAAGAAAATAAACTATAATATTATTAGGGTCGCAAGTACATACTTTTCATTCATTCATGGTCTGAAGGGTTTACAAGAAATTGAGTTTTATATTATGAATGGATGGATCGTTTAAGTTATTACGTTTCTAAGTAAATGAAATCTAATCCTAAATTATCAAACTCATGACCTTTGTAGTCTCTAAGTCATGATAATGAACTACTAGACCACGACGCGCTTGACAGATTCTATATCAATATAGGTAGATATAATTGACGAATTTTTCTGCTAAATTGTAAACTCGACCAAGCAGCCTTAGGACAGACCTTGACACTTGATTTCATCACTAATAAAATTAGATGATCTAGGTTTAATTTTATATGGAGTCTATATATTTTTTAAGGAATATACAAGTTACGTAGGTACCTACTTTTGACAGGATTAAGAAAAAACGGGACGGTAAGGCCGTGATAAATAGCTAGTAGGTACGGCTTAAATTACATAATTACAATTAGTAAATTATTCATTATAGAACAACTTACATAGATATGAAATCAGATCTGTTCGGTTACATTTATAAATAATAAGAAATAAACACACTCACTTACAGTAGATTTAATTAACATTATGCAATCTGTAAGTACCGGTTGGTTACATGCGGAGTGACCCTTAACAGATTGAGGTACGTTGGCATTTTTCTCAGAATGGACTTGTAAAAATTACTACGATAAAGAACGTTGGAATAGATAAATATTACTACTTACTCTCTAGTAATACAAATAGTTTGGTAAAAAATATAGTATTCCTGTCAAATAGCTATGACAAATAATTAGTTGAGTAGGTGTCTATCTGGACAGAATATATATAGAAATAATGTTGTTTTATATAGGTATATGTAGGTATGCATAATACACTATAATAATATCATTTACAACATAACACCGATAAGATTATATTACATACTAATGGGGACTAAAAGCCCCAAAGCTAACAATTTACCCGATCTTCAGACTGTGTCACCTCGAGGACATCGCATAATTTATTTTAATTAGAGTATTCGCCGGTAACGACTTCATCCTACACTACTATCGTCTATCCTCAGTGCAGGCGGATGTACTATTTCATATTTATCCTAAAAAAAATTAATAACGTATTCACAAGTCTTACTATTTTTTTACATACGTCTAGTGTACCTATATTAATATTCTTTTATAGTGCGAATTTTATGGTGCGATTATATATAATAATAGAAATATTTCGATATTTATTAATTGCTAATATCACTCGCGTATAGCTAAGTGCACTTATAATAAACTCACCTGAGCCAGAAAGAGCGAATGTAAACACAAACAGTGATAAGAGTTTTAACAAATACATTTTAAGTCTAGTGGTTACAGTAACACAATTAGTTTAAATACGAGTTTATCACATTAATACACGAGACCTGTATGTAATGCCACCAGTTTTGTTGGCGATTGCCGATGTTGTTGGTGGCGCAGAGCCCACTGATGCTGGCGAGCGGCACTGAGACGCTTGTCTTGTTGCATAAGTACCTACCGTCCGTGTTGATACAGATTATCTTTTGGGGGACACTGGTACTTTCGCTATACTTTATTGGTTCAATGCTTGCTTATGAACGTGTCGTTAAATTTGCTCTCCAAATATTAATTAAAAGGGGAACAACGGTGCGCACAATTTATTACCCTAGATATAAGTATATTACTACATTGATAACATATTGCGGTTATTTCTGGAAATGTCAATAAGAACTGTTCGGGTAAAAATCAATCGTTGCCATTACACCAACTATACAGTCATATATTTATGTATGATGCAACTATGTAATTTAGTTAGATGGACGGCAATGATCACTTTTGACATATCTACTGATAATTTTTATTTTTATTCCGGTGTCTGATTAATGTAGAATATTATGTACCTTCTACCTATTTGTGTGTCTAAAAATATGAAGCTTGCATTATTTTTCTTCCGAGTTTAATGGTTCAACTTTAACATTCAGTGGTGACAAAACAATTACTGAGTGACTGATGCTACGTTTTGGATATAAATAATGTTGCCATCAGTTTCAATGATTATGTAATAAATCGACATACGTCATTAATTTTCAAGAGGCCTAATAGTTTTATAGAGGTATGTAAAAGGGGTTTATTCACAAGTGTTTTTCTACCGTGTAATTTACGGCTTATGATGAGCAATAAAAATAACACAAAGCTTTTCCCTTTTATATTCTAAATCTATGAACCAAAAGATTTGAAATAATATTAGTTGTAATTTGTAATAAAAATAGAACTCAGACGGTACTATTCAAAGGGCCTAATCCTCAGACAAATATTCTAATTACATTAGTATCTTTTATGATTGTCACTTTTTAAGGGTTGTAGGTATATCTATGATGGTCTGGAGCCTCTGCAGTTAAGGTATTTAGCATACCGCATTCCTTTCAACCCGTTATGGGTTTACTTTTCACAAGATGCAAATATTTATATTAATGAGTCGATATGATTGTATTGGTCAGGTAGTTTCCTATGTCGATATACAGCGTATTTACAAAAAAATCTTATATATAAAAATGCAGTAATATTCGAATTTTGTTCGTTTTATTTACATCTTTAGAAGTATACACAGATAGATATTATTGCATAAATAAATTCAAACCATATCTGAATTTATAATGTATTTAATTCCTCTAATAAACATTTACATTTATCCCTCAATACTTTAACAGCTTCTATAAATATCACATTGGGTGACATGGCTCCTACTGACTCCACATTAACTGAAAAAAAAAAACTGTGCATTAGTATTATTGCATGCAGTTTAAATTATAAGAAATAACCAATTTATACTTACATATGAAATGATCTCTGATTCTACTCATAACTACTGCATCCTTAATATTGTCATATCTGTAAACATTTCTACTGCAGGTATCATACCGGGCGTCTTTTACAAAAGCTCGCCCCTTGGAATCAATTTCTATAACTCCTGGTGAAAAACAACTTTGTAGTAATGTTGCGTCAGTGCCTGATACTTCACGGGTTAGTGTAATTTCTGGCAATAAACGATATGATGCGGTTGCTGGAAAATATTTAATTAAATAAGTACATATATTTACATTATTATACAATTACATTATTAAAGTTATAAAGGCAGATGGTGCCATAGAGGTGTGTGATATAGTTAAGTTTTTTGTCTCTGCTGCATCATACTACATAAAGTAAAAGTAAATACTATTATAAAGGTAAGTATTATTACAAGTAAACAAATACATGCATTTTTTATGCAACTGGATTATATCAGCAGATGGTAAACAGATGGAAAGTATGGTCAATAAACATTAACAGAGCTTATTATATATATTATTTTTTGCATGTCTCTGGTACTATTCTTAAATATTTTATATATCTATACTTTATAATTTTAACAATTATAAAAGTATTGTTACTAAGGCATATATACTCACCTACAGGGGAAAACTTGGCATGATCACTGCCAATACCCTTCATAGCAACTAAATGTAGGTCTAACTCATGTCCTGGCCTCATTTTAGATATTAAAATATCCCCATGCACAGGACCTATATCAACTTCCTTGTGTACAGAAGATTGATTGCCAACTGGGTGCCATTTTATTTGAGAGGAATAAACTGAAAATTGGTAAAATGTGTAAAGAAAATTGAATTATGATCTATATTATGATAATATAAGGAATAATATATAAATAATCTACCATTGTGGTTTTCATACAAGTCTTCTGGTCTATAAGAATCTTTTAGCTGTGTCTTGTTGTTTGTACACTTGATTTTGAGTGAAAATTCCAAAGTGTCAAATTCTGTGCCATCTGTTGTATCTGTAATTATTAAACAAACAATAAGACATTGTACACTATTTTTTATTTACAAAAAAAGTCATATGCCAATATAGGAATATTTTCAATCAAAATAATTACTAAGTATATACCAAAAATTATAAAAATATCTCATATATATTCAATTTATTATGGGAAAATATTAATTATGATTATATGATCAGTTTTGAGACCAACATTCTCATTAAATATAAAGCTTGTAAGTATAGTCAGAAGTAGCAACATGTCTATCTATGGCCACTCACAGCATGCTATAGTATGCAGAGCAGATGCATTTAAAGAAAAAAATGAGACTACAATGTAGCTAACATTAATCATTCAAAGTATCACATATTTCTTATATCAGTCTTATTTTAAGAGTAAAATAAACTTTTGACAACCTCAGTTGTCTAGCAGTATAGCACACCAATTTAGATCCAATGGTTGCGGGTTCAATTCCTCACACGGCACAAACATTTGTATTCATGAGTACAATTATTTATATTGGTCTGGGAGTTTTAGGTTTTTACATTTTTTTTGTGAATACATACATATTATACATAGATAATATGTATGTATTTACAAAGAAAAAAATCTATGTATTTGTATGAATTATGTACTACCCAAAAGTGCTTAATTTAAGCACTTTTGAATAGTCATAACATTTTTTTTTATCTACCGCTCGTTCGGAAAGCTGTCTCATCACAAGAAGAACGAGCAAGAAACTTGTGTGTTGCTCTTTTAAATAATCCTTGAAAGTTTATATTTACAAGTCGAAACGTGTGAATACAAACTACCAACCAGCACTAATTTTTATTTTGAAGTTTATTTTCTATACTAGCGTGTGGTGTCGCTGTAAGAATAGCACCACCCCCTCTCTTCCCGTGGGTGTCGTAAAAGGCGACTAAGGGATTCATCGACCAGTGGACGGGCAGCAGCGTCCTACTGAGTACCTACCATCATACTGCGATCGCCGACCCGCATGCCAAGCGTGGCGATTATGGCAATATCCCCCCAAATGAATTTACACCCAAGGCCCCGGCCCCCAGTCCCCGGCGGCCCCGCTAGTCTTGATCATGGTAGCGGTCATGGAAACGGCGGGGCAGGGGGTGCGAAGAATCTCCGGGTAAGACCAGGCTACCACAAACGACGACCACTGGCCCTGGCAACATACAACGTTCAAACACTGCGGACCGACGAAAAGTTAATTGAACTGGAGGAAGAGTTGAGCAGATTATCATGTCGTGGGATTATCTGAAGTCCGAAGAAAAGGGGAGGACTCGATAGTCCTGAAATCGGGCAATCTGCTTTACTTCCGGGAGGGCGATCAACTGTCCCAAGGCGGTGTCGGGTTCCTCGTCCACAAGTCCCTTGTGAATAATGTTATCAAGGTCGAGAGCGTGTCGACTAGGGTAGCGTACCTGATACTCAGAATTACCAAACGGTATTCATTGAAGGTCATCCAAGTGTACGCTCCAACTTCGACGCACTCCGACGATGAGGTTGAGGCTATGTATGAGGATATCTCCAGAGCCATACATAGTACAAAGACTCATTATAACGTTATCATGGGGGACTTTAACGCAAAATTGGGCAAACGAAGCGGTGATGAGCTGAGAGTGGGGCAATTGATTTATATCGGAACTTCCGAGGTCAAATGCTGGTCATGGAGAAGGAGAACCTCTTTATGATGAACTCCTTCTTCAGGAAGCCGGAACAGGAAATGGACGTGGATTAGTCCCGATGGTGCCACAAAAAACGAGATTTTCATCTTGTCAACGAGAAGACAGATTTTCAATGATGTTTCTGTGATATATATGATCACCGGATTGTACATTGAATCTGAATCTGAAATCGAACGATGACTAATGAAATCTATGCTCCGCCCTACACCTATACAGATCCAAAACCCCGAAAGCTTTCAGCTAGAATTGCAAAACCGTTTCGAAAGCCTTGGTGACTGCGTTGACGTGGACGATTACAACAACAGGTTCGTGGAAACTGTCCGTGCGGCTGGGTCTAAGCACTTCAAAACCCGCCGCGCAGAAAGAACCAGAAAAATATCTATCTCTACCCTCAAATTGATGGATGAAAGGCGAAGTATGGTCCTGCAGTCTCCGACTGACGCTTCTCAGTATCGGCAACTTAGCAGGTAAGATCTCTAAGTCCTTGACTCGTGACTTATATTAACACAAATTGTGTTCTATTGAGAGAAACAAGGGCTCAAAAGTCTTTAACAGGGATCTGGCTGCCGGACAGACATTTAAGACGGATCAAATTATTTATAACCGAACTTTTTAATTGATAAGTTCTATGGACAGTTATACACGACAACACGGGCACCTGTTAACAACATGGCGAAAGACCCTAGAGCCAAATTAACCCGACACTATACCGAAGATATCCCGGACGTCAGCCTGTACGAGATTGGTATGGCTCTTAAACAAATTAAAAACAACAAGGCGCCGGGCGCTGATGGAGTTACTGCTGAGCTTAGGGCTGGAGGTAGAAAATCCTAATTCAACTCCGTCATCCTCGAGGGCAAATGGCAAAGGGGTGTGGTGGTTCTGTTCTTCAAGAGACTCACAATAGTCGAGGGCAAAACGCCTGCAACCGTAAAACTGCTGAGTCATGTTTATAAGTTGTTTTCGAGAGTCATCACGAATCGTCTCGCGCGCAGGTTTGACGACATCCAGCCTCCCGAACAAGCCGGGTTCCGAAAAGGCTTCAGTACCATAGACCACATTCATACGCTGCGGCAGGTAATTCAGAAGACCGAAGAATACAACCTGCCACTTTGTTTGGCGTTTGTGGACTATGAAAAAGCCTTTGATTCGATCGAGACGTGGGCTGTGCTACAGTCTCTCCAGCGGTGCCAAATTGACTATCGATATATCGAAGCGTTGAAATGTTTGTATGAAAACGCCACTATGACCAGAATTCGAAGCCTATCCAACTGCAGCGAGGTGTCAGACAAGGCGATGTCATATCGCCAAAGCTGTTTACCGCTGCGTTGGAAGATGTCTTCAAGCTTCTGGACTGGAGCGGGCTGGGCATCAACATTAACGGCGAGTACATCAATCACCTTCGATTTGCCGACGATATCGTGGTCATGGCTGAGACCCTGGAAGACCTTAGCAAAATGCTCGAAGACCTCAGTCTCACAAGGAGTAGGTCTTAAAATGAACATGGACAAGACGAAAATTATGTCAAACGTCCATGTCGTACCTGCTCCCGTAAAAATCGGAGATTCTACACTCGAAATTGTCGATCACTACGTATACTTAGGGCTAACTAATAGGTAGATCCAATTTCGAGAAAGAGGTCAATCGTCGAATCCAACTCGGATGGGCAGCGTTCGGGAAGCTCCGATATATCTTTTCGTCCAAATTTCGGCAGTGTCTCAAGACGAAGGTTTACGACCAATGTGTGTTGCCAGTGATGACTTACGGAACAGAGACGTGGTCGCTAACTATGGGCCCCATCAACAAGCTCAGAGTCACTCAGAGGGCCATGGAGAGGGCTATGCTCGGAGTTTCTCTGCGTGATCGAATCAGAAATGAGGAGATCCGCAGAAGAACCAGAGTGACCGACATAGCCCGAAGAATTGCGACTTTGAAGTGGCAATGGGCAGGGCACATAGCTCGTAGCACAGATGGCCGTTGGGGCAGTAAAGTCCTCGAGTGGCGACCACGGACCGGAAGACGCAGCGTGGGAAGGCCTCCAGCAAGGTGGACCGACGATCTGGTCAAGATCGCGGGAAGGCATTGGATGCGAGCAGCGCAGGACCGATCGTCGTGGAGGTCTTTGGGGGAGGCCTATGTCCAGCAGTGGACGTCTTCCGGGCTGCGATGATGATGATGATGATACCACAAGCTTTAACTAGCTTAACTTGCTTGTCTAGATGGCACTATGTAAATTGGCCTGAGATTATTATATTATTAATTTTTCCTTCATTCTTCTTTCTTCCTATCATTTATCAAATTATTTATAACAGTATTAAATATGTCATATGGCAGCATTTCACTGTTAGAAATGCTATTTAGTACTTATTATTAACTTTAAGGGTACAGAATTCTCTTCACATAAAATGAACATTATATTCTAAAAATAATACTTTGTCTTTGCAAAGTACTCACAATAGTTGCAAATGTAAATACAAACCTTTTGAACGATATTCAAATAGTCTAGGGTCTGCTTTCAGTGGGATTAAACCTAATCTATGAGCTAACACTTCATCTTGAATAATAGAAGTATTATTTCTAACCATAACTTTTTCTATGGCCATGCTTGGTACTTCACTTAGCATTAACCTTCGGAAAGCATTAGCAAATGCAGGTTGTATACCAATCAAATCAAACTCCATTTCAAAGTTGTCCATTCGCACAATAACTATACGGAATTTTTTTGTAAATTTTTTAAAACTCCATAATTCATCTGCTAAGCCATAATCATCTGATGCATTCTGTAAAATAAATAAGGGTTTACATATTTTAGCTAATAACATTGGAACTTATTTAGAGTGGAGGATTATGGAGAATAAAAATTTTTGATGTCGAAATATATCGTAATATCCTGGCCTTACTTACCAAAATAGAATAAAGTTAGGTTAGGATCATTCTGTATTCCTTGGTGAAACAAAGAAAAAGTTTAAAGAGACAAAATATATAATAATTTCATTATTAATTACTTAATAAGTAATTGGAAAGGTATCTAAATGATGAAAGTTAACCCAGACATGAAATTTAAGCATGCCGACATGTATTTATTGTTTAAATACCTTAAGTCTGAATTCCTCCAAAAATACCCGAGGTTTTTCCTCTAAGTCAGCCATGAATATTTATCTATTTGAAACGCAAAGAACAACTAAGTTTTATATAAAATTTAAACAATTAAATTAAAAAGATTCAAATATTTTGAAGTCTTTTTTTTTTAATATTAGCCACACTTAAGATGACAACACTCAAATACTTAATTTTGCTAAATCTCCAACAAATGTTTCTTTTTTTGCTAAAAGTTGATATTATTATAAAATGTAAAAACTATATTATCAAATATCATTACAAATACATAAAAATTATACTGATAATATTATTTTACATGATAAAATTTTATTAAATTATCATATATTTTCGAGATATCAATTTTGGGGAGTCTAATAGAGAAGGTACCTCCCTACATTTTTCACATACGAATCTATGTGAACCTGTAATATGCATCAAAAGCCACAATGTAATATAAATAAAAAAAACCTTTAGTATTTTAGCATTTATTGATTAAAAATCTACTTTTATGGCAGATCTTTTGGTTATTTCTTTATTTATATGTTGGCAACGCTGTTTATATTACATTTGTTTTTTATTTAATACCTGCGTACTATTTATCGAATAATCGAATTAATTACTAATTGTAAAAATTTTCGTATCGTAGTGAATATTAACTTTAAATCTATCATAATACTTATTTTCGAAATCTACAGCAATGGGAAGTCTGGATCGAGGAGTTCTTACAGGATTTATATGTAGATTATGTTCAGAAATGCATCGAGTAGTCCTTCACATATATGGAGAAGAAGGCATACGGTTGTGTATCTCAGAGAAAATAAATAGATATCTTTCAATAAATGTAAGCAAATATATTTCGTAATGTTTAATAAAAAATCCTTAATGATTTGCTGAATAAAATAACTTTGTGATTATTTAACAATTCTATTTCGTCATTACAGGTATCTCGTTCTGATCCTTTACCTAAAACTATATGCAAGAATTGTTTGGAGAGATTGGAGAACCAGCATAGATTGGTAATGCGTGTTGAACAAGCTGCTCACTTACTTAAAGGGCAACGGCGGACACGAGTAGGACGCGAATGTTATGTTAGTCTTTGTGATAATAATTCAAATAGTCCTCCTCATCCCCCTATAGCTAAGTAAAGTGTAACAGCTGATATTTCCGAATAAATAGACATCTTAAATTAGGAACTCTAAATATTAAGTATCTAATATAATCGTCGTAAATAGGGTTTGGCTTTATTCAATCCTGTGCAAATATAATTTATGCCAATTACTGTCATCATCACATCAACATCATTATAACAATTTATTAGCATCCCAATGCTACACACTGATATCTCTTATGAGACCAATTTAGCACATTATTTCCTTTGTGGCCCCAACGGCTTGACATAGGATTTTATGTTTTACAGTTTCATGTGCTGGTATATTTGGACTTTATTCTCCTAGCTTCCTCATGCGAAATCCTAGGGTTAAGGAGGAGACGAGAACTTCATCACTGTTAGCTTTAGTAAACTATAAAAATATCATCTTATATACCTATTTAATTCAATATGTTTCTTATAAGTAGGTATCTATCTAGTGTTATAATAATTTAGTATAAAAATATTTAACTAATGAGGAAGAATACTGCATCAAATTCTAATGAAAATGTTTATTTAATTATCATGATTGTAATATAAGTATATATGGATATTTGATGCAGGCTTTAATTGAATAATTGTAAATTGAATTGCATAATTTTTAATTGTCATTGAGATTATATACTGCTATACTAGTTCTTTTACAATTCATCTTTGTTTGCTAATGTAATGTTTGCCCTTTTATGACCCAATCAATCAGCACTAGAGTTACAATTCACTCTGTTACTTATAGTTAGGGTTGACAGAAGCCTCATATTTATTGTGAAGCATGAATATAAATTCATAATTCCGTTACATAAAATAAAATATGGGATAAACAAAGCTCTCATTCATTGGAGACTATCCCAGCCAAATAACAATGCAGACAATCTGCTATGTTGTGTCCGTTTTAATATGTCTTCAACTAACATTAGAGTACTGTGATGTTAGACATTTTATAAACATGTAGATATTTTTATACAATTTCATTATAAAATTATAGAAAACCAGCAAAATTAATAAGTGTGGAAGTAGTAACTGGTGAAGGCACTGCATATTATATACATACAAAATATAAAACATCTACACCATGTTTGGTTTAATAAAACTGATTAATATACTAAATTTTCTGAAGTTAGTCAAAAGTAAATTAATATCATGAAACAGAAGTATTTTAATCTTCTGAAACAATCTAAACTCCGCATTTCTGTTGCTGGTACCCATTGCATGCCTACCAGCAACAGAAATGCGTGGCATGAAGCAAGCTAGTTCAGTTTTGTATTGATAAAAGATATTCTACATTTCTGAGTAAAATTTGCTATGTGTGTAAAGATACTGCACAAATTAGTAATATAAGAAATTTGGGCAAATGTAACAAAATAGGTTTCTTTCATATTTTTTCATGCTTATGGAGCGGGTTTGTATGTTTTCAGTATGATGTTTGTATAGCACATAATACTTAATCTTAGCTTATTATTTAACTTATGTTTTAGAACAGAGTACTAGCTGTATATTTTATTTCATAGTATGTCACATAATTTTTACAATATTGCTATAATTAAAAATAAAAATCAATAAAGCAGAAAATAAAATAATCATACTTTTATTCACACAGCTACATTCTAGATAATCTTAGGATTATTAAGAAAGTAAACAAAAAATATTTTTACAGTTCTTGCTTTGCGATTTACGTTCAATGTAGCTGCGAAGGCCAGCTAAGGCCAACAGCATTACAATACATATTTATTGTATAAATTGTTATGATCCACAGTATTCCTTCGTTATTTTCAAGTAGTTTCCATGGCAACTTTATTTATATTAGTTTCTACGTCCCTTAAAATTTAGGATTTTATATTACTTTGCCTTTGCCAATTTTTAATTCTTTGTTAATGTTGATACAGAAAACATATAGCAAATATCATGTTTTTTAATTACTGACAAATTAATCTCATTACACGAAATTTAATAACATGTCTGCATTATTTATCTAGGGATTAGTTAGGTAAAGCAATTGTGATCAATTCTTTATAGGCACATTTAAACAGAAAATGTAGCGATTTCTCGAATACATAAATAATTTTAGTTACAATTTTATGACAACGTCGTACGGTATGCTACTGTCACTGTGAAGTGTTTTGTATTAATACCTATATTAATCGCAAAAGTTTGTAGTTTTAAAATTAGAATTGATAGTTCCAGGCGTTTTATACTTTCTTATTATAGCTATATATACTAGCCGAACTCGCGACTTCGTCCGCGTGGATTTTAACTTTATTTTTTTGAAGTAAAAGAATTTTCTAAAACAAAAGTAGCCTAAATTACTCCTTATTACATTAGCTACCTGCCAATAAAAGTCCCGTCAAAATCGGTCCAGCCATTTCAGAGATTAGCCGGAACAAACAGACAGATAGACAAAAAATGGAAAAAATGTTATTTTGGTATATGTACCGTAATTATATGTATTGAAAAACGGTTATTTCAATATTACAAACAGACACTCCAATTTTATTTATATGTATAGATAAATTTTATCTTTCAGTGCATCGCGCACCTATTTAAAAAAACTTTTCTAATTATTCCAGAATAATACACATATCACGGAGAAAATAGCTCAACCCGGTTGATAGAACGAATCACTAGCACTGTACTAAAATTGTAGTACACAATAGAAGTAAGAAACTAGTACATAAATTTTGTCACCATTATTATTATTTTAATTAATTCCATAAAATAGGGAATACCAATTAAAAACTCAAAGTAGTTCCAGGTTCAGTAGAGTTTGTCAATAGGATTGTATTTGTTAATATGGTTTGTACCTACTTAGAAAATTCTATTGCAAATAGGTACTTATTTTTTTGTGGCTAAGGCGTGGTTTTTACATTTATTTATTCCAAAATTTAAATTAAAAACTATCTATGCTGATAAAGCGCCTACAGAACGAATATAGCAATAATGAATCACTAATATTACTACTAGAGGAAAGGGATTTTTAATATAGTCTAGTGTAGGGATAAGGTCGACCTCCACGCAGTCCCCCTGGTAACCACCGTCGTTAGTTTTTGATAAATTTGCGACAATGGACTGACTGACCTGAGCTTTCCTCCTCATCGAAAACTTCTTTAAATTGTGTTATGAAGGTTAATTAAAGCCTGGATATATTTAATAATTATATTAAGTGTAATTTCAATAATAAAACATTTGTTTATTTGCATAATTACAGTATCTACTAAAAATTGCATCTATAAAAATAATAATTTATGAAATTATTGCACGCTTCCACTCGCCAGTAATTTCTCGATTCTAACAGAATTTTTATGTATAACTACCTTGAGATCATTTATCTTGTCATTTTTCTCTTGTATA
Source organism: Achroia grisella (assembly GCF_030625045.1). Lineage (NCBI taxonomy): Eukaryota > Metazoa > Arthropoda > Insecta > Lepidoptera > Pyralidae > Achroia > Achroia grisella. The sequence continues at coordinate 500,212 of NW_026712925.1, forward strand.
TCAAAATCCAACTGTTTCACTTTCGTATGCAATGGTAATAATGACTCCTCATTTGATCTGCAAAACAAAATTCTATATTATTGCCCGATTAGATTTTTCAACCAAAACCGGAAATCTATTGTATTGTGTAGGTAAGTACTTAAATAATATTTTTTATAATGCATATGCATAAAATTTAAATAAATATTTCCATTAGAGATATAAATAGACTTGCCATAAATATTGTTACAAGAAGTCTTTATTTTTTTCTATTGCATATAACATTTATTTACTGTAATTTGTGTTACTTTATACAATAATATAAAAAGATATAAAGCTTATTCGAATGATCTCCAGTGGCTGCATTACAATCCTTTAAACGTTGAGGCCAGTTAGTAATGGAAGCACGCACTCTTTCCGTGGGGAAATTCTTCACTGCCAATTTTATGGAGAGTCTTGGGGACTCTAAATTATCATGGCGATTATAACAAGCCATACTCTCTAAAGCTGACCATAAATCATAATCCAGCTGATTAAGACCGAGACTAGATGACGGCCAGTCGTCAGCTTGATGAAGTCCGGAACGTTCGTTTCGATAGGTCCAGCTTTATGACCTGGCGCTGAATCTTGCTGAAAGGACTATTCTTGACTATGGAAGATGTTGTTGTTAAGGGGTTTAACCACCTTCTCAAGAATGGTATCTGTGTGTTCAAGGTACCATTCTTGAGATTGTGCCGAGCTTTTGATACCTATTTCACAAAAATATGCCTCAGTTACTTCTTCATAGCTAACACCCCACCAAACCATCACCATCACTTTAGTGGGAGTTAAGTCCACATTGGACTCGGTAGACTAAAAAATTATAGGGACTCCCATTGCGTACTGCTGAAGTAGTTAAGTTTCTACCACCCTAGTTTTCTTTAAATTATCAGTTAACTAATGACCAGTGCATCTCTCTTATAGGCTGAAAATCCTAAGTAACCGCGATATGGTTCTAGAAACTATCTACGCGAGATAGAATCTTTTGCTTTTTGACAGGATTTCTTCGAATTATTTCCCTTATTGCTATGATTACCATTTTCGTACCATCACTGCGTAGACGGCCAGAGCTATTACTGTCACAAACAGAGAAGTTTTCATTGTACCTATTCCATTCGACTAATACCAAGCGGATGGAGTTTACAAATTTTTTTGGCTTCATACCTACTTTCTGTTATGCAATCACGATTCGATATAATACTCGTTTCGGCCTTCTATCCCCCACAGTATTTTAATATCACAAAAATTTTTGATAACCGATTGGCGCGAAAATGCGGAAACACAATAAACATTCATAAAATAATGACAGTAATTTTTTATTTTTAATTGTAACAATATTTCTGGCCAGACTAGTTATTATTGGGCTTCATAGTGGTAGAGATGGAGCATAGAAATGCAACTAAATAGAAATCGAAATAGATGTCAACTGTCTATGTTGTGGTGAACGCAACATTTGTCATGCCCACATTTAGATCAGTATGTTTTGAAACCATGGCAGGGGGCAAGCCTATCGATGTTTAAATGGCCTGAGCGTCATTCGGAAATATAAATTGACACAACGATTTTTTTTGTTTTGCCTGGATTTGATATTATGACCTCTTGGACGTAACTCAAAAGTAAAGCATTAGGACACGACGCTTTCAAACTTTTTTTTTACAAAAAAAAATATGTTTGGCCTTAGAATATAGATAAATTTCGACTTTCTCCTTTTCGTCCACAAAGTTGTCTGAACTTCCTCTTACTGTCTTTACTCGTAGGATATCCAAAGCATGTAAAAAAAATAGGTAGACATATATAGTATCATTTCTTACGATTTCTTAGAAGCTTTCGGTTTGCGAGTCGACTACTTTTATTTTGCCTGTCTCTTTTAAGAAGCAGATCTAACAGAGAAAACAGAGAGCGAGAATGCATCTATTATAATAAACCTAAGTACTATATATATATATATATAACTAACAGTTTTTGTTTCGATAACTGCTTCGATGTTTCTTCATAAGTTTTGGTCCATTGCTGAAGTTCTTGACGCATAACTTCTACATCTTCCTGAACGTGATCCAATATTTTACCCAATGGATTGGTGACACGTGAAAGAGCTTGTACGTTGTACCTGAGTTGCTCTATTTCCCGATTTACTGCTTCTCGTGCTTTTTGGGCACCAAAATGCCATTCCTGTTAAAGAAAAGTTTTAATAAGTCATATTCAGGCCTGTGCATGTGTATTTGAATTAATCATTACTAACTACGCAACGAATTTTGAAGCGGTGTTTTTTAATAGAGAGTGATTCAAGGGGAAGGTTTATATAATACATGTATACCCGTGCAAAGCCTGGGCGAGTAGCCAGTTACTTAAAATCAAATACATAATTGAAATACAAATACGTACTTGCTTGGTATTTGTATTTGAAAATAGTAATTTATATATTTGCTTACTTATGTAGTAAAGCAAATATATAAATTATTATTACAGTACAGCTTTGGACCTTAGAAATGCATAAAACTAAAAAAAGTGGTAACCGTTAATTACGGTAGTAGGAGATTATTAGTAATGACTTGTTTGTTTCTTGTGTAATCTTGTTTTGGCATTAGTAAATGTAATATCTTAATTTCATGTACTATTGCTACCATGAAAATTGAAATCCAGCATGCTAACCGTGTAACAAATTATCAAAACATAACATACAAATAAAATTAAATAGGCAGAGTAAATCATATTTATAACTTATAGCTAATATGTAGTTCACTTACGATTTCAGTTTTACCACTAATCTGTGAATATTCTTTTTGAGATTCTAAAATTTGTTGCACCAAATGGCCGTGCTGGTCAGATGATAAATTAACCGGTTCCTGATCATCCTCTGCGTTCGAGGAAACGATTACTTCGTGTTCAACAATAACGACATTTGCATCTTCTTCCTTAAATTAATAACCAGATATTACAAAATAATATTAACGTAAATAAAATATACCCAAACTAATTTTGTAAGATTCCATTTCGTTTTTCATTTTCAGTATTTTTATTTTATAAGTGACCGGATTTATTATACAGGCATTTTAATCGTCTGAAATTGCAATGCATGTGTGGTATCAGGGGTGTCGTTTGATAACGTGATATCTGTACTGCTGTTCATGTATGTAGGCGACATTAACCACTTACCATCAGATAGACCGTCAGATTGTTTGATAACTAATAATTTATAAAAAAAAATACCCTTTTATTTATAAAGTAGCCGCCTAACTTGTCTCCTTTTGTACGGACGGCAGTTTACGTTACATTTGATTTTTACTCAGCAAAATATAGACATTAAGTACTAAGTTACACAAAAGCTTGTAAAAATCATTTAGTTACCTCCTCTATGGGTGTATTTTCTGCTATGATATTTACTTTACCAACTATCAAATTTTCGGGCTCGGATGTAATATTTTCGTGTTTATCTCTTAAACGCGGTGCTCCAGGTCGCGATGACGAGGGTCGCATACTTAATGGCCTAGCAAGGTTTCCGATTTTTACTGGAGACCCTTTAAACGAAGCCTGATTAATACTTTTCTCTACTGTTGATGTAGTTTCGTGACTCTTCATGTCATTACTATTATTCCTAGATAATTGTTTATTTGGATAATTTTCATCTGGTTTTTGTTCGAATTCATTACCATCATTAATCTTATTTAAATCAGTAGACTTATGATCTTCAATAAGTTCAACCTCTATCTGATTTTGATTTATTAAAGAAATATTTTCATCAACCTTATCTTTTTCGATTTCCATCAATTCTTGTGAAGATAATGATGAATTTAATTTGTTGTCAATTGCCTGAAAGCTATCAACATCCTGTTGATCATTATTAATTGTCACGGATTCTTGATGTTCTTGTTCAGTAGTATTTCTATCTGTTTCTATAATATCTGTATTTAAATCTTCAAAAGTTTCATTATTTATCGGCATATTTTTTGCTATTATGTCATTTCCCAATTTGTTTTTTATTTCACGAGGTAGTTGTTTATCTTCTTCAAGATTCGTACTTTTTTCAAGTGATGGTTTTTTTGTTAAGACTTTGGTTTGTGACCTTTTTTTAGATAATGATTCATTTTTTATCGTTGTGTTTTCTTTCTGGTTTTTACTGCTGGAACTTTTATCGTTTTCATTTTTATTTGTTACTTTTATTGTTGGTTCCTTTTTATTCGATGTTACTTTTTCTGTGCTTTTTGATGTTATTTTTTTCGTATCGTTAGTTTTTTTATTTACTTTTAATGTTTCTTTTGGTTTCTTTTCATTTACCTGTGTGGATTTTTTCTCTCCTTTATATTTTTTTACTGCTTCATCTGAACTAAGTTTTTTATCTAGTGCCTGTGCAAGGCATTGAAGTAAGTCGTTGGTTTTTTCAGCTTCCTGACCAGCTACTATTTTAGAAGGCTTAACTGATAACGTCTTTCCTGTTGTTGCACCTATAATGTATACAGATGTACTCATATAAGTAAGTAGGTATATTAATAGTACCTATAAAATATCGTCTGTAATACTTACCAACGACGTAAATGACTTTATTAAGAAATTGTATTTTATTTTCCCTTTCTTTGACATTGTCAGATATCAATTCTTCCTCCTCAAATAATCCTTCAAAAAATCCTGTTGTTTTCAGTACCTGAAATATATTTGAAAATTTGTAACTGAAAAATTCAACCTATTTTCATTATGTGAGAAAAAATACCTATAGAATAATGAGTATATCACCTATTACAGAAAAATTCTTAAAGTGTAGTTATAGTGACATTATCTTTTCAAAATTGAATGGTATGGGAGAATAAACAGGAAAAGGCAGATAAAGTATTGTGTACGTATTTGTGCACGATGCACCTCTTTATATATTACTAGCTGTACCCGCGACTTCGTCCGCGTATAAAAGCCATATAAAAAAGTTCATCGTTTCATCTTCAAAAATGACGACACTTCCATACATAACTCTTTCAACCCCTTATAACTCTGTTCTTAATATATATTTAATAAATAGGCTAAAAATTAAACTTCAAGCTTCTAGCTTTAAAAATGACAATATTTCCATATAAACATTTAACTCTCTTTTAAATTCCATACAACCCATTTTTCTTTATTTATATTTAACCAACAGCCTAAAAATCAGTTTCAAGCTTTGAAAATGGCGATATATCCATACAACATAGTTTTGGCGTGTAAGTGAGACTGACAGACAAATAAAGTTACTTTCACATTTGTAATATTAGTGGGGTATTTTATAAACTAACCCAAAAAAGCCAATGGAAAAAGTTTCAAAAATGACGAATTTACCTAAAATCTTCCATCCCCTATTTTATTTTACCCCCTTAAGGGTAATATTTTTCAAACTTTGAATGTCATATTCATTTATATTTAATCGACGGCCTCAAAAATAAGTTTCAAGCTTCTAGCTTCAAAAATGACGAATTTACATAAAAACTTTCATCCCCTATTTTATATTACCCTCTTAAGGATAACATTTTTATAAACTTTGATGGCCTATTTATTTATATTTAATCAACAGCATCAAAAATAAGTTTCAAGCTTCTAGCTTCAAAAATGACGAATTTACATAAAAACTTTCATCCCCTATTTTATTGTACTCCCTTAAGGGTAACATTTTTACAAACTTTGATGGCCTATTTATTCATATATAATCAACAGCCTCAAAAATAAGTTTCAAGCTTCTAGCTTCAAAAATGACGAATTTACATAAAAACTTTCATCCCCTATTTTATTGTACTCTCTTAAGGGTAACATTTTTATAAACTTTGATGGCCTATTTATTTATATATAATCAACAGCATCAAAAATAAGTTTCAAGCTTCTAGCTTCAAAAATGACGAATTTACATAAAAACTTTCATCAACTATTTTATTTTACCCCCAAGCGTAACATTTTAACAAAATTTGATGGCTTATTTATTTATATTCAATAAACTGCCTTAAAATCAGTATCTAGCTTCAAAAATGACAAATTTACATAAAAACTTTCATCCGCTATTTTATTTTACCCCCCTAAGGGTAAGATTTTTAAAAACTTAGTATGTCATATTTATTTATATTTAATCAACAGCCACGAAAATAAGTTTCTATCTTCTAGCTTCAATAATAACGAATCGACATAAAAAAAATTATCCCCTAATTTTTTGAACCCCGTAACATTTTGAAAAGCTTTGTATGTCATATTTATTTATATTTAATTAGCAGCCTCAAAAATAAGTTTCAAGCTTCTAGCTTAAAAAATGACGATTCTTCCATACAATCTATCATCCCCAATTTCAACCCCTTACAACCCTTTCTTCGCATTAAAAAGTAGCCTATGTCCTTCCTCAGGACCTAGACTATCTGTGTATCAAATTTCATTTAAATCGGTTTAGTAGTTTTTGCGTGAAAGCGAGACAGACAGACAGACAGAGTTACTTTCGCATTTATAATATTAGTAAGGATTTATGTATTTATTGGCTATATTTGCTATAGAAAAATGTTATATTCGCATTATTTTTCTTCTGTTGTCTTACTTTTGGGACGTATTATTATATTATACCTTCTTAAAAACCGTTTTTCCATAACTATGTTTACCAACAAAGTATATATACAGTCCATCGCTCAGAATATTATAGTAGAAATAATTGGAGTAGTGAGTAGAACGTAATTTGCTAATAAGACATGGTAACAAAATTCACATCGTCTTGGTCGTCAGACACGTGGTGGTATTGGTACGCGCATGAATTACACTTTTATCCGCCTATACAGCTATTATTTAATACGATGATTAACTTGCCATATAGGAACACACTCTACATAGAAATGTATCTACGTGCATGGAGTTTTGTTATTAATGTACCATTTCAGATGGACAGTCGTGCAGTTCCTCCTGGAAACCAACGTTAAATCCCAGTTATTTGCCACAACAGAGTCAGCTCTCTTCAACCTCACTCTATCCTCATCCTATCATCCTTAACTGTACATACATATACATAAATGCTATACAGATACCTACGTATATTGCATTGTATTTGTACTGGCACATAACATTAACATTAGGTGAGATGTTACTTAATTATTAATTACCCAACAAATACTTAATATGAAATATTAATTTAATATTAGAGAACGATCAATACTAACTGATGTTACAATGTCATGCAAGAATCTGAAAGGTGGTTTTTTCAATAACTTCTCATTCAGCGGCGGCCGTTTCACATACTTGCCTAGCGAGGTTTGTGTAGCTTTTATAACATCTGGATCCAACTCTTTTTCCATGGCACATGCTTTTAACTAAAACACTATCATAATATAACTAATAAATCGATGTGATAAGTTGTCATTCATTGTTTACATGTAATCGTTACCATGACAACAATAGACCACTTTAGTCTGCAGAACAACATAAGAAAAAGTTTTTTTTATCTATACATATACGTTTTATACATAACATATTACGTATCTATAATTACTGTATGTAAAACATAACAATTATTTAATTTATATCAATAGAAGTAACACGAGTGAGGTAATGTTATATGCAACGGTGCAGATTACAGTAAATAACAATCGTCACTTCCAAAATTCACAGTTACGATAATTTTATATTATTATTTAATATTATATTATCTGTGTTATTATTAATAAATAATATTTTGATTATATAATTAATACCGACATTTTAGCAAAAATGAATATCGATAAATATTTGTACTCATGTAAATATTTATCGATAAAGCGTAAATGTGGCATGCGGGTTACGGCCCTTACTATTTCTACCTACCATTTTATTATGTGTGTACTCTGATCGTACCCTGAAAAAGCCGCTAATAATTAAGTTTTTTAAACGCAGTATTCAGATTATTTATTTCTTTATCAACTGACTTTTTATTGATATAGACTATAGATGACACTCTTGTAATGAATAAAGAAGCAATAAATGAGCATTCCTTGTAAAGCCCTAATTGTACATCTCTACTCTTTTGAAAGTTTGAGAGAGAATGCAGAATTAAGTTCACCATTTTATCATCTGTTATCGGTCAATTAAAAAAATTAAAGTTACATTACTTTGTAAATTTATGTAGAAATTATTTTTGAATATTTCGTCATTAAAAAAGACATGGAAGAGTGAGGAAGAAATATCTGTAGGTCTACCACGAAGTGCAATTCCGAAATTTCGGATCGATATTTCGTGTGATTCGTACCATGAAAAACGTTCATTCCGAAATCGTGCCCGAAAACGGAGAATATCGTTTCGATCGTCCCAAATCGTACCATGAAGTATCCGTTCGTACGTTATTATGACGTTTTGACAGCACGTTTATCGTGATTTAAAGTGCGAAGTAGACGAAACCTAAATAGTTAACTTTTTACTTTCGTAAGTATGGATTTTACGTATATAAGTGCTGTAATATATAAAAAAGTGATTAATTAATAATTCAGTTAATGTGTTACAGTGAATAATGTGATAAAAGTTAAACTAATTAGTGTTTTTAAATATTATTGTGTTCAATATAACCTACAACTTAGCATTACTTTATTTTGATTTAGTTTCATTATGCCAAGATTGGCTGGAATTTTAGAAGCCCTCAATGAAGAAGAAATTGAAAGACGCAGGTTTAAAAGAAAAATGCGTACTAGGTACCTCCAAAGATCCATTCCCGACTTCGAGTTTGTATCTAAATACAGACTCAGTCGGGAAGTCTTCGAGAATCTTTGTCAGTATGTGGTACGATTATTACCCCTGCCTAAAAATAGTTGAGCAATCGATCCAATACCAAAGTAAGATCTTATGTACATTTTGTAGATGAAAAAATTTAGTATTTATCTATTATTTAGTATTCCCATATCTATTTTTTTTCAGATTCTCACTGCATTAAATTTTTATGCCAGTGGTAGCTACCAGGGTGCAGTCGGACAAAATTTAGACACCACTATGGCTCAGCAGTCTGTCTCAAACTGCATCAGGGATGTAACAGATGCCCTAAATACACCCTATATACTAAGGAAATATATAAGATTTCCTCAGTCCAGGGAAGACAGGAACATATTGAAGAGAAAGTAAGTTTATGTATATTAAATATGATTAAGATTTAACTTTATAGAATTTTATGCTCTTTGTCGATTTATAATACATATACTATTAATTTAGTTCAGTCAACTATTTGTAGCTGTAAATTTATAAATGATATTGTTGTTAATTTCAGGAATCAGCATAAGTTAATTGATGTTTAAATAATCAGTAGTTTATATTTCTTTTTCAGTTTTGCTACACAGTATGGTATCCCTGGTGTTATAGGATGTATCGACAGCACCCATGTAGCTATAATTCGGCCAACAGTCAATGAAGAGAGATTTTTCAATAGAAAACATTACCACTCTTTAAATGTTCAAGTTGTAAGTACAGTATTTTATGTAAAATTTGCATAGTGTATAAATAATTCTCAAGTTATTCATATTTGTCACTATCTGCAAATATCTTTATAATGTTTGTCCTATTTTTTAGATTGCTGACAGTAATTTAAAAATTATGAATATTGACGCCTCTTATGGTGGTGCCACTCATGATGCATTCATTTGGGAGCATAACGAGATCAAAGATCATTTGGAGAGTCTTCAAGGAGAAACAACTTATTTGCTGGGTAAATAAATCGTAATTGTTAACTTTGTAGTTGTACTACATATAAAATTGGTGAACAAACAAGAATACAATGTTTTGTCATTCCTTTTCATTATTAGGATGTCATAAAAGATGATTATAGATTGTATTTCAGTATTTTTTATGTTAAATATTATTAGCTGATATTATATTGAATAGTCTATAAGCTATCAAGTGCATTTATCAAATTCCAAGTCTCACAGTTAAGTATGTTTTCTTTTCTTTCAGGTATATAAAGATTAGAAGAGAGCCATACGTTCTATTTATGGTATGGGTTCGAGATAGTCATTATATCAAGGCTTTAAAGAATCAAATATCCTCACCGTTGCCTCACAGTACATTTATGAAATATTATGTATACAAGGAAAAACTTAGATAGTTTCAAGAAACTTAAAGACTGTACAAGTAGAAACTTATGCAATAAAAATATACTAATTTTACCTAAATGCTGTTAAAATTGATATTAAACAAATGTTATGTAAAAAAGCCTATTATAGGATAGATGAATTCATAGATGACAGCAATGTAATAAGTTTATTTGAATGATTTTCTATTCTATTCTATTAGAAGTTAAGGCATTACTTATTTACAAAATTAAAAACTTTTTACAATAAAATATTTTTATTTTATAATCACATATATGTAGGTATATATATATATATAGATAAAAGTAAAATCAAAATTGTATATTAACATTTTTTAAAATAACACTAATTATAAATGATTAAACATTCATTCAGAAAAATGTTGTATAAGTATATGCAAACTAAGTAGTGTAGTTCAAGGCGCATTAAATTAATGACCAGTAAAAAACTGTAGTTTAGTACTTTGTGTCTTTGTTAATACTTATATAAAGCTAAGTAACATTTTTATACTCATTATTTAACAAATCAACAAACTAACAGAATTCAACAAATCAACAATGATATATCTAAAGCTAACTAACTTTTTTATACTCATTATTTAACAAATCAACAAACTAACGTAATTCAACAAATCAACAAACTAACACAAATCTACATTAATCATGTCAAATTAAAAAAAAAAACAAAATTTCATCTATTCAGTCGTCTTAATTCTATTTGTAGACCATCCAATCGATCCCTTATTAATACATTTAATTCCTGGAGTGATTGGCGAATCAGCCCTGACTCTACCACCCGTCGATCCTCCGCTGCGATTCGCCGCTCCTCCATTTCGAACAAACGCCTGCGTACACTGCGAGGTCCAATGGCGTCTGCTCGACGGCGTCGTGCTCTGGACGTGTAGTAGCCGTTGAAGTTCTAAAAAAGTTTTTTTTAAAATAATTATTATCATTATTGTTTTCGGTATGCATGATTGGTACTAATACCAGACTTGATGTCTAGGAATATATAGTGATTAGGACTATAAGCCCCCATTACTAATAATCTTAATATTTACAGAAATATTTTCATATAACAATAATTTATTATGATATAAATTTTTTAATCAATAATAAGGTATAAGTAAGTGTTATTTATTAGTACTGTCTTATCTTTACTTCTTAGTTAACATTGAAAAACTGTGTATATATAAAAAGGTACCAACTCTGTCTCAACTCATATTTCTGCTATGAAGCAGCTGTTCTTGCATAGCTGTATTTCAGTTTGAAAGGTGGGAAAAGGCTATTTAGGTACCTTATATACAGAAATAAAAGGAATGGTAATGCATGAGGAACACTATGGAAGTCACCATGTATTTTGATGACATCCATTATGTTATATATGTCTAGAGATAACAGTTAGCACTATTTTAGTAATGGTTTTACAACACCTCTGGAAATGCAGGAACATGTGCATCCGACTGAGGTTCTCCAAAGCCCTCTCCCATAATACCCAATATTCTGCACTGTATTGGGTTTAAAGGATCAGCAGATGATGGCCCTACCCCAGTGGCTGTGGCAGACCTTCGAGCAGCAGTAGCAGCTTTTTTAGTTAGATATTTTTTGTCAGCCCATACCTAAAATTTATAAAATTTATAAAGTATCAGTATTGGAAAATTTTATTTAATAACAAAATTATTTAACATTTTAAATGCATATCACGTACTAAAATATCAAGAAAAGTGCTTACCTTCTGCCACTGCTTTACAGTTTTAGTGCATCCACCCAATGCATTGAGTTCGTCTGTGAGACGAACCCATAATTGGGTGGATCTTGTTCGCCCTTCTGCATTTCTACAGTGGCCACGAGCTAACTCCTGGTGCTCTGCTAGGAATGTTAGGAGTGTATGCACTTGTTCCACAGTGGGATTACTCATCTAAATGCATAAATACATTTGTTAGCGCTTGTCATAAATAGAAACTAATAAATAAAATCAAAGTTATTACATGTTCATTTTCATTGATGTTTAACGAACAAATTTAGCAATAAAAAATTATTTAAAAACACTTGTGATGATAATTCTTAAGTTTATATATAAAAAAATAAAAACAAAAATATTTGTAATACGCAGTAATGTTATTTTCAAATATAAATAGAGGTTTGACGTTTCCTTATGACATAAAATACTACTAATTTTAGAAGTTTATGATTTCAATACATTTAAATATAAACGACTGTACATTTTATTTTATCCGGAGTATACCACTTTATTTTTTTCCTAATTTAAGAGTGTATAATAAAAGACCTCTCATCTTTCATTCGTTCACGATCATAGTCTATGGTACCCGTCCGAAATATCTTATTCCGAAGAAACTTCATGGTTCCTTTAAACTAGTATTTCGGTCGTCTTTCGTTTCGTTACGCGATAATCGGCAGTAACTTTCGTGGTAGACCTACTGACTCAATAAATATTATCTGTGGTGTATACAGAGTATACGTAACTTCCTTCTGTATCTGTAGGTCACTTTATGTAGTCTGTGATATACCAACGCCAACTCTGCAACGCCTGAGTGAAAGCAATATCAAAATTTGTATTTGATAACTTGTTGTAATCATGTAACCCAGGAGAAACTTTGTATAATTAAGGTTTTTAAAATTACGTTTTAAAAAAAAATGCCTCCAAAACGATCAAAAAGGGGTCGTCCACCGAATAGAAAGCCCAAGAAATCTATCGCTCTTTCTCAAAGATTTCCTTGTATAAACTGTAAGCAACACTTTACCAAATTAAGATTAGCTAGACATTTGCCTAAATGCCTTCCTCAAATCAGACCAGATGAAATTTACATTCCGAAGGTAAGGATACAGTTCATAATTTTTCTGTAATATTTACTTACATCTTGAGTAAATGGTTTCCTGATATGTCTAAACACATACTAACAATTTCACTATAGAAATGCAATAATGCAATATGGCTCTAATTTTTATTATTATTTATTATTTATAACAATTATAATATTTATCTGTATCATTTTTGAAGCAAAAAAATATAAATAGTACTTGGTCTGTTAAATGGGGTTGCCACTTATTAACTTGCTAAGAGTCATTCATTAGATAAGAGATAAAGTCTTGTTTGTCTTCGTTGATAACAAATATCCAATAATACTACCAAATAATTAGTAAGTATAGTATTTATACTTACTACAAGATTTATTATTATATATATGTTTGTATAAAACTGTGCAACATACTATGTAGTAATGCAACAGTAATTAGGAAGTTCACATATTTATTTTAATTCCACACTTTAAACTCTAAAGTTTACTCTCTGGTTAAATATTTAACATTGCCAAAGTCAGGGCATAGTAAATAAGTAATGAAAGTTTCAGTTATTTTGCAGTTATACAAACTGCAAAATAACTTAACTGACTTTTATGTGAACTAGTATCATAATGGTCTTATATGTAATAGTACAGCTTAGTATGTATTATTATTGTTCGTGATTTAATAAATCTAATTAGGAATGATAATGCTAAGAATGAGTTTATTCTTACTAAGAAATGTCCGAATCATACTTTTATTTCCAAATTTAGAATTTGTCTATATAATTCTTGAATTCAATATCATTGCATATTGTAGAAATAAACTTGTATTATATGTGATATTTTAGTTAGACAAATGTTACTGCAATACTTAAATTACTGTTCCAATAAATACTTGTATAGTTTAGAACTACTTGTCTCTTTTGATATACCTAATATAAATTACATTAACAAACCTCATTAATGCTTCTTTCTCGCCTATACTATGTATATACTAAAAATTCTTATTAATAAAAAGATAATAACATAGTTTAAACTTTCTACCTGCTAAGTGATGGTTTATTACATTTTAGGTTACATATAACTGCACTGAATGCAGCAAGAAGTTTAAATTTAAAACAAATTTTAAACAACATTGTGTCAATGAGCATTCAAAATTGCCGAATAGTATTTCATGTGAGCAATGCCATGTACGCTGTCCAAACAAAGATGTTCTAGAAAAACATAAACAAAATATTCATGAGAGAAAAGAATTTAAGTGTCCACATTGTAAGAAGAAATTTGTAAGGCATTCACATGTTTTACGACACTTGGCGCAGTCTGGTTGTGATGGCAATGGTGTTTTACTACATTGTTGTGAGGTATTCATACATTATTTTAGTATAAATATGGTAGTGATATAATTTATACTTAATCTCTCATGCCTTGTCCTAAACTAGGACATTAATATGGGCCTCCAGAGCTATTATAAATAAACTGCATTTATATGAATACTTCTTCATAATTGTACATTTCCTCTTCTCTCAAATCCTAGATGACACCATCTTAATTTATCATTTTTTAAATTTAAATGACCAAGTAATTTTTTTCCTAAAAGGGTTAAAATCAGCTGATTTAAAAAAAAATGTTCTGCTGACCCCAAATAGTAAATAAGATAATATTAGTTTAAGATAAGGTTAATCTAAATTAAATGTAATGACACTTATTTATTAATTGAAGCAACTAAAACTGTGTTAACCAAATCATATTTATTTCAGATATGTGATGCAAAGTTTACAAGGAAAGATAACTTACAAGTTCATCTTCGAGTGCAACATATCATGAAAAAGGGATTCTTTTGTAAATTTTGTCAATATACTACTAAAAGTTTTTCCAAGTTAGTCAAGCATTGGCAAGAACAACATTTAGGTATATTTTATTACTTTTATTTCTTATAATTCTATATGAAAGGCTTATTTTATGACAGGTATAAATTTAATTTGCTTCAGTCACAGGTAGCATCATCACTACATTAAATTTTAATATTCTCTGCAAAATATATGTCAAATGTTATGATCACAACAGTAATACAGTAGATACAGTGTTTTGAGTAGTCATGCTCACTAAAATGTCCAGACTTGTGGCGGCGTGGTGGGCCGGGTCATTGGGCTCCCTAAAATATGGTCGAGCGCAGTGATGGCTGGCTCATCCGTCATACTCGTGAACGGGTGCTGCTTGTAGGGACTGGTCTGCTCTAATCACTATGACTGATTTCCTCTTATTAATTGTTTAACCAGTTGGTTATGTATTCAATATTTTTTCTTTTTGAGTATTTAATTGAATTAGTGCTAATTGGTAGTTTGTATTCAACACTTAGACTTAAAAATGTAAAGTAATAATAAAATTATTTAAAAGAGCAACACGCAAGTTTCTTGTTCGTTCTTCTTGTGATGAGACAGCTTTCCGAACGAGCGGTAGATTAAAAAAAATGTAATGACTATTCAAAAGTGCTTCAATCTAAGTTTATTTGAATAAATGATTTTCTATTCTATTCTATTCTAAATAGTGAATGCAACGTTTTGATCTGGCCCAGTTGGCATTACTATATATATATATATATATATATATATATATATATAAGTATATAAATTAAATTTTCAAAACAAAAAACACTATTTACAGAATCCTACAAATTTGAATGTGACCACTGTGGGAAAACAACAAGTTCTCGGGCAGCAATGGCCAAGCACTTGGAAATTCATGGTGAAAAGTCACACCATTGTGATGTGGTAATTATAAATAATATTAATCGGTTTTATAAAATATTGTTTCCTATATATGTCTGTCTTACAAGATTCCAGTACCTACCTACTTCTGCTAATTACATGTACATTAATGTATTGAAACAGAATATAATATATACTTGAAATCTATCTTATTTACTTGAAAATATTGTTTTCCATAATTATATTATGTTTAATGAATAAAATTGTATTGTGATACATTATTTTCTGTTATATTTTAAATTAAATTATAGTACATGAGTATGTATCACAATTTTACTGCTCAAATATACTCAACAGTAGTTTTTGTTTTTAATTTTATACTCAGCCTTAACTTTCTTGTTTATTTCCAAATTTAGTTTTATATTTTTCTAAATAAAATACGCGTAACTGTTTATACCTAATTGAGATTATTATGAATGTGTTATCAAATTGTAATTAATATTATCTATATTTTTATGCCTACTGGTATTGTGCTGTCGGTAAGTATATTAGTGTGGGAATTTTTTCGTTTAAGTAAGTAAATAATATTGCTTACATCTTCTTGCGAAGGTACAACCCATTTCTCTTAATCCAAAATAATTCATTTTTATTTGTGTTTTATGAAAATAACAAGCTTTCAAATTGTTAAAACATTTTCAACTATGTGTGTCATTTTTGGTTCTTAAATTGATTTTATTGTAAAATTATAATAGGCTTAAACTTTGTTCAAATTAATTTTATTTAAAGCATTTTTAATAGTAAAATTAGTTCAGTCAAGAAAAATGAATGATAAACTTGACTGGTGCATTTTTATCAAATCTATAAAACTGCTAATATGTTAGTCGTTTATTCTACAGCGAGCCATTAGCCCGTGGTGATTTTATCAGAAATTAATGACGTTAACTGCCAGGGGACCGCGTGGATGTCGACGTGACATGGTACTATAAATTGGAGCACTAGTTCCCATTACTAATTAATTTAGTTATACCCTTTATGTTGTACCACTAAAAATGTTTAAAAGAAATTGTTATGTTCAAGTGTGGATATAGTACCTACACGGCGGAGGTTCTTAGACGGCACACACTGACACATGCCAATGAGAAACCGTACAAGTGTACACTGTGTGACAAGTCGTTCATACAACGGTCGCAGCTGCAACGACACCTAGAGAAACACGTCGGCAACCGCTGCTCCGTGTGTGATTGCAATTTCAATACAAAGTCTGGGTATGTGGCTTTAAAAAATATTATATATAATAATTTAAGAACAGCCTAAATAAAAGAGAGATTCTTTTCGTTTAGATAGATACTTGAAATGGACAAACTATATCGAATGTATATAAGTTTGTAGTTTATACTGTATATAATTATTAATAAAAAAATATGTTAAATTGAAATATTTTACAAATTAAACTTTATTGAACTATTTTACTAATTAAATTAATTATTTATTCAATCGCATTTGTTTTAACAGGTTACTTATTCACATACGAGAACATGAGGGACTACAGAAACTAATATGTCCGTTTGGTGATTGCAACTATAAAAAAGTCTTTAGTAATGAACAAAGTTTAAATGCCCATATAAAAACTCATTTGGACGAGAAATGTACGTATTGTATTATCTATTATACGTGTTATAATTTGGTAGATTTTATATTAGAGAATATAAACCACTTTATTTACAAATATATTAAAACAAACTTTGTCTACAAAAAACGATTTCATATTTCACTCATACGTCACTTTTGACTTTTGATTAATAATTGTTAATTAAATTGCTACTCATATGGAAGCTTTTGATCCAGTGGTCAATCTTGAAACTTGGCTTTTACTATCGACACAGTACGTAATTATGACCAGTATATGTTATTGCGTGTTTGCACCGTAGCATACGCGTGCGAGGTGTGCGGCAAACAGTTCCACACGGAAGTGAACATGCAGCGGCACGTGAGCACGCACCGGCTGGACCGGCCGAGGCGCTGCATGTATTGCGTGAAGGCGCGCGCGTACATCCGCGGCGAGCAGCTACTACGCCACGTGCGCAAGCTCCACCCCACCATCTTCCGTCAGCACCTCGTGCACGTTCGACAAGTGCTGGTAAAACTGCACATGTATATTCTATTAGGGCTCGCCCGATGGTTGAAATTCGCAAAGACAAACAATATTAATATATTCTCGATTTGACCACAGACCGTGACAATAAACAAAATAGCTGTAATAGGTGACACTGAGATATCCAGCCAAAGAACTTTTTACAGTTTCACTCATATTTCTTTTTACATGTTTAAACTGTATTTATATTACATCTAACAAAATATCAAAAGTGTAGCAAATAATTACTTAATGGTTAAGCAATTCAAGATTACTCTTTATGTTTTAACAATTTATTAACCATATAACTTATCCTAGCAGCCTACCTCTCTTTCTATCTATAATATATAAATCTCGAATGTCAGTCACTTCTGTGCTAGTTTGATAAATTTATAATCTATTTCGTTTTATTACAGGGAACAAATGTTGGTATAGAACGAGTGAAAAAATCTGAATTGGAATCTATACTGAACGTACTTGATGCTGAGTCAGACCGCATAATTGAAGGATGCAGTGGTGAAGACATACTTTATGGTGGCATGCAAGTTCAAGACGATAAAATGAAGGTAATAATAAAATATAAAATGATTTCCCATTAATAAAGTAACTTACACCATTGCTTAATTGTATTATTGTAGTTTATATATTTACTTGATTTAATGTGGAAAAAAATGTAGATTCTTAAATAAAGTGGTGAAGCACAAAATTCATATATTTTCACCTTTCATAACAATATTGTTTCTTTCAGACTGAGGATAGTCCATTAATGTCAGAGGATGAGTTAGTAGAGAATCTTAAGACTTTGTTGTCGCAGCTCATTGATAAAGATACACTAGAATGCTTCGGATGGCCTGATGAGACTGTTGATGTTGTAAGTAATATTGAAATTAACCAGACACTAGGCACCCACTATGGTGATTCGTTCACACATATGACTGTGTAAAAAAACTTTTATTTATTCATTACTTAATCATTATATTTAACCTAATAATTTTTTTTTTTTAATTTGTAATTTTGTCTTTTCCATATTCATACTACAAAATTTACACCTAAATTAAATCGTGACTAGTTGTATTCTAATACTCATTTTTAAGTGTACTTAATCGGCAAGCACTAATGATAGTATCTACTAAAAAATATATTTTATAAATTATGCAGGTATTAGAAAAAGTAATTGAACACTGCGGCGCTCGTGCAGCGGACAGAGACAGATGGACACGTGTGCAGTGTCTACGCGAGAACACCAAGCATTTGTTCCTTTACGCCGTCGAAGACAAAAACATAGCTCGTATGCTCGACACGCATACTATAGATCAGATTGTCAAGAATATCATTATGCAAGTTAGTGATGAGGTTGATGTGAAAAAACGTAAGAGTTAGAAATTTAATTTAATATAGGGATGTGATATTTACTTAAAAATATCCATATTTTTAGACTTGGTTTTAATTGTTATATTAATATAATTTAATGATATGTATAAAATTATTGCATAGGATAGGTAAAGCAGATTATTTAGTTTATAAGGAATATTCATAAGAAAAAATATATTTATATTGAAAAGCCTTATATAGTTACAGCATAATTTATTAGCATATCATTGAAACTTTATAAATCTATTGAGAACACTATAAACATGTTGATAAAAGATATTGTATATTTTGACTTTATACCTAAGTTGGTATTCGTTGTAGCTATATATCTCATTGTAGATTTTATTTAAATAAACTTTTATAATAGAATGTATGCATACATAAAAATATCCAAATATATCCTGTTTCTAAAGCAGTGTGGCAATTATGACGGTTTACTGTTCTAGAAATAAATAAATTGGTGATGGTAAAATATAAGCTAAGTATATCCATATAAGTAAGAAAATACCTATATGACAGTTCTAGTACCCACAAATGATTAGTAGGACATACATTGACTTGAAGTTTATTACAATTGAATAATATAACATTTTTATATATGTTTTTTATTTTCCGCAATGGAAAATGAATATTGTCAATTAATTATTATCTTAATATTTTTACCAATCATAAAATGTAAGAATTTACATAAAGCTTCTTTTAATTATGAGTAATGACAAAAAATAACTGATATAATAATGTAAAGGTGTATAGACTGATTGATCAACACAAAACCGAATCTTTTATGAAAGAATCGTGATTTATTTTCAGTAAAAATATAGTATAGGAAAATAAGTTAACATTTAAATGGATATTTAAATGTCTAATAGTTTTTAAAATAATAAGGGTTCAAAGTTTGCCCAGATTACAGCTTAATGCGGCATTCAGAAACAGAACTGTGCAATATACCTGCCTCATATGTTAAAAGTACACTACCAAAGCTCCACAGCATCTGCATTTATTTGTCAATATTCAAATAAATTGGAAATACTTGAAAAGTACCCGGCTAATAAACAAGATTTTTTTTGTTAACTTAGCACTATTATTAGCACCCAAGCACATTACACAAATCCTTCTGAAAATTAAAAATTGTTTCAAATTGACATGGTGCAGACATTGGAAATCTTCGATAGTGAACAGTATAAGTTCAGAACAAACATGTTCTAGGTATTTAAGTTAGCAATAAGTTTAGTTAATCGAATCTTTTGTTAAACTAACAGCACTATATAGAAGCAACTAGTTTGTTGTACTTTTGAACAGACCTTTACTGTTAGAATTATGTATTGTCTACTTTTGTTATTTCGTTTATTATGAAGTAGATACACTCATTCAAGAACACTTTATTTTAAAAAATTATATTTGGCTACATTTTTTTAGGATATTTTATTATTAGTTATTACTTTTGTTAGCTTTTTTCTTTGTTTTCTTACTGTTACTGTCTAAACTTATCATGTTTTCACTATAATTGCAGGTTATAAATAACTTTGGAACCTGACAAAATTGTAATTTTTAAATATTTTATATTGATGATTCACTTTTAATATTTTTAATGAATTAAATATAAGAAATAAATACGTTAGCCTATGATTTCTTGAATTTCTTCTGATGTGTGTAATGTCACTTATGTAGCCATTTTAAATTCCAGTATTATAGTACGAGATCCCGCTGCAGAATCAGTGTACTCATCGAGTGTTTGCTGAAAACCAAATTTTTACACATATTTATCATTAGGAGAATTTATATCTACCAGGTTGCCTATAAAAATGTGGCCGCTAGTATTTTTAATTAAATTATTAATAATTCATAATCCGTAAGAAATTTCATTGACTTGTTTTTTCAGTAAAATGTCGTTCACTTTACGGCAACATCTATAAAGACTGAAAAATCATGCTTGCCGTTGCGCACCTGGCCGCACCTCTTCGCAGCCAGGTGTACACAAGTATGATTTTATTACATTTATACACCCACAACGTACATTCATAATTTATATATCAAATTAAAGCTAATTTTTTTCTGTTTATTATCATATACGGTTGCCTAATTAAATCTGGCCGCAAATAAGGGTTGCTGGCTATTAAATATAGTAAATATTAAAAGTAGAGTGAAAGAGAGCTAGCGCGTAACACCACTAGTCAAACGAGGATAGCGATTGCCAGCTGTCGGATAGTTTAAAGCCATTGCGCATGCGTCAAATGCTAGTGTTCTCAATGGATCAGTTGCGACTTTTATTCTAAGTTAAAAACCACGCTGTTTTGGAGTACGTAATACACAACATAATATATTGCTGTTTCATTTGTGCATCGAAACATTATCAATCTCATCAGTGCGAAATAAAATTTATAAAGATGAAGGCGTGTTTTCTGTGCGACAAAAAATGCAATGTACTAGACTTTGATAATGCTTCATTTAAAAAGTGTTCTCTAATGTTATTGTTTCGTCGTAAGAAAAAATTTAATTTTTTATTTTGAAAAGAAAGACGTTTCTTTTGGAGTATTTATTATTTTGAGGCGTACCCACCATTGTTTGAATCGGAGGTTGAGAACAATAGCATTTGACGCATGCGCAATGGCTTTAAACTGTCCGACAGCTGGCAATCGCTATCCTCGTTTGACTAGTGGTGTTACGCGCTAGCTCTCTTTCACTCTACTTTTAATATTTACTATATTTAATAGCCAGCAACCCTTATTTGCGGCCAGATTTAATTAGGCAACCGTATATGATAATAAACAGAAAAAAATTAGCTTTAATTTGATATATAAATTATGAATGTACGTTGTGGGTGTATAAATGTAATAAAATCATACCTGTGTACACCTGGCTGCGAAGAGGTGCGGCCAGGTGCGCAACGGCAAGCATGATTTTTCACAGTCTTTATAGATGTTGCCGTAAAGTGAAAGACATTTTACTGAAAAAACAAGTCAATGAAATTTCTTACGGATTATGAATTATTAATAATTTAATTAAAAATACTAGCGGCCACATTTTGATAGGCAACCTGGTAGATATAAATTCTCCTAATGATAAATATGTGTAAAAATTTGGTTTTCAGCAAACACTCGATGAGTACACTGATTCTGCAGCGGGATCTCGGACTATTAGACCTAACCTAGCACAGAACATATTTTTTTTTTATTGAAGGACATACTTATAGTAATACGCTCTAATGAATTAAGAATGAAAAAATATTACATTACGATCACATATTGTGAGCGGTTTACTAACTCCCTGGATGACAAAGTATGTGAACTCAAATAAGGCTGATACAAAAATAATAGTACGTACCAAATAACTGACCACGCCACTTCGTCTGCATCACACTTACTTGATATTTATCATTATATTTCGCCCAATTTACATAAAATCTATTTAAATTATAACCTATGTATTATTCTAATGTATAAGCTATGTTGCTGTAAAGTTTCATCAAAATCCGTTCAGCAGTTTTTACGGGAAAGAGTAGCAAATATCCATTCATTCATAGTTACAAACTGCGCGTCGCGTTTATAATATTATATAGTAAGATTTATGACTAAATCACTGGTGATAGAAACACTTAAGAAAATAAATTCTAGAGACGACGTTATAGTAGCAGTAGGTACTTGGTGGTATTTTGGATTAAAAAGTATACTTAGAAATAATCAAGTCAAGTTTTGTGTTCAAGACGAAGTTGGTTGTTGCTAAATGCCACAGGCACTAACCCAGTTATGTTTCATAATAACACTCGACAATTAATCATTATCATTCAGCATTATCTAAACCCAATCTAAGCAGAGCTTGTGTTAAGGGCAGACAACTGGTCGAAATAATGAAATACGCTTCTTTCTATAAATATAATACATACGAGGGTCAAACTGAAAGTTCTTAGAAAATCAAAAACTGATTAAATTAGCAAGTTATTACCTTTATTTTATCTTTTCAAAATAGCGTCCATTCACGTCAATACATCGCTGCATCCGATAGAACCACTGAGAAAAGCACATTGCCCACTCGTCCTTAGGGGTCTCTTTGACGGCCTTCTAAAACGTAGCCACCGAATCCTCGGCGTCCATAAAACGTTTTCCTCGAACTTTTTCTTTCATTTTTCGGAATAAATAAAAATCGCAAGGTACGAGGTCGGAGCTATAAGGCGAATGACCCAGTGGTTCTACGTCTGAGGTCGCCAAATAATCGATCATTTGCCTGGCGGTGTGCGACGAAGCATTGTCGTGGTGAAGGAGGATCCTACTGCGAGGTCGTTTCTCACGCACTTTTTTCAAAACACGTGGCAAACAATTGTTACTGTACCACTCTGCAGTAACTGTTTTTCGATCCTCTTAAAACAATTGTCGCGTAATGACCTGTTCTTCCAAAGAACGAGTCCACCATCTTTTTTCCTATGCTTCGACCTCCCTTCACTTTAGTTGGCAACTCCTCAGAAAGAAACACCCACTGAGCTGACTGTCTTTTAGTTTCGGGATCATAACAGTAAATCCAGCTTTCGTCTCCCATAACTATGTTAAACACAGAATTTGAGTCACCTCCGTTAAATCTTTCATGCATTTCACGGCACCAATCAACCCAACGGAGTTTTTGAGCCTCAGTGAAATTATAAGGTATCCACCAGGCACAAGGCTTCCTGACCGCCAAATGTTCATGGAGGATTTTGTGCACTTGACTCATACCAATCTTTAAGCTTGCCCCGATCTGCTGATAGGTCACTCTTTTGTCAGTCTCTATCATACGCCGCACAACACGGATGTTATCTTCGGTTGTCGCCGTAGAAGGCCGTCCCTCACGCAAATCATCGGTGAGATTAGTGCGACCATGTTTAAACTCATTAAACCAGTTGTAAACAGTGGCACGAGACGGGGCTTCATCGTGGAAGTCCAATAGTAGTCTATCATAACTTTCTTGTTGACTTAGATGACATCGAAAGTCATAAAAAATCATCACACGAAAATTTTCTCGTGTTAAGTTCATGATAACGTTACACAGACTATTTTCAATTTGCCGCCAAACCGTAAAACACATGACATACGAATAAATTATATACTCAGTACTATTCGTAAAGAGTTCCATTTTCAAAATTTTAACAATTTTTTTTATTATATTGCTCTCAAGTAGCCAGTTCTAAAAACTTTCAGTGTAGCCCTCGTACTTACATGACAGAACAAATGTGGTTTAAAAACATATTGGATCTTCCACAGATGGGGCTATAGTGTCAGAGTCCAATAAGTGACTCCTTTGTAGATGGCGGGTTAAGGTTATGATATGAATATAGTATTGAATTATTAATTAAAACTAGATTTACCCATTATTAGGCTTTAATAAACTAAAAATTGTACACGACTATTTGACAGATAAAATGTAACTAAAATCTTCTTATATTTAATGGCTTCACGACATTCACCCGTGCCTTAGAAATCTGTTTGATAATCTTGGAACCGATTAGGTGGGCGACGTAGCCTGGTGGAACGACGTGAAGATATATTTGCCTCAGCAGGGGATGGAAGTGCAGGAAATTGATCTGTAAGAGATTGATTAGTAGGAGATATTTCTGCGGGAGATTGGTCTGTTAGAAATTGTTCAGCAGTAGATTGATCCGCATTAAATGATTCAGTTTCTACGTTCGGGTTCTGTTCTCCTACAGGTTCATTTAACAAAGGAGGATTAGCTGGAGCCAAGTACATATTTGAAATTGTAGTTTCTCGACCATTCTGCAAACGCACTTGAGAATAATGCGGGTTTACATTAAGTACCTCTACTTCTTCTACAAAGGGATCGTACTTACTCTTCCTCACAAGATTTTTCATGAACACTGTACTTCCTTAGCCATGTTGGCATTGATTGGCCATTCGATGACCTTCGTGGATGAGAAAACATTCTCTCATGGGGTGTGCATCCAGTACTGGTGCATAATAATGAGCGAATGCAATGTAATGTCTGGGTAATAACTGACTCCCAAGCACTTATAGGTAGCTTAAGAGACATAAGTGATAGTTGAATAGTTTTCCAAATAATCCCATTATAACGCTCTGTTTGGCCATTTGGATTATAAGGTGATGAATAACTTGTAGCTACTCCTAAGTTACATAAAAATTCCTTTAATTCTGATGAGACAAAGGATGTTCCTCGATCAGAATGCACAAAGGCGGGTACTCCAAAAATTGCAAATAATTGAGTTAATTTCCTTTTAACGGTTTCAGCTGTTAAATCTGTACATGGAAAGGCAAATGGGAAACGAGAATATTCATCTACTACAGTTAGAATATACTTATTTTGAGTTCTACTTGGAAGAGGTGGCCCCTTAAAGTCCACTGAAATTCGCTCAAATGGTGTAGTAGCCTTTATTAAAGTCCCCGAAGATTTTATGAATCTAGGTTTAATTTCAGCACATACGGGACATAATGTATTTATGCGTTTGATTTCTTCAACAGAAAAGGGCAAATTTTTAGTTCTTACCCAATGTACCATCCCTGTAATACCCGGGTGACAAAGACTGTTATGTAAATCCATTAATGAATTTCTCGATGTCGAAGCTATGACAGTATTTGCTCGTGACAATGCGTCGGCCACGACATTTTCTCTTCCCGGTCGATATATGATGTCAAAGTTGTAACTACTTAATTCAAGACGCCAGCGTTGTATCTTCTCATTTTTGATCTTTGATGTATGTTGGTGGTTAAACATGAATGATATAGAACGTTGATCTGTAATCAGTTTGAATGTTCGTCCTATTAGTAATTGTCTCCATTTTCTAACTTCAAACTTTCTACAATTCCTGAAGCCTCCTTTTCAATAGCTGGGTGACCCTTTTCGGTAGCAGAAAGTGTTCTTGAAAAGAAAGCTACTGGCCGACCTTCTTGAGATAACGTAGCTGCAATAGCGTAATCTGAAGCGTCAGTTTCTACAGTCATTTGTATGCCGCTTTCAATAGCAGCTACTGTAGATTTAGCTATCTCTATTTTAAGATCTTCAAATGCTTTTATTGCGTCCTCCGTAAGTGGAAATGTATTATGGTTGACAAATGGTTGTATTTTGTATGAGAATTTAGGAATCCATTTAGCATAGTGCTCGTCGCAAAGAAACAGAATCAGTAGGAATTGGTAGTTTTAGGAGAGGGCGTAAACGTTCCGGATCAGGTTTAATCACTCCGTTACATATGTTGTATCCCAAAAGATTTATAGTAGTCTTTGAAAATTCACTTTTTGTCACGTTTAATGTAAGATTATATTTTGTAGAAATCTCTTCAAATTTTTTAAGTTTTCATCGTGATCAGCCTGATTTATCCCACAGATTGTGATATCATCGAGATAAGCATGAACTCCTTTTAATTGCTCTTATTTTATGATATTATAAATTGAACGTTGAAATGCGGCCACTCCATTGGTGACACCAAACGGAATTCGTCGAAACTGATATAAATTTCTTCCTGCTTCGAAGGCAGTATATGATTTTTCGCTTTCCAATATAGGTACTTGATGATACGCGCTTTTAAGGTCTATTTTACTGAATATTTTATGTTTAGATACCTTGCTATAACATCTTCAATAGAAGGGAGTGGATATGCATCTAATAAAGTAAATCTATTCATTGTTTGTGAATAATCTATAACCATACCTTTTTTATGGTGTTCACTACTAGTAACAAGGACTTGTGCTCGCCATGGAGACTGTCTAGGTTCAATTATTTTATCTTTTAATAACTTTTGTATCTCTTCGTCTATAAATTTTTGATCCATCTCTGACTGTCTCCTAGATCGAATCGCAATTGGTTTCTCGAAAGGTAGTAAATTACTGAATAAGCTAACAGGTTTTATTTTGGTACTCTTATAGTACATAATTGAAGTGAGGGTTTAAAACCACCAAATTGCATTTCTAATGATTTATGTTCACTTAACATATCATGACCGAGAATAACATCAGAACATAATCCTTCCATCACCATAAGATTGACTTCCACCTTTTGTTTTTGTATTTCTATAGTTAATGCACATCTGCTTTTTATATGTGATATAAGGTTTGACTTGGCCATTGTTATCTTTTGGTGATTTGGTGTTTCAATTAAATCATAGTGGTTAACCAGTCGTTTGTCAATAAAACTAGCCGTACTGCCTGTATCTATTACTGCTCTAGCCATAATTTTCTTATTGATAATTATAGGAGCAGTCGCTTTACTTAAATCTGCAGCAGATAGTATGCAGGAGAGAGTTTCAATTGACTGATTTTCGTTGGAGGTAGCTGCGTTGCGTTGAGATTTATTTCGAGAGACTAGCAAAATGACCCCTCTTACCTTCATGTGGTAAGAGGGGTCATTTTGAACACGTTGAACTGGCTGCTGGACAGAATCTTCGTGGATGTCTTTTTTCTCCACAAAAGTAACAAGACTCAAACGTATTTCTATAATTTGGTGTTGCAGCAACGGTGACATCAGTATTCTTATTGTCAGCAGACATAGAATCCTTTAAAACTGGAATATTAGAACAGTTATTTGTATTATTTATTACAGGATTAGTGTCACGTAGATAATTCTGATTATGAATTTCTGCTAACTCCAGTGATTGAGCTTGCTGGAAGGTCGTATCTAGGGTTAAAGTACTATTTTCTAACAGTCTAACAGTCTTTGACGTATTACAGGTGACACCAGTCCGCCTATGAAAGCGTCTCTTATGTATTCACTTTCATTCTGTTCTGCTGTAACTTTTTGAAAGTTACATTTTTTCGACAATAGTTTAAGAGCTTGTATATATTGATGAACTGACTCACCGGATTGCTGATATCGCTTCATAAGACGATGTCTTGAATAGATTTCGTTTACAGGTTTTGTAAATAATTGATTTAATTTAAGAATCGCTGTAGTGTAGTTGTTACATTCTTTGACATGTGCATAAAGAATCGGCGATAAGTAATTGACGAGTACTTGGTAATGCTGCTCTGGAGTAATAGGATTATCCTTAGTATTTATAGCACTAATAAAATTTTCAAAAGTTTGGTTCCAATGTATCCATAGCGGAGATTGATCAAGATTTGCTGACGGATCTGCATCGAATCTTTCGGGTCTTAGATACTTATCCATTATAGATTATAAGTAATTTTTAGTTTATTAAATTGATATGAATATAGTATTGAATTATTAATTAAAACTAGATTTACCCATTATTAGGATTTAATAAACTAAAAATTGTACACGACTATTTGACAGATAAAATGTAACTAAAATCTTCTTCTTATATTTAATGGCTTCACGACAGGTTACAATATAAATCATATTCGTGAACGAGTGCTGCTTGTGAGATACTGGTCTGCTCTAATTACTACTCTTATTAATTGTTTATAATGATATTGATTTCCTCTTATTAATTATTTAACCAGTTGGTTGTATATTCAATATTTTTTTTATTTGAATATTTAATTGAATTTGTGCTAATTGGTTGTTTGTATTCACACACTTAAACTTAAAAATGTAAAGTAAGAATAAAATTATTTAAAAGAGCAACACGCAAGTTTCATGCTCGTTCTTCTTGTGATGAGACTGCTTTCCGAATGAGCGGTAGATTAAAAAAAAATGTGTGACTATTCAAAAGTGCATCAATGTAAGTTTATTTGAACAAATGATTTTCTTTTCTATTCTACTACGACTGTTTTGATCCTATTGTGTACTTAATATCTGAAGATAATAAATTAGTGCTAGTTGGTCGTTTGTATTCGCACGTTTTGAATTGGAAATGAAAAGTTACAATGATTATTTAAAAGAGCAACACGCGAGTTTCTAGCTCGTTCTTCTTGTGGTGAGACAGCTTTCCGAATGAGCCGTTGTTAAAAAATGATAATTATGACTATTCAAAAGTGCTTAAATTAAGTTTATATGAATGAATTATTTTCTATTCTATTCTAAAGTTGGGAATAAATGTATATGGAAATTCATCATTCATTGTCTCATCCACACGGAAGTAGCGGTCAGAGCTAGTCATCATCATTACATAGTACAAAACAAAGTCGCTGTCGCTGTCTGTCCGTCCCTATGTATGCTTAAATCTTTAAAACTACGCAACGGATAGAGTGATTCAAGAGGAAGGTTTGTATATATAATACATGTACATCCGTGCAGAACCGGGGCGAGTAGCTAGTATAATATAAATAATAAATAGTCTGCTGGCTGTAGAATAGTGACAGGCAGCTATTTTTTATCTTTAATATATAGATTTAAATATAATAATAATAACTATAGTAATCTCGGGACAATTCACTCGGCGCACATATTATACATAGAGGGCACCCAGATCGATACAAACAATCATATTCATGAATACATATACATACAATACAAATGTTTGTGGCGTGCGAGGAATCGAACCTGCGACCATTGGAAGTAAGGCGGCCGCGGCGCGCGCCGGCGTGTTGACTCGCTAGACCACCAAGGTCGTCATACATTATTAACAAATCCATCCTCTCGGACTAAGATGTCATGCCTCCTGTAATTTCAGTGCGAAGCACCTTACAAAGCAAGCTGATTGGCGCTTGAAATAGGTGAAATTGTCGCAGACGACTTTTTACTGTCTACCACTAAAAGGAGCTATAATTAACATTACCACCTATCGAAGGTCAATAAGTTAATTTATTAAATTTATAATTACTCCGTGAGTTTGCGATTTTTACGATTGGAATATTTTTCCTTGTTTCTTTGTTTCTTGAACGGGTGCTGTTTGTAGAGACTACTCTAATCATATTGATTTACCAGTGGTAGACTGTAAACGATGTGCTAACTGACCTGACCTCATACTCTTCTTATCATCCTCCACTGGTGCCCCACCAGCGTAAACCGTTAGCGCAGGCGGGTGCACCATTCCATTATATTCGTACAAAAACTTAAATGACGCCTCAGTAGTCCAACGGTATAGCAATAGTACATTTTATATACTTCCGATGGTTGCGGGTTCGATTCCTCGCACAGTGCAAACATTCGTTTTCATGTTTTGTGTGTATATTACATAAGTATTAACAAAAAAAGATAGTTTCGGTAACAGGTGTCTAGTACCCATAATACAAGCTCTGCTTAGCATGGGATTAGGTGGCGCTCTGTGGGTTTTAAATTAAAAAACATTTAGACATTATAAACAATGACACTAATAAATACATATGTTGGCATTATACAAGGATTCAAGGCGACCTTTGGAAGTAAGACGTGAAGGTGTTTTAGACCGCTCACGACCGAGGCCATCAAGAAACAAGTAAAAAGCTTTTTAAACATGCTTTTTATAATACGATCAAATATTTTAAGCAGTCTTACATCTCTAATATACTTGTACTACCGCTACGTAAACATGTTAAAAAAAATCCATTCACCATTGTCAGGTTGACAGACACGAAGCTTTATTGTATTAGTAAGAATTCAGAAAATTACATATTTACCATGTCTACAAGTGTTCCTCTTGTTGTGAGGCTGTTGTCTTCATCAGTTTCAGTAGCTAACAGAGCTGGTAAAATAGTACGAGATGTCATGAGTAAAGGAGAATTAGGGATCATCGAAAAGGTTAAAAAGTTTTCTTTTATTTTTTTAAAACATATTTCATAATATGGAAGTCTTATCGAATATGTAATTCTAGGGCAAAGATGATTATCAAACAGAGGCAGATAGATCTGCTCAAAGATGTATTATTGCGTCACTATCTGCACAATATCCAAAGCTGAACATAATTGGGGAAGAAGATAGTCCAGATAACGAGGTACAAGTATTGTTTTCTATTTAGTTTAAGTTTCTTAGGATTTTAATTCACAGTTCAAATGTAAATATTTTACAATTTAATGTTTAATAGGTCTAAGTATTCATATATCAATGTCTATATGAATATATTTTTATGAATCACTATTTACTATATTAAAAATATAAAATTTATGAATTATTAATAATTTTAGGGAGAAGTTCCAAGTGATTGGATTGTTCTCGATTCTGATAAGGATATACTGTCGCTGGAGTGCCCCGCTGCCCTGAAAAGTGTGAAGGAGGAAGACATTGTTGTATGGGTAGACCCTCTTGATGGAACATCGGAGTACACTCAAGGTTACTTTAATTTATTTAAACTTTTATGCACAAATACAATATTTAAATTTACATATAGCAAACTTAACACCTAAGGGCATTCTATACCAGATAAACATAAGGTACTGAGAAATTAGTTATGAAGTTTATCTCCTATGGGGCCATTCAAATATTACGTAAGCAGATTTATTACAATTATTTACACCCCAATCCCCGTTGTCAGCAAAGTAAGCTAAGCTCTTACCCCCTCCCCCTATGCTTACGTAAACATTTTTCAATTAATGTATTGTTTTTTAGCAAAGACGATGTGAGGGTTGACATTTGCGTAAAAAAGTAAATAATTACCGATGACGTAATCATCATCTAGACTCCCCCCCCCATGTCATCCAAAATAAGCAAAGCAAAGACCCCCCCTCCCCCAAATAGTGCTTACGTAATACTTGAACGGCCCCTATGGGAATTTCAGGAAATAATTTGTTATAGTATCTTACTTTATAGTTATTCAAAATTTTAGCCATAATTGTATAAAGTCTATTAATCAATCTCAGTGAGTCAGGATATGTATATACAGAACTTTGATTGCTATAATTAATATGTATGTGACAACAATAGTAATTAATATTTACAATATTATAAATATATTTCTAGTTCTTCCATTGTAAGGGAAAGTAAATTCTAATTCTCCATTTATTCTAAAGAATTTTTACTGATTATATGTATGGTTCACAGTATCATTATTAGTTTTTTCAAATATCTGTTATCCAAAATTCTAGGTGCCCTAATGTTGAAGAGAGATCCTTGGGAAAGATGGAAAATGTATTTAACTCATCCATTTATTAGTATGAAGTGGTATTTTAGCTTGCTACAATCAAAATATGGTAAATTAATTTTACATTTCCACAAGTAAAATGGGATTTCTGTGGTTTAGAATATTAATGAAGATTTGGTAATCGAAAAAGGACTTTAAAATGGATATGATTGTAATAATAATTATATTAAATTTCAATGCAGGTTAGGATTTTGACTTATAATCTTAATATTCAATTTGTTATTTAACTGACAGCTAAATTCAGTTATAGTTATAGCTGCATTAATTTATTTTTTAATAATTTAATAAGGAATATGAATTTATTGATGACAGAGTAACTCATTGCCTTTCTCGATAACCTTGACTAACATGTATGTTGTATCATGATACTAAATAAACTCATTCTTACTTATCCTATAATAAAACTGTTCTCACAAACAAATCTGATGTAGTTAGTAGTAAATGACCATTTCTTGCATGTTGCATGTTGCACATATTCCTTTTGTTAATTGAATACATAATTGGAAATTGTTACAGGGTTCCTTGAACATGTCACCGTATTAATTGGAATATCAGTCAATGAAAAACCTGTGGCGGGGGTTATACATCAACCATATTACAAGAACTTAATTGGTGAAAAAAAAATAGGCAGAACTATTTGGGGATTGCAAGAGGTGGGTGTTGGTGGTTACACTCCAGCTCCACCTCCGGATTCTTTGGTAATTACCACTACCAGAAGTCATTCTAATCCAGTAGTAGAACAAGCACTGGCTGTTATGAATGCATCTCAAATTCTTCGAGTAGGAGGAGCTGGATACAAAGTAAGTTGTGAATATTAAGTTTGCAAATTTATAATAATAAATAAATATGCTCACAACTGTTATGTTAGAGATATTGTCCACTGTCAATATTCTCAAAAAGAAAGTATTTATCTTATATATGCCTAGATCAAACAGCACTCAATGCATCAGCTTACTGGTGACAGATTTAAAAAAAGAAAAATGATGTTCCTAAATTATGTTTAACATTACTAAACTTGATATGACAAGGAGAAACATATCAACTGTCTCTCTCTCTCTCTCCACCTTCACTTTCTATCAGTAGTGTAATTAAGAATGTAATTGCTATTTAAAACATTATTTATCATTGTTACTGTAATAGCATGTTTTTAATACTTACTGTGTGCTCGTTTCTATAAACTGAATGTATTATTATAAATTTATTCTGAAAATATACAGCTAAAACGTGAAAATTTTAACTTCCTTCTAGGTACTACAATTGTTAGAAGGTAAAGCGTCTGTGTATGTATTTGCGAGTAGTGGATGCAAAAAATGGGACACTTGTGCGCCCGAGGCAATATTGAACGCAGCGGGTGGCAAATTAACAGATGTCCTTGGTAATTTTTACAAATATGGTGCTTCAGAACCTCATCCAAATAAAACTGGTGTTCTCGCCGCTATTAATGACGAGCTACACAGTTATGCAGTTAACAAAATACCACAAGAGCTTAAAGAGACACTTTCAAAAAAATAGATCTCGATATAGATATGATATGTATGAAGTATTTGCTATCAATACAATAAAATTGTTTACAGGTAAAATAATACTACAAGTATTAGAATGAAACTATATTTTTTTATAAATAAAGCATTATAAATAAAAAATTGTAAAATTTCATTTATATACAAAATTAACCCCACTGTTAAAGCTTACTCTTTGGAGTTGGTAGCATTTTTTTCAACTCTCTTCTTAGTATTTTGCCAGACTGGTTCTTGGGTATTTCATCAACAAAAAGAACGCCACCTCGTAATTGTTTCGCCGAAGATACCTATGAACAAAGTAATATTATACATTTAAATTTATACTGAATAAAAAGAATTTTTTTTTTGTTTCTACAAGAAAGCTTTTGCTCTTCAATATATAGCAAGTTTAATTTTCTGTGAATACAAAATTCTAATTCAAAAATCATTTATTCATGTAGGTATCATTTTTTTTTTCATTTTATTCATTTTACCCTACCAATTTGGTATATAGTTCCAATTGAGAAGAACTGCCAAGAAACTCAATTGAATTACTTTTTTTTTTAAAGCCAGTTTATTTATAATGCATAGATATTTATATAGGTGTCTATGTCTAATATTAAATGAAAATCCTGTACATGAAAACTATTGCCATGCACACTCGACATTCTAGTAATCGTTTAGTGAGTAATAGGCCTTTGCTCAGAAAATATGATTTAACAGATGTTTTGAATTTATTTAAGGGTAATTCCAATACATCCTTTGGTAATTACAAACTACCAAATAGTACAATTACGATTTAAAGCTAAAATACTAAACATTAAAATACTTTATGTATTTTAGTCAGTCTGCAATTTTAAATAAATATTTAATCATTTGCAACCTTTATATTGTTAGATCATCATCAATCACCTATCTGGATATTTTATTAACGAGCATGACATTCTGAACACTCTTCGCCCTTCACTATGGCATGACATTATATAATAAAAGTATTAATGACGTTTGCGGCGGTCCAGATTATATATGAGAAGAAAGTACACGAACACAGTGAATGTTCGGCAGGAAAATAGAAGTCTATAGTATAATATTTTTATAATACTGAATGCAAACCTTTGAAGCGATGTATTTGACGAGTTCTTGCTCCGAAACATTAGAGCCTGGCTGGCGCACTATAAAGGCGAGAGGCAGTTCACCAGCATATTCGTCAGGCTTACCTACCACTCCACACTCCGCTACGCCTTCATGTTGCAGTAATAATGCTTCTATTTCAGCCGGCGCCACCTAAAATTGAATAAGTACTGTGTAAGCAGTGGAAATATTATCCTATTCTTACATACACATTTTCCTTTAAGATATTATATTCAGAAAACGGTGGGCTCCGTTTTATGCTAATCAGGTTATCATTATTTTTCTAAAATAATCCAGGAAGTATTCATTGTATTTTATAACTGTATGACACTGTAGTAGTATCTATAGTCTTATCGTATTTTTATTCGGGTACATCACTGATAAACCCCTCTCGGCGCTGCTATTCATAGCTACTTCCAAAAACATTTATCAATATTTTAGATATCCTTCAAATATCCAATGTTCATAATCCATGTTTGTAAAGGTGTTCTTTTAAATGGCAGGACTAGTATAAAAGAAATTTTAACTTCATATTTGCTTTGTCAACCTGATTTTACTCAACAAACAAAAATATATATGTTTGAGTAGTAGTAAAGTAGTATAAATTAAATTAGTAAGACTATATAGTTGGTATAGTGCTAGTAATATTAATACTTTGTATATAACAAAGTATTGCTGTTACCTCACCTGAAATCCCTTATATTTAATAAGTTCTTTAAGTCTGTCTACTATGTAAAAGAACCCATCTTTATCATAATATCCAATGTCACCAGTCCGTACATAACCTTCGCTGTCAAATAGTGCATCGCTCGCCGCTTTGT
This sequence comes from Achroia grisella, assembly GCF_030625045.1. NCBI lineage: Eukaryota > Metazoa > Arthropoda > Insecta > Lepidoptera > Pyralidae > Achroia > Achroia grisella. The sequence continues at coordinate 535,581 of NW_026712925.1, forward strand.
CACCCATATATCCTTTCATAGTCAATGATGACTTGATCCATAATTCCCCTTCCTTTCCAACACCTAATCTTTGTCCGTTTTCTATGTCGATTACCTGTTAACATAATATAATAGTGAACTTAAAATCAACACCACATCTGACCTGTTATATTGCTAATAATAAATGTATATTCAGTGAGAATTTTATCTGTGCACACAATACTCATACAACTCAAATTATTATTTATCTAAAAAAATATTCATGTTTATAAATCTTCTGTATTAATATATTATTTTTATTAAATATAGATAATATGAACTAGAGTATTCTACGCCATATTATAGTCTATTTATTTTATACAAAGGACTTCATATGATATCAACTTTTTGCCATCACAAACAAATGATGTGATATACTAATAACCTATATACATATATAGGTATACGTGTGATATTGTTTTTGCTACGTATGAAGCAAAAATAATACATTAGATCTTTATTTCCCCATATATATTTTTCGGCTGGTTGATATACATATTATAATATATATATAATAAATATTGTTTATTTTTACCCCATTAGGAAGATGGACGTCGTATATATAATTTATAATAAATAAGCCTTTACAAGTGTACAATATCATCCAGTCATACAGTAAGCAGAGCTTATATTATGGTTAGTATTAAATTATTATAAATACACACATAGTTATTTTAAAAAATCACAGACAGATATGCGTTAGCTTGCAAAAGTTGCAAATGTATGTATTGTGCGCATATCGAACGCCATAACCGACCACCGAAATGGTCATTTGTAGATAAAGTCGCACATACAACAGATAGCCACACATGCAAACAATATTTACTTTTATTTTCATGCCAGGAGCCGGTGTTCCACAGGAGCCTATTTTTTGGCCACCAGTTAAATCGACGCAACATGCCATGGTTACTTCAGTTAAACCGTAACCCTGTTTAATATAGTTTAAGCCAGTCCTGTAAATTGCGTTAAATACAATAAGTAAGCATGCATATTATAAATTCGTGTAAATAGATAACAGCAGAAATTATGCATAAATATAACAACAATATAATTATTAGGTGTGATTTTGAATATTTACATGTTTTGCTAGATTCACACCAACATATATATATAGCTTATTTCACAAAAAAAAACTGTTGGACACTGTATTGTCCTAGTAACATAATATTATGTATACCAACCTATAGTAGGCACGCATCTTCGTTTGCAATAACAATAATGTTAACTGTCATGTTTTTGAACCAATGGTAACGAAATAAATACTGTAAACCGCACTTGAGTTTGTACGTTCATTCACGTCAACAAGAATTTCAAAAACTATTGACTGCATTAATTGGTTTAAAAAGTTTCTTATATTACCTAGGCAGTCAACCCGTTCCACCATTTCAGATAAATATTATTTATAATATACTAACACAACTACCAGACCCGGCCACACGTTGCTGTGGCTAAGGTTCTTGAATAAAATAATATTGAGACTAAAAATTGAGATGTAAGCTAACCTATCTTTCAAGTTGGATCAAATTGCACACAATGTGCAAATCAAATTTGAAATCGGTTCAGTAGTTTAAGAATCCATCGTGGACAAACTACGTGACACGTAATTCTTATCTATCGTATAAAGATATACTATTATATATTCTAATATAAGACAGTCAATATTAATGTTTCTCCAATCGGCTCAATCTTGTTACTAAATCAAAACATCCAGACATCGGTTCCGTAAGCAGATATTTAGTGTTTTATTCAGCGTCATTGAATGTGGCTTTGAAGTACGCACTTTCATATATTGAGCGAAGGATAAAAGCAGTACTATTTAAAAGCGGCAATCGTCGCATATTATTTATAATATATGTATTACATTAATAACATAATTGAAATAGTGTTCATTCTAAAATACCACATATGTACTGAAAAATAAGACATCGCCAGTTAAGAGGATGAACTGCTGATGTATACAGTCTCGTTTATTTCGAACCTTTTTATAAGTGAATAGGTACGGTTGAAATTTGAACTCTAATTGAACTGTATAGGTGAAGCCCGGGCATAGCGAATAACCCAGGTAAAGCAAATAAGTGATGTTTCTGAAAAACATTAAGATATGGTGTTACAAGTGGCGACTACATAGATAAGTACGCCCTGACTACGCCATGACAGTTGATTCAAAACAACTGGTGCTATTCGTTTCTTCTAGTGACAAAAATATTGTATTGAGTGTTTTTCTTACGATTTTCGATCAGGTTTGTTCTCATTTCATTTGTTTTTACTGTTAGCTAACCCAGGAATGATTCAGTTTTGCAGATTAACAATGTTTTTAGTATTATTTGTGATATTAATATTATATTGAGCCTGTATTGAAATATTAAGAAAAGTAGGTATGCTTACGCTATACACGTTTTGGGCAAAGCGGATAAGTTATCCGCTTTAACCCTTGTAATAAAAAGGTAATATTTCATAGTTTGCTACAAAATTTTATGCCAGCCATAGCAGTCATACTAATATGCCTTCATTCTGTACACCAGGTCCTTCTTCTATGACAGAACATACCTGCCAAGTACTATCGACCTCTATACAGTCTAACGTATAAGAGATGAGTAATTTATCTTCAGCAACAGTTACCATTTCGCTATACGCAATATGGCCAATACCAACTATGACTGCTTCAAAAACTAATAAGAAACGCAGATGCCAAACGTCAATGGTATTAACTTCTATACCTGTTAAAAACGAACAAGCCATAAAATACAAAAAAAATGATAATAAAACTAAAATCTTAGATTTAGATGTCAAGAAAAAGAGAAAAGGAAAGGAAAATATGACGAGAGGAAAAACAAAAAAAAACATAATATTAGGAAAAAAGTAAAAGAAATGTATTCATGCCTGATCTGCATCGAAGAGTATATGGATCCACCTATAGAAGACTGGATCCAATGCTCAGACTGCCACTGTTGAGCACATGGAATCTGTACATTGTATAATGGACTTGGCAGTTATTTCTGCGACGACTGTCAGGAGTAACAGCCTAATCCACTTCACCCAACTAGCTTATTCACTTTACCCGCCCGGTCGGGTAAAACGGATAATGGAAGAGGTTTTTAATTAATTAATTTTTTATATGAAGATATTATATTTTGTTAATATTGCATGTTACATTTGCAAAGGTGATTATATTTGCCATAAATAAAAAATAAACAATGTTCCTAAGTTGATTATTCCTGTGTTATTTTTTTGCTTTTTCTTAACTTATACTATTCTTAGCTGCCCGGGCTTCCCCTACTAAATTTAACCTTACAGCTAAATTATTATTACACATATAGTTCTGTATGCTTTTCATACTTTTCATTTTCTTGCTGAAGACCGATGGAATTGAACATTCAAGCGTCAACAATCATCTAAATAAAAAAAAAAATTTTCAAGGTACTGTTCTGTACAAACAGATAATTATATATGTGGGACGTAATTATAATATCACGTGTGTATAATTACTATGTCCAACTATCTATCCTAAATACAAACAAATTATTAACTAGTTTGTCAGTACTACATCATCAAACTCTATATATTTGATTTACCTAAGACTCGGTAAAAAATGAAAAGTCTAGAGTGCCGATTAGAGGGGCGATAGGGGCGATTTAGGCCCCCTGGGTTGTTTACTTGGTCTCATTATCAATAATTGCTTTAAATATAATCTGTATCTTATCAAGTTTAATCCTATTTGACACTATGATTATTTTTGGCACATTTGATTTACTTTACAAATTAAATTCAAGTCCATAATCCTTTACCGTTTGCTATTGCAGTTTTATAGTTAACATTTATTTACTAACATCAGTACCTTTCAGTGATAGCTCTTTGTATGTCCCTTGACAATGGCGCAGCTCCGCACCAAACCTCGTTGAGCGATGACAAGTCATATTTTGTTACAAGCGGGTGCTTCGCCAGGAACACAGCCAGGGGTGGTACAATCGTGGTTTCGTTTATCTAATAATTTATAACAATTCAGTGCAATTTGAATACAAATAAAATGGAAATCAGTATACTGTTGCTTAAAAGCGAATCGTGAAAGTAGCTTTAGAAAATTTATTGTATTTACATAAAACAGTTTGAAGATAAAAACCTAAAGAACATTATTTATATATTCATTCTTGATTTACAATGAGATTTTGACGGCTTTTATGTCGTTACATTATGCGGATAATATAATTATTCTCTAAAAAAAATAAAATGAGTTGCAATTATTTTATTGTAATCAATATACATATATGGTTTATTCCTATTTTAATACCATGCCAATTTTATCAATGGGTGATAGAATTTTGTGGAACTAAAAGGACTCGCAACCATTTTGTTAATAGTGATAATTTGTTGCATGTAATGAAAATTTTCTACAATAAATAGAGTGTTGAAGTAGAAAAATTTAATGAATATATAATACCTTATAATTTTGGATTGTCTCCAGAAATTGTTTCGGCTCAAATTGTATCAAAAACACAAGTTTGATACGCATAGCAATAGTCGCCATGGTCGTGATAAAACCGTATGCATGGAACCACGGGATTAGTGACAGTGCATTTTCTACCTCATGTTTTCCTCTCAGTTTGGACATTTCATAATAGTACCTGTAAATTAAAATTAAAACATTAAGTCTAAATAAATTGGAGCATTAATTATATTGATATAAATATAATTATTGTCGTGTCATTCTCAAACTTTCAAGACGGTTAAGTTAATTGTATTATGAACGGTAGTGAAAGTCGGTTACGGTTTCGAGAATGAGTTCAGGACAAGCGCCCTCGAAAACGTGTAAAAAAATCTGTTATTTTCACCTGGTTCAAAATATAAATACTAACTATAAAATCTTAGTTAAACCTATATATTATAAATATAGATAAAAAATAGTCCGGTATCTGTAGCGTGGTGATTTATACGTCAGCTAATATAAGGAACATGTAAAAAACTGTGATTTGCTTTCACTACAAAATTTGTCAGTTGTTAGTTTATATGGTATTTGGAATAAATAAAATCGGCTGAATGCGGTGGAAAACCCGTCTGCTAAAGATATTTAATAGAATAAAATAGTGAACACTTATCCTTTGATAATAGTAAACCTTATACAACATATCTTTAAAGTCCATTTCAGTTCTTGTGCAGTAAATTTATAATATGCTATTATTTTGTTTTTGCTCATGACTTTCTATCGAATACTGGAAAACTGCACCATCGAAAACTATCGAAGTCCTGGAGAACGCAACAGCGTAGAAGGTAGAAATGTTACAGATATAATGGGATATAACTCGACAGGTGGCGAGCTTACCTCCGTATCGCGAATTAATTTGGTATGATATCGGTGTTTCCATCACTGGAGAAATATACCTTGCATAGAAAGTAGTTTCTTACTGTGCTTAACAGATTAGAACTAGCCACGATGCTTTATTTAGAATTGGCCACGAAGCTTTATTAGTAGTAGCACAGATAACATAATATTACATACAGATACCCCATCCCATACAAGAAAATGGTTCCTTCCTAACTCGGGCTATTCTTCGGGCTATTTTATTTCGCCGCCGTAGCCGCTAGATGTCTCTAGATCTGAAGCAGTTCGGATTACTAGTGGGTGCTTAGTAACAAAGCACGAAAATAGATGGCAGTCAATTCAGTCTACATGACATCTGTTTTGCAAAGATAGGTATATACAAGATATGTTAACTGTATCGTGTACCTCATTAGGGACGATTCAAGATTCAATGTAAATGTGTAGGTATAATATCGTTAGCCGATACCCTGCAGATATGGCTTATGTGCCAAAATTCCATGCCTATTTTTTTCTCTCGACGAAGATATGTTGTAACGCGTCTGCGCTATACGTATAGCCCGATTTTGATACGTTTATACTCGTACGTATCAAAATCGGGCTATATGATTTTTTATTTCAATCGTTATGTGTAAGAGACTGGTTTTAGCTACAATGAATTTACTGGTATATACCTCATGTATTCTACGATGTACCCCTCTTTTCCCTAATGAGAATTCCGCTATATCTTATATATAAACTTCGTATCACAGTGTTAGTTGCCATATTTCTCCCACATTTTGATGAAATTTGATATGTATACTTGCTAGGTCTGAGGTAGGGTTGTTATCTATTTTTTATACCCCTAAGTCATAGGGGTGGCCTACCCTGAATTTTTTTTTTTTGTATTATGGACAATTTTTTATTTATTTATAATGTTACATACACGCCTAAATTTTGGCCCGTCTTTCACCAACCCCTATTTTTAATAGCGATATTCTTACAAATATTATAAATGCTAAAGTAACTCTGTCTGTTTGTCTCGCTTTCACGCCCATTACACGTTAGAAATGTGTAACGGGAGAACACGTTACTTAGTACGAAATTTTGTATATTACAATAAAACTTAACGAGAAAATATTATAATGATGTCACTGGAACACTCATTGCTTTACTACTATACCGTCCATTAGTCGCGAACTTTCTGGATGCGCGAGAGGCGCGCTCCTATTGGTCGGTCGGTGCGGTTACCGCACGACGCGCATGCGCTGTACGCTTAGATGAGTCTCACGGCACGGGCGTAAGTACTTACTATGTAATATGTATACATATGGGTGTCACAAATGTTTTTATTACAAGTAATATTACTCTATTATCTAAGCCAGTAATGTGTGCTTATTTTGAACTTGATAATATTCAGAATTACTTGTATACATAACTTTCGATATCTACAATAATAATATCTTTGATGTATGAAAGAAATGTATGTACCTACATTAAAAGATAATTTTTGACAAGTATGAAATGTATGAATGAAATGTATGTACCTACATTAAAAGATAATTTTTGACATGTATGAAATGTATGAAAGAAATGTATGAACCTACATTAAAATATAATTTTTGAAATGTATGAGATGTATGAAAGAAATGTATGTACCTACATAAAAAGTTCAGTTTTGAAATGTATGAGATGTATGAAAAAAATGTATGTACCTACATTAAAATATAATTTTTGAAATGTATGAGATGTATGAAAGAAATGTATGTACCTACATAAAAAGTTCATTTTTTAAATGTATGAAAGAAATGTATGTACCTACATTAAAAGATAATTTTTGACATGTATGAAATGTATGAAAGAAATGTATGTGCCTACATTAAAAGATAATTTTTGACACGTATGAAATGTATGTACCTACATTAAAAGATAATTTTTGACATGTATGAAATGTATGAAAGAAATGTATGTACCTACATTAAAATATAATTTTTGAAATGTATGCACCGTACAATAACAATACACGTTAAACATCATACCACAGAGTCATACGCAAGTTAAAAACAAACTGCTATGATATTAATGAGAAAGGAAAATCAACTTTATGGTATTCGAGTTAGGGTCGATTTCTCTCTTTTTTTTAAATACTATTTTAATCTTGCCAGTATTCAAAGACAACTACGATTTGTACTCGATATTTTAAATTATTATGTAATCGATTTTTCAGTACAAATGTAAATAACCAACGACACTAATAATGTACTACTATATTCCGTTCTTTGAAACGGAACACTGCTATAATACAAAATAATGAAAATTTACTGTTCACAACGATTCATTAAAAGCATCATCGAATAATGCGCTGTAATAAAATCCTGTTATCGATTATTCAAAAAAATCGATAATACATGTATTTATTTTTAATATGACAACACTTCATACATAAGTATTATTGGAAATAGTATTACTTGCTTGTTCGGCTATTTTTAATTTACTTAAAATTTTTTTATATGTTTAATTTACAATAATGATATATTAAGTGCTTATTATTGGAAAATATAAAAAAGACATTTAATTAGGCCGATACAAATGACAACAATGCCATCTATGAAAGCATTTTGAAAACATTGAGCCCCGTATTAGCACTGATTAAATTAATTAAGTACTGGAAAATAACAAAATGAGTAAATATATGAAAATTACTTTTCTAAACGCATTATTTCATTTTAACATGTATATATAACTTTTTAAAAATTGATTAAACATTTTAGTAAACACAGTTTTGTTTTTTAAAACGTTTGCAAAACTATGAAGAATTCCATCGATACCAATCACGCCATCTATATGCAACTTTTAGCAATAATAATGGCTACTTCCTCACGGATTGCCACTGGTAGTAGTAAAGTATTATATTTAATTACAACGATCTCATTTATCGTAAAATCAATATTAAAAGCAGGTATAATAAATGAGTAAAAATATAATAGCATAAGTATATAGTAGTTATTTATTGTTTTTCTAGTCCGTTAATTTATTAAACGTCCTGCAAAGATTGTTATGTTAAACAGTGTCACTTATGGAAAAATTAATAGATATACCTATAAGTACATATAAAGATAATATTATAATAGAACTCAAAGGTTGAGCGATAACTGTCAGTAGCATTTAGTTGAAGTTCGTACCACCTTGACTGTGTTTTATCTGTAAGTTCAAATATCTATCTAGCGAAACCAAAACTATCCGGCAGGCAATATGTTTAAAAGTATGCAACAATAAACTTTATTTCAATATCAAACAATTATATATGTAATATAATTGTTATATGTATATAGTATAAGTCGTATAGGCGATAAAGGTTATTGAATTCGATGTACAGTAGAATCGTTTATAATGACTCCGGCTATTATGACTTCGCTTATTAGGACCCATTTTTAATAAATTGCGTCCATTTATAGTAACCGAAATGATTGCTAACACCATCGGAAGTGTTCGGTAAAGTCACGTGATACCCAACGATGTTGGCGCGTGCTTGGCGTTTTTGAGTTTAAGGTTGCAGAATTGTTATCAGGATTCGATTATAGCGATATTTAATTGATAATTTGACGATGACGATGAATTCTTTAGTATTAAAGACTGTTATTACAATATGAGGAAAAAGATAAGCCAACAAGCATTACTGATTTCTTATGTAAATAATAAAAAGATATACATACATATGTACATATTACGTACAACTTCTATTTTGTATCTCTCTATTAAAATAAATTCATCATCATCATTGCTTTGCGTTTATCCCATTATTAGGGGTAATAAATACATACTAACAAAAACAGATTGTTTATTTTTACAAAAAATTTGTATGACGTCCGCTTAGTATAACATGTTTGTTATTTCCCTGTAATGTCATTATAAACTGATTCCACCGAACAACAAAAACTTTGTGTCAATTTGAAATTTCTAAGTGAATAGTATAATTTATCTCTTCATTATAATAATAGTCGTTATACTTGATTATAATAATATATGGAAGGCTCAGCCTCTTCAGCATCGGACTGAAATATTAACACTTAATGTGAAATTCGAAACTCACCTCAAATGTTGTGTTAATGTGAGGAAATTTACATGTGTAAGCATAACTCCTTTGGGTAATCCAGTAGTTCCAGAGGAGCACATAACAGCCACAGCATCATCCCTGCCATTAACATCCACTAGTGTGTATTCATCTACGTTTACTGCCTCCTTGACCAGATCATTATACATGAGAGATGGCACCACCTCATCGTCACCAAACAATATAAGCCTAACATCATAAGGCACCTCTTTACAACTTTCTACCATATTATAAGCCGTAATTGGTGACACAAATATGAATTTTGGTTTTGTTATATGCAGTAAATGTATTAATTCGCCTGTAAAAAATATTGGAAATTACTTCTTAAACACAGAGGTACCCTCCCTTTCTCATCAGCTCAACCAACAACCAAGGTATACCATTAGGCATGATCTTGATAATATACAAAATATTTTTTATGAGTATTAATATTTAAAAAGCAGTAATAAATATATGTTAATTGACATAGATTTTAGTGCTGTTACAAGTATAAAAAATTATATTAGGCTGTTGTTATTTTTTCATTAGAAATTCAATAAATTAATTTGTCATAAATCTTCACTGCATATATAGCAGCTATCATATAAACATAAATAACTGTGTTAACACACATTCTTGTGTACACTGTACAGCAATTAAATTTATTATCTTGATAATAATATCAACTTAAAAGAAATATATTGATCCCATAATTTCAATAACTGATTATAGGTAGTGTACAACATTATTTTATTTTAGAAACTTTATGGAATGTTTAATGTTAATATTTATTGTTTAATGTTGTTGTTATTTAATGTTCATATATATTATTTATTTGTTATTTAACTAGGACAGGAGTAAATCCAGATTCAAATGGTTAAGATTGAACAAATACACCACAAACATGTACAATGTACCTAAACATATCTACCATTTGAGGACCTAGTATGAAGATATAGGTAAAATATTTACACAAATTGTAAAAAGCTTACACTATGTATCTAAAATATTACTATAATAACAAATAATAGTAAATATAAGTAATATGCTGAAAACACACCTGTAGAATATGTAATGTTCCATGTTGACAGTAAACCACCATTGAATATCACACCAAATGCAGCAGGGACAAATTCAAATCGGTTTTCACAACTAATACTGACCAGATCCCCTTTTTTCAATCCCAATTTCTGTAATGCAATAGCTGCCCTTACACTATACTGTAGCAGTTCCCTGTATGTAATGGATTCTGCAGTTTCTGCCGATATCTGTAAAAATAGAATGTTTTATATGTCACAAAGTTAGACAAAAATAAAGTACAGAACTTGCATCAACACACTGTAAATAATATAATAAACCAGTTTATAAGAAAACTACATCATAAAATTGTTGATATAGAGGGATGTAATAAATTATGGCGAAACGATATGTGTGCTAGTGTAATATTGAAACAATGTGTTTTATTATACTGATATAATATTCGTAATTTCCATTCGCCGTTTGAATTGGATGGGGGATCGATCCGAAGAGAGACTCAATGAAATTCTAGGGCAAAAATAATAATTATTAATATATTATATAACAATTATAAACAGATAATAATTACATTAATATACTCACCAGTGCAATTTTATCTCCTCCCTTTTTTAATTGATCATACATGTATTGTCCATATGATAAGTGGGCTGGAATGAGCTGCTCCTCTGGTCCCGACACTATATCATTAACTATAGTAGTCAATATCATTTTTACTGATATAGATTTAATATTTTATGTATAACTAATTAAATTTCTAAAAATGGTTAAGAAAGTATTTGAAATTTATTCGAATATAAACTATAATAAAAGAAGTGCGGTGCAGTACAGAACAATTATAATCCCAGCGAACTGAGTGCAAGACTGTCACACTAAATTACTCACAAAACTGCTCACACTAATATCTAGTATCTAGATTTAAGTCCATCAGTGCTAAACTAATCCTTATATGTAATTAAATATCAACAAACCAGTACCCAGTACAGCTGACCGTAATTAATAGTTTTTTTTAGCGAGTGACAGTAGCAGTGTTGTCAGGTAACTGACTACTTTTCCTTACAAATTTTGCCCAAAGTCCCCTCATATTTCAGGGTTTTGATAAAAAAACTAAAAAATTCAGTTGTCAAATGTAAATATTTTGTTGATTTGATTTGTTTATAGTAACTCTGGTATCATTTTATTATAATGCGTGTTCTGCAAAAGTTTTTATTTTTTATACTTTGACAACCCTAGACTTGTGTTCTCTATGTTCTGTTTTTAATTCCTAACATTGACATGCCAATAATCTCACGCAAAATCCCACTTACCATTCCTTCCGCTCCCACAAATTCACACCAATATTTGTGCCCTTTTCTTTCTACATATCGCTACAAAATGCACCTGAATCTGGCATCACTAGACGGTAGTTTTGTGTAATTCAGGTATGATATTCCTATGAAGATTCTCGTACAAGTTCAAGAATTTTTATTTTCAATACTACACTACTAACACATACATATACTATTGTGATGACAGGAGGGGTGGTGAGAGTAAACACACACAGTAGGGTGTAACTTGTATATTAACTGTTACATCTTGAATTACTCTACCTTAGACTAATTACATAAACTATATATATGAGCTACTGCACGCAGTAGCTCATATTACTATTATTACATAATAAAGTAGGTCGTGACCTACGTGTCGTTAGTTAAAACGTACACTGACACAATCTTCTATTGAACGTGCTGATTTGCATCACTATATCACACCTCCCCTGAAAAGTAGGGTGTCTATGGTGAGGGTGTCCCCTCCCTCTGAAAGTTTAACATTACAAGGACAATTTTATTATTTAAACATTTACATGATCAAGTTTGAAAAGGCGGGAAACGTTAAACTTGACGGGCGCGTTTTTCTTTTGATTTAAATTTTATACTTATTTTTCATTATTTAGTGATTGTGATACTGTATTTAGTTCTTTTATATCTATTATTTAGTTTGTTTATTGTAGTTTGTACAAATAGTTAGCTGTTTTATTGGTAAGTTTTTCGTTTTTTCATTTCTATGGACGATCCCCCCGACCCGGGGGGATTCGTCCCTCCGGCTTCTAACTATGTTACAATTTCATGCGAATCGGGTATGGAAACCGATACGTCTTGTTCAAACCGATCGATAAAACGCAGTCGGTTACAAAGATTTTGTAAAAGTTGTAATAAACGGAGAAGAAAAAATTCTTCAGATAAAATTACAGATTGCCACTGTACAGATGACATAAATGATGGCATTGAAATACAAAAACCTCTCACGGAAGTGATTTCCACTCCACAATCTGTAAATTTAGATCCCCCTCATCCATCCACATCTAAAGAAACAAATGAAATTAATAATATTTCTGAACTAGTAGCAAGGAAAATGTATGAACCCACAGACCATGCCCCATACTTAGTTCATGTAGTAAGACAAGAAAAGTCTCCAAATGACGGTACTACACTTCACCCTGTGACATTTGGTAAATTCCTCAAAAAAAAGTATTTTAAAAACATTATTAATGGAAGTGTAAAACGCATTGGACGAAATAAAATTGCATTATCTTTCTCAGTTTACCATGATGCTAATACATTCATTAATCATAACAGTTTAAATGATTACAAATTACAGGCTTTTATACCAACATTTAATATTACACGTATGGGTCTGGTACGAGGTGTTCCGAGTGATTGGAGTCCAGATGAAATATTACAAAATATTTCTGTTCCTATCGATTGTGGCAATATACTTAAAGTAAGACGGCTAAATTACAAAGTTGTCGTTGATGGCTCTCCCACTTGGAAACCTTCTCAGACAGTAGTAGTCACATTTGATGGTCAGGTACTACCAAAAAGAATATTCATGTGTTATAATGCATTACCAGTGGAATTATACACTTATCCAACTATACAATGTTTTAATTGCTGTCGTTATGGTCACACTAAAATTCAATGCAGGTCAAAGCCACGTTGTTTTAAATGTGGTCAAAATCATACAGGAGAAACATGTGATGTTGAAGATGCTTTTTGCTGTTTATGTTCAGGAAATCATTTTTCTACTAGCAAATCTTGTCCAGAATTCAATAGACAAAAACAAATAAAGTTATATATGGCTGAAAATTGTATCTCATATGCTGAGGCCTCAAAATTGCACCCTGCTGTTACAAAGCCTTTTGCTAAAGTCCTTTCCACGCTATCAGCACATGGAACAACATTCAGCACTTTAAAAAATATATCTGAATCAAAAACTTATAATGATACTGCTTTTAAACAATCTTATAAAAAAACCGTATTCTTAAAACCTAAATCTCCTCATCCATCCTATGTTGGGTATGATAAAGTAGCCCATGCGAATATTATAAAAGATTTTAATTTGCCCTCCCCTTCTAATGGCTGTGCGCTTAACAGTCAGTATAAAAATGAAAGTGAATCTAATATTACAGAAGTTATTATTTCATTAATCAACTTACTTGTAAGTTCTAATATAATACCGTCCCACGTTGCCCCATTTATAGAAATATTCAAAAATTTACTCCATAATGAATCAAGTAGTCCAATAGAATTGCAGAAGTGTACTTAGCAAAAAAAGTGATTTAATTCATTTAATCAATAAATATCAACAACCACTTATTATTGCACTAACTGAAACTTGGCTTAAACCTGATTTTAATTTTAAATTATCAGAATACTCTTGTATTCGTGATGATAAGCCAGATGGGTATGGTGGGGCTGCTTTACTCATCAATAAAGGTACTCATTTTTCTTCTATTTCTTTATCTCTTTTTGACAAAAACAATATTTCTATGGTTGCTGCTGTTGTCAGCGATATTTGTTTAGTCTCCCTTTATATACCTCGTCCTTCCTCTTCAATTATTACATATTTAAATGAGTTATTTTCAATTCTTTCTAAACCTTTTTTAATTATGGGTGATTTCAATTGCCATCATCAAGCTTGGGGCAGCTCCTATTCTAATTACCATGGTGAGCCTAGCAATTGCTCACCACGGCCTTCTTGATTCCCATAATTTGTGTGTTTTAAATAGCCCAGTACCTACTCGTATTACTGCTCCCACTGAAAGAAATAGTGCTGTAGATCTCTCTATTTGTTCTTCCAATTTATCTTCCTCTCTATCATGGTCTATCCTTTCATCTGCATATGGGAGTGACCATTTTCCTATTATCATTTCATTACCAATTCATAAAAAACATCCTCGAAAAAGAAATTCTTTTTACAAACATAAGTTAAATAATAATAATAATTGGGATAAATTCCAAATTGGTGTACAAAATAAATTATCATCTCTCCCTCCTATTACTTCTGGTAATGGATCGGACTGTTCTGAAGCCCTCAGCAAAATTTTGATACAAGTCGCTGATGAAGTTCTTCCTGTAAACAAACATAATAATAGTAAAATTCCTTCTCCACCTTGGTGGGACCATGAATGTACTACAGCTATTAAATCCAGGAAACAGGCAGAAAGATTATATTGTAATGATATGACTTCAGAAAACTTCACCAATCTATCTGCCTTACTAGCCTCCACCCGGAAACTTTTAAAGAAAAAGAAGTCAGAAGGATGGAAACGTTTCTGTTCTTCTATTTCGCCTCATACTCATCCTTCCCTTGTATGGCGTAATATAAGAAGATACAGATCTGCTTTCCAAGACTCTTCTTTTTTTACATTATCAGAGACTACAGCCAACGAGTTTCTAGATCGTTTAGCACCACCCTACGTATCTCATATGGATCCCATAACGCGGCCACTTTCCACCAATAAAAATATAAACTCTTCAGCTCTTGACAGTCCTTTTACATTTACGGAACTTAAAACCGTTCTGTCTCATACGAAAGATTCATCTCCAGGAAATGACCACATTCCATATACATTTTTAGCGAATATTAGTGATGAATGTACGTTGTATTACCTTAATCTCATAAATTCAGTAATGTTAACTGGGAATATTCCGTCTTCATGGAAACATCACACGGTATTGCCAGTTAAAAAACCCAACAAACCTTCCGACGACAGTAGTTCATATCGTCCTATAGCTCTTTCCACAGTTCTTTTAAAAATTGCTGAAAATTTAGTAAAAACTCGTTTAGAGTGGTATGTCGAAAGTAAAAAACTATTAGCTGAAAGTCAGTATGGGTTTAGAAGGGGTAAAAGTACATTAGATGGAATCAGTCTGTTCGTTTCAGATATACGTTTGGCATTCTCTAAAAATCAGTCGGTAGTTTCAGTTTTCTTAGATATTAACTCTGCGTATGACAATGTCAATATTATGGAAAAAGCTTTGCGATTTGAATGTTCCTCCCATACTTTCTAACTTTATTATTAATATTTTGACGGAAAGATCCATTAGCGTTATATTGTCTGATTCTAATATTTTGTCTCGAGTTGTATGGAAGGGTCTCCAGGGATCTCAGTCCTCTTTTATATAACATCTATACATACGACTTAGAGTCATATGTAAAACAAAACAGTGAGAAAGTCGTTGTACTTCAATATGCGGATGATTTATTAATGTATTTTATTGATCATTCTGTTCAAAAAGCGTGTTCTTTAATTTCCACTTCTTTAGAAAAATTAAAATTTTGGATGGATTGTAACGGTCTTGAACTGTCTGCGGCTAAGAGTGCAGTTGTTCTATTTTCTAGAATGCGAGTTCCACCCCTTATAAATATCTGTTACAATAATCAGTGTATCCCAGTAAAGACAAAAATAAAATTTTTAGGCATAATTCTCGATTCTAAATTATCTGGTTTACCACATTGTGAATACGTTTCAGCTAAATGTGAACGACTTCTTAATATTCTAAGATGCCTTACGGGTGTGTGGTGGGGATCCCATCCATTTCAATTAAAACTAATATATAATGCTCTCATAAGGAGTGTTATGGATTACGGTACATTTATTTTGGAACCTACTAATGCTACAGCCCTAAAAAAATTGGATAATATTCAAGCTAAAGCTCTAAGGATTATATTGGGCGCCATGAAATCTAGTCCCATTAATGCGATGCAAGTAGAATGTTGTGATCCTCCATTGTATTTAAGGCGTCAGTATTTATCTGATAAATTTTTATTTCGTATTTTACAGTTTTCTAATCATCCTCTGATCCCTAAACTGCAATCGCTCTCTGATCTTGTTTCTTCATCATCCTATTGGTCTCATAAATCTCTACCTTGCTTAGTAAAAAGTTACAGAACTTTTACTGCCATCCGAGCTCCCACTCATCGATCTCCCTGTCTTCCATTATTTAGTTCAGCATATGAATCTTTAACTTTTACCCCTGATGTTCATTTTGATATTAACATAGAAAAAGAACATCCTAATGTAAATGCAATGTTTAATCAAGTAGTAAACTCTAAATGGGAAAGCCATCATCAAATTTATTGTGACGGATCGAAACACTCACATACAGGAAATGTTGGTGTAGGAATTTACCACTTACAATTTCATATAATTCAGAAAATTAAATTTCCACCAGAGACCTCTGTTTTTACTGGTGAATGCTATGGAATTTTTAAAGCAGTAGAATATATTAAAATTTTTAATCTTAAGTAAACTGTTATATTTACGGACTCTAAAAGTGCTCTTCAAGCTCTAATTAAATGTCCATTCAAATCATCTAAACAGTATCCTCTAATTTTTGATATCCGAGATATGTTGAATAGCATTCGTCTCAAAGGACATATTGTATCTTTTGTTTGGATTCCGGGTCACTGTGGCATTCAGGGCAACGAAAAAGCAGATTTGCTTGCGAATGAAGCTATATTATCTAGAGATCTTTTTCCTTATAAAAACTTTTGCCATGATCTGACTGCCTTGTCTAAGTCTTGTCTTCATGATTCATGGAGTCAAGATTGGACAATAAGTAGCAAAATTAAAGGGAAACAGTACTGTTTAGTCCAACCGTTTATACCTCTTAAACCGTGGTTTTTCAAATTACATCTTGATAAAAGATCAACTAGTGTTTTGATTCGTATGCGAATTGGTCATGTTTGCAGCCTTGAACATTTAACAAAACTACGTATAAAAGTCAATAATATCTGTGAATGTGGAGAAGATCTAAATCATATTGTGTTTTCCTGCTCCTCATACGATCGTTCTTCATTTATAGAGACACTCATCTCATTAGAAATTCCTTTTCCTTCATCCATTGTATGCCTATTAGCTCATCCTAGTCCTATAATTTATAAATCTCTTGCGTCTTTTATTTCCCATAATAACATTAAACTTTAAAACCCATGATCACTAATTCCGAGTATATTCAAAATTTAACCCGTTCCTTTCCATTATCCCGTCTCGTTTCCTGTTTTTAGTGGCATAATAGGCAACACTAGCCTCTTGCCAAAGAAAAGAAAAAAAAAAACATTTACATACAAAAAGACAAAAAAAAACAGCAATAAGAATTAATTTAACTCAACAATTTCTCAAGGTATATCATACCTGAGTACAAATAAATTACAAACTGTTATAATTACATTGTATTGTTAATACATATTTGTCATCATCTAACAGATCTTGTTTTCTACTAAACAAGTAGTAACCAAAAATTAAAATTAGGCCTTTTACTCTATAACAATTTTAAGAAATTTTATGCTTTACATTATTGGCCAATGTGACAATGCTCACTTCATTATCTGTACTTATTGACTTACTATACTTATCTATACATTTTACAGTATACCTACATAATCGTAAAAACTCATCATACTTCTGTATATACCGACAGAACTTATTAACTTGAGACTTATTGTACATATTTTTAATAATTATAACTTCCATAATATTATGATCCTTGCATATCTCTACAAGTTCTCTTAATGATTTATCTACGCCCACCTTTGTTAATAGAGACGTTTGATTTAAATATATTATAGATCCGGATAGAACTACATTGCACGCATTATCATGCAAATTATGCATACCTAACACTTTTCCTAATGTCTCCTTATTACAAATATTTAATTTCACACGAAACTGTGATTTTCTAGTAATTCCTGCCATCTTTGATGGACTAGATTTTACTTTCACTTGAGAACATTTATGATTTTTTTTAATTGGACCTTGCTTAATAACGCCTGAACA
The DNA here is from genome assembly GCF_030625045.1 of Achroia grisella. Classification (NCBI taxonomy): domain Eukaryota; kingdom Metazoa; phylum Arthropoda; class Insecta; order Lepidoptera; family Pyralidae; genus Achroia; species Achroia grisella. Next base: position 554,115 of record NW_026712925.1, read on the forward strand.
GCATGAGTTTAATTTTTTTTACTCATCGGACGTTGCAATTATTTTCGATAATTCGTCCGCTGTTCTATTTTTCAAACAATTTACATTTTTCTCCATATAGTCAGTTTTCCTTTTATTAGGTAAAAGTAACATATTTTATACCATTTTCTCTTTTTTGAAAAGGTATACGGATCCTATCAAGTGTGTATCATACGCGGTGTTCAAACCCCCCGCTTGGGCAATTGTTAATTCAACAAACAACCTTTCAATTTATCCCCAAACTCTAAAATTGTTACCCTGCCTACATTTTTGTAGAATGTATACGATTTACTTGGTAATAGAATTTTTCTTATATCCTCCGTTAAATTATTAATATTATCGTAGTTTGATTTTAATTTTAATTTGGCACAACTAGAAAGTCTCGTCTTTAATATAAAATTTATTAGTAAGGGGTGGTCATCAGGCCTGAGGATGGTTTTATAAAATACAATGCCATCTAAAAGGCTTTTTATAATTTTCCCATCCCGATTCACTATAGGTAATAGTAATAATGCTGTTTTTAATTCAAATGCGGCCATTTTTAAAATATACAGACTAATATAAAATTCTTTCAAAAATTGTGTAAGTGGCCTGTCACAGTTTGCCTACTTCCTGTTCAAAATAAGTGACTTAAATTTAAATACACAATCAAATATTATATACCACTTAATATGTCCCTAAATTATATTTTCACTGCACCAAACACGTATAAAAATGTCTTCAGAAATGACACTAATCACGGCACAATAATCACTACAACATTTGTAGACCGCTAGCACCCTTTTATTCAATCTTTATACTTCCATCTATGGATGCTTCAATCAATTTTAGGCACAGGTATGCGGTGAACCTCAATTTGAGGATATTGGACACCGATGGCGTAGGCATTAATTTCCACCGCACAATATATTGAGGATAAATAATTTATACCTCTTTGCTGCCCGAAGATCTTCAGAGTCTAGTCTGATCTTGATCCATTTATGCAGCTTCTTTGTCACGGTCGCCATGTGATGATAGGAGGGGTGGTGAGAGTAAACACACACATTAGGTTGTAACTTGTATATTAACTGTTACATCTTGAATTTCTCTACCTTACACTAATTACATAAACTATATATATGAGCTACTGCGTGACCTACGTGTCGTTAGTTAAAACGTACACTGGCACAATCTTCTATTGAACGTGCTGATTTGCATCATTATATCACACTATCTACTATAATATTCTTCGTTCTAATCCTTGGAATTTTGAGACTTTGACCCAACAGAAATCGGTTACTATGCTATGAAACAAATTGAGCCAAATACGAGATTTTAGTTTTCTTCATACGAAGCTAAAATATTTCAAGGTTGGCAACTGTACTTTGCGAAAATAAAAGTTCGTTGGAGCACGATGCCAGGTCCAATAACTTTCTAAATCCATATATTATGTATATCCGAAAACACGATTGATATCAAGCTAAAATATTGATTTTCCACCACTATGTTTTTTAAATATATAAATTAGTCGGCTATTTTGAATTTGATGTGCATACGTAATTAACCTATACCTACAAAGGTCGCGGGTTTGAATCGTCGCATAATAATATGGTTATTTTTAAATTGTAGTTATATTGTATTGATCTGGTAGTTTTCAAACTGGTATTTTTCATGTATATTATGTACTTATGTTCTTATAAAAAAAAACATGTATTTCTATCAATTGCATAACTCAAGTTCTGCTGATCTGTATCGTCAGTTATTTCCACAGAATTCCACAATCATTACCATAAGACGGTCCACGTTATTTAGTCTTTGACACTGATACAAATTTTTACAAATTAATGTAATGTAACCTATAATATATACATATAATACGCATCAGATAAGAGTACCTTCATGCCGACTCATATACCTGACATGATTTTCATACTAATCGACTCTCACTACCACATACCTACTACTGATATACAGATATAATGATAACGTTAGGTCAGTTATGCCATCGTGATGTATTTATTCACTGAGAGTTAACCACGACGGTTTCCAGACCTGACAGCGCGCACAAACGTACATGGAAACAGAAAAAAAATGAGAAAGTATTTTTTAGATTTCAATTGTATGAGTAAAATGTGAACAAATTCTTTTTTTCTAATATCTATGGTACGGTCACCACAGTCAAAAATGGAATTAAAGTAGTTATCACCCTATCCCATGTTATACAATCACTACGATTCTTAATAGTATGGTTATTGCAGTAAATATTAATTTATCCCGTAAAGTACTATAGGTGTACATATACACATACATACAGATGAAGCTGTTGGCATACACCTCAAGCATGATTGATAGTTTTACAAGGGACAATAGAACGACAAGTATCACCATTATATCGGTATAATATTGCGGGCACCGATCCAATTATCTTAATGGATTAAGTCCCTGCGCACCGTAGGTAGAGCTATGGAATTCGGAAAATTGTTTCATAATTTATTATTATTATGCCAGACTCGTACTCACAATAATAAAACACTAACACTGACTGAAAATATGGATAAAAGCCTTAAGCTTTTTTGGTTGATGACTAAATGACGTTGTTGCTTGCGCTAATTGTATATGTATATGCTAGTACCCGTGTAAGATTGTCATTAGGAATTTACCAAGTTGGATTAAAAAGACTCCTCGATGTCTAATCTCATGTATCCAATAGAGTTCAATACTATAGTCCCTTTAGCCAAAGCGTTTCCACAGTAAGGCTACTCATATATGTACCTACATAAACATAAATTTCTGTTATAAATGTTTTTTTTTTGTTGTTTGAGAGGCACGACATGACACATAGCACTTATTTGGGATGTTCTATGTCTCATGTTTTCATCATTTCATTCATAATTCTCTGCAGTTCATGCAACCAAAGTATTTTACTGTATTGTAAGTAAATACTAATAATAAAAAAAAAACTAATTGATGTAGTCTCCTCCAAATGCAAAATCTTTTTTATTTCTCCACATTATATTTTCAAAAATCTATTTCCTGAATGAGTCATGAAATAAATCCATTAAATTTACAATTTATCTATGAGCCCTTTATTTCATCATTCTTAAATATTTGGTTGATAAAATACCTTGCCTCATGTCTTTAAATATAAAATACTTATTTGTATCTCGTTAACTGAATCTGATCTATTTCGGTGTTTCCGTAGTTTAATTTTCGAATAGCGACACCGAACATCTTCAGTAGGGCATAAAACTTTACTTCGCAACCATGACGCGTTCAGTTGATCGGCTTAGCGCGGGAGCAGTATCCCAGTTTGGGAGACCGCGCAGTGTAACTCGCGAGTTACGTGGTCTGCGTGGCCACTTGTCCGCTGTGCTCGATCCATCACTCTATCGCTCCACTTATCCGCGAATACCACACGCGCCACCGGCTCACCCATCTATTCTATTTATTTTTTTAACTAAAAAGTGTTCTAGTATATAAAAATTGTGGAGTTATAAACATAAACATGTAGCTAGCACGATGTCGGTTAGCGGGCAGACGGAAGATGCGAGTGCATCAGCGGAGATGGGCGCACCTATCAGGGAAATATATGAACAGAAGGCAGTGAGTAAGGTGGTGCGAGTACTCACTGTTCTCGCTTACCTATTGTCGGTGTCCCTGGCTGCCATCTTGCTGTCTGTTTATTATATCTGTGTGTGGAAATCGCCAGATTTGCCTCTGATGAATGATACAGAAGAGTTGAGCGCGAAACATAGAAGTGAACTGAAAGATTACATTCCCAGCGTGGATTCAACAGCATTATACGGTAAATGAATTATTTAATTCTTATTAAATATTTAAATACTTAAATGTTAACATAAATATCTTATTTTAACTATAAAAAAATGTTTTATATAAGAAATAGATATCGGTACTTGCTATTCAAGTAATAAAATCAGTCGTTATAAATTAAATGAAAATGGAAAAAAAATTATAAAAGATATTTTGTTTATCTTGCTCACGAAACGGAGTATTGTAGTTTTGGGTGTGCGTTTATAAGTAGGTAAAGTACCTACATGCTACATGTTAGTCATTCTATATACCTACTCAAAATTGTAAAAACAAATGTTTCGCATTTTACTTGTTTAAAATCTGAAATAATGTTTTAGATGCAAATATATTTTTTTAGATTTTAAATTTTGTACTTAACTTACGTAAATAATTCTTACTCACATTATGAGTTTCTTTACTTACTTATTAATTCTTTACAAAATATTATTTTCAAGAATCGCCATAGAGTGTTAGTATATTCATAAGAATCGATTCAACACGTGTAAACCAGTAAACCCTAATAAAAACACAACAATTCTGAACTCTGAAAAAAAATCGTCAATAGCAAAATATAATAAGCAATAATAAGCAAGGATAGTAGGTACCCATATAATAATAAAACACTGTTAATTTATGTGAGTACGGCGCGCCGCCCAAAGAGCCAAGTAAATACCTGAACTAATATATTAAGTTTGACACGAGGGGTTTCCTGTAATCCAATTAGCGGTCTAACCCAATTGTGGCCAGAACTGAACGTCAATTACATTTTCAGTGGCGTCAGTGAATAATTTCAACGTTTCGTACGTTCGTGCCTTAATTTACAATTAATATCCACTATAAATTTATAATAGGTATGTAATTATTAACTAGATTTATAAAATAATAATACGAGTAATAATAATATTTCAGGACAATTGACACAGCGCCATCTAGTCCCAAGCTAAGCAGAGCGACCCATAACACATTATGGGTACTAGACAACTGATATAAATACATGGATACATTTTTTTTTGTAAATAAATACATATTATACATAGAAAACACCCAGACCGATACAAACAATCATACTCATGAATACAAATGTTTGTACGGTGCGAGGAATCGAACCCACGACCATCGGATAGTAAAGCGGTGTGCTAAACCACTAGACCACCGAGGCTGTCAAGTTTCATAAGTCAAAATTCATAATTTATTGATGAATGAATGTAATGCAATGGAATGGTTCACTCATCTAAGCTAAAGAAATACGTTGATTATATACGCTATACGGGGCATCGTACTGGCACTGCTATAGATACGGAATGGGGTATAATATCAGCCCAACGCTGCTACGTAATGAAGAATTAACTACGATGATTTCTAAGGATACCGCGTGAACACATTGCCTATAATGGAGTCACTACTATACTACTCCTTTTATTGAGGAGGGGATTATTTGTAGTTGGAACCAGTAGGCCCCATTGTCAGGTCGGCCTCCACGTGTTCCCTCCAGAAACCATCGTGGTGATTCCTAGTAAATTTTAAGATGTGCTTGAACTAAAACCTAAACCTGACTTTATGTTCATCTTTCAAGCTCCAATATGTAGGTACACCATTAGTTAATACAATTTGGTTGCATTAAGTCATATTCATCTATAAAAAGACCCCATTACTAAAAATCCCTTCCAGTCATTTTCGTATTAAGTATTATTTAATAGATAAGTACATAGAATTTACTTTGTTTGTAACATACATATACATATATTGCTCGTCTTTTGCTTAGTGTGTGTTATAAATAAGGTATCTATATTCTATTTATCCATCTATCAAGTATACATTAAAGCGACTAAATCTGTGACGCAGTTGTAATCGTATCTTGTTTAAAAACATAGAGATTGAGAGTCCCAATTACGAATCGCAAGTATAACTTGGTTTGTATTGTACTGTTTACAAAATTCATTCTGCTTAAAACAAGATACCATTGCAACAGTGTGACATAATCGATTCCCAGGGCATTAATTTATCAAGCGATATCTACGACCTCGGGCGCCGGCATTAGCCTGCAAGGCTATGTACTTTCATGCACCCCTCTGTAAGAAAAGTAGACGAGTATAATTGTTTCAATTATGATGTAACGCTGATTAGACTAGTGGTTCCGGTGGTCTAATGTTTAATCTTAAATCCTCCCAATAGTTCAATCCTCGCACACAATAAAAAATAATTATTTTCTTTTTAATGTCTGGTACATTCGTTTGGGCATTTTTATATATTAGTGAATAAATATTTCTATATATAAACACACTCTATCTAGTTTGCGACTCGATGGTGCTGTGTTATTTGTACGAAGTTGTTTATTATTAATAAGGGTTTGAACTAAAACCAAATTAAAATTAATATAAATTAATAAATTAATTTAAATTAATAATAAACGTTAGAAGTCTTGTAAAAATGTACATTTTGAATACTGTCATTTTTCTATTTAACCGACGATATGTTCTCTTACGTATTCCAGAGACTACGATAATACTACGATACAAAATCAATTGCACGTTCTCTTTAGTATACGTATGTACATATACTTTGCATACGTAAGTATTTAATTTTAAAAACAACAAATTTTGCAAATAAATGCATTATGTGAATAAAACAAACTTCAAATTAGAACCATTTTCTTGTAGGCCGTTAAATACCTACATGACTTTCATAAGAAAGTACTGCTAACAAATCTGAATCTTTCTTTAATATCGATCTGACGCGTGAAATTCGCGTAGCAACTGCGGGCATGACGGGGGCGGCGCGGCGGCGCGCGCTTCCCGGCGCTGCACGCTGTGAAGGCGTCGCGCCGCCGCCGCCGCGCCGCCGCGCCGCCGCCCGGTGCCATCCGCCTCAGCCGGCCGTCGCCTCTACTGACACCGCATACCGGCTCGCTGTCATCATAACAAGTCACCCTTTTCTAAATTAACTTTGTTTACATATTGTTATTCCCGACTTCACTCCTTGCAAATAAACCGCGTCATTAGACAGTAAATACAACAACAAATCGACTCAACGGTTGAAGTGTTTATGTTATGTATACGTTTACTTCTGTATATGTACCCTGTGCATCTTCATAGACAAAGAAGTTCGTAATGTTCGACAAATTTTACTGTTGTTTACACATAACAACAATGCTTTGATGAAAACATAATCGTCCGTTATGAGAAACAATGAAAATTCAGGGACGAGTTCATGACAAACGAATCGCGATCGTACTGCTGCGTCAGAGGAACTGGAATAGATTCACATGTAATACTGAGCGTGAAATTAAAGGATAAACAAATGAAGTCCGAAACGGCTACAATAATAATGAGGCAGCAGTCCGCATCAGAAGGTGTCAAGCAGCAGACACAGACGGCGTGACCCGGCACCGCGACTCGCCCGCGGCGCATCGTCCGAACTGGGGCATATCAATAAGCGTGCCCCACTTACCTGGTTTGCCGTGAAGGCGTTGCGGCGGTGCATTTGGACGGAGGGCGTCGAGGGTGATGTCGACCAAATCGTTCACGTCAGGCAGCGTTCGCTCGTGCGCGGGCTCCGTCCGGCTGGGCCCGTCCAGCGGACACGAGGTGGTGCTCGACGCGCTCTACGAGCGAAAACGTGACAAGAAGAGCGTGCGCGTACTTACTGTCATCATTTACGTGTTCTGCGTGTCTCTCGCCGCTATCATGCTCTCGCTCTACTACGTGTTCTTCTGGGAGCCCAAGGACGCGCAATACGCGCAACGCAAGGTGTCTCACACTGTAGAGAAGCAAACCAGCACAACACCAATGCCCACATGCTTTATGCCCCACACTGGTAGGTCACAACACCGACACGCTTGCTGGCTCACTTGATAGCTTTTCTTCTTACGTACAACAGCTAAGTATAATACAGAATACTACAGTAAGACTGTTACAGAAATTCCTTACTATCTTAATCTTAATAATTTTCTTCATAAACACAAGTATATACCTACATACCAATTACTACAAATTAAACGAATTACTAAACAAATTACTTAATAATTTATAAATTTCTCAAAAATATGCACGTAGTTCTGTGGTTAGTATTTCTATTTATAGACGATCACGTAGATAGGTACATATAAATGTCTATACAGTAGCAAACTACCTAATATAATTCGTTTTATCTTTTTGGCCAGGTAATCACTAGGATAATATTAAGCGACTGTAATTTCAGACCTAAAAGGACTCTTTGTGTATGTTAGAGCTATTACCATGCTTTAATTACTGTTCTTAGATTACACATATATCTAAACTTGAAAATAGAAAAAATTGCAAACGGGTTATAACCGAAACATATTATAACAATAGTTAATTTTTCAAAAATAGCGTGCAATAACAACAAATAATACACAGAACAAATTTTTGCGCCATTATAATTATAGGTAGCGCAATATTTATGTTTTATAAATAGTTTTTTAAATAGCACTTTTGAATCACATCTAAGCTTTATGAGCACTGTTGTTGAACACATATTGGAAATCTAACAAAGAGTAGATAATATTGGTTAGATTTCCAAATCAAAAAGATATTCCTGAAGTCTAATGGTCCGACTTCATTTGATACCATCTATTTTTCTGTCACACACAGTACCGTACTTTCAACGCTATACAAAATATGTTGGGGTCTGCAACTACAATAGATACTGCTTGCCCAATGTTATTGTAAATGAAGTGTTGGAAAAAAATTTAATTTCTTCCAAAGAAGTCAGTGCCAAGAAATTGTAAATAAAATGACTTCTAGCTATGATTTGAAAAGGGTTCAACATTCTAACATTTCTAACTATTTAATAGCGTCATTTTCGGCTTACGATGGGAACTACCATTACCACTCTATCTGTAGCAGTACTAATATTATAAATGCAAAATTGTGTCTATTTGTTTCCTTTTCAAAACTAAAATGGTCGATCGGATCGTAATCAAATTTTATATGAAGATGGAGTATACCATGAGGAGATAGACTACCGTTTATAAAAAAAGAAGTTAGTCTTAAAAAAATATATTTAATTGGATAATGAATAATATCGTAACACATAATGTTGAATTATTCTATTAAATTCTATTTATTCTTTATTGCATTTAATAATATGTGTGCTTCTCTACCAATTGACCATTGTATATCTTATTATCTTATTTATATACACATCTAAAAATATACCTACTGTGCAATAATGGCAATAGGCAACAAATTCTAGCAATTTTTTAATCGACTATTTATTGTGATATTACTATATCTAATAGACATACTTGTATGTATATTTGGATAATTTTTTTGTAGGCAATGATAAATAGTACATTAGGTTATGTAACCACAATATTTTTTGTGGAGCACGACAAATAATTACTTTTATAGGCAAACTAGTGGTACATACGACTTCGTCAGTTTCTGTGTACATTTGTAGACGCAATCTACTATTTTGATAACAGAAAACGCAAATTTACCTCTTTGGGGTTGAATTTGGCCACATCTAATAATATATTCTGTGTAACTAAATTATCATCCTAATTCTTCCAGCCGTTTTTACGTAAAGCCTTAACACGCTAACAGATAAGACATTTTTAGACAGAAGATAACAACGGCTATTAATATAAGTGGGTAAAATTTTTGCAAAGAATTTTTATAGTAGGTATATTTCTTAAATCGATTCTTAAAAATGAAATATTTCCTCTTTAAACCTTAACTGGCTGCCCAACTCAGCTTCAATCGGGTAAACTAATTAACAAAATCATTCTATATAGGTATAGTCTATAATCTATTTAGTAAATATTTTTAAATATCTTATCGTGGATATACTTATATAATATTTAATCCAAGAAGTATTTAATTTTTCTTATTATTTTTTAATACAAATCTGGCAGTTTAATATAAACAGTAAAAAAAGGAATTATTTCTAGATGTTACTTTGATTGAGCGAGCGATAATGATTGAAATCGTCGGCCTAATATTTCACTACCCCAATTTAGACCATTAAGGTCGCCGTTGTCTAACGGTACAACCTAAAGTCAATATACATTTAAAAATGCTAACTCGGCGAAATGTGGGCATGTCAAATGTAGATTTACAAACGACGTCGGTTAGGAAGGTCTCTAAATACCCCATCTAGGATAACAGTTATTTAAGTATATTGCATTTAAATATATAATTATATTTATATTATTTTACATTTCATTAACAATCGAGTAAACAAATTTTTGTATCTAGGTAAATAATAATAATTTAAGTATTAAAGAAAATAAGCCCGTTTAAATTATTTTTCTGGACGATCAAATATATTCGAAACATCTGCTAAGAGTACTTACAGGTTACGAAAACGTATTCGTGAGGTACAGGGGGGTAGGGGATTGTTAGTAATGTGGAAAGATCGACCTCCACGCGGTTATCCCTGGAAACCATCGTGCTACATTCCCGGTGAATTTGTCACGTTGGGCTAACTGATCTGACCTCATGTTCATCTTATCATCCTCTACTGGTGCCCCGCCAGCGTAAACCGTTAGCGCAGGCTGGAGCACTATTACATTATCATCCTTTAAAAAAAAACCTGTAAATACAGTAGCAGTACATCAAATATTATATTTTACTAGCTGACCTACGCAACTTTGTCTGCGTCACTTGACATTTATTATTATATTTCGCCCAATTTACAAAATGTCTTTTTAAAGCCTTAGCCTATATGTTATTCTCATATATAAGCTACATTAGATACTGTAAAGTTTCATCAAAATCCGCTCAGTAATTTTTGCGTAAAAGAGTAACAAACATCCAGACTTACTTATAAACTTTCGCGTTTGTAATATTAGTAAGGTATTTTATTATAATTACCTAACATCATTTTCCTTGTTACTTATATTATTATTTTTACTTACTCTTATTTGCATGTCACCCATCATCTCTTATAATTGATTCCGTTTCCCTAAGGTTTGCCTTGAAAAAATTGCTTTCAGCAATAAGGCCTCCTTATTGTATTTATATTCATATGATTATTTTACTCATTAATTGTTCCTATCTTCTATCATTGTATAATGCTAACTCGACTGTTACAGCTTACGATCAGTTTAGCCATAAGTTTGTTTAGCATCCGTTAAAATTACGTAACATGAAAAATGTTTACAATATTCCATTTCAGTTTTTGTTGAATTTCATGAATACTTACACTACCTTCGGCTTATTATATAGTAGATATGTTCGGAACCTTAACTCAATGGTAGGGTAGAAAATTATATGAATATATATGTACATAGAAAACACCCAGACCAATCATACTCATAAATACAAAATATGCATCATGCTAGCAATCAAACAATCAACCATCGGAAGTAAGATGGTGTGCTAGGCCTCTAGACCAACAAGACCGTCTAAATAATATATGTAATTAGGTAATTTCTATTAATAAATATAGGTATATAATTTACCTACCAACATAAGATATTATATCATACGTGACACCTAATCCTTACTAATCTCACAGATAATGCTAATACTATAAATGTTAAAGTAACTCTGTCTGTCAGGGTTTCACGCCAAAACTACTGAACTGATTTAAATGAAATTTGGTATCTAAAGGGGAGATGGAAGGTTGTATGGATGTATCGTTATTTTTAAAGCTAGAAGATAAAACTTATATGCTATTGATTACATATAAATAAAGAAAACAGAGTTTTAAGGGGTTGAAAGGTTATGCGAATGTATCGTCATTTTAAAGCTAGAAGCTTAAAACTTATTTTTAGGCAGTTGATTAAAAATATATAAATACTAGCTGTACCCGCGACTTCGTCCGCGTAAAATAGTGACCTTGAGCAAATAATAAAAAATATATATTAATAATCTAACCCAATAAAAAAGTTTCATCGTTCTAGCTTCAAAAATGAAATTGCCATACATAATTCCATACAATTCAATCAACAGCCAAAAACTAAGTTTCAAACTACTATCTTTAAAATGAAGATACTTCCATACATACCATACATACATTACATCTCCCCTTTCAACCCCTTATAACCCTTTTTCTTGTTTTTTTTTAATGCTACTTATATTAGTGTTATCATGTACCTACCAATGATAAGATGTCGCTATACTGTAACCATTTATGGCTGAGTCCTGTGGCGGTAGGTACTGATATTTTCTCAACAGCCTAAAAAATGGGTTTCAAGTTTCTAGCTTTAAAAAATGACAATACATGCATATAACATTTTAACTCCCCTTTTGACCATTACAACCCATTTTCGTTAATTATATTTAATCAATACGCAAAAAATTAAGATTGAAGATTAAACTTTTAAAAAATTCCTCTTTCAGTCTCTTATAACCCTTTTTACCGTTAAAAAGTAACCTATGTCCTATCTCAAGATCTAGACTTTAAATTTCATTTAAATCAGTTCAGAAGTTTTGGCTTTTAAGACAGACAGACAGAGTCACTTTCACTTTCATAATATTAGTAAGGTATTTATTAAATAAACTGACCCAAAAAAGCGTAAGAAAAAGCTTCATCGTTCTAGCTTCAAATATGACGAATTTCCATAAAAACTTTTATCTGCTATTTTATTTTACCCCTTGAATGGTGACAATGTGATATTTACAAATTTAAATGTCATATTTATTTATATATAATAAACAGTTTAAACATTTCTTTAAATTCTTTTGTAAATTGGTGGTCCAGTTGGCCAATAACATAATAAAATTTTGTTAAATCAAAATAATAGATATGATATTCTAAATTGCAAACTATCCCTCTACTTGCGCGAACCATATCTCTGACTCTACTGGCCAGAATGGAGAAACGCGTATTCCGAACCTGAATAGCTCGGATGGAACGGTAGATGTTGTTTCTTCCAAGGAAATGTTGTTCATATGTATTGACATTTTTAATATTATATGTTGTTTTATTCTTCAAAAATATTAATAATATGTTCTTACGCTCTTGTAGAACCAAGAGCAGGGTCATCAGTTATAGGCTATACCAGGATTATATTTATGTATTTATAAAATAAAATTGCAGAGCAAACGTTTATTCATTTAAATTCATAAGGAGACAACGGATTGACAATAATCAGTTGCGCGCGCAACTTATACAAATGACATATATGTTTATTTATGACATATGAGCGTTAATAAGTCGCATATCTAGTACAATACTGGTGTAATTCAGAAATTAAAAATTTTTGAAAATAGACTTAATAACACAATTATAAAGTAGACTTTCCAAAATATCTAATTTTTATTTAAGCCATTATTATAATAAGTGTGTATTCAACCGCATAAAGATAACCTTGCATTACCATTTTCAACCCCTTACAACCCTTTTTTCGCATTAAAAAGTAGCCTATGTCCTTCCTCGGTGTCTAGACTATATGGGTACCAAATTTCATTTAAATCAGTTCAGTAGTTTTGGCGTGAAAGCGAGACAGACAGACAGACAGACAGAGTTACTTTCGCATTTATAATATTAGTAAGGATTAGCTGTTCCCGCGAAATCGTCCGCGTGGAATTTAGCTTATTATTTTTAAATTTAAAGAATTTTTCAAAAATAAAACTGGCTTAAGTTACTGACTATTACATCAGTTACCTGCCAAAAAAAAGTCCCGTCAAAATCAGTCCAGCCATTTTACAGATTAGCCGGAACAAACAGACAGACAAAATTTGTAAAAAACGTTGTTTTAGTGTAGGTACCGTATTTATATTTATATGCATTTAGTAAAAAAGGGTTATTTCAATATTACAAACAGACACGCCAATTTTATTTAGGTACTAGCTGTACACGCGACTTCGTCCGCGTGGAATTTAACTCTATTTAAAAAAAAATCTGAAAGAAAAAAAGAAGTTAAAGTTACTCCTGATTACATCAGCTACTTGCCAAAAATAGTCCCGTCAAAATCGGTGTAGCCATTTCAGCGATTAGCTGGAACAAACAGACACAGACAAAAATTGTAAAAAATGTTATTTTGGTGTATGTAGGTACTGTTTTTATATTCATATGCATGTGTTAAAAAACGTTAATTTCGTAATTACAAACAGACACTTCAATTTTATTTATATGTAGGTATAGATGACATTAAAAGTATGTAATTTTTTTAAGCTAGAATAAAGTTTATTCGGTTACCTTTATGGCCCTAACCCATAAAGGTAACCGAATAAACTTTATTCTAAATAATTTTTCTTGTCAAGGTCACTATTCCACGCGGACGAAGTCGCAGGCACAGCTATTATGTTATATTATAACGCTTCTTTCCTACTCACTAGCGTGGCGGTATTTTTAAGAATCTATATTAGAATACGTTTACGATCGATCAATTATAAAATTTGAAGTGGAATCTGTTCCACACGACTTTAATGGGGAATACAAAAAATTTACGATATTTTAATGCGTTGTATGTACCTACACATGTCTAGTAAACACATTAAAATTGTAATTATAAACACCTTGTCTTTCATGTTCATTCAAAAAGCTGAAAATACAAATGTTTGAAGTTTTTATGGTAGGTCCTTATTTTTAACTCAATTGGGTCAACCACCCGATTAGCCTTGCTTTCTGTGGGTTGGCACTTATGTAGGGCGTAAACGTAAAAGTTCCTTTACAGTTATCCCACATGCTACTTACTGTTTAAAAACGATTGTTAATGTTTTAAGATTTCTTTACTTGTAATAATAATAATACTAACCTACGTTTACCTTCGTACATAAATGATCAAGTAAATGTTAAGACAGTAGGTAGGTACAAGGTTATTTTAGTAAATATAATATCCAGTCACTCATAAAAAACTTTGAACAGGGACAGGGAGTGAAATCCAAAATCAAATCACGCCCTATTAATTATACCAGTAGAGCAGGGAAGTCCTAACTGTGTTTTAGTATGAGTACCTGCGTAACAGTTGGGGACGTGAATAAAATGTCAAAAGGCTTGACGGCGACTATGTGAAGTGGATAGCAGATATTTTAAGGTTCGGTTTAAAAATAGAATCCAAACTCCAACGTAGCTCTGAAAACATTTACCAAGTCTTTATCTGTTAAAGGTTTATTCCCTGAATAAACCCAAAAAACCTATATAGCAAAACCTTCAATGTTAAACGGATTAATAAATAATTTGCTGAATTACCTTTAAGTCGTTGTGAAGGTCGAAATATATTATTGGAAACTTTGCGGATTCCAGCGCTGTATAATTATGTGATGTATAAGTATTAATGTGAATGAAACTGAGATAGCTCTGGAAAACGAAATAAGCAATCAAACTAAAAAATATAAGGCGTCAGCTGAGGATTCAGCAATTCCACTGTTATTCCAACAGTGGAATTGCTGAATCCTTCAATCATTAAGGACGTGATGCTAGCATTAAAATTATTAAATAATCGCTTTCACTGTTATTCTACTACAATGAACACCCATTGTAGTAGAATAAGAGTGAAAGCGTGTTTTTGTTCATAGTAAAGGTCTTTGAGTTGAAATAATGAAATGGGTTCAGTTAGTACAAAATTCTATAGTAATATACTATAATTTGCAGTGCTTACATTCATAGTAAATCCCTGATAAAATAATAACTATTTACTACTATAGCAGATGAAGGTAGGTACTTACATCAAAAAATAATTTAATTAATTTGGTCTGTCTGTCTGTTTGTAAGCTCTGAACGGGACGGGACTTTCACTTGCAGATAGCAGAAGAAATGTAATTACTTTCAATAAAAAAAAAGTTAAATTCCACTCGGACGAAGTGGCAGGTAATAGCTAGTTAAATATAAACTTGCAAATTTACATACATTAAATAATTTTAACGTCGTAACATACCTAAGTGCCATTGTACATTATATATTCAGTACTGTGCAATATGCGCGGTTTGCAGATGTAAAAGCGTCGGCAACAGTAATCCTAAATATAGGTGTGGTACGAGTAAGCAGTTACAATAACCGGCACTCAGCTATTCACTGATCATGTTTATAAGATATAAATCACTAAATGATTTCAACCGGATGCCCCAGAATAGCTCGACGTGAAATAAGTAAGCATGTCTATAAGAACTCACTATAATCTTATATTTGTGATAGATAGAAATGTGAACATATCAAACAATTTTTCTTAGCTTTTAGTTTTATATCTTGTAATTTGTGTGTAAATACAATACAAATAGTTGAACACTAGCACGTATAATCAACGAATGGTTTAGGCCCGTCTTTATTGTTCAATTGATGTTCATTTTTAATTAAATTATATGAATTTTCTAGAAACATTGTCTAATTAGGTTTCACGTTTATTTTTACAGTTATTCCGTCCAATAAGTATGTTTCTTAAAAATAGTATATCAATATTAATTTTGAATAGAAAGAATTTTAAACAGGAGATTCCCCATTTTCTTTTTTTTATGTTCTACATATTTATTTATTAAGGAGCTTTAAATAAAGGCCATGCTGACAAAGATAAAATCAATAATATATCATGTTTAGATTTCCGAAATGTGTATACCAGTACATAATTGTTGTTAAATATTATCTTATTATCATGTTTCTAAATATTATTTGTAATACATAATATGTCTGTGCTGTGTGGGTACACGAACCCTGTGTGTGCGTGTGTGATTGTAAAGAACCTACGTGTATCTAATTGCGCACAATGCAGATACTGAAAACTGATATTTAACTATTGCAAAATATCTACACAATAAATTTTGAATGCCCAAAATTGTAATCAGCAGACATACACAACTTTATGCAAGTCTAGTGAGACATATGAGATTTATACAAGAATAGATTACAAATACTAGCAATCACACATTTCTGCACAGGTCTTATATTTAAAAAAACTTTGTATAAATTGTTTATAAATACATCAACTTATACTGTAGAATCAGAATCTGTGTACATAGGTACATAGTACTAAACATGTATTAATTTATTTCCAGGAGGAAGCAATTTCACAATGAATGATGTCACAACCGAATCGACACCGAGTAATATGAGTGAAGAATTCGCAAATGCAATGAACATTGGCCGAAATGATTCCGTTTCTGATCAGGGGCTGCTGTCAAATTCCCCGTCCACGTTGCAGCCTCCCTACAACGATAGTGTGTTGGATATCGGCATTTACAACGATACCGACACAACCACATGACGTCTGCATAAGATTCTAAACTTAAAAATATTTAATTTCCAATATATGAAGATGAGATAATATCTAAGTAGAAAAAAATGGCCAATATATTTTCTAAAATAATTAAGCAAAATTTAGAGAGGTAGGTTATTAATATCGGAAATAAAAACTAAAACACCAATTTATATAATTATATTTTTGCCTAATTATCGTATTATGTACAATTAAGGCTTAGCAGTAGGTACCAACTTCATAGAGTTCGACGCATTACCTGTCAGATGAACAGGTAGTATAATAGAAAAGAATGATAGAAACTAGAACTGAATGATAGAAAGCTTATTAATAAGCTTTCTATCATACAGTCTAAGACACGCCTACAAAAAAAACTAAATGCCCTTAATATTATATTGGCTATAATATAATTGTTACCTACTAGTCCTAAGGAACTGATTCGTTATTATACTAAAAATTATATGTTCTAGTATTACGTGATACGTGAGAACAACTTTTAATCTAATAAGGCGGTACCAAATATTACGCACATTTAATTTTTTCCCACGTGATACATTTATTTATAAAGTGCTGATCTCATAACTTAATGGAAAAAGTAATTTTAGGTTCCATTATAATATAATTTTAGCAGTTACATGGCATTTTGTTTTCATTTAAATACCTATTTACCCATACTTCTTAAGTACAAATAAATTAATTTCATTAGGAGATTATGCAGGTGAGAGACTAGCCGTCGTGGTTTGTCTTTACTGTATTTGAGTCCAATAAAACGCATAGAATACCATATAAAAAAATAAATACATATAGGAAAATAAGATACAATCAAATATTAACATTTTTCATTTAATATATTTTTATAACGAAAGTGAGATTTTAATTATTTCTAATGAAACAGATATTCGTAACACATATTACTCACATTTATCACTTTTGAAACCAGATGCATGTTTTTTAATAGTTATATTTTAAGGGTGCTCCTGTGCCCTGTAGCCTGGAGCAGGGTAGTTATATATTATATTACGATGTTAAAGGAGTTTGGCCTTAGAAGCATCAAAATATTAAAATTAAAAAATATATCTCATACTAAATGTCTTCTCTACATGAGGGAGCTCACATTATCAAATTCAGACCCGCATTGGTTGCTAAGTCCTGTCTACTTTGGAAATTAACATGCCAATTGAACAGCGTCCTCGGTGCGGGCTGTCGGGTCTAAACTTATTAATGCGAGCCACTTCTAAATTGTTCTTTATTTAGGTCTTAAGTTCGTTTGATTATTGGTATTACAGTAACTAATTAAGCGACTTCCACCACCACTGCGACTGAAGCGGTAACTAATATTTTAATTGCGTAAATCAAGTGGGATTATTTGCATTTATTTTACTTATCTGAAAAAAAAATACAACATGGATACAAAATTCCATCATTATAGAAATGTATACTTTAAAATCTGTGTCCTATAGAAAGAAAAGCAGATTGATAATTTTTAAAAAAGCAGATAATTTGGTAACAACATGTACATTAATAATTTCTTGTTTAAATAAAGTTTACATAATTTCTAATATTTCTAAATAACTAATTGAATGTATTATGTATATATACGTATTACAAAACATGTATCTAAAGATTTATATCAGTTGTCTAGTACCTACCCATAACACAATCTATGCTTAGTTTGGACCTAGATGACCCTGTATGATATTGTCCTGAGATATTATTATATTATAACAAAGTTGCTAAGTACGCAAGTACAATTATAGTAAAAGTAGGTAAAAATAAATGCATGTTTATAAGTATCTTAGGTATGGTACTAGGGACTGTATTTATATTCGGTTTGTTGTGTATAAGGGTATTTTATTATAACAAAAGTAGTTTTCACGCGCAAACGTAATGCGCGACAGATGAACAATATTGCACGGCGCTCAGCCGCAGAAGGATGACGAGCGCGTCATAATTGTAAGCGCGATTCTTCAGACTGAAGTACATAAATTGTATACGTATGTTCATTAGTCCCCCGTCATGTACATATGCACGGGCTTGTCAGCATGCAACATGCGGGCGGCGCGCTGAGTGCCCAGTACAGCAGAGAGGCGTGCAGCGTCGTACGCACTGAACACCACTGACACCGTCATGTTACACTCGCTACCGCCGTACTTGTTTTGATTACACTCCTGAAATTTATATGTATCGTAATCCGGAACATGTTCAAATATTTTTTACGTAATTTGAATGCCAAACCATTAAGAGAAACGTTAACCACAGATACCAGGCATCCGTTGGGGCCTCAGGGCGCACCGCCCTGGGGTTGTTGCCCGGATCAACTGCGGGGCAACAACCTCCGGGTAACTGGGTTAAGGCTTTTAGGGCGGGAATTAACATAAAGGAATACTAAACTTAACCTAACTATGAACAAGTGCCAGACTTGAAAACTAATTATTATTATTTTTATTTTCACTGCAGCAAAAGCTCTACAGAAATCACGTTATAATAATGTGACAGCTGCGGTACCACACATGTGTTGACATTCCAGAGGATTAAAATGTCATGCCTCTTCTGTAGTTTCACTGCCTAATCTGTATCGTACAAGAAAAATACAGTTTACAAACCAAGTTGCTTGGCAGCTGCAGTAGGTGAGACTAGGCCTTTTATCTTCTTACTAGACTTCTAACTTCTCCCTCTAGCGAATTCAATATCGTTTATTAATAATTCATCATTATATATACATATTACTTAATCATTTTTGTTAAATATATGTATTCTGATGCTGTTACCCTCAGATAAGTTGTAGCTGCAAGTTTTACCGGATAACGGAGGCAAGAACGTAAGGCACTCCAAACCCGCTGTAGGACTTATGGTATGGTTGAAAGCCAACTCCTACTTGAAGGATAGGACAGCTTGTTTCCCAGACTATCGATTTGAAGGGTGGCATATAGTAGAAACATTACAGGGTATGGTATTGGCGCTGCTAGAATTACTATTCTATTATCATCCAAAACTATGTGTAAGACTACAGTAGTAAAAATAATTACCTGCATAAGATTACACATTTCTGAATAAAAATGAGGATATGTAGGCGGCTGATAGAATATTATATGACGAATGCCCTTAATACGAAATCTTCTGAAAAAATGAACTCTCTCAGAGTACAATAAGAAATGAGCTTCGGTGTGGAAGAACATGTCACGTGCTCTTGCCGTTTTGGAATCCTATAAATAGAGAAAAAGGAAATCATGATTTAACATGAAATTAGAAACAGTATTTAAAATTATTTCGCAAAGATTTCAGGGAAAATTTGATGAATATTTTTCTAGTGTTTTAATCATATAAAAAAATAAAAGTTTACAATATTTTGAACACACAGTGTGCAAAACAGACACGCACTTTACCAAATTTAATGGAAGATATTGAAAAAATACTGAATCAACACTAACAATTCACTTACCTTAGAATATTCACATATCTGTACAAAACTAATATCTTCCTTTTTAAAATAATTACGAATGCGAACATAATCGAAATAACTGGGTATGTATAAGAGTGTATGACTCATTAATGTGTCACGTTGTTTTGGTAAAATTTCTTTAATGAAGTAATCAAACCGTTCGTCAACCGAATTCAATGGATTGGTGGCCCTGAACCTGTAAAATTTAAATTATAATAAGACAAGATTTGAGATTATAATCATCTAATGGCGAATAGTATGAATAAATGGTAATGATATAGTTTAGACAGAAAGTAATTGGTATATCGTAATACACACCTATAGAATATTTGCGGTACTTGTATTAACACTTGCTGTATGGTGCCCACCTCAATGAGATTAGCTATTAAAACTTTCCCAGCATAGTTGTAGCATTTCCTATTCATAACAGCCTTTATTTCTGGCAACAATAAGGAAGAAAATACCAATGTTTGCCTGTAAAACGAAACAGTGTACATTACTACTCAAAAGTCAGTAATATATGTATGTATATGAAGCATCTTGATGTTGATATCGATTATTTTGAATTGATTTTGCTATTTATGCATATAATTTTTATGAGATTTCATATTTAGTATAAACCATATTTTTAATAGTCTAAAAGTCTGAAAATATATTTACAGAAATAAACAAATCATAAGTGTAACTTATTATTTTTTTAATATTTTATTATTGTACAACATCTACTACCTGTAGTATTTCGACCATCCATTTGCAGCCCAAGATCTAACTCTAGAGAAATCTGTTCCATGAGTTTTTTTAGGTTGTAAATGGAAATGATCCAAAACATGCAACAAGTGGTCCCAATTTTGCATTAAGAATACATCAGCTTGGTCCATCACCAACAATTCTATAGAAGCCAAAAAGTCATAATCGCGATCTTCCTCCCCTTCCGCTCCAACTATCATTCGCAATCCAAGAGGTGAAGCCACTATAATATCAGATGAATAAAAGTCTGTGTATAGCTGAAAAAAAAATTAATTTATTACTTTGCATTGCAGAATGTCCTGTGGTTTACTCAGATTTAAAGGTTGTGAAAGAAAGATTAGGTAAGGTTAGGTAAGGTAGGTTGTTTAAAGTTGTGAAAGAAACAAAATCTGTTGTATTTCTAATTGTTTAACCAATAATAACAACACTTTCCTAATGCCAATATGGATTCAAAATATAGATATCACAAACATTTTGCTATGTAATAATGCATATTTTATATCTGTTTATTATTAATTAATATCTAATTGACTTTTATTAAAATTAATAATTATGTAAGTGGCTTATTACCTTTAGTGTCTTCTTAGTTACAGTCATCCCAAGACGAAAAGTATCTTCAGTGTTACCAGAAAATAATAGTTCATAATCTTCTGGTTTAGGGTTCTTTTTAGGCATTGCCAGTTCACCGCCAGTGAAATCATCTTCAAACCTATTTTTATTAAGTACTTGTCCCGCCTCTTTTGGTACTAAAATGTCAATAATGGTTTTAATAACCCTATAAGCTGCATCTTTGAATGGAACCATTATTATAACCTAAAAAACCAAATTAGTAAATTATTTTCTCTGAGAAGATATTATAGTTTGATATTAGTAAAATACTAGTGTGACAAATTGATCATAAACCAACTTCAAGTACCCACTACTAACAATCCCCTTTTATCCCTGATTTCAGATTTTTACTGCACAGAGAGGCCAAAGTATTTAATAGTCTAGGATGCCATAAGATAAGTAAATTCACCTCTTAGATAATCCTTAATTTTATATATTACAAATGTAGTATGAATATATGATAAAAGCATGACAATATTTACCTTTGGCCGGACCAAGCCTTGATCTCGATATTCATCAGATATGTTAGATTTTTTTAATAACTTTGCATTGTGGTGTATAATTTTGGTTCGTGTTTTTAACATGTGATTTACAACATGGAGACAATAAATATACCGTATTTCATCTGCATTTATAAATGTCCTTTCAGGGTAATACAAATCTTGATAATTATTTATAATAGCAAAGAGCTCCTTTTGCAAAGGTGTTAACACTTCTGTCAATTCTAAATCTTTTTTAATTAAATTGATTTTATTAGCAGATGTAATGTTCCCATGAATTTGTGACTTTAAATATAGTTGCTTAAAGTCTATGTTACCGATGGGAAGTGGAGCTGATGCACAAGGAGCATAAGTTTTTTCTTCTAATATTGAGATCTTCGGTGCAGCTCTCTTTAGATTACTGTTTACTGGTTTTGGTATTGTAATAGAAAAGTTACCAAGTACAGGCCAGAGTTTGGTGGTTTGATCTACATTTGGTGAATTATTTGAGAGGGAAATTAAGAAATCATCACTTAAATCATGTTGTAGGTGTCTAGTGAAAGGATCATTATTGCTATCCTGTTCTGTCTCAATATCATCTTCATCAGAATCCTGAAATATAAAATGAAGCAATTATAAGAAATATAATTACTATTTTGTCATTTGATTTTCACATAATTTAATCCTACTTTTACGCCCCCTCTGCTTTCTAATTATAAATGTTATTCCAGGTGACTTGTGTATTATGAGAAAAAAAATATGACATGATAGTTACAGAAAGGTGATTCAATAGATATTTAGATTCAATGATATTTTTATTTAGCAGCAGACTTATAATAACAATTCTTATAGTTTCTTATATGGTAGTTATCCATATGTGTATGTAAATATAAAAGTTTCTTTCATTCCATTGAAAGATCTTTGGTTGTATAGATTTCTTTAACACTTATTATTATGCATTAATTAATATGCACAAAATTAAGGAAAATGGAATAAACAAAATCTGCTGTAGAAATGTATAGAAATAGAAATAGAAAAAATCTTTATTCAAATAAACTTAATATAAGCATTTCACAGGTCTCTATTATTACTTATGTACTATGAATGGAAGGTTCTCCTATTCATATATATTGCGTGTTCTGGTATGGTGTCATGAGCTTTACCAAATGATAACACATTTATATTTTATCACAATATATCTTTTGAATAGTCAAGTTTTTTTATTCTACCGCTTATTCGGAATGCAGAATCATCACAAGAAGAATAAGCAAGAAACTTGTTGTGTTGAGTTGTTCTTTTAAAAAAATATTGAATTACTTATATTTAGAAATAGAAATAGAAATAATCTTTATTCAAATAAACTCATTACAAGCACTTTTGAATAGTCATATTTTGATTCTACCACTCATTCGGAATGCAGATTCATCACAAGAAGAACGAGCAAGAAACTTGTGTGTTGGTCTTTTTAATAGATGTTTTTTTTATATAAATAATTACAGTACAACAAGTAAGAGCCATGCGATAATCAACATAGAAATCGCTACGCACTCATTATTAGTGTAATTAGATAATATTGTCAGTGCTATGGATTTAAAGTTTTTCTATAAAAACTTTATTATCGTTAAGGAATTCATCAATTTTATAGTAAGATTTTTTGCAAAGGAACTGTTTTATTTGACATTTAAATCTTTTTTCTGGCAGATTTATAACAGACTCTGGTATTTTATTGTAAAACCTTACGCAATTTCCATAAAACGAATTACTAACTTTAGCCAAACGACATTTAGGTAAAATCAGTTTGTTATTGTTACGTAAGCTTTTATTGGTGCAATCACTAACTCTTTTGAAACTGTCTATATTTTTCCTGGTATAGATGATATTTTCATAAATGTATTGAGAAGCAACGGTGAGGATATTTGATTCCTTAAAACACTCTCGCAATGACTCCCTGGAACCCATACCATAAATGGAGCGACAGGCCCTCTTTTGTAAACTAAATATTGTATTTATATCAGCTGCTTTGCCCCATAACAAAATACCATACGACATAATGCTATGGAAATAGCTAAAATAGACAAGTTTAGCCGTTGCCACGTCTGTTAATTGTCTAATTCTTCTTACCGCATAAGCGGCAGAACTAAGTCGACTCGCCAATTTAGCAATATGAGCACCCCATTGCAACTTGGAATCTAATGTGATACCTAAAAATAGAGTTTCGTCAACAAAATTAATAGGTTTATTGTCCAATACGATTTTTTAATCTACTGGCCTTACATTGGGGAGAGTAAATTTGATACATTTAGTTTTATTTGCATTTAGTAGCATATTATTAGCAGTAAACCATTTCAAAACATAAGAGAGAGCACCATTTACTTCGTCCATATCATCAATATGTCGACTGACTTTGAATACTAATGAAGTATCATCAGCAAACAGAACTATGTCAGCTATCTTTTATACCATATAAGGAAGATCGTTTATGTAAACTAAAAATAAGAAAGGACCTAGAATAGAGCCCTGAGGAACACCCATTTTAATACTAGTTCCCTCAGACTTTACACCATTTATTTCAACAACTTGCATTCTATTATTTAGATAGGATTTCATCATGCTTAGTGCTTCATATCTAATACCGTAATGTTCTAGTTTGAGCAAGAGTGTTTCATGATCAACGCAATCAAATGCTTTTGAAAGGTCACAGAATACACCGATAGCATCCTGAGACCTCTCCCAACAGTCAAAAATGTCTTTCATTAAAGCTACACCAGCGTCAGTAGTTGATTAACCGGCTGTGAAACCAAATTGCTGACTGTGAAGCAGTCCATTTATTTTAAAGTGTTGAAGCATTTGATTGAGCATAATTTTTTCAAACACTTAGTACTGGTAAAATAGAAATGGGCCTATAATTATCTACTTCTGTTTTATCCCCTGACTTATAAAGTGGAGTTATTTTGCTATGTTTCATTAAATTGGGAAAAACATCGTCAAAAATACATTTATTGAAGATAGTTACTAAATATGGAGCAATAACATCTATAGCGGTGTCAATAACTTTAACAGACATGCCCCAAAGGTCGTCAGTATTTTTTAAATTTAATTGTTTAAATGTAATTGTAGCAATGACAATAAATGTAAATTTAAATGTAACCGGACACGAAGCAACATTGTCAATAAGGAATAATTTAGCTGTACTTGGAGAAGAATCCAAAGGAGACGTAATATCAGTTGGAATATTAGCGAAAAATTTATCAAATATCCTCACCGTTGCTTCTCAATACATTTATGAAAATATCATCTATGCCAGAAGGAATATAGACAGTTTCAAAAGAGTTAGTGATTGCACTAATAAAAGCTTACGTAACAATAACAAACTGATTTTACCTAAATGTCGTTTGGCTAAAGTTAGTAATTCGTTTTATGGCAATTGCGTAAGGTTTTACAATAAAATACCAGAGTCTGTTATAAATCTGCCAGAAAAAAGATTTAAATGTCAAATAAAACAGTTCCTTTGCAAAAAAGCTTACTATAAAATTGAAGAATTCGTTAACGATAATAATGTTTTTATAGAAAAACTTTAAATCTATAGCACTGACAATATTATCTGATTACATTAATAATGAGTGCGTAGCGACTTCTATGTTGATTATCGCATGCCTCTTACTTGTTATACTGTAATTATTTATATAAAAAAAACATCTATTAAAAAGAGCAACACACAAGTTTCTTGCTCATTCTTCTTGTGATGAATCTGCATTCCGAATGAGTGGTAGAATCAAAATATGACTATTCAAAAGTGCTTGTAATGAGTTTATTTGAATAAAGATTAGTTCTATTTCTATTTCTATCAAAAATATTGACTATTTCTTTTGTGGACGTTACTAGTTTATCATTATAATTTAACGTAAAATCATTATTTGGACTTTTAACTTTGCCAGTTTCTTTGTTAATAATATTCCACACTGTCCTTGTCTTATCCTTGGATTCTTTAATTTTTTTATTTAGATAGTTAGACTATGCTACATTACATACCTTTTTAAAAGTTTTTGAGTATCTTTTTACATAATTTACGAATGTGCTATCGAAACGGTATTTTTTTGATCATATAAATCAAATAATAAATTTCTACTTTTAAGAATTCCCTTTGTAGCCCATTCTGAAAATTTTGTTTTGTTACTAATACTGATAGTTTTTTTGTTAAAAGCCTTATTATATTCGTTGAAACAATATTGAAGAAATCAGTATAAAGTTTGTTAGGTTCATCGGATTGAGGATAAAAATCTAATTTACTACGAACTGACATTTTAAATTTATTTATCTTATAACTAGTCAAGTCTCTTTTTAATAGATTAATTTTCCCAATTTTGTTTACATGATTTGGAAAAATTACTATTTGACCACAGTGATCAGAAGGAAGGTTGTTTATTATTATTTTATCTAGATACTCACTATTGCTAAATATGTTATCCAAACAAGTAGCAGACGTGGCTGTGATACGAGTGGGTTCATGGAAGACATTACTCAAGTCAAAAGATTGAAATAAACTCATTAATTTAGTTTTTGTGGTGTTATGTGATAAAATGTCAACATTGAAATCACCACACACTATAATTTTTTTGTTAATATTAAATACTCATTTTAGAATATCCTCCATTACCTCTTCAAATAAATTATAATCACTATTTGGAGGTCTATATACACACATAACTATATAATTTTCTAGTTCCACACTGGAAATTTCAATACAACACTCAACGGAAAGATTGCCAATATCACTATGTTCTTTTACTTTTATATTATTTTTCACCAATATCATGGAACCTCCTCTATTTACTATTTTTCTATTAAAGCAGCTGACAATATTATAATTGTTTAAGCTTAACATCATGTTGCTCACTTTGAGCCAATGTTCAGTTAAACATAGAACATCTATATTATTTTTTTCTAAAAACAATTGAATAATTAATTCACAGCCGAGAAAACTTTGTATGTTCTGGTGAACAATTTTCAATTCTGATAACTTTCCCTTTGTCTTTTTCAGCAGTTTAAATCTGCAGTCATATTTAAATTATTGTAAATAAAATGATTCTTGCTAGAATCAATAATTATGTCAATATTTTCAGTATGTTTAGTATTAGCATTAGTACAAGTACTACTAATTAGATTAATGCATCCCATTATATTACTTATAATGGGGTCATTTATATTATAAGCTAGTAAACTAGCTATATTTCTTATTTGTTTTTTAGGCAGATAAAATCTATCTCCAGTCATACAAAAGTTTGTAACAAATTTGTTACTATCAAAAAATAAAAAGTCATTATGACGACATGTCATATTATAAATTATAATTAATTTATTATTAATATATGAACTTATTTTGTTCAATAGTCAGAGAACGACAGTAAGGAAATGCACATAAAATTATTTTACCTATGCCCAGCTCAGCAATATTAAGCAAAGAGTTTACAAGTTTAATGACATGACTTTTTTTTACATATAAACAGTTGCCTAAAGCAATGACCAATGTGATTAGCTTATCATACCTACCATTAACCACCTTATTTAAAAATTAGGCAATGAAGTACCAGGATGACAATTATTTATGACATGTTGAGATAGACTTTCTGATAATGAACGGCCCAGACCCTTACCATATTCATCTGAATAAATAATTGTCCTTCATACTGGTGCAACATTACAATTATCAGTTTTTAAAGACAAATTAGAATTGAGTAAATTTGAACAAGGAGTGATTGACTCAGTCAAGACTGATGTGATTGACTTATTGTTATTTCCATTAGGGCTATATTGACAAGATTTAGGAGATTCAGGTGTCTCACAACAACATTTCTCTGTCAATGAGGTGAACCGCTCCATGTTGTAATTTCCCAACTCTATTAATTTATCCAATTTAATTAACAACAAGGATTAGGCATGCGACAATCAACATAGAAACCGCTACGCACTTAATCTCTGTTCAATCAGATAACATTGTCAGCGCTATGTAATTTAAGTTAGATATTTTCTACAAAAACATTATTATCATTTATAAATTCTTCCATTTTTTAATAAGTTTTTTACAAAGAAAATATTTTATGATATATTTGATTTTTTTTTCTGGCAAATTGACTACAGACTCTGGGAGTTTGTTGTAAAACCTTATGCAATTTCCATAAAACGAATTAATTTTCGTCAAATGGCACTTAGGTAAAACTAGTTTGTTGACAGTAGTGTTGTTGTTGACAGTAGTGTTGTTGTGATATGGAGCGGATGGCCCTGTTTTGCAAAATAAATACACTGAACCCGCGGCAATCCGGCCCCTGTCTAATCCGGCCCCCCTTGTAATCCGACATTGTCTATTATTTGTTATTGACTATTACTTTGACAATATACTTCAGAGTACATATACATACATACATATATAACATAGAATCTTATCACTGGATTTGTAATTTGTCGGATTACAAGATACTCTTTTGTAAAAAATTCGGGACTATAAGCAGAGGACCCTTAAGCAGCACTCTATAATCGGACAAATATGATGGTCCGACACTGCCCTGCAAGACGTTTGTCGGATAACCGGGGGTCCACTGTATATGAATATAATACAAAGAATCATCATTGTATCTATAATTTGTCGGATTACAAGGTACTCTTTTGTAAAAAAATTCGGACTATAAGGGGTCTTAGGCAGTACTCTATAATCTGACAAATTCGATAGTCCGACACTGCCCTGCAAAATGATTGTCGGACTACTGGGGGTCCACTGTACTGTATTTATATCAGCTGCTTTGCCCCATAATAAAATACCATATGACATAATGCTATGAAAACAGCTAAAATACATGAGTTTAGGCATTGCCACATCGGTTAATTGTCTAATTCTTCTTACCGCATAAGCGGCAGAACTAAGTCTATTCGCCAATTTAGAAATATGAGCACCCCATTGCAGTTTGGAGTCTAATGTGATACCAAGAAATACAGTATCATCAACAAAGTTAATAAGTTTATTGTTCAGTACAATTTTTGAATCAAGCTTCCTTACATTGAGGAGCGTAAATTTAATACACTTTGGTTTATCTCCATTTAATAGCATATTATTAGCAGTAAACCATTTTACAACACATTTAAATATTATAAATATTATTTATATCCATCTACTACTAAACCTTGGTAAATAACATCAAGAGCTGTTTCAACAGAAAAGGAGGTAGGAAGATGATTTTGGAAAAAGGAAATATTGAATAAAAAAGTAGGGATGAAGTTTATTTAGGACAAACTAAGAACTAACCCATGTAATAGAATGTCCACACAACAATATTACAGTACCGAGACTTACCTCTACCAATTCAGATTCATGTTTTTCTTCATTTAATATTGCTGTAGCACGCAGATGTTTATGTGAGCAATTTTGTTGCTCGAAATTATTATCAGTTTCTCTAATATCTTCAGAATCAGAACTGTCACTGCTGGAATTTTCCTCACTATCTACAGCGACCTTGTCTTTTTTAGTAGTGAAACTAGATACCAGTTGTACATATGCATCTTCATCCTCACCCTCGGTGTCAGAATAAATAGTTTGCCTTTCCTGAAGTATTCTATCCCACTTTTTTTTCTTTAAATCCTCTTCTGCTTTTTGTTTATCTTTATATCTATTAAATAATTTTTTTTTGTTAACGGGGTTTTCGAATTTCTTTTTCTTTATTTTTTTTGTTAATATTTTTTTATTTTTACTATTATATTTCTTAGTTTTTCTCATTTCGGAATGACATTAAAGGAATAAAAATATAGATAAACAGTGATTTAATGTCTTTTAGACATCAAAGTTTATAACTTTGATGTCTTTATGTGTATAAAACTTTATGTAAATTGTAACCACCAAAGAAATCAAGACAAGAAATTCAAATTTCAAAAAGTAAATACATATAAAACAAAATAACCAACAAATTCACGACAAAACTAAATCACACATTTGAGCCATTCTGTGACGATTTTGACATTTGATGCATAGAGTACCCATATTAAAAAGAACAAGTGGATAGGCAAAGGTACGAGACCATACAGCAAGAACTAAGTAGTAGTAATAGTGGTATATTTTATCCACAAGTGGATAGGCAAAAGTGCCAGACCATACAGCCTAATCTTCAGAGAACTAAGTCTATGACATTATACACACTTCTATCTCTGAATTTGTCAGTCTAGTCTAACTTATATCAAACTGACATTTACATTGTATTTGTTTGGTAATTTTTAATAACTTTTTACAAATTACAGTGTTTTCCTTGCGTTTTACGTTATTAAAAATATAAAGATAAATATAAAATATTATGCCGTATCAAAAATCATGAAAGCATCAAGTGGCGTTGTAGCGCGTAACTCTGAGCTGAAGACCCACAGTAGTGATGCTATGCAAGGTACACCTTCAACAAAAATTGAAAGAAATCGAGCTACTGGATCAAGAGATAATGGACGTGACAACACAGAAGACCTTAAAGGTAAAGTCGAATCTAAACTACTTTCCATGTGGAATAACATGAAATTCGGATGGACAGTGAAAATCAAGACAAGTTTCTCCAAAGAATCCCCTGTATGGCTATTAGGGCGCTGTTACCACCGTAAACTAAGTCCTTCAGGTTCATTGGAGTCTTCGACAGAAATAGGAACTGAAGCAACTGCACATGAATCTATGGATCAGATTTATGGAGAAGGTATAGAAGGTTTCAAATCAGATTTCATAAGTAGATTATGGATGACATATAGACGAGAATTTCCCACTATATCTGGCTCCACCTTTACCACCGATTGTGGTTGGGGATGCATGTTACGCAGCGGTCAAATGTTACTAGCACAAGCTTTAGTGTGTCATTTTCTTGGACGCACTTGGAGATGGTTGCCAGATAAAGCTATCCAAAATGCTAGAGAGTTTCAAGAAGATTGCTTGCATAGAATGATTATAAAATGGTTTGGAGATAAATCATCAGTAAATAGCCCTCTCTCTATTCATCAAATGGTGAGCTTAGGTGAGGCTCTAGGAAAGAAACCAGGAGACTGGTATGGTCCTGCATCAGTAGCACACTGTTTAAAAGCTGTTGTGACTGCTGCCTCTAAGGAAAATTATGAATTTGATAACTTGGAAGTGTATGTCGCTCAAGATTCAACTGTTTATATTGAAGATATTAACTCTTTGTGTTTGATGGCCAATGGTTCATGGAAATCCCTTATACTATTGGTACCTGTAAAATTAGGAACTGACAAATTTAACCCAATTTATGGACCCTGTCTTACTTCACTGCTCACACTAGACTTTTGTATAGGTATTATAGGGGGAAGACCAAAACATTCTTTATACTTTATAGGTTATCAAGATGATAGATTGATTCATTTAGACCCACACTACTGCCAAGAAATGGTAGATGTATGGCAACCCCAATTTTCATTGCAAACATTTCATTGTCGATCTCCAAGAAAGATGCCACTTAATAAAATGGATCCATCATGTTGTATAGGCTTTTATCTTGCAACACAGCATGATTTTGATACCTTTGTTAATGTCATAATGTCCTTCCTAATACCACAGGGAGTGTCTGCAAACTTTGAATATCCAATCTTTACATTACAGAATGGATCATGCAGTAAAGTATTAGACCCACCAAATATAAGACATTCTATTTATGAAACTGAGTCAAACTGGGTGACTTCAAGTATACAAGACTATGATACTGACATTGAGTCAGAAGAATTTGTATTAGTATAATGTTACATTACTTAGCTTACTTATATTATTTATTTAGTTACTTAATAAATCAAATAGTCATGTATTAAATGAAAAGCAGTCTTATTGAAAAGTTATGTTACAGGAAACTATATAAATAAAGCTACAGTGCTTTAAGATAAACATTTTGAGAATGTAAAAAATAATTATATCAAAATATGTTTAAAAAAAACCTATACCTGTAATGTATCTACATTTAATAAAGTATATTATTTAATTCATTAAATAATACACAATGACTAGTGTTTAAGTAATTTGAACAAATTTGTTTTTAAACTATTCAATTTCAGCTCAGCATGAACATACAAGCTACACTTTCACATTTAAGTCTAAATCTGATACTAGACCATGCCTTAAAGAAACTACTTTAATCTGGCCAAATCATACAGACCGAATTAGTATACTAATTCTGATGATGGACATAATGCACGGAGTTACGATTACCTGGATTCTGTATCTCTTCCATTGATAGTAATTCCCATAAATATGGGTATTTTGTCACTCGTATATTCTGTTCTCAATGGGCCAGAAACCTAAACACTACTAATAATTAAAAAAAACCGTTATTTGGCAGCGGGGCGGACCGCTAGTAATAAATATACCGATCGGTTTTTTTTATCTCTGATTTAGTCATAACTTTCACACTTTGTGTAATACATGGTATGTATGAACCATAGTTCATAAATACCTACAAAGTGTTTTAATTGTATATTTGAAATTTCTTCCTCAAAATGGCAAAAAAACAATGGAATCGCTTGTGGATGTGAATAGTGAAATGATTATGCATATTTTTTCCTCACGGTAAATAAATCATTCCGATAAACTTTATCTACAACCTGCGTTTTCTGAAACGACTCCACTGAGATCGGAACTTTTAGAATGTTCACTATATCATCATTCCGATGTAACGCTAATTCACCTGAGTCATTTTAGTTGCGTAGACATATCTATGGAGTCTGAGTACCAATTGTCGTTGTTTTTAAGAGTCCTTTAAAGTTATTGCTAATTGTCTTACACCCCACATTACTTACAATGTTGGTACCTCTGCATATTAAAATTTAGAATTAACGTCGGAATGTGTTGGTCCCTTTCTACAACCGAAAACTTATATTGTGCAAGGTTTTCAAACCGGCTGTGGAACCACGTCATCGTAGGCAATCAAACGTCAACACAGTGCAGTGATTTGTTGGACCTTATGTTTGACTCCGACAGTTCCTGTATCAACTCGGATGTGGAGCTTAATTATGTAACACTGACAACTGACAATTTCCATGGATAAGGAATTTTCTATAAAATAATAGTTCTAGCACTGTTACTGAGATTGTAATATTAAAAATAAAATGTATGTACTTATAAATATATACATTGCAATTTCTAACATATTAATAGGAATACTATATTTTGTATGTGATATAGAAAATAGGAATTACAATTAAGTGTCAAACAAACAGCAACCTAGCTAGTTTTTATCTTTAACTGGAGGTGGATGTCTAATAAAATAATGTAATGCGTTATAAACTAGATGTGGTGCGACATTATGCAAGGGGTGAACTCTGTTCAGTTCGTTGCGAGGAGTGCCCACAACAAAGGGATCGCCCGCACCGGTTCCGTGCTGAGCCACAGACAATCCGCTTAATGCATAACAAGTGTGGTATATATCTCGGAGTCTATAACAAAAAAAAGAACACTTGTAGACTAAACAAGCTTATGTACATAACGTTTAATTACAAAGATTAACGATTGTATACAAGGCCTTCATATAGAATGCTTTGTATTCATTATTTTGAGTTTTCCCTTGTGACGGCAGGCAAAGCCGTTTGAACTCTGCTTTATGCTTTAGAACGTAGAAACAATTTACATGTTGGCTTTAAAATGATGCAACAGTAGTGCATGAATAGACTGAAATTGTAAGTGAAAAAAAAGAGACTGACTGGTTTTTTACATTCACAAATTTTTATGTGCGGAGCCAACTTCATAAAGTGTATTATAGTTGGAGAGTGATATATGGTAGTGAAATTACTGAGAATGGCGGCATAATAACTTAATCTCCAAGAATACATGTGTGCCATGTGCGGCATCACATGAAGACATGATGACTATGCTACTCTTAAGGCAGTTTGTTGCAATTCCAGTTACAAAAAAAAGAATAGACAACATAAGCCTTAGTTCTGTAAGTACTTACTTTCCAGGTTTGTCAATAAGACCACCATCGCGAGCTTGGCAACAAATGAGTATATATTCTTGTAAGGCACCTTGATTGAAAAACACTGTTTCAATAATTTCTTTATTGTCTGAAAAAAAACAAAAGCTTTTTACTTACCGCGCAATACACATAAATACAAATACGTATATACATCTGATATGGTGTAGGTAGTTTAATTTTTCAAAATGTTTGTCAAGTGGAGTTATTTAGTATAAACGGCGTATATTAGAATAAAATGTCAGACAAGATTAAACATACCTACATTATTAGGTAGGGAACCATAACAGACTGTGTTATGAACATAAGCAAGAGGTACTGTTAAACAGTGAACCTCTTGCCAAGTCATGCATTTTGGAGAAAAAGGACAGAACCAAATGAATAGAATCGCATATTAATATCAACAAAACATGATAGTCTATGTACAGCTAAAACCCTCTTGTATATCTTTTGTTATCACATACCTCACTAACACTCCAGTATAAAGTTGATTCTCATTTACTTATATAAGATATGGCTTGTCAAGAAAGATAACAACAGACTTTAAATGTTTGTTACATACCAGTGCCAAGGAACAAACGACGCCATAATGTCACAATTTCAATATAGTGGACAGTTTTAATTCGAAAATTGTTAATTTCATATTAAATATGTAAAACACTGACTATCTTCTTATAAATAAAATAACTGTAGCTATATAGTTATCCCACTGAATTTTGATACAATAGCAATCTTTTTTAAATACTATTTTATTCTGTGACAACTATAGCCGAGGGATTATTAATAATAATGCAATAGTGTAGTAGCAAGTAGTGAACATATTGCTAACAATGTATTAGATCAATTTCATTATTATCATCATTTAGTCCCCCAAACCAATATATATTCAATAGTTCTATATATCAATATAACATACCTAACATTGCGGAGCCATGAGAATATCAATTGAAAACTCTAGTAAAAATATTCTCAATTTCATATACAAGTCATATGCAATTTGAAATTGCATATGACTTGTTTTTATGTTTGTTTTTCCCTCTTTCGAGGGATGTTGGCACAAATTGTGCAGAATGTGAACACAGCAAAAGCAGTCTTGGGGAGAACAGTATTGTATAATCAGAATAAGTCATCAGTCAATCCATCTGCAAATCTATTTGTATGATCCCTTTGACAGTCTTAAAAAAATTCAACATTTGAATTGAAGACCTTTCAGATGTTTTTGCTATAGCAGGGCTAATAGCCAACCTCACCTTTAGTTTCAATGGCATGAAGCCAACAGTGTGTGTATGTAACTAAAATATTGAAAGTTGAATATGTTACAATTTTGAATTTGTCATAGTGCCATCCTCCACAAAACATTTTAGGTCATATATAGGTAATATAATATATACTCATTAAATATCACACTTCTTATTTTAGCCTAAATCTCCACACTATTTAATACATACCTATTATGATTTTATTTTGTTCTGTAAATCAGTTCTACATTACATTATTAAAAATATAGTATAAAACTACCAATTACCAACTTCTTTATTGTGATAAGACCATTGACATATTAATAGCTTTTCAGTTTCTACTACAAAACAGTTTGAATTAAATAGTACAAACTAAAATATTCATAAAACAAAGTTTTCATAAAACATAATTATACTAACCTTGAGAAAGAATTGCACTAATAATTGGAAAAGCTGCTCCTTGCCAAAAAGAATAGCAGCCATCTACAAGTTTATTTGTTCTCCCTTGGAATCCACCCTCCAGACGCATTTGACGATTCACACACCAACGTAGCAATGCATCAACATCACACAGATTAGATTTATTCAGTAGAGCTAGTGAAGCAATACCACAAAATGCATAACCTCCATGTGCTTCCATGCCTGGACATCCTGCAAACCCTCCTTCATAAGTTTGGCAACTAACTAGCCACTCCGCTGTCTTATCAAACAAGGCATCTGTATATATGTTTGTAATCTTGGCTACACTGAGAGCACAGTATACACCTCTTATATCTTGCTCTCCACCCTTATGTAGAGCAAAAGAGCCATCAACATCTCTAAGTGTCCATAAAAACTTCTGTAAAGAACTTCTATCAATAGAGTCATAGGCTTCATCAGTTCCAATAATGCTAAGGGCATTAATTGCAGCATATGTTGTACCGAGATGAGAATATTGCCCAGGTCCACCACCATACCCACCCTCTTCATGTTGGCAATGAGATAGAAACTGCACAATATGTGACATAGTCTCAGCATCAGGCAATTCATTAAGTAACCATAATGAATGTAATATCCAGTAAACTAACCATGTTCTACTGGCATCTAAGCATTCATAGCTCTTATGTAACCCTTTTAGCCAATTATTTAATATTTTACTATGTGCATGCCTGTTCAATTTTGGTAGATCTGGATTAACTGAGGCATTTTTCTCAAATTGTTTAAAAATATTAAGTACCGTAGTTTCCACATCAACCTAGAACAAGGAAATTTATAGAACTCATCAACTTAATGTTGAATATATTGAATTGTTACCAAAAGTAACATACATTTAAGCAGAAGAAATTGTTAATTTTGATAATTTTTAATTTACCTGGTCAGATGATGTATCGGTAACTATTTTATCGGTTTTAAAAACTTCAGTAAAAATATCTTCAAAACATCTTATTTGATTTTCCATAATGTATTGCATTAACTCTATGAAATTTAATCATAATATTATAAAATGGGACAAGCTGTTGTATATTGTTTATTGAGCCTGATTCCTTTGATAAAAAATTATTAATTAGAGATCATATGAAAGAGACTACTATAAATTTTAAGTATAAATAAATTAGACTAAGACTATAAATAAGCAATTGGAAATAACCACAAAGCTTCAAAGGACAAAAGCAAGACAATCGAAAACTCAGTTTCAGCAGACATGCTTGTCAGACGTAACTAATGACACAAATCACAGACCAGACACAAATTATAGAGCACAACTTAGAGATGGCAAAACAGATTACTACGGATGTCACTGTCAGGAGCTTTTAAATATGCTCTGTAGTACTCTGTAATGTCTATACCTTTGGTCTGTACGTTGTGTTCATTGTGATCCTTACAGATCAAATTTGTTGTGATCAACACAAATAGCACAACTCTTGTATCTGAATTGTATTGTGGTTTACGTTATCATTACCAAATTACTCCTCCAAAGTAATTCAAAATGATGCCTGCAAGAATCGGTAATATGCCTATTTCATCAGAAAATCCCCTAGGGCTTTCATGGCACGACTCGGCTTGGATTCCTTTATTAACTCCTTCCAACATAATGGATTATTTTTCTGAGCGCTCTAATCCTTTTTTTGATCGTACCTGCAACAATGAAGTGGTAAAAATGCAGCGCTTGAGTATGGATCAATTGCAGTAAGTTGACATACCAAATCAGTACCCAAATTCTTTGGTTGTTTCTTCATATTTATACTTATATATTTCTATGCTCATTGTTTTATTTTATCTATTTATATTTTACAGAAATATGACAGGTTTGGAATACATACTGCTACACGTGCAGGACCCTATTTTGTATGTAATTCGTAAACAACATCGATATGGACCAAATCAAGCTACTCCATTAGCTGATTATTACATCATAGCAGGCATTGTTTATCAAGCCCCTGACCTAGCAAGTGTATTGAACTCTAGATTGGTATGCATTCATTTATTGTAATTATTATACTATGGATAAGACTATGTATATGTATTTATAAAAAAAAAAAATCTATGTATTTGTATCAGTTATCTAGTGTCCATACCACAAGCTTTAGCTAGCTTAACTTGAGCATCTAGTCTCAAATAAATGTATTTAAATTTTTGTGATAATTGAGTTCTTAAGTGTGTCAAAGTAAAATAAGAAAAAAAATCACTTTCACATTTTGTAATAGAATTGAATTATCTATATTTGTATATTATTTGATTTTTTATTTTTGAATTATATTTGTTGATATATATATTTTTTTAATTATATCAACAAATATAATAAATATTACTCTTTTATTTATAGTTGTCAGCAGTGCATCACCTACAATGTTCTTTTGAAGAGACTATGTCATACTCAAAATATCACCCTAGCAAAGGTTACTGGTGGGATTTCAAAGCAACAAAACCAGGTAGGAAAATTATTTTAATTTCTATACTTTTTAATTTTTTTATATCAATTTATACAGCATTGTAACCCTTTACTGAAGTAGTCTATGTAAAAAGTGAATTATGTGGGTACCTCTGTCTACCTATTTCAGCCACCCGGCCGGTTACTTTGTAGGCTATAAGTTGTTTAAAGGCAAATTACAGAACAACAGGCAGAACATCATAATCCAGTCCAGAATGCAATAATAATAATCTAGGGACAATTCACACAGCGCTATCTAGACCCAAGATAAGCTAGCTACAGCTTGTTACGGGCACTAGATATCTGATCTAAACACATAATTTAGTTTTTCGTAAATGTATATTATACATATCCAATCCAATATCTATAAAGTCTTTGCCAAAATCATATTGAATCGTATTACGAAATAACTCGATGAACATATACCAATCGAACAAGCAGGATTCAGATCAGGTTTCTCCACTGTAGATCATATGCACACAATAAAACAAATAATTGAAAAATACAAAGAATACAGACTTCCTTTGTACCTTGCTTTCATAGACTATAGTTGGGTGTTTGACTCTCTCGAACATAATGCTATATGGCAAGCCCTCAAGAACCAAGGAATAGAGAATAAATATATACGACTCATAAGGAATGTATATAAGAACAGCACAGCATGCGTCAAACTTGAAACACTAGGGGAAGTCTTTCCAATTAGCAGGGGCGTTAGACAGGGTGATCCTTTATCTCCCAAGATATTCACATGCGTTCTTGAAGAGGTCTTCAGAACATTTGATTGGGACAATGCAGGTATTGAAATAGATGGAAAAAAACTCAATCATTTACGATTCGCTGATGATTTGGTACTCATGACAGATAGCCCAGAAACTCTACAAATGATGCTTGAAGAACTTATAAAAGTGAGTAAAGAAGTCGGGTTAACAATAAATAAGACAAAAACTAAAATAATGACCAACATAAATTAAGTACCAATCAAATTAGAAAAAGAACATATAGATTATGTAACATCATATATTTACCTTGGACAACTCATCTCAATAAAAGA
The DNA here is from genome assembly GCF_030625045.1 of Achroia grisella. Lineage (NCBI taxonomy): Eukaryota > Metazoa > Arthropoda > Insecta > Lepidoptera > Pyralidae > Achroia > Achroia grisella. The sequence goes on from NW_026712925.1 coordinate 593,464, forward strand.
CCAAATGGAACAGGAAATAGAAAGAAGAGTTACAAGTGCATGGAAAAGATACTGGACATTGAAAACTATAATGAAAAGCAAACAATACCCCATTAACTTAAAAAAGAAACTTTTTAATACCTGTATCTTACCAATACTAACATACGGATGCCAAACATGGGCAATGACCAAGAAAAATATGCAAAAACTTGTAACATGCCAAAGTAGTATGGAGAGATGCATGTTGGGTTATAACAGGAGAGATAGAAAGAGAGTGATGGACATAAGAGTTATCACAGGTTGGAATGAAGTTACGAACTAAAATAAGAAGGTTGAAGTGGAAATGGACAGGTCACACACTAAGGGGAAATATGAGATGGACGAAAACTGTAACTGAGTGGATTTCCCGTCATAAAACGAAACGAAAAAGAGGAAGACAGTACAAGAGATGGTCTGATGACCTTAGAAAGATTGCCGGCCCACTGTGGCTCCGATTGGCAAAAGATAGGAACACATGGAAAACGCTGGAGGAGGCCTTTGTGTCTATAGGACACGTCGACTCAGAGACTGATGTGCAGAATTAGAAGTAACATAAAATGTATATATAACTAATGTTTCTTTTATATTTTAAACTTTTAATCAAATATTATGATAGATTGTATAATTTTGTGTCAATTAATAAAGGCTTTGAATTTGAATTTTAATATTATACATAGAAAACACCCATACTGATATAAACAATCACACTTATGAATACAAATGTTTGTACCATATGAGGATTTGAACCCGCAATAATCCGAAGTAAGGAGGTGTGCTAAACTGCTAGACCACAAAGGCCGGCAATGCATGATTAGTATTGAGTGTCACATTATAACGTGAAATTGGAGTGCTGTTCACATATAGTATATAGGTGATGTTTACGGCTTCCCCCTTACCATTAAGTAACATTAGCTGTTCCAATTAATAAAAACCTATTAGTATGTCATATTGTTCCCACATTACAAACAAATGCAATTATCATAAATAAATGAACAAATATAGTCATTTATCTCTACTTCCAGGTTTAGGGCCATTTAATGCGAACCAATCAGCTCCTAAAGAAGTATCAAACACTCCAAAGGAAGAACCATCAACATTGTTCCAACGTCAAAGAGTAGATATGTTGCTAGCTGAACTTGTTAGACAATTTCCTTTACCAATAGCACAAACTACACCCAATCAGGTAAGAATTGTAGTTGTCCTGGAGACATGTCTATGCATTTACTTGCACCATAAATTATAACATTTGAACATATTTCAGTGAAAAACCTCTACTAACCTTGTAAATTTAATCATGTTTATGCTTAATTTCAAAATGACATTAAAAGTTCTTAGAATATTAATTTCAAAATTCCAGCGAATTTGAAAGAAAAAAACATAAATTTGTTGAAAACTTTTATAAAAAAGAAATATGTTTATCTATCAGTTTAGAATATAATACTAATTATTAAAAAGTAATAGCTGTATATAATAATAATCTCAAGACAATTCACACAGCTCCATGTATGTCTATATAGATAGCCTAGTAGCGTAAATCTGCGTGGGTACCTCTGTCAAACCTACTTTGACGGCGGTTAATATAGGTGAAATAAGAGTAGCTACTTAAGTAGTGACTCTGTGCAAAGTTACGAAGATTTTACTACCAGGAGTGAGTCCTGGTAGTAAAATCTTCTATAATGCAGATAAAAAAGAAATTGGTAGAAAAAAATGTCTATAAAAAGGTTACAGGTATATATTGTTTATTCCTAATCTTGATATACCATTAGATATTTTATAGGTGTACTATTTTTATCAGTGTCCCAAGACCCTGTAGTTATTTATTGGTATCAACTTTTAGATAAATGGTGTAACAATAAAGAGTGAAAACCAAAATGATAAAGAAAAAACATCAGATAATGGCAATGTGAACAACATAACAATAAAACAAGAACCAGTAGATCCAAACAGTGCAGATATTACCAACGGCAGTATGACAGGACATGCTGAAATTAAAAGTGAAGTCAAGCAAGAAAACATGAAACCTCCTCCAGAAAAAAAACCAAGAACAGTCTAAGTTAGGTACTTAGAGTGTTCTTGGTTTTTTTATTTAATTTATTATTGTAAATGACAAAGTAGTATAGTAGAATAATATTTTTTAATATATTAGCTTTAGATTATGTATAAGATTATTAAGATTAGATCACTTAAATTAAGTTGAAGTTGCTGTATTGGAATACAAAGGTACATCTACCTGTACACATTAATTTTTCTTAAGAATTATTAATTTTTTCTATTAAGTTTGGAGTTAAATTCGTTATTATTGAAGCTAGAAGATTGAAACTTATTTTCGATGCTGTTGATTAAATATAAATGAATATGACATACTAAGTTTGGAAAAATCTTACCCTTAGGGGGGTAAAATAAAATAGGGCTAGATAGAGGCTGTTGATTAAATATAAATAAACAGGCCATCAAAGTTTATTAATGTTACCCTTAAGAGGGTAATATAAAATAGGGGATGAAAGTTTTTATGTAAATTCGTCATTTTTGAAGCTAGAAGCTTGAAACTTATTTTTGAGGCCGTCGATTAAATGTAAATGAATATGACATTCAAAGTTTGTAAAATATTACCCTTAAGGGGGTAAAAAAATAAAATAGGGGATGAAAGATTTTAGGTAAATTCGTCAGTTTTGAAACTTTTTCCATTGGCTTTTTTGGGTTAGTTTATAAAATACCCCACTAATATTATAAATGTGAAAGTAACTTTATCTGTCTGTCTATCAGTCTCACTTACACGCCAAAACTACTGAACCGATTTAAATGAAATTTGGAACACATAATCCAGACCCTGAGAATGGATATAGGGTTTTTTAAATGTGGAAAAGGGTTGTATGGATATATCGCCATTTTCAAAGAATGACTGATTTTTAGGCTGTTGATTAAATATAAATAAAGAAAAATGGGTTGTATGGAATTTAAAAGAGAGTTAAATATTTATATGGAAATATTGTCATTTTTAAAGCTAGAAGCTGGAAGTTTAATTTTTAGCCTATTTATTAAATATATATTAAGAACAGAGTTATAAGGGGTTGAAAGAGTTATGTATGGAAGTGTCGTTATTTTTGTAGATGAAACGATGAACTTTTTTATATGGTTATTATTGGGTTAGGTCATTAAATATTGTTTTTATTATTTGGTCAAGATAAGGACACGCGGACGAAGTCGCGAGTACAGCTAGTAAATAATATATTGAATTATTTTGTTTATTAAAAAATTCCATTATGTTGCTCTTCCTGGCCTGACAAACTGAACTGATGTAATTTTGACTTGCTATTATTACACATGGAGGTTCCACTACTACAACATAAAAAATTGGTGAAAGTTATAAAGATTGTATACTTTCTCTGTTATTTTATACAATCTAATAAGGTCAAATTAGTCAGTTTATGATCAGTTAGTGGAGCTTTACAGCTTTATTTCATCTTTACAGTTAAGTAACTTTTAAAAATAAAACATTATAAGTGAATTAATAGCTTAAATTTATAATAGAAACTCCAAACTTACTTTAAACATACTTTTCCATGTATATTTGTTTAACTTTAAAACAAATTATTAAATGCCAATAAAAAAATATTTCTCGCCTACCTTATGTGCATACATAAGGTCTAAAAATAAAAAATATTAATGTGTTTAATGTATTTTATTGTGCACTAAACTAGCATATGTATGTTGTATCACACAGCATCATTGTATTTTGTAAGTTAAAACCAGAGGACAGAAATTCTTTCTTATCAACAAAATGTGTTAAATTATAGAAAAAAAAAAAATATTTCTAAATCAGCAGAATTCAGGGAAATAAAATTAATGTTTTTCTATGGAAAAAATCAATAGTAGACAACTGATCCATATCTGACCACCTGATCACTCATCACTATGTATATTATACTTTAATTTAGCCAAACACCATCTGTCATTTGCATAATTTGTATTAGGTAACAAGCCCGATGATAATTATACCACTAATTTCATGCAACATGCTAAGAAAATCACTGCTAAGATTCAGCTAAAACCACCATTATACAAACAGTAAATGGAAAGAAATTTAATTTCACATTGCCCATCAGCAACTACCCCTTATTAAGATTACTGTTATGCATGTAAACAATGGATAATAAATCAACTTATACTTATGTTATTATTATTACTAAAGATACTTATGTCATTTTTATGAATGCTAAATAGTTCTGCTTCCAATCTCAACCAAGTTGTATCTTTTAATTACTACTTATCCTAGTTAAATAAGTTGGAAATGGTTTAACACCAAAAACCCAATGTCAATGTATGAATTGTAATTAAAACAGGTTTTACTTGCATCTGAAAATTTACTAAATTACAATATTTTTCATTCAAGATAAACTGGTATTGACAAAAATTCATCAGTTCACCAGTGAACTGATAATGAGCATCTGTTTTGTGAGACAAAAACATAGTGGGTACAGATTTTAATTTAAAATAAATTCTTTCCATGTTTTTATACATTTATATTCAATAATTTTTGTAAAATTGTCTTTAAACAGGTTATGGTCATTAAAATGGTTATTTGCTCTTATTACATATAATTTACCGTACTTAGATGTAGTATATTTTATGAAATATAAAATACAGGAATAAAAGCCTACCAGATGTTTTCTCATATGAAAGGGGGACTATTTCACCACAAGGTTGTCATTATCCATTTGATTCTACATCTCTGAAATATGACATGATTTCATCATTTTTCTCTTTCTGAATGTTACATAGATTTACTATATTTTCTTGAGTAGTAGCATTTTTTAAACATATTTGGCAGTTTATCTTTTTTGGATCCTTTAATTCTTGCAAGTGAAATGGCTGATCCTGTATTCTGAAATATATGAATTGCAAAATGATACTTTACAAATAAAACAAAGTTAGAGTAATTATACTAACAGCAGAATTTCTTACCTTGGATTAGCTTGATTAAATCCTAAATTTAGTCCAAAACTTAATCCCTGTTTATACCCAATATTGAAACTTGATTGAAATGTAGCATTTTGTCCATTTGAAGCTCCGTCCATGTAACCCATCTGTTACCAAATAATAAGTAATAACTAATTTAATTTACAAGGAAGTAGTAACTATTTACTAATAATTTTAATGAGGTTAGTCACGGAAGTAATCAGTTCCAAACATCATTAGTAGTAGTAGTAGGATAGATTCTACCCCTAATTATAATTGGAATGTGGATAATATATTGAGGACTTATAGTATACAATTAATAATACATATATTTGTGACTTCTATGAAGATATTGACTATTCTTAATGGTAAGATCTATGTGGGCTACACTTGTGTACTTTACTTACACATTATCTATAATTCAGCATATGTAGAATTGTGCTGATTTAAAAAACTTACTTTTATAATCGGGTCTAGAGAACGGGAAAATGATTTGGCAGATATATTTCCACGTTCGTCACACATATTTGGTCAGCAGAAAATAAATAGACAATACTAATGCAATGTTTAACATAGGTTACATTTACAATATTGCATACAATTTTCTACATTTAAACTTCATAAGAATTTTAATTTAGTTATTTCATTGCGACAAAACTAAACGACTAAAATATATTTTTTAATCCGAGAGACTAAATATATTGACAGGTGTACAAGTAAATGTCAAATTTTCAAATAATGTTACTACCTTAGACCTTAGACTCGGTTACCACTTATAGCGGAGTAGTACCTGCGATATGGATTTGTTTAATCAATAAACCAAGTTTAACTGCCTTTTTTATAAAACGAATAACCTAGTGGTATCCTAGATTTAAAAAACATCCTTAAAAAATTGCTCTTTAAAAGAAAAGTACTTGCTTGGTAGAAATTATATGTACAAAAACTACTAAAATACACTTTTGTGGTGATTAATGCAAGAACAGTAATTAAAACACATATACACGTACGTGAATTCTAAAAATATTTTGTAGAAACATCGTAGAAAACTTTAAAACTAATCTCTTGCGTCTTTTATTGCCCATAATAACATTAAACTTTAAAACCCATGATCACTAATTCCGAGTATATTTAAAATTTAACCCGTTCCTTCCATTATCCCGTCTCGTTTCCTGTTTTTAGTGGCATAATAGGCAACACTAGCCTCTTGCTAAAGAAAAAAAACTTGTTGAACTGTAGATCTCTTGAGTAGTATATTCTTTGCTGTAGATAATCTTTAATTTCGTAATGTCGGAATGTAAAATTATGAAGCTGGAAATATATAATGCAATTGTAGATGATTTTTCTATGCTAACTTCATTCAGCCGAAGGGCTGAAAATGAACTAAAGAAAAAATACAACCAGTAAGTGTCCTCTTTTTTCCGAGCAAGTGGAATTATATCATGCCATTTGTTTGCAAATATTAATTTTCCCATTATTGGCAACTACATCTTCTTCTTCATAGTGTTGTTGTTTTCCATGCCTCCCCGCACCTTACCTTTGTCAATAAAGACTATTATTCACATGTCTCGTGTTTTTAGGAACTTTGGACACCTGTGACTACCGTATCGCAGAAAAATGGTTGACAATTGCTATTGTAGTGCATTGCCATTTCAAATGTAGCATGTCCTCTGTAAATCAATTATATTAATATAATACTTTGAAAAGTTACTTGCTATGGGCTGTCTGATCCAGCTGATATCATTAAGGCTCGCAGTAGAACCATTCCATAAATCATTATATAAAAAAATTATGTCTATCCCATAAACATTACCAGTATCACATCAAGCATTCCATTGATACCACAGTACAAACCTTTACATAGAATCTTGAAGCTACAATTTATGTATGCCTTAAAGAGAAATAGACTTCTCCAAATAAAAGAACAAATCAATGTTATTTCACTATTGTTATTAATATTTTTGATATTTATCTATATGTAGATATTTTAATAATTTATTGCTGTATCCAGTATTTAATATTCCATATTAAATGTGAAAATAACAAATTATCAATAGTAATTTTAATAATGATCTCTTTTAGGTTACCACCATCTACTTTGGGAAGCATTATATCATTGTTAGTTCAGAGATCCATGAAACAGAGCTATAGAAAATCCCCAGTAATCTCAAGTAAATATCATGATTTGTATGAAGAACTCATGACAGACAAAAGTAAAGGAAATGTCATTATGAAGTAAGTAATTAATATCACACAACCACAGGCACAATAAAAAAATATTGATTCTTATTTTGAGTAAAATTACAAGTAGATGATCCAAATTCATACCACCTTTTAATCCCAATTTAAAAAAGGATGATGAGTAGGATCATATTTTATGTTTATTAAGCAAGATTAAAAAAGGTTTGGCTAATTGGACTTTTTTATTATTTTTACCTCAGAATTCTATTATAAACTGATTTGAGAAACATTTTTTACTTTCAAAGATATATATACTTTATTGAATAATTTCAATACTTAAATCTAAATAACTGGAAAAATTATGGGCATTCACTAAAATCCAAAAGGTCTTTTCAAAAGAGCTTACACATGATTACAATAATACAGGTTCATTTTTATATTCAAATAGGGAGAATGTAATTACCACCAGCAATATTAAATTTATGACAATAGAAAAATATCTGTAATCTATAATAAAGCAATGTAACATAGTACCATTTATTATATTTTCATCATAACTTGAAATATATGCAGCATCAAAAATCATTGTATGAAATTATGTCACCAATAAATTAATTTTTCAGGCTTTCAGATTGTCAAGGCGTAAGCCCTGCTTTATTTGCAAGATCACTATTACAGAATGTATATTCCGATTCAGCTATGGCCAAAAAATGTATAAAAGATACAACTCTTATAGAGGATAAGGATCTAGCCTATCAAGTATTTATGGTAATTTTGAAATATATAGTATATTGTCTGCCCTGTCTGAAAAACAGTGTCATTTATCAGTTCTAGTTGTGTTTTTAAACTCTACAGGAACATGATATTGAAATTTCCACATAAAATTCCATGCACATATGTCTAGCCATTTAGGAGGAGTCTGGTCAAAAACATGCATAAAGAGCCATTGTATATATTAAGATTTTATTTACAGTCTCAGCAATACAAAATAAGTAAAAAAAATAGTTAACAAATATACAACATATACTGTATGCCACAAGTGTCACATAATAGAAGTTGTTACTGAATTGTGTACTGTAGTAAACTGTAGCAAACTGTGTGATTTTTGCTCAAGGAGCAAAACTGATTTTTAACTATAGCCTTCATTGGTTATCTTGGGTATATTGTATATTTGTATTGTAATTATTATTTTTATGAATATATTTGTTTAATCTTTCAGGGTATTATGAATGATAATCAATATGGACCATATGCAGACATTATAAAACAGTAAGTATATGAATATATGTTGTCTATGGATATTAAATATGGATAGCAAAATCTAACTTATAAGACTTGTACAGGAAGGCTCCAAATATTATAAGTATGGAGTAGGGTTCATGATTTCTCGAGCTTTTCAATTTCTCGGGTCTCGAGAATTCTCGAGGTCAATTCCTCGGGTCTTCTCGGGTTGTCGAGAAATTTACATTTACGTACGTTTTATCATATTATTTGGTTCCAATAACGTCAAAAAATTTAGTGGTTTTCCTCTCAAATAAAAGTATCAAATTAAACTTTTATTGAGTATATTTAAAAACATTAATATTATGAATAAATTATTACTTTTTAAATAGAGAAATAATATTAGGTCCTTACATATGAAATTGGCGTTTTGTCGTACTGGCCACTTTGATCTCAGATATCTCCACTTTGGTTAGGAATTCCATTTCCAAATTTATACAGCTATTCACTTTGGGTCACTCACAGCATACAAAATGAAAAAACTTAAAATATCGCGTTATTTACGAGTACGAGTTCCGCTGTGGCACCAGTGCTACACGGTGCTAAATGGCTCGAAGTATTAATGATGTGTATGGCAGTGGTCTGGCAAAAGAAAACACGTGCATTTTTAGTTCCAACGTTTTCGTTCTGGAATTTTCGACCTGCAAAGCAATCTCCGTGGGCGGCCGGAATCCAAGACTGATAATGAAGAATTGAAGGCTATTGTGGAAGCGGATCCATCGCAAACCCGTCCGAGTTAGCTGCAGGCTGCGGTGTTAGTGACAAAACTGTTTTAATCCTTTAGCAAATTGGGAAGATGAAAAAGCTTGAAAAGTGGGTCCCTCATGAATTCAATGAAGTAAATCGACAAACGCGCGTAGCCTGCTGCGTTACATTAATCAACCGGCATAATAATGAAGGGATTTTAAAATCAAATCATTTCCTGTGATGGAAAGTGGATCTTGTACGATAATCAGAAAAGCTCATTGCAATGGCTAAACCCTGGCGAACCAACCAAATCCTGCCTCAAGCGAAAATTGGCTCAAAAAATGTTACTTGTGAACGTTTGGTGGACTATTTCCGGTGGCCAGACGATTACGGCAAATGTGTATTGTCAGCAATTGAGAAATCATGATGGAAAAGCTAGCTGCTAAACAACCGAGGCTGGTCAATCGCCAAGAACGCTTGACCACATACTGCACAACAGACAGTTACCAAATTAGAAAAGCTTCAATTGGTATGTCTAAGACAACTACCATACTTCCCGGACCTTGCTCCAACAGATTATCATTTTTTTTTTTAATTTGGATAACTTCTTGCAAGGGCAAAAATTAAACTCCGATGAGGCAGTCCAAAGTACAAAAACAACAGGCAAAAGTGCATAAATAGAAATGGTTCATACTTTGATTAAATAAATATATTATATTTTGAAAAAAAATCCTGCCGGTTATTTCCTTACAAAACGCCAATTTAAATTTTTAGGACCTAATTATTCAGACTTATATTTATAAAGACAGCACCATTTTTGGCTGCTTATTTAGAAAAAAAGACAACGTAAACAAAAATAGTTTCTACAAAATAAAAAACTAACATGAAAAAAAACAAAAAAGTTAATATCTTAAATTATTGCGCCGCCACGCAACAAAACAAAGGGCAATTTAATTTCTATATAGGTATATGATTTCTCGAATTCTCGACTTTTCTCGAGCTTGATTTCCCGGGAACAAAACCCATGAATTTCCCGGGAATGAACCCTAGTATGGAGCCTTCTCATAGACAGTTTTTATTTAGAATATTACATGATCAGAATTACATTAGTTTAAAACTAAATGGAGGCTATAAAATGGAAGTCATTAAGCATTGTCATTCACAATAAACTGAAATATTTTACTCTAACTAAAGTAATGTTTGAATTAAATTTGCAGAGAGTTTATAAAAGTTGTTTTTCAGATCTATTGGCCTCGAGTATGAGTTGAGGCTAGAACGAGAACTGAGATTAATGAATATCACATTTTCTGATGAAAATATACTCAGATCCCGTGGATATGACAAAACTCCAGATTTCAAATTAGATGTACCTATAGCAGTGGATGGTTTCATAGTAAACTGGGTTGAAAGTAAAGCTTTATTTGGTGATGAAGAAAATCACTCTGGGTATTTGAAGGAACAACTATCTTGCTACTGGAACAGGTTTGGGCCTGGTTTAGTAATATATTGGTTTGGATATTTAGAAACCTTAAATTCTAAACCAGAAGTTAATAACATGTTCATATTACGAACTAACTTTCCAGAAAAAGCAAGTATTACACAGTATAGAATTGATTTATAAAAAAATCTTGATGTGAACACTTGTGATTTGATTTGAAAGTAAAGGAGAAGGGAAGGAATAAAGATGTGTGACTGATGTCACTGATCTCAAGCTTGTACTAATAAGAATCCTGGAATGTATTATAATAATAATAAGCTCAGAACAATTTACACAGCGCCATCTAGACCCAAGTTAAGCTAGCTAAAGCTTGTTATGATAACTGATACAAATACATATTTTTTTAGATATATTTTGTTCATAAATATATATATTATATAATATACATATTATACATAGAAAACACCCAAACTGATATAAACAACTCATACTCATATTCATGAATACCAATGTTAGTGTCGTGCGACGAGACGAACCCGCGACCATCGGAAGTAAGGCGGTATGTTAAACCGCTAGACTACTAAGACCGTGAATAATTGTACGAAATTTGAAATAGAAATAGAAATAATCTTTATTCAAATAAACTCATTACAAGCACTTTTGAATAGTCATATTTTGATTCTACCACTCATTCTTCTTGTGATGAATCTGCATTCATTTATATAAAATAACATCATTTTTAATAGATGATTTTTTATATAAATACAGTATAACAAGTAAGATCTTTGGGGGAGGCCTATGTCCAGCACAGGACGTCTTCCGGGCTGCGATGATGATGATGATGATGAAGTAAGAGGCATGCGATAATCAACATAGAAATCGCTACGCACTCATTATTATTGTAATCAGATAATATTGTCAGTGCTATCGATTTAAAGTTTTTCTATAAAAACATTATCGTTAACGAATTCTTAAATTTTATAGTAAGCTTTTTGCAAAGGAACTGTTTTATTTGACATTTAAATATTTTTTCTGGCAGATTTATAACAGACTCTGGTATTTTATTGTAAAACCTTACGCAATTGCCATAAAACGAATTACTTACTTTAGCCAAACGACATTTAGGTAAAATCAGTTTGTTATTGTTACGTAAGTTTTTATTTTTATTTATTTATTTATTCATTTATTTCAGGCAACTAGGCCCATATTATAAATACCTTATAGACTAACATACATATAATATATTTAAAAACTAATACAATAATATTGTCTGTGTGATCACGGCACTGAAGACGGCAATCTGCCACGGTAGCGCCGATATACCACACCTTTCGGCCAGTAGTCCTCTTTCATGAAGGTGGGCAGCAAGTCGGTGGGGACCAGGGCCACAAACGCTTTGAAACTCGCGTTGTGACTCGACTTCAGCTGCGTTACCCTCAATGTAAGGTTACTCTTTGTACGAATATAATCGACAATGTCCTGCTCCTTAGTGGCGTAATGTAGACGGGACAGGTACATTGCCGTGGTCGGTGTAGCAGCACGCAGCAGAAAGTTGGGCCCAGTGAGTGCAGTGCCACAATGATTCCTATTGACCCTGTTTGTGCGCCCACTTCTTTTGCACCACGACGAAGCCATCATCGTCGCGGTTACCAGTGGCAGCACACGTAGGGTCAATGTTCAGTGCCGTTTTTGGCACACGCCGCTGTACTGAAGCAGTCGGTTTGCTAGCGACGACGGCGGCAAAATCTCGACGCTGTGGTTGCACCGAGGATTTTGTTAGCGCTGCTTCCACATGCAGCGGTATCGGCGCTCGCGAGCAGCGGGCAGGGGGCACGAGGGACGCGGCGACCGGCGGTGACACCACATCTGGTGACGTCAGTGTCGTCGCTGAAACCGCTGACTCCGCCGTGAACGCATCGCGGCATGCCCCACGGCGCGTGTTGATGTTCGTAGCGTCAAGTGCCCTAGTTTCTTTTCGCGAGTCGCGCAAACTGTCCACTTCCTTGGGCAACTCACTAATTATGTGCTCTGACGCATTGAAACGTAGCGTCACATCTGCCAAACTCTTTTTTAAGGACACGATATCCTTGAGTAAGCTGGTAACATCGACGTGATCAAATGTGACTGGAGGAAGTTTGTTTAAATCCTTCGCCACAAAAGTCGGCACGTCGTCTGGATCGGTCTCCTTCAGCAGCGTTATAATATCCTGTACGCTTTTTTGTGTCCCGTCACGTCTACGAGACACCATCTGATCAGTCTTATTTAGGGACTCGAAGAGCAGAGCCTTCGCTCTCGCGATGTCGTCCTGGCTGAAGTTGGACACACAGATCTGGACTGCACTTATTTCGTCCATTACGTCCAGCTTCTGCTGCAGGAACGCAAGGAGTTTGTTGGCCACAAGTTTGTCACACATGGCTGGAACTTCGACTAGCACGGCTTATGCCGCGCTGAGCAATTACGATATTAAATAAAATAATTATAATACGTGCACATCGGATCGCGCTTACACTGAAACATTTATTATTGGTGCATTTATTTGTATTATACTGATAATACGAATTTTATTATAAATAAAATTCGTATTTTCAGTAAAATCCATGCTAATACTAATATCTATTAGCATGGATGTATTGAAATTCATATATGTATTATGATTATTATAGTGATATGGTGGTTGATCTTTGTACCCAAATATTCTTTATATAAATTAAACCTATAGTAATATATTTTTTACTGTTGTAATAATTTTGAAAATTTAAGTAAATCAATATTGTATAGACCATATAATGTTGTACTTATAGTATATGCTGTGTACTATCGACAATGTAATTTTAAATTTAGTATATGACTAATGATTTACGTGGGTGTTTGATATGTTGTAAATACATTTCTTTAATGAGCCATTGACCGAGTAACATATTATGATTGTCGATCTATATTTAAATTGAGCACAGTATTATAAGTTGCATAAAATTAAATTAAAATTTATTGGAATCAAGTGCCTGTGTTTTATTGTACTGTGTTTTTTTTTTACTTTATTATTCTCTCGTAGTACTTGGACTAAATACTAAGCCACCTGTCAGATTCGAATGATCCTACAGGTGGTAGGGTGAGGACTAGTAACCACATTGCTAGTAAGATATGTAGCCTTGGTCGGTCGGTCGGTAGGTCTATTTCCATGTATCCAAAACGACGACCCATCACTACACTAAATTTAAACATAACTTGTGTGGAAATGTAAGCACACGGAAGAATGCCGAGTGTTGACAGAAAATGTACATGGAGGCTCAATTCAAATTTCTATTAACATTCAATAAAAATGTGCCTAAGAAACTAGGAAATGGCTAATGGCAACACAAATCGCCGGACCCAAAAGAAAATAATTAAAATTAAATACCTACTTGGTATTAATAAAAATATACGAAAATTTATTAGTGTATAGAACTTATTTTAGAAAACCTTAAGATATTATTTTATATTTTCATATTTTGGTCTAAATCGCATTGTATGCATTAATGCGAAATATATACATATTCGTAAACTAGAGATGTTTCTTCTTGTAATCTCTTTTTTTTTTCTTTATGGCTTGGCACGTCTGTGCATTTGCCAATATACAAAATTTGGGAAACAGTAGTTCAGGTAAAGGAAATTTTGGACGATAGGTTTAAAGGATCAGGTAAGTTGACAATAGGATTAATTATAAGGATTAGACTAAGGTACTACACTATACATATTAAATATATACAATATGTCATTATACTTATATAAGACCTTAATATATTAACAGACAACTATTTACATATGATATATTTATATAGAGGGAGTCATTTTTATATTTACAATTTTATATTATTACTACTTAGAAGAATCGAAATACTTTTATACACATCAATATCATTAAGATATAATAAAATTGGAATTGATGTAGGTAAAGGAATTCGGTGAGATAGATCATTAAAAAGGAATGATCATACAGAGGACAACTGAAAATGATATGGCTGAAGTCACCCACTTCTGTACCACAGCTACATATATCATTATCCACAATTTTTAGCTTAGCTAGATGTGCAGGAGAGCATACATGCACCAATCTCATTCTAATTATTGACGAAGTCACGTAAGCGAGACAGAGAACCCCCTCGAGTTACATAACTGCAGCAATTTTCTGATTTCTATGATAATAGGATAATTAATATTTGATTTAAATGGAAATTTTTGAAGAGTTAATAGTGCACTTCTGGAATCAGTACACACTATTGTTTGCTGAAGTTTCGTAATTAATATATATTCGAGAGCTTTGTAAATACCAAAACATTCACCAGTAAATACAGATGTTTCTGGAGGAAGTTTTATTTTTTGGACTATTTTATATTTTGAATGGTAAACTCCGATCCCAACACATCCAGTTGGATGATGTTTAGATGCATCACAAAAAATTCGGTGCCAATTCCGCCATTTCTTATCTACAGTTGAGTTAAATTCTATATTTGAGTCGTGATTTTTATGAATATTAAGAGGCCTTCACATTTTTTGGCATAAAAGCGGGGTGTTTGGGGTTCTGGTTCTAAGAAATTAAGAGCCGGATATACATTTTGATTCCTGAATTATATAGATAGATATCTAATCTTAAAAACAACATCTTTGAAATATTAATTTTCTCTTTATTAGTCTTCCTAATTTCTAAAATAGTTTATTCAAAAACGCTAAGAGACAGAAGTTTGGGGTCGTCGTTCATTAATAAACAAACATAAATTGATATGATATCTTTACAAAAACTTGATAATGACTTTATAAATTGAGACAGCATCGTCCTTTTTTATATTTTCAACTTAAATATCTAAAAAATTAATCATAATTAAACCCGAAATTTCAACAAAACTTTGCCATAATCATTTCTAATTTTCTCATAAATACAGCGAAATTTTTGAACGAAAAAAACATAATAATAAAGTTAATATACTTGTAAATTAGAAATATAAAAAAAATATATAAGTTTCTAAGAAAAAAATAGACAATAATAATAATTTACAGTTGTATAAATTCCGTTGTGCCAAAAGTAAATTCTTAGTGCTGCGCTAGCGCTCGTCGAGGTAGGACCTATGCTATTTTTACGACACCGCTACGATAAGACATTCGTAAACATTTGTCAGTGAACATTAGTATAGTGCGACATAACAATTTTGATAATTTAAGTAATATTTAATTAATTTTGCTAATACATACTTATTTCTACGAATATTAAGAGGCCTTTCACATTTTTTGGCCTAAAAGCAGGGTCTTTGGGGTTCTGGTTCTAAGAAATTAAGAGTCGGATATACATTTTGATTCCTGAATTATATAGATAGATATGTAATCTTAAAAACAACATCTTTGAAATATTAATTTTCTCTTTGTTAGTCTTCCTAATTTCTAAAATAGTTTATTCAAAAACGCTAAATGACAGAAGTTTGGGGTCGTCGTTCATTAATAAACAAACATAAATTGATATGATATCTTTACTAAAACTTGATAATTACTTTATAAATTGAGACAGCATCGTCCTTTTCTTCATTTTCAACTTAAATATCTAAAAAATTGATCATAATTAAACCCGAAATTTCAACAAAACTTTGCCATAGTCATTTCTAATTTTCTCATAAATACAACGAAATTTTTGCATAAAAAAAACATAATAATAAAGTTAATATACTTGTAAATTAGAAATATGAAAAAAAAATATAAGTTTCTAAGAAAAAAATAAACAATAATAATAATTTAAAGCTGTATAAATTCCGTTGCGCCAAAAGTAAATTCTCAGTGCTGCGCTAGCGCTCGTCGAGGTAGTACCTATGCCATTATACCCATCTGTCCTATCTTCTCTGAGACAAGCATAACCCGGTACCTTAAAAGTTGATATGGGTTTCAGCCATGTCTCCTGAAGGGCACAAATAAAAGGTTTATTTTTATTTAAAATATGAAAAAAAAATTCACTTTTTTTTATTAATAATACTACGACAGTTCCACTGGAGAACTTTGGCCAATGGAGCCATTGTTGTTGAAGATTTGAAGAAGAGCAGTAAATAGAGAAGCAGCGTTGGACGGTACAATAGAATTAGACTCAGTCAGCGATTTAATTAAAGCCATGATTAATTCTGTAAATTGATTTGGTAAATTCTGATCAGCTACAGATTTATAACCGCAGCCATCTGCAGGAGTAGGAGGATTATAATCTTTTAGTAATTGGTTATGCATGTTTACATCATAACCATGTGATAATTTTGGAGGTTGACGGGGTTTTTGTACAATGGTTTTTTTATATGACCTATTGATTATATTATATTAGAAGATAGAGTATTTTGGGGTTTAGTATTATTTAAATGTTCCGCAGTTATGATAGAAGAATTAGTTTTAACTGTGTCAGCATACGATTTTGTTACAGGACCATGCAATTTGCTGGCTTCTGCATAAGATATACAGCTTTTAGCCATAGTTTCTTTTATTGCTTCTTGTGTCCATAGTTCCGGGCAGTTTTTACTGTTAGCTTGATGATCTCCAAGACATAGACAGCAGCAGAAGTCTTCTTGCTGCGTACAGTTTTCACCTGAATGTCCTTTACTACATTTATAGCACCGTGGTGTAGAATGGCATTGATCCTTAACATGACCATATCGACAACAGTTATAACATTGTATTGTTGGCTATATGTATATATCTACAGGTAATGAGTTGTAACACATAAATACACGTTTAGGAAGTATTTGACCATCAAAAGTTATAATAACAGTTTCTGTGTCAACAAATATGGATTCACCATTAATAATATTCTTACGTCTAATTCTTCTAACTTTAAGTATTTCTCCACAGCCAAGTGGGACAGAAATGTTCCTTATTACCTCTTCAGGGGACCAGTTTGAGGGAACACCCTTAATAATTCCTATTCTAGTAAGATTAAAATAGGGGACAAATGCTTTATAATTCTGTTGTTTTAAACGGTCACAGTCAATGAAGGAATTGGCATCAATAAAATTAGAGAATGACAAAGCTAGTCTATTCCTACCAATTTTTTTCAAACTACAATTAATAACGTTTTTATAAGCACAATTTTTTAAGAGGCGACCAAAGGCAATTGGGTGTACAGTAATTCTGTCATCCGGCGAAGACTGCTCCTTTTGGATATGGACTACATAAGGTGCCGCATCACCTGATTGATAATAAAGCCTAGCTACTGACGGTTGTAACTGACTTGAACCAGCATTATCCATTTTATCCTCATTATTTGCACATGTTACAGGAGGTTGCTCGACCTTATTCTCATTATCCTCTATATTTGTACATGTATTAGAAGAAGGTTGATCACCTTCATTTACAACAGCGCATTGACAAGTGTTCTCTTGATTTTTAGAGTTTCCTTTAGAACCGCGATTTTTTCTTCGCTTTTTGTTACAGTGTTTATACACATGTACTCATGTATCTGCTACTGCAGATATACGTTTTCGTTTAACTTTCAAATTCTCCACTAGGGTAAAAGAGCAATCAGTATCCATGGAGTCATTTTCATTATTGCTAATAGTTACGTGGAGGCCCACCTGAGGGCCTGTGCCCCCAGGATCCTCAGGAGGGTCCATATATAAATTAAATAATTATGACTTACCTATGTTACAGCTACTATAATTACACTAATAAACAAATAAAATATATATAAAAGAGTGAAAACAACTATAATATCTAACTTAACTGATCACTATTAAATTTTTATTTAATTCTTAACAAAAAAAACACGACCACCAGATTCTATGTTTCCCGCCTTTTTTTCTCTTGTAACTTCTTGTAGTTACAAAAAAAACAATAGAGAAGGAAGTTTCCTACTCTATTGTTTTTCTATAGGGTAGAGATTTCATATTAAAGTGCTGAATCCAATGTGCTTTCTATTATCATAAAAATATTTTAAAGTAGCAGCCGTATTGAGTATGACAGTTGTGTGTTGTGTCTGACATCTGTACTAACCGTAATCTTTGACCTTTATGTTCTGTGATCATTTGAAATCTGTCTGAGATCTAATCTGTGGATCATTTCCAATGGTTTTCTTGGCACAGTGATTCTAAGAAAAATCAATTTGTAGGCCTATTTCCTATTGTTAAAAGTAACAATGGTTGTTGGAGCCTTTCCCATTGCTAAATTATCTGTACTTTTAGTCAAACAGATAAGCAAACCCATTGCAAATGCTTGTAAAGAACGGGCCAAAAATAGTCCATTTTTCAGGACTTATGTTTGTATGCCTCCAGCGCAATGTAAGTATAATAAATTTTCTAATACATTAGTATTATGTACTTAATACTATGACATTATCTATTTTCAAGTCTAATATCTTATGGGTAAAGGTGGTATAACGTTCCAATGGCTTTTATCCGTTCATGTAACTTCTCATTCATACACCCCAGTTCTGGAATGTAATCAACAAATGATTCAAACTCCACCATTAAGTGGTATGGTTCATCCTACAATAAATCAATTGGACCTTCTCTAGTAACAGCATTCATCCACTTTGTCATTGGTATATATTATGCTGAATAGATGTAATATTTTGTAAAATGAAGGAATTGGTGTTTTTATTTCTTTTTTATTGATGTTAATGGAATGAAGCAACTGCCTGCGATTACGGTTTGCGCTGGCTGGTATCCCACTCGTGCAGCAGCGGAGGCTGCTAAAATGTGCATGAAGTTAGGTCAGGCAGCTCATAGTGGCAAAAGGCAAATTACTATGATAAAGGCAAATTAATATGATACTTATTTTATTTTACAAATTCCTTTCACATTTTTAAGCGTGTAATCCCCTTACAGAATGAAATTTGCTTTTTTTTCTTAGCTTCAGATATATATAAAAAAATCGGATTTTTTATATTTATTATAAACATCGGATATTTTAGTACCCTGCAATATACATAAGTAAAAGAAATATTGTTATTTTGCTGCACTTTTCTATAATGTAATGTTTATTTTCAGCTTTTCTCTACTGTTCTAATAAAAATAAATAATCAAAACATCATTTTTATCATAAAATTTTTATATTAGTTATTATTTTTAATATAACACTAGCTATTCGCCTCGGCTTCACACGGGTGTAAATGTATTATACATATAAACCTTCCCCTTGCATCACTATTAAAAAAAACACTACAAAATCCATTGCATAGTTTTAAAGTTTTAAGCATACATAGGGACAGACAGTGACATCGCCTTTATATTATGAGTATGTTGTGAAGACAAAGATAGGTGTATAGGAACATTTTGTACAAAATGGTTAGTGTTAACTCTTAGAATTATGTAGGTAATTCATATAAACCGATTTTGATCATATATGCATTTGTTTTAGTTTACAACTGGTGTGAAGTAAAAGCAAAAATGTGGATTCTCAATTTGGGTAAACCTGTTAATATTCCAGTGTTAAGCCAGGAAATGGCAATTGAATTAGGAGCTAACTTGCTTGGTGAAACTGTTATATTTGTTATTGGTGCTGGGTTATTAATAATAGAATACAACAGGTACCTGTATCCATTATTAATGTCATTTTGTTACATATTTCTTTGAGGTTACTTATTTAACCTAATTTGTTGTATTGTAGGCAAAGTAAAAAGGAAACTGCAAAGGAAAGTAAAAGGGAGGAGGAAATGCAACATATCACAACTACTATAACAGATCTGTACTTCAGAGTTCAACAACAGCAAACACAGCTCAGGGAAATGGAGAGAATTATTTATTCCATAAGTATGTACTTATTTTTGTTTTATTCAATAGCAGTCTTTCCTGTTTGTATTATTATTTCACCACCAACTAGGATAATATATCTTAGCAGTGAAATAATAAAGAAATATAAAGTATAGGACTAAATGATAATATTTTAATAAAGTAAAATACTATTATGAAGTAATGATAAAGAAATAATAATGTGATAATGTAAAATAATGGGCTAGGTTAACATTTTCAGATGAAAATATCTTTTTTCATGTTTTTTATTTGTTCGGCTTTAGCTTTAGACCTTACTTATGTTTGGAAGATAAAATATGAGAAAGTTTGGATTACATTTAATTATTTTTAAAGCTGTAAATAAAAAATGTTGTTTGATAGTTGTAACCTACATGGTTTTTTTTAATAAAGGTTTGAAAAAACTTTTTTGTAAAATTCTGATAAATAGTTTTAAAGTTATGAAGAAACAGATGTACTTTATTGCTCTACGAGTGCTTAGGTAAAAATATATAACTTAGGCTTAAATTTCTAAGTATGCTATAAAAAAAGTGAGATGGGGATTGAAGGCTAAATCAGGCAACAAACAAATATTATTATAAAATAATCTAAATATGAAACAAAGTTATATATGCTAACTAAAAATATATATTTATATTTTCTAGGTGGACAAAAACAGCCTGTACCTGAACCACCATCTGACCAAACTCCACCAGGGCCTCCAACTGCATCACCATCATCACAGAATATTAGTCATAATAGAAACTATGAAGATATGCCACTACCACATACTCCTTATCCCAACAAAGGAATAATTCTTCAGTCTCTTAACTATATTCAAATGGATGTTTTAAGTTCATTGTTTCCTTATAATGGTAGTAAACAAAATATATATATAGAAGAAAAGCCGGTACAGCAGCATCGGCGAGGGCCGGCGGTTTTGTCACAAGCATTGTACAATATCGAAAATAATTTCAGAAGTTTATTTTAAAATTATTTACCCTCTTACTAGATGCCAGAATTTTAGCCAAATATTAGGGAAGTATACTAAATAATTATATTATTTGCTTTATGATGAAGATAAAAATATCCTATATGGGCACTTTATTGTCATGACAATAAAGTAAATTAAAAATAATAAATATCAGCAAGTATAAACAATTAAATATCCAAACGTCACTTTGCTACAATGTTTTCGCTATGCAAAAATTTCGGTACCCACAAGTTTCTTATATATCGTGTGACTTATATAAAATCATTATTAATTAATATAATGTTTAAGCTTATATAAGTGTAGCACTTGAACGATATTTATAAATTAATATCTCATGTCACAAGTTTGTTGATTTAGTTGGTAGCATATTGCAGATACGTTTAAATTGTTATATGCAGTCTGCCCATAAACCATTTTAAATTATAGTCATTAAATTGACCTATACATATAATACAAAGTGTAAAATTGTACTGTTCACAACTATAGGTGTTATAAAAAAATTGGCAAGAGGCAACATGACTGCTTCATAATTTTTCATGTAAATATGTATAAATATACACTTAGGTACATTTTATGGTTTTGGATCAAAGTCCAATTAAATTTATATTCTTTGTAGTTCTTAAACTTGGTGCATTATTGGCGTACATTTTTTTAATAGATCATATTTTTGAGAATAATGCAAACATAACTAATAACATAATTATATGTAATTATTTGTATATATCATCAATTAGAATACTCAAATCATCATCATGATACAAAATATCATCAAATAGAACTCTTGAATTACATAGAGTATAAATTTTGAATTGGTTTTGGAATTCATTAATTTATTGTAGTCTACTTTTATGAAGTTGTAATTGTTTAGAATTACTATTAATAAATTACAATTATACATTTCGTTTTAATTTGACTAGAACAATGCAGTTTACTCCTAGTATTTATATTATATTATATATTATTTTGATTACTTACTAGTAATTTGGTTAAACTGAGATTAATAATAGGGACTAATGAACTCATTGCTACCAAGTTATCATATCAGGCGGACTGAGATTGATGTCCACACGATTGCCATTGAAGCCATTATGATTGGTTCCTGATATGGTGCATTGTTATGAGTATCTTAATGCTTGTATTCAAATATACAGTATTCAAAGGTAAATATGTCCATTTCAATGCTGTGAACAGTGTGATAGTTGATAATGCCTCCTATTACTACATCTAAGATATTAGTGTAGTTCATGTGGAATCTGACTCTTAATAGAAGTTGGTATAATATGGGATGTTCAACATAAATAGTACATGTGTATGAGAGGGAAATTTATTAATCAAGCCATTCATTCATATAAATGCAATCTTGTGGTGTAATCAGTCCTACTGAACAACATTTGTGTATAAGAGGACAAACTCCACAGGGTACTTGAACTAATCCGGGCGCAGGTAGAAGTGGTTCTATTGCACGAAACAATTTGCTACCATCAGGGTATGCAGTGCTTTCTGCTTTGCCATCATACACTAATGTATTTAATATTGTTATCACATCTTCTACTTCTAGCTTAACCTGAAAAGAAATATAAATATAATTTACTTTTAATAAAAAATTAGTTACATGGAGAGAAATTTTCTTTTAACATTTTTTTTTATACCACAATGGTGGCCATCAAGCATACGGCCCATCTGATGGTAAATGGTTATTGTAGCCTATGAACGCCTGAAACACCAGGGGTATCACTTGCGCGTTGCCGACCCTTAAGAAACCTTAATATACCCTTTTTGAAAAACTCTATGCTGTAGTCTCGTGGGAAAACCTCGGCAGGAAGTTCATTCCACAATCTAAGTGTACGCGGGAGGAAACTCCTCTGAAACCGCACTGTTCGGGACCACTTAGGTTCCAGTGTGTGGGGATGAATTCCCTGTCGATGGCGAGCGGTGCGGCCATGTGCGGCCGAACTTGTGATTTATATAACAGAAGTCTCTGGTCCGCAGTGAAGTACCGCCTCGCTCTATTGAGCACACCGAGCTTCTTGGACGCCAGCTTTACCTTTTCTTCCAGGTGATTGCGGAACTCAACAGTACTAGAGATGTCGACACCGAGAATCCCAATACTCTTAGAGATGGTAACGGACGTGTTCTGGAATTGAGGAGCCACAGCAAAAGGGGTTTTCTTAGCGGTGAACGTGCAGGCTTGTATCTTAGTAGGATTTAATTGAACTAAATTCAGTCGCCCCCCATCGAAGACTCTGGTAAGAGTACTCTCGATTTCAGCCACAAGCTGTTCGTTTTGCCTCCACAACGGAAAGAGGGATATTAGCACGGCCCGTGAAATATGCGTCCCCGGTACTGTCATCCGCATAGCAATGAAGGTTAACTGTGGTTAACAGATTATTGATATGCAGCAAAAATAGTGTTGGGGAGAGAACAGAGCCTTGCGAGACGCGTTAATGTCCATGCTATCGGAGCAATTACCGTCTACCACGGTTTTGATGCATCTGCCAGACAAAAAAACTAGCGACCCATTTGCATAATCCCTCTGGTATTCCGTACGAGGGCAATTTCGATAGAAGACCTTGATGCCAAACCCGATCGAATGCCTTCGCTATGTCAAGGCCGACTGCCAACGCCTCACCTTTACTCTATGGCAAGAGCCCAGCGGTGTGTGAGATACGCTAAAAGATCACCAGTTGAGCGATTATGGCGAAAACCATATTGACGATCGCTTAATAGATCGTGATCCTCTAGGTATCCAAGGAGCTGTGTATTAATTACACGCTCCATCACCTTGGAGACTAGAGATGCGATAGCGATAGGCCTGTAGTTCGATGGGTTTGATCTGTCGCCCTTTTTTGGCACAGGGTGCAAAAGGGTGGTTTTCCATGATTGCGGAAATTGCCCAGAGGAGTATGAAAACGCGAAGAGGCGCGTGAGTAGCTCAACTCAGGAGCACACTTCTTTAACACCAATGCCGGTATGCCGTCTGGCCCATTCGACTTGTTGACATCAAGAGACAGTAACTCTCGCCGGACTCTCCATTGCGGATATTTCCGGCATAGAGCTACCACACCATGGGATGGTAGTAGGTATGGTGTCCCTAGCGTCTAGAGTCGAATTTGAGGCAAAAAGAGCGCACAACAAATCGGCCTTCTCTTTTGCACTGAGTGCCAAGTTATCATCCGGCTTCCGTAGTGATGGTAAGGACGACTGACAAAAGTTACCTTCGGCAGCTTTGTCGCTCTCCTGACGAAGTCGAATTTGGCTCTAGCAATTGCCCTCTTACTAAACCTAGATGCAGCATTTAAATTCTGCCTCGCATCAGATACGCTCGTTCTAACAATATCATTGTTAGAACGAGCCGTGCCTGAAAAGCAGTTTGCTTAGCCTGTCTGGCTTGTCTGCAAGACCTACTAAACCACGGTCGCTTTTTCGCCCCTGAAGCAACAAGAAAGTTTGAAATACAGTATTCCATACCCGCAAGTATGACTTCAGTGACGGCGGCTGTACAGATATCGACGTCTTCTGATGCAAAGCAGTACTGCTTCCATGGGTACGATGCGTAGAATTCTCGCAATCTATCCCAATCTGCTGACTTGTAATGCCACATGCGACGTTGACACGGAGGTCGGGATGTGGCAGGACTTGTGCACGGTACCTGGGATCGGATAAGACAGTGATCTGAAGAACGAAGTGGTGCCTCCACGGTCACTGAATATCCGTCCGGATGTGTAGCCAGCAGAAGATCAAGTATTCTGATCTGGTATTCTCGTTGGAGAAAGCACCAGTTGTGAGAATCCATATGCCAGAGCAAACTCGTGAGCAGTTCTCCCCGCGTGGTCGATGAGCCGATAACGGAGCTACTCGGTGTAATGGGCATTGAAGTCTCCAAGTATCACTAACTTCGCGGAGGGACACTGTTCAAGAATTTTATCAGACGTCAATTGAAGGTGCTCAAAGAGTCGGGTCGTATCCTCGTCACCGCTATGAGACCTGTACAAGCACGTATAGATGCCGGTGTAGTCACCCTGATCTACTCGTACCCATAGAACAGACAGGTCTTTGTCTTCTAGACCAAGAAGGCGGCGACAGCAGATATCCCCCCGGACATACAAACATACCCCGGCACGACGTACAAATTTATGCTCGAGTTTATACCCAGGGTATAGTAGGTATGAAGTATCAGCCGGAGAGGATATCTGGGTTTCCTTAAGGAATAAAAGGGTCGCCTTGGCGGTCTCAAGGTGTTGGTGGACCGCATTGACGTTTCCGTGAAGGCCCCTGATGTTACAGAAATCCATATCTAATGTGGATTGGGGTGCCGCTGAAGTACTACATTTCCTTTTTTTGCTTCTGGTCATGGGTGATTTTTTTTAAGGTTAAAGGGGAGTGGTTGCACCGGTATCAGAAAGGACAAAAGGTGTATCAACGCATCCCAGCATTGCACAGGTTGGGCGACTTGGTGGCACGGCGACCGGAAGGTCGCCCCACTGGTGTAGTAGCCGGATCCACTCCGGTCTCCTCCTCCAGCACGACTACTTCACCAGGGATTATGCACAGGCGGCGGTTCAGCCTCCCAGGGCGGAGATTATATAATCCCTGGGTTCGGGAACCCAACAACCTGCAGGCGGCCAGCAGTTAACCGTTTCACGGGATCTACCTGAACGCCGCGCCGCCACTTCACGCCTATGCAATCCCGAGGCACTGTTGGACACACAGGTCCACCAATACCAGCACAACCAATCCCCATGGGGCTCTGGTCACCTTACTCACCACAGGAACACAGTGCTGTTGTGTAGTGCAAGTACAGCACTGTTTGGCTGTGGTTTTCCGCTTAGTGGAGGTACTATGCCAGTTCGGGCCGCCCCAAGTCGAGCAAGATGTATCGAAATACATCTTGCTGTGCCCTCCCTTCTAATAAAGGTAAATAATACATAGTATAAGGGAGGAGGGTATTATTAGTATAGTCAGTCAGTATTGTTTAGTAACCTATTTTATGCTAGCAATGAATATACTAATTTCAAACTTTTAACATTTGTCTGTCAGCCAGTTCAATTTATTCTGTAAGGTCTATTATTGATTATATCTCCAGTTGTATTCAGTTTCATCAAAATATTAGTAACAGCCTGGCTATGAAATATAAATCCTATTTGACAAACTATGAGATCACTAGTATAAATATGAACCTTACAGTTAGAAGTCAGGAAGAACTACTGCATGATAGATGAGTACTGTTATGACAAGATGTTACTTATTTTTATGTTACAGAATAAAATAATGTGATCATACATTACTAATTCCTAAATCAGCTATATATTTTTGTACTTCTGCAGCAGTGGCATAAGACTGTGTCCTTCCAAGAATTGGTCCACGGGGATTGTTCTTTATTTGGTCTGCCCTTTGCTGCAGGAATCTAAGGCACTGTCTGTTCAAAATGTCCACAAACTCAGACTCAAAATCTTGATCTTGATACCAAGCCCCACCTGATATAGATCTATCTGGTTCTAAATTGTACAGCATATATACTTTTTTCTTTGAAGCCTGAAATAAAAGGAGGTAAATAATTTCAAGCAAACATCATAATATGTATCTACAATTAATTGTGAAATAACAGTTATTAAAGTAAATTAATATATATTTAGATAATTAACTCACAGTAACACATTTGACGGCTTTTATTAGTTTCTTACTTTCTAAACTTTTGAGAACTTTATTAAGCTGTGTATTTGCTAAGTTGGAGCGAACCCTAATATCCCGAATCCATATACCTTTGTTACCAGCTTCTTCAATAAGATTAAAAACTACTTTTTCTTCATTGTCTGCACCTTTTACAGCTTGTTTATTTATCTGTGTTTTTAATCTGTAATAAAACAGAGACAATTGATTATTCAAGTAGTAGCAGTGAATAAATAAAAATAATAATTTATTAAAAATATATAGTTATAGAACAGAGGGAAAAATACAATAGTTTATTCTTGTATTAAAATTATAGAATATATATTTCAAAAATTGATAAAAATGTATCACCTGTATATTAATGAACCACCTTGTTTGAACAAATCTATCGAACCTTGCTGTAATAATCTATTTATCACTATTACACGCTCTCCTGAAGAAAGGTCAGGTAATGCAGCTGCGATGTCCTTATCTGTTATACCTTTGGGATTTTTCTTTGCGATATTTAGAATTTTTTCATTAATTACTTCTTCTGAAGAATTAGAAGTCATTATTGCAATAGATATATAATGCTATCTTTGATTGGTGAAAAAAGTATTTTATTCATATAAATAGTAGATATAATTTTCAAGAATAAAAATAATTTAATAGTTTTTTTACATTAATTACACTGATCTGGAAGCAATGTCCTTGTAATATCATAACATTTATAATATTAAAGGGTGCTTATTTCTTAAACGAAAAGCATACAAAAGTACTCAAACTAAACAACACATCTATGCTTTTAAAAAGCCTGTTGATTAAGTACATTTAGTTACTATTTCTTCACTGATACTAGTTGATTACTTTATCAATAAATATATGACGCTTTATTTACGATGTAAATATGAAATAAATATATATTGTTAGGATAGTGACTAAGGGTTAATTTAAATTTAAACAGCAAAAAAACATAATGAATGAATCGTTATTAAAAATAACGATTCCTTCAGTATGTTTTAATGTCAAAGCAAAGCGTAATAAGGTGTTTGTTTTTCATATTCCTAATAGTTTTTAATTATTCCAACTTGCTTATTTAGCTATTTTATTAAGTAATGTGTGAATGTTTTAAAATTAAATTATAGAATAATAAATAGTTTAAAAAATTACCTTGTTTCCAGCCCAGTAAAAATTTAAGAATAAAGCAACTTCATTTTGATTTTTGAAGTATGTTGTCTTATTTGTTTGTATTTTAAACTAACTTTAGAATTAAATAATAAAATGATAGAATTATGTTTCATTTGATCTGTTTTGAATTTAAAAGTTATTCCAGTGAGCTAAATAGTTTTTCTTTTCCAATAATCTTGCCATGTCTGCTGTATTGTTCTAAAAATATGTGTAGGATCTGTTGAATTATTTGTTTTTAATATTTTTAATATATGTAATAAATCTGTTTTGTTTAAAATACTATCCAATTCTACTAGATATAGATGTATACTATAATTGTTTTTCTGTTTGGTGGACAAAGTTATCATAATATTTTTTGATATAAGAACTAAATAAATAATAATCAAGAATTTTAGTTTATTGTTTTGATTTCTTTAGCTTACCTGTATGCGTCAATCTGTTATTATTTTTGACTATAATGCAAAAATACCATAATGCCTAAATAATTCAAATTTATTTAATAATTCAATAATGAGGAAACTAGCACTGTGGAAACTTAGTGTTTTATTGTTTGTGAGTTTTCTGAGTATATATTGTTTGTATTGCAAAACTTATACAAATAATTTAGACAAGAAACCTTATTCAAGGTAACTAACTTACTTTATTTTAATCTAAATTATAAATGACTATATTTTGAATGTAGTTTGTGATATTTCTTAGTATAATATTGTTATCTATATTCAATTTGTTAGTATAAACTAACAAATTTATTGTTGTATAGTAAGTTGTAATTTATTATAATGACTAAAAATGTAAATCAGCACCTTTATATTCTGATAAAACAATAAATTTATTTCTTTTTAGAGCTGTTGAAGTGCAACTTAAAAAGGAAGTGGAAAGAATAATATTGTCATTTGTAGTTTGTGACTCAAGATACAATGAATCATTGAATGTTGTGAAATCTGTATTAATATTTACAAAGACACCAGTACACTTTGTTATATTTACTGATGAAAACTTAAGGCCAAAATTCAATGAGACATTGAGCAAATGGAGAATTATGACTAAAAATCAGTTGGAGTTTGAATTACACAAAATAAATTTTCCAGAGGCCCATAAGGAGGATTGGATGAATCTATTCAGTAAATGCGCTGCTCAAAGACTATTTATTCCGGTAAAAATATACAATTTTTATTTATTGACACAATGGTTTTTAAGAGACATTGAAAAATTTTATATAGTTCTATATATTAAGCTGGAATATCTGAGGCTGGATTCTCAATGGAGAATCACCTCTCACGATATCAGATAGTCAACAAATCTGCTTATAGTCTGGAAGACTGATTGCATGATATAAATAAAATAAAAAAAAAATATATTATGATTATAATGTTTGTCTGAACAAATTATGTACAACTCTATACTATGTATTAAGAATTAAGAAATGGAAATTCAACTGAGATTTTTATTCTAGAAACTAATACCTCACATAGACTCCATGATATATGTGGATACAGATACATTGTTCCTAGGACCTGCGGATGAATTATGGGGTTACTTCTCCCAGTTTAATAGCTCTCAGATATCTGCAATGGCATTGGAAGATGACAACCCAAATGTGTCTTGGTATCCTAGATTTGCGAAACATCCATTTTATGGGAAATATGGTAAATATATAATTCAGATTATTATTAGAGCTTAATACTACACAGTGTATTATATGCTAAACGAAAGACAATTTCAAAAGCAAATAGTAAGCAGAAATGTTCTTAACAAATACATGTAAGAAGTTTTATGCAGTTATATTTAATTTTATCCAGGGAAAGTGTTTAAAAAATATATTTTTTGGGATAATATGTTGAAAAGCAAGGTTTTATCTATATAACATTTATACCAATGAATAACATTCAGGTGTCTGTTTGTAATTTCACAAATACCTATACAGACTCACAATAATAGTAATACTGTAATAATTTAAAAAAAGGTAACATCTTTTTTTATAGGTGTGTAGAACAGAAAACTGTTCTGGTTCTATATACTTATTCTATAGAGTTAGCCTACATATTTTGTCACTGGTGCTTAGAGCATATTACCCACTTATTTGCATGTGTAACCCCACTGCAATGCCAATTAGGAAGATTACATTTTAACATACATAAATTATTTGCAAATAATCAACATAGCTGTTAGTCAATATTCCACTGACAGTACTAACATACTTACAAAATTGTTTTATAAAATATTTTTAAAATTAGATCTTTTTCCCATTTTAATCTTCTACACTATCAGTTTACACTGGCGGTGCATCAGTGGAGGATGAGGTCAGGTCAGTTAACCCATAGGCAGACCTTATCACTTCTTTTTTGCCCATCTGTTGGTAAATAGCTATCATACTATGAGTAATAAATTTATCAGTAATGTATCATGATGGTTACCAGGGGAGATGGCGTGGAGGTCAATCTAACATGGTACATTGCTAGCAATGGGGACATCAGTCCACATTTCTAACAATCCCCTTCCTCACAAATTACTGTAGTTCTAGATAAAGGCAATTATTGCATTTACAGGTGTGAATTCTGGTGTGATGTTGATGAATTTAACGCGTATGAGAACCTTCAGCTGGGTTGATTATGTCACTCCCATCATGCTGAAATGGAAGCTTTATATTCCTTGGGGAGATCAGGTACCTTATCTTAATTCCTTACTTATATTACTAAGTAAATATAAAATATATCTTTGATCTATTATTCAAGATGGTAGCCAGAGATGTTATATATACAGGTATATTATTTATTTTCTGTATGTTCATAATTAGCACCTTCTATATATATATATATATATATACATACTATATATGTATGTAACTAACGCAACCTCAAAATGTGTTCAGATGACATTGTATATTTAAAATGTTAATATACAACAATATTAAAGCAGCATTGATTTTGCTAGAGTATTTATTATCATTCACCACCGATGTACACTACTTTATTTTCTGTGGTTGTACTAGTTGGGATTGTTTATCAGACGTCTAGATTAGACTTCTTATACTACATAAATATAGTTGATTGGTGGGACAAGAAGTTCTCTTGCTTTGATAGTCTCTTATTATGCCAATCAATAGGTAGACTACTCAACTAAATACAGACATGGAAACGCGAGAATTAAATTACATAAAATAATTACATCCATCATAAAAACAATAATGTTACATAGCGTTGCAACTATTATATAATGAGCATTGAAATTACAGGAAAATACGTGTATAGGTAGAATAATAAATAAAAAATATGTATAGAAACACGTAATAAAAATAAGTAATTGTTCTGCATAGTTTAAGTAGGATCAAAAAAAAAAAAATGACAGCATCAAACAGGACATAGTGAAACATATGCAGATTGAAATTGTGATTTGAAATATGTATTACATTAAGACCGCGGAACGCGTGGTTAAAATATAAGTTCAAGAGAAAACACCTAATGGAAAAAATTGCAATAAAAAATACTATTATAAATAAGCGCTATGAAGGTCATTTGTTGGCCGCAAAACCGGAACAATTTTTATTTGTTTTACTAACGTCATTTACTGCTTATGTGCATTTCTTAATGTTATTTGGGTAAACAACATAAATTACATGTGTATGTTATATTTTGGTAACATTTTGTCATCACAGGACATCATAAATATAATATTCCATTATCACGAGCGCGCGGTGTTCGTACTACCATGTCGGTACAACTACCGCTCCGACCAGTGTATGTACGGCGACGCCTGCTTGGACGCCACCAAAAGAGGAATCTTCCTCCTCCACGGAAGCCGTAAAGCGTTTCACAGTCATAAACAACCTGCCTTTGAGGTAAGCAATATCTTCGGAATGTACAAAATAAATTTTGTGCATTGGTAATTTATAATTTTTGCAATCATTAAGGTTCGTTCCTGTTTTTGTCTCATGCTAGTTTCTACATAGCAGTATTTTATACAACAATTAGGAAGGTACTTAAATTTATCTATACCCTATACGCATAAAATAATCATAGTAATTGTAATCTTTGTATGTCATACCATACGTTTCATTTCAGGTTCGGTATTAGAGTTAACCCTGTATATATGCTAAGGTTATATAATATGTATCTTATTAATATTATAAATGCGAAAGTTTGTGAGTATGGATGGGTGTTTGTACTCTTTCACGCAAAAAGTACTGAACGGATTTTAATGAAAATTTATAGTAACATAGCTTATACATCAGAATAACACAGGCTATAATTTAAAAATATATTATGTAAATTGAGCGATATATAAGTGTGATGCAGACGAAGTCGCGCGGGTCAGTTAATGTAGGTATTATACCATATATACAATTGAGTTTGACTCTAGGTAAAAATATATCTTCATAAAGTGTTAAACAGCTAATCTATCTAATAAACAGGTAATCTTCATTTTCAACCTAAGGTAATTTTTTTTTCAGGCGATATATCGAGCAATTAACGAGTATAATATTGGTACCGATACAACAGATATTCTTTTGAATAAAATGGAAAAGTATTTCATGGAGGCGCCTACTTCTAACTGCGGAAACTTAAAAAATGCCTTTTTTCGAGTACCCATTAATACTTCTAATCAATTAAATGGCAAACCCAATAGATAGCTTGTAGATTGATTCAATCAACTATAGGATATTATTGTTATTAGTATTAGTCATATATAAAACAATACAGGTTGATTTTGATTTTTAAAATCAGTTAAGTATTAATGAAAGTATTAAATTAGGCATATGAATGTTTATTTTCGAGAATGATCTTTTGCACTGTAAGTTTTTTTTAATATGTGAGATTAATGAAGTTTTTAATACTCAGTGTAAAAAAGCAGTATTTCATCACCAAAGTTTGATATTCAACAACCCTATTACCAATTTTATTGTTGGTGTTTCAATTGCAAGGTTAAATTACTGCCTCACATATTTTAGGCATTTTTGAGGTTTACATTTGACACTGGAAATTCCAGATTAAAATTTAAAGGTGCAGATATAAATTTATGTTTAAGGATACCTATAAGGATTTGCTTACCTTAGAATGTATACCTACTTTTTTATTTATAGGTACAGTATTTAAGCATCCCGTCCTTGTTATACCCACATACGACTTACCGCTATGCGAGGGCTTATCGATAGCCACAAGTATCGACATCGCAATTTTAGCATCCAATATATGCCTTGACTAAGCTTTAGTCTGACAGGGATGGCTGATCATTACCTCCAAAAAAATTAAATTGTTGCTAGCCCATTTAAATAAAATCTAATAATATTGAAAAGAGTATTTATTTATCTGTTTCAGCTGACTAGTGTAAAAGGATCTGTTAAGTTTGGGTTCACGCAATGCTATAGCATACCGTAACGGCCGGAGTTATTTATTATTTAATAAAAATACATTAGAAAAAAACGATACCTATATCCACCCCTTCACCAGGGGTAAACTCATGAAAATGGCCAAAAAGTACCAAACTTTTGTTGCATAATTACACAATAGATCTAGTAAATAATAGTCTAAGTTTAACAACTTTATGGTTTTCGAAGCAATGATAGCAATGACATTCCTCTTAAAGTACTAACCTTACGCTCCCGATTATTTATTTAATCTGCTAGTAATAAATATTTGACAGTGTGATGATGATTAACATACACGCAAATGATTGTATAATATTGTATATGCAAGCTATGCATGCATACCGTCTTTTTACTGTTGTGTCCAGCGGTTAGTTAACCATCAGTAATGGTCATATTTTAAATCACTTGATTCGCGTTGTTATTGTACCTATTCCAATAGAAGGGAATGTTGCCACAAAATAGTTTTCAGTCTTTATTACCTACAAACTTATAACGCTAGAGGATGCCACCCACAAATTATTACTACCTCTACCTGATAGTGTGTGCGTATTAGTTAATGAATTAGCCAATGAAAAATCTTAGTGGCGTGACTTAAGTTATCCAGTATGACATTTATGTTTTATAGATCTCTATATTATGTATTTATTTGAAAATGTTCAAGCATCAAAATAAAGTTTTATTGAGATATTACCATTTCATTTATTGTATACCAACCCTTTCCTTCATAATTTGTAGGAAGTATGTATATATATATGTGTGTGTGTGTGTGTGTGTAATGTATACATGAACATACACGATATGCGTAGAAATTTATTATATGCCTTATTTGTAGTAAGTAATACTGGATAAAGAAATACGACAAAAGAGATGAGATCTAAATGGGTGCCAAGTTCAATGGTCTGTCCTGAAATGTATTTATAACAATATAAAATATCATTTCTTCTTATAACTTAGGATAATATACTGTAGCCTAAGGTCTAACTTGGCCAGTTCTCATATACCAATTATTACTTTCGATTGCTAGTTACTACTAATATTAAAATAGGAACCGACAAGTAACATGTTTAGAACTTGCGAAGGCTACAGTATATTTCGTATATGAAAACTAGCCAAGTTAGACCTTAGGCTACAGTATATTATCCTAAGTTATAAGAAGAAATGATATTTTATATTGTTATAAATACATTTCAGGACAGACCATTGAACCTGGCACCCATTTAGATCTCATCTCTTTTGTCGTAAAAGTCAACAATCAAGGCATATATCATAATATTAAACTCGGCTATCATTTTACATTTATGTTTTTGATGGGATATCATTACTTTTTGTACATAAATTATACGAGGTACTTATTTATAACTAAATTAATACCAAATTATTTTTGATAAATTACTGTATTTTTGTATATTTACGGGGTATAATTGTCTTTTTTTTGTGTTATTTTCTATATTTTCTTGTAACTTTTAAATGTTCAAGTGCAATGCCAATTCAGTATCAGGAATTTTTGGGCAAATCGGGGCGGTATAACGTCCACAGATGGTTGTACTCTACAATAGAGCTCTCGTGACTTGGATCTAAATTGTTAAGACGTACTCCATCTAAGGTTTTAACTCTGGAGAGTCCAACGTAAACCTGCTCTTTATTAAATATAGAGGAGCCTATGTTGAGAAGAGGACTGCCAAAACTAAGGCCTTGTGATTTGTGGATAGTAATAGCATATGTTAAGCAAATACGGAATTGTTCTCTTTCAACATATACATTATTTAATATCTGAAACTTCGTATTGACACGTTATAGTTTGTAAAGACGATTATGTAACAAATTGACTGTTATCTATTGAATTCTCAAGAAAACAATTTGTTACCAATGAGTTCTCATTCTCGAGTTAACTATACATTCCTACTTATAACTATACTAAAATTGTTATTAATTTTTGGTTTAAACTATTGTCTATACCATACGTATTTACTAAAATAATGTAATAATAATATATCCACAAATATATAAGTATAATTTAAGAAAGCTATGAATTTCGTAGCATAAATCGCAACCTTATAGGTTAGATATCGAGAAACAAAACATTGAGTTTTATTGCACCGCTCCCACACGGCGCCGCCGCGGCGCCCTATACCGAAATGCCTATTAATTAATAATTATTTATAAAAATAATGATTTTACACTATCGATGTGCGCTAAATATTGAAACAATAATTAATACCAAATCTCAGTTAATAACATAATAAATACGAAATTCGACTATACTCCTAGTTATAAGTACGAGTATATTTTAGACAGAATCTAAATTATAGCAACTAGTGTTTACCGCTCAATGCAATATTTGAAGTTTGCTAGTTATCGACACTGATGTGAAGGGGTCAACGTAAATTGGTAATGATCGACGTTTTCATACAATATTACTTTCCGTCCAGTACAAGATGAGATATTTTCGCCAGGGATCAATGTCAATTGGTGGCTATCGACGTTTTCATAGAATTTTAGTATTCGTCCAGTGTAAGTTGAAATAGAATCAATTAAAGTGAAAAATTGTACTAAATAGATAACAATTTACCAGTTTCAGATTTATTCCTTTATATTCACCTAATTACCTATCTGCATGCCAAATTTGAACTTCCTAGGTCATCTGGAAGTGGGTTATAATTTTGATCTATAGTTGATCAGTGATAAAAATGACGATTTTTGGACATTAATATCTAAATAACCGTTTGAGATATGTTTATGAAATTTGGAACACATATTTATCTCGCAAGTCTCAATATATGAACCAAATTTGACAGGTTTGTGTGTAAGAGTTTTTGAGTTATGAGGGGGTCAAAAGTGGCTCCAAATGGTTCGTGTAAATATACACACGGTGCTGCTTGCCAGTTTACTTGAAACTCGGCTTGACACGCTACCGCGTGTCTAGATAATATTTGAAAAACAGGTATTCTTATCCAATGCTGAAAATTGGCTTAGGAAATTAATACATCCAGGCGAGAAAATTAAAAACAAATGCTGATGTTAAACGACGTAAAAATAGAAAATAAAAAGGTATGAAGTCGAATTATTGTATCTACCTATAAAAGCTAAGGGGCCAAGCAAGTAGGAAACTGGAAATAATAGGTAGGTACACACAGATGTTTGTGGTCCTTTAGAAACGGAAACGTGGAATGGTTAAAGATATCTCTTAAATGTTTTAGATGATTATTGTAAAAAGAAAAAGTTAATTTGTTTTTTAAAAGAATGTCACAAGCGCTGTCTAAATATAATAGTTGTTCTATAAAGACGTAACAATTATTTTATACCAATTTTCCTCGTAAAACTCTTCAATTATTAGGTACTACTACATTAAAGTGTATCGCTTAAAATTTAAAAGCGAAGTTCCAACATATTTCATGAATATTATTGCAGAAGCAGAACGAGCGTCAAATTTGAAAGATGTTCTTCAAATTTCTACTTTCTAAGAAAAATCTTAAATTTAGAGTAATGTAATATTTAATGGAACCGCAAATATTTCAAACTATCTTTTATGTAATGCCACATATTATGAACTGATTTCCTTTTTAACTTTATGAAACGGAACTTTAAAATCATATAACCTTTTGTGTTCATTTTGTGACAAAGGAAGTAACGTATAAAAATGTTATTTATTTACTCTAGTCTATATTTACATAACAAAGTCGTTTATATTCATTGCTAGCAACTTTTGACCTTATTTTTTATAAGTACGAGTTATAATGTTAAAGATACTGACTAATAATTTGATATCTATTTACTACTATTATTAGACATATCTATATAACGAATTAAGAACAATGTAAATAAACTCTAAAAATTCCTTGTGGTGCGAGGAGAGACGCTGCCTGTGACGAATGTGTGGTACTCGCCCTGAAGATTTGCGGATGAACGAATGCGTAATCGTAGTAGGTGCTTACGTTCATTAAATTCCCATAAATAGTTATCCAAATACCTACTGTACCTACTACCTACACTACATTGTACTCTATTTTTCGCATATAACCTCTCGACTTTGTGCGTATAGAACCGAGATATAAATCTCCACTAATACTAAAAAGAGATTCGAAAAATGTTGTGAGTGCGTAACTTTAGTTTATTAGTGTATAACTTATATATTTACATTTATATTATATCCGTGTGATATAAATGTAGTTTAAAAAATGACGGAATCATTTTTCAAATAATGATAACTCTGGACTGTTTTGTACCAAATTGACAAGTTTGTGATATGGGTACTACACAATTGATAGAAATACTTAAATATTTTTTTGTAAGTAGGTACATACATAATATACATACAATAACTAAACCCACAACAATACCAACAATCATGCTAATGAATACAAATGTTTACGTCGTGCGAGGAAGCGTACCCGCAATCATCGTAGGTACATACCTTCCTTCTTTATCCAGTGTTCAGATGTCAGATGGATTGTCAATTATTGATGAATTCAACAGGGGCTTACCGATATTTAGCATAAAGTTGGTATAGATTTCTATCATCAGTGAGTCTGTCAAAAGCATAAATAGTCACACAAAATTTTTGGAATTGGCCAGATATATGATATTTCGTCGGTCATAGTATATTTATGGTTTACAGCTCTGATTGTTTACCTACTAACAACGCCCTATTATTATATATTATAGTCAACTTTTATATCAGTAAATATTATTAATGTATATTATTACCTACATACCTATATCAATATCAAATTATGACATATGAATACAAATATTGAAATGTACGTAATTATAATGTAAAGTTTATGAATAATGTATTTGGTAGGTACCTACAAAAAACTAAGTGTATTACATTGTTATACATTGTACCTAATGAATACAATTTACATGATATTATAATAGTTAGTTGATGTTTATTTATAATACCACATAATAATTGAAATTAAAATGAAGCATTAGAATATTCGTTTATTATTCAAAGAATAGGAGGTTCGTAAATTTGTAAGCAAACACAACAAGACATACACACAAGATGACGTACACACAAGTAGGTACGTCATCTGTAAATAAATATCCAGCTACGAATATGGCAATAAAAAAATTGTCAACTGATCTCCTAAGTTTGTAGAACTAAAATAGGATTGACAACAAAGCAACTAGTGAACAACTTGTAAGGTTGTTCACATTGCCTTTCCCTATTTTTATAGATACAGCAAGCAACGGTTACTTACCATGCCACATCCATAGGATCACTGTTTATTACCTACCGCTTTCTATTTGGTGGGACAGCTTTCCAATGTAGCTTGCTGATACTCGTACTAGTCTAGTTTACCCATAACCATCTATTATTAAGGTAGTTGGTTGCACAAACTTTCGTTAACATCAAGTTCTTTTCTTTTCTAATCCACAGGAGTAGAAAAGAATGTCAACGGAGTGTTTACGTTCATACGCAATTTCTAAATTTTGTCCCTATTTAAGTTACTAATTTTAATTTTACTATAACTAGGATTAATTAGAAATTTATTAATTATTTTAAAAAGAAATATATATATATCGGCAAATTAAAAAAACTTATAAATAATACAGTTATTTCCATTGGAATTTATTGTGTACTTATATGAATAGGTTCTTTTATTTGTGTCTTTATTTATACCCTTAGCACCTGATCTGTTTACTTGGAAAAAGCTGTTCCTACGCAATTTCTTATTTGGATTTGATACAAGCTTAAGACTCATACCAGTAGTAGTACTCGTAGTTTTTTATATAAAGTACCTATCTCCATATATTGTCGTATAAAAATATAAAAATAAACAAAATGAATCAATTAAACAATTTTCACAGGTATTTCAAAACACATAAATTCACTTTTTCCCGCCATTAGTGCCCAGTGTACTTTCACTGATATAGTTGGGTAAAAACTGAGAACGGGGAAGGAATCTTTGTAGGTGTACTTGGTGCCTGCTTTTAAAGGACACGATGCCTTCTCACCATCTTCCGTTGTTATTTTGTCACAAATAGAGTTACCGTCCACCCCAACAAATGGTAGAGGTACTCCAAATACCTCAGCTGTGACGTGATTCTTCACTACTGATATATCTTTGTCTGTAAACAATTACAATTTGCAATTCTAAATTAATACTTTAATTAATATAACACTAAACGCTTTATTTTGATTTCGAAAAAATTACACGGTAAGGTATTGGTACTACCTTACACACACACAAACTTACTTATTTCTGAAGTCAATATACATATACGTATCAATTAGTACTGCTTTTAGGGCTACATAATTAATACATTGGCGCTTCGTATAGCACACAGACATGATTGTTTATAGGAAGTCATTCATTGCAGAAAATAGCTTACATATCTAATTCGGTTTGATATGTAGGTAGGTATTTTATCTGCAGAATGTGTTCATTGGGTTGACAATTTTAAAATGATACCTACTTAAAAATGAAACAGGGAAGATACTATGTTGTATGAAAATATTATATTTATAACTCGAAATAGAGATGTTACCTCGGGATTTTGCACATTTATCACTACCTTATTATTTTATTTGATATTTGCCATATCTGATGAGTTCAAAAATATATAGGTATCTAATGAACTCGGACTCGCAAGAAAGATAACTGAGATATCGCAATTAAACTACATATTTATAATATTATATTATATTTTTTAATACCTATATGCGAATGCTACTACATATTTTCTTCAGTTAGCGTATAAATTGCACTTTATATAAATAACATTAAGAGATAGGTAGTATGTGAGCAGTCTTACCTGGTGTAAAATGTACAGTGATGTGCTGGTTAGTTCCTTTTCTTAAAAGACAGGGTGTTTTCTTACACGGACTGAGATGTACATTCTCCGAAAGATTCTCTATAGACTTGTCTGTGAATTAAAAATAAAACAATGTATATGTGGGTATGTATAGAAATGTACCTTCACGATGAGAATTCAGAAATGCTACATACAGGCTTTATAAGTGTTCTTGAAAAAGAATAATTAGATATATAGCAAATATATCTAATTATTCTTTTTCAAGAACACTTATTTTTACTTTATGGATAGAGCTCTCTCAAGAAAGCAAGTGTTCAATACTCAATAGCGCAAATAGGAGTTCCTATGGGCTATGGCCTATTTGCTAATTTTGTTTTTCTGTCTACCGAACTTTAGCGCTATCACCCGTTGCAGGGCGTTGTTCCCTATAGTTGCATTGTAATTAAAACTCTATACTAATAATACAAACAGATAAATATATTTGTTTGTTTGGGATAATCACCGATTTTACTGATCCAATTTTAAACATTCTTTCAGTGTTAGAAAGGTATATAGCCTACAGCAGTGGGCACAATATGTGGCAATAGGCACAGTGCTGTAGGCTATATAACACCACGAGGGACGGATCAGCAATGAAAAATGAGGCAAAAAATGCTCATCTACAAAATCTATTTTTTTAGAGCCTCTTCTAAAAATAACTTAAACAACTGTTTAAATTCGTTAAAATTTCTGTTCAAAACACCTCCAAGGGAATATCTTCATACAGGTTCATGATTAATTTTCTCATAATTAAAAAAATATATTAAAATTAATCGAATAATGCTAATATTGACATTAGCATATAGTAAAGGCCTTTATTATATGCTAGTGTCGATATTGGCCTTTGACCTGACGACCAAAATGTCACTATTGACATTTCGGTCGTCAGGTCAATCAACGTAATATTCGTGAAGCTGTTAATCTCTATATACGAGTGATGCTATGAATTGCTACCATTCCAGTCGTCCTTCTAACATTGTTTCAACGTCTTCGCAGACAATTAAATGGTTTATTGTATGTATTTCTATTAACTTTACATTATCTGTACCTACATATCTAAACTAGTTTTGGTTTAGCTCTAATTGTTATATATATTTTCACTATAACCACAGATAACATAATATTACATACTATAACCAAATATAATTATACCCTAAATAGCTGTTACCCGCGACTTAGTCCGCATGGTTTTAAAATGTTTATTTTTATAATATTTTTTCTAAAATACAAGTACCTAAACAAACAAGAGTAAACAACACTAATAATTAAGAATAGCAAACATATTGACAGATATTTTTTAATTGTATAGGTACATTAGTGAAAAGCTGTGTATTGGAAATTACAAATAGGTATATATCTACCTACTAACAACTTTATTTAATTATATAGAATATCATGAAGTGTTATTATTAAACACTTCTATAATATTTTGTGCAGATGAAATATTACGAGTACACTAAACGGAAGTTCCTAGAGTCTATTTACATTTTTCATTCGCAGAATCGTGTTTCGAATAACATTCAATGTTAATAATATTATAGTTAACTTAAATTTTGAATTCAAATGATGTTAGAATCGTGGTATCTGATATTATGCGTCATACTTCTGTATATGCTCTGCATACGAATTATTGTGTGTATTTGTGTTACACGTAAGATGTTGCATGTCTGTATGAAAGTTGTTTGGATATTCGCAAATTATTAAAAATTAATTCCATTATTCAGTTATAAAATATTATTTGTGCAAAACATACAAACACAGATTAGGGTCACGTTATTGTTAAATATGAGTCCGCTAGTGACTTCACAATTCTAACTTTGAATGTTATTTCAAGAAGAATTAAGTGGTCGACGCTAATTGTTCACCTAACAAACATCTACGTTTTAGAATTTGATAACAAACGGGTATATTGTTGTAAGCCTTGATTTTGGGATCGCGGAGAGGTATCAAGTTACAATTCTAATAAAATCATAATCTGGTCTGCGGTCCTTTGATAATGATCATATTGAATTGTCCTATGCCATAATTATATATCAATAGTGTTACTAAATAAAATTTGCTGATGATCCAGATACAATAATCCGAATTAATTACAGCATTATACGATACAAGTAAATAGACTAAAATGCCATATCTAACACACCACAGAAAATACAAGTTATAAAGTACAGTATGTAAAAAAATGGATATACAGTTGTAATTACTTCATTTAGTCTTTATTTAAAGTAAAAGTAGGTAAGTAATCTCAAATTTGAATGGAACCCTAGGTAAGCGAGTCCGACTCGCACTTGCCCGATTTTTTCATAATATACAGCTTCATAGCGATATTCATAGCGACCACCGCTTGACCCTGAAGGTGAGTAAGCAAGTTAGAAAATCGCCAGTGACTTCTTTTAAGTAATTTGAATGGTAAACAAGATGACGATCTACGATACCGACAACGGTAAGTGGTAACCGTCACCCATATATATATATATATATATATATATATATATATATATATATATATATATATATATATATATATATATATATATATATATATATATATATATATATATATATATATATATATATATATATATATATATATATATATATATGCCCGTCAGACCACTCATCCGTTGCCATTTCAGAGGATTTGGATGTCATGCCTATTATCCTATAATCATACGATTGTTAATAATAGCAAATTAGCTGTAGGTATATTTAACTAATATTTTCACTGATTGTAATAAATTCACTCAGCGCAATGATGACATCACCAGAAATAAAAATTGATGATTTCCAGGATGAAACTGGAAGTACGACTACTGGAATACGCTGAATACATTAGTGAAGGATGAGGATGTCAGATGATTATGATGTGAAATCGGGTCGCTTAACTAACTTGAATTCTGTATTAATCGTGTATTCTATACAACAAGACAGTGCTAAATCGAAAAAAACATTAGATTTTTACCCTGGGATGTGGAGAGGTGCAGGGCCACATTAGGTACGTGATGGAATTATCTAATATGAAAGTTTCAAATAAAAATAATTTGAAACTTTATTACTTCTAGCTAGGTAAATTGTCAAAAAACATGACTTTGAGACAAATACCCTTACATAATTATTAGGTCCCAACAATTTGATTCGCTATATTAGATCACTTGTGAAGAAAAAACATAATCAAAGTGATAATAATTTGATATTTTTTAATATAGGTATGCTAGATACCTTTTCGTATTTAGATTTACTTTTCTAGGTTGTGAATGGAGTGACAATTACTTTTCAATAATCTGTTATTTTTTACCTATATAGTTAATTATCGGTGGTTACCCTTGGCCGCATATATAGTATATTTAATTAGTGTAGGTATCGTACTAGCTGTTATAAGAGCATTTGATTTAGCATCAAGTGTTGTTTTATAACTTAATAGTGTTATAGTACCTGTTTTACTTTTACCTTCTATAACAAAATATAATTATTTTACACCGAGTGAGCTAGTAGTCTAGTAAAAATCTGAAAAATACGTGTCAGACACTATAATTAAATATAGATTTATATTTACGTTACGGAACAGGTTATGGGAAAAGGTTTAGATATTCCACCACGTTATTTATTATTTAGAATTATGCTATACTAATTTTGAGCGCCCCCGTTTCGACCCCTTTTGCAGAGAAAATAAACCAAACATGTTTTTTTTTTTCAAATATATCACTTCCATAATACATTTGGTGCAATAAGTAAATAATATTTTAAAGTAATGATACGTACCTAATGCGTAACTTAACCATTTCATGATTATATCATCCTAAAGGACTAAAGACCCGTTAGATGAACTTAGTATGACCAGTCTCCATTTTATGTGCAGGATTAGAAGTGGTACCAATAAGTACGACGTAATAGCAGTTTGCGAAAGCTGCTATGTTCTGCATGCACTACTTCTTGATCTCTTTTTTTATATTTAACTAAACTTATTTATTTAACCACTTTATAGGTATTTACAATTCTTAGAGTATATTATTCAGTGTATTAAAGTCCGTTTCTTCCGTTTGTCTTCTAACACTACTCTTTATTATGAATCGGCAACTCATAAATAGGTACTTAACTATCGACAATCCAATACCACAGTAAGAAAACTAACAAATGTTTCTTTGGAATAGTTAGAAATGGCAGCTTTACAAAGCAGGGCTGCTAGCTAGAGTTTGTGAGTCCCCATACTTTTAATATTTATTTTACTTTTGTTTGGGCACTACAAAACCAGTTTTTATTTTTAGGATTTCGGACTAAACAGATAAAACGGAATGTTTCCGTACCTACCTACGATTTATTAATGATGCCTATGTGTACTATAAAATTCAATTTTGTTTGTTTTCGTTTATTTCA
The DNA here is from genome assembly GCF_030625045.1 of Achroia grisella. Classification (NCBI taxonomy): domain Eukaryota; kingdom Metazoa; phylum Arthropoda; class Insecta; order Lepidoptera; family Pyralidae; genus Achroia; species Achroia grisella. Next base: position 638,103 of record NW_026712925.1, read on the forward strand.
TCCTTACATTTTTTCTATATTTCCAAACGGAACTAGGTAATAGTTTATATCATTTATATTAATAGTAGGTAATAGGTACATACTCATTAATTGGTTACAAAAATCCACTTTAAATCAGTTATACCTATGCAGTTCGGATAATAATTATACGACATATGGACCTACCTACGTCGGTACATATGTCGTTCGTTAAGATAACTATAGTGTGATATTCTGAGTACTACATACATGAGGACAAACAAGTTAAATATACGTAAATACTAATTAGCAATGAAATAGGTAATTGTAGAATCGTTCTAAGTGTGATGGGCAGAAATTATTGTAATTACAATTTATATTTTGTTCGATAAAAACAATCAAATCAATCTGGACAAATATGTTATTACTTACAACAGTCGTTAGTTAAACTATTATCTAATTTACCCATTTACAACATTTTTAAAGACGACTTGCATAACTGTAGATAGATGGTGTTGTGATGTTGTAACTGTCTCTTAAGTAAGTACAGGTATATCTTATTTAGTAATATGTATTTATTATTTATCCATGACTCACCAGGGCACTGTTCCACGGTCGTAGCAGTGGCGACAGCAAGGATTGCGGAGCACAAAAGCACAACTTGTTTGAATGGAACCATGATTACGTCTGCCTGACTACTGAGCGTTTCTCAGTCGACCCCGTCTCTCTACAAGTTACGGCTGTCGTTCCTATATTACTTTATTATTTACACTTTAGTCTCCAACTAGCATAACAATATTGTTAATACACAATAACTGCTACCTAATGTCTATTGCCATAAGATTTAAATGCGTTAATTAGCTTGATGACTTATGTTCACGTTACGTTAAGGACTTAAGCAGGTTCTGTAAACTTGTCTGTTGAGATTAAGACAATGGAAAAATATTACTTTAATAATTTTTAGATTAGTACCTACATTCCTATTAGATAATGTTAACTGTTATTTTTAATAATTTGTAATTTAATCAAAATAAAGATCTTTGAATATTTTTTATCAGTAATAATCCTTTAAAGGTTGATACCTATTAAAACATTAAAATATGTTACTATATATACCTTAGTATTTAATTTATATATAATTTCTTTTAAAATAGAAAACATATATATATATATATATATATATATATATATATATATATATATATATATACTCTAAGTAACTCGAAAATACATGTTTTTGTGAAGAAGCAGTATTTTTATTTTATTTATAAAAATTATATGTAGGTGAATATTACAGTACCTATAATATTTTTTTTAATAGGCTCATTATAAATGCTCATTATATTATATTAAGACTCTGTAGTGTTGTTGTGTTGGTGGCAGTCGTAGGGGTTCAATTCTGTCATCAACACTACAGGAGCCGATGTGGGTGGAGGCGTATCCCGTATTCCGGTGTCACCCATGGATGAGCCGTGGCGCATGGCGGGAGAACTAGGTAGAGTTATTAAGTGAAAGCGGAAATATCTAAATATCAGACCCGAATTATTTGTAATTGCTGTGAAAAATTGTGATTTCTAACATCAATATTATCTAATACAGATGTGTCGGCTTAAGTTGTTCATGCTTTTAATGATAGTTCTTGCTTTTATAGCGCCGAATATCTATTTTTGTCAGATTTTTTTCTATGTTTGTGAGGGTTCTGCCAATCCACCCTCCCTCGGTACCGCATCTGACGGTCACTAGGCTTCATAATACAACTATGGAAATCATATTAGAAGTTTATGACCGAATGTAAATGATTGATAATTTTAGGCTCTAACTCGCGGAGTAGTGATGGATGGACGGACAAAGGATATACGGTTTCAGTTATAAAATTGAAATACCATATACATCTATAGCTGAATCTGGATATTCGTTATACCACTGCACTTGAAGAGCGTCTTACTGATCATGATTTACGGTACGAAATACGAAAGGTATGTTTAAGTCATATCTATATTAGAAAATTTATGACTTTAAACAATATCTTAAAAAGGACAACCTTCTTAACCTTCTTAACCTTCTCTGGAAACCAGCTCACGTCGGTGTTGTTAGCAACGCAAAAGCTAATAAACTTGCTAATTCATAACAAAGTGTGAAATTCAAAGAAGGAAAAAAGTTTTAATACTAATCCCTGATTTATTCGTATACTTATAGACAATACAGTGATATAAAAGAAATTATTGAGTTTAGATGGCAACAAAAGAGGGAAGATTCCATAAAAAAAATAAAACAAATGGTTTATGAGGTACAGTTACTGGGTCACTGTGTTCTGTGATTGCCAACAATTCGCATTGCAGCACTTCATATTTACTGATAAATTGATAAAATAATATTATAATGTGGAGACCTCGTACTCCAACTAGAGTTCATTGAAGAACATACAAACTTATAACTGTATATTTGAATAGTGAATACGTAATATTATCATTTGAAGAGATAGATTTGTAAAAACGTTAGAAGTTTAGTTTTCCATACCACTGAAGGCAATGGCTGTATGGGTTGAATTATTTTGCCTTTCACAAAGATGAGAAAACCGAGACAAAAAAAAATAATATAAAAAAATAATAATAACTGAGCTAAGATTTTTGAACTTGTCAACTGAGAACGGAGTCTATGGAAAAAAGCGCGGGAAATGTTCGAAACGCCGGGAGTGTTTTTTGGATTTCTTTTTGTTTAATTTAATTTTACTATATATAAGGATTAGTTTTATTTATATATTGTAGACTAGATTAATTGTTTAATTATATATTTATTAATAGTAGTAGCAGTTGCTGCAAATATTGGTAAGTAACTTTAATATATAATATCTATTGAGAATGGACCCACCTATAGACCCTGGGGGAACAGTCCCCCAGGTGTCTGCAAATATAAATATTCCATTTAACAATTCTTTTGATATTTTATATGAATCTAGTATGGATACTGATGGGTCTAATATTACAATCACAAAACGTAAGCGAGTAAGGGGCGAACGCCGCATTAGCAAACACTGCAATAAAAAGCGTAGGAGACATCAAAAAAGTACCGAGACAAAATTAAAAGACAGTGACTGTCAATGTGTCGAAGAGGAAAAAAATAATTTAGAAATAATACCTGTAATTGACAATCAAAATTCAGATGTAATACCAGTAGTGAGTAGCTTCATAATTTTACAACTAGTAGTTGAAAATAATAATACATCCAAAAAAGCCACTCCTTCACCCACTTCTGTAAATAGGACTTTGTACAATACTGAAGATGTAGCACCTTTTGTAGTTCATGTTAAAAAAATGAAACAAATCCTACAGATAATGTAACATTACACCCCATCGCATTTGGTTGGTTTTTACATACAAATAAGATTTATAATGTTGTGAATGGCAGCCTCAAAAGAATAGGAAGAAACAGATTGGCTCTTGCTTTTTCAAACTTTTTAGATGCTAACTCTTTTTTAAACCACAGTAGTTTAATTGCCTATAATTATAATGCATTTATTCCTTCTTTTAATGTGACCCGCATGGGTATTGTAAGAGGTATTCCTAAAGACTGGACAGATGATGAAGTAATTAGCAATATTTCAGTACCTATAGGTTGTGGAAAAATTTTAAAAATACGTAGAATAAAAAAAAAGACTATAAATGATGGAGAAACGAACTTTATTAACACTGAAACAGTTGTTATAACATTTGATGGGCAAATTTTGCCAAAAAGAATATTTATGTTTTATACATCATTAACTGTAGATCTATACATTTATCCAACCATACAGTGCTACAATTGTTGTAGATTTGGACATGAAGTGTCGTTCAAATCCAAGGTGTTATAAGTGCAAACAAAGTCATACTGGTGATAAATGTGAAGCAGATGAAGACAGAATATGCTGTATTCTATGTAATGGTTCTCATTTCGCTATTAGTAAGAAGTGTCCTGAATATTCCCGCCAAAAAGCTATTAAAGAAACCATGGTGTGAGCCATGGTTTCTATTTTTATTTTTTCTCTTTCTGTGTTTCATATGCTGAAGCTATGAAATTTCATCCTCCAACCAGTAAATTATACTCAGACATTAAACCACATATCTAATCTTCTCCACAAAAAGACGAATCAGGCCATATTCAATCTTCTTATAAAAAACTGTTACACTTAAACCACGTTCTCCACAGAAACCACAACGCGGATATGATCGTTCTGCTCATGATGCCTTAATTAATGAATATAACATTCCTGCGCCCTCAAATGGCTGTGTACTAAGTAATAATAATAATACTAATAATCAATCAGTTGCTGATATTATATTTATGTTAATTAAATTCTTGACGCAATCTAATATGACACAAACCAATTTTTCACCGTCCAACGCTGCCAACCTGAATGTTATATCTCAAATTTTATCAACTCACAATGGACAACAAAGCCCACATTATTCAGTGGAATTGTCGTAGCATAACAAATAAGAAATCTGATCTATTTTATTTGATAAACAATTTTTCCCCTTTCATTATAGCTCTTCAAGAGACATGGTTAAAACCTGGATATCCATTTAAGATTCCAGGTTACTCATGTTTTCGTGATGATAGAGCTGACGGATATGGCGGTGTTGCCATATTGGTCAAAAACTCCCTTTCATATTTATTATTTTCCCTTCCTGCATTTAATGGAATTAATGCTATTGCATTAATAGTAAATAGTATTTGTTTTGTTAGTTTATATATTCCTACCCCCTCTTCTCAATTATATTCAAAACTAGAAAAAAATATATCTATTTTACCTAAACCTTTTCTTATTATGGGTTATTTTAATGCCCAACATCAATCGTGGGGCAGTACCACCTCTAATTATTACGGTGAGAAAATTATAAGTATAATCGACAGTCATAACTTATGTATAGTTAACTCGGGTGTACCAACACGTAGAACTGGCCCAAATGAAGGTGTTAGCGTCCCTGATATTTCTCTGATTCTCTCTGTTCTTCTGATTTAGCTTCTTCGTTTTCGTGGTCTCCTCACTACTCATCATTCGGAAGTGATCACTTTCCCCTTATTTTATCTTTACCTCATTCCATTCCTCCAAATCGGAAAACCGGTCCTCGTCTTAAATATAACTTAATGAATGCAGATTGGGTGACGTTTAAACAATATGTAGGCAATAGGATTTCAAAACTACCTCCTGTTTCTCACGGAAATGAGCACCAATGTTCGAATAGTTTAATAATGGTTATGAAGGAAGTTGCTGATATGCTATTTCCTATAAAAAATAGTGCTTCAGGAAAAATTCCATCCCCTCCTTGGTCGGATAAAGAATGTACAGACGTCATTAAACAGCGTAACGAAGCTGAAAAGAATTATAACAAGTATATGATGATCTTTGCCGAGCGATCTGTGGTTGGGTAAACACGTGGTCGAGCTAGTTTTAATTCTTTATTTAATTTTAAACGTCAAACTGTGTTGAGTTTGTATATATTCCTTTTTGTGTTGTCCTGTGATTTGTTTAACGAGTGGTTTCGGTGAGTGTTAGTTTTTGTATGACCCACCTCCATCAATAAAACGATGAAGGTGGGTGTAGACGAAGATCCTCCTGATGGTGGGGGACCTCTTACCCATCCAATTACCATGGACTGTGTGGAACTTTCACAACCCTCAATCGAGCTTGCTAATAATAGGAAGCGTCAAGCTTCAGACGACTCTACACCTGCAATTGATGGAAAAAAAACAAAATCACTTTCTAACTCTATTCAATCAGTTTATACGAAACCTGGTTTTGAAAGTGATGCACAGTTTAAATATAGAAGTACAGACTCAGGGCCATTTTCAGTTCATGTCAGTAGAGTGGAACCAGACGTATCTGCCGGCTATTCTATCCGACTTCTTAGGTTTGCACAATTCATTCATAAACACAATATCCCTGGAATTAAAGAAGAAGGCATCAAAGCCTTGGGTAGAAACAAAATTTCTGTAGAATTCTCTTCCCACTCTGACGCCAATAACTTTGTAAGTAACCCAATCTTATCAAATAATAACTATAGTGGAGTAATTCCTAAATTTCAAGTATCCCGGATGGGTGTCATACGCAATATTCCCACAGACTGGACATTGGAAGAACTACTTGAAAACTTAAAATCCCCAACTAGTTGTGGTCAAGTTATTAGAGCCAGAAGTCTTAATATTAAATCTCGAAAACCAGACAATAGTGTTAGCTGGGATCCATCCACTACAGTAGTACTAACCTTTGAGGGACAAATTCTTCCTGAAAAAGTTTATTGTTTCTATACCTCTCTCCCAGTGACTCCCTACAATCTCCCTACCATCCAGTGCCGTAACTGCTGCAGGTTTGGTCACATAAAAACACAGTGCCGATCACAGCCTAGATGTTTCCAATGTGGAGGTCAACATTCCGGTGATGTTTGTGTGACAAAAAAGAAGAGCAACCATTCTGTGTATTATGTGATGGTAACCATATAGCCACTAATTCGACATGCCCTGAACACATTAGACAAAAAAATATTAAAATTGTTATGGTTGAATATAACATTAGCCACATGGAAGCTTCAGCCAGATTCCCTGTCCCTAGGCGCTCCTATGCTGATATGACATCTACACCTCAGTCCAATATGTATCCCTCGCAGGCTTCTATCGCTCAATTATATGACCACCCCCCTCTGCAGTCACCCTACTCCTCCCCTCAGAAAACAGTATCTTATCGCAAAACAGTTTATAACTCCCCTCGTCCTCATGCTCCTCTCGGCGCTTTAACAGACAACCAGAAGTACATAGAAACCACTCCTCTTCCCACTCCTAATGATAACTTAATTGAATGACTTACTTGCACCTTAATAAACATTATCTCTAAATTCTCTGAAGCCTTACCGCCCAATGTCACTATCCTTGTTCAACAGCTCCTCACAAAGTTAATTGTTAATAATGGACCAGTCAGTCCTACAGTGGAACGTTAGAAGTATCAGAAACAAGAAGTCTGATCTCATTTACCTTCTTAATCACTATAAACCTGTTGTCACTGCCATCTCGGAGACATGGCTAAAACCTGGCACTCCATTTCGGGTATCAGGTCATGCTGTTCTCCGGGATGACAGGGATGATGGTTGGGCGGGTTCCGCCCTATTAGTATGTAAATCCTTTCCCTTTACACAAATTACCATACCTTCTCATAGCCCTGGCTCCCAAATTGTAGCAGTAAGAGTACTCAATATCTCTTTTGTGTCTATTTATATCCCTCACCCAAATTATTCTCACATCTCAGAGTTGCAAACTATCCTAGGTACTATCCCTTCCCCTCTCATTGTGCTTGGTGATTTTAATTGCCATCACACTATGTGGGGATCACATTTTAATGACCCACTGTCCTCTTCCCTGCTGGACTTACTTGATGACCTGAATCTCTGCGTACTGAATGATGGATCCGCTACTCGACGCATTGCCCCTACCCAAAACCCGAGCTCCCCTGACCTTAGTCTTGCATCCCCAACTTTGATAAATAAACTTATCTGGCACATCCTTCCAAACTCATATAGTAGTGATCATCTACCCATAAATATTACCATAATTAACTCCACTTTCCCTCGCACCCCTGCTCCCCAACCTCTTCTGAAATACCGACTACCTAATGCTGACTGGGAAAAGTATTCTGCTCTCCTTGACCAAAAACTGACTCTCCTCCCTCCAAACAATGATCACAACTTTTTGCAAAATTATGACCAATTTATATCATGTCTTATGTCAGCTGCTGACGACTCAATTCCCATCAAAAACTCGACAATAAATAAAATCTGCTCTCCACCATGGTGGGATAATGAGTGCACCACATCCGTTAAACAGCGAAAAGATGCCGAAAACACATACGCACTAAACCTAACGATGGACAACTATTTGGCTTTTCGCAAAAATTGTGCTAGCACAAAATGACTCTTAGCTAAAAAAAAAAGATAGGATGGCAGAAATTTTGCGAATTTTATCCCCACGAACACATCCTTCAGTAGTCTGGAAGAAGTTAAATTCATTCCGCAAGGGATGTACTAGCGTGGAAGCTACTTCTAATGACCCTCTGCCATGGCTTAATAATCTGTATAACAATTTAGCTCCTCCATTCGCCCCCTCCCAAGACTTCCTCCCAATACCATCCCCTCCTGTGTCAAATGATAGAATGGACGAACCCTTCTCATACCCGGAGCTGTGCTGCACTCTCGACCACCTTAGAGACTCATCCCCTGGTATAGATGGTATTCCTTACTCCTTCATCCATAGGATCTCTATTTCTGCGAAAAAGAAGTTACTGGAAATATTGAATGCCGTCTTTGTATCAGGAAATGTACCGGAATCTTGGAAAACCCAAATCGTGGTTCCCATTCTAAAGCCTGGTAAGGATGCATCTGATGCCAGTTCGTACAGACCTATTGCTCTCTCCTCGGTTCTGGCAAAAATCATGGAACACTTATTAAAAAATAGGCTTGAGTGGATTTTAGAGAACAAAAACCTTCTACCGAACAGCCAATTTGGATTCAGACGTGGAAGAGGAACTATTGATAGTCTCAGTATTCTCACCAACGAAATCCGACTTGCCTTCTCCAAAAATCAGCATCTTATAGGCGTCTTTCTAGACGTCTCATCTGCGTAGGATAATGTCCAGCTTCCAATACTCAGGCAAAAATTGCAAAAGCTGAGTATCCCTGCGAGACTGACCAACATCATATGCAATCTCTTTATGGCCAGATCTATCTCTTTGCGCTTTCAAGGCTCTCTCCATCCTCCAAGACTGGTCTGGAAAGGCCTTCCTCAGGGCTCCGTCTTGAGCCCCCTCCTTTTTAATCTTTACACCTGCGATCTAGAGACATCTGTTTCCTGCTTCTGCAATACATTACAATATGCTGATGACATTGCCTTATATTTAGCTTCCGACTCCCTGCCTGGAATTGTCTCTGGCCTCAATAATGCCTTGTGGTATTTACACCAATGGCTAGAGGATCACGGCCTAGCTCTCTCCGTACCCAAATGTACGGCTGTTGTATTCACCCGGAAGAGACAAATTCCCCGTATACATCTTTCTCTTAATGGTCAGAATATCAAAACCGAAGACAAGGTTAAATTTCTCGGTATCATTCTAAACTCTAAACTCTCTGGTCTCCATCATCTCACTTACATCTCTAATAAGTGTGAGAGTGCAATTAACGTACTGAAAGCTCTCTCTGGAGTTCGTTGGGGGTCTCATACCTATAGTCAGAAGCTTCTGTACAACTTCATAGTTAGGAGCCTTTGATTACGGATGTTTCCTGCTAAAACCATGCAATAAAATTGCCTTGGCAAAACTTGACAGAATCCAATCAAGGTGCCTACGATTAGTTCTGGGTGCAATGAAATCTTCACCTAATAACGCAGTCTAAGTAGAATGTGTAGATCCTCCCCTCCAACTTCGCAGACAATTCCTTTCAGATAGATTCTTCCTAAATGCTTACCAGTACAACGACCATCCTTTGGTCGCAGCTTTAGAAACCCTGTCAGACCTAGCCTCCACATCCGCTTATTGGTCGCGTAAGGACCCTTCACCAATCCTCAAGAGTTTCCACACAATTAAAGCCTTGCCTTACTCAATCATTAGAACACATCGCAACCCTATCTTTGAATATGATTATAATTCCTTAATTTTTCACCCCACAGTGCATTTAAACTTTAATATCCAAAAACACAGCATTACAGCAAATCAGGATTTTAATAAAATTATAGAGGAATACTTTAGAGATTGGGTTCTCGTTTATACTGACGCGTCCAAGTTGTCTAATGACGACAACACTGGCGCTGCAGTATGGATCCCTAAATACAATATACTGCTCAGTTTTAAATGTCCTCCTCCCACATCGATTTTTACTGGAGAATCTATCGCCGTTTTAGAAGCTGTTTTATACGTAGAATCCCACCAAATTAATAAAACCCTAATCTTATCAGACTCTCTAAGTTGCTTACAAGATATCCAGAAGTATCCATTCCATGCCAAAAACAACTCTATTATATCCTTGGAAATACGACAAAGTCTCTACAAATGTCATAACTCTGGTATAAATGTTGCTCTAGCATGGATTCCTAGCCACTCGGGAATAATAGGGAACGAGTCAGTTGACTCGTGGGCCAGACAAGCGGTGAGTATGGGCAATACCACTCATAACAAATGTTATGCTCGTGATCTACGAGCACAGGCAAAGCCTCAGTTGATGCAGGTATGGCACCACCTTCCATGGCCCTGTCTGCTGGCGGAGTCTCCTCCGTGGGACTTGGTAGCGGAGCTCCACGCGTCAGTGTATCACTGGCGCGCGGAGCGACGTTCCATGGGGGAGGCACCCGCTGGCCACGAGATTGGAGCGCGGAGGTCCGACTTTCGGCGGATCCTCAGGATCAGGTGGAGAGAAAGGCTGGCCAGTCCATCGGCCGGCCTGAGGACCGTCGAGGCTGTCCGTTCCATCCTCAAAAGGTGGATAAGTAGGCGATGGCCACTGACGTACCGCATGACACAGATATTGTCCGGGCACGGTTGCTTCGGGCGGTATCTGTGTCATGTGGCGAGGAAGGAGCTGACGACCGGCTGCCACGAGTGCGGAGGTGTTGAGGACACGGCGCAACACACGCTGGAAATATGTCCAGCGTTTGAGAGTGAGCGCCGTGTCCTCACACGAATAGTGGGGGACGATCTCTCGCTGCCGAATTTAGTTCGGAGGATGATCAGTAGCGAGAGATCGTGGCTGGCGGTGAGCTCCTTCTGCGAGGAAGTTATCTCGCGGAAGGAGGCGGCGGAAAGGGACCGGGAGTCAGATCGTCCCGCTTCCCTCCGCCGCAGAAGAGCCAGGCCTAGAGGTGGGGGCGTATCCAACTCCGCCCCCCTCTATCCCCCACTGGGGCCGGGGTGACTGCCTTGAGGGAGGCAGTCCCCCCAATCCAAAGGCCCCGGAGGTGTGCGCGTGTACCCACACGCCTCCACAATGGAGTAGGGCGAAATAGGTCGCCCTAACCACAAAACGAGATGGGGCCTGCCCTACAACATCTACACTTGCGAATCCCCTGGCTCCGGCATAGGCGCTCGTAGGTACACCGTGTGGTTTTTGGTGAGTACAAATCTCACACACCGCCCCGCCCTCCCTCCGGCGGGGTGACGGTCTTTTGAAGATTTTCCACACGTTAAAAAAAAAAAAAAAAAGGCATGGCACCACCTATGGCAAAAAACGAGACTGGAAAAAGGAAAGTATTATGGAAGCATTCAACCGGAAATACTCTCCAAACCATGGTTCTTCTCCCAGCGCTCACTAGACAAATGGGTTACTTCAGTTATATGCCGCCTCCGACTAGGACATATATGTACTACCACTTTTCTTTTTAAAATCAGAGTTCGGGACCACTCTCTCTGTGAATGTGGCCTAGACGAAGGGACATTGGAGCACATATTTTTCACATGTCAAAACCTGTCAGTTCCACTCTACGATATGCTCCCCCGTAATATTGCCAGACCTATTAATATTCCTTTTCTTTTAACACTGGCCCACTCCCCTCTAGTTAAAATACTAGCCAAATTTATTGCTGTCAATAATATATTCAAATTCAAATTCAAATTCAAATTCAAAAATCATTTATTCATGTAGGACATTTTAGCCGCTTATGAACGTCAAATTTTTACATTATAATTTTATTTTTTTCCCTACCGTCCAGTTCGGTATATATAAAAATATAACCCCCTTTGTATATATTCCCCATATTTTAAAATCCTTGTCTATGTCATGTCTGTCAACCTGTTACATATATTTTATTATACATGTATTTTACTCAACCACTATTTTAATTGTAAGCTAACATGTGTTGTGTTGTCCTTATTCTTAACATTCTCAGCCAACTGAAACAGTCCTTTCTACGAACACAGTCAAGAAAACCGTAAACCACACCACTGTGTCTCCCAAACCACGACGTTGGCAAAATCACCGACCTCATTTGGTGGAAGCCATTTAAACTAAAAGAAGAAGAAGAAGAAGTATATGACATCAGAAAACTATGAAATTTATTGTGAAATATCTCGTTCCACCCGGAAACTACTAAAAAAAAAGAAGTTGGAAGGTTGGAGAAAGTTTTGTTCCTCAATCTGTCCCGAAGTTAACCTCTCTGTCGTTTGGAATAATATTAAAAGATTTAGATCTGTATATACCGGACACACATCGCTTTCCATAATGGATTCAAAATTAGCAGTCGAATTTTTAGACCGCCTTGCACCTAGTTACGTTCCAGAATATCATAATCAGCTTTCTCCACCAACCCAATTATCGAAACTCGATTCCCCTTTTAGTCTTATTGAATTTAAAGGGGTATTATCACATATTAAAGATTCTGCACCGGGAAAGGACGGTATACCGTACAAAAAAAACCGTTAAAAATTCTAATGATACAACACTAGTTTACTTTTTAGATTTAATTAATTCAGTAACACCTTCGGAGCCCTCTTCTTATCGCCCAATAGCACTTTCATGGGTATTACTGAAATTGGCTGAACACTTGGTGAAAAATCGTCTGGAGTGGTTTGTAGAAAGTAATAACTTACTTTCACCAAACCAGTTTGGATTTAGGAAGGGTAGAGGTACGTTAGATAACGTTAGTATTTTAACCTCAGATATTCACATAGCATTTTCGCAAAATGTGTTGATTTTATCAGCTTTCTTGGATATTAGTTCTACCTATGACAACGTCCTAATTACAATTCTTAGAACTAAATTGATAGCCTTGAATATTCCATTTATGCTTGCTAATTTTATTATTAATATTTTGTCAGAGAGAACAATAAAATTGGATTTAGGTGATGATAACAAACTATCCAGATCAGTATGGAAAGGTCTGCCTCAGGGATCAGTACTTAGTCCAATTTTAATATATATACTATTTAATATATATACATATGACCTTGAAACATCTCTTAGCAAATCCGTTAAAGTATTGCAATACGCGGATGACCTATTAATTTATTTAATAGATCATTCAATTCAATCTGCCTCTCAAAAATTGTCTGATAATCTTGACTTGTTGAAATTATGGTTAGACGCAAATGGTCTCGAACTTTCTGTATCGAAAAGTAGTGTAGTACTATTTACAAGAATGCGATCACCACCGCAAGTTAAGGTTTTCTATGATAGTTGTTACATCCCGGTTAAAACAGAGATTAAATTTTTAGGCATCGTCTTAGATAATAAATTAACTGGTTTATCCCACTGTAATTATATTTCTGCTAAATGCGAACGAAATCTAAATATTCTTAGATGTCTAGCAGGTGTATGGTGGGGAGCACATCCGTATTCTTTAAAACTAGCGTATAATGGCCTTATAAGGAGCGTCCTTGATTATGGAACTTTTTTGTTAGCGCCGGGAAGTTCTTTTGCCTTTAAGAAACTGGACCTAATACAATCCAAAGCTTTGAGAATTATATCCGGAGCAATGAAATCAAGCCCAATCAATGCTTTACAGGTTGAAATTGTAGATCCACCTCTAGATTTAAGAAGACAATATCTAGCTGATCGTTTTCATGTTCGCTGCTTACAGTTGTCTAACCATCCACTTATCTTAAAACTTCCACAAATACATCAGTATGTTACCTCATCTTCTTATTGGATACACAAAAAACCTCCGTGTTTAATAAAAAGCTTTGAAAAATATAAAGGAATATCTGCACCAATGTTTAGTTCCTCTTGTTCTCCAGTCTATAAATGCTCATATGAATCTCTGAATTTATGCCCTAACATTTATTATGACATAGGAATTTACAAAAATGATACGGAACAGGCAGCTAAATTCAAATTTATAATAGACACACAATGGAATGGATGGCATTGCATTTTCACAGACGCCTCAAAATCAAATAATTGTAGTTGTGTAGGTGTTGGTGAAATATCACGTACAGTATAATATCGTTCAAAAAATTAAACTTCCACCAGAGTCATCGGTGTTTACTGGGGAATGTATGGGTATTTTAAAAGCAATAGAATATGTACATATAATGAAATTACAAAAAGCAATCATTTTTACTGACTCAATGTCTTCACTACAAGCGTTAGCCAAATATCCTTTAAAATCGAAATCACTTCATTCTACTATTTACGATATACGAGAAAAACTTCAACTTTGTACATTAAAATAATATTCCGTTTCTTTTGCTTGGCTACCGGGACATTCTGGTATTCCAGGAAATAATAGGGCAGACCAAATTGCGAAGGAAGCTGTGCTTTGTGGAGATATGTTTCCTTATAAAAACTATTACAATGACCTAGCGTGTCTTCCAAAGTTGTATCTTAATAAATCTTGGAAGGAATATTGGCAGAACAGTAGTAAAACGAAAGGAAACCTTTACTGTCAGGTACAACACGACATTCCTATAAAGCCCTGGTTTTGTGGGATAAAGCTCGGGAAGACCGCGACAACTATATTAACTCGTATGCGTCTTGGTCACGTGTGCACACCGTCTCACCTTTATAAACTTGGTATTGTAGAAAGTTCCTGTTGTACCTGCGGTACTGAAGTGGTTGATCTAAATCACATTTTTTTCTCATGTCCGGATCTTGATCACTCCTCCTTTTTAAAACATCTCAGATCCATCCGTATCCCTTTCCCTACCTCTATTACAACTCTTCTTTTTCCAATGATCCTATTATTTATAAAATTTTAGCTGAATTTATATATTTAAATAGTATTAAAATTTAATATAATGTGTTCCGTATTGTATGTATATTATTTGTAAATATCGTATCCTATATAATTTCCTAACCTAATCCTTATCTCTATGCTACAAAATTTTCGTTGCTAGATATAAATTAATGACGTTTCCCCGTTTTGTTTTTGGCGAAATACCCTAAAATCAGGGTGAATGCCATACCACCAGAGAAAAAAAAAAACTTGTCAACTCTTTATATATTTATACCTTACTTCAATATTGATTGAACTTTAAATAATTGATACTTAATATATATGGATAAGACTTAAATTTTGAACACGAATTAAAACATAATGAATAAACATACATAAGAATTGGCCTTTAGCCTCATCACTTGTTCAAATATGAAGAAGTTTAAACGTAGACTAGGCTGTACGGTCTAAGGATCTTTGCCTGTTCCATCACTGAAAAGGAGATGGATGAATATGGAAAAAAAAAATTGTCCGGTCTTCGTAATTGTTTGTATATATTTTTCAAATTACGTTCTTACTTTGGCTTATAGTTCCAAGCTGTTTGGTTATATTTGGTTTTCTGGTGATATCTATATCATTCTGTTTATTAACAAGTATAAAACCAATATTATAGTAATATAAAATGTTTGCTGTAAAATTTCACAAACCAGTGGTTATCTTAAAACATAAACCTCAAAAACATTTATTGAGATTTATACATAAATTAGACAAACAAAACAAGCAATCTGTGATAACACCGGCTACCGACGTACTACATTATATAGACAACGTACCTGAATATAAATGCTTAAAAGACCAGTTACCGAAAGGTCTTTTAAAAAAATATAAAACGCCAGAAAGCATGTATTTAATAAACAAAAATACAGCTAAAGTAATAGCTGATACACTTAATAAATACATAGATAATAAATCACCAGTGGTGGAAGTGAATCCTGGATTAGGATATTTAAGTAAAGAATTACTTGACTCTGAAATTAATCATATTTATATGTTTGAATCATTGAATCACTTTTCATCTCATATACATGTAAGTATTGTTTCATACATGTGTATCTATGATATATATCTATTTAGTTGAATCATAAGCAATTTGTAGTGCTCTCTATAGCTTTTCATAACTATGAAAACAATAGAAATTTGTTTATCTTCCTCGAGAGCTAAACCTACAGTGGAAATTGTAAGTAATGAAGATGAGTAGCTGACCTACATGCATGATAGTGGGTAATTCCTAGTAGCTTTATTAATATAAGCAAACTAATCTGACTTCATGCTCATCATCTTTCACTGGTAGATCACCAGCATATAATGTTAGTGTAATAAATATTAATCCTTACAGAAAACCCTCAGTGATGTCATATACCATACCCCAATAGTGTGTACGACAGAAATGAAAGCTACTTGCAAAACTTGTCCTTATTTTGTAAATATATGTGTTTATATTGACAGCTGTTGCAGACTCAGTACCCTGATAAATGTACCTATAAAATAGCTGATTTCTTTGGCATGTGGAAATTGGCTTTTAAAGACAAAATGGATCAAGGCACTAGAATTAAAGATTTATTAGGTGATTTAGCTACTGATAATAATGGCAAGTATTTCTAATTGTATATTAACAAATACTACTTAATACTCAATATATATTTCAATGTTGATTTCACCTGTACTAATGGGTTGTGTTGGTTGACACTATTGAAAAAATAATATTTCTTAGACCATCATGTTTAATTTGCAAAAAACGTAATGTTTTTCAGAGGACAATCTATATTTAACTTAACTTAATTAACACATTAAACTTAAAGAATCTTTGAGTATTTGCAATTTTAAAATTGTTTTTTTTTCAGATAGAGTAGTTAAAATAGTGGGGTCTATGCCTGGCTTATCATTTATAAAACATTTAATGAACACTATTATATTTCACAATACAACAAATCAATTAGGAAGGCCAGATCTTTTTATTACAATGCCTGGTTATCATTATGAAGTAAGTATAATTGGAATGTATCATTTATTTGATGGAAATATTTGTGATATAATAAATTAATTTGTTTTGTTAACAGTGTTATAGTATATCAAAATTTATCTTACTAAAATTATAAAGCGGAAGTTTGTTAGTGTGATGGACAGATATTTGTTACTTTATCATGGAAAAGCTACTGAATGTATTTTAATGAAATGTTACAGTAATATAGCTTATATTACTATAATATTTATTTTACTATATAATTTGTTGCATTAAAATCTCTAAATTTTAATGCAACTTTCAACAACATATAGTGAATCAAGAGGAAGCTTTCTATGTATAATATATGTGTGTTATTGCATAGAACAAGCCAGGATGGGTTGATAATAGGCAATAAATTTAACGCAGATGAAACGGCAAGCACTGTTAGTATGTGATTAAAAAAAATTGTTTCTTTACTTATTACAGTTTCTTACAGATAATGAAATACAGTTCACCAAACACAAGTCAACTCCAGCCTTATTCCAACTTTTGTTTGATTTCAAAGTATTAAATAATGTTCCCAAAGTTCATTTTTTGCCATGGACATTTCCAGCAACTGGTAAACGGATGACAGTGGTATGTATTTTTTTCTTTATGATGACAGAATGGTTAGCCATCCTACATTAGTAAGCACTAGTGATGGATGGAAGGATGAGAATAAGACCAATTAGCATATTGCCCCAAATTAACCATAATTCCTAGGGGACACTGCAAGGAGGTTGAATTCAAAGTGCATTGCCAGCAATAGTGCTAACATAGTCCTATTTCTAACAATACCCAAGATGTAGGCAGTTATTGTGTTATTTTATGTAAAATTAAAATTATTAAGTTTTATATATAAAACATTTTATTCATATATAATATAGTATACAGTAATTTATTTCAACATTTTGATTGATGTAGAAGTACAATGTACAATTTACCCTTTATTCAATCAGAACAGTCCAAAATCTCCCTATTATGGTAACAGTAATTTCATTATTATGGGGGCAATACCAAGCTCTGTATTCAGCTCCTTTGTCCGGTTTCGTCCACTAGGCCTTCACCGTTCAGGCTATAAACTTTTTGAATGACTTACTTCTTGATATCAAGATCTACAAATAAATTTTCTTCAAAGCACAAATTAAGGGAATATTCTCTAAATTTATGGCAATATTTATCAATTTTTCTCTTCTCTCAATTCTATTGAATTGCCGTGACTATTATATACATATGTGTTTCTTCCATTGCTCTCTGAGTGACTTTGAGCTTATGCATGAGGCCCATAGTTAGCGACCACGTCTCTGTGCCGTATGTCGTCACTGGCAACACTCATTGGTCGTAAAACTTCGTCTTAAGACACTGCGGTAATCTGGACGAAAAGATATTATCTGGACGAACGATATTATCTGGATTCGACGATTGATCTATTTCTCGAAATTGGACCTACCTAGCTGGATAGTTTGCCCTAGATATATGTAGTGATCGACAATTTCGAGTATAGAATCTTCGATTTTTACGGGAGCAGGTACAACATGGGCGTTTCACATGATTTTCGTCTTGTCCATGTTCATTTTAAGACCTACTCCTTGTGAGACTCTACTGAGGTCTTCGAGCATTGTTCTAAGGTCTTCCAAGGTCTCAGCTATGACTACGATATCGTCGGCAAATCGAAGGTGATTGATATACTCGCCGTTAATGTTCATGCCCAGTCCGCTCCAGTCCAGAAGCTTGAAGACATCTTCCAACGCGGCGGTTAACAGCTTTGGCGATATAACATCGCCTTGCCACCACCTCGCTGCAGTTGGATAGGCTTCAAACTCTGGTCGTGAAGGCGAACTGACATAGTGGCGTTTGCGTACAGACATTTCAACGCTTCGATATATCGATAGTCAATTTGGCATCGCTGGAGAGACTATAGCACCACCCACGTCTCGATCGAATCAAAGACTTTTTCATAGTTCACAAACGCCAAGCAAAGTGGCAGGTTGTATTCTTCGGTCTTCTGAATTACCTGCCATAGCGTATGAATGTGTTCTATGGTACTGAAGCCTTTTCGGAACCCGGCTTGTTCGGAAGGCTGGAATTCATCAAACCTGCGTGCGAGACGATTTAATTCGACTCTCGAAAACTTATAAACATGGCTCAGCAGTGTTATGGGTCTGAAATTCTTCAGAAGCGATTTATCTCCCTTCTTGAAGAATAGAACCACCACACCCCTTTGCCACGCTTGAGGCGTTCTGCCCTCGGGGATGTCGGAGTTGAATAGGTTCTGAAGGATTTGTAGAACAGGTCTACCTCCAGCCTTCAGAAGCTCAGCGGTGACTCCACCACCGCCCGGCGCCTTGTTGTTTTTAAGTTGTTTCAGAGCCATACTAATTTCGTACAGGCTGACGTCCGGGATATCTTCGGTATAGTGTCGGGTTAATTTGGCTCTAGGATCTTTCGTCGTCGGGAGCCAGATCCCTGTTAAAGACTTTTGAGCCCTTGGTTTTCTCAATAGCCTCCTTTACACAATTTCTGTTAAAGTGGAGTAAGTCACGAGTCAAGGATTTAGAGATCTGCCTGCTAAGTTGCCTATACTGGGAAGCATCAGTCGGAAACGCCTATTACGCCTTTCATCCATCAGTTTGAGGGTAGAGAGAGATATTTTTCCGGTTCTATCTGCGCGGCGGGTTTTGAAGTGTTTAGACCCAGCCGCACAGACAGTTTCTACGAACCTGTTGTTGTAATCATCCACGTCAACGCAATCACCAAGGTATTCGAAACGGTGCTGCAATTCTAGCTGGAAGCTTTCGTGGTTTTGGATCTGTATAGGTGTTGGGCGGAGCGGAGATTTCATCAGTTGGGATCGTTCGAGTTTTAGATTCAGGTTCAATGTGCTTCTTACCATCCGGTGATCGCTCCCAATTTTGACAGTATTGATCACAGAGACATCATTGAAAATCTGTCTTTTCGTTGACGAGATGAAATCTATCTCGTTTTTGTGGCACCATCGGGACTAATCCATGTCCATTTCCGGTGTTCCGTCTTCTTGAAGGAGTTCATCATAAAGAGGCTCTCCCTCTCCATGAAGTCAGCCAGCATTTGACTTGGGATGGTCCGGTCACCGATACCAAATTGCCCCACTCTTAGCTCATCACCGTTCGTTTGCCCAAGTTTGCGTTGAAGTCCCACGATAACGCTATAATGAGTCTTTGTACTATGTATGGCTCTGGAGATATCCTCAAATATAGCCTCAACCTCATCGTCGGAGTGCGTCGAAGTTGGAGCGTATACTTGGATGACCTTCAACGAATACCGTTTTAAGAATAGAATAGAATAGTTTGGTTATTCTAAGTATCATGTACGCTACCCTAGTCGACATGCTCTCGACCTTGATAACATTACTCAAAAGGGACTTGTGCACGAGGAACCCGACACCGCCTTCCGCCATCCCGGAAGTATAGCAGATTCTTCGGACTTCAGAGATAATCCCACGATATGCCAGTGCAATCCGCTCAACTCTTCCTCCAGTTCAAATAGCTTCTCGTCGGTCCGCAGTGTTTGGACGTTATGTTGCCAGGGCCAGTCGTCGTTTATGGTAGCCTGGTCTTAACCGGGGATTCTTCGCGACCCCTGCCCCGCCGTTGCCATGACCGCTACCATGATCAAGACTAGCGGGGCTACCGGGGACTGGGGGCCAGGGCCTTGGGTGTAAATCCATTTGGGGGGATATTGCCATAATCGCCACGCTTGGCATGCGGGTTGGCGATCGCGGTGTGATGTTAGTTAGTAGAACGCTGCTGTGCGTCCACTGGTCGGTGAATCCCTTAGTCGCCTTTTACGACACCCACGAGAAGAGAGGGGGTGGTGCTATTCTTACGGCGACATCACACAAACAAAATACTATATATTATATTTAAGTATTTTGTAAATTTTGTTAACATATACATTGGATTCGCGCTAACCCGAGCCCCCTTGTAATCAGACATGGTCTATTATTTATTATTGAATATTTTTTTTGACAATCTTCGGTAATACATGATTGAACAAGTTTGAACTAGTTTGCATCACCACTGTCGTACTCGACGCGTAGGGTATTTGTTTTGATCATGAATGCTTAATTTGAATTTGACTACTCACATGTGATGGAAGATAGCGATGCAGTATAACATGTGCTCTTTGTTTACTGTTTATTCACATGTATACCTATCAGCTCAGAAGCGAGATCACAAAACACTGACATTTAAAGAAAAATGTGATATTTTAGATCGCCTAAATCGTAACGAATTATTTAGTAGTTGACATACATAATGAAGTATGATTTATACGTCAGAGTGCACATAGATACATACATATATAACATAGAATCTTATCATTGGATCTGTACTTTGTAGGATTACAAGGTACTCTTTTGTAAAAACTTCCGGACTATAGGAGACCCTTAGGCAGCACTCTATAATCCGAAAACTTCGATGGTCCGACACTGCCCTGCAAAACGTTTGTCGGTTAACCGGAGGTCCACTGTATGTATATATTTTAGTAATATAGTATATTATTGTATCCCTTATTTATTTTACGTTTTCTTTATAGGTATTTTGTTGCATTTAGTTTTTATGTTTGCACCGCCAACAATTATTCTCAACACTATCTATCAATGACAGATAGTGTTGAGAATAATTGTTGTGGGAGCAAAAATATAACTAATGGTAAACTGGTACAAAATGCGGCATGGTATTAAGTTTGCCAACTGTACACTATGTATTTGTAATGTGTGCATTAAAATGAATTAAATAAATAATATTATATTTTGTAGATGAATATCAACTGTATGTACCTAGTTAACATAACACAAAAGAAGAAATTACCTTGTCCACCTGAATATTTACCATTGCTTTGGTACTTTTTTAAACCGCATATGTTTTCGAAATCTACAAAAGTGATACCGTTCTTGGAGTAAGTACTGAAGTCTGTTAAGTAGATACATAATTTATTTACTATGTAATGATAATAAGTTCAAAAAATTTAACCAGAGCGTGTATTATGGGTACTAGGTAATTTATATAAATATTATAGTTGTATATATATACATACATGTATATTTATTTTGTAAATACATACATGGTATATCTACATAGAGAACACTCACTACATCACATACACTACACATGAATACAGGTGATTGACGAATCCAACCTGCGGCCATTAGAAGTAAGGTGAAGAAAATTTCGGTATTCCATTCTCTGACTGCACCATTACTGTTTGTGATCTTTTGTTCGCGCCAATATAGATTACTTTATACAGAGGTAAAACATCACAAAACTATTTAATCCGAATCCACAGTGTGCAAATGCGATCTATACTTTACTGATTTTTTTTCGTTTCTTAGGAAATATCATAATTATATGTTGTTGGTTTTAGGCAGTGGATACCAGGATGTGGCATATGGCTCATTTCTGGCCAAGATCCTCCAGACATTAATAAAGAAATAGCACCAGGCAAAGACGATGCAGAACTTCCACATATGACAATATTCACAGAATTTGGGGACCTGACTCTTAACCAGAAGTTAACTGTATTCAAAAAGTATGTTTCTTTGATTTTAAATTTAAGAATTACAATATTTTCTTCATTGTCATTTTATGTACATTCTTCTTGATGATCATAGTTATAGTATTGTATTTATGTCAGCTATATGAAACAGGAGGAAAGGGACCAATCTGTAAATGAACTACGCATATACATACACAGATGGCTTCAAAAATCAGAATGGTTCAGGAGCTGGAGCACATTCCCTCGACCTCAACATAAAGATATCGCGGTGTAAAAACAGTTCGATATTTCAATGTGAATGTTTTGTCCTGGCTGAGGCGGCAAGTGCTACTTAGAAGTTACGTGTTAACAACATTAACGTTAAATTCATATAGGACAGTGCAGCTATGCTGAAAACACGACAAAACAAGAAATCTAACAACAATTTGCTAACTGAGTGCCACAATCTAGTAATTATCCAGTGAATCACATGGTAACAATCATTATCCTTCTTTGAATTTTGACCTTGGATGTGCACAGAGATCAACTGAAATACATAACCAAGATGGAAAGATGGAAACAAACCACTAATTGTAAATCAGACATATCTGTATGTGTCGAATGTCATTGTCACCATGTCTGTGCTGACTGCGATTAT
The DNA here is from genome assembly GCF_030625045.1 of Achroia grisella. Classification (NCBI taxonomy): domain Eukaryota; kingdom Metazoa; phylum Arthropoda; class Insecta; order Lepidoptera; family Pyralidae; genus Achroia; species Achroia grisella. The sequence goes on from NW_026712925.1 coordinate 660,929, forward strand.
TGTATTTTTACCTGGATCGGTCTGTTGAATGATTGTGGGTTACCAACCTTAGGGTTAGAAGTGATTGCTGGTAATGGAATACTCATTACTAGTGGTCCAATTGCTATCAACATATTCTATCAGGTCGACCTCCATGCCCTGGAACCCATTTTGCTTAATATCTAGTGAATATGCTACAATTGGTTACTGGACCTAACTTCATCCTCATTAAATAATCCCCTACTGGTGCCAGGCCAGAGTATGCTACATATGTATCATGTATAGCATAGGCGTTTTATTTTTTAATACTTTAGATACACACATCACATAAGACTTTCAATTATTATTTCAGATTTGTGTCATTACCAGAATTTGAGCATTGTCAGTTCAGATTAACTATGGAAAACAACTTGCCCAAATTTATCTTACCTATTGAAGATGAAGACAAAGACAGTATTGGCACACATATTGACGAAATTGAGCACTCAGACTCAGATATAGATACGATGTGAAAATAAAAGATAATATTAGAAGGATATAAGTGTTTTTCTTCATATTTGCATTATATTAAATAACTCAAAAAATATCTATTAAATACAATAATAATACAATTTTTTAGAATAACAAAATAATCATACTATATTTATATAGTTAATTTTAACAAAAAAGTGACGTCTTTTCATCAGTGTAAGAGCCTGTTATCGCTACTATTGGAAATAAAAATAAACATAAACAAATAATTCACATAAAGCTCTTTGTTTCTGGTATTTAGTAGTCATTTACGAATTGTGAAACAAGCTCTAATAATTATAATTTAGCTTATTGATAAAATACTGACAACAAATTAAATAATTGAAATAAATAATGGTTAATGTTCTAATTTCCAACAAAATTTATTTTTTACAATCTAATTCATACTAACTATAGTTTAGTGGAATTATAATTTTAATTTACAATGTACAATTTGAAACAATTACACAAGTGTTTAATGTATCTAAAGAATATTAGTACAGGAATATTGCCTGCGCTAATGCTTTTAAGGACCCTATTCCAAAAAACCTGAACTAACAAGGAACAAGTAATAAGATTAGACCATGGATTATGACCAAATTTCGTCAAAGGCAATACACCAATGGATCAGTCCTCTCGGTTAGTAGACGATTCCCCCTTCTAATTTGACAAATAGCTAGTATTATTTGAGAATATTTTCCCATAAATTAATTTAATATATATACATTACCAGGTGTCTGTTGTAGCAATTTCGGAATGTATAGATCACTTACATGTTACATGTTTTTATCTACTAAAACGATTGATATGGTTTTTGTATTACTACTGACAATTGTAGTAGTCCGTTGTTAGTTTGGCTTATTGAGAGAAGGCACTTAATTTTATTGATAAACATCAAAGAAATTATTTCTATTAACAATTGATAAAATTAAATATTGCTTTTTTCATGAAAATTGCGTCTAAATTACTAAACCAGGCAATGGTTTTATTTCTACACATTATTAATCATATATACATAATCTTTCTTTGACTATAATGGAAATTATAGGGACGGGATTCTTTCTATGTTTAATGTGCTATTTATTGCTACTGAAACTTTTAACTTAGTAACAAGTAGCTACTGTGGTCTGAGTTTAAATCTATATATACATACAACAATTATTCTAAGTTACAATAATTCTAAAACAGTTTTCTAAGTATAGGTATTATTTATTATACCACCACCCCTATTTACAGATAATATACTACAATTAAGTACAAATGATTATTTATAAGATATAATATTATTACTGTTTTGCACATGCTGTTATAAATTTTGAAAATGTCTATCATTGTATGAATTATGACTATTAGTTTTGGGTGTTATATAATTCAAACTAGGAATATCTAAAGGTATTTGATTATTTTTCATTCCATATTTCTTTTGATTCGTAGATTTCTGGATATTCGAATTAGTATGGACATTAAAACTGATAGTATTCAAACTATTTGGTTTTAAATTTGGACTTGAAACAAAATCTGTCCATTCATCGTCGTCGACAAAAGTTGACTTTTTTGGTGGCTGTGATTGCTGTTTAGGCTTACTGGACACAAATTCACCCCAAATGTCGTCATCTGAATTTTGATTATTTACAATATTTTTTTTATTATGTACTGGAGAAGCAGTTTTACTGTGGCTACTAGTAGACTCGTTTTTCAAAGACTGCAGTGATTCCACAGGATTAAATCGTGACAAATCTTGTAAATCTATACCAGGGTTTGGCCAATTAATCTGTGAATAGCTTTCCAATGATAGTGGTTGTAAAATTTGACCACTTTTATGCTGTGTTTGCGTCAGTCCACTATTGGACTGCACTTGGTTCGAATGAGATATTGGCGTTGGTTGCAACATATTTGTATTATCTATAGAAATTCCTGGAGCTAACCCTGTTCCCGTGTTCATATTCACTACTATAGAACTTGTAATATCTACGTTGGTCGACAAAGGATCGGTTGTATTTTCGTTATTAGGAAGTGATATGTTGTCAGACTTGAGATTATCCATTACTGAATTAACAATGTTGAAATCATTTGTTTTTGATGGTGTGGATACATTTAAGTTCTCGACATTTTGTGATGACTTGCTCTCTAAACTGCCAAAATTAAATTCAAAAGTTGTATTTGTATTAGATGACAAAGCAGATTGAAAGGTGTCGAATTCATCTTCGAAACTACTACTACTGGCTAATTGTTTCTTTTCCATTTTTTTAATGACGGTAGGTACGTTTTTGTCTACTAAAGCACTTTGTGTTGTGTAGGATATATCGTGATCATTATGTCTTAAATCTTTGACATCCTGTTTATCAACACAAGAACTAGATACAAAGTCAGCAAAGTCATCAAATGTTTCTTTGACTTCTCCAGGGTCGGGCCAATTCAATGTAGGCATTATTGGTTCTATTTTAATAGGTTCCAACAATTGCGTTTCATAAATAATATTTGTTTTAGGTAATGTATTTGAAGTAGCTTCTTCTTTTAATTGTGGCTGATTTTGAGTTACCGTTATATTTTGCAGTGTAGTACTAGTACCAGATGTTCCCTTAAAATCTTGAAAATCCCAATATTCATCAGTCTCAGCATTATTACTAATTACATTATCAACAGAATTAATAATTTTATTTTCTTTGTTTTGAACATTGTCCATTACTGGTTGAGGAATAAGTACAGTGGGCGCAGGTCCACAATCGTAATGGATTGTTTTAGACCTTGGAGTTTCTGAATCAGTAGGCGTAAAAATATGAGTATCAGGGAGATTAATTTGACGTATAGGTTGAACACTTAAAGTGCTTGAGTATATTTTGTTTCCTTTTGTTGACATCGCTGCTTCAAAGACATCTAAATCGGTTGGCGCCGGTTCTATGACAGTCTTGTTACTATTATTACTACAGGCTGAAATATACAACAAATAATTTAAAGCTTTTTGGTATTGAGTAATTTCACATATTATTATAACGGTACATAGATTTCATACAAAATTATACCCATGGTTGCCTCTGCCTTGTCTATTTATACCACTAAACAACGTTTGATTATCGTTATTGTTTGAAGAAAAGGCAATGAAAATACAATGCACTTATAAAAAATAGTATAACACGCTGTAAGGGCCCGCAGGCGTTCTGTGAACCATGATGACGCATTATTCATAGTGCTGTACTATTCGCCATGTTAGCCCCTTTCCATGGTATGGACAGAAAAGCTCGTTTGCTATATCAGATACATATAAAATCCTGATATTAATTAAACGATAGCAGATTTACGATGTCAATGAAGGCTATTCCACAAATACATACCTAATATTATGAACAAAACATAATGATTGAGTTATACTTTCTTACTTTCCACATAGCTTTATTATTATAGTATACCTGCTAATTCAATAAATTGTTTCCAGCAAATATTAGTTACATTTAGTAACAAATAACATTTATATAAATCAATACCCAATCATAATGTTCTTAGGATTAACATTCACTCATAAATATTTGTAGTATAAAACACAGTGCTTGTGCAATTGAACAAACTTGTTAGTTTCTATTTGGATTTGGATGTTACTTACCATGTGAAAGCAATTCTGATATCTTGAAAGTGGAATGGTTATGAGCCATTTGGTCTAGAGTGGCCATGAGATGTTCTAAATCTAGGAGGAGAGCTTCAGCATAAGTGGCTAGGATATTGGATCAAGCAGGGAATATGAGTGGTGGTTTATCCATGTGCAAGACATGCAAAAAATGTACATTTGTGAGAAAATATTGTGAAGGTTATTTAGCATTATTCTACTAGACATAGTTTGATATTCTAGAATTACTGTTATGAGGAACCGATTTTGAAGACATCTTAATCTCAGACAAGAGTCAAGTTGTTGGTTTTGTTCCATATTAATATTTCAAGATTGGCAATACATAGAGCTTTATTGTATTCCAAACTATGCAGAACTATATCCTAAACAACTGTTAGAAATACTTAAATTCTTTTTTTTTTGCAAACATTTAACAATACAAATCTTTATATCTTGCAAGAAATCAAACCGGCAAAATAATAGGTAAGATGCTGTGTCATTTCCATACTTCTATTTAAAATACATACAAATTTAAATATGTACATTTTGACTATGAGTTACCATAGCTAGTATACCGCAGTTTGTAGTAATACACAATTCTGCATATGTATACATGTTGAAATTGTTTCTTGTTAGAGTAATATGTATAGGTTATTAGTTGTTACTTACATTCCTGTCCATTTGATGTAAATGGGTCAGTCCAGGTTCCAGATTTGTTTGTAACTTTATCATTGTTAGAAATCTCTCGCTGCATGGTACCTGGTGTGGTTTGTTTCTGTGGTTGAAGTGGTGCTGTGCTAAGATTTGCAGCATATTTTGGCATACTGTTGCAACTCCACTTAGGACTGAATAACTGAAATTGTAGTAATAAACATTAACAACAAAGAATGTCTGGGGTAATATATATTGATGTTGTTTGGTAGTAATAGTAATAGTAGTAGTAGATAAGTTTATCTAATTTTAATAATTATAACTGGTTTGCACCAATTTCAATGAATATTGAGGAGGAAAATCAGGTTAGTGAAATTACTAAAAATGTATACAATTAAAAAAAATACATAATTAAAAATAGTACCTTATAATAATATAAATATCAGTTTATAAAGTACAGATATAAAAACAATAAAGTTAACTTTGCTAGAACTTGTTTATGGGAACTAATTATTGTGTGTGTTTGCACCAATTTCAATGAATATTGAGGAGGAAAATCAGGTTAGTGAAATTACTAAAAATGTATACAATTAAAAAAAATCACCAAATCAATATTACTTAAATGTATACAACATAAGTATTACTTGCTATTAATAATTGACTACAAACATTTTTGGGTAAACAAGTAAACATTTTTTGTAAACTGACTGTGTTCTGTATTACTTAGCATTAATTCACCCAAAAGTAAGCCCTATATGTTAGTCTGGGATATGTATATAAAATTTCATTCATTTCTAGTAGTTTTTGTCTGAAAGAGTAAAACTTCAAATCAACTATTCTCACAAAATTAAACTTTGTAATATTAGTAGGATGAAACAACTCAACCCAATATGTATTTTATTTATAAAATACAGATATTAATACAAAACTGTTTAAATACTCACTATATTTCTAGAATCAATGCATAAAGCTTTTAATAGAGTTTTTTGTGCTAGAGATTTACTCCAATTTACCATATAAGGTTGGCGTACATCAGTTTCAACCAAGTGACCCCATGTTTCACTGAGTAAACCATCTAATGTTCCTTCAAACTTTTCTTCAGTCTCTTTAAATTCTTCTTCAAATATAGAGGTTAATATGTTATTTATTCTTTCCATTATTTGAACTTCAGTATCTGGTGATTGTAAATTTAAGACTGGTACTTGTTGATAAAGTGATTCATGTGCTTGAGGTAATGTAGTTCCTATAGTTTCTACAACAGAGGATTTAAAATCATCAAAATCTCCAAATTCATCTTCATTTTCTACACTTTGAGTGGCTTTCTTCTGTGTTTGAGTCTGGTTATAATCAGTAGATAAATCAGTATGTGACAGTGTTGTGTTTAACTGATTGCTGTTAATATTTTCAAAATTTGCTGTAAAATTACCAAAATCTGAGTTTTCTGTTTCAACATTCTCCCAAGGATTTTCAATCATTTGGATTGTATCAACAATACCAGGAATATTGTCAATGTCTTTATTGTGTGAACTAATAAATTGGAAGTCATCAAAGTCTTCATTCAATATATCTTCATTTTTAGCGTTAAGAGATCGATCCAATTCTTCTTTACTTGTTTCAGATACAACAACAGATGTATTTTGCAAATCTTGATTTTTTTCACTTTCATTCATTACTACAGTACTTTCATCTACTACATCAAAAGATTGCAAGTCTTCAACATGTTCTAAGCTTTCAGTATAATCATCTATATTTTGAGTTGTAGGGATATTACTCATATTGTTATTAATATTACTTAGAATATTTGGTAGTTCTTCTCTTATAGAATTATTGCCATCATTGCCATCAGTTAATGTTACTTCATCCTTTGGCTCATTTTTGCTGTTAACATTTACAGATTCTTCATCTAATTTTAAACCTAGATCTTCAACAATGTCTTCTTCAGTACTCAATTTATTTGTTATACTGGCCCCAGTGATTTTACCAGTATGAAAGTCAGATTCACTGAAAATGCCATTATTTACAAAATTTTCTATGTTTCCTATACTTGAAGATTCTTCAATATTTTCTGATAATGAAGATTTATAGTGATTAAATGAACTAAAATCTCCATAATTATATTCAGTGTTGTCATCATCATCATAATTTGAATCTATAAATATAAATTATTGAGTAAATGTTACATATTTATAGAAGTTCATTAAAGGGCCAATATTATTTAACAGGTTTAAAACAATTAGTGTTAAGTATATTGATGAGTTAGAGTATTAGTATCTCAATATTAAGTTACAATTTGTTTTTATACTCATCTAGAAGCAGATACTGTTCACATGAGATTAACATAAGAATCATCTTATGCTAACAATTGTTACCATCAATGAAAAGTAAATCCAATTGTTGCAGAACATTTTGTTCTCTGCTTGAATAGAGAATTTATTAAAAAATAGTACCTTATAATAATATAAATATCAGTTTATAAAGTACAGATATAAAAACAATAAAGTTAACTTTGCTAGAACTTGTTTATGGGAACTAATTATTGTACTTGATGTGGTTCCTATAATTCACACAAAATCATTATAAAAACATAATTTAATTGCATTGTTATTCACTATGTTCATTATATTGATGTTTATTAAAGTATATGTGGATTTGGGGTAAATTACTTACGATTATATTGCATATCAAAATCTTCAGTATCTTTGTCATCCTCGCATTGCTCAGGAGGTGGAGGAGTGCTACAAACAAGTGGAGGTATCGACATTTCTCGAAATTAAAACTGCACTGAAGATTTGTAAAAACAAACAATTTAACATTTGATGTTATTATAAATAATAACATGCCGCATGCTGTTTAAAAGTAATGATCTTCACAACTTAAAATGAAAACATCTGTTAATAATATCTAACAATTGAGATTTTACTAAGACGACTCGTAGATGCACATAGAATAGGCTCGTGTCATGTGTCAATCTGTCAGTACCAAAACAGAATATATAGAATGACTTCAGCACTGACAATATGAAATGAAAGTCATGGTACGGGTATTTCTATAATTATTTAATTTACTAAAAGAAGTTAAAGATATAAATAACAGGTTTACACTGTAATTAATGTACTAAATTCTTTTCGTAAAGTTCATTTGAGTACACAACTACCTCATAAAAAAAGTATATAGAAATGACGTCGAGTATTAGCGTAAGAAAACGTCTTTAAGCACGCTTTTGTAATTGCATGCATATGTAAGATTCAAAATTTTAAATCATTCGCCGATTTTCCATCTCTATAGTTCTCCCTTTGTATATGACTTGTCTGTACATATTGCTCTGTACTGAATTACCATTTACCAACTAAGCCGTTAGTCTGTGCAAGCCGCATCCGTATCCTAAACCAATCGGCTTTTAATTTTATATTTTATTGTTATATATTTAGGTGTATCTTTATAAAATTGATAAATCTTTAAAACACTGTCGCAAATAGTACTAAATAATTCAGGTAAGCAAAATTTTGTTGTATGTACATAAATTGTAATGTGATACGGCACAGAATTGAATAAATATTGTGAATCTCTTTATATATATTTAGCATACCTATAATCTAATTGAAAATGACTAAACTTTATACTTTTACCGATGTTGTGTATTGTGTGATTAGTTGGTACTGTTAATATAAGATTATAGAACTAAGAGAAAGCACTGTCAATAACCTTTGACATGTGTCATTGCTTACGTGTCTTCTCGGCTCCCTTTATCGCATAGATAGATACCTTCATTTTGTGAACCGTCCCCCATGTATTTTTATAAAAAGGTAACAAATCTTCGTGGCGACTAAGTTTTAAACATTTGTAACATAGAGGTCTGTATAAATTTGTCTTTACATGAGCTTTATTATTTGTTATCTACATTGTAGAACTTATTCCTCAAGTAGCGGTCATTTGAAAGCAATAGTAAAAAGCTTTTCAATTATCAACGTATTCGTATTTCACATGATATAGTGATTATGATTATTTTATTTATTGTGATGCCGTGTTAACTGATAAAGGAGCAATAACGGTAATCTATTTATTGACCCGGGTATCAATACCCTACAGGTTATTATTATTAAGTTCAGTAGGTACAGTGAGTGCAACAAAGTATATATACTATTATGTAGTATTCTTTTATATACTGTAGACTGCACAGATAAGATAATATAATTTTACTATCATATGTATTATGGATGCAAAAACACTTATAGGAATATCATACATCTCCACATCAACTTAAACATTGTCTCAACACACCACACTTATATGTTAAGACATCATATTCATATGTTTGATTATCTCTTTTAAAGATGCAAGTTCAATTGTCTATTGGACACCTGTTGGAGTAAACTAGTTAGTAAGAGTTAGTGAACCTGCCACATTGCCTTGAAAATATGTGTATGGAGTTCTATACAATTCACAAATGGAATAACCACATACAAAATTTGTCTCTGCATACCCATATAAACCAATTATCATTAAACTAGTTTTAATATATGTTTAAAATAGTATTGTATTTCTAGGTGGATAGGCCTGCATTGGATTCAATGGAATTGCAAGCAGTGCTGGTCTTGTGTGGTGTGGGAGTTATTGTAGTTGCTGTATTATTGCTAATGGGGTTGTTTTCAACCTCTGGCACTAGCTATGAAGAAGCTATTGCCCAGCAACGTAAAGCCACAACTGAATTGCTTGCCTTAGCAGAAAATAAGAACAAGCCAAAAAAGAGCAACAAAAAGGCAAATAAAAAGGTAAAATTATCTATAATATTAAATTATTTATAAGATAATACTTTCATCATCTTTCCATCTGTTATGCAAAAAACATACAAATATATATCTTGCTTGTAAACTTATTACTAAAATATTCAAAAAACTTAGCTGAAAAGCAACATATGTTTAAGTGTCTATTTAACTTTTGTAAATGATTGACAAGTCTGTGATTGTGATTAATGAAAATTTAAAACAATACACAGAATACATACATAGCTGTGTATTCTTTTTTATTATAGCTATATATAAGTCAAAGATTGAAACAAACCTATAATTGTCTGTTAACAGCTCTAAGAACCTAATAATAATGAAATATCCTGTGTTATTTTATTCACTTTTAAATAACAAGGTAAACAATTTTTTTTTATGCTGTTGATAATGCCTGTGGGCTGCCAGTGGAGAATGATAGGATGAGATTGAAGTCTGGTCAGTTAGTCCTTTGTAATGAATTCATCAGGAATTTACTACAAAAATAATAATATCTCAGCACCTCTCTGATTCTCCCACCTTCGCCAATAAATATTTAGTTTTTCCAAATTTGAAACAAATATCTTTTTATTCATACACAGTTAGCAAAGAAGGAGAAAAACAAGGAAAATGCTGGACTAACAACTGGCAGTGAACTTGAGAGTGAGGCACCAGCGGAGAGTGGCATTGATGATGATACTGTTCCTGCAGCAAAACCACATGTAGAATTTTGTCCACCGGTAGTTGTAGATGTTCCTCGGGATTCACCCCCAAATATTAAGGTAAGTTTTCTTCTAATGTTTTAATAACCAATACATAATTGGTAATCCCAATTTATATATGTTCACACATTATTTTGTTGGGGTGTGGGACCAACTTTGAGGCATATCCTATTTTTTTAATATCCAAAATCCTAATAAATATGTGTCTTATACTCATTGCACAAGTAAATCATCTCATGTCTTATTATAAATGAAAATTGCCTGGTACATATAACATCACAACTACTGGTTCTAACACTTTTTAATACACACAGATATTATACATTGATCATTGTAAAGAAATAACTTATAGATATAATTACAAAATAGAATCGCCTCTTATAATAAGAAAAATGAATATGGTTCCCAATTATTATAATGTGAGAAACTGTTAAATATCTTGCCATAACTTGCATTCAAACATTTTAATAGCATGTGTAAATGTCTGCTTCTGTCTTCTGATTCACCATCAACAATTCAATTTAACAGGGATCTGCCTATCTATAGTCTAATTTACATTAAATGTACACTTGTATAATTACAATTTTTTAACCCAATTTATCTGTCATCACAGACTTTGTAGGGTTGAGATTGACACCACCTTTGTAATTATTTTAGGTATTAAAATAGCATTAGTTATAGATTTATCAAAGTAATTTTGAAATGTATCAATGCCAACACTGGTTGTGTGAACAGTAATCTGTAATAACTTTTTAAATCAATTTATTAATTTATTGATCTCATGTGGTCATCTCATGGGTGTCATCTCTAATCATGTAGATTAAAAGTAGGATTACTTTAATCATAAGTAGTTCAATTATGATTACTAGTGATAATCATAATTATTAGTTTATTAAGGTTTGATTTAAAAATCAAGTAAGCCTGTGACCCTTTGATTTCCCTCTGATAAGGGTTTCACCAGATTCTTTGCAGGATTTTTTTCCAGGAATTCACCACCACCACTTACACTTTATTCTGATGTCCATAATAGGGACTTGACTGAAATAAATTTTATACAAAGTTATTTACTGTTTTACTACTTTGGGTCGGTCAAACAGCTTCCTTTGGTGGTGATGATGATGTCGATTTTTGAAGAACATAGATTCATCAAAATCATCATCAACCTCATCATTACCATCATAACAAGGATATTTTCATACATATTTTTATTCATAAGGATATGTCTCAACAGATCCGCAAACGCAGTAAGGATCCTAAAATTAAACCAATACTATTAAATAAAGAGGATCCAAGCTGCATTAGCAATTCGAACCCGCTACCTTTACCCACCGCAACTGTGGTCTCCAACCATTTTGAGGAGATGCATCCTAAGGACGAGTTCGAGTTATTGCAATCGTCACTCGCCGCTGAAAAAGTGAGTTGCCCTCCCGCACTCATCTTTGTTTTTGTCCCGTGTCGTGTTTGTTTTGAGTGGAAGTATGTTATTGTACATATTTTTGACATTGGTTACATCTTATGGTTTGCCTTTACACGTTTTTCATTTTTTTGTCTTATTGGTATTCATTGTACTCAGTACCTCAATGTCATCAGGTCATCACAATTAATATTAGTGATTTATATTTAGCATTATTTATGCTTAACTGCATGCTACATAATTTCTGTCTCATTGGTCTGGTTTCTGTTTTGTATATTTATCCATTATTTTTGAACTAAACTAACATAAATAAATTATAGTATACATTTCTTAATATAGGTAATTCTTTTAATTGATTTTAAATATTTTCTGTATATATAATAAGATAAATAAAACATGTGCCAGTGTGATTTATTTATATAAAGACTTGTTATAATTTTTTTTTTATGTATTTTGATCATTACTAAGTTGGAGTGAGTAATCTAATATGTACTGGCTTATGAAGATAATTATAATATATAATTATATATTTACTAGTTGCCCGAAAAGAAAGAAGAGATAATAGAGAAAAAGGAGAATAAAGCAGCTAAAATAGTAAAAGTAGGCAAAGTAAATTCGAAACCCATTCCGCCTACTGAGTCCATCAGGGATGAAGTCGCTCCAGAGCGAAACTACAGTGCCGATGTGCCAAAAGAACAACGTAAAGGTACCGCATTTTTACACTAACCTTATTTTTTAACAAGTAGTTTTTGCTGTAAGTTTTGTGGGTTTGTTATTCAGACCAAATTTTTAGAGAGAATTGTGTGGTTCAACTTTGATTTTCCATCAGGCCGATTGGTTAGAAATTAATTGATTAGAAATAAGGTTTTCTATGGTATTAAATGAAAAGTTATACATACCGAAAACTGCTTTTTGGCAACTTTTGCTTCAGATTAAAATTAACACTTATTTTTAATATTCAATTCGTTATATACCGTTTTTTATCTAGAAAATATCTTGTTCTATTATTAATATAGTTTTCCATTCACGATTAAAAATCATTCCTCCTATTTAGGCATGTATTTTCTTTATAATCAAAACATTAAAATTCTAAAATGGAATTATAGGTAGGAAAGCTGAGAAAAAGGTTGGGAATGAAGAAAAGTCAGATCTTGTTAGAGAGGAGGTTATTCCTCCATTGAACACACCACAACCAAGTGAGCTCACCACAGAAAAATTGCTGAAGCAAGCACTGGCTCCAAGCTCAGCACCAGCTGTTGCGGCCCCGCCACCAGTCATCAGGAACAAGAAAAAGAAGCCCGAGCCAAACATTGTCACACTTATGGGTGAGTACTAATGTCTTTCCAGTATATAGATATATGTCTAGTTACGCAACTTACTAAGCTTGCTTACCCTATCTATACTTATAATATTATAGAGGTAAAATTTATATGTTTGTTTGTGGTTATCTCCAGTTCTGATGATCTTATTTTAAAACTTATTTCACTGTTATATGTGAAAGTTTTTTACGTTAAAGTATATTCCCGAGGGCTGTATAATATAACGCCACGACCAATAGGACCGGAGCAGCAATGAAAAATGTGGCCAGAGAATATTAATTTTGAGTTCTGGTTGGCCTGCGTAAACCGTTAAAGTTAAGAGGCCTATTACAAAATGATGCCGCTCAACTTTAGGTTTAATCGCATGGATTTACGCACACACACAGAGATACACGCACACAGACGCAAATAACCGTGTAGCGCAATCGGTGTGGATTTAGTATGAACCATTTTGATCCTTGTAATATTTTAATTAATAATGTGATATGTTTCTACTTAACTGAGTAACATAAACTACTTGTTGTATTTTTTTAAATAACGTGATTTATCTTAATTATCAAAGTGCTAATAATGACCATATTTTTTTATTATATTATTCCTAGAGGGTTGATGTCAGGATGCTGGCCGATTGTACAACTAAAATATGAGTAACAGATAATTGGGATAAGGACAGGAAGATGAAATTACTATAACATAAATTTACTAATTAATTCTTCTTACATATTAATTCAGTTTATTTATTAATAGATACAATATAATTTATTATAAGGTCCCATCCTTATATGTATATTAGGTGTGTCCGCAACTTCGTCAGCGTGGTATAATGAAATTGACCAAATAAAGGAAATATATTTAGATTATAACCTAAAAAAGTTTCATTGTTTCACTTAAACAATGACGATACTTTTATACAACCTTTCATCTCCGCTTTTAATCCCTTACAATACTTTTTTCGCACTATAAAGTAGTCTATGACCTTTCTCAGGGTATACTATCTGTGTATATGTATATCTATCTATATAGACTACCTGTGTATATATATGGTAGTGAATTTACATGGTACAGGGGAATAACACCCGAGTTTTCAGGAATGGCAACGCATGAGGGAAACAATATGCTGATATGAACATGTCAGGTACTGTTCATGTATATAGGCGACGGTTACCCCTTTCCATCAGGAGAGCCGTCAGCTTGTTTGCCATTCTAAGTTGTAAAAAAAAAGCTTCAACTGCTATCATTGCTGTTCCTGCAGCATTGACGTCGCCGCATGATATTGGCTGATATTGCAGCTTCTCGTTCTTGGTTAGCCGATTCTTGATTCTTGATAAATAATTACTTGTTAATATCAAACCTTTTTATAAATTATTACAAGACGCCTCATTGATTATATGTAAGGAAATCACCATGAGCTATAGAGATTTTGGACAGAATCTTAAAAGACCTTAGAAACACCTCTGCTCTCATTGGCGGGATTACTTTTATACTTTTGCTGGAGATTTCTGAAAGACTCTGTGTCATTAACATCGTCTCCCTTATGGACTTTAATTGAAAGTTTAAAACTACTGACAAATTTGAGAGCTCATTTTTATGGAAGCACAGATAGTGATTTCCCACACTAACTACTCAAACTTGAGGAAGGAATTTCTCAAAAGCATGATCCAGTCATGAAATTTAAGCCCGCCGAACATGTGCAATGGCGTCCCATTGGATATGTTGCTTACTAAAGAATTGAAAGACAATTTAATTGTAGACCATTATAACCGGTACGATAGCTGGGCAACCAGCTTATATACCAAGAATACCGATGATTCCAACTGATCTGCCAATACCATTTTAACGACTTCAATTTCCGGTTAAAATATCATCTACACATGTAATAGATCTATGTATGTTTTGATCTTAAAAAACTACGCAGATTTTGATTCGTTGTTATTTAATAGACAGAATAGATAGACTCAAGAGGAAGGTTTATATATAACGTCCCAATACTGTACACGGATCTTTAAACGCGCGATAACCTATATATCCCATATTCACGCGGGCGATGCCGCGAGCTAAAAGCTAGTCTCTAAATAAAAACATTTATAATGTTGTTGACTTTTCACCCAAACACGCATAATTATTTGACATAACTGTACAGTAATGAAAGTCCAACGAGTATAATAACAGAATGGCTGCAATTTAGAAATATCTGTATTGTGTAAAATAAAATAAAGTAAATTGGATAAAATATCTCTAAACATTAAGGAATATAATTTATATATAATTTGGTAATTTATTTACAATCCACATTGCATACTAGATGATATAACACAAGACAAATGTACGTAAAAATAATAATGGTATTTTTATAAACAATAACCCAATTTTAATTTAGAAAAAACTACAAAATAAACATAAAGTAAAATTGGTTTACATTTTCTTACATTTTTCTCTCAGATAAGCGTTATTTTTAAAAATACTAAAATGTTCTCTTTTTTAATTTTAACAATTAATTGCCATTAGTGTGACGAAATACCATGCTCTTGTGCTTTTCATAGTGCAGCAGGGTAGGTAGGTTTTATTTGTAGCATAACTGTACTTTTGTCTTGGCATGCTAAAATAAATATTATATATATATATTTAACAACAACTTTAAATTAATATTCGTAGAAATAAGTATTAATAGCTAAATGGGTTTTTTCTAGCTATTACCAGAAATGAAAACGTATTTTATATTCTAATACTTTATTTGTACGTCTTAACACAACTGTGGCCAAGACAAGAATGAATAATTATCTCTAAATATCGTTTACAGATCAGTTTTGTACCCTCACTATTTTTATAAAAATTATGAAACTAACTCGGTCGATATCAATAACATTACTTCTATTTATAATTAAACAATTCATTATTAATCGGCATATAAGATCATGTCAACATTCAATTATTATAAATATATCTGCTATACAGCTCTGTATATTTATTATCGTAACTATTATAATCTAACATTCGGCCATTCTGATAAAAAGAGTTTGTCCTCAAACTTATTTGTATTTATATAAATCAATAATCATATAAGTATAATGTAAACAAAAACATTGATTAGTAATAACTACCCAAACAACTGAAGACACTCAAAGTCTAGTT
This sequence comes from Achroia grisella, assembly GCF_030625045.1. NCBI lineage: Eukaryota > Metazoa > Arthropoda > Insecta > Lepidoptera > Pyralidae > Achroia > Achroia grisella. The sequence continues at coordinate 677,005 of NW_026712925.1, forward strand.
ATTTTCGCACATCATTCATCATATCACACATAGCTACTTCAGTCTGCAGCGGACCCCTCATCGCGGAGTCAAGAGTTAAGTTCACTACAGGACTCCGCAACCGTGTCACGCCTTCCAGATTTCAGTATCAACACATATGATCATCTGCAGCGGGCCCCTCATCGTAGAGTCAAGAGTTAACTACAGTCAGTAACTATAGTTCGCTACAGGACTCCACGACCGTGCTTCGCATTCCAGATTCACAGAACATACAACCTGCAGTGGATCCCTCATCGAGAGTCAAGAGTATTTCTTTACTGCAGGACTCAGCGATCGTATCTCACATTCCAGATTCCAGTATGTACCACACAAATATCAAAATCTGTAGCGGACCCCTCATCACAAAGTCAAGAGTTTCTTTTCACTACAAGACTTCATGACCGTGACACGCATTCCAGATTATCAACAAATTACTTTCCATAAATTATTTATTCTCCATCAATATTACATTTATTCATAATAATGTTAAATCTTTACTAAACTATAACATACAATGTATCACTTCAATTATTCATTTGTTATAAATCAAGTACCAAGTTTATCTTCATCACAAGTTTAAGACATCTATAAATTCACAAATCTTAATCTACACAATCAATAAATTCTATAGTGCTTATACATATATATCTTATACTATATCAACCTATATAATTCTAATAAATGATTCACTTTCAATATCTATTAATTTGTTATCGTAAATCACATGGTACAATTAACTTTAAACAAATGTAAAACCAAATACATAGTAATTATCATCTTACGCTAGGCCCTCTCCACCATCTGAAGAATTGCTATCACTATTTGCCGCGACAGTAATCCAAGGTTGTATACGGTCTACTGACCAGACATTAGTATATTTACCTCGAGAGACATGAGAACCCGGAATACTAGATATTTCGTAACGATCATTTCCTAAAACTTTACTAACTCTAAATGGACCAGTGTATTTAGGCAAAAGTTTACGACTTTTGCCATTATTAGAAGGAGTAGTTTTTAATATTTTAACTAGATCTCCCACTGAGTATATTTTGGCTGTTTTTCTACTCTTATCAAATCTAGACCGTTGTTTAGCTTGATTATTTTCAATGTGTTCACTAATTTCCGTTCTTATTATGTCAGTTTGTTTGTCATTCTGTCTAGTTTCTATAATAGTCTCACCTAACAGTCCTTCGCCACGATTGAGAGGACGTTTACAAAATAATGATTCAGCGGGGGTTTTTCCCGTTCCTTTATTGAGCGTATTATTGAGACCCCACTGAATTTTCCCAAGATCTTGGTCCCATTTATTTTCGCCTTCCTTATCAGAGTAAACCCTAAGTCCATCTAATATTGTGCGATTATAGCGCTCAACCTGTCCGTTGGCTCTAGGGGCTGATACTGCATTTAAAATATGTCGAACTTCAAATTCATTACAGAATTTTTTAAATTCACTAGATGTAAAACATGATCCACGGTCTGTAATTATGCGTGATGGGTGTCCAAAAATGTAAAATATTTCTTTCAGAACTTTAATCGTGGGTTTTGTTTTAGTATTGCGCAATGGTTTAACGACACAAAACTTTGTAAATCCATCTACTACTACTAACAAATACTGATTCCCTTGCGTGCTTTTTACAAAAGGACCTAGGTGATCCGCATGGAGAGTGTGAAACGGAATATCAGTTTTAGGAATACTATGGAGAAAACCTTCTTTACATCCAGCTGGCTCCTTACCGAATGCACAATGTAAACAGGACTTTACGTACTTACTGACAAACTTATTCATTTTTGGAAACCAAAAATCTCTTTTAATCTTTTCTAGTGTCTTTTCTACCGAAAAATGTCCGATATCGTCGTGATTTCGTTGACATATCTGCCATCTTGCACCTTTCGGTACAACCCACTTTAAGTTTTCCCCAACTTTCCTGTACAGTCGATTATTTTTTACAATAAAATTCTCTTTTATATCTGCTATCTCATTGTATTTGGGGTCCTCTAAAGCATCTTTAATATACTGAATTTTTTCATCTGTCAACTGTAAACTAAGAAGCCAGTCATCCTGTGTAATATGCATTACTCGAGAAAAATGTGCTAATTTGTCACTATCGTCATTACAGGAAATGGGATTTCTACTGAGGGCATCTACATGCTGCATAGAATTACCAGGTCTATATTCAATTGAGCAATCATACTCTTGTAATGCTATCCACCACCGTGCTACCCTGGGTATCAAATCTCTTTTTGTAAAAGTTGATCGCAATGCACTACAATCAGTTACAATTGTAAAATGTTTTCCTAACAGGTAAACTCTAAATCGGTTTAAAGATGAAACGACTGCTAGTGTTTCTAACTCATACGCATGTAATTTCTCTTCATCTATTGTTGTTTTACGACTAAAGAATGCTACTGGTTGTAATTTAGAAGAAATAAATTCTTTTTGTAATAAAATACCACCCAAACCAATTTTTGATGCATCGCAATGCAACTCCGTTATGTAATTAGGGTTATATAAAGCTAATATTGGACGTTGTACTAATTTATCTTTCAAATTTGTAAATGCGTCTTTCTGATGATTTCCCCACACCCATGGAATATTTTGACGAGTGAGATCAGTTAACGGTCGTGCTATAACCGCAAAATCCTGAATAAACTTTCTAAAATAACTGGCGAGACCAATAAATTGTCGAACCTCGTGAACATTTTTGGGTTCAGGAAATGATTTCACGGCCTCAATTTTTCCATTACCAGGTTTCACTCCCTCAGCCGATATTTCAAACCCTAAATAATTTATTGTGGTGTCAAAAAAACGACATTTGTTTAAGTTTAAGGTCAATCCTGCATCTTTTAAAAGTAAAAAGGTCTGTTCTAATTTTTCTACACAGTCATCAAAACTAGTTCCCGCAATTAATAAGTCATCCATGTAAGCTATTGCGCACTTTTTATTACCTTTATTTAGCATTTTATTGACGGTACGTTGAAAAACTGCTGGACAATTAGCTAACCGAATGGAGCTCGTTTAAATTGGTATAACCCATCAGGAGTAATAAAGGCTGTTAAGTGTTTACAGCTATCTTTAACAGGAATTTGATAGTATCCACTAGACATATCCAGTGAAATGAAATAAACGTTTCCACTGAGAAGGTCAAGCTGGTCATCAATACGGGGTAATGGATAAAGGTCTTTAATTGTTTTTCTATTCAACGCCCTATAATCAATACAGAGTCTATAGCCTCCTGTTTTCTTTGAAACTAAAAGTACAGGGCTCGCGTATGCCGAATCTGATTCCTCTATTATGTCATTATCTTGTAGTTCCTTAACCATATCTCGCACGATATTTTTTTCAGTATGACTTAAACGATAAGGACGGTAAACTACTGGTGTGTCATCTGACAATTTTATGTCTAACTCGGAAATACTTGTACAACCTATTTCAGATAAATTAAGCGCGAAACAATCTCTATATTTATCAATTAAATCAAATACTTTAGTTTTTTGTTGTTCATTAAGGCCGTGGTTAATGTTTACTTCACTTCTATTAATAGGTTCTAATAAATGGGTCTTTAAACAAGTAAGTGACTTCTGGGACGTTGTATCTAAGAGAGCATCATCTAAACGGATGAGTTGTGCGCGCACAATCAAATAGTCTTTTACAAAATAAAGGGGTTTATCGAGGTCATTAACTTTTATAAGTAAAATTTTACACTCTCCTTTTATTATTTTATATATGCCTTCCTGTATACAGTATTCTTTACCTTCAATATTACGATAACTTCCTTTTATATAAATATCGGCATTTTTGTAATCGTGACAGTAACATTTTAATAAGTCTATATTTTGAATTTCAGAGTCAGATTGGACATACAACTTGCATTTATTATTTGTATCATTGTTCAATTTGATGTTAAGTAATTCCGAATCAATCGTACGAGACACGATGCTTAGGTAATTTTTGGTTTTAGTGATTACTACTTCTGGCAATTCCGTAAAATTCTGACCCACTAATAAGGGTATGTGAAGGTGGTTATCGCCAATAACATATGCAACAACCTCAGCTTCTACAGAATCGATACGTAACTGGAAGGATGTTTTTCCTAACAAGGGTATGTTAACATTAGCGACACCGCGTATCGAGGGTAGATTATCTTTAAAAATGTGCAACCCTAACTCGATAACTGTTCCATGTGTAATAAGCGTGCAGTCACTCCCCAAATCAACAAAACATTCAATTTCTCGGTGTTTATTAATGAAAGCTTGTTTATGATACTTTAAATTATGACTAGTTGCGCCATTAACAAATAATACCCGTTTCTCATTGTTTTTAGATTCATTTTTTTGAAAACAGTTATTGCTAAGGTGACCAAATCGTCTACACAAGTCACATTTTATTAATGGTTTAGGGCATTGATGTACCCTGTGGCCTTTATCTTTACAATTAAAACAAACCGCTGGTGGATTAAATTTCAGACTGCCTTGGGGGTTGACTATGCGACACTGAGCAGCCTTGTGTCCGATTTCGTCACATTTATTGCATACTATATTGTTAATAACCCTATTTTTATTCAATTGTGCGGTACGAGATATATCCTTCTGCTCTTTACATACATCCTTCAAGTATTTAAAAAGATCCTCAGTAGTGGTAAAACGGGCAGAAGACGCGCCTGCCCGTATGGTTCTATCATTAATTCCATGAATAACGCAATCTACAGCCTGCCTACCAGAGATGTTACATGCATTCAATAACATAATTTTATCATAATAATATTCATCTAAATTTTCTCCAAATTGAAGTCTCCGTTCTAACATTTCCATTAAAAGAACCCCATAATTCGTTTCTGTAGGAAAAGCCTTACGTAGGAGGACCTGCCATTGTTCCCAAGTATGCAAAATAGTTGTCTGTCCTTGATACCATTTTTTCGCATTACCCGTAAGTTTGGGTAAAGAGTAATGCATAATTTGCATATTGTCCCATCCATATATTTGAGCACATTCGTTAACCTTAGCTATCCACTGATCAATACGGTGATTTTTTATCGACGGGTCAAATTCGGGTATCATATTAGCATTATAATTAATTGATGATGGTGGATTAGGCCGAACAAAAGACTGTAGTAATCTAGAAAATTCATTAATATTTACCAAAACATTAGGAGTAATATTAGAACTGTACTCACAAGACGTTCCTGCTTCTGGTGTGACAGCCGCGGGGGGTACCGAGGAGGCTGCTACATTCATAGGTTCGGAATGACCAGCAGGCTCCACTGGATACTGACTCGCCGGCTGCTCCTCTGGAACCCTTCGCGCTTCCGATGTTGACAGAGGCGGCTCCCTCTCACGTCCAGTCGCAGTAATACTTGAGCGTGTGGACCGTCCACGGCTTTTTGTATGTCTTTCTTCATTTCTTGAACGATTTCCTACTACCTCCGGCGTGTATGATCGTGTTTTTTTCTTACTGTTCCTCGAAGATTTATCTCTGGATACTTTTCGTCGATGTGTAGAACTATTAGACGATCCGTCAGATGAATAATCTTTACGTCGTCGACTTCGTTTCTTTGCACTATGGGCGTGTGTATTTGTTGATCGCTTTCTACCCATGTTTTTTAGTGAAATATGTGCGGTGATCCCACTTCTGATAATAGCTAAATGGGTTTTTTCTAGCTATTACCAGAAATGAAAACGTATTTTATATTCTAATACTTTATTTGTACGTCTTAACACAACTGTGGCCAAGACAAGAATGAATAATTATCTCTAAATATCGTTTACAGATCAGTTTTGTACCCTCACTATTTTTATAAAAATTATGAAACTAACTCGGTCGATATCAATAACGTTACTTCTATTTATAATTAAACAATTCATTATTAATCGGCATATAAGATCATGTCAACATTCAATTATTATAAATATATCTGCTATACAGCTCTGTATATTTATTATCGTAACTATTATAATCTAACAGTATATATTAGCAAAATTAATTAAATTATCAAAATTGTTTAGTCGCACTATACTAATGTTCACTGACAAATGTTTACGAATGTCTTATCGTAGCGGTGTTGTAAAAAATAGCATAGGTCCTACCTCGACGAGCGCTAGCGCAGCACTGAGAATTTACTTTTGGCGCAACGGAATTTATACAACTTTAAATTATTATTATTGTTTATTTTTTTCTTAGAAACTTATATTTTTTTTTATATTTCTAATTTATAAGTATATTACCTTTATTATTATGTTTTTTATGCCAAAATTTCGTTGTATTTATGAGAAAATTAGAAATGATTATGGCAAAGTTTTGTTGAAATTTCGGGTTTAATTATGATCAATTTTTTAGATATTTAAGTTGAAAATGAAAAAAAGGACGATGCTGTCTCAATTTATAAAGTAATTATCAAGTTTTAGTACAGATATCATATCAATTTATGTTTGTTTATTAATGAACGACGATCCCAAACTTTTGTCTCTTAGCGTTTTTGAATAAACTATTTTAGAAATTAGGAAGACTAACAAAGAGAAAATTAACATTTCAAAGATGTTGTTTTTAAGATTAGATATCTATCTATATAATTCAGGAATCAAAATGTATATCCGACTCTTAATTTCTTAGAACCAGAACCCCAAAGACCCTGCTTTTAGGCCAAAAAATGTGAAAGGCCTCTTAATAAAAAAATATGTATGACGTAATTTAAAGTACAAAAAAGTCCGCGACCACATGTTGAGCATAGTGCGTGATGTGCGATATGAGTGAGAGTGGTACTCCCTACACTACCTGGGGTTGGGCGGTGGGTATGAGTGAGAGCGTGGTGCTCGCAACACTACCTGGGTTGGGCGGTGGGTATGAGTGAGAGTGTGGTGCTCGCTACACTACCTGGGGTGGGCGGTGGGTATGAGTGAGAGTGTGGTGCTCGCTACACTATCTGGGGGTGGGCGGTGGGTATGAATCAGTGGTTAAGCTATGTTTTTATGTAGGAGATTTAATAGTGTAACGAGTGTTTTGATAGTGTAACTATTGCCGGCAGCTGGTGATGGCGGTGTGGGCGTGAATGTGGGCGAACTGGTGCGCGTGGTCCGCGAGGCACCTCTATCGCGCACCGAAATACAGATTCTCACCGACGCACTGCTCAACAAGCATCACGACCCGCTACCGGAGCACTCAGAGTGGACCGAGGTACGCTACCAACGATGAGTTCTGGTCATTTATTTTTTTTGTGAGTTCTAGTTTTCAGTTTGGTTAGGTTGGTGGGCTTCCCTATGTGGATTTCCTTCCCTGGTGGGTGACCAGGCTCCTAAATATTGGGAGATTCAAAGAAAACTTTATAGTAGTAGCAATACATATTTGTAGTTTAGTTATTTTTATATTTTTTAACATTATGGTGTATTCTTTTCTATCTTATCTTAAAATAGGAAATTAGTTGGACTCATGTTGATAAATTTGTGTAAGTATAATATATTTGTTGTAGGGACCCAATGATCCTATTCAGAAGTTGAAAAAACAATTAGCCGATAAAGAGAAAGCACTGGCTGATGAGATGGAAGCATCGCAAGCTCTTCATGCAAAATTAAAGGAGTTGAGGTAAACATTTTTAGATATATTATTTTATATTTGCCAAGAACAAATAAGCAAATATAAAGTAACTGTTGGTTTTTGACTAATTTGATGTACGAACATTATTAGTTTTGGATTTTGACTAAAAAATTAAATGTTTTTTGTCTCTGAAATGGGAATCAAGCAACGGCTCCGTAATGGTATGTGGCTACCGTTGTCTACCGGGTCTACTGTTGTCGTTGTCTTGTCTTGTTTAGACATCTCGTAGTCTTGTACGACTGTGGAATCCCCCCCCCCCCCCCCCCCATGTGTTGCCATTCCTAGTATTAGGATTAGTACTAGGATTCTCACGACTGAATTCTCTATAATTTTTCTGCCATAGTTTATTGTTCAAAATGAAACACAGCTTTCAAAGCAAGTTTGCTGTACAGTCGACATTCGTTAAAAAAATTATTTCATTTTATCTTCAACATCATGGGCCCATTTTTTAAAAATATTGTATCAAAAAGGTTTATAATACGTGATATAATAACTTTTTGGTAAAGTGTTAATTGTACGACTGGTATTTTGAATCAATATTAGAATTTGCTGTCGTTTTCGAATTATGTATGGCAGACTTTACGCTTATCGCATGGTGTGTGTGCGTCCAGGTCATCGCTGAATACGGAGCGAGGGCGTTCAGCGGCGACGACTCGTGCGGCTGAGCAGACAGCGGCGGCTCGCGCGGCCGAGCTGCACACGCTGCAGGCGCGGCTACAGCGACTGCACGACGACAACCGCGCCCTGCAGCAAGACAAGCTCCTCGTAAGTGTCTCGCACTCGCGTACACCGCGGCCGAGCTGCACACGCTGCAGGCGCGGCTACAGCGACTGCACGACGACAACCGCGCCCTGCAGCAAGACAAGCTCCTCGTAAGTGTCTCGCACTCGCGTACACCGCGGCCGAGCTGCACACGCTGCAGGCGCGGCTACAGCGACTGCACGACGACAACCGCGCCCTGCAGCAAGACAAGCTCCTCGTAAGTGTCTCGCACTCGCGTACACCGCGGCCGAGCTGCACACGCTGCAGGCGCGGCTACAGCGACTGCACGACGACAACCGCGCCCTGCAGCAAGACAAGCTCCTCGTAAGTGTCTCGCACTCGCGTACACCGCGGCCGAGCTGCACACGCTGCAGGCGCGGCTACAGCGACTGCACGACGACAACCGCGCCCTGCAGCAAGACAAGCTCCTCGTAAGTGTCTCGCACTCGCGTACACCGCGGCCGAGCTGCACACGCTGCAGGCGCGGCTACAGCGACTGCACGACGACAACCGCGCCCTGCAGCAAGACAAGCTCCTCGTAAGTGTCTCGCACTCGCGTACACCGCGGCCGAGCTGCACACGCTGCAGGCGCGGCTACAGCGACTGCACGACGACAACCGCGCCCTGCAGCAAGACAAGCTCCTCGTAAGTGTCTCGCACTCGCGTACACCGCGGCCGAGCTGCACACGCTGCAGGCGCGGCTACAGCGACTGCACGACGACAACCGCGCCCTGCAGCAAGACAAGCTCCTCGTAAGTGTCTCGCACTCGCGTACACCGCGGCCGAGCTGCACACGCTGCAGGCGCGGCTACAGCGACTGCACGACGACAACCGCGCCCTGCAGCAAGACAAGCTCCTCGTAAGTGTCTCGCACTCGCGTACACCGCGGCCGAGCTGCACACGCTGCAGGCGCGGCTACAGCGACTGCACGACGACAACCGCGCCCTGCAGCAAGACAAGCTCCTCGTAAGTGTCTCGCACTCGCGTACACCGCGGCCGAGCTGCACACGCTGCAGGCGCGGCTACAGCGACTGCACGACGACAACCGCGCCCTGCAGCAAGACAAGCTCCTCGTAAGTGTCTCGCACTCGCGTACACCGCGGCCGAGCTGTACACGCTGCAGGCGCGGCTACAGCGACTGCACGACGACAACCGCGCCCTGCAGCAAGACAAGCTCCTCGTAAGTGTCTCGCACTCGCGTACACCGCGGCCGAGCTGCACACGCTGCAGGCGCGGCTACAGCGACTGCACGACGACAACCGCGCCCTGCAGCAAGACAAGCTCCTCGTAAGTGTCTCGCACTCGCGTACACCGCGGCCGAGCTGCACACGCTGCAGGCGCGGCTACAGCGACTGCACGACGACAACCGCGCCCTGCAGCAAGACAAGCTCCTCGTAAGTGTCTCGCACTCGCGTACACCGCGGCCGAGCTGCACACGCTGCAGGCGCGGCTACAGCGACTGCACGACGACAACCGCGCCCTGCAGCAAGACAAGCTCCTCGTAAGTGTCTCGCACTCGCGTACACCGCGGCCGAGCTGCACACGCTGCAGGCGCGGCTACAGCGACTGCACGACGACAACCGCGCCCTGCAGCAAGACAAGCTCCTCGTAAGTGTCTCGCACTCGCGTACACCGCGGCCGAGCTGCACACGCTGCAGGCGCGGCTACAGCGACTGCACGACGACAACCGCGCCCTGCAGCAAGACAAGCTCCTCGTAAGTGTCTCGCACTCGCGTACACCGCGGCCGAGCTGCACACGCTGCAGGCGCGGCTACAGCGACTGCACGACGACAACCGCGCCCTGCAGCAAGACAAGCTCCTCGTAAGTGTCTCGCACTCGCGTACACCGCGGCCGAGCTGCACACGCTGCAGGCGCGGCTACAGCGACTGCACGACGACAACCGCGCCCTGCAGCAAGACAAGCTCCTCGTAAGTGTCTCGCACTCGCGTACACCGCGGCCGAGCTGCACACGCTGCAGGCGCGGCTACAGCGACTGCACGACGACAACCGCGCCCTGCAGCAAGACAAGCTCCTCGTAAGTGTCTCGCACTCGCGTACACCGCGGCCGAGCTGCACACGCTGCAGGCGCGGCTACAGCGACTGCACGACGACAACCGCGCCCTGCAGCAAGACAAGCTCCTCGTAAGTGTCTCGCACTCGCGTACACCGCGGCCGAGCTGCACACGCTGCAGGCGCGGCTACAGCGACTGCACGACGACAACCGCGCCCTGCAGCAAGACAAGCTCCTCGTAAGTGTCTCGCACTCGCGTACACCGCGGCCGAGCTGCACACGCTGCAGGCGCGGCTACAGCGACTGCACGACGACAACCGCGCCCTGCAGCAAGACAAGCTCCTCGTAAGTGTCTCGCACTCGCGTACACCGCGGCCGAGCTGCACACGCTGCAGGCGCGGCTACAGCGACTGCACGACGACAACCGCGCCCTGCAGCAAGACAAGCTCCTCGTAAGTGTCTCGCACTCGCGTACACCGCGGCCGAGCTGCACACGCTGCAGGCGCGGCTACAGCGACTGCACGACGACAACCGCGCCCTGCAGCAAGACAAGCTCCTCGTAAGTGTCTCGCACTCGCGTACACCGCGGCCGAGCTGCACACGCTGCAGGCGCGGCTACAGCGACTGCACGACGACAACCGCGCCCTGCAGCAAGACAAGCTCCTCGTAAGTGTCTCGCACTCGCGTACACCGCGGCCGAGCTGCACACGCTGCAGGCGCGGCTACAGCGACTGCACGACGACAACCGCGCCCTGCAGCAAGACAAGCTCCTCGTAAGTGTCTCGCACTCGCGTACACCGCGGCCGAGCTGCACACGCTGCAGGCGCGGCTACAGCGACTGCACGACGACAACCGCGCCCTGCAGCAAGACAAGCTCCTCGTAAGAGTCTCGCACTCGCGTACACCGCGGCCGAGCTGCACACGCTGCAGGCGCGGCTACAGCGACTGCACGACGACAACCGCGCCCTGCAGCAAGACAAGCTCCTCGTAAGTGTCTCGCACTCGCGTACACCGCGGCCGAGCTGCACACGCTGCAGGCGCGGCTACAGCGACTGCACGACGACAACCGCGCCCTGCAGCAAGACAAGCTCCTCGTAAGTGTCTCGCACTCGCGTACACCGCGGCCGAGCTGCACACGCTGCAGGCGCGGCTACAGCGACTGCACGACGACAACCGCGCCCTGCAGCAAGACAAGCTCCTCGTAAGTGTCTCGCACTCGCGTACACCGCGGCCGAGCTGCACACGCTGCAGGCGCGGCTACAGCGACTGCACGACGACAACCGCGCCCTGCAGCAAGACAAGCTCCTCGTAAGTGTCTCGCACTCGCGTACACCGCGGCCGAGCTGCACACGCTGCAGGCGCGGCTACAGCGACTGCACGACGACAACCGCGCCCTGCAGCAAGACAAGCTCCTCGTAAGTGTCTCGCACTCGCGTACACCGCGGCCGAGCTGCACACGCTGCAGGCGCGGCTACAGCGACTGCACGACGACAACCGCGCCCTGCAGCAAGACAAGCTCCTCGTAAGTGTCTCGCACTCGCGTACACCGCGGCCGAGCTGCACACGCTGCAGGCGCGGCTACAGCGACTGCACGACGACAACCGCGCCCTGCAGCAAGACAAGCTCCTCGTAAGTGTCTCGCACTCGCGTACACCGCGGCCGAGCTGCACACGCTGCAGGCGCGGCTACAGCGACTGCACGACGACAACCGCGCCCTGCAGCAAGACAAGCTCCTCGTAAGTGTCTCGCACTCGCGTACACCGCGGCCGAGCTGCACACGCTGCAGGCGCGGCTACAGCGACTGCACGACGACAACCGCGCCCTGCAGCAAGACAAGCTCCTCGTAAGTGTCTCGCACTCGCGTACACCGCGGCCGAGCTGCACACGCTGCAGGCGCGGCTACAGCGACTGCACGACGACAACCGCGCCCTGCAGCAAGACAAGCTCCTCGTAAGTGTCTCGCACTCGCGTACACCGCGGCCGAGCTGCACACGCTGCAGGCGCGGCTACAGCGACTGCACGACGACAACCGCGCCCTGCAGCAAGACAAGCTCCTCGTAAGTGTCTCGCACTCGCGTACACCGCGGCCGAGCTGCACACGCTGCAGGCGCGGCTACAGCGACTGCACGACGACAACCGCGCCCTGCAGCAAGACAAGCTCCTCGTAAGTGTCTCGCACTCGCGTACACCGCGGCCGAGCTGCACACGCTGCAGGCGCGGCTACAGCGACTGCACGACGACAACCGCGCCCTGCAGCAAGACAAGCTCCTCGTAAGTGTCTCGCACTCGCGTACACCGCGGCCGAGCTGCACACGCTGCAGGCGCGGCTACAGCGACTGCACGACGACAACCGCGCCCTGCAGCAAGACAAGCTCCTCGTAAGTGTCTCGCACTTGCGTACACCGCGGCCGAGCTGCACACGCTGCAGGCGCGGCTACAGCGACTGCACGACGACAACCGCGCCCTGCAGGAAGACAAGCTCCTCGTAAGTGTCTCGCACTTGCGTACACCGCGGCCGAGCTGCACACGCTGCAGGCGCGGCTACAGCGACTGCACGACGACAACCGCGCCCTGCAGCAAGACAAGCTCCTCGTAAGTGTCTCGCACTCGCGTACACCGCGGCCGAGCTGCACACTCTCCAGGCTCTCCTTGATGTGAAGCCAAATCTCGAGGTCCTTGGCGTTGATATATCCCGTGACGTTCAGTTTTGCGGTCATTAATGGCAGGCACAGAATACCAGCGCCGTGACAGTTAGCTGTCACGGCATATGCTGAGTGTCAGTCATGTTGTCAACCATATTTAGAAATAAGATAAATTATTATTGTAATTGTCCTAAGTGTGTATGTATGTATGTATATATGTATATGTAAAAATGGTTGACAATAAATGTTTTTCTTTCTTTCTTCTTTCATTTGGAGGACAAGGCTAAAATAGCCTCAAAAAAGCTTGGTGTGCTCAGTAGAGTGAGACGGTATTTCACGGCGGCCCATCGCTTGCAATTATACAAGGCGCAGATCCGGCCGCATATGGAATACTGTTCTCATCTCTGGGCGGGAGCACCACAATACCAGCTACTTCTATTTGACCGCATTCAGAACCGAGCAGCCAGAATCATTGGTAATCAACGTCTATGTGACAGACTCGACCCATTGGCTTTGCGGCGAGATATTGCATCTCTGTGCATTTTCTACCGCATATATCACGGGGAGTGTTCTGAGGAATTGTTCGGATTAATACCAGCTGCTGAGTTTCAACACCGTACCACCCGCTAGAAACTGAAATACCATTCTGATCATCTTGATGAATGGCGGTCTTCCACAGTACGGTTTTCTAGAAACTTTTTGCCCCGCACAACCACATTGAGGAATCACCTTCCAGCAATGGTATTTCCGAACCGATACGATATTGAAACATTCAAGAAAAGAGCTTATTCCTTTTTAAAAGGCCGACAACGTACTTGCAATTCCCCTGGTGTTGTGGGTGCTCATGGGCGGCGGTAATCACTTACCATCAGGTGGGCCGCATGCTCGTTTGTCCCCTGTGTTATAAAAAAAAAAGGCGACGACTACCAATTTCCAGCAAGTATCAGCCCTTGTCGTCAGAAATACTAAAATCCTGCGGTAATTTCAAATGTTTAAAACGCGACGCTATTGGTCAGAACGAAAAGGAGGTAAAAGGTTACTGCAACAAATCGCACGCCTACATACTTATATGCAAACTGATTACTATATGTAGATTTTAGTTTAAATATATATTCCATTTAGTCAGTATAGAAGATATATGTTGTAATTGTAATATAATGTTTACAGCTTCAATCGAAATTGAATTCTGAAGGCGAAGCCCAAGCGCAACGAGTTCAAATGGAGATGCACATTCAAAGACTGACAGAGGTGAGTATCTATTTTAATAGGTAATTAGAAAAAGTTAAAGAGATGTAAAAGTAAATGTCCTGTTTTCTGAAATATTTTTTTGGCAATTAGTGAGTCGAAAGATGGAATATTTCATATAAAAAGTATTCTGAAAACGACGGCTTTTTTTTACATAAACCATAGCTTGCTTGCTATTTTAAATGTCAATATCAAGTGCCAATTAATTTGTATTTTTCAATTAAAATATTATATAATTAATACTGCATTTATATGTGTACCTTATTTTAATCCATATGTTTAACCAATTTCCTGTTGTCAACTTACCAGATCATTTAAACCTATCATCCAAATTTTCTTAATCAACAACTATTTCCCAAATTTTTTATATTGGCTAATGCACAGAAGTGCCAAGCCATAAAAAAGAATAAAAAACGAATAAAATATCTTAATGGAGGGAAGGCGAATGTTACTTATTTGGACAAATGATTCCATTGCTAGCAATGTTAGTTTAAACTTCACGCGGTTTTCCTTGCAAATTATTGTGATAAATTCATGGTGAATTTGCCACAATGGGCTAACTGACGCTGTAAACCGTTAGTCAGCTGTAAACCATTTTTAATTAAAAAATAACAAAGTGCAAAAGTTTATTAGGCAAGTGTGCCAAGTGTGGTGATGGTGAACTGTAGTGGTGTGGTGTGGTGTGGTGTGGATTACAGAACGAGGGGCAGCTGGTGACGCAGATAAACGCGCTGCAGACGGACTTAGGCGCGCTGCAGGCGGATCGCGCCGCGCGGGCCGTGGACTTGATGCTGGCGCAGCAGCACCACGCAGAACTCGCGCAGCAGCTTCAGGTGACGCACTGACTCCTGACGCCCTGCTCAATTGTAACACGTCAAAAACCAGAACAATAATTAGTTCGTTAGTAGTGCTACATTATTGCTTTTATGGATGGCTGTTCCAAAAGACTCAATTGACACAAAACGCAATATTTGCATTTATAGATAAAATAATAATATAACTTTTTTTTGTGCACAAATAAAAAAGTGTGTCACCCCTGGTGTTTCAGGCGTCCATAGGCTACGGTAACCGTTTACCATCAGATGGGCCGTATGCTTGTTTGCCACCTAAGTTGTATAAAAAAAAACATTAACAAAACAAAAGGTGGCCTTATCACTTAAAGCAATTTTAGTACATAAAAATCTTTATCATATCATATGTATACATCTTATCAGTACTGTGAATATATGTATGTATCCGTTACAATATATGTATATTTAGATTATACAACAGAAATTATGAAAGACGATATCGACGAGATCGTGGAAGTCATATTCTTATTAAAATGCTAATTTTAATATACAGGACGCAAATCGCCTGTGTGGCGAATATGCAGAGCAGTTGAAGTTTTCACAAGAGAGACACAATGGTAACTAAATTATTCTATAAACACCACATAACATTTGAAATGTATTAATTTCTTACTTACGGTACTCGGCAGTGTTTCTTGTGCGGATTAGAATAAAAATAATGTTAGATTTCAATCTTGAACATGATTCATCAGTACAAATTATGACATGACAAGAAGTAATTTTGTTGAGCAATTATTTTTAAAAGCCTCAATTTTCAATTAATTGTAAATTGTATATTGGTATATTATATAAGAAAAACAACAGTAAAATTTTTTCAGCAAGCCATTTGTAAATTTTCTGATTCAGTTTCTAAAAAAATGAATATCTTTCTAAAAATAAATTTATTTCTTACTATTTGAATTTTAATATATTCATCTTTTTTATATTTATATATTATTTACTTATAGCCACAGCCGATCTGCAGGCTGATATTCAGCGGCTAACAGCGCGAGCACAGACAGCAGAGAATAATCACGAAAAACTTAAGGAAGAAACTGAGAAACAAAAGCAGCAGGTAAACAATTAATGATTATGTACTTATACAAAAAAAAAATCTTTGGTCATATATGTAATGCCCAGTCAATTATTATTTCACTGATTATACATTTTATTTTGTTCAGTTGTCAAACGAACTCTCATCCCTGAAGGAGCAGTTGACTGCACGCGAGTCGGAATTGGCGGAATTGAAACAATTGAAAGTGCCTGCGCAAAATGGATTACCTCCCTCGAATGCGAGTGATCAACATAAGGTAAAATTAAAGTCGCATTATATTGACATAGCACATAATTCTAGCTTACATCTAAATTCTAAAAAAATATAAAACATAAAGAAAGTAACAATTAGAATTTCAAATAAGACAAAACTACAGCTCTGCATTATCACCGTAAATGTTAGTGTTGTGAAGGTTATGCCTATCTAGGTACAGTAGGCGTTTTGTTAGTCGATGGTTTGTTTTTGGAATTGCCACTTTTGATTGTTTGCAATCAGTGGTTAGATTCCATCTCTGGTTTTGTATCTCGGTGGATCTCTGGCGTATCCAGGTGCGAAATTGTGAGAAGGGTATTGGTAAAAGCGGGAGGGGGCCTGATCACCACCAGATCCTTATCTCGCCAGCTCGTCCGCGGCGTCATTGCCATATGATCCACTGTGCCCCTTTATCTACTGATAATTACATCTTTGTGCGTTGTAATTTTTTCCATGACATTGTGGCACTCGGTTATTAGACGGTGCAGTGTGAAATATCCAGGGTTATTATTAATATTATCACAGCCTTTTATCAATCTTCAGTCGAGTCTAGTAAAAGTGACTAACTAATAACATTTCCCTTGATTGCTTACTGATTCTTATTTATTTTTGTTCTTATCTTAATACACGATTACTACGTACTTAATACACGGGTCTATAACTGACGGTTACGTTTGTTGTAATAAGCTAAATCTGGTATAGACTTTGGTTTGGTTGGTTTTGTTTAACTTTGGTATGACGAAAACGAAGAGATGATATATACTTAATTTGTATGTTATAATATTATCATCAGGCTGCAGATCTTGCCAAGATCGAGAATGTGGTGGAATCTCTTCGTAGTGAACTAGCGAATGCACAAACTGCGAGCAAGGAGCAACGCGAGCAACTGTTACGATTGCAGGAGCAACTCTCTCAGTACCAGGAAAAGAACAATGTAAGTAATGAAATTCATGAAATATATTGAGAGGTCAGTGACTTAAATTTAAATTCAACATCACCGGTATTCCTTTACCATTGTGATCTTATTCATACCCAATGAGCAAATCCAAAACGTTCATAATTTTTACTAATGTACCTTGCAAATACTTTTCATGATTGGAATGTGCCATTAGATTTAAAGTTGTTTATTTGTTTAATTTCTCTGCTAACCACACTAGAATTTGCAAAATTACTAATGTGTTGTCTCACTCTTACAAATATTCAAATGCAAATATCAACAAAGAACACAATTTTACCATTTAGCGATTAATATATTTATATTATATATATCATTTATTTAGTTCCCATAATACAAATTCTGCTTGGTTTAGGTCTAGATGCAAGGTTATTTTATAATGTATATTATGACAGTTATAAAATTGTTATATTTATAGTATGTTAATATATCAATTAAAACAAAAGTGAAATATAAATCGGCATATAGTTATACTTACATTAAATGGTTTTTACACCTTTTTTTTAATAATCTTAACCGTTTTATGTAACTGCCTTCGCATAGGAGTTGCGAATTAAAAACTGGAAAGTAATGGAAGCCTTACAATCTGCTGAAAAATCTCTGCAGTCAAAAACAACCCGTGCGTTGCCGGCACAAGACTCGTTGCGCGTAAGTGTCTCTTTTTACCGTTTTCAGTATAAATGTTAATATACTGCGGCAACTCTGGCCGGCTTCGCTTTTCTGTAATATTAGCATAAAACACATTATTGCTGTATAAACGAAACAAAGTATATAAATGTAAGTAAATTTAATGAAATCCTACACCAAGCCAAGTATAGTCATAGGCTTCCCTTATGTGGTGTGCTCTGCACTGAAATGTTAAAATGATATGAAGATGAAGTTAAAGTGAAATGCTGAAATATTTTATATTTTTTAGGAAATTAATAATGGTAATATATTTGTGGGTCTATACTATTCAATTAATACATGTACCTACCCCACGCTTGTGACTCACCGGCCCCGCGCTACATTGAATAACTATATAAACCTAATATAAACCCACACGTCATTGCTTCGCACCAAGAATATTTGTTTTAAACACTTACTGCAATATAAGTTATGTATGTATATATGCTATGAGTCGCTTTCTAAATTGTCCATAATGTGTAGGCGTATTGTTAGGGATAATTATCATCTAGGACGTGTTGTCACCTCATATGAATCGGTGCTAAATTCACAATGGTTGGCGGGAACATTGTGCACTCAGTCCCAATTCATGGGTCTCCCCACTACTATTCCTGATTTTTGTGTCGTGTTTAAGCCGCCTATAAGCAACCATTAACAATGTTCTTAAATATAAATGTAAATGCCACCTACTTTGCCATTTCTAGTAATTTGAAAACTATTTTACTAGTTACAAATTATTTATCATTGTAAAATTGGAAAGAGGCAGGTTGGATATTAACTTTATTTTTGTTCATAGGATGAAATATCCAAGGCACAGGAAGCACAGTATATTGAAGTAGCAAATGTATTACGTGCTGTGTGCCCGGCTGCAGCGCCGAGCTCAGTGGCCGATCGCGACTGGCTTTTGACATTTGCGAATAATCTTAAGACAGAGTTAAAGAAGAAGGAAACAGAGCAGCTTTTGGAGAAAAAAACCACCGCAACACCGACGACAGACACTCGCGTTACTGAACTGACCACTAAGAATGAACAATTACAGAGTCTCGTGGACAAATACAAGAAAATTATTGATGACACGGTAACATTAGACATATTTAGACATTTTTACCTTTAAATATCTTCACCTTTATTTTTATCGCAAGAAGTCTATAGTTTGCTGAGCTTATTTGTGGTGTTTCCATAACTGGAGAGACCTAATATTTTTTTGGTTAGTTTAAAACTTATATTCTATTTATTATGTTTACGTTATAGCTATACAACAATATATGAGTTGAATAAAAATATCGATATATTCATGATTAAATTACCTTAATAGTAATAAATTATTTATACTTATTATACCATAGGAGGGCGTTCTCAGCCAATTACAACATAATGTGACGACAGAAGAAGGAAGGTGGGCGGAGCAACTGGCTGAAAAACAACGCGAACTGGATGACCTACGACAGAGGACAGTTATGCAGGTATTTGTAAAATCTTTGATCACAGATTGTTTACATCTATACGGAAACCACTATCAGATGATAATTTATTTCAATACTGCTCGCAAGTAGTGTTTAGACTATGACATTGTTGATTGTGTATAAAATAGCTTTATTATAAATGTTTAATCAAGTGTGTGCATCAAAATTTAAGGTAGTGACTACTGAATAGTATTGAAATTAATTAATAAATAAGGATTTATAATATCCGGTTTTATCATTTTATCAATGATAGAATCTGTATAAACACATTTTTTTTATATAGGAACCTCTGGTCTTCGCATACTCCTGCATAGAAAAAACATTGCCTGCCATCACAGCAGAGGTATATTCTGTCATATGGCACTGTGTGTGCTTTTGTGTACCACATCTTCGACGTGAAACTTTTTCTTATTACAGGCTTTATTACTGTCTACCTAGAATGTAATAATGTGGGTTTGGTAAAGGTATTTGACATAATCGTATACGGACTAGCAGATATAATTGTAAGCCGAAAAAATTTCTGGGTTTTATGCTGTATGGATGGGACTTGGGAATGTAAGAAAGAGTAAATGAGTGGAATGAGCGCACCACGTCATATGTTAGTGCGGTAATAACTTGAGTTTCTGTTGAACTTTGGAAGGTTTTAGTGTATAAATAATAAAGCACATTATATAATGGAGATGATATTTTCCAATCTACAACGATTTAAATGATAGTATAAACTATATATTATTTATTAACATATATTGCAGTGTTGAGTAGTAGTCTTGAATAGTACGTAAGAGATTCGGAAGTTATCTAAAGCCGTTGTGAATTTATAAGGCAAGATATGAATGTTGAATAAGTACGATATGAAGAGACGAGCGGCATTCCCTATATACCCTAGTTTGATTTTTCCATGGCGCGAAGAGAGGTAACGGTCGTGAGATCAATTATATGTTCATTTAATGGCAGCATTACGTTTGATTTTACCGTCACGATATAATTGGGACGCAAAAGAAGTAGTATTCAGAAACAATCTGTTAACGGCTATTTACGTGCCGTGTACTACTATTGCCACGATAGTGGTAGTCCACTGTAATATCGCACAACATTACCGTATAGCGTATGGTAGAATCGAAAAAGCGCCTATAGATATTTTTTAGTAATTATTAGTCCTGGTACTTGTACTCATATAGGTTGGCTGTCATATTATTCATGATAGAATATGAAAGTTTCTTATATTTAATATAAAATTATTTCATGTCTCTTATGCTTTTGCTTATTCTTAATGTTATATCTATCTATATTAGTCCGTTTATTTAGTACCTACTAGGTTGCAGATCACTTCTCTCTGTTTTTTATCCTTATGTCCCATATATGTCCATTCATATGTTGTTCATTGGTGACGGTAATTAAATAATAAACAAAGATGGTAATAAATATATACTTTATTCTGAACAGATGCAGGAAAAAATTGATTCTTTGCAAGCGGAACTACAGCAGGCGCGATCTGCTAACTACAATCACAGTTTTGCAGACTCTGAACGACACGCGGAGGTATACAAATTCTCAGAATTTAAATACGATTGAGTTTCACTTATATTCCTTCTTTATATATGATATATCTTATTAACCTACAGGAACGGTTATTGGCTGGCTTGTCAGATAAATGTGGCATCGAAGTGTGCAATGGACCGTTACAGGTAACTGTATAACATGCATTATGACAGTATATTATTAAAAAAAACTAGTATCAAATCCAAACTAATAAATAATATTATAAAAATTTAATATTAGATTGTGTTTGATTTTGATTGATAAACTTAAAAAATACTTGACCGATTTTAAAAATACATGTAAATTTTACATGTATTTTTAAAATCGGTTAGGTATTTGTATAAAGGTATAATGTTAACCACATTGTTAGGGAGTAACACGGGCTGTAATTTATGCAGACAGCGTCTCAAGATACATCTACCATCAATAGTTAGATTTACTTGTCTAATAATTGTAGTTTTGTAACATTAATGTGTAATATATTGACAGGTGGGGTTAGAAGAAAAATAACAATTAAATAAGACAAGATTGTTTAAAGCAGTATCTGGGTGTCATTCCTACTTGGCAACCGTAGCAAGGCACAGGTAACGCTAGTGTACATGCTGCTTGCGTTGCCGATATTCAACGATAAGCGCAACCAAGAAGTTCAATTTAGTAATAACTCCGTCATAGAATACGAAATATTAACTTTATACTTGTATGGAAAAAATAGCAGTAATTTTTATCAGACTAACGATAGATATATTATGCCACTATGTCTGAGTATCCGTATAATTGCAATAAACTTATCCACATTCACTTATCGACACAATAAGATGCTCAAGTTAGTGTTAACAAATCGTCTTTATTTTAGAATAAATAATTTTTAAATTGCTTATAATTATAATTTCTGTTTAAAAGACAACGCGTTTACTTTAGAGACAGGATGCATTGTTTCTGGCGACAGAGTCCGTAATTGGAGCGTGATAAGATATATATTTTATTTTAAATAAGCATAAATTGCGCCCATCCCGGCATAGTAATCCGTGTAAATTATTTTATAATATAATGAACATAAGAAAATGAATTTTTTGAGGACTATATTTTAATTTGGACTGTTATTTGATTGTTGTATTATCGTCTGTGTTGAATGTTTGTGATCATTTTGGCAATTATTTTGAATATAAATTAGTTAATTGTTGCTTCCAATAATTTCTAATTCATATTAATATATAAAATAAAATATAATTTTATTTCTAAATTTATTGAATAATGACTGGAAAATATAACATATATAAATTGAAATGTTGCAATAAATTTTATTATTTCGTAATTCTTTATTTAGTACTAATAAATGTTGATCCTTTTTGCTGTAGTAGTAATTATGATTATATGATTGAGCTCGTATGATTACTATTGATTCAGGAAAACTATGATATTAAAAAGTAGTAGTATCGTTAGGCCTGAACAGATCCTATTTAAGTGGCCATTAGTGCATGTATAGCTGCCATTGCTGAATTATGGGCAATTTTTATATTTTGCAGCTACCGAATTATGAATTTAAGTATTCTTAACGATTTTAAAGAATGTTATTTACTCTTTACATTTATATTATTTATTAAAAAAATTTTTTTTGTATCTAATGCATAATCATTTCTGTCAGTGCCTTAGGGTAAGATTTGAATTAATTAAAACTGACTGTTTATTTGTAGTAATAATTAAATCAAAGCTTCATAGTATAGGTGATTATTTTAGTGTTTATTTTGTTTTTCATATTGTGGACACATATAATTTAGTAAATCATTGTGTCAAATGTCCTGAAAAGAAAATAGTTGTAGTAATATGGAATATAATTGTATAATAATTAAGCCACTCTGTATGATAAATTAATATATTAGATAAAGACATTATCAAATAAAATATTTCTTAATCATTATTTCGTTTTTAATTTCCAACAAATCTACTAACCAACCTCCTGGGGTCACCAGAAATTCACCGCCCCTGCTGATTAATTTTTTTTATAAATTTCAAAAATACATACCGTCCAATCCATACCTCCAACCATTTTTTAAGTGGTAGAGCAAGCTGTACGAACACGTGGTTGTTCAGCTCGATTGGGCCGCTCGAACCAGAAAATGCCCACACCTCGGCAGAAAACCGGCGTTAAGCGTTATCGCGTTTTGCACGGTGAGCTGTAGGTTCCGGATGCCCCTCCCCCTCCCCCTATCCCTTTCCTACTTCCTTTCCCTACCCACCCCTTTCTTACATACCATGGCAGCGGAATATAAGAGATTTTTTACCCCAGGGTGGTACCAGTAACCGTGTTACTGGAGAATCCACCCCTAGTGAGCAATACTCCGCTCAATTTGGCCAACAGGAATCCGAGCAAATCTCCATCGGCATTTCCCTTGTTCAGAATCAGTTTTTGCAACATCAGGGGAACTCATTCCAATCTCAACGACGTCCACCACCACCTAGAGACGGCGAGTCCGGATTTGCTCTTCCTTACGGAGACGCAAATATCCTGTCCCGACGAAATTTCATACCTGACCTACCCTGGATAAAATTTACCGAAAAGCTGGTACGTAAGTCTCTTTTCTCCCTGGATATCCACAAGTCGAGTGGGCCTGACAGTATTCCTGCTATTGTGCTCAGGACGTGTGCACCTGTGTTGGCTCCAGTACTAACGCGTCTTTTCCAGTACTGCTACTCTACAGGTGTAGTCCCGAAACTTTGGAAGACGGCTTTGGTTCATCCGATCCCTAAGAAGGGAGATCGCTCAGATCCAGCTAACTATAGGCCCATAGCCATTACCTCCTTATTCTCAAAGACCATGGAGTCGATTGTCAACCGTCAACTTCTACGATACCTAGAAGTGAACCAGTTGATTTCTGATTGTCAGTATGGCTTTCGCCAGGGTCGCTCAGCTGGTGATCTTCTAGTGTATTTGACACATCGATGGGCAGAGGCTATTGAGAGTAAGGGGGAGGCCCTATCTGTTAGTATGGATATTGCGAAGGCCTTTGGTTTGGCACAAAGCTCTCTTTCAAAGCTACCATCCTTCGGGTTGCCTGCGAAGTTATGCAAATGGATCGCCAGCTTTCTCGCTGATCGGAGCATCAAGATCGTTGTCGATGGTGCTTGCTCCGACCCACACTCTGTGAATGCTAGTGTTCTACAAGGCTGTATGCTTTGACTCCGACTCTGTTCCTTCTGCATATCAATGACATGTTACAAATCAACAACATTCATTGCTATGCGGATGACAGTACCGGAGATGCCTTGTACAGCGGCCATGCTAATATGTAGCAGGCAAAAGTTATAGAGAGGCAAAAGTTATACCGAAACAAACTTGTGTCCGAAATCGAAACTTCACTCCATCAAGTTTCGGTTTGGGGTCAGGAAAAGGGGTGTGTTCAATTCAACCCCAAGAAGACACAAGTTTGCGCGTTTACCGCTAAAAAGAATCCATTTATCGTATCTCCTCAGTTTCAAGACTCTCTCCTTGATGTGAAGCCAAATCTCGAGGTCCTTGGCGTTGATATATCCAGTGACGTTCAGTTTTGCGGTCATTTAAAGGACAAGGCTAAAATAGCTTCAAAAAAGCTTGGTGTGCTCAGTAGAGTGAGACGGTATTTCACGGCGGCCCATCGCTTGCAATTATACAAGGCGCAGATACGGCCGCACATGGAATACTGTTCTCATCTCTAGGCTGGAGCACCACAATACCAGCTACTTCCATTTGACCGCTTTCAGAACCGAGCAGCCAGAATCATTGGTAATCAACGTCTATGTGACAGATTCAACCCATTGGCTTTGTGGTGTGATATTGCATCTCTGTGCATTTTCTACCACATATATCACGGGGAGTGTGGACGGCTCGTTTTAGGAAAAGAAAATACAGGGAGTGTTCTGAGGAATTGTTTGGATTAATACCAGCTGCTGAGTTTCACCACCGTCCCACCCGCCAGAAACTGAAATACAATCCTGATCATCTGGATGAATGGCGGTCTTCCACAGTGCGGTTTTCTAGAAACTTTTTGCCTCGCACAACCACATTGTGGAATCACTTTTCAACAATGGTATTTCCGAACCGATACGATATTGAAACCTTCAAGAAAAGAGCTTATTCCTTTTTAAAAGGCCGACAACGTACTTGCAATACCCCTGGTGTCGCAGGTGCTCATGGGCGGCGGTAATCACTTACCATCAGGTGAGCCGCATGCTCGTTTGTCCCTAAAAAATGTGTTATAAAAAAAAAACCTTGTAAAAAAACAGAATTGTGCTTGTTGCTCCACTGGTACATCCTCCGCTGGAGATTGCACTAGTGGAGCAAATCGAGGCGATTCCACTATAATGAGTAGAATCTGTTGCGTCCAAAAATTAAAATTACAATAGAGGTAAGAAGAAGTAACTGTAGCCTAAAAAAATGTTGCTGTCATATTAATAAAAAAGACAATGTATATAGTAACTACTATCAATTGATTTACTGACCAACCGGCACGGGAGTACCGTACGCCACTCGAATACCCGTACGTTGGTATTCGCGTGTCATTACGTTTACAGCCCTTATTTGCTGTCCTGTCCAAAAGCAAGTTTAATCTCAAAATTATATTATAGTTTACCAAACTTTGATTTTGGCAAATGCAACAACGTTCCGAGCCATTGTAAAAGAAAAAAAGTCCGATCTGTCAGTCGACCTTATGTCAGTTTTGGGCAATCAGTCAGTATTCTTTGTAATGTTGGTCAAAAATGTGGTAAAAATTTGTTATTAAATGCAATATAATTTTATTATTAATTTGTTATTTGAGTAAAGTAACTGTGAGTGTTTTCAATTTTTTATAAGTTTTAAAAGTTATAAACTGGAAAGGAAAATATCTACAACAAGAAGAAATTGTTCTTTGTTAATCTAATTTAATAACTCGACAAACAATTTGACCATGGCAGAAGTTACTGCCAAAAATGTTGATAATGCTTGCGAGACTGCCGAGGAGTTCACTCGTATTTTTTACAAAGAAGTGGACAGCAGTCGACGCTTAACCTCAAAATTATATCTGGATACTGGTCTACTGGTCTGGAATGGCAATGGTATTAATGGCAGCGATAAAATACAGAAATTCCTCATGGACTTGCCTGCAAGCAACCATGTTATTAGGACATTAGATGCTCAACCATTATATGAGAGTATATCAAATAAAATAACATACCTGATCCAGGCATGTGGAGATGTGACCTATCAAAATGACAATATCAAGAAACCATTTCAACAAACATTCTTAATCGTAGCAGTTGATGGAAAATGGAAGATTGCAACAGATTGCTTCAGACTACAAGTGCCCTATAGTAGTTAATGAAGTGTCAGGATTATTCTTACTACTCATCCATGTAAACATTCTCTTAATGTAAAATGTTTATAATTAATTTGTACTATTAGTTTCAACTTCAAAATAAACTAGACGGTCACCAGCGAATATCTTTTATTCTATTAAACTGTAATTTGGAAGAATTTTATAAAAATCCAATTCATGTTTTCAAGGTAGTGGTCTAATTCAAGAGTGGTAAGCAAAATTTATTGTAGTATGTAACTTAGAAATCAGGTTAATTATAAGATTATTGTAATGCATTTTATTTCTATTAAAAGTTTATAACACTATTTGCAATCTGACTGTAAGTATTGTTTAAAATAATATTGTGGGATTAAAAGTATTCTTTGTATTTAATATGAATAGTTTAATAATTAAATTATACCTTGACAGAGCCATGATATTTGGGTCTTCTTATGTTAAGTTACATTCATTGTTTTGTTATGGAGGAGTTTTAACTCTAGTTTATTTAACTATTTATCTTATTTTATACATTTTGAGTCATAGTAATAACACTGAGTTGTAATGTATAATGCACATATGTGTAATTTTCTCCTTCCCAGACACTCACCTTTCTACATACATTTTATAAAGCAAGCTGCTTGACAACTGAAATATGTGAGATAGAAGTATCCAAGCAGATAACTTTGTACAAAGTTAATCTCAATAGTTTATTGTTTGAAATTAAAATAGTGTAAGTAATAAACTAATTGTTGCCCATATAGCAACAATAAGTAGCTGCACATTTACACACAGTAATAATTCTGTATTAAAAATATATCAATCAGAATTCAAGTCATCAACAAATAAATTGCAAGTCGTAAACATGCATTTTTCTTGTATAAGATTTTGATATGGTATAATTATACTTTAGTAGAGACACACATATATAAAAAGATGAGTGTGACTATTATGATTCATACAATTTACTTTGAATCTGCAATTATCAAATGGACACAGAGGTATGATTATACAATACAACACTTGCAAAGGTTTCATAGTTCAAACAAATTGTAATTACTTTTTTGCAATCAGTTTCTTATAAATAAAAGTTCATTATTAGTAAAATATATAATATTTAATAATTTATTATCATTCTTTAATTTTTCTGTGCAATTTGTGTATTGACACATATGTTAACATAAAGTAAATCTGTAATCCAGTTGCCATAACTCGTCCGGGTGATGGTTCCTGTGCAATATGCATAAACTGCCTTACTCTACAACTATTACTTCGGATTATCTTCTAATCTATAATATAATTAATAAGGTGAAAGACTTAATTATTTTATTTATAATATTCCAGTGGAATCTAATTTTGTTTTAATTTAGTTGTAGTTCATTATAATATTATAGTTTTGTCCTTATCTTGTTAAACAAGATCAAATAAATCAAATGATTTCTCATCTGTTGTCATAATGTTGAAATTAGCTAGTCATGTAGAAGCAATGTATAAATACAACTTTCAATATTGGTAAATCAAGTCTTGGATGTTCAAATATGTAGGCAATTAATTATCACCGATTTATTTTAAATCGTAGTTTGTCACAGGCTACTCATTCAGATTTTTGTGTAACAACCAAGATATCGGTTGCAAATTGGACAATAGTGTTCAGCCTTTTTAAATGAAGGCATAATATAAGGTATAGCAGCGAGGCAACAAAGCATACACCACCTGGAAGCGATAAAATCACGTTTAATTGAGAGTTTAATGACGACAATACCTATCTAGTAAGTGTTGTAAAATTAAGGCCCGCAACTATATATATTTATGGTTTGACACATATAAATTACTTCCCTTCTATTTTAAAGGTAACAGTCAGAGTTACTTTCATATTTATATTAGTATTTCGTCACTTTCTTTTTTTTTCACATAACGCCACATAGTTCTAAACTAAGTAGAGCTTTTATAATGGGTTCTAATACAACTGATATACATAGAAAACCACGCCGACCAATACACATAATCACACTGATGAGTATTTGTATCGTGCGAGAATCAAACTCGCAACTTTTGGCAATAAGACGTTGTGTTAAACCGCTAGACCATTGATAAGTTTATCCCGAGTGTGATACTAAGAATATATTGCAAACAAAGTTTAACACTGCGTTTACGTACCAACCCAAAATTATGACGGCCTGAGCCGAGGTTCGAAATCCCAGAGATGCCCTCAGACTAAAGTCGCGTCCGTCACCCAGGAGTAGGCTTTCAGCCGCTCCATAAGTCCTTCCGCGAGCTTTCCGCATTAGAGTAGTCCGAAAAAGAAGTCTAAGTACCAAAAATACAATACAAATTTGTGCAACAATTTTAGCAACATTAAATAAATATACCAACTCATTTACTAAACTTTAACGTGTACAATATAAGTAGAAAGGTAGCTAATATCTAATGTTAATAATAACACTACTTACACTGTTAAACCACATATAAAACCAGCTATTAAATGAGTCCTTTGAGAATTAACATAACGCACTTTTGTAAACACTGTTTCTCTACAAGTAGAACATTCATATAACATAGGATTTTCCTTTAGCGGAGCTTGTATTATTATTGTTTGGTGAATGATAGGCTGTCCTGTCACCCTTGTGTTCGTAGCAGTGTACGGTGGTGGTGGTTCTTCGTGGTAGAAAGCAGTTTCCCTTTCTACCCTCAGGACTGTCGCTGGTATGTTACTTTGATTCTCAACATTACTTGAATCCATTGAAAATATATTTATTCACGTTGCTATTTTATATTATATACTATATACCACTTACATATCAAGAGTAAAAATAGGAGAACTTATCTGTTCAACATTCATATGATTATCTTATCAAAAGTGATAAAGTGGAATGTTCATTTACATTTTCTCTACGACTAGTAGCCGCAGAAATATTATGTGCGAATATGAACGATAAATCCAATAATAAATCGATCGATGCTTCACTTATGTATTAGAAGATTCCAGGATTATTTGTTCGCCGTTCGAACGAAGAACATATTTATGTAGGGTATCCAATAAATTATAAGAAGAGACAAGAAAAAATCTTATATAACTGTGATAGATCAAAGGAAAAAGTCCCTTTATACGGCTTTTTGATTCGGATCATTAAAAACTATTAACTACATTATTTACTTTAGAATCCTTTATACTACCTACATATAAACCTTCCTCTTGAATAACTCTATCTACTGCTAAAAACTGCATTAAAATCTGTTGCGTAGTTTAAAAGATCTAAGCGAACAGACAGCACAAGGGACTTCATTTTATACTATGTACTAAATAGTATCACTTCTTGAATGGACATGTTAGCGATATCACACCTACATATATGGCAATATCAGGCATTTTTTGATCTAACGATCCATCAAAGACAGTAATGAAAAGTACGAAAACATAAGACAGTTATCTAATAAATACTATGGATGAATTATCATCATCATTACATAGTATAAAACAAAGTCGCTGTGGCTGTCTGTCCATATGTATGATTAAATCTTTAAAACTACGCAACGGATTTGAAGCGTTTTTTTTAATAGATAGAGTGATTCAAGAGGAAGGTTTATATATATTATAATACATGTACACCCGTGCGAAGCCGGAGCGAGTAGCCAGTTACATAGTATAACACAAAGTCGCTGTCGCTGTCTGTCCCTATGTATGCTTAAATCTTTAAAACTACACAACGTATTTTGAAGCGGTATTTTTTTAATAGATAGAGTGATTCATGAGGAAGGTTTATATATATGATACATGTACACCCGTGAGAAGCCGGGGCGAGTAGGTAGTTGGAAAAAAAAAATTCACACTTCGTTTGCCACTACCCTCCACAATTATTACGACAGAAAAAAAAAGCATTTTAGCCAATATAGGAGCATTTATTTTTTAAATAAATAAAATATGGTTATATGTACATGTTTCTATTAGAAAAAAGAAAGTTTAGTTTAGGAGGTAATGTAAGTTCCTACCTATGTATCATTTCACGATTCAATATACTTTTTTAAATAAAATACAAAAATCTAAATATAGACCATATCAAAAGAACTTCTAGCACCAGAAGGACGAATTAACCAGGTAGGTAGGTACTTCTTTATATAGACGTTATTTTGATCTGTTTTTTTATTTTGTAATTAAAAATTTTTAACTCAATAAACCAAATACAGCAGGTACTTAGTTATAACCAAATAATAGTAATTAAATTCAGTCTAACAAATTTCAATAGAAAGTTAACATATATATTATGGCAAGTTTAATATCAAATTATAAATATACTAGCTACCTCAATACAAAGTAAGATATAGATTATTTATTTATTTTTTGGTGAAAGAAAGATCCTGGGCATACGTAGCTTCTGACCCAGAAGGGCCATGAACGGTTTGCTTCTGAGTCAGGGTTATTGTTATTATTATTTGACCGCAAGTCAGATTTTTTTGATGCCGGTCTTTTCAATGTGTAATATAACACATACAATTTCAAGGGGAGAGCAGCTGGCCATCACTGACCATCGCACTTGGATACAACCAAAGCCGGATTAAGCATTAGGTCGTCTTCGAATTCTTATAACAAAAGTTTTAAAAAGAGGTATATATATTATAGAAGATAAAATTTTTCCAATAAAATGTACAATCTACAAACATTTTTAACTTCTTTGTGGCCGCGCAGGGCCTCTATTCGATGCGAGCCCTGTGCAATAGCGTACTTAGCTTTATGATTATTCCGACCCTGGGTACGCCTATGGTTTTATATTAAACACACGTGATCTCTTCATATCTTTGTGATTTATAATAATCCTAACAATTACATTGAGTTATTATGCGCCAAAGTGAGTAGAGAACTGTATACAAAATCACACACAATATATTCATTGGAAGATTAATGTTAAAATTGTATTTTTCTCAAATTTTTAAATTAAACATCTTATTTTTCTTAGCACTATCCCACTTTATTTTTCATTTATTTATTTAAATATAAATCTGTGTGAAACTGTGGCTACATTTCTAATACGTTTATAGCAAAATTATCAAATAGCTGATTAAAGCTTGTGTACTATAGCATTTTTGTACATAATATCTCAATGCCTGTACAAGATATCCATAATTTTAAAGAGTAATTATGTTGGAGCACACAATGTGTGTAGAGGTAAATATCAGTTATTTAGTATATTTTCTAAATATTAACTAATTAAAAAGGTGATATTAATTTGTAACTTAGATAAGTTTATTTAATTTACAGGTCTATATTTCTGCATGTTAATAAGTATTATTTCAATACACTTAATTAATTTAGTTAATATGCATATGGTAATAATTTCCTTTTCATAATTTGGTAAAATAATGTTTACAGCCAGGACTAATAATTTTATTTCATATTTAAATGAATTTAATTTATTAAAATACAAATAAAATAATAAGAAAGTCCTGTCTACTTTAAAATTACATGGAGTAATATTTGTTTATACATAAACAAATATTACTCCTTGTCCTCTAATCAAGTATAGAATAAAGAAAAGAACAACACAAATTTCTATAATATAGTTTATATCAGGCAATTTTTAAATCTTAATTTTTTTCACTTTATACCTATAATATCGTATAAACATCTGTGTTTATTTATTTTACTTATACAAATAAAATTTATACATTTATATATGGGATGGATATCTGCTAATTTGTTGAAAAAAAAAAAGGCTCATGCTAATGAACTATAAAAACCTAAGTTAACACTATTAGTTTTAATAGAATGTGAACTTTTTGGGATGCCACTTTAAGATTGGTATCTGGCTCCTCAAACAAGACTGTGTGAATAAGTTTTAAAAAGGATTTTTTAAGACACTTCTTGGGAACACATTCTAGTTAGATTCATGGAATGTTTCCCTAAGGCTAAAAAATAAATAGAATCAAAATATATAATGGCATTAAATAACATACTTATACATATCTGTTTAAGCCTTATTTGTCACATTGTTATGGATGATTTACTTCATATTTTGATGTTTAACATTTGTTGCTCTTTCCAATAAAAGTGTTGCAATTGGGGCAGTAGTGCTCAGCATCTTTAAATGTGTCAAAGCAATAGGGGACTAGACCCAAGCAGCATAAAGAACACATCCTGGAAGCAAAATTTTAATGTACATTAATACAATCTAGTGTAATATAACAAGTATATATAAAGTAGCATATTTATTACCATACCAAGTATGTATGCATAAGTTTATAAAATTCAGCAGGTTGAGCAAGTCATGTGTGAAAAGGTATATGTAGCTTTTGCATTTAAAATATTATATTAGGGCAGGTATATCTTATTCAGTATCAGAGACTAATTTATTATTATTCATAACAGTCATGAGTATATTTTAAACAAATTATTAAAATTATTATACATATATGAATCATTTAACAGAAAAAAGCTCTTTATTCACCACTCAACAGAAAAAGAAATACATTTTTATATTTATATATTTTTTCCAATTTTTGCTTACTTTAATCTATTTAAATTTAACATTAAGTAATCTTTAACATTAAAATAGGGTGCCACAGCAAATTGGAAATACTAAAACACAGTATTTCACGTCATCATAACTCATCTATTTGAATTGATGAATTCAAATAGTGTTCTACAAAAACTACTGTTATATTAGTGCACCAAACTTAAATAATTGGAACATGATTCTAATAATAATAATAATAAGTTTGAACAATTCAGACACTATATAATTCCATGTTAAACTGAGCTTTTGGAGCTTGTGTTATGGATACTAAACAAATTATACAAATACATTTTTTGCAGACACAAACATTTTATATACATAGAAAACATACAGACCATACAAAAATACAAATAATAATACCCATTAATATAAATGTTTGTACAGTAGTAAGAATCAAACCCAGAACCATCATAATGTAATTAGACCATCACTTTTTATATAATTTTATCATATTGAAATGTACATGACAAAGTTAAATTAAAATTTAATGGTTGATATTATACTGCTAACTTATAATTTTATAAATGACCATTTAACATGTTTTACATGACAAATAATTCTAAATTTAGTTAACCAAAACTTACATAGTAATTACGCAGATGGAACCAGCCACTAAATGTGTGTGCCAGGCTGTTGTATACGTAACTCTAGTTGTAACCACTTTACCACAATTGAAACAATTTATGGTAGCCGGTTCAGTACCCACGGCTGGAGGCACTACTATGCTTACAGGTACGCCCGGGGGTGGTGGCGGTACACTCCCTGGATGAGGCTGGGTGTTGGTGACTATATTAACTGGATGCGGATACACTCCCGTAGCCGTAAATTGCTTGGGTTGCTGATGTAAGTATACGTCTCCCGGAGCTTGAAATGGTTCGCCAGACGGAGCCACAAAACCATATTGTGGATTTCCCACGACAGCAGAATATGGCGGTGGTAGATCCTCAGGCGCTGAGGGTCCAGGACCCTGGTTAGACGCCATTGCTCTCTTATTGTAACCGATTACAATAAAAACAAAAGCAGTTAAAAATACTTCATGAATCAATGTAATACACTTAGTATGGCAAAGTAAATAGACAAATAATGAATAGGAAGTTCCGATATCGAGGACGTATTATCTCAAAACTTGTAAAACTGATGTAATAAAAAGTATATGTTTTTGCAGTGCTCAATTGATAATAATGATTACTGATGCATGATTGATAACAATAAAATTTGTGACTGATGTCATTTCTGATGTCAGTGATACCACAGAGCTGTCCTGTGCCACAGAGTTCTACGCAGTTCTATGTAATTATGTTAATTAGTCATACAGTTATTATTACTATATTTTGCCTTTATATATTATTATAATTTAATAATAAAATAAAAACTATCTATTGTATGTTTAGTTTTCACGTAAAAACTTTTAGAGGTATTAGAATAGGACTCAATTGTCACAGTATAGTTGTTACATATGGGTAAACATACGAACTAGAAAAAGCTGACATTTATGCTATTGCGTCACTGGACCCCCATACTAACAATTCCTTACTATGTAATAACGTATTATGTCAACCAACTGATTATAAAAAGCAACATTAGTCGAATTCTTTGCCAGTTGTCTCAACTAGAACTTGATGAAATGGATGGCTTGTTAGTAATAGAGATTATTGAACTCATTGTTAACAATGTATTATGTCTATGAATGGTCTACTAGTCTACCTCCGCGTTATCCTTTTTATAGGACATATATTGAGGGTGGTTACTTTACAGCAAACATATTAGGAATAGTAGAATTTACGGTAAGAAAAGTCTACTATTCCTAATAAGTTTGCTGTCCTTAATTGTTTTGGGTTTTCATTTTGCTTTTTAGGAAATGTTGTTTCATTAATATCATTGGCGACCC
This sequence comes from Achroia grisella, assembly GCF_030625045.1. Classification (NCBI taxonomy): domain Eukaryota; kingdom Metazoa; phylum Arthropoda; class Insecta; order Lepidoptera; family Pyralidae; genus Achroia; species Achroia grisella. The sequence goes on from NW_026712925.1 coordinate 711,722, forward strand.
AGTGGCGGGTTAACTATTCGGCAGAGTAGGCAACTGCCTAGGGACCCTGCATCGGGTAGTGGTCCCTCAGCACCATTCCATTATCATTTATTAAAAAATATATATAGCTTATGATCAACTGAAAGAATATAGCTGTTAGAAATAGGTTTTAACAATTAGGTACTACCTGCCTACTCTCTATTGATCGAATTTGTAATCTCTCTTTTTACAAAGTTAGTACAGATATAAAGTGCTCATTCTATGATTTGGATTGTTAAATAACAATCTGGTTTGTAGTGGTGGATATTGGGTAACAGCTATGTCACTGGTCTGTGGCTCGGTGCGGTGGTGGTTGTCGCTAGTGAAGTGAACGCCACAAGGAAACGCGCGCGTACGCGATATTCTCTCGCGTTGCCGTTATAGAAACATAGTACTATATAATACGTAAATTACATGCTTTATTTTATTACTTTTAAACTTATTGTTATTATATATAACGTCCATAGTAACAGGTAATCTTTAAAATACGAAACAACAAAATATTCGTATGAAGTCTTGACAGTTAATTACCTGCTCTGAATACTTTTGGAATGTCTATTTGTAGGTACAAATATTATTTATTAGCAATGTAGGTATATAGAAAATAATATCGTATGTGGATTCATTTGGGACACAACATTCTGATATTTCATTGTCAAAAGGTAGCGATTGTTTAGTGTTTTTTTCTTCGAATGGGTGGATAGGTATTTACTTTTTACTTTTGTTGACATTACATTGAAGTGTTTGCTCATTATTAATCAACGATTTTAAATAAACTTACCTACATTACTTAGTGTCGCAGTAAGTCGTAATATGTATATTGAAGGCAATCCAAGATTTCGTACGTAGTCACATTTTTAAAATTCTAATAGGTATGCATGCAACACTAGCATGTAACTTGCGAGTCGAAAAAGGTATCTGCCTATTTCGACTCGCAAGTTACATGCTAAGACAAGGATAATATTTTTATCCAAATATAAGGAAGAAATTTATATATAAATACTGCATACCATTAGGTATTGATGAAATGATTGAAAACAAAAATATAAACGTGGTGGCCTAATGACTACCTCGTTTTAAATATACGCCAATGATAGCAAATTATTATATTGGACCTCTAAGACTAGAGATGTCTCTGTCTCATCACATGTCTATTAAAAATATAGTTTGTGAAATAGTCATCATAATCATTACATAGTATAAAATAAAGTCGCAGTCGCTGTCTGTCTTCTGATTTTGAAGCTTTTTTCTTGAATAAATAGAGCGATAGAGCGATTCTAGAGGAAGGTTTATATATATATAATACACACCCGTGCGAAGCCGGGGTGAGTTTAAGATAATTCACAAATGAATATACACAAAAACTCTTTAAATACCAACATATTTAAGCTTAGCATTAAACATAATAATCGATTGATTATTAATCTTGTTTCGCCAAAATGATTTCTTAATAATAACAATAATAATATCCCTCGACAATTCATACAACATCATCTAATCCCTAGAAAAAGTAGAGCTCGTGTTATGGGTGACAAGTGATAAATATTTCGATATATTTTTTTGTAAATAAATACATAATAATATCTATATAGAAAGAAAACACCTAGACTCATACAAACAATCATACTCATGACAATACAAATGTTTGTACCGTGCCAGGAATCAAACCCGCGACCGTCGGAAGTGAAGCAGTGTCGTAAACGAAGGCTGTCATAATTTCCCATTTTTATTTAGGTATACAAATCTATACACATAAATAAAATTGGAGTGTCTGTTTGTAATATTGAAATAGTCGTTTTTTACTACATGCATATTACAATTTTTATCTGTCTGGCTGTTTGTTCCGGCTAATCCTGAAATGGCTGGACCGATTTTTACGGGACTTTTTTGGCAGGTTACTGAATGTTTGTGTTTTTTGCATTAATGTAATAATATCTCCTAGTATTACAAACTTAAATTTAAGTTCGTATGAATCTGTATTAGTATAGGTACTAACCATTATTTCTTTTGTAAATAATAGATATAATAGGTAATTACCTACTAAATTTAATTTTAATGATCAGTTTTTATGAGCTGAGACTCGTTTGAGTGCAGGAATTGTTTGGATTATGTATTTTTCGATGGTTGTGAGTTATTTTTCTTTTTTCACATTTAATTGGTATAAAGTAAAATGTATACATACGTATTCTGTATATTCTGTATGATAGAGGTTATGTAAAATACCTACATCAATCTATTATTGCGAAGAATGAAAAAATATGTTTTGAGACTGCACTCGGATAAGTTGAAAATAATTCATTTTGTTAAAGGAGAAGATTGAGTTACTTTATTACCGGTTACTCTTATCATTGTGGTAAATAAAATATAGATGGCTAAATAGGGAAGTTTAATAAAATAAATTAATAGTCTCTATTATATAGTAACATGTCTATTTGTTACAAACAGTAACAAATAGACAGATTTAATCAACCAATTAATACAATACAGTTTTGTGTAACCTTAAAACTGCAAAAAGATATTGCATAATTTACCTTAATCTAAAGTATTGTGCCCATGGAGAAATCGTTGCCTTGGCATAAACAAACTTGATATTTAGCTTAAGATAAAGTGTACTTGTATAAAATTATACAAATACAGCCGAGAATTATCAATTAAAGAGAAATTGAAATTGTTATTGAAACTGTTATTTGTGTCCGTGAGTTTTAGATTAGTGAAAGTCTATTGTACTATATTTAATAATATTAGTGACTAGTGTAGATTTTATATTCTGCAAAATTATACGCGATTGACTTAGCGTGTATATCGAAAGTAATGACTAGACCTGAATGTTTAAACAATCAATGTACGTAGGTATTGTCAAAAATGTCTAAAGCACAATTTTGCCACTGCCGAATTAGTCATGGATGTATCTCAATGAAGGAAAAAATCGAAACAAAAAGAAGTGGAGTTTAGCATGTCATGAAGCAACACAGACGCAGACGCGCCTTGTTGATTTGTTTGACAAAATAGTTGTTACCTACCACGGAAGAATATGATAGCGAGCTGTACGGAAGTCCACGTCGTGATTACGACAACGTAGGAGTATTCCCGGCAGCGATCACTATCACTGCCCCCAGGAATTAACGGTGACATAACAAAACTGCGTCTACCATTTATGTAATACGTTCCAGACATTTAATTTACATTATGCAAGCGATTTTACTATCCGATGCAGTCGATACATATCTACTATTTGTGTAGTACAAAGTGTTTAATGTCTCCAATGTAATATAAAAATGTAATTTTCTTGTGGTATCCTAAATAACAGTTTTTTCTTTCTTGTCTCTCTTTCTCTATTTAACTCAAAACATAGACGAGATGAATGGGCTAAGAACTCTACTGTTACTCATTATACTTAAAGGAATACACAAGGTTAGAATTCTGTGAATGTGAATAATGATATTAGAGATGATGAATGAGACATGAAGATTAAAGAAAAGAAAAACAGAAAAAAGATTGGAAATATTTTTGTTATGGTATCTATATTTATCGAATAAGTATACTAAATTTGACGTTAAGAAAACTGTCAACTGACTGCAATTATGTATAACCGATTAATTTGCACAATGATGCTGTGTCCACATAGCATTTTCATTGCCGATGATTATTCAGTGATTGTGTGTAGGTATAGAGGCTCTGTATCTGTACTTATTATTATGAAATGAATACTGAAGTTAATGTGCGAGTAACTTGTATAAAATTGCAGAAAACGTATGTAATGCAGTGCTAGTGATTTGATAAAATTTGTAAGGGCCGCGGTCGTTAAATCAGTTACAATTTGGTCAACATACCAAATAATACTTTTTTTACGTAACGTAATGAGACGCTGCCTCGTCGAAAGTGTTATAAACACAGAGTACGTAAAAATAAAATTTAAACTTGCATCTGTCGTACAGTCATTATAAAAATGGAATTATTACTGTATCCGTTGACTGCGTCATATAATTACGTGTTGTGTTAGTGTTAGGAGGATTAAAACTTAATGTATTACATAAATTTGTGATGTGATTAACTAGCAATTCTTTCATTTCAATAAAAAATATAGCCTATGTGTTATATTAGTATTCTAATGCATAAGCTACATTACTGTAAAGTTTCATCAAAATCCGTTCAGTAGTTTTTATGTGAAAGAGTAACAAACATCCATACTTACAATTTTTCGCGTTTCTAATATTATTAAGATAATATATTTGAACCACTGGAAAATTTCATGTTTCTAGACCTTTTAATTTTTTGCATCAGTTTAATCATTCAATTATTAATTTGCTTTCGATTATTTGAAATGTGAAATTTAAACTTTAATATGAACCAATTGTGAATGTTAAAAATAATTGATTCATATTAGATGTTTGAAAACTTTATAACATAACATTTAAATCGATTTTGAAATCTATTTTTTATATAAAGTCATAATAATAAAAGTTAATAAATTTAAGACATTTAAAAAAAAATATTTCTCTTTCTTATTTACAATTGAGGAATACACAATCCCATAATGTTATCGTTTCTAGTAATGGAATGGCCCCTATGTAAACACTATGTTAAGAATCAAAAATAGTAACATCACAGATAATATAATATACATATAACAACAATAACTTTAAAAATCCAAGATTATTTGTCGTTAATAATAGATTCGTAATATGTTTTAGTTACATATATGCCAATAAATTGGGTGTATGCCCTTCTAAAAAAGTCGATTATAATGGTGTAGGTATAGTTAGCTAATCCATTTAACATTGTTTCAATGCGAATTTCGTACAAACGATTCATAAATATTCTTGATTACAAAAACATAAGTTTACTATGCAATTGGGAAACTAAATTAATTAACTTGAATTTGAGGCTGATTATAGTATAGTTATAGCCTCCAAATATTGTCTGCTTTCTGTAAATTATTAATTATTTCTTTATAACACCATAAGTAAATTATAAAGAATGTAAAAAGAAATAAGGTACAAAACGTAGTCTTATCGTAAAGAAAGTAAAACAATCTCTTCCAGACAACCTTTGGGTACAAGAGAGAAAACAGAAAGTGATACCTAAATGGCGCAAGAATGGATTAGATCAATATAAAAAAAAACTAATCAATGTTATTAAACTATTGTACATTAACTTATTAAGTTATCTTATATCTCTAAAATAAATGTCACTATATTCAGTGTTTCCTTCCCCGGAAAGTCAGTCACAAATATAAATTGATTTATAAAGTTTTTGATACCAGAAAACGACGCTCAATCACGAGATAGATAGATATTTCTATATTTTAGTATAATTGTCTGGTTATGAACTGGTCAATTTTATTTTAGGCGACGGTAAATGTTACAGGTGTAATAAATTAATTAAAATGATTAAGCTATTTTAATAATTATATTGTTGTATACCCAGATACTCTTGTTTATTGCCGACTCATTACGATGATGTCATTTGTGAGGTTGCAGTTGGAGGTTTACGTAGTCGGAATAAATTAATATAATAGCAGCTTTACATAAAAATAAACACAGCTGTTGGGCAAAAGACTCCAGCGAAGAAAAATAATTTCCGTAGATTGGTATTGCAAGTGTTAATGTTGCAAAATCTGAGAAATGTTTGACAAAAAAATCATAAAATATCTTACATAATCACCATATGAAAAGGAAGTTGAATTTATTTCACGCGGACAATTATTCGAATTTCTCAATTTTTCTGTAAGAATGTATGTATTGTACCTATATGTATGTATGTATTGTACATTATAAACTTTCTTCTTGAATCTCTCTGTCTATTGATGAAAATTGTATTACATGATACATTGCGTAATTTAGAAGCGTTGACTTTGTTTTGTACTATGTACAAATAATACTTTATAAGAAAATATTATGTCTTTTTGAATTCGAATTTTAAATATTTCATTTATTGAAATAACATAGTACCTGTAGTAACTAGGTATACTTATAGTACAGTAAGTGACCGGCCTGAGTTAGGTCGGTGAAAGTGTATGTTGAATAATATTAAGACAGCGAGCAGCGACGCGAGCCGGCGCGCCGTCATGTCAGGCAATGTCAGGCCAGGGGCCAACATTTGGAGTTACTTTTGAGTGCAGAAATTGCAAATCGTATACAACCCCATCAAGTTTAACCTTATTGATATAGGGTTTATTTTGATTATCAGACTACTCTTATATATTATATAATAATGTTGTTATGTTATTATGTTATTGTTATCATTTTACTACAATTTTTCACTTTAATTGATTCTATTTCAACTTATACTGGACGAATACTAAAATTCTATGAAAACGTCTATAGCCACCAATTGACATTGATCCCTGGCGAAAATATCTCATCTTGTACTGGGCGGAAAGTAATATTGTATGAAAACGTCGATCATTACCAATTTACGTTGACCCCTTCACATCAGTGTCGATAACTAGCAAACTTCAAATATTGCATTGAGCGGTAAACACTAGTTGCTATAATTTAGATTCTGTCTAAAATATACTCGTACATATAACTAGGAGTATAGTCGAATTTCGTATTTATTATGTTATTAACTGAGATTTTTGTATTAATTATTGTTTTAATATTTAGCGTACATCGATAGTGTAAAATCATTATTTTTATAAATAATTATTAAATAACAGGCATTTCGGTATTGGCGCCGCGGCGCCGCGCCGTGTGGGAGCGGTGCGATAAAACTCAATGTTTTGTTTCTCGATATCTAACCTATAAGGTTGCGATTTATGCTACGAAATTCATAGCTTTCTTAAATTATACTTATATATTTGTGGTTATATTATTATTACATTATTTTAGTAAATACGTATGGTATAGACAATAGTTTAAACCAAAAATTAATAACAATTTTAGTATAGTTATAAGTACTATACATTCCTAATGTATAGTTAACTCGAGAATGAGAACTCATTGGTAACAAATTGTTTTCTTGAGAATTCAATAGATAACAGTCAATTTGTTACATAATCGTTTTTACGAACTATAACGTGTCAATACGAAGTTTCAGATATTAAATAATGTATATGTTGAAAGAGAACAATTCCGTATTTGCTTAACATATGCTATTACTATCCACAAATCACAAAGCCTTAGTTTTGGCAGTCCTCTTCTCAACATAGGCTCCTTTATATTTAATAAAGGGCAGGCTTACGTTGGACTCTCCAGAGTTAAAACCTTAGATGGAGTACGTCTTAACAATTTAGATCCAAGATTAGCTCTATTGTAGAGTACAACCATCTGTGGACGTTATACCGCTCCGATTTGCCCAAAAATTCCTGATACTGAATTGGCATTACACTTGAACATTTAAAAGTTACAAGAAAATATAGAAAATAACACAAAAAAAAAGACAATTATACCCCGTAAATATACGAAAATACAGTAATTTATCAAAAATAATTTGGTATTAATTTAGTTATAAATAAGTACCTCGTATAATTTATGTACAAAAAGTAATGATACCCCTAATTGTAACTGTAGCCTAAGGTCTAACTTGGCTAGTTTTCATATACGAAATATACTGTAGCCTTCGCAAGTTCTAAACATGTTACTTGTCGGTTCCTATTTTAATATTAGTAGTAACGAAAGTAATAATTGGTATATGAAAACTGGCCAAGTTAGAACTTAGGCTACAGTATATTATCCTAAGTTATAAGAAGAAATGATATTTTATATTGTTATAAATACATTTCAGGACAGACCATTGAACTTGGCACCCATTTAGATCTCATCTCTTTTGTCGTAGAAGTCAACAATCAAGGTATATATCATAATATTAAACTCGGCTATCATTTCACATTTATGTTTTTGATGGGATCTAATATACATAACACAAGCTTTAACTAGCTTAACTTGGGTCTAGATGGCGCTGTGTAAATTGTCCTGAGATTATTATTATTATTATAGTACTATTATTTTCCTCAAAGCTAAAATAGGTATATTTATATATCAGAATGACATAGTGAATAATTTCATATACTTACTAACAAAAACTAAATAATGAAAACCAAATATATTGGGAGACGGGGCCAAAGGAGTAAATTCTTCATTAATAATCTAATATTCAGGTGCCACTGCAATCTCAACTGTCTTGTTACCTGCATATACGTAAAGTGCGATCAGTGGTGAAAATAGAAATAAAATAAATATAAACATTGTTACTCAATACAACAATTTGAATGCGATGTATTTAAACAGTGTAATCGAGTGAAGTGTTAGAAATAGTGTGGAACTTTATCATCTAAACATGCGTGTGCGATGGTGGCGGGGTGTGTTATTGTGCGCGTGCGCATTGGTTCTGCGAAGTGACGCGTTACCACCGGCCACCCTTGGAGATGTGGTCGCCAATGCTGCTACCAGCCTGAATTCTATGAAAGTGAGTGTTTATATCCTTTTTAATTTATGTAAATCTATTGATAGATAGAATATGCTTTATTTGCATTATACAGTAATTACAAATTATATTACATTCAAACATTAATCTGTATAAATATAATAAGGCCTTATTACTAGAACAATTATTTGCCCAATGAAAAGTAAGAGGGAACTATATGATTTGTTAAGTAATCAATTTGTTTAGTAGTGTCAACACCCGAGTAGGTATACAGAATAACACATAAGCAAGAACGAAGAAAAAAGAAGAAGAAGAACTCACACCCAACAACAAACTTGACGTTGTATGGAAATGAAATAACATGTTATTGTAAAATTATGCATGTTACATAACGTTGCCTTGCGCTATTATCCAGGGAAGGTATCCTAAACAGCAATATCGGGCAAGAATTATGCAACGAGCAGTGCGCTGCATTCATACGCACATTAAACGGCACATTTATTACGTAAATAAACGTTAGAGAACAAAAAGTCTTGTATGAGACGAATTTTTAGGAAGGCACGTTCACTTGGCACATACCAGATTACGTTAACGAGTAGCCTAAAATAATGTAAATAATTATTTCAATTGAAATTAGAAATAACTACTAAAATAATAAATACTAGATTAGTTAGTTAGTGTAGTAACTTACGAGTAACAGTTCGTAGTTGTAACATGTAGTTTATTATGTTTTCAATATATAATTTTAGTAATTTAATTTTACTACGAAGTCAGTTGTTTATTCCCTGGTGTCAGTCATATAAAATAAAAGTCTTTCAAATATACTCTTGTGGTTGTATTCATAAAAACACACATATATTTGAAATCTGTTGTCTCCTTGAAAATTAAATTAGATATACGTATGCCCTGCAATTTTATGTAGTAAATAGGTACATAAAATTGTCTATACAGTCTATACAGTCTTGGTACAGCTCATTCTCTTGACTTGACACTGATTATCAAATTGAGTTCTAAAGAATAGGATTAAATATATAATTCAATATCTAAACCTAATAAAACAATTGTACCGTTAGCTACTTTCAGATAGTTTTGTATACCTATATGACTCATTACATAAATTGTGACTTGTGGGTCGGAAGTAGTTACATTTCATATATTACTCTACATACACATTTATCTCTGCTGAGCAAATATTCTCAAATAAATTAAAGGATCTTCAGTACACCCATAGATAATAAATTATACTTGTCAGTTAATTACATGCCATGTCGGTCACGTAGTTAAAATCTTTGTAACACAAAAGATTACATATATTACCTATGACCTAAAACTGTTAACATATAATATTAATGTGGTGTGTAGTAGATGAATGAATAATGTTTTTTTAACGTATTTTATTTGGGTCACCGCAGGTTTAATGAATTAATATTATGATTGGGTATAGCATTAGCATGTTTGCATAACGTGCAAAAATGTTATGTTTACCGATTGTGCAACTCCTTGATTTAGATTAAAATGCTAAAAAAGTAATTATATTGAAGGTTTATTATAAACAAATATAATATATATAAAATTTATGATACATATTTTATTTTAGAAACTTTAATGAACTTATCTTAATAAAATAGTCATAAAATTTAGCATTTTAGAAACCCCATTAGACATAATTTTAGCACAAGTATTTAGGTAATGGTAAAAGTCTAATTTGAGTATCGATTTCTATCTACGTTAGTGCTGTACCATTATTTTGAAATGCAATCAAGAGTAAACCGAATATTCAATTGCAAATAATAGCGATTAGTTCATTCAATGACCTCGAAATATGAAACTAAATCTCTTGGACTTTATCTACCCTTGCTGATTTACCTACAATTGCAGTTTATGAAAACATAAAAAAGACAAACTTCAATGTCGATCAATCGAGATATTGTGAAGAAGCTAGATATATAGGCCTAAAAAAATTCATAGCGTTTTCTGTAATTTTATTTGTAGACATGTAACATTTAAAACACAGTATTAAACGTTTCTACGAAATATGTACCTACTATGTAACGAATATTTGGTTATGAGTTTTTGTCAAACGTTGTATATGTCAGAATACACTGATTTGTTCACAAATGCATTGAAGATTATCAATTAGATAGGTACCTACGTATCGTGCCAGCTCTTTATTACGTCTTAAATATTATTGATGGTTAATGAATTATTATTATACAAAAGCCGATAAACACTCAAGACTCAGGCGTATACAGAAAGCCATTACAAAATCCTTATTAATAATTTCAATATTTTAAAGTTTCCCTTTTATAGAAGGTCAACTCAACTCGTATCTATAAAGCATGCAATAAATATGAAATTAATAATTTACAACTTGAAAATTATTAGGTAGATTTAGTTGGATATACCTAAACATAGACACTCACGTAGTATGCAGTCTATGAAGAGTCACAATTTTGTTTTCGTTAGCTATTAATATCAAACATGATAACTGCCACAAACACTGAGAGTGGTATAGGTATATGAGATATATCGATATAATCATCAATCACTATTATTACAAATAATATTTTTTTTACAGAATCAGTTTATGAAGAGACAGTAGGTATATTTTTTGTGATTGTGTCTATGAGATAAAAGCATGGTAATGGATGTAAATGAAATCTTAAAAAACATGCTAATGTATTTATATACAAAGAAGCAGGTTACAAAACTTTTACACTTATTTATGAGTGCATATGGCAGCTATTGACTTTGAAACTTGAGAAATATAAGTGAACATCCTTTGTCGTCGTTGCAATCAATAGCGGTTTATGTTGTAAACTCTTTGAGAATATTGCCCAACATTCTGAATGACCTTTATCGCTGAAAGAAGGCTGATTAAATGTTCAATGAGGTCAACATTACTCATCTCACTGTTGTAAATAATGATAATTAATCGCTTAAATTATATTGAAAAATACACGTGAAATTCAAATGAATGTACCACGCGACGGTACGCTCAAAATGATGTAACGTCACTTATTTACCTGTGTACACTCGAGTCTCACATAGTTTACAAAATATCTGGAGCGTTGCCGTACTTAATGCGTTGGATAGCGTAGAGGTGACCTCAGCCCGCTGTTGTGTTGATTCCGAATTATAGAGACACCGAGATAAATTCTTACATATTTTTTTTATCCTTACGTATTTAAAATATCTGTGAATATAAATAATATCCGGTGAAGGAAAAATTGAGAACAAATGTAAATTAATCAAGAGACGTGGGTATGCTCGTCCCATGTCAATGTTGTGTCCACGATGATGTTGGCAATGCCTTTGACTTGCTGCTTTTGGTAGACTACCGATATTACACGATCTCTCTGTACGGTATCAGGCCAACTTAGTTTTGTCATTTTTTCAACATCATTGTTTCCACCTGAGAAAGCAACGGCAAACTTGTCCTTTCTTAAAAAACCCTGCACGCACGTATTAGGATTTAATTGCTCTATAGTTGAATTTATATTGCAATTTTAATGCATTTTTTTAAACAATATTTTATCAAATATTCCGTATTTAACTTCTCTGATACTGGTATATTTTTTAATGGATGATGACGGAATTGTGCACCCTCTTGCGATAACGGTTTACGCTGGAAATACTAATGGAGGATGATAAAATGTGCATGAGGCCAGTTAGTCCATCGTGGCAAATTCACCAGGAACTTAAACGATGGTTTCCAGGGGAACCGCTTGGAGGTCAACCTGACATGGTATTATTATTCCTAAACAATACTAACAATCCCTATCACCTAATAATAGTATTGATGTATAGAGTTTTAATTCCGAATTTGTTATATTAAATAATGTAGCTAGTATAATTAACAATAGGTACAGTACTTATTTAAACTGGGACAAAGACATAATATTATATCATCTGGTATCGCGTGTGGTCCCCACAATTTATTGAGTGTCACTACTTCTCGCAAATTGTATTTTAATTATTATTATTAACTGCATGCAAGTATACAATTATTGTGGTGTAGCACCGATTACCTACTTATTTTACTGATAATTTGTATACATAATTTTCATGAAGACAGTATTTTAGTTAACTTTTATTTAATTCCACTTAGCCTCAAACATCTCAAATCCTCCAGCATATTTAGACCACTATCTGCCATTTCTGGTAAAATTTTGAATCTTGACTTTAGTGCTAATATAATGGAGACAATAAACTGTTATTGAAAAAATAACATTAAAAGAATATTGAGATTTGTTTTGTTACTAAATAAATGTCGACCTATCATTCTAGCGAAAAAGATTATTTTATTTTCTTTAAAAATTCCGGTAAAGTGGATTTTTTAATATCCTGCGAAAACTTTGCATTCAAGCAATAATAATATCATAAAATGAGCCAATTAGTATCCTAAATAAAAAAAAACGTTAGTAATCGAATATTAAAAATTCATTCAAAATAGAACGATCTAAATTGACATACACAAAAAAGGTTTATTGCGTTGTATTTTAACTTAAGTAACTACTTGAAGTAAATATTCATAACAAAACCTTATATTATGTTTATTTATTATATGTAATTACTACTATTATAGTTCCTACTTAATATAGATTGCAGTAACGCGTGTACAGAGCTATTTGTTTGCTGATCGTTTGGACTAATTAATAATTTTTAATTCTATTCTTCGGTAGGTCACAGGAGCATGGCGCAGGCTTTCGAGCACCGTAAGCGAATCTGTAGGATTGAAGCATGCACTAAGACGGTTGCAGGCTGTACCAGCTCGCGCAGCCCGCCTCGTGCACGCGCTAGTGGACCGCATGCGAGTTGGTGGCGGGCCTATAGTGTCCACGCAGCTTGGAACATTAAGAGGAAGAAAACTTGTCGCTAGAACTACGGCGCAAACTTCTTACTACAGTTTTAAAGGAGTCAGGTAAATAATTCAATATCACTGTTTCCACCTGAGGAAGCAACAACAACACTTTCTTTATAAAAAAAACTGCACGCGCATAGTAGTATTTATTTGCTCTATAGTTGATTTTATGTTATGACTGGAAGTTATTTTTATCTTCCTCAAAAACAAAAAAAGACTATTGCTAGTTTACTAGCGTATAACATTTATGATCTCATTATAAGTAGTATAATGGATTTAAATTCTAATATTAGTAATTATACTAATAATGTGATATGTGTTAATTTAAACTAACACCTACGACATTGGTTAAGCCACAGGATATGGCCATTATTCATCAAAATATTCGTGGTTTCTCCAGCAAAGAATTAGAATTAAGTCTTTTCTTAGAATCTAACAATGTACGGGTGTTATGTCTGACAGAACATTGGCTTAAACAATATGAAATAATTTGTCCTTTTGAACATTACAGTATAGCTAGTTTTTTTGCTAGGAACAATGCTACTCATGGCGGTTCAATTATGTTTTTAAAAAATGATGTAGAATTTAAAAACCTTCAAGACATTGTAAATATTTCCATTGAGCAAACAATTGAACTATCATGCATAGAATTAGTTACTTGTATAATAATTTGTGTTTATCGTCCGCCATTGGCTTATTTTGATTCTTTTGAACTGGCTATGGAGGAAGCATTGAGACGAGTCGCGCGGAGGAAGAAAACATTATTTGTATATGGCGATTTTATTGTTGATTTATTATCGGGATGCTCAATAAGGCTAAGATTGATTAACTTATTTAAATCATTTGATTTGCACAATCTTTTTTTAGAACCCACTAGGGTTGCAGGAAATTCTGCCACTTGTATAGATAATGTTTTCTGTAATTGTGAAGTAAAGGTGAAAATGAATTTCGACTGTCTTGGCTCTGATCATTATGGACAAAAAGTTATAATTGAAAATAAGAGGTCCAAAGGGACTCAAACAATTACACGAAGACAAATAACACAAAAGAATTTGGCACGTTTTAAAAATACAATTGAACATAAAATATGTAGTCTCGTAATACCTCAATATGACCCGGACATTGTATGTGAACATATTTTTAATTTAATTGAGCAAGAAGCTAGCAATGTATTTAAAACAAAAACATTTTCAACTAATGTAAAATCAAAGTTTTGTGACTGGGCCACGTGTGGTATTTATAAATCTAGGGCTAATCTTTACGAACTTTACGAAAAACAAAGCTATATATCCGATCCCCTATTTCATGAATATGTAAAATCTTATTCGAAAATATTTAAAAGGGTTTGTCAGACAGCTAAGTCTCTCTATTTGGGTAAAATAATAACTCAAACTAAAGATAAAATAAAAGCCACCTGGAAAGTAATAAATAGCGAAACTGGAAAAGTTAATGTTCAAAATAGCAAAATAGCTTTATATATTAATAACAAATTGGTAAATTTGGAATCTTATTTTACTAATATTCCATTAATTACGACATAGGCTCTAAAATCTTCCCCGTCTGCTGCTGAAACTTTACTAACAGACAATGTTAGCAAGTCATCAGCTGTATTTAACTTTAGACATACAACATCAGTAGAAATAATGAAAATATTTAAACAGCTATAAAAAAACAGAGGATCTATGGGGTATATCTGTTGAAATACTGGATAGTATAATGGAAATTATTGCGCCGTCTCTTGCTTTTATTTTTAATAAATGTACAGATGATAGTAAATTTCCTAATATAATGAAAATTAGTAAAATCATACCACTTTTTAAATCTGGAGTCAGGACTGACCCAATAAATTATAGACCTATATCCCTACTCCCAGCGCTCAGTAAAATCTTTGAAAAAATAATTCTTAAGCAACTTGTTAGTTATTTCAATTTAAATCATTTAATTCACCATAGTCAATTCGGTTTTTCCAAAGGTCGTTCAACTACAGACGCAGATGCAGAGTTGCTCAGACACGTATTTGCTGCATGTGAAAATAAAATAGATGCGATAGGTGTTTTTTGTGACCTTTCTAAGGCTTTTGATTGCGTTGATCAAAACTTGCTTTTTATGGCGTCAAAGACAACGCTTTAAATTTAATAAAATCTTATCTATCTGATATAATACAGAAAGTAAAGGTTAGCAGCGCTACGTCTGACGGGTCACTTGTGCAAATGGGTGTACCTCAAGGATCTATTCTCGGTCCATTTTTATTCATAGTATACATAAATGATCTCCCATATGCCATGCAGGATAGATGCGGGATAGTGTTATTTGCAGATGATACTTCATTGATTTCTAAAGTTAATGACTGACTGACTGAGAATGACTAATAATTATGACGGTGTAAATAGTGCTTTGCGGCGTCTTTTGCACTGGTTTACAACTAACAATCCTATGTTAAACGCTAAAAAAAACAAAATGTGTTAATTTTTCTCTGTCTAAAAGTTTTAATACTAATTGCAACATAAAATTAAATGACGAATCTCTCGAATTTATAGAATCTACTGTCTTTCTAGGAATCACATTAGATAATAAAATACAATGGGATGCACAAATTCAGTCTTGCAGCGAAACTGAGTTCAGCAGCTTTTGTCGTGCGTAAGGTTAGACAGTACACTGATACTGATACTGCTAGATTGGTCTATTTCAGTTATTTTCATAGTTTACTCTCTTAAGGAATTTTATTATGGGGAAAAGCGGCAGATATTAAAAATATATTCATATTACAAAAACGTGCCATTCGAGCGATCTACTGTATGAAGAGTCGTGACTCATTAAGAGAGAAATTCAAAGAGGCAAATATTCTCACCGTTGCTTCTCAATTTATATATTCAAATATCCTATATGTTCATAATATTAATACTAGATTTAAAGACAAACTTGCTGTCCCCAAGTATCGTTTAGAAAAAGTCAATAGGTCTTTTATGGGAATAGGTATAAAATTTTACAATAAGATACCAAAGGATAAATATATAGATATTATATTCCTATTGGAATTACCCTTACATAAATTCAAAATCATATTTACTGAGCAAGGCCTATTACTCACTAAACGATTACTTGAATGACGAGCGTGCATGGCAATAGTTTTCGTGTTCGGGATTTTCATTTAATGTTAGACATAGACACCTATGCATTGTAAATAAACTGGACTTTAAAAAAAAAGTTATTTAATTGAGTTTCTTGCCAGTTCTTCTCAATTGGATCTATATACCGAACTGAACGGTAGGGAAAAAATTATAATGTAAAAACTTGTCGCTCATAAACGGCTAAAATGTCCTACATGAATAAATGATTTTTGAATTTGAATTTGAATTTAATTTTAATAATATATAAGTAGTTCTGGATTTAACTTCGCTGTTACTGGTATATTTTTCTTTAATGGATGATAACGGAATTGTGCACCCCCTTCCAATAACGGTTTATGCTGGAGATACTTACGCTGGAATACTGATCAAATTCGTCTACATACCTATTACAATTATGGTAATAACACTTTGTTATATCAGTATATTTTCATCAGGTACGCGCAACCACCACGCGGTTCCCTTCGATTCCGGCCACCTGTTCCTCTGGAGCCGTGGTCAGGTGTCCGAGACGCATTAGAGGAAGGCGCTGTGTGCCCCCACAGGTTCATGCTCTTCGACACCTACAAAGGCGACGAAGATTGTCTATTCCTTAATGTATACACACCAGCCTTACCTGATAAGCTAACAGGGTGAGATAATTGTTTATTTTAACACTCCGTTTATTGATTTATAATATTTATTCATGCTGTGGCGTCGGATGTATATATTTCTGACACATTACCTAGCTAACTATAATAAATAGTGACGGAAATACGGAGTTTGGGATTTTCCTAAGAACAAAACTCAGTCTGATTCATCAACATGACTATACTTAGATAACATTTAATGTTATTGCCACGTAACATCATGCTGCTCTAATAATATATTGTAGAAAAAATATTCAAAATATTATGAAATTAGTAGCCGAGTTTGAATAGTCCTGATTACGTTATTTACCTACATACAGGTACTATTATATATCTAAGCAAAGCTAACACTAATTAACTGACAAAAATGATAAAGGGTATAAAAAGTAAATAATTGATATTTCAACAGTTGATAATTGTTTTGTGGGTATGATACAAACGTATTGGTCTTGGTGTATCGTATGTATATATTTCAAAAAAATTGAAGTATATCCATCAGTTGTCTAATACCTATAACATAAGCTTAGTTTGGGACTACATGCCGCTGTGTGGATTCTCTTGAGTTATTATTATTATATATTTTCAGATACAATCCAAAGTTGGCTGTTATGGTATGGATACATGGAGGTGCTTTTGCTGTGGGCTCTGGCAATGCATTCCTGTACGGGCCCGATCACCTTGTGGGGGCTGGTGTGGTGCTCGTTACACTCAACTACAGGCTGGGAGCACTCGGGTTCTTAAGTCTTGAAACCGAGGAGGTACCTGGCAATATGGGTCTTAAGGTAATATAATGATGATCATTGTGATACTCCTTATCTATATAGTTATTTTTTGAATTTATAATATTTCTCTAAAATATTTTGGCATAGTGATTTTATCTAATAAAACTAGCTATATACACATACATTTATTCTATTTTTTTGTTTTTGTCGTCCAGGATCAAGTGATGGCTATGAAATGGGTGCGAGATAACATTGAAAATTTCGGTGGTGACCCGAATCGAGTTACCATTTTCGGAGAGTCCGCCGGAGCGGCATCAGTACATCTACATATGCTTTCTAATTCGTCACAGGTAAATAACATAATATACTTACTTTTATGTAATGTCTAAAAACTGACTTGACTGGCTTTTTATAAGATAGGTACGTTGACGTGTACCTATATATTTTGATATCATTATTCATGTAACTTTCATTAAAGAAATTAGTGATACGTACTCTGAAACATCAAAATCTCAATATTTATGGATTGTTGTGACTCTTTTATATTACTTTCATTGCAACGCCACTAATTTTTCTGCAGCAGTTTTGATGTTAGATATCGCCGCCGCGCTGTAAAGAGTTCAGTACGACAAATGTACTTTTTAACTAAATTCAAGTATTAATATTAAGGTTTTTGCACAAATATATTATCATATTATAATTGCCTATATAAATAAATAACACATCATATTAGGTATACAATGCTATTCCAAGTAAGAGTAAACAACTTAAGTGCAAGTCAAACTCGCATACCAAGGAATCAGAACAAACAATTTAAACAAGTTTTATTCTCTTTATATGATAATTATTTACTAAACGTGACATAACTCATTTACACACAACCATATAATACTAGTATTTGCTAGAAATAAATACCAGACAAAGATTTTATGAGGTTTGATTTTAAAGATAATTGCGACTGTGACTTTTTTTAGTTACGTAGTGCCATTTGTTCTATAAAATACAACAGCATACCAAGCATATAAAAAAATGAATAATTAATACGCCAAATAATGTACAAATCTGTTTTCATATGATATATCCATTTAATTCAATTATTTTACAATTTCGACTACCAAAATTTGGAATAATTCCAATGTCCAATGCCCATGTTTAAAATACTTCAAAAGTTGCGTTAGTAGTTTCTTAAGTATTATGCTGCGAAAAGTAGTCGGACGGCTCGGACAGACGAATTCGTACGACATTCGATTTCCATGTCACATTTTCATTCCAGGTTTTTTGTTTGCAAAAACCTTCTTCTTCTTTTCTTTTTATATTTATAACATTAGGTGGTAACGTGTATCGACAGTATACTAATAAAAGACCAATATTTATGTGCATCAGGGTCTCTTCCATGGCGCCATTGCACAAAGTGGTTTGGCATTGTCTCCTTGGGCATTGGCGAAGGACCCTCAAGCTCGCGCATTCGAACTTGGACGAGAGTTGGGCATAGACACAAACAACACAGCTGAATTGCTTGGTGAGAATATATTTTTTTTATCCATACACTTCTTAAAGTAGGTATATATTTAATAAGGAGAAAATCGCAAACATAAATGAAACTAAACAACTTATCCCAAAAGTTCACTGAAAATAGAAAATAATTTTCAACCCTCCAGGAAACATAGAATATGTAACAAATCCGTTGTCAGAGTCGGTCTTTAACAAAGTAGTTATAGCAGTATTTAATTTTTATAAATGATTAGCTCTTTGTATATTCAAAGATGTACTTGATAATGATGTTACTATTTAATAATTGTATGCATAGATCTTTATCTTCATTTCTATATATTCTATAATTACTTATTATAGGTTACCTCCGAGCGACGCCAAGTGAACTTATAATAAAAGCTGGAGCTCGACTTACCGGTGCCATAGGGAAAAATGCGGACTTGCAGAGTACGGTGGCGTTACCTTTCCTTCCCGTGGTGGAACCTGACGTGCCTGATGCATTTCTTACAACATATCCGAAACAAAGCCTCCCAGGAGTTGATGTTCCGCTGCTCACAGGCTACAATGCACAAGAAGGAATCATATTGTTTAGACGTGAGTTTTCATTTCATAAGTCAAATATAATCATATAACTTGATAAATATATATGGAAATAATTTCGATTTAATTAATTGAACTTACGCAGGGTTATTTTTTTTAATCCAATTGGAATAAATCTAATATACGTTTAAGTCATTGAATTGAGTTCAAGTGAGATAGTGACAATGGTGTTGTAAAACGAACAGGTAAATATAGGTATTTATAATCTACTAAAAGTGCACTTATTTTTAACATTAGTAGAACGTCGTGTACATTGCTATTTGGGTGCGGCTTAGTGATTTTCCAGTGACCCGGCCACCTGCAGCAAAAATGGACGGAAATCCCTAGAAAGATTTCACAAACGGGCGGAACTCGGCGCTACTGCGGACGCGAACTCTGTGACGGTGACAGTCCTGAGTCCTTGGCATAAATACTTAGTTGAACATACAGTTCAAATACTAGGTACTTTATCTCAATTTGCATAACGTCTGCTAATATGGGCCTTATTTGATAACATAAACTTGACGTTTTATGTGGAATAAACTATTCATAAGGAGCAAGGCCTTGTACCCTCGTCGCTAATTCATAACAATATCAGAATATGGCATTGTGCATATGTAAATATACGTAACTAAGTTCATTACTATCGCTAAATATTGTAATAGGTACTCTACATATATCTAGTTTCTTTTATGAAACTGAAACAGCCAAGTTAACGAGCTACGTGATGGAAAGTAGCTACAGTCACCTATATACAGTCTGAATCAAATAGTCTCATCATTACGTCACATGTCCGCGCATTGTTTTTTATGAGGTCAAATTGCATACAAATGGATACTTAAATAATCGGGTAAGGAGACATGACGATATTTTCTTAACCTGTAATTTCACTACGATATCTCATCATTTAAACCGGAACACAGATCAAAGCAAGATGCTGGAAATCGAGGTACCCATGCAGACGTTGTTAACTTATATAGCCATTTCATTGTCGTTATTGGTACTTCTATTATAATTACTAGAAGTACAACTTAAGTTGATAGATTAATTACCCGATCATTACTGATTATTTAAGACAAGTCTGGTAAAGGCTGCTGGACCTACACACATCATCATCGTTCTCATTATTACAATATTATAAAAAGTAACTTCTTTTTGTACACAAGGTACAAGGTATAGTCGTATTTCAATTCTAAGTAAAACCAATGTCACTACAAATGTCAATAGAGGAGTGCTATTGACGTCACAATGCAAAACATGACGTTCATGGCTGTAGCACCTACCCACACATAAGAGCGACTTCCAATCCAGTGTACCACTTACTTATTAGTAGGTATATTGAAGACTTGAAGATTAATAAGTAAAGTACTCAGACTTTTATAGTCACTTTCAAATAAAATCAAATCAAAATATCTCTATTCATGTTGGTCTATTACAGACTTTTTATGATATATCAAATCTATTGTCAATTCGGAGTGTTTTCCAGCTAAAAAGAACTGACAAGAAACTGAGCACTTATTCTTTTCAACTGAGCTTGTACATGATTACAAAAAAACAGATTTATGTTTAAATTAAATCAGGGAGAATGTAGTGAGCACCAGTATATGCTATTGCATTATTAAATAAATGATTCATTAGTAGTAAACCGAATCGCTGCCATGGTATGTCTATACAGAAGTATCGAAATGTAAAATTCAGCAATTAGCGCTTGACATGATGATACTTAAGTATGAGAATAATACATATTTTCTCTATTATTCTCATGATACAAATCTGTATACAAAGTCAGTTTCGTAGTGGTCATGCATGAACCAAGAAATCACGCGACGTCAACATTCCTTTCCGACGCGACGCGACGTAACAGCTTAGATAACTGTTGTGGAACTGAAATTGCACTATACGTTTGTAATAATAGGGCATTTACGGATGTCTCCGTCCATGACACAGCCATTAGGTTGGACTCGGTAATAAAATGCGTAATCTGACCGTTTCACGTCCACAGTACATGTTAAAATATTAAGTAATTTATGGTTGTGTTGTGTGAATCACAAGTGTACAATTACTCAATCGCCGATTTTCGATCTCTAAAGTTCAAATGTTTGTCAAAAGTCAACCTTTGATAAGATTTTTTACGAAATTCTTAATCAATCCGCCCATTACTTAAAATTGTCTTGTTTAATTGAATACACGAACATTAAAGCCTGCTTACAAACAAAAGAATAGCATTGCGTAAAAATGCCTTCAAATGGCCAATCCTATAATTATTTTAAATACAATAACATATTTTAAAATTGTGAATGAAAAAGAAAGAAATTTTCTTTTGTTAAAGAGACAAGAATAGTTGTAAAATGTTGGGTATGTTTTACAAATATTAAAATTAATTATATCAAAAGATTCTTTGTATAATTTCAATATTTGTCTATCCATCTATAACTCGAGTCGATGGGATACAGAATGTAGAACATTTTTAATAAATATTTTTGTGATATAAATTATTGCACAAATATTTGTTACAGAACATTAAAGGAATATCATTACCGGAACGTTCTATTGATGTCATACTACGAACGCTACTTCATCTGCTAAGCGTAACAAGTATAGGCAAAATTTCTCATGACTAACGCTAAAACGTATGTACTTATATGATATTATGATGACACAGCTAAAGTTCATAACAATTGGTAACATCATAATGCATTATTATACAACATATTGAATTGAATAATATAAAAGGTATTATTAGTTATTTCTAATATACGAATTGTTTACCAACAATTTTAATATACAAGTTACATCAGCATCGTTAACCAATATAACTGACTATATGATATTCGCTACAGACAGACGACGGGTGTGTGATCACAACCGGACTAGTGAGCCATACTGTGAAGTTGATGCCCCATTTACATAATAGTAACATATGAGATTATGTCATGTTTGTGCTACTTTCTAGTATTTGGCACTTTACCTTTTCTGTCTCAATGTTAGATTCCATAACTTATGTAACTATTAGTTTAATATTTTATTTAACCTTAGGCGAGGGCAAACAGTTCATTAAACCATGACATTATTAAATATGTTACTATATTTACAAGGTCGTCTTGAGCATAGCAAACATAATCGCAATACTAACTGTCAATGAATTTTATTAGTTGAAAGTACCTAAATAGTAATGTGCAGTGAGATGAAGAGAGGTATACCTAATGAGGTAGACGGCACAATTTGATACCACAAAATACAAATTAAGATTATTTTCAAATAATTATTTATTTATTTTTCTATTGGAGTGATGATGGAGGATCACAAAATGACATTAGAATAGAATAGAATAGAAAATAATTTATTCAAATAAACTTACATTGAAGCACTTTTGAATAGTCATTACTTTTTTTAATCTACCGCTCATTCGGAAAGCTGTCTCATCACAAGAAGAACGACAAAGAACTTGCGTGTTGCTCTTTTAAATAATTTTATTATTTCTTTACATTTTTAAGTTTAAGTGTGTGAATACGAACCACCAATTAGCACTAATTCAATTAAATACTCAAATAGAAAAAATATTGCATATATAACCAACTGGTTAAACAATTAATAAGAGGAAATCAGTCATAGTGATTAGAGCAGACCAGTCCCTACAAGCAGCACCCGTTCACGAGTATGACGGAAGAACCACCCATCACTGCGCTCGACCATATTTTAGTGAGCTCAATGACCCGGCCCACCACGTCGCCACAAGTCTGGACATTTTAGTGAGCATGACTACTCAAAACACCAGACCACGTCAAACCTACTTACAATTGCCATCTGATAGTTATAGTATTCACATTTTACATAAGAATGCATGCGACAATCAATACAAATAACCGCTACGCTTTCATATTTCTAAAATAATTAAATCAAGAAAGCAATGAGAAAATAAACTATAACGTTGTATGCTAATAAACTAATTATTTACTTGATATGTTGTCATCTATGTATTCGTCTATCCTGTAATAGACTTTCTTACACAAAAATTGTTTAATATAAAATTTGAATTGCCTCTCTGTCAGATTTAGTGCAGATTCTGGCAGTTTATTATAAAATCTTACGCAATTACCGTAGAATGAATTACTGATTTTGTGCAGACGGCATTTAGGTAAAATTAGCTTATTTTTATTGCGTAAGTTTCTACTTGTATAAACTTAGAGAGTTTTTTTAAACTCTCTAAGTTCTTCCGTGTATACATGATATTCTCATAAATGTATTGTGAAGTAACGGTGAGGATATTTGATTCTTTAAAGCACTGACGTAATGACTATCTTGAACCCATACCATAAATAGAACGTATGGCTCTCTTTTGTAAAATAAATATATGATTTATATCGGCTGTTTTACCCCACAGCAGTATGCCATATGACATTATGCTATGGAAATAACTAAAATATACAAGTTTAGCCGTCGCCACGTCTGTTAATTGCCTAATTCTTCTAATTGCATATGCAGCAGAACTGAGTCTACTGGCTAATTTTGGAATATGGGTCCCCCATTGTTATTTCGAGTCCACTGTTATACCTAAAAAAACTGTATCATTAACAAAATTTACTATTTCGTCATTAAGCAATAACTGTGTATTTATTAGTCTTACATTAGGAAGTGTAATTTTTATACAGTTTGTTTTGCTGGAATTTAATACTAGGTTATTACATGTAAACCAATTTAATATTGCAGACATAGCACAATTTACATCGTCTAATTGATTACTTTGACGTCCAATTTTAAGCACTAACGAAGTATCATCCGCAAACAGCACTATATCTGCAATTTTCTCTACCATAAAGGGAGAAAAAAGAGAAAGGGGCCTAAGATTGACCCTTGTCGAACGCCCATCTTAATATTAGCTCCCTTAGATTTTACACCGTAAATATTTACAGTTTGAACCCTGTCCTCTAAATAAGTTCTCATTAATTTTAGATCATTATCTCATAATGTTCGAGCTTGTACAAAAGCGTTTTATGATCCACGCAATCAAATGCCTTTGATAGGTCACAAAAAACTCCGAGTGCATCCTGTGACTTCTCCCATGATTCGAAAATATGTGTTATTAGCGCTACACCTGCGTCAGTGGGAACTTGCCGGCGGTGAAACTATATAGCTGACTGTGAAGCAGTCCGTTAACCCTGAAGTGTTGTAACATTTGATTTAACATTATCTTTTCAAACACCTTACTTAAGAACTGGCAAAATAGATATAGGTCTATAGTTCCCTGCCTCAAATTTATCCCCTGATTTAAATAGTGGGATTAATATGCTAAATTTCATTAATTGTGGAAAAACGCCATTATCAATACATTTATTAAAAATAGTGGCTAGATATGGAGCAACAATGAAAGAACTAACTACTTTTACAACATGCCCCAAAGGTCTTCCGTATTTTTTAAATTTAGCTGTTGGAATATTTTTATGATATGAAAGGGGCTAATATGTGAAAATTTAAATCTTAAAGAACAACAACCGATATTAGTCTCTAGTAATGTTTTTGCTCGAGATGGAGATGAGTCCAGAGAAATTGTAATGTCAATCGGAATATTAGCAAAAAAATCTTCAAAAATATTATATCTTTTGTTGTTGTTATTAATTTATTATCATAATTTCATGTAAATTGATTACAGGCTATTTTAGATCTTCCAGTTTCTTTATTTATAATGCTCCAGATGGTTTTAATTTTGTCAGAAGACTGCTTAATTTGTTTATTAATATAATTAGATTTAGCTTTTTTAAAAATTTTAGAATAATTTTTCATATAAGTGGTGAATTTGTCATCAAATCGATATTTTTTTGATCGTATAAATCAAACAAAATATTTTTACTTTTAAGTATTCCTACTGTTGCCCATTCCGTGAATTTAGATTTAACATGAACTTCTTTTTTCTTGAAAAATTGTTAATATTCTACTGATAAAATATTGATTAGCTTGGTGTAAAGATAATCAGGATTATTACTAGATTGTAACAGCAAATCCAATTTATTTTTAATCGCGCTTTTGTATTTATTAATATTGTAAACATTTATTTGTCTTTTTGATTTTTTATTATTGTTGACTTTATTGATTTGACTGCTAAACTTAACAACTTGATTTTGTACCCTAGGTAAAAATATCATAACAAAGCGCTTTATCTAAAGCGTAAATTTTTACGTAATAAAAGTAACACTATTATCTCACAGATAATCCTAACTTTTGACAAAAGTTAAAAAAAAGTTAAAATATTTTCAAATCAATGAAATTTTCAGGGCTGCAACGAGATCCGAAGCTGTTAAGTGAGTTGGACCGCGAATTTGAGCGCGTGGTTCCACCAGAGCTCAGTTCCCATGATGAGAAGACTGTCAAGAAGATAGCTGACGTTATCAGGGCTACTTACTTCCAGCAGCGGCCTGTTGATATGCGTAATATAAACAGCCTTATTGATGTTAGTAGTGCCAACAAATTTTTTATGTATATAAACTTCAAAAATACATCTTAAATTAAAAATATTCTAATATCACCTAGATATACACCCTATGTCGTAAGGTCTCTATAAAATTTAAAAAAAAAAGTGGAATTATACAATAATTCTAAATAATATAATTAAAGATAAAAACTAAAAACTTTTAGTTAATTAACTAAACTGTAATCAAGATTAATATATATTTGTACCATTATTTTATATTGTTTCATAATACATTCAAATGAATAATTTAATTTTACAGCTTTTCACAGACATAATGTTCCTTCGTCCTATATTAGAAACTATACGACTACAGGCTGAAACAAATAGAACTAGTCCCACGTATGTATATCGATTTGATTTCGACGGAGCGCTTGGACTCTTCAAACGAATGTTAGGCATAACTCACCCTGGTGCCTGTCATGGAGACGAAATGGGATATCTGTTTTACTTCTCAAGGTTGAACTACCGACTCGATGAAGATTCTCCAGAGTTGGCTGTTTCCAAGCGAATGGTTCAGC
Organism: Achroia grisella; assembly: GCF_030625045.1. Classification (NCBI taxonomy): domain Eukaryota; kingdom Metazoa; phylum Arthropoda; class Insecta; order Lepidoptera; family Pyralidae; genus Achroia; species Achroia grisella. The sequence goes on from NW_026712925.1 coordinate 738,498, forward strand.
TGTGGACTAATTTTGCTAAGACCGGGTAAGTGACAATTTTTTGATACACGGTACGTAAACAAATAAGTTTTTTAATACGCTGATAACGATATAGAGATACATCGAGTATTCACCCGTATGATATTTGTGTACTGTAGTATAGCATATTCCACAATTTACATTTATTTCTAATATTAACTGTTAGTATTAAACAATATAAATTAATATCTGTTATACTTATGTGCATTCTATTTAAAACAGATTAAACCACGTTTTTATCGTACTTTGCATAGTAGATACAATATCTTGATATGCCAATCAAAATAAATTGTTAAGTAACATATTATCACTCTTTGGTAATATATTAGTCTTCTAAAAGACTATGAGTACACTTGCAGTATTTGAGAGACTTGTTTCCCTTAAATTAATTTTGTTTTAGGAACCCTACACCGCCGGTAGACTACGAATCTGTGGTGGACTTCAAATGGCTTCCTGTGAATGATACATCCCACGTTAATTACCTCAATATTAATAGAAATTTCACTTTAGAGAAAGACCCAGAATCTACAAGAGTACGTTTTTGGAACTGGCTCTATGAAAATTACGCAAAGCCGTGAAAATAACAGATCACTGGAATTGGTTAATGACTTATGAATGTCGGTGATGAACAAGTATAGTGTATTTAGTGGAAAATAAGTGAACACGTTTGTGCTATATCTAATTGTGTGAAAAGTATAAACTGGATCTCAGTTCATAGCCGCATTATAAAGTTCCAAGTGTGTACCCATTAGTACCTAGATAATAATGTTTAATTCGCAAAGATACCAGAACTATGGTACAAAATTATATAGTTTATGTGAATGTCAGACTATGGACTGACTTTTACTGATCCCATTTTTATTAGCATTATACTTATTTAAAAACTGCTAATAGTAGCTAAGGGCCAAACCGATTATTTTCATGCACCGTCCCGTATACAGCCCGCACACTTATGTAACATAGTGCGAATGACAGTCAACATTTTACTGTAAATAAACTGTAATAGGTTTGTACTAAGTGTTTAAAGAGAATTTTGAAGATAATATCTATAAAGTCAATTGTCTCAATTGACATTTATCCCAAAAATATTTTTATTCATGTTTTATGTAGTGTACGTACGTTTTAGTAATATTTACACTACCAGTATAATGCTCAGAATATACGACGACCCTATCTGTATATCTATTAGTAATGTATCAACTCACTATAATAGATAAGAGCTAAGCCAAATACATGCAATACGAAAAGTAATTTAAAGTAAGTACTTTCCTATAGATTATTCAACGAATATAAAAAAAGGATTTTATTTCAACTTTATTATATTTCGTATTTAATCATTCTTTTTTAAATGAAAATTGTCTTCGTTAATAACGAAACGAACGAAATAAGTTTTTTTGTAAGAAAAGTAACCTATCAAAACATAAGTAAAATATTTTTACCTACGTATCAAAAAGTAAAATACTAAATGTGTATGCATCTGCTTATCTACTACATAAGAAGTATTAGCTATACTATTGTACTATTATGCTATAGGTATAAGATTATAAAACTACTTTTCTTGTAAAACTCAAACTCGGATTCGCAAATTTTGAATTTGCGAAGATAAGAAATTCTGTTTATTTTCTCGCAATATTTTAAGATTTTTGTTATGTAAAAAATCTTGAATAAGTATACAAATTAAGAATGTACACGAATCTATTCTGGAATTAATTAGATATCTATTTATAGCCAAATAAAATATGTATATAAATTCAATAGATAAGCATGTAGATACTTTGTAAATTATATAAAAGTACATACATATACCTAATACTGTTTAGAATATTTACAATACTAGTTTAAATAAAGATTAATGTCTATACTTGTTACAAATTAAAGTAGATACCATTAAAGAGCTGAATAAGGGCAAAAATTAATACTGTTGTTTTTAGTCTATCTACACTTACCTACCTTATATAATAAGTAAGTATCAACTCAGGCCAAGATACTAGACCTACACTTTTTTAACAATTTCCGAAATTAAATTCATAGTTGTTTTTGTATGATTTTTATGCAATATTGTGGTGAAAACTGAATGAATTTGAGAGATTTACTCTCCAGTTTGTTTATCATATGCGTGACAAACGTATGGGTATAGATATGGGTTTTGTTGTTTAATAAAACATACTTCACAGTCCCTAATTCGGTACTTACTAGATATGTCTGATCTTTATCGTAAGTAGGTTATACTAAATCGGTATTAGTCCCTAGACACAATATCAAATAGTTTTTATCAAAGTCATATTGCCTCAAAATAAACTATTGTTCTAATGGGTTTATGGTCATAAAACTAGTTTCCAGTTCCGGCAATCATTCTTAATAAAATTAGAAAATAGGTAAAGAAGTAGGTACCGAAGAATATGTGTATATCAAAACAAAACTTTGTTGGTTTATAAACCTACATTAATGCAAAAAATATATAATTTTCAAGTTTAAATGACTATTATAACCTTATATCTACAATAGTAGGTAAAGTGTATATAAATAGAGCTTCAAATGAGTATATATATTTATTTATACATTTTATATTATTTGATATACCTAAGTATATGCACTTTTCAGAGCGATGTCAGGTACATTATATAGGCATAGGTAAGTAGATATATAATGTAAACAGTTTCATATAAAAGCAAGATAGTTGTTTTATCCACACACCATTATTTTATTCCATAAAATTAGCTTGATATAGTTTTTGTGTTATTATTTCTAACATTTACAATATATTAAATAAAAAATGCAAACTTCATTACAAAAAAGTTATGTGAAAAAATATCGGTAAGTAGATAGTTAGATAGCTATATGTAAGATATGATCTCTGTGAAAAGAGTTCAATTAAAATCTTTTTTAAATAGTATTACTACGTTTCATACTGAGTTGCTCCTAATTCTGACTGAACAAGACGACCTACATATATTAGTACAGAATATTTTAATGCTAAGTGACAGGCAGCGGACATCGGCCGTCTCTAGGATTATTTGGTTTGTTATCGATGTTTTCCCTCACAAGAGTCATTCTTTTTTATAAAAACAGTATTTAAAATTTGTGTTGTCGATAAGATTCATATTTAAGTCTTTTGAGATCTACAGGTACGTCCGGGTACTACCTAAAGAACTAGTCCCTGTCGCATCGCCTATTTTTTTACTACCCAGATTTTATACAAACGGCGCGGCGTCGCTCTCATCTACCCAATAATTTTGAAAATTGATACAATAACAATACTTATATTTAAAATACAATTAGTACCATTTACAACAATCATTACAGATACCACTGTTGTAGCAAAGTGTACGAAAGCATTTTGGACGTTGTCGGCAACACACCCCTTGTAAAATTGAATAAAATACCAATAAAACACGGCCTGGAGTGTGAAATTTGTGAGTATAGTTAATAAGTAGATACTCATCATCATTACCATCATCGTGTCAGTGCTGGTTTTCTCCATATGAAAATATATATCTTTTATATAAAAGATTTAAGACACTTAATATAAGGGCTAAATTAAGAGTTTATATCAATAGTGGCGAGGTAGCCTGTCACATATTAATTATATTGAGTTTTCTAGTAGGTATTGGTGGTGTAGGTAGACACCTATTTTTATTTCATTTTGAGACCACTATATCCTTGTGATCAAACGAAGCCGTGATTTTTGTTTTTTTAACATTTCTAAGTATTTAGCAATAGTATCTAATATATAATTAATTGTTATATATATAGTCTACCAAATGTATAGATATAATACATAACACGAGTGTCGTCTTATATACCGGCTTACGCAATATCGCTAAGGACTTACATTTATATCTAATATATCTATTTATTAATTAATTATACTTAATATAAATATTTATATCCTATATTTAACTAACGGATCTATGTTTTGTATTATATAATACCTACCCATAACATAAGTTTTATCTAGCTTAACTTGGATCTAGATGGCGCTCTATGTATAAATAAAATATATAAAAAAAAAAATTATTGAAATTTTAGATGTTAAATGTGAGTTTATGAATCCTTCTGGTTCTATAAAGGATAGAATTGCATTAAGTTTGATTGATGATGCTGTGAAAAATGGAGTTGTAAACGATACTACTGAGTTTGTTGAATCAACATCTGGAAATACTGGTATAGGTATTGCCTTAAAAGCTGCTATTATGGGTAAGTTATATTTATACTGCTTATTAATTGTCTTATTTCTATAATAAATGAAAATACTTACCTACTTACTGAAGAAAACTATTGTTGTGCTTTCAACTTTTAACTGACTGTCAAACTCCTACTAGGAGCAAGCTGTCAATTCGATCTTAGTTTTAAATAAACGAATACGGAACGGTCGCCCAATGGTCGAAATTCGACCATAATTAATTTAAATTATAAGTTTGATGAATACAATCTCATCTCAATCACTAGCACTGTTTCAAATACTTGATAGTGTGTGTAATATTTTTTACTGATGTAATGTATGATTTATTCGTTATTTTAAAGAAATATTAGCACTATACTCCTCCGTCTGTATAGTCTGAATTTCACGACGCAATTCAACCTAAAATATGTAATCTTTCAAGATTTGCTTTATGTAACATTTTTATACGCAAAATGATAAAATAATCCGTCAGTGTAAAACAAAATTCAAATCTTTCTTGTTATTTACTAGGAAATAAATGTACAATAGTAACAACAGATAAGAGTTCTGACGAGAAAGCGAATACTATGCGTCTGCTGGGGTCAGAAGTGATTTCATTAAAAACAACGAAATCTCCAACAGCTATAGCTCGGCAAATTAAGGATGCTAATCCAGATACTGTCGTTATGGTCAGTCAGGTGAGAATTTAAGTTACACTAATTAATCGATTAATATCTACTGCAGTTCCAATAATCGAAGTTGTCGCTTCAATCAAAAACACAGTTTATAGAATATGCTGCTCGTTGCTTTATTGAAAAATAAGCTAGACAGAGTTACCTATGCAGACTACTTAATAGAAAGTCTATCTCTGTAAAATGTTTTACATATTTATATTAGCATTATTCAAAGGCAATTTAAATGTTCACCGAATTTTTCTAGTTTGACAATGACATCAATCCAAAAACTCATTACGAGCACACGGCCGAAGAAATATTATCAGCGTTACCGAAAATCGACATGGTTGCCATGGGAGCTGGGACTGGAGGCACGTTTAGCGGTATTTCAGCAAAAATTAAATCCGTAAACTCTAAATGCGTCATAGTGGGTGCGGACCCAGACGGTTCCACTATGTTTAACGTTCAAGGACCATCACATCCATTTTTGGTTAGTATTGTTAGTTACCTGGTTTTTGATTTTTTTGCCATGTTTGTGTTACTATGAGCAGCAATTACCATTTTCCATAAGCAATCAGCTTATCTCTCAAGTCAGTTACCTACATAAGTAAAAAAAATGGTTTAATTTTGTTAACGCCCATTAGGTAGAAGGAATAGGCGGCTCTAGGATACCCATTACATTGGATAAGTCTCTATTAGACGAAGTTGAAGTTGTCACCGACGAAGAAACCTTTTTGATGGCTAGAGAGCTCGTCAAATTAGAAGGAATATTGTGTGGTATGTTAAATAATTTGTTAATACCATAGTTTTCACTGATTGTCTAATCCATAACATTCTTTTGTACTTTCCATTTGATTGTATGTAATTACTAATTCATGTTTTCTAAAGAATATGTTTGTTATTGTCTGTCACAATGTTTATTCGATTAAAATGTTCTGTATATAAAAATATATAACAAAATTCTTTAGAAAATATAATTGGTAGGAGAGATGGAGGTAAGATGGGGTAGCGGGTAAGACCCACCAAAATTTACAGTTCAAATTGATCAATCACGCTCTTTCAATCATCGTGCGACGCGCCTCCATGAGACTTATCAATCGCCGGGTGTTTAGTGGTTCACAAGTGCACAGTGTCGAAAAAAATGCAAAATAAGTGTTTTACTGCAAGTTGTTTATCACATTTTCTTCTGGCTTGACACGTGACTGTGGTTTGTTAAATAACGTTAGCTGGTGAGGTGTTGTTGTGATTGATGCTTAAACTAATCTGAAAAAAGTAGGCATTGTGTTCCTTAAATATTATTGACTGTTTTGTTTTTATTTATTTTTTTATATAAAAGGGCTCTGCAGGCGAGATGGGGTAACTTATTCTGTTCTGGTTTGTTTTCCGAAAAATGAGTTTGTTTTTGTGAGTTTGTCTTTTTAGAATGGTTCTACGACTAACGTCGTCGGTCGTGGTCCGAAGAATGCATGCGAGAAGCGAAGAGTTATCGAGAGAAAAGTTAAGGCTTCCTAAGGAAATCCTCTCGTGTTGCTAAAAAGCGTGGACACACAGCAATTATCACGTCGCCTCCTACAAAAAACAAAAAAACAGAGCTGAACAGAAAAACTATAGAAAATAGAAACAAAAAAGAGAAAAGATATAATATAAAAAAAAACAGAAGAAAACTACTACAAAAGACCAACTTAAATAATTAAAGAAGAATAGCCGATCACCGAAAGCAGCAAAACAATGAAGAGTTTCAACATCTGAAGATGAAAGTGAAGATGTGGGAACACACCATGTATGTATTGTGAGGAAGTTTATTCCGTTTCCATTGAATGGTGGATATCATGCTCATTAAGTGGAAGATGGACTCATAATAGCTGCGTAGGAATAAGATGATAATGATGATGATGAAGCCTTACATGTCTGCGTGTTCTGCCAGCTCTAATAATCATCTTTCTACAGAGATCATAGGATCATTCTCATCACCCCATCTTACCTCAGGGGGGTACCTCATCTTACCAGCACCATGGGGCAAGACGGGGTAAAACACCTTTTTTTTATTTTTTTTTTTTTCTCTCAAATGTGTTACCTAAAGTTCCTAATGACACGAAATATTAGAATAATAATAATTAGTCGTTATTTAAAAAATAAATATGATTGTTTCACTATGTAATTTTTCATATTACAGACCTTTAAAGCTTAAGTACCCATCTTGCCACCACCTCCCCTATATGAACTATAAAAGTATGTGGCCAGTACGTCAGCAACAGTGTTTATACCTAAAACTTTATTCCCGATGTTTATTTAGTCGCTTAGGGAAAATAATATAATAATTAATATATGAATAGAATAATATCAATAGAAATTTTTATTTTTATTGGAAAATATATACATTTTATTTATTTTTAATTTCCTTCCGTAGGGTGAATATAACTCAATGACATACAGAAAAATACCTTTTATACATTTTTTTCTGCAAGGCAAACAAGAATAGCCGCGCTTCAGAGAAAATCGAATAGTAGTTACTTAGCAAACAACCCCGTAATCATTCATATTGTCTAGCTAGACAAACGTAATATATTCTAACTAGGTACATATAAGTAAATAGAGTATATAATAAAAACTAACACCTGTAATTTCCCAAATGTAGTCAGAGTATAATTACGTACATAGAGTGGTTATCTATAATCGTTTTTTTTATCTAAAATACCAAAGTCAGTAATGTACTTTCAGTTTTTTTTATATATATAATTACTAGATACTTTCTGCCCGAACTGTGTGGTGGATAATTACTAAGTATTTTACGTGTTGGTACCTACCCGCTGTAAACAATTATATACCGATGTCTTTCTTCCAGGCGGTAGCAGCGGCACAGCAATGGTAGCCGCAATAAAAGCTGCAAAGAAACACAATTTCGGTCTTGGAAAACGTATAGTCGTTATTATGCCTGATGGAATCCGCAACTACATGAGTAAATTTGTCAGCGACCAATGGATGGAAGCGCATCTTTTTAAAGAACCACCACAGCATACTATGGTGTAATAATTTCTTAAAACTATTGGTGTGACTTTATATTCACGCATGAATTTATATTCATACATTATTTTTGTTGATAAAGATAGAATGACGATTCCAGGAGTTTTAACGAAGTCTACCTATTAATTTTGTTAAGACTGCTTTTTATAGTTATTTTTTTAAATACCCCGTATAATATGCTCTGCCGGGCGGGGAAACTCTCTATAGAAAAAAGGATTGAGGAGGTCAATCAGCCCATTATGACGAATTAACCCTAATAGTTTTTACGGCGAAACGTTGGAGGTTAATCTGATATACCTAGTAGTCCTAAGTACCTACCTACCTACGTAAATATAATTACCTCATATAAAAAATTACATTTAAACACCTCGGCTTTTCACGAATGGTTCAGTGCTCATATAAATTGTATGAGAATAAATTATCAAAATTATATAGAAAACGTATTAAAATCCGATCTATGGTTTAAAATATGAAAGAAAAGGAAAGATAGAGAAAAAGACAGACAAAACAGCAACATTGTTTTATATTTTATGATACATCTAATAATTTTTAGGTGGTGGAAGGATCCAATTACGAATCTGGTAGTGTACAATAATTATCCAAATATTAATACGAATTCTACTTGTGAAGATGCATTATTGACAATGGTTAGTGCCAACGACGGTGATGTAGCTATTGTGGTGAATGACAAAGGGTGAGTATATGGGGTATACCTACCGACCTAAATACCACAATTGTACGTAAATATAATAATTATAAATTAACCGCATCAAAACTAACCATCAATTTACTTAACAAATTATTTTTTATTTTCTTAATTTTAAACTTAAGTAATTGTCAGGAGTCTGGACGAATAAAATAAATTTGAATAGCAATTTATTTCGTTCTTAAACATACGTCCGACTTTTTCATTTTTTCTTGGGGAAACCTAGTATGTTTTTTTTCAACCCCTATTATATATATATATATATATATATATATATTTATATATATATATATATATATATATATATATATATATATATATATGTATGTATTGCCCATGTATTGACAAAATTATGAGTATTTCTATCAGTTATTTATTACAAGCAGAAGGCATAAGCTCAAGCAACATTCTAACTTTAATCATTTTTTAGTTGGTTAGTGGGTGCCGTTTCCAAAGACTCCTTCCGCCACAATGCAACCAATCCAACTAAACTACCACAAGAGGACTCCGAAGATTTCAACTTTCAAGATCCAGTGACAGATCACTTAATAAAAAACTGTTACACGTTGACAAAGAACGGAAAGAAAGGAATACCGACCATTGGACTTATTTCGCGGATACTCGACATAACACCATTCGTGATTGTTGGAACTACTGAAAAATCTGCAGAGGAAGGTGAAAAAAATATTGTATTGAAATAAAATAATAAGAAAATTAACCCATGAATAGTAAACAACCAATGGCAGATTCAAGCCAATTCGGAACACGCAGCATTTTATTTTTCAAGTAACCCATAATTTGTTTATTTTTCTTCAAAAACTAACAACTATTTTACTTGACTTAGACTTTATACAGTGTAAAAAAAATTAAAATTAGGAATAACTTTTTATGTTGTATCTATTTATTATATTCATTCGTATATACCTGCGTAGCAGTGAGTGTACGGGCCCGTAGCATCTGCTAGGTAGGTACTATACTCTTGTGACCAGGGAAATCTGGCACTCAAAAGAAGAATAAAACAATTGTACCTATATGTTCATAACCTTGTATTTTAATGGTATGTGTGAGGAATAGTGAGGATATTTTTTCTAAATAATTTGTTTTTTTGCAGAAAATTTTCGTCCGGAATTCGTCGTTACTGGAAACGACGTCTTAAACTACATATATGAACACTCAAAATAATAACGCGAAATAATATAGCATATATAATAGTTTATAATTTAAATGTACCTATCTATGTATATTATAATATGAATAGTGTTAAATTATTGAGAATTTTAAATACCTAATCTGCCAACTTAAACTTAACATGCAAAATATAACTGGGATAAGGAATTTTTTTTAATATAACATATTTTAATGTTTTATCGTTATAAAATAGATATATTATAATTCTCTGGTAATAAAAAAAAAATTTGTTTTAATTGATTGAACTTTGTTATTTTTAAGAAGAAAGGGAGAGGGTAAGTATATCTACTATTGCAGTTATTATCTACTTCGTACCTATCACTTGCAAAAGGTATGCTATATAACTTGCGAAATATTATAAAAATTCTTAACATTTGTAGGGATAAATAATAATAACTCTGGAAAAAGAATATTTTTATAAGTGGTTTTTTAATTATCTCTTATTTATCTTCTTCTCTTATTTATCTTCTATTATTATTAATCCTCTTAATCCTTTCAAATACAATTTCAGTTTGTTAAAAAAAAATATTTAATATAAAATTCATTGATTTTAAATTAAGAAAATTGATGGTAGGTACCTATACTTGAAGCCTCAGAATCAAAATAATTCCGGCCAGAAATCTGACTTACCCTAACTCGGAACAAACGAATAAATTTGAAGGAGACTGGCTAACTTGATTGACCAGCACGAGACCAGATTGTAGTGTTCTGTGATTTATGAGTCGCTAACTAATATGGGCAAGATTATGACGGCAAACGTCATGAATATTATTGTGTTTCCGTTTGAGTGTTTTCTATGTATATTATATATGTATTGACAATAAAAATAAGTATTTGTAACAGTTGCCTAGCACTCATAACACAAGCTCTCCGTTTTTGCTTATTTTAGTAAATTGCAGTTTGTTATTGTTGTCAGTTAGTTGTCAACTATCACGTCAGTACTGTCATTCATACATACAAGTGTAAATGTCGAGTGTGTGCTAAGATATTAGTACTGTTTACATTTCGATATTCACACATACACATTTTAGTCAACGTCTGTAATTCTACATAACACGTGTGTTAGCTGATATTTTTTTAGTTTATATTTCATCACTTCAACCGTGCGGTTATCTTGAATTAGATTTATTCTTATAAGTTGATTTTTATTCACATTTCAACGCATAGTATAACTGTTTAAACTTTAATTAATCTAATAAAAGAAATCACGTCTCGTGAAGCTCGCTTAGCATATTAGTTACAGTTGCTTAAAAATATACAAAATGACTACTTCCAATTACGTAGAAACAAAAAATGGATCATCGAACGGCGTTGGGAAATTTTTCAATCTTCAAGAAATGCCCCACATAGTAAAGGCGCTGTAAGTATGGAGAGTAAACTATACATAAACTTGCCATATGTTTATGATGGGTGATATGAAATTTTAGAATCAATAAAGCTATAATAATCACTTTTCTCTTAAAACATAACATTTATTTTTTGTATTCAAACATAAATGTGAAAGTACTTACAAGTTTATTATATAATTTTACAGAGATAGAAATCAAAAAATACAGCCTGATATTCTCCATGTGATTGGAAATACTCCATTAGTGAAACTTACAAAAATACCTAACGATGAAGGTATTCTCTGTGATATATGTGAGTATAAATATACTTATTATTTTTCGTATATTTTAATTTCCAATAGAAATTATTGCATTAAATATTTTATGAGTATAAGTTTGTAAAGTTAGTAAACTAATCTGTAAAAATAACTGTTAAAGTATGTAGGATAGAATGAATTTGTATGACTTAACTATACATATAAATAAAATTGGAGTATACTATTTGTAACATTGAAATAACCGTTTTTACTACATGCATATGAATATAAATATGGTACATACACCCAAATAACATGTTTTACAATTTTTGTCTGTCTGTTTGTTCCGGCTTATCTCTGAAATGGCTGGACTGATTTTAACGAGACTTATTTTGGCAGTTCGCTGATGTAATAAGGAGTAACTTAGGCAACTTTTATTTTAGAAGAATAAAGTTAAAATCCAGGTGGACGAAGTCAAGGGCGCAGCTAGTATATCATATAATACAGTTAATGTGTTAATATGAATACTATTTACTAAATTCTAAGCTCTAAGACTTTATCCAGAGTTTGTAGTTTGCAAATTTTTGTGTTCTATAGTCATATGGCACAAGCGTGACATAGCCCTGCTGCAGGATTTAATAAATAATTTTTTTAAATAAATAAATTTAATTAAAAAGTTAAATTATATGTAAAAGGCATTACATATAATTTCCTTTATTTTTATTTTTATTTATTTATTTCGGGATAACAACAGTTTATATTACTAACTTACAATTACAATTTTACTAATCTTAGGCAATTATAGTAATCCACAATAGAATTAGAAATATTCCTTTCAATTAATGATAATTAAATTAAATATTTTAGATGCTAAATGTGAATTCTTGAATCCTGGTGGTTCTGTAAAGGATCGCATTGCATACCGGATGGTGATAGATGCTGAACAACAAGGTATATTGATACCTGGGAAGTCTGTTATTATAGAACCAACATCAGGCAACACTGGCATTGGGTTGGCTCTAGCTGCTGCTGTTAAAGGTATCTTAATAAAACTGAGTATAGCATTAAGATAAAAAGTACAAAGCACAATTTTGTTAATTTCGATATAAATAGATATAGAATAACATTTATTTATTTATTTTATAGCCTTTGTGCTGACAATCATCAGCATGTCCCAAGACATAGGCCTCCTCCAAAAGACTCCAGGCTCCTCTGTCCAATGCCTTCCTTCTCCACGTTGGTCCCGCCACTGCCCTTATATCATCCTCCCACCTCTTTTTCTGTCGTCCTCATTTTCTTTTTTGTTCTCTTGGATTCCAATCTATAACATCCTTAGTCCATTTCTCTTTCTTACTTCTTATTGCATGTTCTGTCCACTTTTATTTTAATTTCTTAATGGTTTTCACTGCATCTGTCAGTTTGTTTGTTTTTTTTCTTATATTAGTGAGTTTGATTTTGTCTCTAAGTTTGATGTTTAGAATGCTTCGTTCCATGTTTTTTTCACATACCTTTATTTTACTAATATTTTTTGTTGTGCAATCCCATGTTTGGCAGCCATATGTTAGACAGGGAAGAATACAGGAGTCATATATTTTTTTCTTATGTTTTATCGGGATGTTCTTTTTCATTATATCTTTCATGGACCAGTAGTTTTTCCAGGCGTTACAGATCCTTTTTTCAATTTCTTTGTCAGTCTGATTTGTTATTGAGATAGTTTGTCCTAAGTATGTGTAGTTGTTAACATACTCAATGATGTTATCTTTTATTTTAAAGTTGGCAGTTTGACATTACTTTGGTTTTGGTGGTGTTAAGAATTAACCCTACTTTTTCGCTTTCCATAATGAGCTGTTCTAGCATAGATTTCATGGTATCTGGGTCATGAGATAGGAGTATTATATCATCAGCAAATCTGAGGTGATCGAGTAGTTGACCATATATTTTTATTCCATATCCATCCCAGTCAAAGTTCCAAAAAACTTAAAAATTTTCTAATATGACTAGAAAAAGTTTTGGCGACGGAGGATCTCCTTGTCTGATGCCTCGTTTTATGTTAAACTCTGATCCAATAGATTCTAATTGTATTCTTCCAGAACATCTCCTGTAAATTTCTCTGATAATACATATGTATTTCTTTTGAACTCCTTGTGATAGTAGTGCTTCCCATAGTTTGCTATGCTTTCTTGAGTCAAAAGCTTTGTTGTAGTCAATAAAGCACAGATATAGTGGTCTTTCATATTCATTAAATTTTTCTACTATTTGTTTAATTACAAAGATATGATCTATGGTAGAGTAATCACTACGGAATCCCGCTTGTTCTTTTGGTTGGTTTTGTTTGTGTTATACGTTTTAATAATATTTGCGAGAAAAGTTTATAAATACCAGGCATAAGACTTATTGGTCTGTAGTTGTTAATTTCGTTGCGGTCACCTTTTTTTGTGAGTTAATATTAAAGTTGATTTAGAACATTGGTTTGGTATCCTTTCTTCTTTCAGAATTTTATTGAAGAGTTTGGTGAGTGTATTGGTTGTTGGTAGTACAGTAACTTTTAATAGTTTATTTGATATATCATCATTCCCTGGAGCTTTATTATTCTTTGCGCATAGGATTGCATGTTCAATTTCTCTGTTTAAGATATGAGGGATTTTGTCTTCTATATTGTTGTCATCTAAGTTTGTGTTTGGACTGTCTTCATCATTATATAGGTATTTGTAAAAATTGGTTGCTATTTTATTGATATTAGGTCTGTGATTTGTGTTAGTGCTATACTTGGTCATTTGCGGTATCCAAGCAGTATACTCTCGAAGTTTTTTTAGGGCTTTTCTTATTCCTCCTGATTGTTCAATATAGTGTTTTAGCTTTTCTATTTTTGTTTTTTCCCTGTGTTTCCTTATTGTTTTATTTATTTCTTTACTTAATTTAGTTAGTTCTTTCCTATTATATGGTTTCTGTTTTAGTAGTTCTTTCTTTTTTGACATCAGATTTCTTAATTAGTGTAGTTAATAATGTAATATACTTATATGCAGTTATACGATCTCTGTCACTAACGCTAGACACTTGTAGCTAAGGTACCCACCTTATCTTTACAGATGTCTATATAATAAAATAGACTTCTAAGAATTAAAATTATAATTATATGATCTTTCTATATTCTAGGATATTATTTAGATATTTTAATTAAAAATTGTCGATCCTTTGCATAATATCAAATATGGATTATGTGAAGAATAACTCATCAATCATCAACGTATGTTATACTGATTAATTTTGAAAACTAAATTATAGTAGGACATAAAATGCTATTACGAATACATTACACATTACAATGCATTGATATTAAGTAGTGTGATAACATAATTGATATTACCCACATGGGTTATCAATATACACCAGTAATAATTATGAACCCAGACCTTATCAATTGATAACAAATGCAAATTACTGTTCATTTACTGAAAAAAAAAAAAACGATTATGACCTATATTACGATATAGGATAGTTAAAAATATTAAGATAAATAATAAAATCTCATTTCTTGTATACTAATAGAATAATAGATAGATAGAATTATTCATTACCACTATTTTATTTACCATTGGTAAACTAAAAAGTCGTCTTCGTAAAGCATGTCATTTGATAACTAGATTTCCATAGTACTGATGTTTATAGGGGTCGGCTACCGCTGACCATTACCCGTCAACTTTTTACCATGCAATTAGTTAAAAAAGTCTACCACATTAATTAAATATTTACCTTGTCTATGGCACATATAACATATTACTGACTCGATCGCCTGCATTTCTCTAGTATGTTCTTGTTGTTTGTTCTGTATTTATGCGTTTAGAACCATAGTCCGTGAACCAGAGCCTAATTTCGTCAACAATTTCCTCTCGCCCGTAAACTTCTAAAAGGGTTACTATATTGTATTATGAAGTTTAGTGAATGTCAGCTGCGATTCCGTTGGTGAGTTGAGATGGACGGTGGTCCATCTCAACTCACAACAAACATTAAAATTGAACATTTTTTTAATGAAAGTAGAGCTTAAACTTTTAAGTTTTCTGTTCTTATTTAAGAAATCTATTTTTACAGGTATTTTTATAAGTTTACTGCTTACTAGATTGCATGGTAAAGAAATGTTTAAATGAAACTTGTTTTTTCTGCTACATCAAAAAAGATTTTCAATGCGAAAATTCGAAATTTCCGGTCAAATATTTTTATAACGTACTGTTGAATTTGACGTGTTTACTTTAATTGGACAAATGATCTGATCGACTACCGAATCTCCAATATCACTAAAACGCGGCAAATTAAAATACGATTGTACTCTGACTACCCATCTGACTACAGATATTTTTTCCTATATATAAAAATATTTCAATAATTGTTTCTTCAAAAACAGGATATAGATGCATTATAGTGTTACCAGAGAAAATGTCAGACGAGAAAGTGAATACTCTGAAAGCTCTCGGCGCAGAGATCGTGAGGACACCCACGGAAGCAGCGTGGAACGACCCGGAGAGCAACATAATGGTCGCGCGCCGGATGGCTACCGAAATACCCGACGCTGTTGTACTCGATCAGGTTATTCATTTGTTCTATCTTTAATAAGTAAATAGTAATAATCATAACAGTACTCATGAAAAGGTTTTCATACTAGGAAAGAAATTCCATTACGAATCAGTGGGAACTTATTCGTAATAGTAATTCTTTCCTACTACGAGTATATTCCCTGTAACCTGTATATTGTTTTCTTTGTGACATGTTTTTTTTATCGTACAGGTATTGAACGTACTCTTAAAATTTATATATTACTAGCTAACTCGACAAATGCTATTCTGTATTAACTGTGAATATTGAATTCACAAAAAAATAATACAATTAAAAGAATAAGCGAAATCAATCCAACCATTCACTTATAATGCCGTAACCCCCAAAGATAGGGAGATAGGGATTAATTTTTATACACATATAAACGTTCATAAATACGAATATTATTATAATTTAGTAATTTATTACATCACAATGATATATTTTTTTAAATCGTTACATTTTTACTTAATAGGTTTAGGTAAGTTTTGGAAGGTGAATACAATAATAACATTTATAACGCCTTCTATTACGTCAACCTACAATATGAGTCTTAATCATAATATGTTTACAGTTAACTATCATATTTTATGGATATGTTGTCAAATACATTCCGAATAACAGTAATATATAATAATAATATTTATTTAAACATTTACCAGTGTACAATTTTATGCAGTCTTGACTCCCGAACTAGCGTGAGGAGTCAATTCCTTCCTAATAGCATAAGGTTTTTAATAGTACATAATAGGTAAGGTGTCCATAAGCTGGTGATGGCCCAGTAGATGGAAAGTGGCGTTTATACACAGCACAGGTGTATGAATAGCACCACTGAGATATTCACTCGTAACCATAATTTAACTGCCATGTTTCAACTTCTAACCGAAACACTGCTTCAAACTGCTCGGCAGCTGAAGTAGTTGTGATTATCTGGTATATAACTATGATCCACATATGATGATGATGTATCCACAGAGGCGAGTTGTTATTTAGAGCTTATCTAAATATATTGATTGTATGCAATATGTTAATTTTATTATTAAGTATATTTTTTTATTACAGTACAATAATCCATGCAACCCACTGGCACATTACGACGGGACTGCAGAGGAGATCCTGTGGTCATTGGATGACAACGTGGACATGGTGGTGATTGGTGCAGGCACCTGCGGCACTATCTCTGGTGTCGCGCACAAAATCAAGGAGCGCTGCCCCAAGTGCGTTATAGTCGGTGTAGATCCCTACGGTTCCATTCTGGCACAACCAGAAGACCTTAACAAGAGTGATGTGCAAGTTTATGAGGTAAATTGTATTGTTATTGATAACAACTTTCAAATGAATCGATAACAACCCAAAACTTTTAATAGTTCATTATCTAATCTAACATCTTGGCGTTATTAATTTATAAACGACGTTACCGCAGTCACATTATTTTTAAAAATAAATGAAATTAATTAAAGTTTGGATAGATATTGTTCGTACGTAGTAAATATTGTTTTTCCATATCGAAATCAGTCATCATTTCTATGTTAATCATGTAAAACCTCATAAAACTTTGAATTTGGTATTAGTTTAAAAACTCGTAGACATTTAATATTTCATTTATGTATTGAATAAAATTATTAATGTTCGTTAGGTATACAATAAGGTCTATTTGTAATAAATTTCCTTGAAGCATACAGGATAATGATTTCAGTAACATTGCCACTCGGCCAGTGTAGAGATTAACGAAACGACTTGGCGGTCGATATTGTTTATCACGCCATTGTCACAGAACCTAATGAAACAAATGCAAATTTTATATAAATTATGGCTGAATAAAAGATACATAACGTTTCTTGTTCTCAATCACTTTTATAAATGAGACAACCTGAAGTGTTTTTATAGCTTTTTTTTCAGGATAGACTTAAATTATCATAATAGCCATAACCAACCGCTCTAACCACTACAACCAACATTTTGTTCCATGGAAACCTGTTGAGTGTTTCCTACTATATAAATAAGTCGACACACTGTACAATTGCTCCACTGTGACGTGACCTTGTATTTTTTTTCTACATACGGCAGCCGTCCAAAATCAAATTAATGTCAAAAATGCCTATAATAATATAGCTGCAGCTGAGTCACAGTTTTCTTCATAGTAAATAACCAAATTTATAATAATGAAGTAAAAGAGATTTTATTGATATAATTCACAATGTTGATTGATAACTAGTCAGGTCTATAGTTAAAGGTATAATCAGAATGAATTTGGATAAAATGACATTTTTAATTATTTAAGAAAACTTATTCCGGAATTTTATATTTTGTACAAGAACCCTAAAGTACGGGAAAAAAATATTCAAAAATAGCTGGGATACAGTAGCCCTGTACGCGTAGAATATAGTCTGTTACTAGCTGATAACGTGGGTACTTATAGGTGAGAGGATAAATATTTTTCGAGTTTATTTATTACAACTATATTAACAATCAAATGTTTATTATTTTTATGTATGTATATTGATTGGTTTGAGAACAGGTACTGGCTTTTGCACTACATATTTTTAATTGCAAGTTTGCATTTTATCTTCTGCAAAATAATTACTTAGTTACATACATTACTAAGAGAGTCTTGTGTTACAAAATTTCAAATACAACTTTAAAGTTTTATTTATTGCAAGGTGGAAGGCATCGGCTACGATTTCTTGCCGCGCTCTCTCGACAGAACAGTGATCGATAAATGGGTAAAAACCGACGACCATAACTCATTACAAATGGCTCGCAGACTCATAAGAGACGAGGGATTACTTTGCGGTATGTAATTATTTTATTACCCATTACAATCAGCTTGGTTACTTACAGAATTTCAATTATGTTTTAGGTTGGATTCCTGATCTCTGCATGGTCCATACCTAGTTTACCAATTTGTTTATAATTCTTCAAATATAGACTTAAATTCTCTTACTGGATCTTTATTATTATGAAAGTATCAGTGGTTTAGCGGTTTAGCATCCCTCAATAATTATTTACAATTGTCTTTACCTACTTTTAGAATATTATTTTTGAGTTCCGATAAAAAAAATATGATTATTTATAATTTGATAATATCCCTATTTGTCTTGACGTTAAAATTGTCGTCGATGAATGTCCTGATAGTGGTGAATTGATGATTAATAACTGTGTAGTTGGTTTTATAGAATTGTTTGTACGCATTTTCGTAAGATTGCAGAATAAGTGTATGATTTATTTATAGGCGGCAGCAGCGGATCTGCCATGTGGGGTGCGATTCAAGCTGCCAAAACCCTAAAGGCAGGCCAGAAATGCGTTGTACTACTCCCCGACAATATACGAAATTATATGACCAAATTCATCTCTGACCAGTGGTTAGAAGCGCGCAACTTCAAAAAAGTTGCCAAAAACGAGACAGTATGGTAACTGGATACATAATTTTACTAGTAAAATTTATTGACTAATAAAGTTAATAAGTGGCAACATTTTTAATATTATGTTATATGATGATGAATAGATTAATTCATACTGATTTTGTTTAAAAGAGTAACTTTGCTTATAAAAAACATGATACATAAATAATTTAGTAATTTAAAATAAATAAATACTAAAAAGTCCTAAAGAAATAATTTATATGTTAGGCTATTTAGTCACGTTTCTCGAAATTAATAAATTGCATAGCAGCTAAAACATATTTATTAACTGTTAGACGTTTTAATTAATAATTGTTGGCTATCAATACATTAAACAGTAATATAATATTTAAACTCATTAAATACGTACCGTCAGCATTGAATATATAATAAACAATTTTAAGGTTAAAGTAGAATCTTTGGAACCAGGGAGTATTAACTTCTTAGGAATGAAGACACTATCTATTAATTGTATGGATGTTTGTCATTCAATTTTCATGTATCCCGTAGGCCGTAAAGGATATTGTATTTAGAATTGCTAACATATAATAATAATATATATTTAATATTAATTCGTATGAAAATGAACTAATTTAATAAAACTCAAATTTAATTGCACTTATTTTTAGGTGGTGGGAACACTTAGTAATAGACGACATATTTCAGCCTGCCGTTACCATATCTGATAAAAGTACGCCATTACAAGCTCTCGAGAAACTAAAACAAACAAAGGCGCCTCTTTTAACCATTGTGAATGATGCGGGGTAAGTGGTTTTTAATTTTTATTACGAGATGATTTATTATAAAACATTATTACAGTATTAAACAAGAGGAAATACATACAGTAGATATACCAACAGAAACATCAGAACATATATTTTGTCACGGCGCCGGCGTGTACCACGTGTCACAAACTTCGTAAATTGATATGAACCTGACATTAAAACTTATGGAAAGTCTGTTTTCTGGCTAAGTAGTGGGAAGAGGAATGTTACATTTATATCATCAATAACTATGGGGAAAAGCGGCAGATATTAAAAATATATTCATATTACAAAAACGTGCCGTTCGAGCGATCTACTGTATGAAGAGTCGTGACTCATTAAGAGAGAAATTCAAAGAGGCAAATATTCTCACCGTTGCTTCACAATTTATATATTCAAATATCCTATATGTTCATAAAAATCTTGACTTATTTCCAAAAAACAGCAATATTCATAATATTAATACTATATTTAAAGACAAAATTGCTGTCCCCAAGTATCGTTTAGAAAAGGTTAATAGGTCTTTTATGGGAATAGGTATAAAAATTTACAATAAGATACCAAAGGATATGTTGGAATTACCCTTAAATAAATTCAAAACATCTGTTAAATCATATTTACTGAGCAAAGCCTATTACTCACTAAACGATTACTTGAATGACGAGTGTTGTGGCAATGACAATAGTTGTTCATGCACTGAATTTTCATTTAATGTTAGACATAGACACCTATATAAAAATACATTGTAAATAAACTGGCTTTAAAAAAAAAGTAATTCAATTGAGTTTCTTGCCAGTTCTTCTCAATTGGATCTATATACCGAACTGGACGGTAGGGAAAAAATAAAATTATAATGTAAAAATTTGACGTTCATAAGCGGCTAAAATGTCCTTCATGAATAAATGATTTTTGAATTTGAATTTGAATAACAGTTCATTGCGATTATGTACTAGGTGTTATTAAGAGAGAGAATTCCAGAAACCAAATAATAATTCCTAAAACTAAAATATTTTGTATTTTAATCAAGCTTAGATCTCCTGTCTGAGATTAAATTGCTTATTCGATAAAATATATAAGCAAATCATTTATCAAGAAACTCCAACTGTCAAGATTGAAGCCTCGGCTGGCTCCAGACTGTTTAATATATCTATATGAATATTATATTCTTAATTATGAAATAAATACAATACAATTATGACATCTACCATATATATACATATGTTCGACAATTTGATCCGGAATAGATTCTAACAAAAACTACCATCTACTTGTATATTGATCCCGGCATTACGGCTGTAGTGCCGTTATTTTTGCAAAAAAGAAGTTGCAAGTTCGATTCTCAGCTAAGCCAATTGCTGTAAGTCTACGTAATAAATGTATCATAGTACCGAATATCGTAGTAATGTAGAGAAATAAATAGATTTTTATTATTTATAGTGTTTGATGATTTATATTATTTTAGTTACTATTAATGTAAATTCTAAAAACATGAAAATTTTTAGGAATTGTTTTAATATCCCTCATTTCTTATCGCTGATACAAAATTGTAATTGTAATAGTACACTTTCTTGACAATATAATGAAATAATAACAAATTACAATAAGTGTAAGCTGACAGCATTATGTGCATGTTCCTTATCTGTTTTCTCATAACAGATTCTAGTTAGATTAATAATTATTTACACAACACAAATTAAAAAATGTAATATGTCTAGATCTGTAGTCGGAGTGTTCACGGCAGACAATGCGCGACAAAGGTTGGCCAACTTATCTGGCTCGACGACAGATAACCTCGACAAGTTCACAGTGAAGAAATTTTACAAAGTAGACCTCTCCTTGAAACCTACCCTGGGACATGTCTCAAGAATGCTCGATATCGCACCATATGTCATTGTTGTAAAATCAGGTAGTTACGTATTTTCGTATAAATTTTCCATCTTTAAAGCATTAATATATTTACGGAACTGCTATATTTTAAGTAAGAGTAATGATAATTCCTATTAATATTAAAACCCTAGAATAACTAGTAACTAACTAAATACTAGTATTTTATAATAAAAGTAGATTTTTCTGGAACTATATATTAATTTATATGTACTCCACGACTTTGTATCTCCGTCGTCATGACATAGTATATACACACATTTTCGTACTAATATTATTATGGATAGATTTACAAGAATACACCTTTATTGCATGTTCACAGAGACGACATCACAGGTTCAAAGACCTGTCGGTGTGGCGACATCGGACGACCTCCTTACATATACAACAGATAGTAAACATTTGAATGGTAAATAGAAGACTGATGTAAACAAAAGAACGTATTAAAGAATCATCATAAAAGTAAAGCCATGCTTCAGAAGGAATGTATGTAAATGCTATATAATTATATATAGGGTGTAATGAAATAGGTACAGATCATTAATAATAATAACTAAATAGGCATTAGTGAAACTGTAAAACATTTTTCTTCCCTCATAGTGATTGTAAAATAATGCCTAGTAGCTATTAGTTTTTTTTTAAGTGTTTCATTAAAATTGCTCCTAGAGATATAGATCTTCCTAGGTATTTCTAAAATACTGTAGAAAAATATTGATGTAAAGCTGTATAATTTGACTACTGCAGTAATGTACCTTTGACAATTGGAGTATATTATTTATTACATTTGTTATTCAATTATTTTAGAAGTGAAGAGATATCGCTAATAAATGACTTGAGAAGTATAAATTGTTTAAATTTATAACAAGAACCTTAACCGGCTGGCCATCCTTGACTGTACATCCAATAATTTCCTCTACTTTCCTGTTGCTTTTCACCATATGTAATGACTTGAGTTTAAAAAAGGTTAACTCTACTAAATGTATCAATGACTGTTATGTCATGTTACAAAAACGAAGACGCACAAAGAAGGCTAATCGAAACCATTGTTACACTGACCTGACTGGGCCCAACTTTAATAAAAATTTTACTGTTCTGTGCGAAGATCCATATCAACTAGTATTGTTCGTAATTGTCATTTGACTATGCATACTTGAAACATAGTACTTGAATTTAATTTTCTCTGAAAGGCCGAAAGTATATGGTTACGACTATTACAACCTCTCCAAGTGAATCCACAAAATACATAATTGTCATTAATTATAATACAGAATTGCTACTCACACAGAGCCATAGAGAAATTACTTTTATATAAAGACTTATATTGATATTTGTTCTGTGATAGTGAGCAGAGGAATTCTTTTAGACATAAGCATCAAACTTTTAGTTCAACCACTATCCTTATATTAATAGATCATAGATGAAGAAATTCCTAATGGGTTAATATGTTTAACATGTCCTAAATTAAATACTAAAAACATGATGATTCATATTTATCTAAATAAAAATGTGAATGCATAAATCATTATATGTAAAATAACATTTATTTACAGTTTCATTACACTGCTTTCAATTAGTGCACATAATCCATTGCACTTTTGTAGATCTAAACATTGTAGGCATATCTGTATTATAAATATTAAGGTGAAGGAGGTGGAGACTTCTGTCTAGCATTGGCTGCCAATATAGCTCCTGGTGCTGGATATGGTCTCATTTGATATATTGAACCAGAAGCTGTGGTATCGACTCCTGTTTTGGTTCCATTGTCTAACCCAGCTGCCCAATTACCTCTAGGTATATCAGAATATGCAGCAGGATCCATTGGATCTAAATCATTATCCTTAGTTTTAGTTCTTTTTCTATCCCTTCTATGTACTTCTTTTTCTTGATGACGATCTCGTCGTTTTTCTTTAACAGGTTGTTGGGGTACTTCTTGGTCAGAATCTTCACTTGAATTATCACTTTCATCACCTTCTTTTAGCAAACGCTCCTCCCGTAAATGTGCAGCACTCTCACTAGGAAATGCTCGAGGATGGGTTGGTGGCAACCAAGACACTAGATTGTTGTGAACATTCCAAAAGTAATGTTGACCACATCCTTCGTCATAGACTTCTTCCCACCCAGGCGGTAAAGTAGTAGTAGTGGTATATTTTATCCACAAGTGGATAGGCAAAGGTACGAGACCATACAGCCTAATCTTCAGTAGTATTTCCATGAAATTCAAAAATTCTTCAAGGCGATATCGCCAAATCTTTTCATTAATTATAAGTTTGTGTTAAGTCCTTGTAAGTGTCCATAATTGAAATGTTTATAATTCTCCGATAGTTGCTATGATAAAGTCGTAAATTGGTTTAAAAGTTGCAGTGCATTTGAATAGTTCTTGAAGCGATGGCGGAATAATCTTATATAGTTCTTGAAGCTTGGCAATGAGCAAAATTCTGTTTAAATTGAAGGCCGGGCAATAAAAAAATATATGTTCTAATGTTTGATTTTCGTTACTAGAGCATAAAAGACAAATCGGAGAATTAATGATCTTCATTCGGTGTAAATGTGCATTGAATTTACAATGTCCAAATCGCAGTCGACAAATTTGAGTATAAAATCTTCTCTCTAAAAATATTTTTCCCTGAATAAACCAGGGTTTTTTGCCAATAGTACTGTTTATACCTGCATACCAAGTACCTTTATCTTTGGTAGTACGTTTCCAATCTTCTTCCCAATTTTTTAATAAGTTTTTCCTAATTTCAGGAATTAAATCTTGCCAAGGTAAGAAAATTTTTTTAGACTCGCCACCCAATCTATTGACAGTTTTGACAAGGTAATCTACTTCTTCATTACCTGTCACACCTTTGTGTGCCGGTATCCAAGTAAATATAATTTCTTTTCCTTTATTAAACAAAACAGTCCATAGTTCTTTAATTTGGTAAATAATATAGCTTGTTTTGGCACTAAATGAATGATTTTGCAACGCTGATAAGACTGACATGCTGTCACTAATGATAAGCCACTGATTATGAGGTTTAGCGCATATGTCTTCGTTAATATAATGCAAAGCTTGCAAAATAGCCAAGGCTTCGGCAGTGAATATACTAGTAATGGTAGGTAATCGAAATCCATAACCAGTTTTTATGTCGCTATGGTAAAAACCTAATGACACACCTTGGTCATTTTTTGAACCATCTGTATATATTGTGTTAAATGAAGGCCATTGAGAAAGATGTTCATAAACTTCTTCTTTACATTTTAAGTTCTTATCTGTTTCTATTGTCATATTGCAAAATTTACTGTCATATGTCCCTTCATAACATGCCCACTTATTATTTGCCACATGAATATTATTTTGCTCAATTATAGATTTCATTGCAGAGAAATCAAGGAGAATGTATGGGAATTTTATGGAATTAGAAGAAGAAGCAATGGTTTGAGAATCTGTAATTTTTTGTAACAGTGAATTATTGGAAAAGCTATGTAATTTTAGCAAGAATTTAAATTTAAGAAATTTGAATCTTAATGACAGAGATGGAATGTTGCATTCTACTTGGAGAGAGACTATTGGAGTTGTTTTCATTGCACCAGTGATTAGACGCAAATTATTATTTTGGATTGTCTCTAATTTTTTTAAGAGTGTGGGGTTGGAAGCAAAGCAAAGGTAACTGTACTCAAAGTGAGAACGGACTATGGATTTGTACAACATAAGTAAAATCTTTGGATCAGCCCCCCAAAATGTTTTGGAAAGGCATTTTAAAATATTAAAAGCTCTAGAAGCTTTATCAGATATATTACAGACATGCTTATTCCAAGATAGATTTTTTGTTAATGTTACACCAAGAAACTTGGCTTCAGCTACTACAGGCAGTATGCTACCATTATAATTAATATTAGCATGCAAAGTTCTTGATCTACTGAATATAACAACTTTAGTTTTATCTAAACTAATATCTAATTGTAAATATTTAAAATAAACATTTAATTTCTTTAGAGCTTTGTTTATTTTATTTTCTACTATATGAATATTTGAGCCTGAACAGTAAACTGCTAAATCATCAGCAAACTGTAAATTGCTGACTTCATTACCAAGAATAATATTAATTTTATGAATATACAAAATAAATAACAGTGGACTCAATATTCCCCCTTGACATACACCTATATATGAAGATTGTGGACCATATAAATTATTATTGTACTTAACATAGACTTGTCTATTATGTAGGAAATTAAAAATCCAGTTAATCAACTTATCTGGTATTCCTAGTGTTTGCAGTTCATTAGTTAGAATATGATGATTAACATTGTTAAAAGCACCAACTATATCAAAGAAGACAGAAACCAGTATATTGTTACTAGAAAAAGCACGATGAATATCTAGGTTTAAATGATTTAAGCTCTCTGTAGCTGAAAAACCTTTCCTGAAGCCAAACTGATTTGAAGGTAATAACTTATTTGATTCTATATAAAATTCTAACCTTTGTTTAATCATTTGTTCGAAAAGTTTACTCATACAAGATGTTAATGCTATAGGTCTATAGGAGTCTGAATGATTTATCAATTTGCCTGGTTTAAGAATAGGAATCAGACAATCTGTTTTCCAATCGGGTGGTATTTCTGAAGTATTCCAAAGAGAGTTAAGTAACATTAACAAAGTGTTTTTAGAATTGGATGATAATGTCTTTAACATTTTGTAAGAGATATTGTCAAGACCGAAAGCTGTGTTACGTCTGCTGTTTAAGGCACTGTAAAATTCTGTTATAGTAAAAGGGTTTATAATGAAGCTGTTATTATTATTTAATGATACCTGTATGTTGGGTCTACTTTTGGCTGACGGTTTGGATGTAAATTTACTTAAGAAAGGAGAAATCCAATCAGTGTCTGAAGATATAAGTGAACAGTTGTTATTAAATGTTTTATTAAATTTTTTCATTTTATTCCAGATAACTGATAGAGGAGTTTGCCGATTGATCGACTCACAGAATTTTAACCAACTGGCATTTCTTTCGTTTTTGAGAGTAAGTTTTTTGATTGCCTGTTGTCTTTTAAATCTTATGTAATTTTCTTGATTGGGATTATTTTTAAAATCTATGTAAGTTTTCTTACATAATTCTATTGCTTGAGAACAAGTATTGTTCCACCATGGCAAAGAAAGTCTTGTCTTGTGATTACAGACTAAAGAATGTTTTAAATTTCCATGTGAATTATTAGCTGTGTTAATGCTTTCTATTAAAATATTGCACATTTGTTTATAGGAGTCTAAAGGGGTGGAAGGATCGTAATTAAATTCATTACATAATTTATTATCAACAGTCTCTTGGTATACAAGCCAGTTTACATTATTGTAATTTGGCCTAAAAAAATTACTATGATTAATGGAAATGTTATTTGTATTTACAGTGTTACATAAAAGGTGGGTGATGGTTGGAAGATGATAGCTCCCTAAAGGATTATCATGTACAGACCAATTGCATCGGAGTGACAGAGAGGCAGAAACAATTGTAAGATCCAGAGCACTTGGACTCCATATATCAGAGCCTACAGTAGTGGGTTGACCATTATTAATTATACAAAGATCATTGTCTTCAATAGTATTAAGAAGAATAGTGCCTCTAGAATCGGTTCTAGAGCAACCCCAAGTGGTATTGTGGGCGTTAAAGTCACCCGCTATTATCATAGGTGACGGGATAGATTTAAATAAGTTATCTAAATGTAAATGTGTAAAGTTACGTGACGTTGCGGATGTAGGGCTGTAAAAACTAACAAAAGAAATTGTTTCATTTTTCAAATATAATTTTAAAGCGATATTTTGCAAAGAATCATCGTGATATGTATTTAATCTGTCATAATTCAATTTGTTTTGTATTAGAATGGCTACACCATTATGATTATTACCAATGTCTAATCTTTCTATATTGTAACCTTTGATATTAAAGTTTTTGAAAGGCTTTAGCCAAGTTTCAGAAAGAAGGGCGATATGTATATTGTTGTTATATAAAAAATAAGTAAAAGCAAGTCTATTATTTATCAAGCTCTGGGCATTCCACTCGATAATATTTAAAATATTATCCATTAAAGAGATACTATTAATTAGTGTTAGTACTGGAAATCTTAAAAGTATCTAAAATTATGTTTTTTATGCCTTCTGAGTTTAAGGGAGAGTCATCTGTTTTATTAACAGAAATAATTTTAATAACTGATGCAATGATTAGTTTTAAAAAGTCATCATTTTGCAATAATGTGTTAATATTGTCAGTAGGTTTAGTTTTAGTGTTTAAAGATGGAAAAGATTTTTCATTAAATAAACTAGAGAAAGGAACAGTCTTGTGTTTTATTTTGTTTTCTTGTATTTTCTTCTTTTTAATTGGGCATTCAGCTGAGATAGCTATATGGTTACCATTACAGTGAAGACATACAGCTTCTGTGCTATTTTTAGTGCAATCTTTAAAATGATGGTTTTCTCCACATATTGAGCAACGTTGAGTATTTTTGCAAAATTTACCAATGTGGCCATATCTCAGGCACTTTAAACATTGTGTTACTGGTGGGGTGTAAGCGCTTACCTCGAAATACCATGAGTTGATATCGACATTCGTAGGGAGTGTGGGACAGGCAAAGGTAATGGCGACTGATTGGGTGGGCAGAAAACTTGTGTTACCATCTTCATCACGACTTCTTCGCATAAACCGGCGCACCGAGACGACGTCTCTGGAGCTGGAAATACCATTGTAAATACTTTTGTTTGACATGTATATAGGTACGTTTTTTATGACCCCTGTTATTTCTGTTAATGTTGCAGGTATTGTGGCTTTAACATGTAAATCTTTTTGTACTTTGGTGTTATTTAATGCTATGTTGGCTAAACCTGGCCTTTCAAAAATGGCTCCAACTTTATATTTATTAATTCTCTTGAAACGTTTTATACCCTTGCTTTGGCGCTTAAGACAGGCGCCAAGGGACATAAGGTCTCTGTCGCCTAAAGGCCTCGTATCGGTACTTTCATAAATAACTATATATTCAAAATTTCCTCCATCCTCAGGATATTGGCGACAGTAATTATCGATTTTAAAAACTTTATACTTATCCTCATCCATTGAGGAGTCAGAATCTGGACTGTCGACATCCCTCGAATTTTCTGGGGAGCAATTATCATCGGCTTTGCGCTTTTTGCGCTTACTTCCCATTTTAGGACTGTAATTAACTACAAATTATGTTAGTTGTACCTATATATACAAATTATTGAATATAAATAAAATATAAAATAAAGGAAAAATATTTAAAACACCCGCTCTATTTGACTTCCCGCCAAAAAGTCTATAGTAAATAAACAGAAATAACATGTCTACTCTGCGATTTTATTTATTTTTTATACTATGATCGTGGCTAACAAGCATATGGCCCATCTGATATTAATGGATTATTTTTTACAAAGATTTTAAGTTAATTTATCATGACTGGTTATCAAAGAATATTATTACCATGCTGCAGTAGTATACTCTACTAAATTGGCCTAAAATTTGTATTAGTTAATTATTGTATTAAAAAATGTGTTTCAAATTGCAGTACCGCTATCAATGTATAACGAATTTACATTGCGCAGAAACACCGTTAGATAGTTACAAAGCGGACTTCGCGCGGATTCCGTCCCGAATAACGTAATTTATTGTAAATAAAGTTCTTATATACAACATATATATGTAAATGTTGGAGCATTTACTTGTGCAATTTAGTTGGTGCTTTTACTATTTGAAATGTATTGGCAATATCATATAGAGTATTGGCTGCTAATATACAGAGGGCTTGTAGATGGCGCTATTGAATTATAATGCACATAGAGATACAAGCTTCATCCTTCATTTAGGAAGCCAATACATCATAACTGTTAATTTATTTATTCATATAAAGTCGACTCTCGTTAATTCGAAACTCGAGGGACTCTTAAAATATTACGAATTATCGAGTGTTTGAAATATCAAATAGTTCGAAATTTGTGAGAGAAAATAGATAAAACTTTGAATTATTAAGTGTTGATCAATTATTTATTAACTGCTATTCTATTAGGTCCTAACATATGAAATTGGCGTTTTGTAAGGGAGTAAGCTAAATTCGATTTCTTCAAAATATAATATATTTATTTAATCAAAGTATGTACCATTGATATTTATGCACTTTTGCCATCTCACAGGTAGTTTATTGATCCCTTTACTAAAAAAACCATTCGGACGGGAATCAATAAAATCTTTGAAGGCGCTTTGGACTGCTCCATCGGAGCGAAAGGTGAATATTTTCCCTTCTAGAAGATATCCAAATTTCGAAAGAAATTGTAATCTGTTGGAGTAAGATCCGGGGAATACGGTGGATGCCTTAGACATTCAAATTGAAGCTCTTCTAATTTGGTAACTGTCTGTCGTGCAGTCTGTGGTCTAGCGTTGTTCTGAAGCAGCAGTGGTCTACGACGATTGACCAGCCTCGGTCGTTTAGCAGCTAGCTTTTCCATCGTGGTCTGCAATTGCTGACAATACATATCTGCCATAATCGTCTAGCCAAATTTAAGAAAACTGAAGTGAACAACACCGGCACGAATCCACTAAACGCTCACAAGTAACCTTTTTTGGATCAATTTTCGCTTGGGTCAAGACTTGGCGGGTTCAGGTTCAACCATTGTGATGAGCGTTTCCAATTATCGTAAAAGATCCACTTTTCATCACAGGTAATGATTCGATTTAAAATCCCTTTATTATTATGGCGGTTGAAAGTAACGCAGCAGTTTACGCGAGTTTGTCGATTTACTCTATCATGAGGGACCCGCCTTTCAAGCTTTTTCACCTTCCCAATTTGCTTCAAGTGGATTAAAACAGTTTAAGGAACCGTTTCTGCAGCACTGGTGCCATGGCGGAACTCGTACTAGTAACGCGATATTATAAGTTTTCTATTTTGTAAACTGAGTGACTCAAAGAAAAAACCAAACATGAGAAAAACTTGGATTACGGTTTTAGAAAAACAAATGCATGAGTAAATAGCTATATAATTTTAAATTGGAATTGCTAACCAAAGAGGAGATATATGAGTCAAAGTGGCCAGTATAACAAAACGCCAATTTCATATGTAAGGAAAGGACCTAATATTAATCTGATTTCTCGTTAACCCGCAAGATCAGAATCCAGGGAGTCAATATTGAGGAAGATTCATTCATTCATTTCAAGTGAAAATTCATTAGACGAATTAGGATGTAATGTAATGTAATTTACAGTGTGAACTTCGTGTACATATATTAGAATTAAAATATTTACATTACAATTTTTCTAATAGTATTAACAAAAAGTTCTGTTAGTAGTTTTTCTTTTATATATATTGCAAACTCAATACAATGAATTTTCATTGATAATTAATTAATTTAATTATACACAACCAATAGTTATTGGTTTCCCGAAATTAATATGTGTTCAAAATATTGTTTTTCTTTTATATATATATACCCACTACAAATAAAATGTGCTGCCGATTTCTCTTTTAGTTGTTATTCCACAGTAAGAAGTAAACCAACACGCTCTTGAATTCTGAAACAAATGCATACCAAGCCGTTTGTAATTTATCATGAGAACGTACTATATTTCAGGCAATTAAAAAAAAGCTTCACACAGTAGCTTCAAAAATATGCTACTAATACGCCTGCTGCCAATTTAAAAGTTAATATTATAAAATTATATATCAACAATAACTTCTAAATAAAGAACGACTTTAAAAAAAAACTACAATTGCCAAGGCTCAAAATAATCTACCACGAACTACCTAGGTCCACACGCACCTAATAAAAGCAGTTCATGCGATGGCCTTGATAGAATGGAAAGGTTTATCACCTGATAATAGATGTCTTCACTCACCACTGACGACTGATGTGTCACTCCTCGACACCTTGGTAGGTAGGACTATATCATGAAATTCACTAGAATGCATTAATTTTGAAGCAGCGTTAGTATCCGTTAACGGACTGTCCTCAGAATTTTTAATCAATTTCGGGGAGGCACTAGAATCCGCAAAAGGATTACCTTCAGGATTTTCTTGAAATGGAGTAACTACATCCATTTCGTCAGAACTCATTTTTGTTAGGATTCCTCTAGGTTTCTCAACAGTGATTTGCGATTTTAATTGCGGACTATCCGCGTTATCTATATTACGGGGATTTTGGGTACCCACTAAAGTTTCAATAATTGTACTATCAATCGGTGAAATATCAGAGGCTTGAGATTGAATTTTATTTTCCTCAGAGTGTGTCATGTTTTTCTGCAAGTTATTCTGAGTTAACGATAGTTCACCGACATTAATTATCATTTCTTTCACAGAATCAACATCTTCACTTAATTTGCCACTATTGTTACTAGGAGGCGAAATTGATTGTATAGCATCTTCTCTTTTTAGCTGTTTTCTTTCATTTCTATCATAACCCAAAGGATGTAAATTTAAAGAAGAAGGCGGGCTACTATCTAGCGATATATCCATAGATGTGAGGATTGTTTCGTCTCTACTGAGGAAATTACCTCCTTCGGGCACAATATGAA
This sequence comes from Achroia grisella, assembly GCF_030625045.1. NCBI lineage: Eukaryota > Metazoa > Arthropoda > Insecta > Lepidoptera > Pyralidae > Achroia > Achroia grisella. The sequence continues at coordinate 771,026 of NW_026712925.1, forward strand.
TATTAAGAATGGTTTTATTTTTATTATTTTCAACATCACCATCCAATGAGATAGTGGATGTGCCGTCCGAGTTAGCTAACGAGTTAGTAGATGTTTTGTTTGAATGTAATCTATTTCTGACTAAAAAACCTCTGACATGTGCTTGGATAGTGGTGGCAGCACTAGATAAAGAAGAATCGTCAGTAGACAATGATAACGATTTTTCTTCGTTAACTGTCTGTAATACAGTATCCATTCTTGTAATCCCTCTTCTTTCTTTATTGCCATTTATTACCTGATAATCTAATTGTTCCTGAAATGTTATTAACTGGATCTATTAACATTGTCTTATTACACTATTGATGATTTGCTTGCTGCGTTATTTAATTACTTTTGGGTTAAGCTACGTGATTTGAAATTCTCTATATTTTAATTTATCGTATTTTCATAATTTCATTCATACTGTTTAGATTAACATCATTAAAATATGAGAAGGAACTTTAGTTTAAAATATTACTGTTTATATATAAATATTAGTTAAAAATAATATTGGCAAAGCTGTGCCTACTATTATAGACCGGCTTTGGTGTACGGTTTAATTTCAAATTGTCATTATCTAGCATTAGTGGAGCATTATATCTTAATTTATTATAGGCCGAAATGATGATCAGCGATTATAAAATTTATTTTTCGATTATTTATGACGAGCTAATTTATAAAAGCAACCTTTAATTTTGATTTTAATGAAAAGAAAAGATGAATGAATTGGATAACGATAACACTATAGACATTAGTTCCATCTTTTATATTTAACTATGTACCTACCGTTTTATTATCGTCTTCTTCCAAAGAATTATTCTCATCGTTGGTGTCATCCAAGGTTGATGTTCTACTTTTAAAAAGAAAAGATCTAAACACTTTCTGGATGGTAATAGCCGCCGTTTCTAAGTCCATGCCAGAAGGATTTGCAATGTTTTCATTTAAGTTGTCACCATTTTGGGAAACCGCAGGTTTTAAATCAATATTACTGTTATTTTTGTCTGTACTGTCACCTGAAGTTATGGATTTAATTTCATTTTTATTATCGGCATTTACGATTAAAATATTAAATTCCTTTTGAAGTGAATCGGCATTTCTGCTAGTTGGAATGTCATCTTGTTTGTTTTCTTCTTTTAATGAAAGATATTCAATTGGTATTTGTGTGGTGGTTATACTAATGTCCTTGTTTTTGGCGACCGAGGTAAATTTCTCATCATTATTAATATCATTCTCAACCAGTGGTTTGGAGTCAGTAATAATATGTATATCAGGTTTTTCTCTTCGATTATTTATATCACTTTTTATTACGTTGTTACTGGTCTCATAAATGTTATCAATTTGTTCTTTAAGAATATTCTCATTAATCACATAGTTTGTACTTTGTTCATATTTTTCCTCTATATTATTATTATCTTTCTCCAAATTGTTTTCCAATTTAGTATTATCCTTTGTATCATAATCAATTTCAGTTTCTTCTTTTAACTTGTTATCGTTAGCTATATCATATTTATTTTCACTTAATATTTCCATTTCCTTTACCTCGCGACCAATATCACCTAGTTTTATATTTTCACTTTCTGTAATGTTTTCTTTTATAAATTCTTGTGATAAATTATCAAATGATTTATTATTGGATTCAAGGAACTGATTTGTCGCTTGAATATCATTTAATTTTTCTTTGACTTCTGTAATTATAGTATCAATAGACACTTTATTGATATCCTCTGATAAAATTGGATCAATTATACTGTTGTCACTGAGATCTATGACGTTTATTTTTGTAATATTTTTCTGTTCTTCTTTAACATCTTCGATTTCTTTTTCAGTTATCACAGTTTTATGGCCGATTTTCTTGATATCATCATCAAAATTATATTGTTCTGTATTTAATGTTAAACTACTATTTTTGTCTGATTTATCTTTATCATCTATTTCTTCGGGAGGATAACAATTCATTACACCAGTATTTTCAGTTTCCGTAGAAAAAAAATCATTGTTTTGATTAATAATTGCAATTTGTTCATATCTAGAGATAGCAATAGTCTCTAGGGCATCTTCGTTAGTATTAAATGACAAGGCTTTATCTGAATTAACATTATTATGCTCTGCTGTTTCTTTATTATCTTGATCTATAAGATCCAGTTCGCATAATGAATTTCCATCAGCGACTTTATGATCTAAAACTTGATTAGTATTTTCTTTGTTTTGCTCTGCACTATCGTTTGTGTCACCCATAGTAGTGAGAATATTTGAACCATTGGGAGCATATACATCGCCTTTTAATATTACTTCTTTTTTGTTTATTTCTAGGTGATTATTTTGTTCATTCAGAATGAACTCTGTACACTCAACTTTTAGTTTATTGAGTACGACATTATCGATATTGTCTTGTTTACTTCCAGTATCCGAATTAATAATTGTCTTAGTTCGATCAAGGTTATTTGGTAGAATATTGCCTACATTAACAAAAGAATCAACATTTCCTTTATTTCGTACATCATTATTGACATCATCAATATTATTTTGTTTTATTTCATTTTCTGAATTATTAATTGTCCCCGATTGTTCTAAGTTGTCAAAATTTTCCCCAGAAAAAACTTTACCAGCGTCAATATCATCATGTTCTTTAACTGTATAATTTGGATTTGCGACTGTTTTCGATTGATCGTAGCTGTCTTTCTCAAAATTATTAATCTCGTGAAAGATTTCTACTTCAGAAACATTTCTTATATTAAGCTCAGGGTGTACGGGCGGCTTTAAATTTTGTACTTTTTTTATTACAAGTTCTTCGCTATGTGATTGGAGATCACCATCTGCAGTCAATCGAGGCATTTCTTTAATGTATTTTTCCCAACGTTCCTCAGCCCTTCTTCTTACTTTTTGTTGGGCTCGCATTATTTTTTGTTCCAATGTTGGTTTCGAAACTGAAATATTACTTCATGACAATTACAATAAATATATTTATATACCTAAGATATGACAATAATATTTACTATACAAAAATTATTTAAAATAAAATTTATTTACATATATTACAGGTACAAACATAGCTGTACACTTATTATAGTGACAACAACAAAGACTGTGTTATGGACATAGTTGCGTAAACTTAATAATGCCCATAACGGAGTTAAAGGATACTTTCTAATAGCAAGATATTAATTGGCACGAATAGCCTAGTAGTTTGCTAGCGCGACTTACACCTAAAGGGCCATAAATTGAAAACTTGTCACCAAAAAAATATATTTCACTTTATATCTCTGACCTGCATGGGAAGCACTGATAACAAAATCTATAATTAATCCAAAAGATGGGGGTAAGCGTCCTCAGCCACGTTAGATACAAATATATCGCGAAATGGAGACATGTCAAAAGTTGCGTATATAAGGTAAAGGGCCATATTATGGAACATTGTACTAGTTTATGAAACAAGTGATAAAAATCCGAATTACAAATAAGTTCTAACGTATTCTGTATTTATAATATTATCTTTATGATCTTTAATAACCTATTTATTGATTAAATTAATTTATTTTTGTAAACACCTTAAAATATATAGAAAAAAAAATAGTTGAAATGCCCGTGTCAGGTTGCATGAAAAAAGACTGTCTTTTAGAGTTAGAGAATGACACGTGTCATCACAATTGTTTTAACAATTTGAAATATTTGTCAATGATACAAAAATACTTGAAACATGTCAATCAAAAGTTTGACTTATTATCTATTGATTGATAATGAATTTAAAGTACTTTAATAAGGTATTTATTTTTTATTTAGGTGTTTCATAATTGCCGCAAAAATTTCTAAACAGACCGTATTTATGGAACAGTATATTCAGTGTTCCACATCCCCCTCACATTCGATTTTCTTAGTTGTCCGTAATTATGAAACAGCAAAAAGTGGACAATATTTAGTTAATTTCGTGTTAATCATTGTTAATTAATTACAACAAAGCAATTTACGTTAGAACAGTTTATATTTCTAAAAATTTGCATTTAGATATGTACATAGATTGTAAAATTCTATGAAAATGAAAAACTAACCTCAAAAATGAATAAGCTGGATGATAAATATTGTTTTATATTAATTAAAACATATACTTAAGTGGAAAACCTGCCTGAAAAAATTAATAACACTTTATTTAATTCAAAATTTTTACGAAGCACCTACATATCACATTTTTATAGATGTTTATGATGATTAATAATTTAAAAAAATTAGGTAGATACATTTTTTTTTATAGAATTTGATATCTTTATTCTATAGATTTATTTTATATTGTTATTTTTATTTTTGATTGTTTGGTATAATTTTTATAATTTGATATTGGTTGGTTTTCCTGAAATAAATAAACTAACTGTCAAAGAAGTGACGTTGGTAAATTTGAATTTTTAGTGAAAGAACAGAACAGTAAGAAAATAATTTGATTAATAATCAAGTCGAATGATAAAACTAATGATTACATGACACTTAACAATGATTGTCATTCTTCTAATAAATATTCTCCTCTGATAAATACCAGTACCCAGTCTCAACAAAGCAGCCATTCCTGAGGTAATTACTGTATGAAATTATAGTATAAAATGAACCTTAGATATGGTTACTGAAGCTCATTCTGGTATTTATGAAAGTAGTAATTTAAATTGACTAAATTTAACTAATATTTTGAAGCGTAATGTTGGTGATGAATTAATATTTGAGTTGAATTTGAAGTTAAGAAAAAATAGATTAAAGCTGAGTCATCAGGTAAACTCAAACTACCTTCTGCTGGCACATCTGATCGATGGATGCATCTGATGATGAATATGACTAAAAAAAGAAACTGATCGTAAAACTAAAGAAGAAAAGATACATAAAAGAACACAATTACTAAATGAGAAAAAAGTGATAGCTGATGAACGGAAAAGCTGCTAGATAACGCATTACTACAAAGGATCAAAGAAGAAATGAAATAGTTGAATTTTTGGTTTAATTTAATGTATATTTGGTTTTTATATCTTGTTTATTAATGCTAAGATTTGAAACTGTTTTTGTCATACTTACTTTGTAAGTGAATATTTATTTATTGCTTGTTTATTCGTATAATTTTTAAATCTAACTGTATTAATAATTAGTAATAAAACTTTTGATACTATGAATAAATAAATTAGTAACTGAAAAATGTTTTTAATGCGAGTACTTCCGTTCATTTTGAGTTCCATAATTTGGGACATTCCCGATGGAACACCCGTACGTGTTGCTTTAGACTGTTTCATAAATACGGCCGTATGTACTTGTCTGTTATTTTATTCAATTTATTAGCATTTTCAACTAAAACTCACTTGATAATAATTATTATCACTTCAGTAGATATCAGGCAAACTATTAACTTAGAAAAATTCAATGTTTCAACTCTATTTTTTTTTAAACAATGTAAAATATTCAACTCCTACTCAAAAGGTGTTTCATAATATGGCCCTTTACCTTAGTAGATATTAATATATTATTTCAGGACATTCACACAGCGCCACGTAGTCCCATGTTAAGCAGAGCTTGTGTTATGGGTACTACTAGACAACTAATAGACTACTAGAAATACTTAAAACTTTTTTTTTAATATACGCAATACACGTAGAAAACACTGAGAACAATACAAACAATCATACTCATGAATACAAATGATTGTTTTGTGCGAGGAATCGAACCCGTTATCATCGGAATTAAGCCTTGGTAGTCTAGCGGTGTGCTAATCCGCTAGACCACCAAGCTCATGACCTTATATAGTTTGTTGGTATAAATCCGTATCATACCAACCAGAACAAAAGCCCTTGTTGTCAAGCGAAAATTGAAGATATTGATCCGTAAATGATGCGGGCTACTGATATCTCTATATTCCCGTGTAAATCAGTCTTATATCAGCTTCAGCATGACTCTTTCTTAGAAAAGAATAGTATACTTACATTGTCTTAGATGTTAGATAAAAATAAATTCACAAGAAAATATCCTATAAAAGTCCACAAGACTTTTGTAGGGTATTTTCTTGTGACTTTAAATCCAAAGCTTAATATAAAAAAAATCGTTATTTTATCTCTTGATATAGCCGCATACTAATTTACACATAATTTGGAGACTTACTTGGACCATCTCTTATAGTCAATAATGTCTGCATATGATTAGCACAATATTCATAAATATCTGGAGGGTTTTGTTTCAATACATCCTTCGTTAAACCTTCCATCAACTCCACTAGTCCCACAGGCATCTTTGGAACTGCAGTGGGGCTGGTATACGCCCGAGAACCAGTAAGCCTCATTTTAGCTAAAACTAGAATAAAAATCTATGATGAAATTTGAAACTAAAATATATCTATATATTTCATTAAGTACTAATACAAACCAAAATGAAAATCACGCAGTACAACTGTTTGACAATTAATACCCGAGAGTTACTATACAATTTGCATTGGATTAGCAGTATTTATTAATATTATTATATGTGTTTCACTACCATGAAACTTGACCGTACTACATGGGCTACTAGAAAAGTATACTAAAGGTGTGGTGTAGAGCTGGTAATGTTTGGTGGCGGTAGTCATGGTGATGCGCCAACTTGAACTTGAGTCTATTGGTACGTATTGATCCCATTATCATCTGCAAGTTCAACGTACTCACCGTTTCCCGTTGCCGTAAGGCCGAGTTCGAGGTTATTACGCCTTTCTATTATTACAATTCACTAGCAGCTTTTATAATTTTCCGTCAAACAGCACATCGCATGTTTTTATTTTTAAAATATAATGGTTAAGCAAAACATGAATACATTTAAATTTTTATGGAACCGCCGCTGTCCATCGTAATACCTTAGGGTAAATATGGTAATAAAAGGCGTCCAAAATCAAATGCACCACTATTATTCTTCAGAATATAGACTTCCAAATTTGAATTTTTTTGAGGATAGGTGTAATGAAAAATATTTATAAGATAATTCTTTACTTACTGCATATATATAAAACACAATATAGAATCAGGCCTTGATAGAGAAATGAAAAACCGAGTAATGTGAAAATTTTTTGTGTATTTCCAATGGCGTTTGCGCTGAGTAACCACTAGGGGGAACGTTAGCTCCGGAGGACAGTGGGTGAGAGTCGGACGAGCGAGGCCGGCGCTCACTACAAACCGCCGCGGGGCGCCTAGGCTTACATGTACTTAAAGAATTCAATTCATGTGAGTCAACTTTTTTATTTCCATACTGTGTTCTATAATAGTAATTTATATATAAGATCATATATAATTTTTGCAATGTTAATACATTTTACATAACAAATATCTGCACAGTGTACATACATACGCAGTGTTGCGGCGCGTATGGTATATACAGAGGCGCGGGCGCGGTCGCCCGCCGCGCTCTACAAAAGTGAGGATAAAAATTAAATGTCTGGCTACAGTAATATCATACAAATTAATGACTATTCCCTTACAAATTATTATAACTACTTTTACAGAATCGTCTACTCCAATATTATCAAATTAACATTTTAGTTGGATACTGTATGCACGATACATGAATAGTCTCCAGTTCGCTCTGGTCGATCGTTCAATTAGTAGTGTCCCACTCCCGCAGCTATGTATAAAAATCACATCGCTATAAATTTATAATAAATAAATGCCTATTTACACTATGTAACTATACAAAATGATAGTAGGACGAAATTACATTTTAGAATCGAGCATCTAATTTTGAAATGAAAGTTCATACAACGATCTACAGGACGAGCCGACACAGTACATCCCGGGGGTGCCGTCTCGGCCCGTCAGCCTAAACAAATAACATCATCAATTTCTCTATTATTTTTTTGTACAATTATATTCAGCCAGAAGCTGGGTGCCCGATTAATACAATTATCGGTGATCAGTAATGCAGTACAATCGATCATGCATCAATAATACATACAACTTTAACTTATTTAAACAATTTAACAATATTAAAAACCCTAAAGTAAATGGTGGTACGTTACGTAAACATATGATAATATTAAATAGAGGAGAACGGTGCACAAGGGTCGCGGACACATCGTAGCACTATCAGTAATCTTTAATGTTAAGGTACGCCGACAAGACCGGGCCGGGCCGCGGCCTGACGGGAGCTCGCGAGCGAACCGAATCTACAAACAAACACAGACCAAGGTACGTATACGCTAACCAAGAATCATTAGAGGTATAAAAAATTAATAACGTCGTTAACAAAGATGTAATCGAATAGAAAATATGAATACATAACTGAAAATAAAATAGCGCGTATATTAGTCTAGGTGGCGGATGGGATGGAGAGTGGACGGGGAGCATCACTTGGCGACGCCGCCCGCCGCCTGCTGCCGCTTGTGGTTGATCTCCAACTCGCCCAGACGCTTCCACAGCTCATCACGCTCCTTCTCGCGTTTCTTCTCTCTAAAGAACAAACGCAACACCATTATTTCCAATCATTTAAAATTACCAATCAGCTTTAGTATACTTTTAATGATTGCAGATATGCGGAAAACAAGATAAACAATGTATTTATTCTCAGATAGGGGTAAGTAACACTTGTGTATTACAAGCAAACTAAGGAAACAATTCTGAGTATAAAACTGAAGTTAATTTAGGAAACTTTTTCATAAATTTCTTAACCCACTTCAGTTCAATCTGTCAAATCAAATGTCAAAAAATAACGCACCTCCACAAATATAGTGCATATAATTATACAATAAAATAAAAAATCCTTAATATTGTTATTAATGTGAAAGTAGGGATGTTTGTTACGCATTCACGTAAAAACTACTGAATCGAAATTTTGTTCATCATGAAATTTTGTACACATTTTTGTTCTCGAAAGTATTAGAATGAACATAGGATACTTTTTATTTAAAAAAAAACAAAATATTTTATAAACATTTAATGCGAGCGAAGCCGCGGGTATATATAATACAATATTTTATTAATTAGACCATAAGATTCAGAATTGACATTAGACAAGAAAAGCATTTCAAAATCATTTGAAATCTTTTGTATCTTGCTATGTATATTAAATAACGAAATAAATATAACTACAAATCTAGTAAACCTTGTAAAATTTCTGTTCATCTAAATTTTATATAGATAATTAGAATAAAATTATGTAGTTATTCGTATGTTATTTTTTCCATTTATTAATTCTAAATAATTCAACAGATTTGATAGATGTTTCATTATAATATGAAATTATTTTTGAATGCTTGTATGTAGAGTGTATGAGAACGAACCACTTGTCAAATATGAGTTCATAGTAATTATAATTAACTTACTTCTGCCTTTCTGCTTTATAACTAGCAGTGAGTTCATCGAAAAGTTTCGAATTCATCTCCATGAAAGTTTTCAACACGTTGTACACGAGCGCAACGATTGTCTGATTCCAGTGTTCCTTGCTAATCCGGTACAACGCAGGGAACATTATAGGCATAATCACGTGGTTGTTCTCCTCCATCAAGGACATAATGTATTCGTTGTTCCAAAAGTAGAGCGCCCTCTCTGCCACCTGGAGAAGTTGATTATGAATCACAATGATGATCAGGAAGACAAAGTAATAACTCGATCGACCACAAAATTTTGTAATCTCTGCATCGGTTTTGATTTTATTATTGAGTATGGCGTCACACCATCGCTTTAAATAAGCGACTGTATACATTGCTCAGTTGAATTAGATATTTTTAAGCTATTTAACTACTTCTTAAAATACTTTATATTACGATTTTTATGTAAACTAAGGAATCTAAAATATTAAACAAATTAATGGATATTTCCTGTTGTCTCGTAATTATTTTTCGTCCACCAAATATGGACGAAATATTTTAGTGCTTAAATTGTTCTGGGTTGAACGACGCGAGTGCATGTGAATTCCAAGCCGCTAAATTGTTTAGCACCGGACCCACAAAGTGGACATCTGCTATCAGTACATAGTCAAGCTCTACTGGCCACAAATTTTGACACAAAATGGAATGTTGATAAAAAATCTTTTCTAAACTGCATAAAAATAATTGTTTCCAACTATTACACGAATATTATGAAACGATTAATATGTGTCATATGCATATTTGCACTGCACATAAAAATAAAAATATTCACGATATATTTAAAATTTGAATTTTTTTTATTAGGGTTTTGATCCATGACAAACCTAATTAGGTAGTAGTAGGTTGTTTAATAATCATAGCAAAATTTATTTATTCGAAAGTACTTATCAGACAGATGTATTAGACACAGTATTGCAAATACATACACGGAATTATGGTAATTCGCTAATATTAGTAAGATAATAAAAGATAATATAGAATAAAGATAACTGAAGTTAATCTATGCCATGTCACTGATGACGGCATTATGTGATCTACGTCTATGATAATGAACATTTTACGCCAAAATATACCAATATAGTTTGCGAATATTAAACTGATATAAAACTGACAGTTTCAATCAGAAAATTAAGGGGGTCTTCCTATGTGATGGGTTGAAAAAATCGATTTTTTTTTTTCATAAATTGCTCCCTTAACATGTCTAGAATACGGTAGTAAAGCGATTTTAGAAAATTCGAAGTCGTTTTAAAGATACAGCAGTAAAAGAAAGAGCGGTTCGGAACAGTTAGAGACCGGGCCTATTGTGTACCGTCGGCTTTATACCTGGCCTCCCTTTTATTAATATATTTTAGTTTAGACACGTTTCTACAGACTTAAACAGAAAAGGAGCAGGTAAACTTACTGATAAAGTTATCCAAGTTTTAATCGACGCCATCCAGACTTGAAGATTAGAAAAATTTACTATCACAAATGTTCTTCTGATGAAAACCCTCAATCAACGAAGACAGTTGGTGTAAATTCGTTATGAAGACCAATTTCATCACGATAAACTACCTCTAATTCCGCAAGTAAGCTATACCGGTTTTCGAAGATTTATGAATTAAATTCGTTGTTTGGAGCAGAGACACAAAACAATAACGAATCTTTGAACACTTTCGCTCCTAAACATCTTCATTCTGGTCCCAAAGTTGTTGAAATTGCTATACTTAGCAGTTATTATCTTTAATGAAGGTTTTCAAGGTATTTTAAAAGTTATGTCGATTATGGGATGCCCTGTTGGTCGTGAAGCCCAAGCGTATGTTGAGAAACGGGATGAAAAGCGAATCTTACGCTCTGAGCGGCGCGTAAGTGATGTCGTTAAACAAGCCAGGATTGACTCAAGAGCTGAACAATCTGCTTTAAAAGAGTTTCACGAGGAAGAGGAAGGAATACTCTATGGACCAGGCATCGCCGATTGAGAGTAAGTTGATATTTTAATAGTTTTTAACGGACTTGAAACTTTAAACGCGTTTTTCTCAAAACTGTGTTTTTCAAACTTTCCTCCATTGTATCTCAGAAACGGCTGGACCGAATTACTTGAAATTTACAGGGCACACTCAATATATGTAAACGCATGGAATGAACTATTATCAATCGAAAATTTTCAAAACTTCGATTTTTTTATAGCAAAAAACAAAAAAAAAAACGCCTAATTTGCAACTTTTATTTCAAATGTCTATAAAAAATCCAATTTTTTTTATATTCATTTGATTATACATTTGCTTTTAAGCCTACAAATTAAAATCAGCCGATCAGCCGGAATCGTGGAGGAAGTGGGAGCTCTTTTTTTCGAGGCGGGGGTGTTCAGAGCGCTGTAACTCTAGTTTGACTGAATATTTTTAGCTGAAATTTTATTTATACCGTCCAAATATGTGTTAATAAGTGATAAAAAACTTGAAGCTCTAAATATTTACTGGTCGTAGAAAAAAAATCCTAAAATATCCCTAAAAAACAGGCCGTCACATAGGAAGACCCCCTTAACCAACCAATATTTTATAGTTTTAATTACTTAGAAAAATTTAATAAAAGTAAAACTTCGTTATAGTTGAAATCCCATAATTACCTGAAAATGTGGACTGGAAACACATTTCGCTATTTGCCTGAATAGAGGCTCTTGAATTTTCGCGAACTGAGCCGGCTCAATCACGTCCAAGATTTCCTCAATTTCACCCAGGAACATTACCTAAGGAACATGACAATTTATTTTTAAATAAACTTTAATTTAACGCATACAACGCATTTAAATACTATGGTGCTAATAATTTATTTATTATGCACTGAATTTAATTTGTACCTAGTCAATACATATACAATACTTAGTAAGGAGATATTTAACAAAAAAAAACGATCAATTAAATACAGTCTGAAATCATATCGCTAACGCTGTATACGTGATTTAAAACACGAGTCTGACAATATATATAATTGTCATCAAGTACAATATCAAATATGAAAACTATTAGCAATGATACAGCCTACCGGATTTCATACGTAATTTATATTTATTTTCCTATTAATATATTCTATTTCTATAATGATTGACAATTCATCAACAGCTATTTATAATTCAAACTGTTTAATTTTGATAAAAAACTGACTTCATTCTGGGTAAAATTAATTATAATACAATCTGTATGAAAATATATTTTCATTTAAAACCCTGTTTTTATTATTTAAAAACTCTTTCACCTAAAAAAAATTAATAAATAATCGCATATAGCAATAACACTTAACGTAAGCATTTCTAAGATTAATTCTTTTAGAAGTGGTCCCACCTCCTGAATAATAATAATCTTCTCCAAATAAAGTAAACAGCATCACAGATTTCTCAGAATAAATTGAAAAGTCTGTGATGCTTTTTATAAGACTGATATAGTTCTCTATATTCTCTATACCTCCGGAGGTTTGAAGCCAATAATTACACTGATATACCTTAGTCACCAAATTGAAACACAGCAATCAATTTACTAATATGACAGCAAAATTGGTCAGGCAAACTACGGTATGTATTCAATGAACCTTGTAAGTCTCCCTGTACATAGTAAGTATAATATTTATGATACTGTACCTCTTTTTGCGAGCACGTTTTGGGCCAAAACTTGAGAAGACCGCGTACCACGGGCTCGGTGAGTGTGGCATCCTTCTCTAAGAATTGCACCACACAGTATGCGAGCTGCGCATGGTACAGGGAGAGGCACTTCACCTTGTGCAGTGGTAACAGTACTTTCACCAGAAATTGTTTGTGCTCACTCTTCAGAGGCAGAGCGAAGCCGTTTATTATACTGCAAAGGTAAGATGGAAGGACATCTATTAAATGACTATTATTTCTACAAAACTCCATTTCACGATATATTGAAAAATAAAAAGGGCGAAGTGGGAATTCCGAGGAAATAATGTAAACATATTCTTATTTTCCTTATTAGTATAAAGTATCAATTGAATCACATAAAAATTGTTAAGCAATTTTAAGGCAATTTAATTTGTAAGGCAAATAAAAACATGACCTCATTGTCTCATGACTGTCATCTCAGAAAGTATACAGAGACATTGTTAACTGTCCTCGTAGGGGTGAACAAACGGCAATTGCGAGATTTCTACGTAATTACTTTTAGTATTTATAAAATGAGGCAAATCCTTGCTCACATTATTAGGTTATCTCCGAACGAACCGTACTGAACTGTACCGTATGGCATTGGCGCATTTCCAAAGAAGACGGTGAGCAATCCGCCATGCGAACGGCGTCGTAAGCACGAGACGTCCGACTCTTATCGGAAATGTGTGGCCGGGGTAAATAATGTAATATACTAAACATCACAAATCACATCCGATTAACACTTTATATCTTTGTATCTTGTACAACGTATTTTCTTATCTTATGGTATGCGCAATCACAAATGAATTGGAACCAGATAATAGTAAAAGATAGGTAGTTAAAATCACTTGCCCTTATTGTCATAAACGAAATCTATATAGGTCTTGCCAAATTATAGATATGCGATGCACCAGTATATTTGAAATTAATTTAATTTCCTGTCATGAATATCATTTATCAATTTAAAGAAATATTATATGTATAAATTTTTTAATTAATTTATATAATTAAATTAATATTTCTTTAAATTGATAGCTTTATCAATTTCAAGATATATTAATTTAAATATGAGCCAATAATGCAAAACATTTTTAAATTTGAAATGCAAAGTCATGAGATAGAAGTATTAGTGTAAATCTACTCACCTTCCCAATATTTCTAGCAACTCCCCTACGCCATTGAAATGTTCAGTTTCATAAACAAATCGAAGGAATATGTTGTTTATTTGTTTTCGTATGAAAGCGCGCAACCCCAAGAACTTTCCATATATGCGATGGAGCACCGTTTTCAAAAAGTCGCGCTCTCGTGGATCTTCCGAATCAAACAAATCTAAAAGCTTTTAAAAACAATACGAGTATTAGAATTTTATTTATATATATACCTCTCACAGCAGTGTCATATTAATACATACATTGAAATATAAATTCATTAAAAGCTTGTAAAAGTTGTAGGTATAGGAGACGAAGTGAAAATACATGTGACCCCATTTGTGTGGAAAACAAAGCATAATACATCGAATGAATGAACTCTTCACAAGCCTCTATAACCAACACGGTGAGTTTTATGAAGTTTAAATAATTATTAATTCATTGTAAATCTTACGAATGTTTATCTTTCTGAAAACAGTCCAATTTGTTGTCAAGAAAGTCAAATAAAATTATTTAATCAATGTTGCGAAACAATATCACAAAGGACCGTCGACTTCGCTTCCATAAATTCTTACTAATAGGTGCAGAATATGCTTAATATATTTCATTCAATAAATATTCTTTTACAGATTTCTTCTTAGACAAATATCTATACATTTCTCATAGGTTATTTATTTAGGAAAGAGAGTCAGGTGACTTTGATCCTTTAATTTTCTACAGTATTACATAATATTTATGAATAAAAAATAACAGGTATATAAAAAAACTACAAAGTGATATTTACCTGCAGTACAAATTTTTGATCAATAACTTTTTTTCCAATAGTGGGTTGAAAATCAGTTGACTCGAGGAAGCGCAAGAAGAACTCGTAGACTATTTGAAGATGCGGCCACGAAGCCTCCAAAGTAGGATCATCTTCCTCAGGATCAAAATCAGGATTTTCACTTGGCGGCAGAGTGCGGAATAAGTTGGCCGAGATCTAGATAGTAAACACAAGAAACAACATTTGAAACTTTTATGGGAGAATCATTAATAACTATAAAAATCATTAATAACCCCAACACAGACAATACATATGGTTAGACCACGTCAAATGTTATTAAAACCCTTACAAATTATTAATGTTCTTGTACCCTGATGTATATTCAGATGTATATATACATATTATGATGAGACGAAATACCGTCTGCTGGTGTGTTAAGTTTTCACATTTACGGGTAGACTAATTAGTACTCAAATTTTCACAGAATAAGTTATTAAATATGAGTCAACATACCGGCTAAAGAAACAATGGAAAATAACCCTAAAAACATGAAATAATTAATTTTATGGACGGCTATAATACATATAAGAATTCATCATTATAAAGCTACTGGTGAATTCTTCGTATATTTTTAAAGTTTTAGTTTATATAACTTAAGTAATGTTGGTACAGAGATGTTTGTAACATCACTACATTATTTTGCACAATCATACTTCACGTTTTGATGATACAATATAGGAATGAACGCCCTATTGTATCAAAATCGTATTCCTTTTAACGTACATAGGCGTATATTTATACACACTAGATAAATACAGCTGCATAGAAAGTGCCATCTCAATAGCAGTCTGTTAAAAATGGACATATGCCTCAAATATGTCTTGTATTGTTGCCAAAATTATAACAATTTTGCACAACCCAAGAGAATACAGCTTACTAAGCAAGCTGCTTTAAATAGGTGAGCTTGAGGTATCCACACAGACGATATTTTCCAAAGTCTACCTCGGTAAACAATTTGAACAGCGACGATTCTGTGACGAATCTGAGACTGACAAATACATAACTGCAGTAAATATCTACATATATGTATAAAGATGGAATTCATACCTATTACAAACAACGAAAACCAATCATGTTTGCTTATTACTTTAATTGTAGACATTAACCACAGTATTCATTTCAACTGCAAACCTCCTACAAACGAATTTAAACTATTAAGTATAGTCTGTCACTTTCTTTCTATATAAAAATAGTTTTATAAATGTACATAATTAAAATAAAACTTTGATTAAATCTTACATACAAATATTAGTTAATGAATGGATTTCTGTAAAACAGTCTATAATGAGTATATAATATTTTTAAATGTACTCCCTTATCAAAAGCAATAATTCAAACTTAAAGAAAGACAGAAAATATTTATATATACTATAGGTATCGAACATAAAGATTTTATCATTTTTGTATGTTTATCTGTGCATTTGTACATGCTTATCGCAGGCAAACGACTTCACCGATTTGGATGTGGTTTTCTCTTTTTCGTCTTTTAAAAAACTATAACATTTAGTACTGTTTAATTCCAATCAGACTACAATCAAATAAGTTATTCTATTGTATCTAAAATGGTAAAATTGCTTTGCAAAAGGTAAAATTACAACTTTCCTTTTACCCATAATAACTATTACTAGCAGTCAATAGCATATAATAGTGTAGAATCAAGTTAAACAGGGTTATTGTAGGTGAAAAAAAGGTCACTAGGCATTTTACAAGATTATTATAGTAGTGTTACTGTTAATAATCTATAATACCAATGAATGTCTTCTGTCTAAGTTTTCTAGACATTTTTTTTGTAATTGTGTAATGCAACACCAAAACCTGTTAGAATAATATTAGAAATATATTAGAAAAACAATTTTGTAAGTTATAATGGTGGATGAGGCAAGAGTTTTGTGTAATAGTTTTTGGTACCTGCTGCAAAGATACATATATACATAGTACAAACTTAAGAGAATTTTAAAAATTGTATTTTTTTATGGAGGGTTTAGGGTTATTGTCAGGTACAACCTGTAGCTTTGCGACCTTCATAGATCTATTATGCTTGCCCTTGTTTCAAAGTTCACTAGACAGTAGACAAGACTGTAACTCAATAATATAATATTTGAAAGATTACAATGATATTCTTGTAGTGAATACAATTAACCCAAAATGAGAACAATAATAACAAGCATAGCAATGTAAAATCAATATTCATAGTGGACATGATTACATACCATAAATAAAAACTGGTCATGATGAGACTGTCCATATGTTATGATATACTAAAAATCAGCAAGAAAATAATAAAAAAATACCTCAACCTCACCAATTTTAGCCCCGTCAAGCACCTTGTTTTGTAAGCTGCTTCATCCGATTTGAGATAAGGCAGTGAACTTACAGGATAAGAATCATGACATCATAGTACACCGAAATAGCAATATTTGAGCAGTATCATTATAACATAGTACTGTTCATGTGTTTTTTTATGTTATTTAAATGGCAAACAAACTGACAGCCCACCTGATGATAAGTGGTCACTGTCACCTATATACATCTCAGGTCTCTTAGGAGTACATATACAGTGGTTACAACTTATAATCAGGAGGTTCTCAGCTTTTTTGCCATTCCATTAGCATATAAAAATATCTAATTTGAACAACATCAAAAGAAACATGCCATTCTTATTTAGTCACTAAAAATATATAAAATAAGTACCATTTTAATAATCTCTGGATAGACAGGCTCAGTAAGCACTCCGCGACCACCAGTGATATACTCAACAAGCTCATTAAGGGTGGCACGTTTGATTTCCTTCCCCTTCAGGTCGGCAACAGGATCCATGAAGTCGAAAGCAACACAGCATTGTCGCAGCTTGCGTATGAACAACTCTTCTTGTTCACTGCTGGGGACATCTGAAAATAAATAAATAATACATATTTAGTGATATACAACATAATTATGAAACTGCCAACAGTACACTTTTATCCTGCTTGCATCTTTTTATACCAAGCACTAGAAAATAAAAAAAAAATTATTGCAGAAATTACTGGCAAACATATCTGAATTTGAAGTTTGATTTTGATTGATGATTGATAATTTTTGCTTTTTGTAGATGGTCAAAATAAGTATTTTGACCTAAGTAAAATCATAAATAAATACAATTTCTTTAAAATATTTCTAACTCCCAAAGTTAATAGTCAGCAATTATGATTTTAATTATAGCTGTGATCCACTATTGAAAAAAACAATTGGCCCATCCAATTTTGCAACATTTGTTTTTTTTTTTTGGAAAAGCAGAGGGGTTTTTGGACATGAATGAACTTACATATTTTATTTAAATGAAATAGCAAACAAGATAACTGCTTAAAAGTGCTAATTGTCTGCTATACATGCAAGAAATACCAGAAATATCAGCAAATACACTGTGATAGAAGTTTTCTCTTATGTGTTTGTGATAATTTAATTAGTAAAATATGAACAGTGAATTAGTACTAATATTATATATAAATGATTCTTTCCTTTTGTATGTTTAAATACCCTTATGTCTATAATATATAAATTAAAATATATGTAAATAGTCAGATTATAATGTCAATGAAAATGAATGATTGTAAATTATATATAAATAAAATTATATACATTGCATAGAACTAATTAGATAATTTAAATCAGTAAAAACACTATCCATTATAAGAGTATGTAAAGAGTTTGTAATATTTTTATTAAATAAACCAGCTCACACAAAATAATAGGTGTAAAGGCGGAGCTTATTAGCAATGGTGGTCCCATGGTGGTAAGCAATCCTAGTGTTAAAAATGCACTCTATAAGATCTACATTGTACTGTCATAACATCATGATTTTTTTACATATTTATGCAACAACTTGTTTTCTGCAACTATCATTACAGACCTATGGTTGATATGGTCTACAATATTGAGAAACCTCATTTTTTATTATATAGAAAAAAAAATATAATATCATTCATTAAGTAACATGTATGTTTAATTGTAAACTAATTATAATGTATGGTTATGAAATTATACAATTTAATTTCATAACCATACATTATACTTAGTTTATATTTTAGATATCTATACTATTATTCATAGCATAAATAAAGCATAAGTACTGGTTAAAGACATTTATTATTTAACAGTCAGGGGTTGTACTATTGACATTATTACAGAATTTTCTAAATGCTGGCCAGTCCAATGGATATGGGATATGTATGTTTGGTTATTAAGTCAGATAACTAAGATATAATATTTATAAATATAAACATTCACTTGTTTTATATAAATATATGCATAGTTTCTTTATTATTATGGATTAGCTATATGGCATCTATAAAAAAATATCTACTTAGGATTCTATCTAAAAAATATATCAACAGTGAGTTAATAACTATAATTAACACTATTAATCTGTGCCTGAAAGCAAAATGAGCATATGTTTTTATAAGGGGTACAAACAAATGGGTATTAACAAAGACATTAGATATAGATAAAATATTTTTTTAGGAAAGTCTCACAAAATTATTTTTGTACTTCAAAACATAGTTATATATAGTCAAGTGGAAAACTAAATTAAAAAAATATATATAATTTTAGAGCATGTAAACAAAATATCACTGTTTATTTTAATGAGAATATATGCAAGCAATACTCAGAAGCTGTATACTGGTATCTACTCACCCTTCAGTAATGGTAGTGCTTGGAGTTCTACATCTTGCGTATTACGATACCGGGATGAACCTTGAGACTTCTTAGTCTTTTTCTTCAGCGACCGTTTCGCGAAAGGATCAATCCTGTCCACAAACGTTCCCGAAGACATTTTGGCAATTAAAAAGTGTCCTGAATGACAATGGGTCAAGTGCGATCAATGCGAAGCTTGTTTTGATTCAGGCAGATTCATGATCTGGCCCAATTCACGATATGAACGCGCACTTCTCGTAAAATAGTAGCACAATCTTAGAGCCTAAACAAACATTCCTTCGTCACACATGACGGTAATGGAGTGGTCACACTCAAGCCATTCTTTATACACTTCCAGATTCCACAACAGTTACGTAATTTTTAAACGTCTATAACACCAAAATGCTACAATAACAAAAAGGATTAATTTGAATCACAAGTTTGGGTGTATTTTCTGAGGCGTGTCACGATTCAGAAGGCAAAAGTCACATATACATACAAGCCTCGTGTAATATCAGCCGGTCGTCAATCACAATATATTTTTTCACAATAATCGTCCAAATTAATTAAATATTTAACTGTATTAACATTTGAAACGACTATTCAAAACTATACTATGCTTCTGGAAAGCAGACGAAAAGTAAAGCGGTGATGACACGGAGCAAAATTTAACACCAAAAATCTATCACCGTATTCTCGCCATCGTTCACCATTCGTTTCGACTCTAAAACTGAACGCATTTTAACGTCAAACGCAAGATTGTTATGAGAAGTTTCACTTCCACAATAATAATAATGCGTTTCTTCGTCTTTTGCAACTATGGGAAACGATCAATTTACAAAATTAAACTAAAAGAATATCATCACTGATCTGCTGCGAAAACGCTACACTCGAAACTACACTCAACAAAAGTACCTATTTCTGAAAATAGATGGAGATAGAAATGTTCAGATGCCCAGTATCATTACTTTTATTATTAAGACGCAATATTTTTAAAGAAATTCAACTTGAAAATTACTAAAAGAAAATTATTTCTTTATTGCACAGCTCCCAATATATAATTATACGAATATATTGAATAGAAACTTATTAGATAAATGACTAAAAATGATTTTCCGCTAAAACATGAAGTAACGTTCATAATATAGATTTTAAGAAGTCTATGACTTATTTAACGTTGCGTTCAGTTACAAGATAAATAAAATACCTTACGAATTATACAATTGTATTCGAACTTATTAATTAACTGCCAAACATTCTCAATGAACTGAATCAATTTATACGTATAATCGTTTAGTGTACATTATCTCAATAATACAATATTAACCACAAACAAATACAACCAACTTGATTTTTTTTTAAGAATGATATGTTTACATAGGTCAAGCCGTTAATTAATTTAATTACTACAGCATACATACTGCATTATTTAAGTTTTATCACATATTTCTCGTTTTTGCAACATTTTTCATTACTTTGCTGCTATTAATTGTATTGGAGTTATATAGCGTATAGTCCTAGTATAATATGCACAGACATGGTACATTTGTGAGTTCATAATATGTTCGACGTAAACCTATATAAACATCAGAATTTTGACTGATGTATGCGTAATATTAGTAATGATAATATTATAATAACGGATATAATTGTCATTGAGCAAGTAATCACTACCATTATGTTTTTGTTACTTGCTTGTTCATCTATGGTCTGTTATAGCTGTGGAGTAGATTGCGAGTTGCGATCTATAACATTATGGTTTTATCTATTCTATTTAGCTTTTTTGAGAAAGTGGCTTTCTAATATTTTTGTGGAAATTAAGTAGTTTGACTATTTTAATGGAAAAATAATTTGACATAGAGACTAAACGTGTGGTAATTCGTTAATTGTGCAGTGAAACGAATTTGAACCCGAAATTTACGTGTGAAAAGGATTAATTCGTTTTAGAAAGCAACATGGAAGCACTGACAGTTCCGCCATGAATGCAAAATAAATAGAAATTCTGAAGGTTCTTTAAAGTGTTTATTTGTCCGTTGTTTATATCGCATGGTCCTGTTGTTTTTCTTTGTCAGGAATAACAAAAAGCGTGACGTAAGATGTATATAATGTTAACTTCATGGGAGCATAGTTGCTGCACACCTAATTTGCGTATCTATTTTCTTGATAAAGGAAGTCGTGTAAATCCAATGCAGATTTATGCCCAGTATCCAATTAATTATATCGAAACATTAGATGTTTAGATAGTGTGATACTAATGTTCTTGCTATACGTCAAAAAAATAATCGATAGTAAATAATCATTATCACTAATTTTACTAAGTTTATACACTTTTCAAGTACCTATTACAAGTTCATTATTAATTAGATTTTATATATGTATATTTTTGTTTAGGTCATATAATGAATAAAGTTAATGTCTTTTGGAATATTAAATTGAATATCTATTCCAGGGGGTGGAAGCCAGCAAGGATACGTTAGAAACTTCACAATGTTGAGAGGTGGGCGTGGAGGTCGTCACAGTCCGGAGCTGTACCCTCATACACTGAAGTGCTCCAACGCAAGTGACACAAGCTCGGCATATAGTGGTAGTGATACAATGACCTCTGTCCACAGTTCACTGGATATGGACATGGAGGTAGACCTATCTGGTCTCCTTGAGTCCATAGTTGATTCAGACGAGGAAGAGGATTTGGAGGAGAGCATGGACAGTCTTCTTGTACGTGATGCTGTTCGGGAATGCCTTGAAAAAGATCCAAATGAAAGAACCGATGACGATGTAGAAATCCTCTTGGAATTTACTCAACACCTAAAGGCTTTTACTAATATGACTTTGACTGTAAGAAAAGCATTATGTGCTGTTATGGTCTTTGCTGTTGTAGAAAAGGCTGGAACTGTAGTTATGAATGATGGAGAGGAACATGATTCATGGTCTGTCCTTATCAATGGACAAGTTGGTATTGAACATTCAAATGGAGAAATTGAACATTTGAATGTTGGAGATAGTTTTGGAATGGCAGAAGCGACACTTGAGAAATTATACCATAGAGGCATAATGACTACTCGATGTGATGATTGTCAGTTTGTGTGCATTACACAAACTGATTACTATCGTATTCTCCATCAAGGTGAGGAAAACATAAAGCGGCATGAAAATGATAATGGTGTAATTGTGTTAGTTACTGAATATAGGGGTATTGCTGGTGACTCAGGGCATCAGCAAGGGCATGTGGTTATAAGAGGCACTGCTGAACGGCTAATGTTGCAACTTATAGAAGATAATATTCGAGATTCTACATATGTAGAAGATTTCTTATTAACCCATAGAACTTTTATAGAAAGCCCTCTAGTTGTTGCAAAACAGCTACTTGCCTGGTTCTCTGAACCAACAGTTCGTGACAGAGTAACAAGAGTAGTATTGTTATGGGTTAATAACCACTTTACAGATTTTGAGACAGACCCAAATATGATGGAGTTTCTAGAGAGTTTTGAGACTGCTTTAGAACATGACAAGATGGAAAGCCAATTAAGACTATTAAATATAGCCTGTTCTGCTAAAGCAAGAACTAGGAGTGTCACTTTATCACGGCCATCAAGGGATGAACCTTTAAATTTTACTGTTTTTGGTGGTTATGAAAGAGGATATGGAATCTTTATATTAAAAGTAGAGAAACATTCGAAAGCAGAGGAAGTAGGATTGAAAAGAGGAGATCAAGTTATAGAAGTTAATGGTCAATCCTTCCAACATGTTAGTCTTGCAAAAGCTATAGAAATAATCACTGGTTCCACACATTTAAGTATTACAGTAAAAAGCAATTTGTTAGCCTTTAAACAAATGCTATTAATGCCTGAAAACTCACCAAGACAAAGAGGTGCTGCTAACATGGCACGGTGGCAGTCAGATCCTAGAGCTAGATTATCTACAGCTGAATTCTTAAGTGACGATCATATGTTAAATGTTTTTCAATCTCCTACTAAAAAGTCACAGCAACTGAATATTAAAAAAGAACCTCAAAAAGGATTCATGACCCTTGGACCAAAAAGAAGACTACAAAAAGCATTAATGAAAATGAATATTTTGCCTAAAAATACAATTACAGATGGTTTGCACACTGATGATAGTATAATCTCAAATTCTGAATCTTTAAATAAAGCTAATAGTAGTACATCATTCTATAATTCTCATAGTAATCCTGATTTAATATCAATCTGTTATGATGAATATCAATCATCAGACTATCCTGAACATGTATTAAAAGTCTATAGAGGAGACCAGACTTGCAAGTATCTTTTAGTGCACAAAGAAACTACAGCTAGAGAAGTTGTAATGCTAACATTGCAGGAGTTTGGCATAACTGAGTCCAGTTCAAATTTTTCCCTTTGTGAAGTATCTGTTGCACAGGGTGGTATTATTAAGCAGCATCGTTTACCAGATCAATTGCAAAACCTAGCTGAACGCATTGGACTGAGTTCTCGTTATTATTTAAAAACAAATGGTGTCAGTGAAACTTTAGTACCTGATGAGATGGCCCCAGAACTACTTAGAGAAAGTGTTGTCCATTTTTTGCAGTTAAATGCTGTTGAAGTTGCTGTTCAGTTAACTTTGCAAGATTTTTGTATTTTTCGACAAATAGAGAGCACTGAATATGTTGATGATCTGTTTGAATTAAAAAGTAGATATGGAACACCTATGTTATCACAGTTTGCTGAACTTGTAAATAAAGAAATGTTTTGGGTTGTGACTGAAGTTGTTAATGAGCAAAATTTAGTTCGGCGGTCAAAAATTGTAAAACAATTTATCAAAGTAGCTCGACATTGTAAGGAATGCAAAAATTTTAATTCTATGTTTGCTATCATATCTGGATTAGGTCACGGTGCAGTATCTAGGTTAAGGATGACTTGGGATAAATTACCTACCAAATATTATAAACTGTTCACAGATTTACAGTTGTTGATGGACCCTTCTAGAAACATGTCTAAATATAGACAATTGGTAACAACAGAACAAGGTAGGTCACCTGTTATTCCATTTTATCCTGTTGTTAAAAAAGATCTTACATTTATTCATCTTGGCAATGATACTAAAGTCGAAGGAATGGTAAACTTTGAGAAATTGAGAATGATTGCTAAAGAAGTTCGAACGCTCACTAATATGTGTAGTTCTCCGCATGACCTTCTGACTTTGTTAGAACTAGGTAAACAACCACCATCAACTGCTATGGTAGCTTTGAATCAACTTACTACTGGAGGTGTCCAACAAGGTCAAGTTACTGTAAAAAGAAGGAAAAAATCTTCAAATGTTCCAAACCCTAAAAAGATGTTTGAAGAAGCACAAATGGTTCGAAGAGTTAAAGCTTATTTAAACCGTATGCATGTAGAAACTGATGAGGAGCGACTGCATGCACTGTCACTGGAATGCGAGGGAGCCGGGCCGGCCCCTGTTATGCCTCGTCGTCGACATCCATCGCCTTCTTTGTCTACTACTAGTAGTGCCTCATCTGCCAGTGAAAGTAAAAAGAGTTTTGCAGGCAACAAATTCGGCACTGCTTCACCCCAAGCAGTGAGAAAGTTGTTGGCATTATCTGAGCCAGCAAAAACTAGACCTCATCAACCTAGACCACCACCTCCGGGCCCTTCACCGTGTTCGCACCGACGTGATGGACCAGGTCCTGGTATTTGTTGTCCACGAACTGCACATGAAAGGTCTCACTCGGACACACCTACACCTTTACCTGTAGATTTATCTGCAGAAAGCAGTAGTGTCACATCATTAGTAAACTTGCCGTTAAGAAAGACCAGTTCAGCGACATCGAGTGACAGCGGACACGGTTCTTGTACGGCGGCGACCTGTGTGCGGCCTGTGCCACCGCCACGTATGCCGCAACCCTACTCGCTCGCTGCACAAGTGGCTCGGCTCGAACGTCTCAGTCGAGCCCATTCTCATGAGGGTGTTACTCGTCCTTATGAGTTTTATCATGACACACCAGACGACGATGACGATGATCAACAAGTGTCTGCCGTTTAAATTTTAATACTCTAAATCAATGTCTATTTAAACAATTCACTGTTCTGTAATCTCACTTAAGGATAGAAGGCACAATTTTATAAATTTCTAATACTAATATCATGTATGTACCCTATACAAGTAAGTCTAAAGACTGTATAATTAAGTTAATCCTAGTGTTATATAATGTAAAATTTCATGATAAGCTATGCCTCTATTAATTAATTATTATTATTATTATGATGTGACCCACCATTTTCCAGTTTCGTCTAGAGATGTTTGATGTATACCAATTGTGATCTAGAGTATCCAATTTTGGTATCTCTACATTCCGTTATTTGTAAAATATTAAAATAATTTTCATTATTTATATTTTGAAACTTAGACCAAATAATAATGAATGTACCTTTAAATATAAATTTATATATTTCAATGATTCAAATATATTATGTTGTAGTATTTTGTGGTAGCTCTGTGGACCAACAATGAGTTTGAATGTTATTTCGCGATAGCAGCTCGAATTCTTAAGTTTTTATGATTAATTTGATAAATATTGTAAATAAAATATTAATGACATACTTCATAGACATTTATTGATTTCTTACAGAAAATAATTCATTAATTAATTTATAAAATCAACAACGTAAAATATTATCTAAACTGAGCCAGGTAATCGAGTTCAAGCGGATGTAGATTGGGAGCGGGAATGACCAGGCTGTGCAGCGGCGGTCCGAGATCACACTGTTGCATTGCACATAATGATTTTACAGCTATTGTCTGATCTGGTGCGCCAACTCTTGAAAGTCCAACGGCGATGCTGTCTATTGTAAACCCTGTGTGATGAAGTGTGTTAATTAATATACAACATATTTAAAACATGTATATTGTAGTCCCCTTATATTTTTCATACATTGCAAAAATAATTGTTAAATTGAAATTGAATTGAATATTAGAGCACAATGAATTTGTTTAGATGAGAAATAGTTTAGGCACATACTTATTTTAAATTTACAGTTTATAATATATTAGGTACATTAAATATTTGACATCCTTTTAAAAGTAGCTTTAGGATGTAGTTAAATTTGCAATTGCTTAAAAAGACAAGATAACTTATGTCATGCTTCATTTCATAATAATTGATTTTATAGTATTAATTAGGTCTAATGCAGCTATTGACAGATTTTTGCTCAGTTAACAATTTATGGTAATAAACAACAAAAGATTGCTAAAATTATCACTATCACAATTATATTTCAAGTACCTAAGACTTGTGTAATAATCGACCTCATTTGAGGCTCCCCGCAGCCTATGCACCTAATTCGCGACGCGATACATTTTCATATCTAGCTTCTTCGTTTTTTTTTATCATGTTACAACAGTCTTTGCTGTGTGGTAAAATTGACTTTTAGAACAAAAAATACTGATTAAGACTAGATATGGAAATTGTATGGCACCCAGTGCCGGATTAACAATAAACCAACGAGCAGCCAGTATCAAAAACTTTCCAATGGCCAATGGTTGGGTTTAGGCGTTAATAAATAACAAATGACAAATCTTACATATTGCAACTTATACTGGGTTTAGATTATGTTCATAAACTAAACCGAGTAAACGATTTTGAACAAACAAATTAACTTAGATTTTTTGTCATTGTTATGTCGTATTATGTTCAGACAGTTTAAGAGCAATTCTGTAGCATTTGCTAGTAGCAAATGCTACAGATGACATCGGCACTGATGGCACCCACGTATCAGACGCATCGGCTGCGAGATATGAAAGTCTGTAACTTTATAAAGACGTAAAACGTGGAAATTTTGAACGAATTATGCCAGTTATGGAAAGGCACGTGAAGCTCTAGACATAGTTTCTTAGCTTTCACAATAGCATCGAACTTTTCTCACATGGGATTTAAGATGTATCCAAATGGTTGCTGTTCATATCGATAATATTATATATACGAATATCGCCACAAATAATATAGCTCAATTTTTATAACAAAATATAAATTACAACTAGGCTAAAATGAAAAACAATAGACATTTGACATTCAACGGGAATTCTTCTCAAATTCTCTATTAAAAATCCGTTTATATATATATTTGGACTGCATTCATTAGGATACGTTTTGACTACCAGACTTTACAAAAACATCACATGTTTGCTTTATGAGGAAGTAAACATGAACGATTTCTCAGCCAATTAGTTGGCATCGGCATCCCTCTCCCTGGCACTTACGACTTTATTTGCTAAAGAGGGTTTGACGTTAAGCCTGGTAAAAAGTTTCGATTGTTATATGAATCGTGTTGTAACTAATTTATATGAGGTTTGTTGTTAAGAGTAACCGATACCAAACTAAAATAACTGAAATATTGCACTATTAATCTTTTTTATTAATATTTTTAAGTTAATAAATCTATATAACTAAAAATAACTACTATGGTTTTTACAGTCAGTCAGATTTTGGATTGGTATACCTATTGTCATGTTTCCACCAAAACACATATTGCAAAGAAGTGTACTAGATGTACCTGTTTTGGCCGAAACACGAAGTTACTATTAACCCTCTATAAATCACATTATTTTCTTTTGTCCTTATTACATAAGTTGCTAACCTGTATCAGGCTTAGTTTTGATTATTTGCACCAGTTGTGATGCGGCCTCCTTAACTGACATGAACTTAGGGTCCATATATTGGCGAACTTTTTTTGTTAGTGACTCTTCTGTTGGTTCCTTGACCTTGATATCTAAAAATATAATTAATTAGTTAATACACTTAATATGTATTTATAATATGATAAGTATAAATTTTTGATCTGAGACAATTATTAATTAATTATGATCATAATGTCTATGTACCTACCTACCATAATTGTAATCTAAACAATAATTACTGAATGTCGATTCTGCTGTATTAGTACTAAGATTTCTATCGAAATGTAACAAAGTCCAGAATTTATATAGCTAATAAGCTATAAAGGTTTAGCATATATTTGTCTCAATGATAACAAATTAATAAATACTGCTTTACATGTTTAAAGGATTCCATTTTGCCTAGCTGTGAGTATAGAATTAAATTTGCTTTCTGTCACAATTATTTGATTTTAATATAATATTACTAATACATCAGAAATGGCACTATAACTCTAAGTGTTATCTTTGAACTCATTTATTGTGAATTTGTATTTCTTCAAATTAGTGTATAGTTTTAATATTCTTTCTGACAAGTCATATTAAGATTTACTTCTGGTCAAAAAGACTGGGTATAATCAAGTAAAAATGTTATTAACAATTCTCTATTGTAGTGGATTCTAAATCTACAATTTTGCAATTATGTCGGGACCATTTACTGTTGCAATTGTCAACCATAAAACTTATTTTGCATCTATAACTCTCAAAAGGTTCATAAAAAATCGTTAACTCACTAATTAAAATCTGTTACATTTGAGAATTGTTAATAATATTGTTAAATAATGAAGTCCTTGATTGTGTAATTGCAATAAAATTAATGCAGAGTTGAGACGATGGTAATCATATCAACAAAAAAAAACAATACTTATTCAAAATCAGTGCAAAGTTTGCTAAGATATCTCGTTTACAACAAAAAGTACAGTCGAAGTGAAAACATTTACATATATTTTAATTTCATTTGAAATGACATTGGTTGTTAATTATCATATAATATGTTAAATTCTAATGCAAAGTGTAATCACACTGCAAGAATTTAATTATAAGTAACGATCACATTACATTTGACCTATGTTATTGAAGTATATATACATATTGACGCAAAAAGATAATAATATGCAATAGACACTTGCCCAGTAAACAAAGAGTATGTAAATTTCTTGAAAAATTTTGAATGATCCTATCATAAAAACTGTCTGGTTGCCATGTTTCTGTCCAGTAGGGAATTGAAATGGTTTCACCGAAATTGTAGAGCTGCAATCCACAGCAACTAACGGCATTTATAATAGATGCATTGTGAACTATCTGTAAAGAGCAATAACCAATGTATTTTGAATGTTGTTGAGCTATTATGTAGTACCTTTGCATTTCAATTGAAATGTCTCATAATTTAATGACAAATATTATAATAAATTATAAAAATCTCCATGTTTTATTTTACACTATGGCCATTAACCATATAAATAGTGCACACAATCTGCTTTATTTAACTTACACTTGATTCTATATAGGTATGTCAGAACCAATTGAAATGAATATTACAAATGTCATACATAGAATTGTATAAGTCTGTAAATTGTGATAAAGAAAAAGGCTTTTATAGTTTTTGTCTAATTCATTTGAGTATGCTTTTATTATGGTTTTTCAATTGGTTCACCAATAAGAGTTATATGAGTCTCGGGCTCAGGTAACGCAATATATATTGTAATTGATGATAATTTTTAGTACTCTGAATTAAACCCTGAATTGATGTGGAGATTTCGAATCAGACCTGCACCAAGAAATTTATGTCAACTTAATGATTTGAGTGATGTCAACTCAATGATGATTTGATATACTAAGATTGATACTGATTTATCAATCTCAATTATTGCTCATCAGCACCTCCCTAGGGAGGTGAATTTATACCTCTCAAGTCTTATAACATTAAATTACTCCAAGAGTGTAGGTCGCCCATCAAATATTGCCAGCAATTTTGTTCACTATTCTAGTTACATAAAATAATCACTATCATGTTTATAGAAACATGACAGTGATTTTTTCTGTTAATTTTCATGAAAAGTCTTATCTAATTTTGATAGTATTTTTACAATCGAAATATATATACATACTACAATAACATGTAGATATATGTACCAATATTTTACTGAGGTATCCTTTTATAAAGTATAATAGTCTGCATAGGTACTTCTATCATATAGTTATCAGGTTATGGTAAAAAAAAATATCCTCAAAAATTATGATGTATTTTGGGTAATATAGGCATCAGGCCAAGTGATGTCTGTGCTGTGCTGTATGTGCTCTTTCCATCAGGTCAAGTCTTAATAAAAAAAACTGAAAATTGTTTCCTATGAATATAAGATAGCGTTTTTTTAAATATTTATTTATCAACACAAACCAGAAAACATGTTTTTTGTATAAGTTCAAGAATAATTACAGGAAACAGATCATATTCACCTTAAATAGTTATTATTGTATGATAAACAACATAATTGGATTATTTCTTACCTGCCAATATTAGTAGTTTGATCTAGCATTAAATTGTAAGTATTAGTATAATTCTATAATATATATCATCAAATATATATTATTATCTAAAGTCAATTTTATTCTTATAAAATTGAGAATCAGTATAAGGAAATAATGTTTAATAGAATTATACATAACTTCTACATACTAGTGTTTAAAATTTATTAATAAAATACCTGAGTTTCGACATTGAATTGTTTTGCACGTAATAGCATATCTGTATGTGTTGTAGCACCAAGTGGATCTCCAACCACCAGTAATGCCACATCCTTATCTTTTGCTTCTTTCAGTATGTCATCAATATTACTTTCACATAATTCTCTGTCTGCTATTATTAAAGGCCGTCCATAGAACTCTTCCTGAAGATAATTTAAGAATATAAGCAACATAAAGTATCACTAAACTCTTACAATACTAAGGCGAGAATTCTCTTTCATTTGCAGAATTTTAAATAAACTTCACCATAAATAAATATGACGCTATTACTGAGTAAAATAAAATAATTATATACCTAATATATATTGTGTGGTTTATACATTATAAAATTACATTTTATTGGTAAAACTAGCATATTTTTGTTGATCTCTATGCCAAGTACCATGGCTACTATAAAGATTTAAAGGCTACTAAAAAAAAAGTTCATAATGGGATACTGTGGCATTTTAAAACATTAAACATTTTGCATTTTCTAAGGGTATAGATATTAAACTAAAACTATATAATAAATATTTTTTTAGGTTTATTGTATAATGCATAAAATGTTTTTAATTTTAATAAAGTAAATATGTAAACAAAGCAATTATATTCTCCATAATGAGAGCATTTTTATTTCATTATATTTCACAATTAAATAAATAAGAAACAATTTACCAAGGCATCCTTTCCAACTGTTAAGATTGAAGTATAGGCTTCCAATAAAACTTTATCACATTTCTTAACAATATCTAAACCTTTAACTGTGATATCTTTTGCATCTCCTAAACCCAATCCTATTAAGTAAAACATGTTTGACTTCGAAACAGTAATATGTTTTACGATTTAAATACCTAATGTACCTAACCCATTAAAACATTTGAACATAAAGAAAGAAAAATTTATAGACCAGCACACACAACTAACCTAAAATTTTAGCAACTTATTGGATATAACAAAATTCGAATTCCAATATATAAAATCAACAACAAAACTCAAAGCAATAATGAAATAACTTCTAAATAAGCATGCTTAATTATTTTTCTGAGAATAAATATACTCTGTGCAATATGTTCTAACACAGACTATTTAAAGAACTTTTTAAATTTATTAGAAAATGACTTTCGTTCCTTTTTCCGATCTGTGCTAGTGTATAACTATACTAATCTCTACCCTTCTACAGAATTTCTAATCTGTGTATCTAAATTATTTATTATTTATTTCTGTTGTGTTGTTAATTATTTTAAATACTAATAATAATGATTTCACGGAAAGGACAAAAAGGTGTTAATGAAGGTGTAGTCGGAAAATACATAAAAAAAGATACACCACCAGATTTACCTAGTATGTCTAAAATACACATTTTTATTGTTGATCTCACAAAAATTGATATATATCAAATACATCTACAACTTTATTGTTGTAATATAATTTGTGTTATTACAGTTATAAATGTTTGGACAACTGGTCATAATAGAAGACCTCGCAGTCAACCTTTTGGTACTACTGATGGGAATTCACAGAGTCACGAGAATAAATTTGGAAAAGCACAAACAATGAGTGGACATGCTGGAAAGTATACTCCCAGTGAATCAGTACCTAATTTAGCACACAGGTAATAAAATGAGTAAAGTAATTGGTTCTTATGTTGATTATAGTTTCATATGTACTTACATTTTACATTTCATACTTACACTTAACTTACTTCTAGTACACCTATATACAGAAACAGGATATAATCTATTATATCCTGTTCCTATGGGAAATATGGAAAATTCTTACACAGTGCTTTAATGTACAGGTGGAGCATTATGGCAAATTAAATTGAGTTTTGTTGAAAATTTAAGTTTTCTTGTTAAATTCTGATTAAGATTTTTTTTCTCATTTTTCAAATAAAAATGTGCAGATCCTATGGCTGCCAATATCAAGTTGGTGTTTTGATTATAATCTCAAAATGTAATTAAAATTGTCTCTAAACTAAACAAGTAATAATAATTTAGACATTTATATTTGCAACTATGTTGAATAAAATATTATGCAAACATAACATGATGGTATGCTTTTTGCTTAAGAAATGGTCATTCCATCTTATTTGCCCTTTAAGATAATAACTTGCAAGGACTATTAATTGACAAGAACTTTGTGTTCTTGGTTAGTGGCCCTGTTGGTTTTAATCGCTGACATCAGTCTGACTCACATGTTAATTTGTTATCTTCATTATTTACATCAACACAGCCAATCTGATGACAAATTTTGTTTTGTGTAATCTAGACTAGAAACATGTTGAGAGTAATTCTAGAGAGTGCAAACATTAAGTATAAATTAGAAAGCATCGTCTGATAATTGTATTTGCTAAATATAGATTAATTTAATTTCTTGCAGAATTTTAAAGTTGCTGAGTGTGTGTATTCACACAGTGTTAGAAAGTATTTTTAAGCTAAGATATATTATAGTCATGGAGGAGCCGACTGATGACTATAACAGATAGGATTCATTCTTATGTCTATACTGTTCAGGCACCAGTTTTATGTATTTAACTTTTTTATAGTAAGAAAAAGTACTTATTTTTTGGATATTGTATTTGTTAGCTCAGAAATCTCTCAGTTAGAAATCATTTTTTATTTATATCTTTTATTAGATAGTATGATAATGCTATCAAAAAAGTCCCATTGAAATATCATAGAAATTAGTTCAGTAGTTTGGTTCCAAAATGAAAATAATAGTTGAGAAATTTACTGGAATATTTGTGGTCACTAAAATAAATGGTATATTAATATGAAAATAAAACAGATATAATAATTACAACATTTTAAGTTTTATTTTTCTATTTGTTACATAGGCTGAAATTAATTAATATGGAATTGTTTTGTTTTATATTATAGATTTGGCAGTTTATCTACAAGTGATTCAGCAAGTACATCCACTAATTATAACTCTCAGTACCTCTTAGATTCAAACATGGTAATTATACTCCATAGTTTTAAATAGTCAAAACATATGTAAACAAATAATCTGACCAAATGAATGAAACATCCCATGGCATGTGCTATTTGACAACAACAAAGAAGTATAAGGATATTGACTTGGCCTTAAATGACACCAAGATTAAATCTCTAAGACAACTTTCTCAGATATTAGAAAGAGCAGTTCACATGTATGCCACATAGATACTGTATTCAGTTTTCGCCACAAAGATATTAATACAAGTCGTCTGGATAAGTTGTGATGCCTCTTTTCCTGTAAATTGTTCCCAGTTACTATTTCACAACGATTTGAATTTATAAATATGGTTGTAGGCTTCACATTCAACATTAAATGAAATTGATGACTCATTCAGCAGACAGCCCAGTTATAGATACTATAGGCAACAGCAACAAGAGGATCCAATTTATCAAAATCAGCAGCAGGTATGTCTACTGATTAAATAATTAACAGTGAATTACAGTGGACCCGCGGTAATCCGGCCCCCCTTTTAATCCGACATGATCTATTATTTATTATTTTTTTCACAATTTTCGCTAATGCCTGATTGGACAAATTTGAACTTGTATTATTTGAATTTGACTACTTACATGTTATGAAGATAGCGGTGCGGTATAGCATGTGTTCATTGTTATATGTACATAATGAAGTAAGATTTGTCCTTCAGTGTGCATATACATACAGACATATATAACAGAATCTTATCACTGGATCTGTAATTTGTCAAATCACAAGGTTCTCTTTTGTAAAAAATTCCGGTCTATAGGGGACTCCTTAGGCCCCCTCTATAATCAAGGAAATTCGATTATCCGACACTGCACTGCAAAACGATTGTCAGATAACTGAGGGTCTACTGGATAAGATTATTGTAAATTAATGTTTTTATACATTTAGTTCACTTTTAAACGGAAAAGTTTTTAGTCACACTTGTATTTATTTTGTCTTATGTTATTTATGCGAATTCTGAAAATACTTTCTTTTAATTATTGTGAAATAAAATTCTATACATTTATTAGTACAAAAGTTAGGTGGAAATTTCAAAGTAGGTCAATAACTTAAGTTTAGGTATAATATGAAAGAAGTTCATTTTCTTATTGCAAATCCATTTTATTTTTATTACACCGCGTTTTCTAGTTTATCACTGTCATGTGAAAATATACTTCAAATAAATTTCTTTCTCTACTACTTTCGAAAGAATCAGATATTTTAATTAATTATGTTCCTTAGCTGTGTAAGTATTATAGAAAAAAAAAAGAATATTTCTAACTACAGTCCATATGTGTATTAAATTGTAGCATAGAATTCAGTTAACAGGAGTTTTGAAAATTTTGTATTACCATGAAGGACTCTAGTAAGAAGAAATTGAAAATTTTGATAATTCAAATAATTTAAATTCCCTTATTCAGGTACAACAACAGAAGCAACAACAATATGGCTCTAGGGAGTCCAGTATACCACGGCTATCATCAAATTTAAGTCTAACACCAAGACTGCATCCACAATCGCCACATTCCATACGCCTTCACAGTGATAGTAAGTGTACACGAACTCATAATAAGTTTGATAAAACTTGTTATGAGTTAAAATTAAAAACTATATAGCTTATAGTATTATTGTTACTATGTAGTATTGTCCATCCCTATTTAAAGTATATTAAAAATTGTAATAGTTTTTAAGTGATTTCATTACAATAATCTTCATTTTTGACAGATCTGTGTGATTTCTGTGACTCTCGTCTGTCTTCAAAATCCAACAACAAAGAGAAAACATAGTGTTATCTTTATATATTATATATAATCATATAAGCAAACATAGCAGTAATTATATTATTATTAATTTTGTTACAGCATATTCCACAGGAAATCAATCATCACCTATTTACTCCAATTACGTTAGTACATCAGCACTGCCTTACCCCAACAAAGCTCATGCGAATAACATCATTTCCAGTAATCAAGGTACTAACTTCTAAATTACTGAGGTGTACTTAGTTACAAATTAAGACTAATATTACCACTACCTTTCGTCTCCAGGATGCCTTAAAGGCCGACTTTACAAACAAAAGTGCATCAAACACTCTCATAAACTTGAAATGCAATCCTATCCAAAACCACTTGACCAGCGTGATAATAGATGGCTAATGGAGGGTATTAGATATGTTATGGGGAGAGACCTGTTCTTTGCAATGGTATGTTAATGGGTTATTGTGGAGGGTAATAATCAGAATTAAGAATAAGGGTACCTATTCGGCAATCACAAATGTTCACATTAAGTTATTCTAAATGGAACAGTAAATTCTAAATTTATTATGTGAAACAACTTGTTGGGTAGAGCATAAATATTTTTTAAAAGAGTATGTGCAGAGTTTGTATTAACAGGTTTGATGTCAAAAGTCCCTCTTTTGAAATCATTGAATAGTTTGTTTCTTTTTACACGAAAAATGCAGATTCTACGGGTCTAAAATGACCTGTCTACAGTTAACACAGTCTGTTATAGAATATTTGAAGTGAATCAAACAAAGAATGTTTTTTGGTAGCGTCCGAGGAGTGTGACCTGCCGCTGCCGCCGGGCTGGTCGGAAGACCGCACGTTGCGCGGTCGCCGCTACTACATGGATCACAACACGCAGACCACGCACTGGACGCACCCTCTGGAGAGCGTGCCGCGACCCTGGCAGAGAATCTCCACGCCACACCACGGCGTGTATTATTTTAAGTACGTATAAATTAAAAAATCTAATAAAATTATTATTCAGCTGCTTTTTATCGTGATAAAAAAAACTGGGCACACGTAAGACTTAGTAATACTAGCTGTAATCAGTTTTTTTCGTTTATAAACCGATTGTAATAAAACAAACACTACATTATAATTAAAACTTACCATAATAATAATTGATCAGTGAAAACTACACACAATTTTTATACAATTTCTAAGATGCACAACCATACAGGTTATAACTATACCAATTTTTGTTTTTTGGTTCTGTTACGTTATTAAAATCCCCCAATAATAGTTTTTCTCGTATATCTTTCATGTACAGGCAGTAATCTGTTACATTTTTTTGTCAAGTATAGATATGCAGATTGACACCGCTAGTGGACATCGCATCAATCAACTGTTGAAATAAGACATGACATTTATGAAGGAGATAAATTTATTGGTCATATTATATATTTTTGCAGTGAAATAACTCACCAAACGACGTACGCGCACCCGTGTCTAGTAGGTGGTTGCTACGTAGTTAGTCCATATGTGCCAACGCTTGTGCCGCCTTATCTCATGGAGGAAATACCACACTGGCTTGCTGTTTATTTCAAAGGTATTATTTTAGAAAACCAATTAATTTATACATTTTACTTATATATGTATATTGGCGGCAGGATCCCTTACATCTAAATTATAAAAACGCAAGGGTCATGAGTTTAAATCTGTCAGACACTAAACCACTGACATGTTAATATGTAGGTATATATTGTTAATTGACTCTCGATTATGGAATCACCGATAACAAACTAAATTAAAACTACAAGAATTAGCAGTTCATATGCCGTGTATGCTAAACTGATGCCGCCAGAAACCTTATGAAAAGTGGCATGCGTCGTCTATAAACATAAACGATCTCTTGGAATTCAGTATAAGTGGCCACAATATGTCAAAAATTTCTTAATTATTAATAAGTCACGTACTTACAAAATAGAAGTAGGTATGCAGTTGCAACAGTATGGTTTTATAATTTACCATCGCACTACTACCACTGCTGGATATAGCTATTTTGTTGTTACGAATCACTACACGATACGAAACCGAAATATATGTTTACATGTCAATATCCTAACGTTCGTTGTAAATTAGTCCGTCTTACAAAAGCCTTAATCGAAAGGTGAAAATTTTAATTTTAATTAATTTATTTTTCTAGCCGATCAAGAGTTAGACCACAAACTACGTTGGAATATGTTTCGGTTGAGTGAACTGGACTGTTACTCTGATATGTTGACGAGACTTTACAAGCAAGAATTGCAGTTGATCGTCATGAAGTATGAACAATATAGGTAAGGTTGAAACAAGTGGATATATTGGAATATTTATGATTGTATATAGTTATCAACTCCTGTGATGAAATTGTAATTCATAAAAAAATACATTTGTTATGGCGTCTTTCTAGCGGTACCCCTATATGCTATGAAATTTATAATCTATTATTTATTCTCAGATCTGCGTTACTCCAAGAAATAGAGAGAAGGCGGCACGCAGTAACATATCATACGCGCCCAAATTGTTGAAAGAAAACCAATTGATTGCCTTATTGAGCTGTGATCTTTATCAGATATATAATAGATTTATTAGTATTTAATGTCCGAGGACGTAAAAGTATATTTTATTGTAAGCTTTTAAATCTCACAAATGTCTTATGGAATATTTCTTATTTTAATTATAATTATGTATTAATATTTGATATTATGTAATGGCCAAAAAAGGTCTTTGTTGTAGATTAATATTTACAATACTTCTAATTGAAGGTTTACATGGTTAGGAATAATAGATGTTACTACCCCATATGCAGCTATAATAAACCAATTACTTTCGCAAAAATCAAAGCAAAAAGCTCTGGTTTGTATGGACAAGACATCAAATAATTTAGGACTTCTAAAATCCTTTTAGTATTATCATTCACTTTTATCAGAGTAGTATTGGTTTATCCACGTATATGGGTTGGATAAGGTAGGAAAGGCTGGTTGGGAAGATTTTCAAGAGGATTTTGCAGGCAGTGGACAACAACATTATTATCATGGACATAGTCAGAATTTTGTTCAGGGGAAGTGGAAGTTCACTGAACCAATTGTTAATTACTAGATCTATGATCAGTACATTAGTCTTGTGTAAACCATTATGAGTAACCCTATATACATAAAGATTCGCAATATAGGAGACTAAAAAAATTAAAAGATTCTGAATATGTGGTACTTGGTCAGATAATTTCGAAATAAAACCGACCATAGGTGTTGTAAGATGTATTTTGATAAATATTTTATACTTCATGCAGTTCTGTATTACGTACTTAATGTGCCTTATAATAAAAATATATTATTTATACAAGTTTATAATATTATTTCTGTTTAAAACCCTTATTAGCTAATACAAATTCAAAATATTCATGTAGGTCTATTACAAACTCCTATTATATATCAAATCTACCATCGGTTCGGAATGATTTTGAGATGAGAAGAATAAGAGCTAAGTTTCTTGTCAGTTACAAGAAACTTAGCTCTTATTCTTTTCAAATAAGCAACTGAAACCACATGATTTCATCCGATCTAACTTGTGGAAATTAAGGAAAGACCAGATATAATGGGGAAGGGTGACTGGCCTTGGAAACCATCTTGCTTAATTCCTATTGAAATTATTTATATGAACTGGGTTCATACTCATCTTATCATCTTGTGCTGGAGCTTCACCCATGCATATGTTATAATAGCTTACTAAATAAAAAAGAAATTTGTAACAATAATATTTTATTTACATCTACTTAATTCAATATTATTTACAGTTTATAAACAGTGTTACATTAATATTGTCTATTTCATTCTACTAGGTCTTCATCATTTTCGTCAATCGCTACTGGTTTTACTGACCTGTGCTCTCCATCAACAATGTCATATTCATCCACCTTTTGGAATCCTGATATTCTATATACCTTGGCATTTTTTATACCTAAAGTATTAGCCCATGCTTGACCTGAAGACATTCAATATATTTAATAACTGTAAATAACATTAAAACTTCCTGATGTTATAGTATACATCAATCTATGTAATTGAGTATACTGTATAGTTAGGACTGTAGTTGTCTATTTTAATGTTTAGAGAATAACAAATGTTTATGATGATCTAAAATTATAAGACATGTTGGTAGGAATATTACTAATAGGACAGATTTGCTGAAAGGTAACTGTACCATTAGTCTCCACTACTACTAAGCTCCTAATAGAGGGCAGTATCGCAAGAGCTAGCAATGCATTATATCCATTCCACTTTGATAGTTTCGCTTGTGTAGAGTTAATAATATATGATGTATATATAATAATCTTCCGCTGGTGCCTGCAGAAAATGGATCTACGAAACCATTATCATACACAAAAATAGGAAGTCCTCACTCCTTCTCTCTTAACCTATTAGAGTATTTAAAGAAGTTTTTGGTAGTTACCTGGAGGAAGAGACTTCTCTTCGTCTGTCTTCAAACCGTAATAATGTGCCCAGTCTGCTTTACCTTTATAGGCACTATAAACAACAAAACCGAAGGCATTCCATGCTACAAATCCATAAGCAATGCTTAGCCGACGTTTCCATAAAATAGCCTGATCAACAGGTATAGGTTTAGTCCTGCGACGTACAAATCTATGCCACCATTTATATATCATTATGAAAATAAAAAATCTGAAATAAAAAAAGGTTATGTTTCCTACATATTTCACACAGTTCAGAAATTTGAAAAACTTATTTACAACAGGAAGGCAGAGGAGGTGAGTTCATATTTTCTGCTAGTGTTCACATATGCTACAAATTTGATTTATATTTAATATTGGTTAGTTTTTAATATTCACTAATTTATATTAGTTTCGGCTACATAAACAGTCCAAATGTGAAACTAAATACTGAAAACAGACTAATATACATTTATTGTTACCTTTTGTCAATGTATTACAACATAATTATGTTATTTTTTATTCGCAATTTTAGTGTATTGTATTTTAAATTTTAAGGAAGTACTATTATGGACTCAATTGAACTCTCATGTGTCAAAACAGTACAATTTTCGTTTGTTAAATGTCCGGTATTTAGGGATGAGAATGAGAGATGGGAGAAAGATGATCGATATTTATTACACATCCATTTTATACGGAGCCATAAATAGGAGCTGAACTCTTAGTTGGAAAATATGTTAAGTCGTCTATAGTATAATATTATTATTGTGAACTTATGACTTATGGTTAGTCAAAATAAATAATATAGCCATTTCATCAGTATCATACTAATTATTAGCGGTAAAAAATAGAACGTTGATAAGTCAAGGCGAGACAGCGTTCATTCTTATTCGATATTTAACGTCGATATTTTACAATATTGATCATCCTACAGCAACAGAGATCACAAAAACTATAATACATGTATAGTCCCTTTTTATTTGGTCACATCACTACAAGAACAAACAGTTGATATAACCTTGAAACAGCGCAGTTTGATGTGATTTGAATTTTAAAAAAGCTTTTGAATTTATATTTATTAAGTAGAATAATTTTAGCCCAAAATTAATACGTTTAATGTAAATTGGATTAATGATTAAATTTTAATGTTATTACTCGTTAATAAACCTAATAAAAGATTTTTAAAATTTTATTGTACGTCAGTTCAAAGTTACATCTCCATCCCATCCATTGTTAGAATGCACACTCTGAGCGGCCGTTCCGTAAGGAAATATTCTATAGTCTGTTTTTTTTTTTATGGATGATAATGGAATGGTGCACCCGGCTGCGCTAACGGTTTACGCTGGCGGGGCATCAGTGGAGGATGATAAGATGAGCATGAGGTCAAGTCAGTTAGACCATCGTGACATTCACCAGGAATTTAACACGATGGTTTCCAGGGGGAACCACGTAGAGGTCGACCTAACATGGTACATTGCTAGCAATGGGGTTATCAATCCACATTACTAACAATCCCCTTCCCCCCACTCGCCTCTGTTAACGACGTACATGTGGTGGCGGAGCTCTAGTAGAGGATGATGAGATGTCGAAGTCAAGTCAGTTAGTATGGTAGCCCCATTGCTAGCAATGTAGCGGTAGGTATGATAGTCAGACCGACCTCCACGCGATCTCTTCTGGAAATCATTGTTGGTTAATCCCTGATAAATTAGTCATGATGATCTGTCTCGATGCTATCCTGTCATCAACCAGTGGTAACACGCACACAGCACATCTTATACCGTTAGTTTAGGCGGATACTACCAATCCATTATCAACCATAAAACAAAGCAAAGGCAAAGCAAGCCGCAAAGGGGTTGCGGCTAATTCACCAGAAATTAACTAGAATGGTTTCATAAGAGGGTGGGTACAACACCAGCAGTATGAGGGGAGAGGATTGTTAATTATGGGGACTGGTGGATCGATTGCTGGCAATGTGTTCGTGTCTGGTGATGATTGTTTCTACCACTATTGTTGGACCACGTGCAACCTGCACGTGGTCCACCTAGAAACAATCGTTATTATTTCCTAGTGAATTTTCCACGATGTGCGTTCTATTATCTTGCACTGTGCAAGCGGGTTTGGTTATCATGCATCCATTTAAAAATACTAGCAATGGGGGGTGAAATGCAGGTAACTACGTAGGTACCTACCTTTAGCAAGAATGTTTTTCGGTATAATATTATTTGTTATTAATTTATTATATGTTATTTTTTAGGTTAGGTTAGGTTTATTTGTTATTATTAGGTTTTGTAGATAGGAATTACTTAAATTAAAAATGAAATATCCTGTCGTGTATAAGACCATTAAGCCAACAATTACAGAGATGTTCTTCAAATACTTGTTTGCTAGAAATCGATGATATCGATTTTCATAAACAAAAGAAGTATTGGCAACGCCAAAGATGTCAAAACTAAGATAATAAGAAAAACAGCAACGTGAATAACACGGAAACAAGTCATCATGTTGCTACGGCGTAGAACCATAGAATATACCAATAATTATCAGATAATTTCCTCATTGTAAGTTCTGCTGTAATATAATCAGATTCTGTTTTCTGTATCAATGTATAGAAACAAACGTCGGTACCTAGGTAGTATCAACACATCAACATACTACATCAACTAGAATGATCGTGCTGGAAACATGAAATTTTGAATTTACCTAAATATTTTAACTATTTATGTCATGATATATAGTCTGTGCCAAACTTTCGTTCATTCAACCATGTGTACAGTCAGCATCGGACTAGGCGCTTGCTAGCTGGGTCTTAGCCCCAACTTACCCAGGCCTAGCTGGCTGAGGAGGATAGCTAGGTATTGATTAGCTCTTTCGACTAAAAGTAAATTAGATGAAAAAGTTCGTTGATATAATTATTATTTTCCGATAATATCCCACCTAGTATATACACTACTATACTACTCCCCAGTTCGACCATGCAGTCTCTTTTTTTTTTTCTATTTCGCTATAAAAAGTATCATGTTCGTGGCTTCGCTTACCTGGAATATTTAGATACCTTATTAAAGGTATATTTTAATCGATGAAAGAATTTTTGCAATCTCATATGTAAGTTGTTTCGGAAACTTAACTTTACTTCTTTGTAATATTTATGACGAAATGTCACATCACCTACTGTTTTAAAATTTGAAAATCATATTGGTATCCTGATACCAATATAACGCTGATACCTGTATCAGCGTAACCCCATAATCCACATGACTATTCATTTATACGCAATGTCAAATTGTCTTATTATAGACATACTCGGTGGTATAGCGGATTGGAATCGATAAAAACATTTATTTTGTACTCATACGATTGTCTGTATTGGAATGTTTTACATATAGACAGTAGGTCTATATGTATGGTTGTATTTACAAAAAAATATAGGTACCTACTTCTTTAATTAAGAATATGTTTAGTCAATCTATGCATTCTAATGTTGAATGTAGAGTTTACTATCGTATACTTGTATATTTGTTTTTTTTATAAATATCTTCATCGACGATGTCTTTCCTAATAATGAGTAGATTTTAATGACACGTTTAATAAAAAAAATCGCGAAGCATGGTTTTCATGTCAATGTTAATAGAGCATTTGTTTTTTTTGTGATTACGATATTTATGTTTACATAGGTGGTAAATTTATCTATTGAATGTCCTGTTATGTTCGCAGGGAAGGTCAATAATTCAGTATGTACCTACTTTATATGAGATAGGCTAGGACTACGTAGTTGTATATATACAATGTTGT
This sequence comes from Achroia grisella, assembly GCF_030625045.1. NCBI lineage: Eukaryota > Metazoa > Arthropoda > Insecta > Lepidoptera > Pyralidae > Achroia > Achroia grisella. The sequence goes on from NW_026712925.1 coordinate 815,029, forward strand.
ATATATTGTATATATGTATCTGAATTTATAGTGATAGAAACATTCTTTCGTGACTATCGTGTCACGAGATTATAAGCAAGGATGAAGGTCATTTTGCTTTGTTATTGTACCATACAGCTGGCTGACGTTACGGTGTACCACTTAATGCCTGGCACCACCGCACAACTTACATATATAGCTACCGTATTATGTCAATATTAAACATATTAATTTCAAACGTACATACTTTGTTTCCTTTATAAACTCATTGGATCAACATAGCAGTAAACAGTAGATTTCGTACCTACTCCTATAAAAAGAGGGGGAGAGAATTGTTCGTAATGGGGACTAGTATTGCTGACAATGTACCATGTCATGTCATATCGTCGTCATATCACCGTTGTTCATTCCTGGTGAATTCGCTTCGATGATTTATCTGGTCTGACTTTATTATTCCATCATTCTTCACTTGTACCCCGGCAGCGTATGCCGTTAGCGCAGGTGCACTCACCTGCGCTAACGGCATACCCTTCCATATTCATCCATTATATCAAAACTTATGGCTATCATATAACACTCTCCCCTATCCAGTCCCCAAATTACCGTACCTAAATACTATATTATAAAGAAATTTATGATCTACTGCATTTTAATATATATTACATTAGCAACCCGCCCCGGCTTCGCTCGGGTCCAATATTTAACTTTTCGTTCGTTTCGCTCGACACATTTCATTAGGACTGGTATATTGGCGTGGTTAAAGTATTGCACTAATATTCTCTAAGATTTTAAAATGAACGGATTCATAATGTTTTTACTTAGCATTATTTTCTCTAATATGCTGTAAAAAGTAACTTTATCTCCACAAAACTTCCGTTTTTATTTAGCTATATGGTTTTATAAGAATTTGTAAACTGCGTTGACATCAGTTAGTCAGTAACGTTCTTCTTCTATAAAAACTAAGATATATCCAAAAGTGTTTGTTGAAAGCAAATTATGTAACGGAATTTTTTTCATTGCTGCTCCGCTCCTGATGGTCGTAGCGTGCTGTTATACCTATAGCCTCTAAAACTCTGGCATAATGCCTTTCTAACAATAAAATAATTTTTAAATGCGGATTTGCAGACAAACATACAAACTTTACCTCTTTTTATATTAGTATCTACTATAGATTACTACAGACTTATAATCTACTGTAAGGTATGATTGATGTTAGTACGAACTAGCAATATCAATAAAAGTCTATTTTCCATATTTGATCATATTAAAATAATAATATAATTATGTATAAAAACTTAGTTAAGTCTGTACACTGTTCGTCTAAAGATAGTTTTATTACGAGATCTGCGCAAACTCGCAAAACCTTCGCAAAGGTCGGAGCGGCATTACTTTGTTTACATTGGAGCAGTTCTAGTCTTCTTATAGTTGCTAAAATTAGATTTGCACATATGAGGAAATCTAATAAAAAGTACGGTTATTGCCATCATTTTATTCCGTATTTTAGGACTTAATTAATATACATTACGTAATGACACCTACTTATAACTTCAAATTTTATAAAATACTGATGTGTACTTTCAGAATAATATCTAATCGCATTAATGCTATTAGGAAACAATATGATGCTTTTCTCGAAGAGGACAAGAAACGAAAAGAGAGAAATGAATATATTCTTGGAAAATTGGATAATATGCGATATCGTACGGCGATGGTACAGCTTCGTCCTAAAGTAAGTTGGGATTTTTTAATTAAGATGATTGTGTCTTCATTTTCATATAAGTGTTTCATATTATTTTTTATTTTCAGTCTGCTATAGACTCAAACAGGGAAATCTATGTTAAACCATCAAAACAAATGAAACAATCTCCTATAAATCGAGATTGCCTACCATTAAATATACCCAAAACTGATCTCATTGAAAAAACATTACTTCAAGAAATTAGCAAAAAATATATATTGATTCCAAAGAACACACCCAGCTTTGACAGTGATTACATTCAAGTTACAAAATTGTGTGCCGAGGATGATTGGAAAAGTAAATATGATATTTTAGACCAACTAAAAAACGACGAAAAGGAATCAAAAACATCTTCACCCAAAGGAGAGAATTATCAGTCGCCAAATAATATTGTTCAAGAAAACACTCCATATGATTTTACCGATCTAAATCATGAAATGAACAATTCAAAATATAAACAAGAGCCAGAAAAAGATTGGAACAATACGCCTGATTTACATCGAGACGGGTCAATAAATTTCAGCGAATATAAGCATGATAAACAGAATATTACAACAATAGTTAGCCATCGTGCCAAAAAAAATCTAATAAAAGAAACCAAGAACAAACCTAATGAAGAAATTAATGAAATAAAATCAGATCAGATACCCCTTAAGGAAGATCATAATGAAGTATCATATAAAAGAAATACAGAAATACATCCTTCGTTGATCGCTAACCTTGACAATAACGAAGAAAGGCGTTTGGAAAGGGATGATGAATATAAAAACACAAATTTAAAGAGTAACTACCCCACACAAGTGGAGAACTTAGTATACGAACAATATTCACCAACGCAAGAAATGATTTCTAAGTCTGATGCAGAAAATGTTATAAATTCAAATAAGGGTGACGCAGAGTTACTAATTATAAATAATGATGACTCAATAAACAAGACCAGCAATGATAGTTTCGTGCTCGATCATGATAAAGTACAAGGAGTTACTGAGTACCCAACTGAAGTCATGAACGTTCAAGACTTTACACCCAACAGCGATGTAGTATTACAAGATGGAATAACTATAAATCCACAAGAAAATAATGATACTATAAATACAATTAATTACGATCCATCATATCAATACGATTCTAATTCAGGAACAATTGCCGAGAATATGAAGAATCCTGTTGACTCATCGGGTATTGAAGCTTTTGACGCAGAACAAAAAGAATCGTTCTATACAGAACAGTCGCATGAAAATTATGTCTATAACCTAAACGACGAGGCTAATGTATATCATCAAAATTATATACCGCAAACTGAAAATTATCAAGAACATCAGGATAATGTTTACTATGAAGGTTCTGAACAAGTACATTCTACTGAAGGTGCTGATCAAGTATATTCTACTGAAGGTGCCGATCAAGTATATTCCGCTGAAGGTGCTGATCAAGTATATGCTGCTGAAGGAACTGAACAAGTATATTCTACTGAAGTGAACGAGCGTGAAGAGACCTCTCAACAGTATGATCCAAATTATGAACAGCAATATGGGGCTTATGAAGCAACACAAGAAGAACAAGGATACGAACAACAGTATGTTGAACCACAGGAGTACGTTGCACAAGAATACGAAAATATGCCACAAGAATATTATCAGCAACAATTTGAAGAACAACATAATGAAACTCAAGAGGCAATAGAACAGCAATTGGACAATGAACAAGAGTTTGTAGAAAAACAAAATGAGTATGTTGAAATAAGCAATATTGAAAAACCTGAAGACCCGTAAGTCAATCATTTATCTGAAATAAACTAATTATTTTTATCAAAATAAATTCCACAGTAAATATTTGTAAAGCGGGTGAATCAACCAAGTAATAATAATTATATACGCTGTTATACATACAATCACGCAAAGAATATTAATTATAACAGCTTAGTAATACAAAGCATTTAACCTAACCTAATCCAGATGGATTACTTTCACTTTTTTCATATTCCAATGTCCATGATTATTTATTCTACAGTGTTTTATATGGTACACGTTATGGCAGAATAAATAACAATTACTTGATTTTTACCTACGAACCGATTCGTTTAAGTTTCTATTTGTTTCTAATTCTGGTAGACAAAAATATGTACCTAATTATGCTAATGATAATTCCACCCGGAAGGCCTGCGATTTTGTATTGTCTATGCTAGGAATAAAGGTTTTTGAGGTGGTTCAACAATTTTCTTTACTTTATTTTCACTCGCTTGATCGGTTAAACCGTGTCATAGCAACATATATACAGAGTAAAAAGCTATTTATAAATTTATATACTTTGTAAAGAACTGAGTGATCGTAATCCTCACGAAAAACGTATAGCGAACAAGACCAAGTTAGGCTTCGGGTAGTCGAACATTTATGGGGTCTGTACATTATTACTATCTTCGTAATGAAAATAGGTAGGCTATTCATATCACATACGAACTGAAGATTTATAGATGTAATATAGTTGAAAATTATTCATTTTATTTTTAGCATCACTTTAAAATTTTACTACTTAGCTTTAGCAGTAGGTATTTTTCTGCTAATTGGTTATACAACATCTTCCACATTTCCTTATTTTTTTACTTTTTCATTTGCATTGTTTTGTTTTTATATAAAGTAAATAATAGTAATAATAATAGATCAATTCCCATAGCGCCATCATGGCTCAAGGTAAGGAGAGCGTATTTTAAGGGTATAAAATAACAATAATACCAACTGGTAGATATACTCAAATATATTATTTTTGTAAATACATACATAACATGCATGGAAAAACAATCAGACCGATAGAAACAATAATATACAAGATACAAGCCGCAACCACCAGAATCGGAAGCAAGGCGGCGCGGTGCGGCGTACTAAATCGCTGTTCCACCGAGACCGTGAATACAAAGGTATTATGTGAAAATAAATTATGAGAGGACAATGATAAGTATGTCGATTTTAGAAATGCGTAAGTTTATCATTTTGAATCTATTTAAACTTTTAATCGTAATTAAATAAGAGATTTAATTCGGTTTGATTTAAAAAAATAATTTCTCCAAATGTCCAACAGATGCTAAATTCATAGCGTATTTAGACTACCTGTGCCCGCGGTTTCACATGGGTGTAATTTATATATTTTATTTATTGTAAAGTTTTATTAAAATTCATTCAGTAGTTTTTACGTGAAAGAGTAACACATCCACACTCATAAATTTCCACTTTTATAATATTAGTAAGATAGTGTTTACCTGCAAAATATTGACCAGAGGTAGATTGTTAAGTCTTCTGCGTGGGTACCTTGGTCTCACTTATTTCAGCTGTTTTCTTTGCTGTTAAACAGTGTTACTTTTGTAGGGTGAGATTAGGCAGTGAAATTATAAGGATAAGAGGCATGACATTTTAGTCCTCTAAGAAACACATGATAACTCTAAGAAAGAGTCTCTAGAGTCCTCTAAGAAATCATGCCTTGCTAATTCATACAGTTGTCACATTGTAATGTGATGTCCATGGTACTTCATTCCATTCGTGTATATAGGCACATTCAGTGTGACCAGTATTTTAAGTTATATAGTAAACATTATTGTAAATATGAGTACCGATTGAATGCCTGTACATATCCTTTTAGTGTTGGACAATTTTCCGAGGAGGAGAATTTTCCATTTATCGAGGAAGGCTATATAAGATCACATATGAAAGTGGCGCTGGTGTCCGAGGGGTTGAAGAGTAATCGTCTATCGTGGTATGGACATGTAATGCGTAAGAATGAGGATAATATTTTAAGGAAGGTGTTACATATAAATGTGGATGGTTATAAGGGCAGAGGAAGGCTGAAAAAGAGATGGATGGACTGTGTGAAAGATGATATGGTAAGAAAGGAAGTAATTAACGAAATGACTGCGAACAGGGATGAATGGAAGAGAAAAACATATTACGCCGACCCCAAATAAATGGGATAAGGAAGAAGCAGATGATGATGCTTATAAGATCACGCTACGCTATAAATTCGATAAAAATAATAATCCAGTATAATTTACATATAGCCACCTAGTCCCAAGCTAAGCAGGGTATGTGGGTAATAAAGAACTGATGACAAATACTTATATATTTTTTGCAAATACACAGAAAACACCCAGACAAAGAATCATACCCATGAATGTATCGTTCAAGAAATCGAACCCACGACACTCAAGACCACCGAGGCCAAATAAAATTATATACAAGATAATCAAATTAAAATACTGTTTGTATAGATCACTCATAAATCTATATTATTTAAACAATTTTACAACAAATAGATATAATTTTTAATTCTATGTGCAACTATTTTTATTGCACTATAAAAAATTACTTTCTTACTATAACTGCAAAACAAAGTTCCCTCACTGAGGTAATGGCATTTTCTCCAAAATTGGTGCTTGTTCTGGAATAAGGGCCTCTAAAGGTTTTTTCCAATGAAACTCTTCCCATGGGAGCCTGTCTAGGCCTGTAGCCCAGTGATGAATTCTGCATCTAACATTAACTTTTTCAGTTTTGTTAATCTGAAAATAATTAACACATCAGCTTTATACAGTGAATTTCCGTCAGTGATGACCTAGCATTGTCTAAGATCATTCTCATTGTATACATATTTACAGATTTTTTTATACATATAGCAGTATAAAATCTGATTTAGGGTAAAACAAAAAGATAAAATGAGAGTCATTATGATGCAACTCATCTGTCTTGTGGGTTCCTCTATATTTTGAACAACACTATATTTTAATAATTAAAAATATATTTAAATATGCAACAACACTGTAATACTAATAACTACATATTATTTAATACCTAAAATACAATGATGAAAATATTATGGCACAATGTTTATTCATGATATACCTACTCTGAACCCAATAAACTAGTACTAGTAGTTATTCTATGCTACAATTGGCATTAGGGTAGACAGAGACAAAGGAATGTCAAATATTCCAGATTAATAAACTACTTATGTTTGGCCCTCTCCTTTCCACCAACATATTTAAATTATAATATACTAGCTGTACCCGTGACTTCGCCCGCGTGGACTCTAACTATATTTTTCTAAAATAAAAGTAGGATAAGGAGTAAATTAGGCAAAGTTACTCCTTATTACATCAGCTACCTGCCAAAAAAAAGTACCGTCAAAATAGGTCCAGCCATTTCAGAGATTAGCCAGAACAAACAGAAAAAAAATTATAAACAATGTTATTTTGGTGTATGTACCGTATTTATATTCATATGCATGTAGTAAAAAACGTTTATATCAATATTAGAAATAGACACTCCAATTTTATTTATATGTATAAATAAGTTCCAAATATTTTTTAATAAACCCTATAGTATTTTTATTTGTGTACTTTTATTAACATTATTATCTATTTAACTATTTACATATATAAAATCATATATTTTCGTGTTGAATATATAGATATAGATTAATTATACATACTGTAACTGTAATGAAGAATTCCTTTTCCTGTAGCTTTAAATCTGGACCTTTTATAGCCACTGGGGGCATTTCTATGGCATATTCAGGTACTACAAATCCTGTTTTACGAAAGCAGGCTTTGATATGCCATGGTTCTAGAGTCCAGGGTTGCAGTTTACTCATGGTAACATTCAGGACGAGACGAGACAAACAACTCATTGTCTGTGAATATAATAATAATTATATTTACTCAATGGATTTGTTTTATTTTGTTCAGTTCAGCTACCATTAGCATCTGTAAGACCACAACTCTATGGTACCTTCACTTTTCATTCCATCATTAAGTAATGTACAAATAACACTTAAATCTAAAAAATAATTATGGTTTTCATAACATGAAAGAAACTAAATTATTTTGATTTATTGAGTGTAAATAATATCTTAGCATTTAAGCTTATGTGGCCCACCTCATGGGAAGTAGCTACTCAGTCTGTGGCATTGGGAACTATTGACATCATGGTGAATAAAACAATTGAAATGCCCACTTTCTATAATTAATTTATATTTGTTTATTGTTGTTGCTAGTATACAATTAAATTCTTATTGCTGTCTGATATCATTTTTGATTTGTTATTTGTATCACACCCAAGGATTAAGAACAGAACTACATATATATTAGAATGCAAGACTATGGTATAAATCAGGTAAAACCACTAGGACCTGACTCTTTAAATTAGTATTTTCATATTAATTGTACTATACTATGTTACTTTTAAATTACTTACACATTAAAATATGTAAATTATTTCAAAATTATTTACACATTAAAATTTTTTTTGGTAACAGTTATTTAGTTCTAATCATACAATCGCAAAGGACAAATTCTGAAGAGTAGCACTAATATATGTTCATATAGATAATACAAAACACTTACTCTTTGCACATATGGGGAACTAAACTTCTCCTCTTCTGTTGTCTTTATTTCTGTCGTTTCATATTTTGCCAAATTTTTAGGGCTTGCATAAACTGCCAGTCCAGGCACAAGAAAATCTCGGTAGGCTATCATAGGTTTTAGATTCAGTACATCACCCTTATTCCCAACACCTATAAATGAACATTACTCTTTATTTCAATCAAGAAGTTTTAATGCACAACAGTAAATTACTTAACTTTTCTATAACTATATTTCTGAAACACTTTTTTGGATTACTATTCTTTGCATTCTTCATGAATATAAATGATCTGTTTATTATTTTGTCTTGTAAAGAACCATATAGGGGGTATAATAAGTAGACAACTATCTGATATAAAAAAATTATATTAACCTACAAAAAAAATGGTTATGCAATGAACAAATACATTAATGATAACCATCTTGATACAAACTCATGATAGGTTTAGTTTAAAATATCAAACCTCTATATTGGAATGTACAAATCATGTACAATATTAGTAAATTCTAAAACTACTGTGACTTAATACACATACAGACAAGGTCGGATCGTGAATTTGTGGGGCCCTGGGTTAAATCTGCTTATGACCCTACCTAATTATATTACTCAACTAAAACAATACACTGTCCAAAATGAAGCAACCAGAAATTCCCCGTTCCTTTCGATACATGCGCATTTGCATGGGTTGATCGATTCAATCTCAGGGTTGCCAACCTCATGACAGATTTTTTAACATTCTAGATATTTTTTAAGGGACTAGGGGCCCTTTGTATTGAGTCCCAGGGTTGCACCCCAAAAAGCCCTTAAGAAGATCCTCCCCTGCATACAAATAGAAAAAAATTACACTATAAGGTTTCATTAATATGACTGTTCTTCCTTTTTACCTTTTTGGCATGAAATCCTAAAACATTGGTACACAGTTATGTCATTGTTACAAAGTAATAAAAGTATTAAAAACGTAAATTTTAAGAAAATTGGCTTACCATCTACAAAGTGCTTTAAGATCACCTTCACATTAGGCTGTTTTTGGACATTTGTATCTTCAACTAAATCATATACAAAATGTCTGGCTTTCATTTTAGGTATTTTACCACCTTTTTTATGCAAGGCTGGTGGCCATTTTCTTTTCAAAATAAATGTGTTCTGTATGGATGGAAGACACAATTACAATACAATTCAAAGTATTGACTAAGTAATAAATTTATACTATGGTACTGCGTAGTGGTAAGTGTTTCTTGTTTACAGCTAAGTATGGAATCCATTTCCATACTCAGCTATAAACATATATATAATACAATATATAAAAATAACTGTACATTATAATAATTTCACAACTTTTATGAAGACACTGATATCTGAACAATTAGAAATTAAATTTGTTTTCAATTATGTGTAGTACTGCAGGTAGGTATACATAGTTAACTGATTGACTATGTTGCTTGGTCAGTTGATATCCAATACGGAGTATAAAATATAATGATTATAGCAATACATTTCAATAAAAATAATAACATATTAAAGAACAGAACAAACAAGCAAAACTAATACAGCATCTATAAGTGACTATTTTTAAAATATTAATTTAAAAATGGGCATTGGTAATTAAAGTATAGTAGACATGAAAGGAATGAACCTTTTTTAACATTTTATGTACATCATTTTTTATTATTGAGATGAGATGACTTAGCGATGGGAAGTAGAAGACAGAGGAAAGATTATATTTAGTAACGGCACATACAGATACAGTTTAAAATAATACTGACTAAATCCTACAATATGTAGTCACCCAAACAAATACAAGATGAAGATAAAATAGGAAAATGGCATTCTTATGGAATTTTTTTTTTTTTATAACTGATATAACATATTATTCTTTACTCGTTAAACAGTCAGTCGTGTATAAGTTAACCTATAAAATAACTTCGGATGTTTAAATTATGTTACTATAAGTTGTAACAAATAAATATAATAATCTCACCCTCGCCTGTTGTTTGAATAATTGTTGTCCTGATGCAACAGCTTTAGAGATAAAAGAGGATATACCAATCATTTTTAATGTTTATATATGTTACGGATACATGTACTGTATTCTTTTTATTTCAGATTATATACATTGCATATATATAATCACTTTACGTAGTGATTTTTAAACAAATAAAGAAAATATTGCAAGCAAATAAGCTAGAAATAAAAATATATAATTTAAATTTCAAAATAATTGATAACAAAGAATATACTAATCAAGAGATTGATAATAAAAGATGAAAGCCACAGATTACAATAAAAAGTTTTAGAGAACTTATTTATCTCAAATCTTCAATTAGTCTGTGGTCAATGAATGCTTGGGTTCTGTAACTTTAGTTCTTCAAATATGAAGAAGTTTAAACGTAGTCTAGGCTGTACGGTCTAAGGATCTTTGCCTGTTCCATCACTGAAAAGGAGATAGACGAAAATGGGAAAAAAAAAAAACTTTAGTTCTCCTATATAGTCTGTGAACTCTGTGGCAATAATATAGAATCGATAGCTACATATTTATTTTTATGTGTTAATTTGTAATTTTCATTATTATTTTGCAAATAAATCTGTAGTGTACTTAGACATTTGATTAAAATGGATGATGAATCCAGCTCAGATATACAGGTGAGTAGATACAGTGCTTAATTAGACAAATTCCAGTTTATTAGGTTAGAAAATGTTTAGATTAAGATATTTCTTAACTATTTCATTTTTGTTTTTGAGATATTATGAAATTCTTTCAGAAATGTCTTTCAGAGGACCCAATTGATACTGATGAAGGGCCACTGATCAACGAAAACTCGAATGGATTGTCTCATTTGTTAACGGAAGGAGAGTTCAACAGCGTGGATGCGGTCGTGGTGGACGAGTCGTCGGCGTCTAACCAAGGTTTCCTTAATGCTGTCGAGCTGTCTGCGGGTAGCGTGGGGGACTATTTGGAACAGAATACGGAAGGATTTAACACGGATTCTTTTGACGTGGGTGACAATGCGGTCACTTTTCCGAGCGAGTCTCTGAATGTACTCTCCGACGGCGACTCTTTACTTTGTGAAAATGTGTATAAAGTGGGCTCTGATACTGATGGTGATGTTACAGAGAGTCAGACGGTGAAGATGGACACTGTCTATGAAAGGGAGAATCCTAGTGAAATATCAGGTGATGCTTTTTCAATGATGGAGAGTAATCCTGCACAATCGAAGGGGTGTGAGGCAACTACTAATGAAAAGAGTTGTGAATCAAATACTACTGAGAAAACAGAACAGTTACAAATTAACAAGGTATGTTCTTCAGTTCAGTTGTAATCAGTTGAATTTATAGCCCTATCTAAGTTATGTTTAATGTCACACCTAAATAAATCCACATCATATTAATAATTCGGCAAGTGAATTAAGACAACAAGCAGGTAGCATATTCCTTAGTTTACTATTCATAATAGGAAAGGTTCTCAAATATATATACAAATGTAGTGCAACCCTCTTACATACCTTATATTGTTATTGTAAAGGTAGGTTACCATTGGATGGGCAGTAAGCTTGTTTGCCAACTTTGTGGTATAAAAAAAAAAAATTGTACTCTTTGATGACAGAATCTGTTTTACCATTTCATTGTCTGTCTTGTCCATTCTTTTGACGAAATGTTTTTGTTGAAAAACGATATGTTTTTTGTTAGTAGGTTTGTCCAGTTAACCTCCATGTGTTGCCCATTGTAATGAATTGCTGGTGAATTAGTCACAATCGGCTATCTGACCTGACTTCATCCTCATCTTCTTATCCTTCACTGGTTCCGCAGTGTACACTGTTAGCACAGGAGAGCACCATATCATTGTCAACCATAAACAAAACAAAATATTATTAGAAGTACTTTTTATATCATATTTAAGACACTGTCACTCATATAAATTATTTCAAAATATTAGGTTAAAATTGCTGTAGAAAAAACTCTACTAGTGGCAGAAAAAAGTGATTTACTAAATGCAGAAGAAAGTTCAGTACCTGTACAGGAAAGTGCTCTAGTGACGCCAAAAGAAAATGCATCACTAGTTGCAGAAGAAAGTCCATCAATCATTGCAAGAGAGTCTATAAAGCTAGACAACAGTGCACAACCTGTGGATGAAAATTCATTGGAATATACTGAATCGCTGAAGAAAGATGAGAAGGTAATAATTATGTTCTTTAATATATCAATCTCCTGGCTATGCCTGTGGTTTCACACTCATAAAATTGATAGCCTATGTATTATGGTGATGTATAAGCTATATTACTGTAAAGTTTCATCAAAATCTGTTCAGTTGTATTTGTGTGATCCATCCATCCATTCTCACATACTTTCACATTTGTAACAATAGTAAGATTAATTGCTATTTACAATAATTCTGATACTTTAATATAAATTTATGTCATCAAATATAGATATATTAATTATAAGCAAAATTTAATTACTATAATTATATTTTTAGGTATTATACAACATTTCACAATGATACTTGTTTGTTTTCAGATGTAGAATTCCATTTTAATTAAAATAATACACATCCCTGATTGAACCCTTTTGGTAGTTCTTATAATTTATCTATGTTACCATAGATTATATTGTAAGTGTACATAGTTGTATCTAATGATTGTGCATGACATTACATAGCTTTATGTTTATGATCCCATAAAAATTATAGCATGTTCCTACAATGGCATATATTTAATAATAATAATAATAATCTCATGACAATTCACACAGCGCCAAATAGTCCCAAGTTAAGCTAACTAAAGCTTGTGTTACGGGTACTAGATAACTGATAGGTACAAGTACATAGATAATTATTTTTTTTCGTAAATATATACATATTATACATAGAAAACACCCAGACCGATACAAACAATCATACTCATGAATACAACTGTTTGTGCCGTGCGAGGAATAGAACCCGCGACCATCGGACGTAAAGCGATGTGCTAGACCACTAGACCACCGAGGTCTTCAATATTAAATTACCTACATGTATAGTGATATTAATATTTTATACTATGTTACAAGTAGTTAGCAAAAACCAGCACTAGGATATTCATGTATACATTTGTATTCTTCTGGGATCAAACCTCTGTAAAACATTGGAAGTGAAATATACAATCAAAACATAATTGTGTAAATTAATAGCAATATGGCAAAATATTAATTTGTATTATTATTTTGAATTAAGGTTGGTGGTGCTGAAGAAACTGAAGTGGTTTCTGAAGATGAATTGCCCACAGTACAGAAACCAAGTGTGAAGGATGCTGAGAATGTTTCAGATGACGAACTACCTGGTCCAAAACCTGCAGAGTTACCTGCCGATACTGAAGTAAATGCCTTGAATTTTATGTTTTTAATAATAATAATTTTATTATATTATAGTATTATATTTATTTCTGATGTAGGTTGTCTCTGAAGATGAACTGCCAGCATCTAAGAAAGACTCAAAAGAGTCACGTAAACGCAAACCAGATGAGGAAAGAAGTGGATATGACCCTGGATCTCCTACATCAGAGAATGAATCTGCTAGCAAGAAACAAGCTATTGCTAAGGTGAGACCTGAGACTGTGGTTTTTTAATTTGTCTTTTCTTGTAGCTTTTATAAATATATGTGTTGCCGATGGCAACCTTTTTGATAGTTTTTATGTTTTTTATATATATTTGAATTTTATATTTTGACGTTCTGTTTTTATATACCGTTTGTTTTCTTATGCCATATTGGCTTTATATTTTTGCTAGCGAGCTGATGTAATCAGCTCGCTAGCAAAAATTACATCTATTTTACCTCACCTAGGAACGTGTCTCATTTTTAACCAGCCCTAATACAGTCCTTCCTTCCTTCCTTCCTTCCTTCCTTAACAATATGTATCTACCTTTATATATATATATAGGAATTGATACAAGTTTTGTAGTATTCGAAATAACACTGATCTATTCTGTAAAAGTATTAAAACAATGATAATTTTTAGAATGGTGAGAGCAAACCTATTCCCGCTGAAAAGCGATCATCAATTGATGAAAAGCCCAAGAAGAAAACTCTACCTGAACTTGACAAGTATTGGAAGGTCGTCAATGAGGACCCAACAGATTTCACTGGCTGGACATATTTATTGCAGTATGTCGACCAAGAGGTAATAAAAATGTCTACATTGTTACATTTCAATAATTTATAAAATAATTGTATTATAGTTTAAGCCTGATGGAAGTCATACAAAGCCATATTTACCTAAAATATGAAAATGGAGCAGACAATGTATATCTATCTTATTCTATCGTATATATTTGGGTACACTGTGTTAACTGAGTTCAAATCTGTCAGCGCCGTGCTCCAAATTACATGGACAACGATTGTACAAAATCATGCTTATTTTACATTTGTATCACTTCCCTTTGCCTATTAAAATATGATGAAAAATATTGCTAATCTCATTAGTTTTATGAAACAATGGGAACTGAATCTTAAATGTCGATCAGCAAGGGCCAACTGATATTAATGGTATAATGAATGATGATAAAAGGTGTCTGAAAATCTTGATTGACGCAATTACGATGTTTGCTTGCAGAGCGACGTAGAGGCTGCGCGCGAGGCATACGATGCGTTTTTATCTCATTACCCGTATTGCTATGGGTATTGGCGGAAATACGCCGACTATGAAAAACGTAAAGGAAGTAAAAAGAAGTGCCTGGAGGTGAGTACCGCCCGAGTCAAGTCGATACATTATTAATTAATTATTTAAATAATGAAATGGTGAGTTGGCAAATGCTTAATAATCTGAATGATGATTTACATTATGTGTCTTATCACTTGGATATTGAATTATTTGGTCATAACTGGTATTTTGCAATTATTTTTTTTCCCAACAGTGCGTCGAGGTCCACGATGTTCGTAAGGCAAAGTCGTCCGTTCGCACCGGAGAGTTATTACCATCACATAGTTTTCCTTGTAGTGGTTCATTGTTTGTGGTGTATACATTATATTCTAGTGCATATATTTATGATACTATGTACACGCATGATTTATTGTAATACTTTATCATGTATATTATTTAAGTACGTGAATAATGGTGAATATATTTAAGATAACATTAACTAATAATCCATGGCACATGGAGCGCAGCCGATCTTCATATTTAGCCATAGTTGATGGCGTTAGGAAGTGAAGACACCGGGATGAAGACTGCTCCATCAGCCGCCGGGTGCGAACAGGTGTAATATGCCCAGACAAACATTTTATATTCAATAGATGCAAGCGAGAGGTTGTCAGCTCGCTGGCCGCTATTCTGTGCCTTCACATGCTCAACCTCCCGCTTATTTCTATTCTAAATTACATGAGACATACAATGCTATTTATTATTCCCTTGCTTCATAGTGTTGTCGTACAACGACAATGCTTGGCCCCTCATGGAGCATGTTTGATGATTGAACTTGTATTTCAGGTTTTGGAAAGAGGACTTAAAGCTATACCATTATCAGTTGATTTGTGGGTACATTATCTTAATCACATTAAGGCCACACGAACTGAGGATCATAGTTTTATAAGATCCCAATACGAGAGAGCTATAGGTAAGAACAACGATATTTTATATAAATATAATTCTTGCTGGTAATAACGAAATGTTAATGTTATTATTATTATGATGATTCAGATGCATGTGGTTTGGAATTTCGTTCGGATCGACTTTGGGAATCGTATATCAAGTGGGAAGCGGAGAATGGATCAGCGCTTAATGTCACCAATATTTACGATCGTTTGTTGGCTACGCCCACACTGGGATACACTTCGCATTTTGACAAGTTAGTACTGTGTTTTATATATGTGTTTAAAACTTTAGATGATAGATGAAAGAGAAACTCGACATAGCTTGCTAATCTATGTCGAGTTTATCTGTCTCCTCATTTTTATTTAATTGGTACGTCAATCGAATCACCGGCTTATCTGATGGAAAGTGGCAAACAGCGCTTGTCATGTACATATTTCTATAACCTGCGTTTTTACTGCCATGTATACATACTTTCAAACAAGAATAGTGTTAAAGCAAGCTATTACGACAGAAGCATAGGTACCCAGTTAGTCAGCCTTTGTTCAAATTAGATTTCTGTAAAAATAAAAATTATAAATAGGGCAGATCCGCCTTTTGTACCATATTAAATCAAGTTCTATACAGTTAATGTGTTATATAAGCATTCTATATGCAAGCATGCTGTGCCATGCATTTGTGTAATATTATACGTCAGTGCGTTAGTAGCTTTGTATATTTACTGATTAGCCTACAAAACAGATTCAGACAATCATTACAAGAATTTGATTAGGCGCTTGTACTTTGGTACACACGTGGATTGTAATCCAATACCATAAAGCCTCTATGAAAGCTAAATTAAATAAATGCATGTAATATACGCTAGATAATTAAAGTAATTTAGAACATAATACTATGAATGATTTAATTAACAGGAATTTATTTATAAAAAAAAATTGGTGCAATCTATACATTTAAATAAAATTGCGAGTGTCTGTTTATAATATTGAAATAACCGTTTTTTATTACATGCATATGAATATAAATACGGTACATACACAAAAATAACATTTTTAACAATTTTTGTTTGTTTGTTTCGGTTAATCTTTGAAATAGCTGGACCGATTTTGACGGGACTTTTTTTGGTAGCTAACGTAATAAGGAGTAACTTAGGCGACTTTTATTTAAAAAAATATTTGGGTTTAGAAAAACCATTAGTCTATGCGGACGAAATCGCGGGAACAGCTAGTATTAAATATAATTTAACAGCGCATTACATTATTGTATACCGTGGAACTTCAACTGACTCCGGAACAGGAGCAGTGTTGAATGGAAGATATCACACTATTCGAAATTAGAACTTCATTGTATTGGCAGTTTTATTTGTCTGTCGATATATTTATATGACAAAATGTGTTGATGTGGTGGGATGCAGCTTCCAGGAGCACGTGATGTCGGAGCCGGTGACGGGAGCGGTGAGCAGCGCGGAGCTGGTGCGCGTGCGGGCGGATGTGCGCCACGCCGCGCCCGCGCTCCCGCAGCTAGACCTGCCGCCCGGCGAGGACGAGCCCCTCGACCACGTGGTGAGTATACCTACACCCCCCTCCTCCCCACACACTCTCCGCTACTTACCTAGTTTTTTGAAGTCCTTACCCTTTTTGAAAAGTTAAACAGATCTCGATTTAGATTTTAGGCTGTAAAAAATGTACCAAGGTGGTGATTAATTTTAAATAATTTAATCTATATGCTGTTATGTTATGATGAGAGAATTGTTGTCTTTCTTTAGGCATCCGAGGAAGAAGCGCAAGCGATCAAGGAACGAATAATCGCCGCTCGCCGGAAAGTGCACAAAGCTACTGGTGAACAAGTCGCTGCCCGGTGGTCCTTTGAAGAGGGTGTAAGTATATTGAAAATATTTATTACTAGCTGTACCCGCGACTTCGTCCGCGTGGTGTTATAAGTACTTTATTTTTCTAAAATAAAATAATATTTCTAAAATAAAAGTAGCTTCAGTTACTACTTATTACATTAACTACCTGCCAAAAATATCCCGTCAAAATCGGCCCAGCCATTTCAGAGATTAGCAGGAACAAATAGACAACAATAGTTATTTTGGTGTATCTACCGTATTTATATTCATATGCATGTAGGAAAAAACGGTTATTTCAATATTACAACCAGACACTCCAATTTTATTTATATGTATAGATGACGATACATCCATACAACCTTGCACCTTTTCAACCCTTTTTCACATTAAAAATCAACCTATGTTCTTTCTCAGGGTCTCGTCTTTCTGTGTTCCAAATTTCATTTGAATCGATTTAGTAATTTTGGCATGTAAGCGCGATAGACAGACATTCACAATTGTAATATTAGGAAGCTATTTAATAAACTAACCCAAAAAACCCAAAGAAAAAAGTTCCATCATTCTAACATCAAAAATAATGAATTTCCATAAAAACTTTCATCTCCTATTTTATTTTACCATCCTTTAGGGTAAAAATTTTACAAAATTTAAATGTCATATTTCATCAACAGCATAAAAAAATACGTTCTAAGCTTCTAGCCTTAAAAATGACATCCATACAACCTTGCAGGGAAAATGAAAGTTCAAAAAGTTGTTTGAACTTTCATTTTCCCTTTCAACCAACTTATAATCCTTTTTCACATTATAAAATAATTTATGTCCTTTCTCAGGGTCTAGACTATCTACCTACCAAATTTCATTTAAATCGGTTTAGTCGTTTTGGCGTGCAAGCAAGACAAATAGACAGACAGAGTTACTTTCACATTTATAATATTAGTAAGATATTTAACAAACCAAAGAAGATAAAGAAAAATTGTAATCGTTCTAGCTTCAAAAATGACGAATTTCTATAAAAACTTTAATCACCTTTTTTATTTCATCTCTTTAATGGTAATTTTATACAAACTTTGAACATCATATTTATTTATAGGTAATTAACAGCCTCAAAAATAAGTTTCAAACTGCTAGCTTCAAAAACATAAAAACTTTCATCCCCTATTTTATTTTACCCCCATAAGGGTATTTTTTTACAAACTTTAAATGTCATATTTATTTATAGTTAATTAACAGCCCCAAAAATAAATTTCAAGTGTTTAGCTTCAAAAATGGCGATTCTTCCATACAATCTTTCATTCCCCCTTTCAAGCCCTTCCTACTCTTTTTTCGCATTAAAAAGTAGCCATGTCCTTTCTAGGGGTCTAAACTATCTGTGTACCAATTATCATTTAATCTGTTCAGTAGTTTTTCTGTGAAAGCGAGACAGACAGACAGAGTTACTTTCGCTTTTTTAATATTAGTATCTAAGGATTACAAACAGACACTCCGATTTTATTTATATGTATGTGTGTATGTATAGTGTGCATTTAAAAAACGAAAAATCTAACGTAACAATATTTATTTTAGGAAAAAACAACTATCTACGTTACTAACTAAATAAAATAACCTATAAATAATTTATAAATTTCAATGTAAATCTGAATATTGTACACAAATGTACCTAATTTATAATACCTAATTACTTGAAGGTAAAAAAGGAAAGCAGTAAAAATGTTACAAAATATTTTGAATTAAGATAAGAAGAATGGATCGGTGTAATTATAAAATATACCTATCAATCAAAAGTATGACATAAGAACTGGATATCAATTTTTAAATAAAGTCGTCGAGACAACCATCAACTACAGCCCGCTCGCGCGATGTGAGCCCGCGCGACAGGTAGCCTTTGTGATATTGATTCATTGGTGTGAGACGTGGCGAGAGGCCCCCGAGGTATCGGCCCAGCGCGGTGCATGCGCCTGAGCGCGCGGTATTACTTACAACATTACTTTATTTATCTATAAAATAAAAAGAGTTTTTCTAAAATAAAAGTAGCCTAAGTTACTCCCAATTACATCAGCTACCTGTCAAAAAAAGTCCCGTTAAAATCGGTTCAGCCATTTCAGAGATTAGCCGGAACAAACAGAACGACAGACAGACAGACAAAAATTTTAAAAAGTGGATCTTTGGGGTATGTAGCGTATTTATATTCATATGCATGCAGTAAAAAATGGTTATTTCAATATTACAAACTGACACTCCAACTTTATTTATATCTATTTACTTATTCTATTAATCATAAGGAACTAAAGTTTCTTACGCGATTTTACTTATTTCAAAAATAATTATATGAATTTAAATATGTACATGTACATATTTAAATTCATATAATTATTTTTATAAAGATTATCTATAGAAATAAATAGTGTATTTCTAAATATGTATATTAATGCTTTTCGCTAAATATATACGATATTTACATAAACATATATTTGAAAAAAAAATCTTTTTATTCTTACTAATCTCTAAACCAGCTGGATTGATTTTGACGAGATTTTCACTCAAAACTATCAAAGTTGTTTAGAATTTGATTTTGTCTCATTGGACCACCACTTTAAGAAAAAAACATTGTCAATTAGTAGTATTTAAAAATAATATATATTTAATTATTTAAATATTAATTTGTTTGATTATAACACAGATCAAGCGTCCATATTTCCACGTGAAACCATTAGAAAGATGTCAGCTGAAAAATTGGAAGGCGTATCTAGAATGGGAGAAGCAGCACGGGTCACTGAAGCGGGCGCTCGTGTTGCACGAACGGTGCCTTATAGCCTGCGCGCTTTATGAAGAGTTTTGGATGCGGGTATCAAATATTTATAAGACGTTTTGGCGTGTGTAAAATATCTGAACATTCAAATATGAAAAACATAATATGGTTCCAAGGGTAATCCAAAACACTACAATCGTGTATATAAAGTAACAAATTTTAATTACACGATTGTAGCGTGTTCAGCCTTAATGTAGGTACAAAAATACTTAATTATGTATATAACATATGACATTTCAACAATAGTAAACAGAAGCGTGTTGTAATTTCGTTACAGCGATATTGGCATTGCATTAATCAATAATATTTTACACAAATACTATCTATATAAACTAACAACTATTCCTTAATAAACAATATAATGTTAAGATTTTATGCTGCAGCAATATTATTAATAGTGCTACTATAAAGTAGCATTATTAATAATATGTGTATTTACACACTTACACTGCTTTTGAGTTTTCACTCGTAACTTTAATTAAATTACCTAAGGCGGTTTATTTTTGCGGTTATAAGTGAGATGTTTGGTTATATTATAGCTGATAAAGTTCCTGGAGGAACGCCTGGAGAGTAACCCGGAGCTGGTGAGCGTGGAGCGAGAGGTGCTGGAGCGGGCGTGCACGGTGCACCACCTCGACAAGCCCGAGCTGCACCTGCACTGGGCGCACTTCGAGGAAGCGCACGGGAATCCCGCGCGCGCTGCAGACATCCTCGACCGCATCGAGAAGACCTGCCCTCACCTCGTGCAGATACAATACAGGCACGGCTCTATGTTCTATACACTCATTTACGCCTCGCGAAGTGTCACACCATTAAAACATAAGATAATATTCAATTTAGAGTGGGCATCAGTTACTGTTTAGTCACTGTAGGGAAGGCTACCCGCATTTTAATTACATAATTACATGTTCAATTTTGGTACACCGAAAATAATATTAAAATTGAATATATTTTTGGAAAGATACATACTTCTTCGAGACCAAGAGTAAATTACATTAAAAGCAAAGGAATTTGGAATTTTTAAGTATATGTGAGTAAAAAATAATAGCACTAAATATACTACGGCTAATATTAAAATTCTTTAATAAAACTAACTATAAAAATATTTTTGAATATTGTTTAGTATATAGGAAAACTACATACCTTAAAGTATTCAGCTCTACATACCTTAAAGTCCTATTATCAATATATTAATTAACGATACCATTAGTAAAATAAATTATCTAACAACAATTACAGACGTGTAAATTTGGAACGACGACGGGGCGACTACGAGAAATGCTGCCAGCTGTACGAAGGTTATATAACAGCAGCGAAGAATAAAGCGGTGGCATCGGCCCTCGCTATCAAATATGCGCGGTTTCTGTTCCACACGAGGCACGACCCCGCGGCGGCAGCTAAAGCACTCGACGAAGCCATTACTAAGGACCCGCTTAATCACAGGCTACACATGCAGAGGCTCGACTTGGCCTTGCATACTCCTGGTACACCTTACGAAGTTTTAGAAGGTGTGTTATATATTATTGTTTTTACTGGTTTTCTACTTAGAATATCAAAATTATTAGAATCGGTAGGATCTTTTGTGTAATGATATTGCAATGGTAGTCCTGCTTAGTTCTATTTTTATTGGACGAATTGGGAACGGTGCATTCGTCTTTAAATGGCACTATTATTTTTAACCTCCCCTCCATGTAGGGGGGTTAAAAAAAATAGTGTCACAGATTACATTTTAGTGTGGTCATAAAAACTAATTACTATATTATACAATGTTGCATTTGTCGACCTCCCCACCTCGACGTGGGACGTAATTTATACATCAGTATTAGTAACAGTACACCACTCTCCACCATCACAACGTGGGGTGATATTTATACATCAGCATTAGTGACAGTAGTCCCCCCTTCCCGCAGAGCTGGTGCAGTCGTACGAGCGGCAGGAGGGCGCGGAGGCGGAGGTGAGCGCC
The DNA here is from genome assembly GCF_030625045.1 of Achroia grisella. Taxonomy (NCBI): domain Eukaryota; kingdom Metazoa; phylum Arthropoda; class Insecta; order Lepidoptera; family Pyralidae; genus Achroia; species Achroia grisella. The sequence continues at coordinate 837,321 of NW_026712925.1, forward strand.
GGCATGGCGTGGCGGCGCCGCGAGCTGGCCGAGGAGCTGGGCTCGGCGCAGCACGCGCGCGCCGCCGCCGCCCACGCGCGGCAGCTGGCCCGACACCTGCGCAAGCGAGCCCGCAAGGACAAGCACGACCCGCCGCCGCCGCCCAGGTACACCACCATCCGTTATTATGGAAGCGATCCTTACTAATGTGGACTGTTGACCCATTGCTACCAATGAACCGTGTCAAGTTTACCCTGGAAACATAATAAATTCCTAGTGAATTTGTCCGAATAGGCTAACTGGCTTGACCTCACGCTCATATTATTATCCTCCACTGGTGCCCCACCCGCTTAAACCGTTAGCGCATGCGAGTGCACCATACCATTATCACCAATTAAAAGAAAAGCAGTGCAACCGCCGCGCTAACGGCATAAAGTCGAGTTAGCCCACGTGGAAGAAATAATCTATAATCTTAAACAATATCCCACACGTATCTTACCTTAAGAAGAATATGTACCCAGCCAGCGACGTTGCTTGCATTAATCTCGCATTGAATTCGTAAAATTAAACAAACTTTATTTTTATTATCGTCAGATTATATTATTCTGTCCATTCTATAATCAGTTTTCAATCAATATTGCTTGTATAAGTCGCTTTTATTGAATTTAATACTGTTATTTTTAACCTTTATATGGTGTGGATGGCGGCTATAAGTAAAGTAATTTAACCGCAGTGCTTCTACGGACGCAACAAAGAAGAAAGAGAACAGCGCGGCGACAACGCCTACGACCACCGCGAGCAGCAACTCGTACTACCCGACGTCGGCCGCCACCGCGCAGTCCTACGAGCAGTCGTACGCGCAGCCCTACCAACCGCCCTGGGGCTACCAGCAGGCGGCCGGGCCCTACCAGCACCATCCGCACACTTGGCCGCAGTACCCCAACTATTACTAGCGCACCCACATGGCTGATGCCTTTCGTACGATAGTAATATAGAATTATAATAGAATGATGTATGTACTATATATAATATTTTTTGCTTGACTGATATTATGTGATTTGTACAAGTACTTGGCGAGCGTGCAGCATATTCTAGAGAACACAAAGTCAGTTTTCCTTGAAGAATCTTTATTAAAAGTAAATTTTACAATCTAAAAGTTCTGTATAATTTGAGAAGTAAATGATTGTCACTATAATCATGGTATCTCATTTCCATCCTTCAGTCTTTAAATATAAATAAGTGTGATGCAGAGGTACATTTATTTACAACAGGTTTACAGAGGACAATAAATCTATCGAAAGCTATAGAAAGGACAGTAGATAACAGGTTGCGCCCAGCGCTCGTTCTAATACTGCGGGCACTAGTGCAAACTCTTATTTATATGCTTAATATTATGTAATGCATATACTAATGACGTATTCTATAATCTTTATTATAGTAAATCTCTAAAAACTATTGTAAAGGTAACAAGTTCTCAACGTTTTCGTAAATGCATTACAAAATCAAAATAAATATAAATAGGTAATAAGTTTATACACTACATTACATATTCATTGCATCATGACAATAATAAATTAGTAATTATATATAATAGATTTATTCAATTCGGCGATAAAAATTCTTGATATTTGTTGCGGGTGAATAATAAGATGTTGCTGGTCGAGACGATGTATTGTACAGATGATGATAAACTGACAATGTGTACATAGAAATAATGATCTTATATACTAAATAACAGTAGGAAAATGTAAGGTGGGGTGACATAGTTTAGATACAGCAGTGCCTAGTAGACAATATTGAAATTGTCTTACTAGACATTATTAAATGCAATTATTATTTTGATGTATCTAGGTGACTGTGTCCCATAGATATTCCCCCCTTGAGAGAAAAAAAAATATATTACACACAAAAAAATTATAAAAGTTAACTGTAAAATTTAAGATATTATGCACTTTAGTAACAATAAAAATTCATTATACCCAAATAACGACGTAAATCTTCGACTGTCGTGGGTTTAGGGCACTCGTCGATTGCTTGCCATTTTTCTTGCGTTGGTTTCATCCCTTGGCTCGTTATATGATAACCAAGAAAATCTAACTCCTTTGTGAAGAACTCGCATTTGCTCATATTAATTGTTTGCGACGAATAATTTGATTTCGCTAGTGCTCTTTTTGGTCTGTGCTTGTTTTTTTATTCATCGAGATTTTTGCTCCGGTGTCCACCAAAATTCTATAGCCACTGTTAGAGTCGGTTATAGCTAGGCGGTTAGACGGATGAACAGCACAGCGTTCCGTCTTATTCTGCGTCGAATCTAGTTTTCCGACGGTTGTCTATAGGAGCGCGGCATGTAACGTTTGTATGCCTTTTCTTTATATTTGCGATGATATAATATAAATAATAGTCATTTTTCTGACTATGCAATGACCGTAGGTGCGAATTTGACCTAGATCGGTAGTTGCTGCGTCTGTTTGTGTGTGGCGAGCGCTTTTCGCGTATATCAGCAATTTCTGATCGCAGTGTCGCAATTAGTGACGACAGGTGTGCAATGACGTCGGCGGTGACTGTTGGCTGTACTTTTGTAGACAGCATTTTTGCTTTATTTTTCCAGTCACACACAATTTTTCGTCCAGAGATTATATCCAGCAGGCAGTTGTGTTTACTGGGGGTCAGTAGCACGGCAGGATCCTTGTTGCGCAGTATTGCCAACGACTTTTATGCCTCTTGAATTTCCGAGTGAGACCCGCTTCTGGGAAGCCGGTGGAAATGTGCAATCGTTGGTGGTGCGCAGGATGCCGTCAGACAGAGATCTCTTGTTTGATCTCGTCGTTTTCCCAGGTATCGTCTCGACCACGTCGGCCAGATCACGTCGGCAGATCACGTCGGGCAGATCACGTCGGCCGGGTCACCACTGTTGCGGGTAAATAATAAGATGTTGCTGGTCGAGACGATGTATATTACATATGATGATAAACTGATAATGTGTACATAGAAATAATGATCTTATATACTAAATAACAGTAGGAAAATGTAAGGTGGGGTGACATAGTTTAGGTACAGCAGTGCCTAGTAGACAATATTGAAATTGTCTTACTAGACATTATTAAATGCAATTATTATTTTGATGTATCTAGGTGACTGTGTCCCATAATATTATTTTTATTGCCTATAGTTCACTCGAGATTAAATTGTATCTATTGCAATTTCATATACCTACAAGGTTATTTTTTTGAACAGTACATTATTACATCATTGTTCAAATCACTTTATACACTTAATAAAATTTGCAGCATCTGTCAAACACTGTTTCTTAACGTGATCTTGAACCACATTAGCCTAATATCTGTTTTCATGTCATTGGACATCTTGGGTCCTTTTGGAAGAACTTTCATCACGAACATGCAGCTTTTGCGGCCTTCACAGCTGTAACAATAATACAAACTGAATAAGTTTACCAGATATGTTATATAGCTACTGCTGTTATTAAAGTATATCTAATATGCCTAATATCTAAAAAAACCATTGGATTCGTTCTTTTAGTCACTGATGATTAACTCAAAAAATATTAGATTCATAGCATACAGCATACAGCTTTCATTCGGCCCCAAGATTGGAGGTTCAAATCTGCTCGGCACAAAAAGAACTGAGTGTCAACATATCTTTCTGACTGACTCTTTTCGATTTAAATATAATATACAACACAAGTAATGTGGTCATGTCATGTCACATACTTAGAGCTAACCCGTCTGAGATACATTATTTTTTATAATGAGTTATTCTAAGCAATAGTCAGATTTTGCCTTGAAGTGTACTTACCCTCTCTCTCTTTGCGTCGCAGTTTCTTGCGGCGCCTGTCGATGGCTGCGAGCTCGGCCTTTACAGAGTGATAAGCTTTTCTTAAATCTGCGAGACGCGATGTCAGCACATTTATACGAGTTTGACAATCCCATGATGGATCTGTAATATATATGATAATTTTATGTAGCTAATTCTATTAGTCGGTAAAGAACACCGGTGCCTTTTTGGTCACGCACATCACACACACATTTTACAGCATCCATACCCTGTAATTTATTTACCATACCTCATCTTACAACTGGCAAAGAAGTACCTTTAAGTTGCAGACGATTTTATACAAAGTCAACCCCTCTTATTATTTGATTTTGGCAAATAGGACAATTAATTTTGTTTTCCTTTATTATACTAAAGTGATCACACACAAAACTAAGAGCAACGCCACGGGATAATTCACATAACGTCATCTAGTTACTAGGTAAAGAGAGCTTGTGTTATGGGTACTAGATAATTGATATAAATACTTAGATATATTTATTTTTTGTAAATACATTTATTATATACGTAGTAAAAAACACCCAGACAGAAAACAAACAATCATACTTATGAAAACGATTGTTTTTATCGAAAAATTGAAGTCCAGAGGCCGTGAAAACTAGTAGTATATAGAGCGATACCTAGATCGACGTAGAAGTTGTACTTGGGCGAGGCGTGTGTGGCGAGCGGGTGCGGGTGGTGGTGCGGGTGCGTGTCGTCCGTGTCGCGACGGCGCCGCGCCCGGCCGCGCCCCCCGCCCGCCGAGCTCTCGGACGCCTTGCGGGACCGGCTGCCTGCTGCTGCTTCACACACCACACGTGTCACACATACTCAACGTCACGGCGGCGGGACAGAACGATAACGTGTTACGGGACCGGCTGCCCGCTGCTGCTTCACACACCACACGTGTCACACATACTCAACGTCACGGCGGCGGGACAGAACGATAACGTGTTACGGGACCGGCTGCCCGCTGCTGCTTCACACACCACACGTGTCACACATACTCAACGTCACGGCGGCGGGACAGAACGATAACGTGTTGCGGGACCGGCTGCCCGCTGCTGCTTCACACACCACACGTGTCACACATACTCAACGTCACGGCGGCGGGACAGAACGATAACGTGTTACGGGACCGGCTGCCCGCTGCTGCTTCACACACCACACGTGTCACACATACTCAACGTCACGGCGGCGGGACAGAACGATAACGTGTTGCGGGACCGGCTGCCCGCTGCTGCTTCACACACCACACGTGTCACACATACTCAACGTCACGGCGGCGGGACAGAACGATAACGTGTTGCGGGACCGGCTGCCCGCTGCTGCTTCACACACCACACGTGTCACACATACTCAACGTCACGGCGGCGGGACAGAACGATAACGTGTTGCGGGACCGGCTGCCCGCTGCTGCTTCACACACCACACGTGTCACACATACTCAACGTCACGGCGGCGGGACAGAACGATAACGTGTTGCGGGACCGACTGCCCGCTGCTGCTTCACACACCACACGTGTCACACATACTCAACGTCACGGCGGCGGGACAGAACGATAACGTGTTACGGGACCGGCTGCCCGCTGCTGCTTCGCGCGTACCGCAATACACATGACACTAAAAGTTTCGAAGGCAGCGCAGGATAGCATAACGAAGTCATGTTGTATTTTGTAAATATGGTCAGTTCATATACACATGCAGGTTGGTAATGTTTGTCGTCGTGCGATGGACTAATGATCGCACTGTTAGCAATGTATGGTACATTGCTAACAGTGCGATCATTAGTCCAAATTCAGTCAGAATAACCTCTTAAACCATTGTGATCAAATTCTGGTGAGTTGCCACAAGGAGCTAACTGACCTGGCCTCATGCTCATCTTATCATCCTCCTCTGGTGGCCCGCTAGCGTAAACCTTTAGTACAGGCGGATGCACCAGACCATTTTCATTAATACTAAAAAAGGTTTGTAGTCCATTTATTTTCACAAACAATTCTAGTAAAATAGAGAGAAATGTTAGTAATAGGAACTACTGCCCCATCGTTGACAGTAGAAGGTATCATAAAGTACTATTTCACCTCTGGTACGACGGAATCAAAAGAAGCGTATACATTAAACTCACCGAGAGATTTATCCAAATCCAGTAGTGCGTCATGGTTGTCATCGTCGTCATCCTTGCGCTCTAAAGGACTATCACGCTCCGATATTCTGCGTTCTCTGTGATAATTATATCAAAACTATAATCGCAGAAGATAAAATAGTTAGTATTCCGTATACAGAATATATCTAGTTGTTATCTCATGTTATTATTTAATTTAAATAATAAACAATGAAAATTATTCAAAAGATTTTTTTATTACTAGACGTTTTCCATGAATTAATTTCATTCATCTGCTTTTTGTTTTCATGAAAGATAGTCTATGTTTATTCTCATAATATCTCCATAACAAAGCTCATTAGGATTCTTGAAAATTTTTCAATTGTTTAGTTGTAAAAAAAATTTCACTTTTATAATGTTAGTATAGAAATAGAAATAATCTTTATTTAAATAAACTTAATTATTATATATTATACATTATAAGCACTTTTGAATAGTCAAGTTTTTTTTATTCTACCGCTTATTCGGAATGCTGATTCATCACAAGAAGAATAAGCAAGAAACTTGTGTGTTGCTCTTTTAAATAAATATTGATTTACTTATATTTAATTAACAACAAGGATTAGGCATGCGACAATCAACATAGAAACCGAGAGAAATAAGGAACCAAGAAAACTGTCTGGCAATTTAGGAAACTCAGATTAATAGTTCTCTCAATAATATATATAAAGTTCAGCTTTATTAAAATAACGTAAATTTATTTATAAAATAGTATAGTTTAGGGGGGTCCGGCAGGGGGTTGGAACCACACTAAGGGTCTGGCAACGAGCAGAGCAAGTTATAATACTGTTACGAGCAATATGTGAAAAAATGGAGCATCTTAAAATAACGAATTTGATATGAAATTGTATACACCGTTGTTACCCAATATACGGTTTCAATGAGTCTGGTAGGATAAGGAACCAAGAAAACTGTCTGGCAATTTAGGAAACTCAGTTTAATAGTTCTCTCAATAATATATATAAAGTTCACCTTTATTAAAATGACGTAAGTTTTTTATAAAATAGTATAATTTAGGGGGGCCCGGCGGGGGGTTGGAACCACACTAAGTGTCTGGCAATGAGCAAAGCAAGTTATAATACTGTTATGAGCAATATGTGAAAAAAATGGAGCATCTTAAAATAACGAATTTGATATGAAATTGTATACACCGTTGTTACCTGCCAAAGGAACCACGATCCAAGTTTCATGTTTGGGGATCGTTCTTACCTGTGTTGGGGACAGACATACAAGAACTTTCACGTTTACTAAAATGACGTCTGGCCGTCGTGGGCACTTGCTCTATAAGCTTTTAATCACCTACTTTTTTAGAACTGTTAATATTTTTCCTGACATACATAATATTTTCGTAGATATATTGAGAAGCAACGGTGAGGATATTTGATTGTTTAAAACATTCACGCAGACTCCCTGGAACCTATACCGTAAATGGAGCGGATGGCCCTCTTTTGCAAAATAAATACTATATTTATATCAGTTGCTTTGCCCCATAATAAAATAGCGTATGACATAATGCTATGAAAATAGCTAAAATACACGAGTTTAGCCATTGCCACGTCCGTTAATTGTCTAATTCTTCTTACCGCAAAGAGGCAGAACTAAGTCTATTCGTTAATTTAGAAATATGAGCACTCCATTGCAGTTTGGAGCTAATGTGATACCAAGAAATACAATATCATCAAGAAAGTTGTTCAGTACATATAAAATTATACTAATAAATAATACAAAATTAATTAATTAATTCAGCCAACCGACAAAGACTGTTATCGCGAGTGTTTTCCAGTTCAGAAAAAAAAGTATCGTTTCATTGTTTTTTAAAAGTGATGATAAAATAGACTCAAATAGAAATTCAGAACGGTTTTGCACTGTTTTTTATATACAACTTGTCTTAGCTATAAGATTTGTGAAGAATGTTTTATGTAGTATTTGTTTAGAACAAATACAAATATAGGTGAATTTAATTTAATATCACATGACGTTCATTACAATTAATCAATCACATTTGTGGTACCTCATATACATGCATGCAGTATAGACATGTTACAGCATACAACAAAGAAAGACAGACTAAAATTAACACGAATATTCATAGGAGCTCTTCTAAATATTGAAGTTATGTGAGGTATGAACGTGGTGGGGTAGTGTCAGACTGGGTACCTGTGCGGCGACATGTCGAGGCTGCTGTCGGGCGTGGTGGGCGGCGTGTTGTCGAGCAGCGCGTGGCGGCGCGGCCAGCCCGCGCCCGCCGCCCCGCCCGCGCCTCCCGCCCCGTAATGAACAGACTGGGTACCTGTGCGGCGACATGTCGAGGCTGCTGTCGGGCGTGGTGGGCGGCGTGTTGTCGAGCAGCGCGTGGCGGCGCGGCCAGCCCGCGCCCGCCGCCCCGTAATGAACAGACTGGGTACCTGTGCGGCGACATGTCGAGGCTGCTGTCGGGCGTGGTGGGCGGCGTGTTGTCGAGCAGCGCGTGGCGGCGCGGCCAGCCCGCGCCCGCCGCCCCGCCCGCGCCTCCCGCCCCGTAATGAACAGACTGGGTACCTGTGCGGCGACATGTCGAGGCTGCTGTCGGGCGTGGTGGGCGGCGTGTTGTCGAGCAGCGCGTGGCGGCGCGCCAGCCCGAGCCCGCCGCCCCGCCCGCGCCTCCCGCCCCGTAATGAACAGACTGGGTACCTGTGCGGCGACATGTCGAGGCTGCTGTCGGGCGTGGTGGGCGGCGTGTTGTCGAGCAGCGCGTGGCGGCGCGGCCAGCCCGCGCCCGCCACCCCGCCACCCCGCCCGCGCCTCCCGCCCCGTAATGAACAGACTGGGTACCTGTGCGGCGACATGTCGAGGCTGCTGTCGGGCGTGGTGGGCGGCGTGTTGTCGAGCAGCGCGTGGCGGCGCGGCCAGCCCGCGCCCGCCACCCCGCCCGCGCCTCCCGCCCCGTAATGAACAGACTGGGTACCTGTGCGGCGACATGTCGAGGCTGCTGTCGGGCGTGGTGGGCGGCGTGTTGTCGAGCAGCGCGTGGCGGCGCGGCCAGCCCGCGCGCGCCGCCCCGCCCGCGCCTCCCGCCCCGTAATGAACAGACTGGGTACCTGTGCGGCGACATGTCGAGGCTGCTGTCGGGCGTGGTGGGCGGCGTGTTGTCGAGCAGCGCGTGGCGGCGCGGCCAGCCCGCGCCCGCCGCCCCGCCCGCGCCTCCCGCCCCGTAGTGATGAACAGACTGGGTACCTGTGCGGCGACATGTCGAGGCTGCTGTCGGGCGTGGTGGGCGGCGTGTTGTCGAGCAGCGCGTGCGGCCAGCCCGCGCCCGCCGCCCAGCCCGCGCCTCCCGCCCCGTAATGAACAGACTGGGTACCTGTGCGGCGACATGTCGAGGCTGCTGTCGGGCGTGGTGGGCGGCGTGTTGTCGAGCAGCGCGTGGCGGCGCGGCCAGCCCGCGCCCGCCGCCCCGCCCGCGCCTCCCGCCCCGTAATGAACAGACTGGGTACCTGTGCGGCGACATGTCGAGGCTGCTGTCGGGCGTGGTGGGCGGCGTGTTGTCGAGCAGCGCGTGGCGGCGCGGCCAGCCCGCGCCCGCCGCCCCGCCCGCGCCTCCCGCCCCGTAATGAACAGACTGGGTACCTGTGCGGCGACATGTCGAGGCTGCTGTCGGGCGTGGTGGGCGGCGTGTTGTCGAGCAGCGCGTGGCGGCGCGGCCAGGCCCGCGCCCGCCGCCCCCCGTAATGAACAGACTGGGTACCTGTGCGGCGACATGTCGAGGCTGCTGTCGGGCGTGGTGGGCGGCGTGTTCCCGCCCCGTAATGAACAGACTGGGTACCTGTGCGGCGAGCAGCGCGTGTTGTCGAGCAGCGCGCGGCGGCAGCCCGCGCCCGCCGCCCCGCCCGCGCCTCCCGCCCCGTAATGAACAGACTGGGTACCTGTGCGGCGACATGTCGAGGCTGCTGTCGGGCGTGGTGGGCGGCGTGTTGTCGAGCAGCGCGTGGCGGCGCGGCCAGCCCGCGCCTGCCGCCCCCGCCCCCGCCGCCGGCCCCGCGCCCTCCGCCCGCCCCGCGCCCGCGCCCTCCACCCCGCCACCCCCCGGCGCGCCGCCCGCACCGCCCCTGCCCAACCCCGAACTGCACTCGCCCTGACTCTCATCTGTTACAATACAATACATAATTAAATATATTAGTAGTATATATATTAATAATTTCTCCGTTTATATTAACAATTTATTGACATTTGTTTTTTATTTTTTTTAGAATTATATTAGCATCGCCAGCATTTATTATCTGGTGGACTGGTAGAAAATAGCGTAAACTGTTAGGTCCGCTAAATGTACTGTTACTATGTATAATTTAATTACCGAAAATATTTCTAAGTCAAAATATACTCATTTAAATGCAATGCAAAATGCAAAAAAATGGAAGTAGTTAGCGTTCCAATTATCTCCTTTGCCATCCTTTGTGGCGACAATAAACTATTGTAATAATCTAATATACGTCCTAAGAGTCATTCATCTGTTATTTTGATAATGACAACATTTATATGTAGATTTAGAACTAGCACATTGGTTGCCAGGCCAATTCCTGGGCCTAATGTGTCAATGACACTAATTACTTTTTTATAAGTTGAAAGAATATTACACCAAGAATTGAAAACATAGAACAATAATTGAATATATATGATAATAAGAAAAATATGCACAATTCTAAATATTTATAGATAATATTTTGAATTATTTTTGTTGTATATGTTATGTGTATCAAATAAACGTATTTTCTTTCTTCGAATCTACATTAAAAACCGGTACCCTTACAGTTCCTACTAACACGAGCATGTGACATCATTACATTATTAACCATTGAAAAAAAAAAAATCCGTTACGCCAGATAAATATAAAATATACATGTCTATAGTAGCACGAGAGCACGTGTCAATGGTCGCCGCACTGTTTGGTATGTTCGGTACCTTTGGAGTGGGCGTGGTGCTGTGGAGCGCAAGCGAACGGCATGTGTGGGCGAAGACGCGGCGGCGCGGGCTCGGCGTCGGGCGCCGGCGACCCGGGGATCGTCTCCTCGCACAGCAGCAGCGAGATGTTGCTGTCCTCCTCGCACGCCGCCGCCCCCGCCGCCGCCGCCGCCGCCGCCGCCGCCCCCGCCCCCGCCCCCGCCGCCCCCGACGCAGCAGGCGCAGCCACCGGAGCCGCAGGCCCGCGACCGCTGCCCGCTACCACTACGCTCGCACCTGATATTTTATTCACATACCAAGGAAAACTTTTTTTTTTACTACCCTAATGCTGTTGGCCGCAGCTGGCCTTTACAGATTCACCGGACGATAGGGGGGCGAGTGCATATGGCACTTCAAACCCGCGGAAGGACTTATGGAGCGTATGCATTGGACGGGGTCCAATACAAACGGGGATAGGAATTACGACGGTCGATGGAAGTTTAATAGAAACTTCGTAAAAAGTTGTCTGCATGGATAAGTCAGTGTCTATTTTAGCTGCCAAGATTTGCTTCAGTTGAATCGTGAGATAATGCAATGAAATTACATAGTAAGAGGTAGCATGATGTTCGTAGTGCTGTTTATCCGTAATGACACTTACTTACTTACTTTGACTTTTTTACTGAATTTGAAACCTACTCGTCTTTTATTTTCTGTTGCTTAATTGTTATACGGTTGCGAAAAAATTATTTGAAAGTGCTAGAAAACTATACTTTGGTAATAATGTGTTTGTAGTGACAATAGACGTCGTATGGTCCAAGGGAAATAGTTTCAAATAGAACATTTGTAACAGATTAAAACAATCAATAGTTGTGTGTTGTGCGTTATACCTATTTTAACATGTACATATATTAGTGAGATGGGCGTGTGTGGTGCACATACTGTGTTTCCTCTCGTTCTTGCAGGCGTCCTCGAGCATGAGCAGCGACTCGCCGGCGCTCCACTCCCCAGGCGACTTGCCGGCGTGCAGCCGCGCCGCCAGCCCGCCCGCAGCAGCGGCGGTCGCCGCACTCGCCGCACTCGTCGCACTCGCCGCACTCGCCGCACTCGCCGCACTCGCCGCCGCTGCCTCCGAGCTGCCGCTGCCGCTGCCCCACTCCTCCATCGATACCTTGTCGATTATCAGCCTGTCCACGAAAACGTTGTTCAACTTTCAATTACATTAAGTTCTTAATTATCCTATTGGGGGAAAGGGGATTGTTAGTATTCTGGACTCGTGACCCATTACTAGTAATGTAACTTCAGGTTGACCTCCACACGGTTTCCCCTGGAAATCGTCGTGATAAATTCCTGGTGAATTTGTCACGATGACCTCATGTTCATTTTGTCATCTTCCAGTGGTGTCCCGCCAGCGTAAACCGTTAGCGCAGGCGGGTGCACCATTCCATTATCACCCGAAAAAACAAATTGTCATGTTAAAACCTAAAACATACTATACAATAGAGCAAATAGGACAGGCTATATACGAAAACATAAAATAATGTGTCCTAATAGTCTTAGTAATAATATAAACGCACAAGTTAGTGGGTACCGATGGTTGCATGGATGAATGTATGTCACTCTTTGACCCAAAAAATGGATTTTAATGAAATTTTACTATATCTTATACATCAGAAAAACAATATAAAATATATTTCACGTGGGTGAAATCGCGGGCATAGCTAGTTATAGAATATTAATTTTATATTTAAATTTTCTTGCACTAGGAATGCACTTTTTTCATTATACTCAGCACAACAAATGCGTAAATGGCCGTTTACAATTGAAAAGAATGACATTTGTATAAATCGGTAGTTACGTATAACAATAGAATATCCCTAATATGAAATATGTACATACCTTCTACCTTCCGAGTCGTCAGAATCACTGGATTCGCTCCGGTCGTCTGCAGGGAAAGATGGCAGCGGTATTGCGGTCGTAGCCGCCGACTGATTGATCTGACTGGACAGCTTTTGTATGGTATCGCTGAGCACTTTATTATTCTTGCCTGGCGTGCTCAACGGTAATTCCGCTACACTCTTCCGCCGCTCTAGAATATTTAGAGGACTCTGGAGCCTAGGTGGAGTGGATTCTTTAGGTTTAACCTTTTTTATGTCCGTCGGTTCACGCTTTACGGCCGTTACATTTGACGGCTCTCCAAATATAGAGTCGCTGATGTTTAAAGGACTGAACTTTCTAAGAGAATCTGTTTTTATAATAGGTTTTGCAGGCTCCACTTTATTCGTGGTCGCTTTAAAATCTGATGTTGTGGGTGACGATTTACCATCCGGCTTAGTCTGTTTAGTAATATCCTTCTTGGGAGTAATAGGACGTTCTTCGACAGGCGATGGTGACATCGATAGTCGTTTCGCGCTATTGATGGCCTTGAGAAGTTTCTCAGCTATCTTGGGTCCCTCGGATTGCAGTAGAAAACCTGGTGGCGGTTCTGGTAGCACGTCAATCCGCGCTGGACTATCAGGTTCCGATTTATCTTCTTCTGTGTCTACTAAAGGACTGCCTGGAAGATCCAATTTCGACGGTACTGGATCTGGATCCATTTTCTTTTCTATAATTACTTTAAGTACATTCTCTTTTTTAAGCTCTAATATAGGAAGAGGAATAGAAAGTAGTTTTATAGGTTCTTCCTTTTTAGGTTCCATTTTTACAGGTTCTTCTTTAGGAAGTTCCGGAAGAACGATAAGTGGAGTAGCAGTCGGTATGGGTGTAATAATACTTGTACTAGGAAGTTCAAGTTTCTTTGGCGAAGGTGGTGCTTCTGTAGGTTCAGGTGAAACCTCCTTCGGTTTAGGTATTTCTATTTTTTCATTTTTTATTTCTACTACTTCTTTTATTTCCTTCACAGGTTCAAGTTCTTTACTTTCTTCTTTACAACTGAGTTCAGGGATTTTTGACAGTTCTATACTTGGTAAAACTGGACTTGGTTCTCGTTCTTCCTCTTTCATTATTATATCTTCAGATTCATCTTCAGAGGATTGTTCATCATCAGCGGGGCTATCTGGGGAATCGTCGTCTATGAGCTGTCTAAGTTTAGAAACTTTATTTTTTTTCGAATATGTTTCTTGATTTTTGGCCGGAGTAAATCCTTCAAATATTGGTCCAGAACTACCGTCACCCGGGAACGAATCATCATCCATAGAAAAGAAATCATCTTTAGAATCCTCTTCAGGGCTTTGTCTTCCTGGAACATCCCGGGAAGATCCAAAGTCTCTAAATGGTGATAAAGAGGGAGATCTCAATGTCGATGTACGAGGTCGTAAGGGATCCTCAGATATTTCTTCACTTAAAGATTTTGACAATGTTGATGTATATTTGCTTGGTGAGATGTCATCAAAAATACGATGAGTCCGTTTCTTTTTCTCATCATGCAGTTCTATTTCGAATGGTTCGGGTTCTTTAAACTCATATACATCCTCGGCTTGTTTCTCTGGTTCAGGTTTTTTCTCGATTGGCGGCGCTATTATTTGTGGCGCAATTGTAGTTTCTTTCTCTGAGATTTCTTGTTTAGTTTCTTCTGCTTCTTGTTTAACAGTATGTAACCCTTTGAGTTCAGATCTGATTTCGTTTAGATCATAGTCACGTCCCTGGTGCTCTGTGATATTAGGCCGAGGTTTCTTCGCAGGCAACGTTGTTGTTGTTGTTGGAGTAGATACCGTCCTTACGGGCCTCTTGCGTGGTTTACTTGAACTACTGCTGTCGCTAGATTTTGCATCTTTTGATCTGGACGGAGCTGTTAAAGGTACATTTATATATAGTTAATTATTAATTATAATATTGTTAAATCAGTTAAAATCACATAAATGAAATAAAATTTACATAACTGAGTGTGATATTAGGAATGAAAACAAACCCATACTTACGCTTAGTGTTTGTTTTATCGTCTGATTTTTTCGAGGGTCTCTTGAGATCGTCATCAGAGTCTGAGTCGCTATCGCTCTCAGATTGAACTGAAGATTCTGTAACAAGAAAAAGAATAGTAGAATCTATATACACTTTATTCTCTTACATCTAATCGTACAACGCGAACATTCTTACCTTCGAGTCTTTTAGATCTGGAGCGCCTGTTGATACTCGTATTCTGAAAATTGTATACATGTAACTATATAACAATGTTTATTCTTCATTTATCAAAGTTATAGGTCGGAGCTATAAAAAATAAATTGGTCAGTAAAAAGATGTAGGTAACCGTTGCGTAATCATGAATCATAGGCAATATGATTATGTATCCTTAAAGTTGTGATAAACATAATATTTTGCATTTATGCATCTTATTAGGGGACTAACACCAATTTTTAAAATAAAGCACACAAAGAACCTCTGTATGTATATAATCATCAATGCCGTTATGTAATGGGAGCTCGTTTAGTACCTTCTTGTTCCTGGCATCGTGTTGCGTAACGTTGAGTGCGATGCGCTGCGGCTTGATCCACTCATCGTAGCGTGTATTCCAGCCGGTGTAGTGAACTCGCAACAGTCCCTCTGCTGAGATCTCGATCACCTTCGCCTCGTACGTGACCTTGGATTCGGATTGTGTCGGCCCGTAGTATACCTTAAGCTTGTCGCCCACCTGAGCTTTGTTGCCGGGCGGACCCGCTCGCGATCTAGTCGATTCATTTGTTGACGGTCTGCAAAGATTCGATATGAAACATTTAGGAAAATAAATTTAATCACAACAATGTTTGTATTCGCGCAAGATTACCATCGACAAAAAAGTTATGACATTTATAAGTAGCATGTTGCACCCATAAACAAGAATCCAAAAAGGATACAACTTTTAAGTTGGAAAGAGATTGTATATATTAAAAATTGGACATTACAATACATTTACATAAAAAAAGACACGTAATAATATACAGACTGTCCCAGAAGTCGACGTCAAGCCGGAACCGGGTAACAGGGTAAGTCACAATAGTTATCTAAAAATAAATAAATGTATTTTTAAATAGCTATAGGGACAGTTGGGGAACAGTGGAAAACGGGGCACTATGGAACAATGTCGATAAAAAAATTAATTTCAAACTAATTAGCGTGCTACCGCTTCGACCAATCGCAACGCCTCCTGCGCCATACAAGGACGTAGTGAAATATGGGGACGCGACAACAATATAGCATGTGTGAATAAAAAAATATTGGTTTTTATGTTCAAACGTTGAGATTTATTTTCAAAGTATTTTCGTTTTTAGTAAAAAAGTTTAAACAATAAGTGATATAATTTTTTCATAAATATTAATACTTTTGTCTATTTGAGATCGCTATATGTTAAGTTAAAAACAAAGCCTAACTTTTTTAAACACATGTTTTAAATTTTATACACGCTATGGGGCAGTATGGAACTGGGCACAGTGGAACACTATTCCACTGACTAAAATACTGTCTGATATAGATGAGAACAATGAATTTGAGATAAATTATTTGCGACGAGGTGCAAAAATAACTTGACAATAGTTTCTATTTTTCGTTAGAAACGGACATGGCAATGGTTTCATTTCAGCTTCGGATATTGAACTAGTTTTGCCAAAGCCGTTCTTATGTGGAAAAACTAAACGTTAAAAAAGCATCTACTCATTTCCTGACAAGGTATTAGAAAGATTTGATACCATTGGTTAATCTTTTGGTATGAATACAAGTCGTGTTCCAATGTGCCCCAGACATGGGGCACAATGGAACACAGGAAGAGGTTCACAAAATCAAAGATAAATAGGCTTAAGTTTGATTATTGATATCTGTTCTGCTGTGCAATTATTAAGTTAAGGTGTATTGTTGATGTTTGTGAGCAAAAGTTATATAAAAAATTAATACTGATTTTTCTAAAAATAAAAATATTTTTTTAGTACCATTGTGCCCCAACTATCCCTACGTTTAAATAAAATTATATTCTCATTTTATTTAAACGTAGGGATAGTTGGGGTAGTTTAGTTATAGGTAGGTTTAGTTATACACTTTGTGATGGTCTTTCCACTTCTGTTACTACTACCAGTGGGGATCAATGGCATAGTAGCCATTTTTAGTTCGAAAAACGGATTCAGATGGCGTCATTGGTATCGAATGGAATTCAACATTGTTTTGTAATCGTTTAAAACCCAAAACTATGTTTTTAAAAAGGTTTAATCTATTTTTAAAAAGTCATATATAGATGTTAAAATGAAATAATGCGTTTTGAAAAGTAATTTTCATATATTTACTCATTTTGTTGTTGCCCTGTATTTGTTTACAATTTAATCATTGCTAATTGGGGCTTATTGTTTCCAAAATACTTTCATAGATGGCGCTGTTTTCATTTGTATCACCGTATTTTAAATGTTTATTTTATATTTTCAAATAATAAGTACTTACTATATTATTATGATAAATTAAACATAAAAAAAGTTTAAGTAAATATAAAACAGCTAAACAAGAAAACCATATTATTCCAGTAATACTTATTTAGAAAGTGTTGCCTTATTAAAAATAAATGCATAGATTTATCGATTTTTTCGAATAATCGATAACAAGATATTACAACGCATTATTCGATGGTGCTTTTAATTAGTCTTTGCAAACAGTAAAATTTCATCATTTTGTATTATACTCTTATTTGGAACGAATTGCAATGCATAATTTTTACTCGACGACGGCAAAATAGAGAGATTTTGACAGGTATGCAAGTACTATATATTTATCTGTTCGCTCATAACTTCGAAACTTGAAGAGGGAAATATTAATTAGATTGATCTGATACAAGTGTACTCTATTATATCAACCTCCACGCGGTCACCCTGGTAATTATAGCAATTAATGACATTAGTGACATAGTTCTTCTATTAAAAAAAATAAATACCTACTTATTGTAATTTAATGAATGAGAATTTAATGTGGTATAGAGTATATAAGGTCAGCTATACTTTTATGAAACCTCAATAAACAAGTGTTATATGGTATCTAAATTACTGACATTGGTAGCTAAATATGAGTGTCCTCGAATTTTTAAAAATACTCATAAGAAACTTTACAAATACTCGAATTTTGCTTTTGTAGAAGGATATTTTCAACCTTACTAAATTGTACAAGGTTTTGAAACGATAATCATTCATAATACTATGATATATTACTGATCCTAGTACCTACTATTCATGATAATTAGTTTTTTAATATCTCCATTCGAGGGTAGGTTATTCATAATTTATATTATTAGATTTCATCACAAATAAAAATATCGATTTAAAATCGTAGGTTGGTCCATATTTTTTTATTATATCGAAATGACAACGAGTACTGGCAACATAAATGAAATATTAAAAATATAAAATATGGGAATAAAAGAATAGGATAAACGACTTTAAGTCAAATGCTTAAAACATATTTTCACTAGCATTGGATTTTTTCTCTTTTTTCATGATTTAAGTTAAGTAGGTACTTCAACTTTTGAATTGTTCCTGTTCAGAGTTCATTGAACTTCTTATTTTTTGTCAAACTCAATAATTTAAATGTGTCTAAGGACTACTACAAATATTTAGTAAACTATCGTGTCTTTGAGGATTATCTCATACCAGGTATAACTATAAGTTGTTAAAAACTTGCATATGTATGCGTGTGTATCTTTCATATTAAAATATAATAAACATAGGTACTTGGTGACCGCTTTAATGTGGTATTATTATGTTTTTATTATTGTTATGAATGTAACTTCAAAAAACTAACACTGATTTTATAATTTTTGATTGATTGAGAAAATACTGAAAATTATTAATCAAAATAAAGTACTAAACAGTAGTATTATTTTTATATTTTATTAGAACTGAATGAATATGATGTATGAATAATATGTTTATTGTGCTAATAAGGTTACAGTTTAGTTACTTTCATGTAAATTCATTCATGTAAGTTCATGAAAATGTAACATGGTATATGATATTGTTTTCAAATTTTCCTGACATCAACAACTTAATACTGAACAAAGTTTAAACAAATAAGAGATGATATTCTAAATCTCCTAGTCATTCAGATGAAGATAAATAACATTTTTACTGTAAAGAACAGGAGTTCAAAAGAATAAGAAATATATATATATATATGAACATTTTACTGTATAAAATAATAATGCAAGTAAAAATAAGAGAAAAAAGCAGAAGAAAAATCTGGAAATTATTAATCACAATGCAATTAATAATATAATTAAATAAGTAAGAAAGCAACGGACTAGTGATGAGAAGAAATTCCAAGTAATTATATTATGTGTAACCGACTGCAAATAAGTTTATGATTTAAGCTCATGATTATTATTATATTGCTTCATCAACAAATCCAGGAATATTTTGTGTACCAGGAATTAATTATGAAATGATTTTGATGAAATATGTCTTGATATTGATTTATTTGGAATATAATATAAAAATAACAGAAGTGTTTGAAGTTTTAGTGGTATAACAGACAAGCAGTGAAAGAAATATTATTGTAAATTATTAACAATTGTTTATTCTGTGATTAATAAATTATTTAAAAGTGTTTTATTACCTGAAATAAAAATTTTATGATCTTCAAGTGTTGTGTTCATGCAATGTTAGTTTCACCTCATTCGATTTAAAATGTCAGGAATTATTTACTACATAATGATTTTGTATTAGATGGTAATCATATATATTTTTTAATGCAATGTGTATAATAATTCCCATTTACATCAAAAAACTTTGTGTAAATCTATATTTCTCTGTCTATAGACTTTGGTTGTGGAATACTAATAAGAAACAAAATCAAGAGACTGTAGTATATCACAGCATCCCAGAACCTTGTATTTAAGTCATATAAGGACTTAGTACCTACCTAATACTTGCTACTTTTTTAATCAATTAATTAATTTGATCTCAATCATCATGATGAACAATGATGATAATGTTGAGAATACTGCCAATGATGAATTTTATGGTGGTCATAAATAAATACCACCGTCACTATCGTCAACAGTCATTATTGATCTCATCATCATCACCGTTACCCTCCTTCATCCATATTGTCAAAAGTTACTACCTACTATTATGAACTGAAATGGTAAATAAGCTGACGATCCATCCAACCACGACGCTATCCGACGTACATACATACACATATATTATTAAACAGCATTACGTCATCATGTCGTGCCCGCTATATCCCGCATACGTTATCATTCCGGAGAACATAGATGTTATGTCCAAATATCCTGTAATTTCGCAGCTTAATTTCAACTGAATAACAACTTACATGAATACCAAAAAACTAGCAGTAAAGGCGTAGTTTGTAGATATCGAAGGTTCTACAAATAGGTATAACATCAAAATAAGTACCTACATGTCATTAGCACCGATGTAGTATCCCTGAAAGAACCTACATATAACAGATTGATGGTTTGCAGATATTATTTTCAGTTTTACAAATTGCCAGTTTACCATAATTAACTACATATTGAGAAATAATTATACACTGAAAATTATATGAGGTACCCATATGCACATCAATTGATTATAGCTAAAATCTATCACTATCACATAACAATTTAAATAAAAAAAAACCGTATTAAAATCGGGTTATTCGTTAAGGAGCTATTGCTCCTTAACCGATAGCCCGATTTTAGTGCAGACGCGTTACGACATATCTTCGTCGGGAGAAAAAAAGTAGGCATGTAAAAAAGTAACTGTAACATAGTACATAGATACATAGGTACATTAGCCGTGTCTGTAGACTGTCAGCGAACAATATTATACCTACATTGAATTTTCGATTGTACCCAATCAGGAGTTCGATACAGTTATATATCTATTATGTACGTATCTTTGCAAAACAGATGTCATGTAGACCGAATTCTCTGCCATCTATTTTCATGCTTTATTACTAATCACCCACTAGTAATCCGAACTGCTTCAGATATAGCGACATCTAGCGCCTACGGCGGCGAAATAAAATAGCCCGAAGAATAGCCCGAGTTAGGAAGGAACCATTTTCTTGTATGGGATGGGGTATCTGTATGTAATATTATATTATCTGTGCTACTACTGTTCTGTTTAGCAGGTGGTGGCCTAACGTCGACTTCTGGGACAACTGTATATATGCATAAAAACATTGAGGGTACACATAGACACCACATATAGTATGTCTTACTCACTCTGTATTCTTCCTCTTCCGTGGTCGTTTGCTACTGTTGGAGGCAATAGTGTTCCCGCTACTGGCCGAGTTAGCGCTCTGACTACGGCGACTCTGCATCTTCTTCGTGGGTCCGCATCTATGAGGTCACATACCCTCAGATTATTAGTATTAATTTATTGTTTAAATAATTCATATAAAATAAGAATTAGTATATATTATTTAAATGTAATTTGTTCATAGGATTAAGGGTAGCAATATTTTTTTTCAAGTTCTATGTGTGCATTATTGTTGTAAAATAACATTTTTATGTGTTTACATATTAATAATTTCACAGTCGACAGGTGAGCGGGACGTTTGTGAGTGTCGAAATTGTTTCATATTAAGTAACAAAGACTACGTAGTTTATTATTCGATATTCATTATCATCATACATATTTCATAATAATACACTAATTCTGATATGTTATAATATTATTACTTTGATTGAATTTTTTATGTGAACCTTATAAATTAAAAACTAAAGTATAAAAATATTAATAATAAATACAGATACAATAAGAAAGAAAAACAAGTTATATCTAAAAGACAACTACATAGCTAGTAGGTTTAACAGTTACCTGGAAGCCCTTCCTGAACTATCACTGTCTGTAGAAACATGAGGTCGCCGGGATGCCCTCGACGTCCCCGGATTCGCGCTTTCACCAACTAATAAAACAGTAATATTGTGTTTTTTAAAAATCAAAACCATATTGTCAACGGATTTTTATAAGTACATTATACCTAACATATTAAATAAAAATATTTTTCTTAGTATCTTTAATTGTAATGTTTTAATTTACCATACATACAAATATCTATTTACAATAAGATGTACTAACCATATGTCATTTAAATGAAACCTATAACCTATTATAACCTATAGGTTATAGGTTTCATTTAAACTTATAATATATATATAGGCTATAGCCTATATATATATTATAACAATTTGTCACGCCGTTCGTTTCAACTAAAATAAAAATAAAAAAGATTCCTAGACTAATTCCGAATCATACATTTGAATAATCGATAGTAATCCATCACTTACTTTTAGAAGATAATGGCCTACGTTTAGGAGTTCTCTTCTCATGTAATTCATTCTTGATTGGGAGAATACTGCGACTTTTAGATTGGGAGCGCGGTTTGACGATAGATTTTTCTTCGTTTATCGGTGTCGTCGAAGTAGTAGGCTTTTCTTTTTCTTTTTCCTTTTCCTTCTCTTTGTCCTTTTCTTTCTCTTTCTCCTTGTCTTTATCTTTTTCTATTCTATAAAAATATAAAATTGGTTTATAGGTATATGTGGAGTACCATACTCCACAAACATATATGTGTTTGTTTTTTTTTATCATTATCATTCATGTAGATCCGTAACACACACTTATGACAAGTCTAATTATAATCAATATATATTGTATATACGAGATAGTGTAACAATTACACTACTACTTAGAGAACATATTAATATAATATCTTATACATCCAGGAACAAATCTTAGCCTAGTCTTACATCACAAAAACAATAAACAAAACAAATAAAATAAACAATAAATTAAATTGTGGCAGGCTGTGCTTCATTGTATCCTGTTAGACATTAGAATCTAATATAATAATAATTAGTAATAAACATAATAAAATAAGCTTTTTAATCTTTTTACCTCATGATTATAATTAAATTATTCATATCTAGGGTATACATAATGAAACACAACTTTTGTCCAATAAACAGATAATTAATATTTACAAGTCATTTATATATTAGTACTTACAAGTAATTATAATTATTATATTTTTGCTAACAAACAGAATTAATTCTAAAAGTCAGTAAATCTATTAATATATTTCTACATTTCCTAGGCATATGACATATATTCTTATTTAAATAAAAACCTTTTATAAATTTATTAATATCAAAAAAACTGATAACATAATTATTGTAATATGTCATATTATATATTAAATTGTTCAATTTATGAATATAATTATTTTGCTCCGCCGTAAAGTAAACAGAATAAGGAAGTGCACAAAATATTATATTTTTTACAGTAAGACTTAAAAGTATTTCAAAGGATTTATTTATTTGTTTTTTGTGTACTCCCAGACTATTTCCAACTAATATTATAATTGTTGTATTTTTGGTAAATGACATTTCTAAAATTTTATTTATAACTTGAGTGAAAGTGGCACCCGGCATGCAATAATTAATAACTTTTTGGTTTAATTTGTAGTTTAAGTAAGTACCCACACCTTTTCCAACTTTATCTGAAAATACTATAACACAATCTTGGGATACTTCAGAATTTCGTAAAGTTGAAATTTTATTCTCTGTTATAATTGGAGAAAGTGGAACCGACTTACAATTAGAAGGTAAAGGTAACTTACTACAAGTGTAGTCGTTATTTACAAGTGACTTGTGTCTTTCTTACACTACATGTACACATATCAACGAGTTTATTTGCAGCTAATATATGTTCTACTATTTGCTTTTTTGATATTTCATATTTCAGCGATGTTTCGTGAAGACTTTTTTGAAGTCGGGTAATCTCTAATTGCATGTTACCTACTTCAGCATCATATAACTGCATGTATTTCCAATGCTGACAGATATAGGATCTATTAAGACTAGCAAAAGTAATGTTCAGTTATTTTATTAAAAATACAAGAAAAGAAAGTGTCCTAAAGCAGATCTTTTTATAAAAAAAGTACCTTATGTTTTTCATGTTTGGTTTATTTAGTCTATTTGTGTATACTAAAAATACAAGTTTACACTTACTTGGGAGCAGCGGTAATTAGCGGTTGGTTATCGGCACTATCGTCTTCGTCGCTAGCGATAGATTTTTCTTTTGTTTTTTCTACTTTCTCTACTTTGTCTTCTTTTTCACCCTTTTCGCTTTTCTCTGTTTCGCTTTTATCTGAGTCTTTGTCTTTTACACGCTGAAAAACAACACATCCACATTTTTATGAAATCATAATATTTTTTCATACAGTTTTAGTCTGACTCAGATTAACTACTAATAAAAAAATATATCAATATCTTAAACTTACTAGGAACAAGGACGAACCAATTCCTCAAAACAAATGTATGTATTCTGAGATGTATGTAATGTAGAATGATGTAGAATAAGGTAGATTTGCATTTCAGAATAAATGCAAATCTACCCTATTGTACGTACAAAACAGAAAGTAGGGGCTATATGTTCAGCGAAGTCACCTGGGGCGGGGTGCCGGCGGGCGTGGAGGTCGGCGTGGAGGGCGCGGAGGAGGCCGAGGCGGCGGAGGAGGCGGCGGACGTGGCGGACGTGGCGGACGTGGCGGACGTGGCGGACGTGGCGGACGTGGCGGACGTGGCGGACGAGGGCGCGGGCGGCAGGCGGTCGCGGTCGCGGATCAGGGAGCGGCCCGCGGGCGGCGTGCGGGCCCCGCGCGGGTGCGCCACCAGCGTCACGCCCAGCTTGCGGTAGAAGTCCTCGAAGCTGTGCAGGAACCTGCCGGCGACGCAACACTTTAATCGTATTGTTAGACGGATAATTTTATAGCAAATAAACGTTTTATAATGGTCTGGAAGCTTTTGAAGTGCGGTGAATATTGTAAAGATAAAATAAAAATGAAAATGTTACTGCGAAGGGTTAAAAACGAGAACAGATCTTAAATATTATTGAGAATAGATGGCGAAAAATGTTGGGGCACTTGATATGACACGAGATCAAAGAAAAAGTCATATTGTATCAACAACTAAAGAGATTGATAGAAAAAGTATACTGATTCTAAAGATTCTTCAATTATTTCTTCACAATACTTACATTTCGCATATGAGACTTTCATAAGTTAAATAAAACATAAAAAGGGGGAAAAATATTAGCAATAAAAGAATACTTACTTTTTATATGCCTGTTTGCAAAGATTTGTTATATTGGTTGTAACAGGATGGAAACCCATTTTATCGGCTATTGATTTCCACTGATTCTGATTAGTCACTCTGTTATATCCACCTAATTTTTGGACAACCTGTAGTGAAAAATGATATTATAAATTCAAGACTTCCATGGAAAATATATAATTAATTAAATCACGGCTGGCAGACATTTCGTATGTAAAATTAATATATATTAATTATGATTTTTCATTTTATTTACAAGGATTTATTATTTGAGCTTCTTCCCAACTTCCCAATGAAAAGGACCCAAAATGTGTGGCCCTCAGTACCTGGCAGCCCAGCTATTCCTAGCCAAAGTGGCGGTCGCAGTAACGGCAGGGAAGGGGGTGCTAAGAATTCCTGGTTGATTTTCCCGGACCATTTATATTTATATTTTTAGAAGAATAGATATGTTTTCTACTATAGTATACTCACTCTAAACAATCTATATAAATCAATGTCTCGATTGGCTATGGTAGGGTTACGATTAAGAGGTGTGCCGCGGTCATCCATGAACTTATACAACTGTGCTACGAAATGATCCTTTTCCTCCCGAGGTTCGTCGTCTGAACTCTGGAATAGTTATTTATAATGTCAATTTTTTTAGGAATTATACATATAGAATATTATATGATATTAGTATTTTTTTTTATAAAAAGTATAGAAAAAGATATTTTGTTGTATAAAAGTACGGGAAGATAATAATGTTTAGTGAGATATAATTTTAGAGATCTTTACTGTCATTCCACACTGATACAAGTTAAATAGACTTACGTCATCGGAGGTGTTCCTGGGTTCGTTGAAGAGCGAGTCTCGGTCCCAGTGCGGCGGCAGCACGCCGTTGTTGAGGTACTGCAGCGCCGCGTCCACGCCCGCCCACTCCAGTGGCGCGCTGCCCTTGCGGAACTCGCGGGCCTCCTTCTTGGGCACCGTGTAACTGTCGACCAAATAAACATCACCTTAAAACATCTCTGAAAATTCTGACCTACATGTACTGCCATTAATTGAAGTAAGGACAGAATAGGAAAAACAACTTATTAAAAAATTATGTATTTATTTTTTGCTCTAATTACTACCTACCATCTATTCCTGTTTGGGTTGAAAAGAAAAGATCTCTCTTAGGGATAAGTCCACCTTAAGTAACACCTGTTTCTAAATTAGATTATTACTGTCGTTTCTGAGTGCAATAAAGAATATATAAAAAAAATCTTTTGTAATGTTTTAAATAAAAATGATGAACAGAAATCTTGCAGGGCGAATTTATTCATATACATTATATACAATATATATATCATACATAAATCAGGTTTCTATTTTTAGAAATATATTGGATCGGAGAAAGAAAATACGTAATGGAAATGGTATTTTGACATTTGAATGTCAATGAAAGCTCATTGGAAAATTTGAACTAAAAACATTTACCATTCCCCCTCTGATGTTTAAAATTGTCAATTAAGGTCGTATTAGCAAAGTGTAGGGTAAGATGCAGTACTGACTATCGGCCATCCTTGAAGGAGCGCACTAGGTAGTCCTCCTTGACCTTGATCTGCGCGGTGGGCGCGACTACGAGCGCGGGGAAGGCGGGCTGGTGCGGACGGCGGCGCTCGGCTGCTCCCGCCGCCTCCACCAGCACCACGCGGCCCGCGTGGGGCTCCGCCACCGCCGCACGCGCAGCGCCCGCGCTCGCGCCTTCGCCCTCGCTCTCTTCTGACCTGCACACGCACGCAACTTCTCTAAACACTTCACTACATCCACTCCCCTCCATCTATCTCCGGTCGTTTATGTAATTGAAAATGAAGAGGATAAAATACTAAATGTTAATTGACATAATTATCGTCATATTTTGTACATTATATTATATTATAACAATATAAATTACTAGTTTTGGTGTATCACAATTTGCGCATTATGGAATCTTTTTTTATTTGCAACTCTGCTGCAATCAGTCATAGCATGATGTTATATACTTTATGGCCCTACTCGAAATGGGTATTGAACTATAAAATTTATATTTACTATAATTTTACAAATTCGGATTGATTACTGCCATTACCTCTAAACATTCAAACTCACAAACTATACCTCTTTACATATTAGTATAGATTTGTATTATTATAAAATGGACAAAGCATCTCTAAATCATTATAGTATATAAAACCTTTGTACAGTGTTCTCTTTATGGTTCCTGTATCATATATTTCAGCTCAGCACATAACAACACAGTAACAAAATAACATGGTTAATTGTGTTATACAAAATTAGAGAGCAAAGCATATTTACTGAGCTCTTCCTCTGCGTCCCCTTCGGCCTGATATGACTGGTGTTGAGAAGTGCTCAGGATGAGTAAGTGGCAACTGATCCAATGTTTCACTCTCATTGAAGTGTCGTCCGCTTTTAAGACACAACGCTGACCGTCGCAGTGTTGTTATGTCACCATCATCGAACACTAAAAAAATCATTGAATATAAAATATAAAGCAAAAATCATAAATATTAAGTTTGTATTGCTAAAATAAATTTAATAATAATGTGTTTACTAAAAGAATGTTTAATATTTTTGTTTTCTAAAAGGAATTTTTTTATTCCTCTTCAAGACAGAATTAGTTATAGTACTTTTCTAAAAGATAAAGTATAACAATACAATTAGAAAAATTCAAAGCCTACATAAACAAATATTGAATGAGAACACAATATTACTTATTTGCAATTGATTTATGTGTGGTTATGTTGTAATTATAATTAATTATAGTAAGTAGTTACTAATTATATACAAAATATTAAATACACTAGTATGATTTCACCTGCATGACATTTTTGGCCTATGTGTTATTAACTATAAAGTTTCATCAAAATCCCTTCAGTAGTTTTTGCATGAAAGAGTAACAACCATACATCCATTCATACTCACAAACTTTTGAATTTATAATATAAATAAGTTTTAACTATTGAACACATACCAACTGTGTACTGGCTACAGTCCTGTATCTTACTGATTACTGCTTCCATTGCATCTTTCTTGGCATCCTGTTTAACTTCCACTGTACTGCCAACTCTCAATGTACCTTTTATGACATCATCATTTACTGTAATGCTGCCCCCACCAGCTTTTAAAGTTACCTACAATCATTATGAATAATATTATAAAAAATAAGAATATTGCAGAGAAATAAAATGAAGGATGTTTTTTATTGATGATAATGGAATTGTGCATGCAACTTCAATTATGGTTTGGGAAGATTATTAGATATTTCAGGTAAAAATGGATTGATGTAATTAATACTAAATTGATTTGTTTGTAACAGGTATTTTGCACAACAATTTTAATTCTATGAATATACTTTTTATAACATGTATTTAATACTCTCCTCTACTGAAAGTAAAATACATAATAAACAATATTATTTATATATTAAAATATAACCAACAATAAGTAAATTATGATATTTGATATATAGTTAACTTTACTTTACCTTGCATTTAATATTGCGAACAACTTTCTTTATTTTAGCTTCACAGAAAGCACCTTTATATTTAGCACTAACATCAGTTCCCACTGGTAAAAATGGTGGGTCGTCTCCCTGCTTTTGAGAAAGAATTATATTTAATTACATAAAACAAAGTCAAAATAACATTACAATTCAGTATTTCATCACTTACCATATTTGTGAAAACAATAGTGTACAATTTCAATATTTATCTTCAAAGGAAAATAATCTGTAAAAAATTAAATAGAATAAATATGGTTGTTATATATACAGTGCACAACCCTATTGATAAGTGTTGAAAATCAAAATTAACATGTTCAGGGAATGGTATGAGGCAGCAATGTCACAATTTCAGTACAGTAGTAGTGAACAGTTTCAGTTAGACTATTGTTAATTTCATATTATTTCTGTAAAATGCTGACTAGCATCGAACAATTACTATTTTTTAGTTATAGTTAGTAATTTAAAATACAGTATTTTATTAATAAATTAAATGTATGTTATACTTATTTGGTTTTTTAAGCCAGCTGCATGCCTACCTACAATAATTTACTACTACAATCATTTACAATATACATATCTCTTTCACTAGAGGCATAATAAGGTACTACCCAAGAGTGGTAATATATTAGGTAGACATGATCATGGCCATTACTCATTGCCACATATAGCTATTATGTTACATTGAGAGGTTACTAGTTACACCTATTAGAGAATTTGAATAAGAATACATATATCATCATTATGTAGGTTAAAATAAATGTTTACATAGACATCATCAGAATAATTAAGTCAGGTAATCGAAAGAAAACATTAATACTGGAAAAAGAGTAATCCAAGTAATATAATAATATGCAAGAGTATGCTTACAAATATATGACTTCAATACAAATAAACTAAAAGTACATATTTTAGAGAATCAATCGCAGAAAACAAAGTGATCATTGTTATGATGAAGAATGCGCGGCAAGTAGGAAGCCTTAGAGTAGCAGCATTAGAAAGAAAATATGATTAAATTACTCACTTATTGAATGACTTTTATATGCTTTTGTTTATTAAGGCTCTGCCAGTGTAGTCACAGAAAAATACAATTAACATTTCATAGGTGAACAAACAGCCATTTTCACGAAGTAAATTACATTTCCATCTTTTATTTTTCCTAATACCTGTGACAGCAGTAGCGGACAAAACAGGATTTAACTGTGACTGATAGCACAGATCAGATCATCGACTTATGGGTACTATGAAATGACAGTAGAAAATTGATAGTGACGTCAACGTGATGACATTTTATTTATATATATTAGTTGACCCAGCAAACGCTGTTTTGCCATATGAATCCAAAACGTTATTAAAAAGTTAGGGGCTAGGAGGGTGAAAATGTTGATGAGTATTTTTAATGCCACATTGTGAAAAATAATAGAAAAAATTGTCCAAAAATATTTAGCCGATTCTCTAGGAGTATAAAAAAACCTAGTGAATATGCATATAAAATTTAATGTAAATCGGTCAAGCCGTTTCGGAGGAGTAACTAACATTGTGACACGAGAATTTTAAATATACGATTGGAAAATTAAAACTAGTTAAAGTTAAAAAGTTTTTAAGTAATTTAGCATTACATTTTAAATTACGTAAGCAAAGTAATTTAAAATTATTACGCAAAACATAAATTCTCATAAAGACTATAAAATAAGGCAAATTGTTGTACATTTAAATATATTTCGAACTGTAGCGTAACAAAAGTAGGGATGAGTCTGCCGTGTCGGTGCGTTAGAATCTTGCAAAGCGCGTGTTTATTCTCTTCTCATAAATGACATTTAAACTATTTTACTTCTTATACAGATTTACGTATAAGAGTATAATGATTATGGACGGGTATAAGCATTTGGTTTTGTATGTGAAAGAAATAATTTTCTGTGAAGGTTGTAAAGCCAGTATAGCTAATTTGGCTGTGTGGGCTGAGTCTTTTTGCCTTTCCCTGAGATTAGAAAAACCGAACCAAAAAAAAGAAATCTGTTTGATCTGTGGTCTGATCTGTGACACAAATGAACATTGAACACGTCAAAATTAGTTTTTTCCCAGCTAATAATACTATGTTTTGAAAATGAATTTGTTGATATTATTGCGATTTTGGAGTGCTTAGTACATTTTTTGATTAATAAATGTGTAAATTTTAGTGCGTGGAGTTTTAAAAAGACGCCAAAATGAAGGCAATACTTGCAACTGTGATTAGTCTTGCGCTCACTACTATCGTTATCGGAAATGCCTATTATCAAAAGAAACAATTCTATCCTTCAATAGTTTACTTAACAAATTCGAATCCAAGCATGGCTGTAAGTATCTATTTTATAATTGCTTGTTGGTTGGTGGCTTAAATCTAGATTTTCAAATCCGCCATTCTATTAAGTTGACAGCTGCATATAAAGATGCACGCAAATTTTTGGATCGTTTTTTAATGACTAGATTGTTTTGTTTTTACAGGTAATGTACTTGCAAGCTTTTATTTTAGTTTTATTGGTAGGTAAACTGTTAAGAAAGATATTCTTTGGACAACTGCGTCCTGCAGAGTTTGAGGTGAGTATATACTATATTATTATTGTGAGATTAATTAAGCAGTCAACAATTATTTAGTTTTGTGGTTATATAGCTCAAACATATGTTGTTTCTAAATATAAACTATTGAGTAAACTCTCGACATATCACACAATACTATGTAATACCAAACTAAGTACAGCCCTATTTGTGTTAATCATAACTTAACATAATCATATTACAATTTATACTTATTTGTAATAATTATTAATGTTGAGTGGGTTTTCTAGTCTATTCAAATTCCATTCCATCTTTAATGGCTTAATGAAACATATTTGGTATATTCATGAAGGAGAAATAAGGAAATAAGTTTCTTTTTATTGTTGTGATTTTTTATTATATAATTATTATTTTTATTTCCATTTTAATTTTATATCTGCTAATAAATAATACATTCTACATAAAATTATACTCTAGAAATTTATAAAATGGTAATCAACATGATCTCTAACCTGACTATAGACAACTATTAAATATTTTATAGTATACCATGTGCGCTGTAGCATAGTGCTGGTGACAGTTTCATTATTGTATTGTTTCATTCTTAAAATTTGCAGCAATTTAAATTATGACTTAGTATTTCAGCTGTACTACATTCGTAATATATATATAATCATTAATAACTGTAGTATCTTAAATATAGCAATTGTTAAATGTAAAAATAGTAACTGTCACCCGCACCATGCTACAGCACACACTATATAGTTAATTAAAACAAGGTATTTGTTATACTTGAAAATTAATCTGGAAGAATTGGATTAATTTTGATGATAAATTGTTTGTTTACATTTTTTGTAAATTAAATTCAAATGTAGTAATGATAATGTTATTGTATATAATATGTTTAATTGCAATATATCCTTGTTTACTTTCAGCATTTAATAGAAAGATCTTGGTATGCAATCACAGAGACTTGCCTGGCATTTACAGTATTTAGAGATGATTTTAATCCAAAATTCATAGCCTTGTTTACATTGCTACTGTTTTTGAAAGCATTCCACTGGCTTGCAGAAGATAGAGTAGACTATGTGAGTGTTGACTTTTCTATTATTAATTTAAATTTAGTTTAAAACAAATTTATGTAAGCTTTTTAATCTGTGATAGATATAGAAAGCAATTATTAATTAAAATTGAATATCATTGTGTAAATTCAT
This sequence comes from Achroia grisella, assembly GCF_030625045.1. Taxonomy (NCBI): domain Eukaryota; kingdom Metazoa; phylum Arthropoda; class Insecta; order Lepidoptera; family Pyralidae; genus Achroia; species Achroia grisella. Next base: position 869,528 of record NW_026712925.1, read on the forward strand.
TAAATGTATGGAATTTTCTTTGTGACATAGTATTTACTAAATATTACATGTATTACATATATAATACTAGCAGACCCTGCCACACTTTGCTGTAGCTAAGGTTCTTGTCATATTAAATAATTTGCAATAAAATAATATTGCAACTATAAATTGAGATGTAAGCTATGCTGTCTTTCAAGTTGGATCAAATTGCACACAATGTGTGATCAATTCAGCAGTTTAGAGAGTCCATCACGGATAAACAACATGACACATAATTTTTATATGTAAAGATTTTTTTTACTAGCCATTTGTATTACTATTGCTGACATTAAATTTATAATAAATATGTACAGAATCTTTTACAAAGCAGCAAAAACAAAGTTGTAATAATCACACATATTATTATATTATCTTGCCATTTTATTGTATTACTTAAAACCTCAGTGAAACTTTTATTATTATTTTCATTATTATATTTTTAGATGGAACGTAGTCCAGTAATTGGCTGGATATTTCACATCAGGATTCTGAGCTTGCTGAAGCTGTTGGCACATGCTGACTTCTACTTTATTTACCATGCATACCAATTCACAGCATCAAAAGGGCCATCTGTTCAACTAGTGTTTGGATTTGAATACAGCATTCTTATTATAATGATTGTGAATATACTGATAAAGGTAACTAATTGACTGTATTTTTTATTATGTTAACTGTATAATTGTTTGTCTGTCTATTAAAGTTACTAAAAAATGTAATGTATGTATGTATGTATCATCCTAAAAGAACCCTAAATAATGATTGTTAGAACTTTTGTTTGTCTGTTTTTTTTTTGAGTATCAACCTCAGAAAGAGCTTAACTGTTTTGCAACATAGATTTCAATAATGTTATTTACTAAGCTTTATTGAATGTTGTGTTCTATCATATAGTATTGCTATTGTAACTATCAGTTGTAAGAATTTCTATTAATGTAGATAAATACTTGAATAATTTATATTTATAATACTTTATGATAGAACAAAATATTAATTGATGCTTATATTCTTATATACATGAATATATATTTTGTTCTAGTATGTTCTACATGCTATTGACTCAAGATGGGAGGCACCATGGGAGAGCAAAGCAGCTGTTCTACTTTACACAGAACTAGCCATAAACTTCCTCAAAGTGCTTCTGTACATGGGATTTGTGGCTGTAATGGTTCGAATTTACACCTTGCCACTATTTGCGTTCCGTCCCATGTATGAGACTATGAGGTATTTCATTTTAAACTAACATAACATTCTAATGATATTATTTTTGTTTTAAATTTTCATTTGATAGTATTGATCTGTTAACTTTAATGCTTACTTATTAACAAAGTAGTTAACTGCGCAGGAAATTTTGTGTGTGCATCATCATTTAGTTTACTACTAAGATGAACTAAGTAGCTATGTCTTTTATTTCATGTAATTGTTACGTTTAGAAAAATAATAGTAAATTTTCCTTTGGCAAAAACACAGAATGCAGGCGTCATACATATAAAAGTTATCACTGATATGACATCAGTAGTTAAAATCGTTGGCGAAAGTATCTAAGGTAATTAACCACATGTATTATCAGGTGGACTGTTAGCTTATTTGCGACTCTAGACAATTTTGGTGATGTTATAAAATATTTAATTGCTCTTATCGTGTTGGAAAGTATAATTATTTTGTTTCAGGAGTTTCAAAAAGGCATACAATGACGTGGTTTTGTCTCGACGCGCTATACGTAACATGAACACGTTGTACCCCGACGCGACTGCCGCCGAACTTGCAGCCGCCGACAACGAGTGTATTATATGTCGCGAGGAAATGCACACTGGTAAATATAAGATATATATATATATATATATATATATATATATATATAGACCTGATGTTTTGTTTATAATGGATAAACTCAAGCATATTTACAATTAAAAAATGATACATAAATAAATAGAATATGGACTGATGAACACTCGTAATATTGTTAAGGTGCGAAGAAGCTTCCATGCAACCACATATTCCACGCGGCGTGCCTGCGGCTGTGGTTCCAGCGGCAGCAGACGTGCCCCACGTGCCGCCTCAACGTGCTGCGCGCGCCCGCCCCCGCCCCCGCCGCCGCCGCCGCCGCCCCCGCGGGCGCCGCCCCCGCCCCCGCCGGCCCCGGGCCCGGCGCGGCCGCGGGGGCGGCCCGGGCGCCCGCCGCGCCGCCCCAGCCGCCGCCCGCGCCCGGCGTCGGGACCGCGGTGCCGCCGCCCTTCCCTAACATGCCGCCACCACGTTAGTATCACATTTGTTTATTACTAGCTGCTCCGCGGAACTTCGTCTGCATCGCGCTTACTTGACATTTATCATTATATTTCAATCAATTAACATAATATATTTTTAAGTTATAGCCTATGCCCTGTGATAAGTCAAAATGTCATAGTTGTGGTAGGACGTCTGTCGGCTCAGTTAATATCGGTGCATATATATTTGTCAGCGATGATGGCGTGGGGCATGCCTCCGCCGCCGCCCCCGCGGCCCGCGTCGCTGGCCAACCTCTCCACCGCCGAGCTGCAGCGCATGGAAGGAAACGAACGCAGGAACATCGAGGCCCGACTGCAGGTAAACCTTGTAATAATTTAATGATAGAACTAAATTGGATCCTAGGAATAGTCACAGGATCTTAATACGCTTAAATTATTAAGTTTCCGATATTTCAGCAGTGTTTCAACCGCCATGATCACGGCTAAACTGAAGAGTCCGTATAAATAATGACCGCGTCAAATTTAAATCAGTGTAAAATTTGATATTTTCTCCAACTTGTATAAACTGTATTAATTCCACCAAATAATGTATGTATTTTAATTAAATTATAGTTATTTCATTGGATTTTACATATAAATATATTACTGCTACTAGTATATATGTAAAATATTATTTATTTACTCTTTTAACATTCAAAGATAATTCATCGTACAGAGGTGTCTGCGCCCTTTAAACTAACGGACAAACCATGTCACAAAATTTTGTCTATATGTATAATATACTACAATCACCAAATATAAAACACCATTTTTAATATGACATAAACAAATACTAATATCTACAAATTATTCCAAAAATGATCTGCAAGATGTCTTCGTTTGATTGTTACAGTTGCTCCGTGAGATTGAAGCTATGTTGGACGCGTCCGTACTCCTCATGCAACAGTACTCGGCTGTGGTGGCGAACCTACCACAGAACAGCATTACTATCGGGACCCAGACAGAAGCAGTGTGAGCTACAATTACTTATTTTTTTATCAAATCACAATTAGAACACTTCCCAGTATATTAGTTGTGTACAAAACATATTCATTCAGGCTTTACTTGTATCTGTTAAGAGTAAAGTACCGAATATTGTGTATTATTACTCCCAGATGGCAGAATCGCTATATAATATTATGTAATCCCATAATTTCATTGTTTCAATTTCTACAGTTGAGACAGTTATTTCTTAGTCATCGTTTATCTTACGAAGTTTGACATTATAAATACTATTTATAACAAACTTTATAATACGGCAAAGAAAACCATAGACTTCGTAATAATAGATTATAGATTTTATATAAAATTCATATTTGCTTTAATTGGGTTGAGCTGTAAAAAAAGTATTGTGAACTTGGACATAGGACTACTTGGTATGTAGGCACTTGCTCCCGTCATACTTTTATAGTATCTTTACAAAGTAGAAAATGAAGTCGCTTCTGTTGTCTTTTCGCTTAGATTTTTTAAGCTACGCAACGGATTTTAATTCAGTTGATAACAGTAGATAGTGATTTAAGAGGAAGTTTCATATGTATAGAAATTAGTCTTACATAGTTGTTTATAGCTAGTTAGGTATAAACAACACTGTAAGACTAATTTCACGGGCGCAACATTTTATTATGTTGTGTTAATTTTATGTGTATGCTTTATCAATTCAACGTCGTAGTGAGCGCAACACTTAATATCCTAATCGTAAATTTTACTCCTAAATATATGTATTTTTAAATTACAGTAAATCAGAGTCGACTTCAGAACCATCGCCGTCAAACGTGAAGGTGGAGCCAGATGTGGTGCCGACCACATCCACCAGTCAAAAGCCAACTCCTACGTCACCACAGACCACTCTGCAGCCGGATGAATACATACCTGAGAGCGCAGCCCCTTCTAGTTCTAGTAGGTTAGTAAAATATGATGGTAAAATTTTCTATTTCAATACAATAAAGGTTCTTAGATGTAAAAACACACCATAGTGTGCGCCCTTTTGATGAGTCAACATCAATTATACCAGAAGGTTAGAACCGTTCTTTGTCAGTCTATAGAGACTATAACACAAATAGATTGTGTTGTATTAACAATTCTTCTCACTGACATTAAATAGTTCTCAAATGGATTTTAATTTGTTCTATATAGATTTTTTATCAATATATTCTCTTCCTCAGAGACAAGACTGATGCCGACACTGAGGAACTGAGAAGACGTCGACTGCAGAAATTTACTGTCGATAAATGAGCTTGTTCGTTATGGATATAATTTTCGTTCCTTTCCTAACTTACCATTATTTAATGTACAAAGTGTTTTGGTACTCGTAAGCATTATGTATTCTAATCAAGTGAATGTATTTATGTTCTTGTAAATATAATGGGATATATACATGAATACATAACATAGTCCTTTACTTTTTTATATTAATTCCAATTTTTGAATCTTATATCTTATGTAACATGGGCAGGTGTATTCTTACATCCGATATCTTCTACTCCATGCCTTGCAGACGTCATAGCTTGTCTTCCCACTTTTTGACTAGTTTTATTGTTCAGTTCAGCATTATGCTGGTGTTGTATTGTAGTTAACTTGATATGAAAATTATGTGATGACTTTTACTACTAGCTACCTATATATATAGGTGAACAACTACATAGTATTTGATTGTACTACAATTTGTGATTTGAATTTTTAGGTTAGGTTAGGCTTTGGAATTTGTAGGTGTTGAGTACATACATTAAATGTTACAAAGACGAATTAATTTGTACATATTTTTATTAGACTAATAAAATTTCAATTTACATAATAGATTTACGTTAATTAACAGTTGTAAAATGCATTGATGTATCCATACACTTTTGGATTGTAATTTTCAAGTACTGGCATACCACTAAAGTATCTGCTGGAGTCATATAGTGTCAAATTATTTTTACAGTACCACACGTTAGTAGTTCCTTCTTTGCCGTCTACATTGAGAGTGTTCAATTCCAACACGCCAAAGTGATAGTTCTGCCCATCTGTTTGTATGCAGTTAATGTAAACAGGTTCTGGTAGATCTTTAACATCTTCCTGAAATAATATTTAAAAATAAATGCTAATATATTTACAACTTCCATTATGATGTTAGATTCTTCAGTTGTGTAGATTACTAAGTGTTTTTATTTTATAGCATTTGTGCCAATTGGTGTCCGAGACTTCGTGCACATGTATATTAATAAATCATCATTTATTGATGGTGATAAACTGATATATTATTTGATTAATTAATTTTAAAAATTATAGATGGCGTACTGATAATGTTCATAAAATGAATAAATTATTACCCCCTTCAGGGCTCTATTTCTCAAGTACCTCTAATGTTGTCCCATACTTAACAATATTCATTGTGAAACTTTCATATTTCTTCCGCCATCCATTTTTGCGTAAATATTAACAAACAGTTTTCTCTTTGTCACCATTTTAAAACTTTATTACATATAAATAAGAATAATAAATTAAATAAAAAGATAAAGATCACAACTACAAAGGTATGTGTAGAATACTATAACTTTAGAGGTGTATAACCGGAATAATAAGGGTAATAAAGATCTATATTTATTATTTCTTTGAACTCACATGCTTGATTCGATTGAATAAATAAATAAAAAAATATTTGCTTATATATATTCTAAGTAAGGAAAATTACAAACCCCATATAATTGTTTAGCATAGGATGCGGCTAGAGCAAAAGCATGTGTGAGCGACCTTCCCAAGATTTGTGGTAGTGTCACTGGAGTTTCATATATGTTACTGACTTCAGTACTGTTGAAATGCAACCATGTCGTGTGAGGATGCCTCATGGTCACGCTGGGTCGAATTGCTGAGAAAAAAATATATTCATTTACAAATAATATTTCAAGAGTAGTCTAGACTCAACTAAACCATCTTTAAGGCCTTCATGATGATATATTTTACTTATTTATACATATTTTAGGATATACAAAATGTTACAAGCAGTACTTAGGTTAACTTACTGTAAACATGATTTAGTTGACAATTTGTAACCAATATGGTATATAAAAAGTAAGCAAAGATGGATGCAATAGTAGAATCTAAATATTTATTAGGAAATTTCTGAACTAAACAAGTAAATAAACTTAAGACACACTTTAACATTAATAACAACTTTTTATAAACTAAATATCTAATACATACGGTATATACTGCTGTCACTATAAAAATGCTCTTGAGGTATAGTAATGGTATGTTTAACAGGATATAGGTCTGGTATCCCAACAAATGGTATATCTTTCTCTGTGTCATGACTGAGAGGTTTGTTGCTTGTCACTAATATATTTGAAACTTCATGAAACTGTATCAAATCATCCTCCTTGTCAAAAATAGTTCTGCATTCAACATCATTTACAACATATTTCGATAGACTAACTTCTATATCACTGCTTTTTTCAACAAGCTGAAGTATTTTATTTGTTAAAATTTGGCTGCAAAAAAGTATACAATTAAAAAAATAGTGATCAGTCTGTATTCTTTTTTGGCTGAGCATGAGTCGCATTTGCCAATAACAAAATGTACAAAACTGGTTTAGAAATTGTTTACAGATATGAAGATTGTTTCACAAGGATGTAGTGGTTTTAAACATCAAATGTACATAGTATAAAATATTATTATATAAATAAAAATAATATGTGGTGCTAACATATTATAAGTTTTCTTTGTATAGAAATAAAATATAATCATGCATAAAATGGACCAAAAAAAGAAATAGGTATGAAATAAAAAGATTTTCATAATAACTGTTCACAACACTATGTTCTGTTGTGAACAGTTATTATGAAATTCATTACACACATATATGTGTAAAAGTTTCCAGTTTCTATTTTTCCAAAATTTAGAGAGTAATCACCATTAAATATTATTACAAACTTAAAAGTTAACTAAGAGGCTAACTTTTTTGTATATAAACTGCTACATTTACTCTGAAACTTACTGCAACATGCAAGTATAAGTCACACTCAAATTGGTTGATTTTTCTGAGATGAACACACAACATGTACAGACAAAGATTGAAAGAATCATTATTTTGGTTTATATTATATTGATCAAGTTCCCTCATAGTTATTCTTATATATCTTTCATGTACAGCAATGGGTTACTTTTTTTATCATATGTACACATTAATAAGACTCTCATAATGTTATTGGACTACTATAGTTTTATTGTCATTCAAAGGAAATCTTTGATATATGAAATGAACAAAAATAACTTACTTGCGTCTTCTATCACTGATTCCTAATATTCTAGGGAAATTGTATGCTGGTCTTTCTGGATCTTTTATTTTAGGAAGTTTTGTCTGTTCAGCATCAAATACATTAGCAGATAATATGGCTTTTTTAACACCATCATGAACAGCTTTTGGTGCCACTATTTCAGCTAGCTCTTCAATTCTATGTGGGAGCTTATCTTCAACTAAAACTGTTTTAGTGATGACTTGTGCTTGAGCTATCCCTTCTAATAGAACATTTGTATTTTTGAGGGTATAGCAAGGTTTTTCTTTATAGTCGGGATGATTTTCATTTAGTGGTAAAGGTGCTTCATAGTTTCCTACTACATTGATACTAAAAGAAATTATATTATGGTATTATTATTCAAAATTCTGATTATAAAAAGATATTTGAAGTTTGAATAATAATACAGAGTAAAAGAAGCATTTTCATAAATATAAAACTGACTACTAGTGGTATTTTTAGTATGATGATAGTGCACCCGCCTGCTCTAACGATATACACTGGCTTCAATGGTGCCCCATTAAAGGGTATACTGAAGTCAGTTAATCCATTATGGCAAATTCATCAGGAATTAACCGCGATCGTTTCCAGGGAAGACCGTGACCTGACACAGTACAATGCCAAAAATGGGGCCACTAATTCCCTTTACTAACGATCTCCTACCCTGTTTGTGTATAATAGGTTATGAATCTATAAGTAAATATTTAGCTCAAACTATAAGGCTATAAAACACAATTACTGTTGTTTTCGTCCAGGTTTTTCTTTAATAAAATCACGCGCATCTTGTACAGGAATGCCTTTTGCTCGTAACACTTCTTCAACTCCGGTTTCTATAGGTACACGTTTACCCTGTACGAGCCAATGTTTTTTAAACATAAAACCAATATGTTGTCGATTTAAAACTTGGGACAACTTCATAGTTACTTTATTAATTGGTTAAGGGCTATATGTTTAATTTATTTCACAGAATATTCATTTGGTTACATAGGTATGAGCTGAAAAAAATAATATATAATTTTAACAATTTTAACATCTGTACGGATTGTACAGATTAGTGACTACTCGTTTGACATTTTAGATGGGAGTGATTGACGTTCAGACGTCATTAATTTGTTATTGGCATCTAAGGTATCTGTATTGAGCATTTAATCACTATCCTCACGTTCATATACAACGCGTTTTTTTAATATTATGTAATTATTTTAATTTAGTAGTTCCTACGCATTATTATATATGAATACTTAGGATTATTCTTAAAATTCCTTGACACTGTCACTCTCATAATTATTCTAATGTTCATACATAACATTCGTTATCTTGTTTATTCTTGTCACATCATACATACCTACATGGAGAAATTGCGCATATAGATACATTATGTAGGTAGGTACACTTACTAACCGTAGTCAACATTCTTAATGCATGATAATGGAAGAAAAAAAGCACCTGAATCTCAGACAGATACCAAAAAAACAAATGTTTGTAAATTTATATTTTTGACTGGCTGATGAAGGAAACAGGAAACAAGATTATACAAAAATTAATACCTGAGACGTCTTGCCCCCTTTTTAATAAATTCTGGAAAATCTTCAAAGACGTCGCCCCACTGGAGGGATGGCGAGGCAGTGCGTGGCATTTTTAGACACTAAAAACCACATGGTGTACCTGCAAGCGGCTATGCCGGAGCCACGGGATTCGCATATGCATTCTACCCCGACCCCAACGGCGACGGCCTGCCCTGTAGGTGTTGTTGAGTAGGTCCCATTTCACGGTGCTTATGGCGACCTATTTCGTCCTACTTCATAGTGGAGGCGTAGTATTGAGCGCAGTGGAATGTTTTGTTATTTATAAGAAATATATTAAAAAGCTTAAAAGACACTATTTTTTATTGGGATAATTTTTATACATAGAATAATGATAGTATTTATAATGTTTGTTGCTAAGTAACAGCTCGCTAAGAAGTATGTATACTTCTTCACATCCTCGGAAGTTTTAAGAATTTAAAGTTAAATTCTTTAATCCTATTTTGGAACTTAGCTTTTCTAGCCTGGGACCGAACAAGGGTTTCGTTAACATATCGGCTAGCTGTTCTTCTGATGAAACTTGCTGCACATCGAAATCTCCATTGCTAACACATTCTCTTACAAAGAAATGTTTTAGTTTAATGTGTTTAGTGCGCTTGTGATATTCGTATTTTGGGTTATGTGCAAGTTTCACAGCTGATTCATTATCTAGATACAACAACGTTTTTTCAGTTGTAATCAGACTATTGAGCAGACTCTTTAACCATAAAATCTCTTGTGTTGATTCACTTGCTGCTATAATATCCGCTTCAGTTGAGGAAATAGATACCGTTGGTTGTTTTTGGCTTCTCCAACTAATAGCAGCTCCAGAAAGTAAGCAAACCATTCCAGATGTCGATCTACCAGTAGTCTGATCTCCTGCATGATCTGCATCACTGTAACAGATTAAACGTTTGGATGACGATAGTGACTCAAATCTGAGTCCTTTTTCTTGTGTACCTTTCAAATAACGTAAAATGCGCTTTACCAACATTACGTCATTATTAGTAGGTGTTTCAAGGTTTCTGGACACGACACCTACTGCATATGATATGTCAGGCCGTGTGCCTACTGAAAGATATGATAATGCACCCACAGCCTGTCTATATGGAAAATTTGGCATAACATTGTCTCTGTCTTTAACTAAATTTTCTTTAATAATCGGCGTTGGTGCAGATTTACAATTAGTCATTCCAAATCTCTCTAAAATTTTCTTTAAATACGCATTTTGACATAGTGTTATAGTATTATCTTTCTGTACATTAATTTCCATCCCTAGGAAATATGTTGCAGGCTTTGTTGTGATTTTAAATCGCGCTTTTAATTCATTTATAAATTCCGTTCCTGCTGTAGCTTCATCGTATACTACCAGTCCATCATCAACATAAAGACCAAGGAATATTTTGGAATTCTCTCTAACTCGGATGTACAAGCATGGATCTGCGCTCTGTTCAAGCATGGATATTCGCTCTGTTTGAATCCGCTTTCTTCTAAAAACTTTCCAATGCATGTATTCCAGCACCGAGGCGCTTGTTTTAACCCATAGAGGCTGCGCTTTAGTTTACAGACTCTCTTCGTACCATCTTGGTAGCCTTCTGGCTGTTTCATATATAGCTCTTCGCTTACTGTACCGTTTAAAAAGGCAGTAGATACATCAAACTGATATAGTTTCAGATTTTCTTGGACAGCTATGGCTAAAAGTGTTCTGACTGTGCTCAGACGAACTACTGGACTAAATGTTTTGCCCTAATCTAGACCAGGTTTCTGGGAATAACCTTTGATCACCATTCTGGCTTTGTACCTTTCGACAGAACCATCAGGGTTCATTTTTATTTTGTAAACCCATTTGCAGGGTAAGGCTTTTCGACCTTTAGGTAGATCCACCAAATCCCAGGTTTCATTCTGTTCAAGTGACATTATTTCACTCAACATAGCTTCTTGCCATTTTTCCCTATCTGATGACTGAATTGCTTCTTTAAATGTTACAGGTTCTTTGGGTTTGTTTTCAATATCTTCAACTGCGGCCATAATGAAATCATCATAACGCTTAGGAAGATTTATATTTGATCTGTCTCGTAAAGTTCTTGTTTGTATAACGTTTTCTGACAATTCTGATTCATCTTCATCAAATGAATTATTAATAGATATATCATTACCATCATTCATTTCATGTTCCAATAATTGATAGTTATCATTACTATTAGTACTATTAATTAAATTTTGTTGCAACAATTCATTATCGCCCCCATCAACTGTTTCTGATTGTCGAAATTCTTCCTCGTCAACTCCATCAAGTTTAATACTAATTTGTTTACGAGGTGTTTCTTGAAATGAAGTTTGTTTACGGTGTTCATTTTTCAATTCAGGTTTGTTAATACCATTAATACTAAGGACTTCTTTATTATTTGATTTATCATAGAATATGATCTTCATGACTTTAATATCTTTTGAAGTAAGTATTTTGTTTTTCGAAGGTATAAATATTCGAAATGCTTTGCATGTTTCAGAGTATCCCGCAAACATACCAGGTATTGCTTTGGGTGCAAATTTGTGACCATTAATACCTTTGAGAAGAACAAAAGTCTTGCAGCCGAACACGTACAAATGATTAATGCATGGTATTCTTCCAACCCACCGTTCAAATGGCGTTTGGTTCTCAATAGCGCTATTAATACTCCTATTAGATAGATAGTTTGCTGTAACTATAGCTTCGCCCCAAAGTTTTAAAGGTGTATTTCCATCAATCATCATTGCTCTTGCTTTTTCCACCAGTGTACGATTTTTCCTTTCAGCTATACCGTTTTGGTTTGGAGTATAAGGTGCAGTCAGCCTTCGTTGTATACCACATTGTTTTAGATAAGTATCAAACTCTTTATTTACATATTCAGTGCCATTATCGGACTGTAAGAACTTGATTTTATTTCCAGTGTATGTTTCTGCTAATTCTTTATACTCTTTAAACTTTTCAAAGACTTCGCTCTTGTTTTTAATTATGTAGACTCTACTATATCTACTGTAGTCGTCAATAAACGTAACAAAGTACTTGTTTCCACTTACTGTAGGCGTTCTTATTGGACCGCATACATCGCTGTGAACGATTTCCAAATGTTCTGTAGTATGTAATGTCGTTTTCTCACGAGGAGCAGGTACTCGATGAAGTTTTGCTTGGATGCAAGTTTCACAATCATTCAGCATTTCAGAAGTATCGAAGTTCAAGCCTATTAACTTTTTATTTGTAAGTGCAAATTTAAGATCCTTGGCATTCATGTGACCAAGTTTTCTGTGCCACTCATAGATGTTTGATGATGTTTCCTTTTTAGTCTTGCTTGAAACATTGTCATCATTATCATCGACCAGATTGTTGCGTTCTTGATTAATAGGTTTAATATAATATAGACCATCTTCATGTTTGAATGCCGTGATAGTTATTCCATCTTTAGGATTATTAACTGTTGCTTTATTCTTATTAAATACAACAGAGCAACCAGCATCTGTCATCTTGCTAACTGACATTAAATTAGTACACAGGCTTGGTACATACAGCGTGTTTTGCAAGTTAGTAACTGCATAATTCTTACCATTCTTAGATAAAAAGGTTACTGTGCCTTTTCCTTTAATATCAGCAGTGAGTTCTGCTGTCGCAAAGTTTAATTTCTTGGAGGTTTTTTCTAAATTCTTAAAAAGATCGCGTTGATAAGTCATATGAGATGTACAGCCATAACTATTATTAAGTTTATTGAGCTTACTCTCATTATTTTTCTTCCAACAATTTGTACAAATTTTGTGACCTTTGCGTTTAAAAATGCTCCCCTTTCGTTTACAAATTTTACAGGAAGCGTAATGTGCTTCTTCATTAAAAGAACATTCAGGTTCATTATTATTTGTAATTTGATGATGACGTGCTTCACATTCTTCTATTATTTTCGTTTTAAGTACATCAGGCTTTGGAAGTGCGTCGCGTGATTCGATAGCGACTCTGAAATTGTTATATTCTGACGACAGACTGTATAACATCATAAATGTTAACAAATCTTCATTTATTCTGATATGTCCATATCAGCCAGTTTTTCGACAGTATCCATAAAATTGTTTAGCTGACTGCGAACATCGTCTCCTTCAAGTTTTGTCAAGATTAATTTCTTTAATAGAGTTGCTTTTCTTGCAGGACCTCTACTAGCATAAATGTCTTTTAGTTTGTCCCATAATGTTTTTGCTGTGATGCAATTTTTTATTTGCTTCAGTTCAGAAGGCGAGATTATTAATACAAGTTCCGATTTTGCCTGTCTATCTCCTTCTATTTCATCTGAAGTGCTATCAGCAGTCAAGGGCGCTTCAATATATTTCCATAATTTATGTCTTACAAGGATAGCTTCAGCTTGAATTACCCAAGTGTCGTAATTCTCTTTTGTTAAGGGCTCAATTTTTGTAACCGACATTTTATAGGAATTCTCATAAAATCGTTACTGTTTATCGCTCTGCTACCATATTAAGTAAATTAGTGTTGAGCGTAGTGGAATGTTTTGTTATTTATAAGAAATATATTAAAAAGCTTAAAAGACACTATTTTTTATTGAGAGAATTTTTATACATAGAATAATGATAGTATTTATAATGTTTGTTGCTAAGTAACAGCTCGCTAAGAAGTATGTATACTTCTTCACAAGGCGTGTGGGTACACGCACTCACCTGCGGGGCCTTTTATTTATTTATTCATTTGCATTCCATTGTCTGAGATTAATTGAAAGCTACGAAAATAGTAAAAGATCAAATCACATAGATATTAAATCTCATTCCGTAAAAGATATTATTGCTAAGAAAATCATTAATTTATCCTATGTAGAAAGTAAAAAATATTTCCGATGTATTTGCTAAAGCTCAATCTTTCAACCAACATTCTTATTTAACTTTCAAAGTGAATATAATGTAAACTCGACTTCTAATGTATTGTATAAATTTCAAATTAAGATTAGTGTTGTGACACCATCTATCGATATTATATACGGTGATGTTCGATGTATGTTCGTACGTATCATAGTAACAATTTCAAATTTACTAGATTAGAAATTGAGGGGGGATGTTGGACATAAAACTCCTTTGTTATATTGACATATACCTATTATTTGTATATAAAAAGAGAAAACATATTAATAAAAAGACGACTGCGAATAAAATGGTGTTTCCTTATTTGCCCATTTTGTCATAAAATCCCAATATTTTATTTTATTTTTAGGTTTTGACAATGGAATGATGTTCCAACTGGTCCCAACGTTAATACTGACCATGGCATTTTACATCCCCTCTTGATGCCACATATGTAGAGTCACGTGGGGCAAGTGTGCGCACTTAAGGTTTGAAGTATCATATAATAAAATATTTGAAGTTAACTGGAACAAAACAAGGTTTATTATATAAAATATTTAATAATCAACAACTTAAACGCAAAATAAATAATTATCATTTACACAAATTCTTTGGAAATCAACAAAATCAAAACTGTTTAAATGCGCACACTTACCCAAGTATAGGGGTAAGTGTGCGCAGTAGTGCGGGTAAGTGTACGCAACATGTAACATACAGTAAATAGAGTCAGACTCATACGATAAACCAGAAAATAGACATCCTCAACCTAATAATACATCAGTTCAAATAATTCCTTTTCAAAGTTATTGCATTGTTCATGCCACCAGCTCTTACAGATGCTGTATTGGATCCAGTCTTCATTCGGTGGAAATATGTATTTTTCTCCACACAGTGGGCAAAATAATTCCTGCTCATCATTTTATTTATTTTCAGATCAAGTCGTATCTTCTTTTTTGGCAATTTATTCTTCCTCTTGTTTTTTGTTTTTCCAATTCTACTTTATAAGGACTTACAGTATCAATGATTGACTTTTTGCCTTTCTTTCGCCGATTTTGAATCACAGTCATTCATCCAAGAAATGCAAAAGGCCAACATCGGTATTTCTTGGATGGATGACAGTCGTACATATTCATTCCTAGACGAAGGTACACTCATTATTGCGGGTGCCACACTGTCGTTTGCTACCAACCTCCGAAATTAATATTTTAACAGCTTCTAGCTGTTCCTCTGTGACAACACGTCTATCCGGCATTTCTTTTATAATCGAGGCATTTTTTATGTATAATTAAACTCTGAAATAACAAATTGCATCATAAATACAAAGCCAAAGCGGAGCGGGGTAAGTATTCGCATGCGCACACTTACCCGACATTCGTATGCGCACACTTACCCCAAACCATCAAAATAAAATTTAACCAGAACTGAGCAATATTACGTAATCGTCATCACCAAAAGATTAAACACGGCTTATATTACATAAAATGTACTGTTCGATGGTATAAAGCATGATTTCAAAATATAAATATATTACAAAGGAATGAGTCTCTCATTTAAGACAAAAATCGCAATATTTCAAGCAAAAAACAATACTCACTTACGGAAACAAAATGGTTCACCGGCGGACAGTGAAAAAGTTGCACTAAGTATAGCCTTTTGTGCGCTAATGAGGAGGGGTGTTATCAGTTCGTACCTATAAACCGTTTTTGAAATACTTCGAGTGCGTACACTTACCCGCTGCGCACACTTGCCCCACGTGACTCTATAATAATATCTATGGCCGAGGTGAAGTCAGAACATCATGAAAAATGTGAGGAATACCTGACAATATGAGTTTACTACGTTGAAGCATACCGCCTTAATTCCGATAATCTCGAGTTTCATTTCACGCACAAATATTTTTATTCATGGCCATGAGTAGGCATGATATTTTGTCTGGGTACTATATAGTGTCTAAGGTAGTCTATAGATATCCATATCAGTTTACAATCGATTCGACGGTCACCATCACAGACAGGCTGCAAGTTGTCTAGTGACATATCTGTTGGCACATGAGTTGTAAACACTATTTATTGATAATGTGGGCATATTACAATGTAACTACTTAAGTATAAATAAGAACTTACAATCCGCGAGTTACATAGTAATGCAGATAGTGATAGATTTACAAATCACAAGACCATTTTTGATTAAAGGGCATTGATAGTTAAAAGGACTACTCAGATCAATTATTGATACCAGGAATATCAATAAATACAGTTTTTCTACTGTTAAATGTATGGAATGTCAGCAGACTTCCCGAATTAGGTTTCTGTATCTAGGGTATCTATTGAGAATGAAATGAATGCTCTAAAAGAAACAACAAGTCATTTCGTAAATATATATATATTTAAATTTATATCTTCCATCAATACATACAACGACACTTATACATTCAAAATTTGGCCGTAACTACAATGGGTATCACTTGGTAATGGCGTGTGTTTGGAATTCAAGTTTACATACATTGATAGCATACAACGCCTAATAAAAATACAGCTTGAAAGTTCAGCATATACCTACATCGTTTATGCCATAATATCTATAATTCTTTCTCGCTTTACAGCTCGACTAATGTTTATATTAAATTAATAAAACAGATGTCAGAATTCAGTAGTCTATAGGTACCAACGAATACAGGATTGAAAATATGTACTAAGTGGCGACTAAACAATATAGTATAATAGACAGGGAAGACGTTATAATATACTTAATTTAGTTGTGTTCAGAAACATCGAGCACCATTAATAAACAATGTAAAAATTCCGTAAATATGTCCTACCGAAAGCATTGCACTTGAAAAGAAATGGAGTATGATATTGATGGAGAAATACTTTACAAAATAAACTTATCGAAATATCTTCGGTGTATGCTAGGATCTACAAAAATTGAAAATAATACAACTAATTAATTTCATAACTAGTAAGACATTACAATCCCTTACCACGAGATCAGCGACTAATGACGTCACCCGGTGTTGCTTTAAATTTCGATTTTTCTTATATGCATCATGACACAGTTAAAATTGTCTATATAATTATCATTAAGTAATTCGGGTTGAGTTGAAAACCTTGTTTGTGTATATTGTAATATATTGGTGTACAGAATTTGCACAGTGACGAAGTCCTTTAGTTAATATTTCACGATATTTTTCCAATTGGTGGGAAGTTATAAAATAAGTTTTGAAAATCTTTGGACTTTACAGAACTAATTGTTTGTTTAGAAATTTCCATGTCCGTCATCATCTATGTTTTTATTAAACCGCATATTGCAACAATCTGCCAATCAAACATACAACACTTAATACCTATTATAATATAATACCTAATTATTTTTATAAAGTAACAAAATTAACTTATATTTACAGTTATTGTTAAAATTATAGCAGAATTTTACTATTTTAGCACTAGGTAAATAGTTTCGCCCGTTGACTTTTTTCGATAATTTAAAAATTTCGTATAGTACCCTATCTAATATCGGTACATCAGTAATTACTGTTGGATTAGAAATTATTAAATAAGTTAGTGCTCAATACTGGGTGATTCTAACGAGACGTAAATAATATTTATATTTTATTTAATAATTGAATAACAATCATTTGTGATAAGGCACCATTGGTCTTTTTGGTACTTATTTATACATCAATATAAAATGTGAGTAGGTATAGCATAGACTTTCCATATAAAAGGCATAATATGGATATTGATTTGGCTGTAGTTAGTAAGTATTAATAACAATTCAACTGGTGGTTGTGTATGAGATCAAATCCGACATCGTTATGAGACACAATATAATACGACTTCAGTTCTAGAATAACACCCCTAAAAGAAGTATTAAAAGCATTTGTCACAAATTTTTATTCACATTCTTGTTATCGAAGTGCCAAAAAACTAGAAAATTTATATCTAATAAATTTTCAAGTTTTTTGGCACGAACTATCATGCGAAACGAACTAAGGTTTTTATCCATAAATTGTTGAGTGACTGAAAATATAAATTATAAAACATTTTTTTCAATAATGGAATCTCAATAAGATAATGTTTATGGAAAGAAATGTACGAGTACTTTAATTCTGTCATTGTCTATAAGTGTATAATAAAATTTATCACATGATGACTTTTCACTTTTCTATAAAGCAGCCTTCATTACAATATTAGCGAGTACCATATAGTTTCAATGTATGCTCAATTATAAAATATATCTGTATAAAGATAAAGGAACGCAATGCGGACATCGGTCGAGCTAACTGAAGGGTATTTTCATGACATCAGAGTTTTAAGCTCGTTGGCTGAGCTCGTGTGGTATATCTGTGAGTGTTGATCGCTGTAGGTTTGAAGTGTATTGCGATCGAGGCGCACAAGAGTCGCTCAGTCGTCATCTTTCTTTTCCATTTTGGGTTCATACATTGCGTGTAACTGCTCCGGCGATATTCTGTAACAGAATAGAAACATAAGTTATAAGTAGGCACATATTTCCGTTAAATAAATAACTTAAACATTTGTGAAAAAATAAATTAAAATCAGTAAAAAAAATGAAATCAGAATATTTATATAATATTTTTACAATTCTTATCATGCTTTTGTACATGAAGATGCAATGTTAAATCTAGCAATCTATATAATAATATATCTATTTAGTAGGTAGGTCAAATATATGATCGGTAAAAAACATTAAAGTTGAAGAGGTAAAAAACTAAAAAATTACACAAAAAGAGCGTCGTGGTAGTCATTTACAACTAAGATATAGATCGAGTCGTGAGTTCTAATCTCGCCGACAAAAAATATTTTGTGTATTTATTTTGACTGACTCTCTGGTAATGGAAACATCGGTAATCAACCAGACAAGATAGGCTCAGCTCTGCCGCGTTGGATTCAGTTACACTTGGCGAAGTATAGACAAACGTAAAACGTCGACGTCGAGAGACAATAATGCCTCTAACTACCTCACCCTTTTTTTAATATGAGAAAATCCTCATTGAGACCCGCCCGTGTCGGTTGACAGGTACCGCCGGACGGGGGTCCGGCTACCGGCTAAAAACCCCAAGGTGTTCTTTCTTTTAACCTTTTGTCTAACTCTGACAAAGGCAATCTTTAGTAATCTTTAGTCTTGCCATCAGGATGGCAACCTAACCTGACGGCCTATTTAGGTTAAGTCTACAAGGTATGGTACATATAGAAAACTAAAACAATTACCCGAGCAAGCTCTGCAGGTCGCAGACGAAGCGGTAGACGTAGCGCTTGCCGGCTGTCTTGTGGATTATATTCTTGTCATAGTAGTAACGTAGACCACGTGACAGTTTCTCATAGTTCATTTTCGGCTTGTTTTTGCGAATGCCCCAGCGTCTCGCCACCTGAGCAATAAAACAGCTTATTATAAATATTATATATACATAGTATTTATTTTTAATAAATTCAGACAAACTTAATACAGGCCCGTAATGTACCTAGGGATAGTACGTCTAAACATATAATTCTTTACTGGTGCCCCACCAGCGTATACGTAGGCGGATGTAACTCTCCATTATTATTAATTGTTTAAAAATATGGGACATGGTCTATGTTCGAGTCTTATCGTTGGTTTTATCTATTATATGCGTTGCGTTTTAGCCTTATGGGTGTGCGTTGCTCAATATGCGAATTATAATTGGGACGGGTATTCTAAATAGGAACTAATCTATAATTATACAGAAATTTCTTAATATTAGTATAGATTGCAAAAAATACATTAAAGTGAGAAGTAAAACAAGACACTTACTTCATCTGGGTCGGTGAGTTTGAATTCCCATCCATCTCCGGTCCACGAGATGAACCCCTGGCAGCTTTTGTCGGTGAGGAGCTCTAGCAGGAACTGCCACAGCTGGATGGGGCCTGAACCTGCACATATAGCACACAGTTGCTTTACGATATACGACATATTCTTAACACAGAACTTCAATGTTTTAGTTTTTTTAGGTTTGATACTGGAAATATAATTGTATGAATGCATTTATAAATTCCCTGCAACGATTTTGCTGTAGTTCATTTGATAAGGATTGGCTGTCCATAGATTGAGATATGTAGATAAATGACATAAATACATTTTGTTTGAAAACTTAATGTGTACATACGCCAATACCTCTAATATTATCTCTATCTCCATATATGTATGGGATTTGATATCGAATATAAGTCTAGTGAGAATCACCTAACTAATTAACCTAACCTAACAATTCCTAATTAGAGACTTCATCAATATACCGTCACATTGCATATGTCAAATTCCTTTTCTAAGAAGATTCTTTTTTGTTTTAAATAGATAAATTATTTACTCATCAATTACAAGATACAGAAAAAGAAATTGTACAAATTAAAAAACTAGATCTGGCTTTATGTGTCGCAAAGATGAAGAGGACTCAGCATAAAGCTACAGATAATTTTGCAGACGACTTTGAGTCCACTTGTGGTACTTCAAGAAAGACGTGGACGTACCGGTGAAACAGGGCCCTGATGCGGGGTACGCGAGCTTGTCCTGCGGTATGAGCACGTGCTGCTCGCCGGGCCATTCGCCCCATTCGGCGCAACCGCCACCGTACTCCGGTGCGTAGCTTTCGCCGTAGCCCTCGCCACCGTACCTTCCGCCAGCACCTGTAATAACAGATCCTCGTTGAATATATTTATTTATTTTATACCTATATTATATAGTTTAAATATTTCAATATATTCATCCTTTACTAATGAATATTTACCGATAGACTTCCCCGATATTACATGATAAAGTATGGAAACTCTATCTGGCAGCAGCTCAGCGTATAGTGTGCTTGTTTATATGGGATCGACTATTATACTATTCTGTCCTAATGTACGTGATTTGCTTGGTCCTAATATTAAAATAGACTAACATCAAAAACAAAACTTATTATTCACAAAATGTAAGACATATTAAATGTTTTAATATACTGTATGACGCTACAATAATTATTATAAGGATGCCCGTGGCATTGCTAAATCGGTGAAGGTATACAATTTCAAGATACGCAGTTGTTGAGTTGAGTGGAATCTTTCGTGTCATGTTTCTCACACAGCTTTTTTCAAGACCCGACCGGTTACTAATTGGTACCGCTTAATTGATGTTATTTCGGTCCAAGTAACATTGTTTTGGCATCATTAAATTTTATAACTGAATCGTCTTAGTTTCATGATGCCTTAATAAGATCATTTAAGCATCTCACGTCTAGAATTTGTTGAGGACATTAGTTATATTGTGACAATTTAGTGTCGTAACTCCGGTTCTTTATTGAATGTAATCTGTGTACTCGTAAATGCAACTCGCACATAAAAAGAAGTTTTATAAACTTGATGGTAGCAATCTGGTCTGAATTAAAAATTTTTCATTTGAGATCACTTTTATAATAACGATAATTTTTTTATAATGTGCACACATATATTGCGAAAAATCACATTATGGTATACTGTTTCATGATTAGTGGTTATTGTAGTCAATAAATCCAGTAGTTATCATTAGCGTTTTCTTCAACTAAGGCAACTAAGGCATTTGGATAATCTGGTTTAAAATTAATCGTTCGATTTGCTTGAGTAATGAGAATAACAAGTTTCAGTGTTCAAAACATAATTTAATAATGCATTCTGGGTCTTCCAGTTATAAAAGAAGAGTACTTCACCAGTCGGGCTGTTCCAGATTCTAAGCGAGAAACTTTATACTACTCTACTTCACTTGCACATAAAACGGAAATTTAATTTCATCAAAGGACTCTAAATGCCAAAGTTTGATTGATAGAGCATTGAATTTATAATTTGCTAAATACGATTAGCTGCTTACAAATACAAATATGTAAAACTAGTTGTCTCGTACAACCCTGTCTGCATCACACTTACTTGACAGTTACCACTATATTTCGCCTAATATGCAAATAACATTTTTAAATTATAGCTTATGGTTTATGCTGATGTATAAACTATAGCTATTACTATAAAGTTTCATCGCTCGTTCAGTAGTTTATGTAAGAAGTCTTAACAAACATCCATCCATCCATCAATATTCACATACTTTCGCGTTTAAAATATTAGTAAGATTAATGGACTTGCCTCTGGGATATGGTTTGGTGTACGTATGTGGTTGGTACTTGGGCTCGTGTGTGAGCAGGGGCTGCGTATGCGTGTGTGCGTGGTGGTAGTAGTCCTCGAGGTAGGGCTGGGAGGGGGCCGCGGGGGGCGCGGGCGAGTACTCCGGCTGGTAGTACTCGTCGAGAGGGGACGCCGCCGCGGGCGCGGGCGCTGACGCCGGTGCTGCCGCGCCTCCTGTAGCCTCCGTATATCCATATGCGTTTGTTTCGCGAGGCCCTCCTGTTGTGTAGCCTCCTGAAAATAAACATAAATTTCTATTAGCATTTCGTTTCGTTCCTTATGAAATATGGCGGTCGTTGTTGCTTGTGCAAAATCATGCATTGATGACAAGGATCCAGTGTTTTTTTATGTTTGAAAATGGTATAGTGCATCCGCCGATAACGATATACACTGGCGGTGCCCACCAGTGGCGGATGATAGGATGTTCAGATGAAATCAGTCAGTAGACACAGGCACGTGCACCATTTCATTATCATCCAATAAAAGATACTAGCAATTGGGTTACTGGTCCCCATTACTGTCAATCTCCTCCCCGCCCAGGATCCAGGATATTCCTAAAGTTTCGCTAACTGCAGAATAAAAGTTCACCCCGAAAACTTGATTGGTATTCGTATTTGCATGTTCAGGGTCAGAAGAATGACTAGAAAAAAATCAGGACGCGGTGCATGTCGAGGTGTGTGCGAGGCTCGGCGTACCGAAGCGCGACGGTCGCGGTTCACGGCGCGCCCTTTGTTCTGCGCGTGCGCTGCCGGACCCACACGTACCGCGCCCCCTCCCCCTCCGCTTACCCCGCCACTTGACAGCAACCGCTGCGGCGTCGTGCGTGCACGATATCGTGTTGGCATAGCAGACATCGATTTTAATTTCTATGTATCACTATTAATCTGATTTTGCGAACTTTGGTTAAACGCCATTTTTTTTTGGTTAATCCTTTTTGAAATCAATTGCAATCCACTAGACTAGATCCAATCGTTATCTACAGTTTCTTTCTGCTGGACAGAAAGAAACGTGTGGTGCAAACAATTTATATACCTATCTACTATACTGTCACTCAATCAGTTTTTAGTAATATTTCACTAACTTGGTATGTATTTACCAGTAATAGGTACCTACTATCTTAATGAAATTCTTAATTCTATTTTAATCATGGCAATTGAACCAATGTTGTGTCATTTTACATGGTTCTTTTCAATTATAACATCTAGATATTTACATCGTATCACCATATAGGTATATATACAAACCGGTTTTTGTTAAGTTTATTTATATCTATATTATTAAATAAGTTAAAGATGTCATCATATTTACAATACTATATTATTAATATGATGATACCTTTATTTTATTGTTTCTAGAATGTGATACCCTTCTTATTTCACGGTCACCTGGGTAACTTATTGCAAAAAGTTAGGTATCTAGTAAGTAGATATCTATAGTCCTATAGCTATTCTCAACCACAATGCAATGCATTTGAACTTTTACAGTTTTATGATAATTCTTTAGTGTCACGACACAATTAACTTGATGAGTAAAAATATAAATTTATTTAATTAAAGAATTTAAATTATAAAATATAATACAAATATAAAAATAATGTAAGTACCTACGTAGTTAAGAGTTTAATTAAATGACACATACGATTATATGGAAATTATTACATTTTAATTTTAGTAAAAACTTATGGTTGTGTTAAGCTATGTGCATTACTCTGTGTATAGACAGACGGGCAGTATGATAGGTACAAACAATAAAACGTGCAGTACCTACGTAGATATCTACACAAATGACAGTAACGACTAGTGTCCAAGACTACTGCTTGAACTCCTATTACTCTACGAAACAATATGGTCTTGGTCTTCATGTGTGAAAGATGATATAACAAAAAAGGGAATATCTAACTAACGAGATGAATGATGCTAATAAGGATGAATGGAAAAGAAAAAGATATTACTCCGACCTTAAATGAATGAGATAAGGAAGAAGCAGATGAAGATGACTGTCTATTGGAATATCATCCTGAGGACTAAGGTATTAGCCTCGTAGTCCAAACTCTGTAATTTCACTGCCATATTAAATCGAAACATTGATCACTAATATAGTAAGCGGATGAAATAGTTAAATAATAAGTTAATGGATGAAATAGTTGAGATAAAGATATTTACTCACACAGACGCCATTTTTACATGGTTTATCTCGGTAGAATAGAGTTAATGTATTTTTAGAATGGCAACCCTACTGGCTGTTCAGTAGTGTGTAATATAATGACATGACCTATAGATACATATGTATGTATGTACACGCAACGGGGTCAGTAATCGCGCCATTGTGATAGGTGACCACTGCGTGGCGGACACTCCGTTGATGTCCAGTGTTTGTATGATTATGAATAATAAGGTAGACTGTAAAAAATCGTCTATCGCGTCAGCCTCACTTATTTCAGTTGCCAAGTAGCTTGCTTTGTATGTTTGTGTTTCGTTTGTTGGATGGGATTAGGCAGTAAAATTAAGGGACATTGTTTTGTCCCAAATTTATCAAAAGCACAGTATGCTAACTTCCATGAAGAGAATATTCTGGTATAGACTGTATTTTTTGTGACATTATTACAGTTGTACTATACAACTATTTACAAAAATACGAAAGAAAGAAAAATAAATGCCTACTAGGGGAGAGGGTGGCAAGATGGGGTACTTAAGCTTTCAAGGTCAATAGCATAAAAAATACCGTAGTGAAACAAATATATTTATTTTATAATTAACAACTAATTAATATAATTCTAATATTTGGTGTCATTAGTAGGTTTAAGTAACACGTTTAAGAGAAAAAATAAAAAATAAAAAAGAAGTGTTTTGCCCCGTCTTGCCCCATGGTGCTGGTAAGATGGGGTACCCCCTAAGGTAAGATGGGGTGATGAGAATGATCATAGAGAAAGATGATTATTCGAGCTGGCAAAACTCGCAGACATGTATGGCTTTGTCATCATCATCATCTATTCCTGCGCAACTATTATGAGCCCATCTGCCACATAATGAGCATGATATCCACCCTTCAATGGAAACGGAATATATTTCCTCGCAATACATACACGGTGTGTTCCCCTCTTCTTGACTTTCATCTTCATATGATGAAACTCCTCGTCGTATTGCTCTTTTGGGTGATGGGCTGTTCTTCTTTAATTTTTTATTTTGAGTTTTTGTAGTAGTTTTCTTCTGTTGTTTTAATTCATCTTTTCTCTTTTTTATCTCTATTTTCTCTATTTTTTTCTGTTCAACAACTTTTTTTTTTTGCGAGCGATTACTTCTAATTCTTGTTTGTAAGGAGACGACGTGATAATTTCTGTTTTTCCACGCTTTTTAACAACACGAGAGGACTTTTTAGTAAGCGGAAGTGGATATAGTTCTTTTGGAGAAGTCAAAACAAAGCTACCCCATCTTACCTGCAGAGCCCTTTTATATAAAAATAAAAACAAAAGCAAAACAGCCAACAATCTTTAGGAAACATAATGCATACCTTATTATAGGTTAGTTTAAACGTCAGTCACAGCAACACCTCACCAGCTAACGTTATTTAATAAACCACAGTCACGTGTCAAGCCAGAAGAAAATATGATAAGCAACATGCAGTAAAATACTTATTTTGAATTTTTTTCGACACTGTGCACTTGTGAACCACTAATCACCGGGCGACTATTAACGGTCATGGCGGCGCGTCGCACGATGAATGAACGAGTGTGATTGGTCAATTAGAAAAGTGAATTTCGCTGGGTACCCCGTCTTACCCACTACCCCGTCTTACCTCCCTCTCCCCTACAAGGTTATAAGTAGGTATCAGGGGTACCTAATCGTAAAGTCTGTCTGTCTTTCAACTTAGTACCTATAGGTACTAAGATGAAAGACAGAGTGATTATGTACTCATAAAACAGAAATCATTCCATAAAGGGACTAGAAAGCATCATTTACATATATAAGAGAAAGTTTGTACTTAGATAAAATAGGTTTATTTAGTACCTAAGTACTTTAATTAAATGTTATAGTAACCATTAATATCAAAAGATTATTTTAACTTATAAGTATATTATTAATCATTCATTTAACGACAGCATTAACCACATAAATAATACATTTATTTTATTCGAAAAGCAAATATTTCCTTTTTAAATAAATTAACTATACCTACTTTTCTCTATATCTAAGTACTATTTTCTGTTCTCCTCTATTTTTAAACTTATATTTTTACAGACATATTACATTATAGAATATATTAGGAATCGCTGTCTTTAAAATTTACAGCTGTAGAGCCTACAATATTAAAAAAAAAATCTATTGTATGTATAGCTTCTTTAAAATATAATAGTGTTTACAATTAACAAGGAAATTATGAAACAACCACATCTGCCGTAATAAGAATATTATAATACGATATTTTCATACAGAATTGATCACGTGACCGGACAGGTTGTATGAACGTTTTAAAAATAATATCCATTTTCGACTTGTCTTTGAGCAAGGCATACCTAATTATGTCGAAAGAGAAAGGAGTATATTGGCTTTAGTAGTATTCCTATCCTTTGAGATTAGCCATATACCTCCTTAGACACATCGCTACTATGCCCTTGGAATGTAATGCATAAAAGAAAGGTAAGAAATTTCAATAAAAACTTTGTTTACGTACACAAATCTGTGAAACAAATGAAGCGTCACAAGAAGTGCGTGTAAAAAGAACAAAAGAGCGGGAACAAATCACTGCGGGCTGTCAACTCGACAAATAGAAGTATTTTAATGAAGTGAGATCCGCTCATTACAATTCCCCGGGGCTGTTGAAACAAGACCAATAAATTTGTGAAAAAGTAAAAAGCTCAGCCAGGAACTGACCCGGTGACCTGCTTGTTTCGTTTTCACCAGACGTGTAGTTACAGAAATATACTACTTCGTTAAAATAACTCTATTGTTTTTATTTATAAACTGTTCACGCTTTAGTTATTAAGATATCGTAATTAGATATAATATGTATTACATTATATAATTTATTTTACACAAAAATACAGACATCAATCTTACAGGATTAATTTAGTACACAGAGATTCATGTGGGCTTGATTAAAACTCCTGATCCCTGACTTTATAGTCAGGACAGTAAACCACTACGGCACGACATTTTGGTATATTAAAAATATATATAGGCATATAAAATCCTACCAAAACTAAATGTTCACTTATTTGTATAGCAGGATACTTAGGTATAAATTCAATTATACAAGATACTGTATACGATCATTACTTTTGCCCGGCTGTGGTAAATACATCTGGAGAAGTAATCAATCATTATTACGCTAATGAGATCTTTAAATACATCACTTCATTTCTGAACGAGCACCACAAAAATGCGCGGTAAAATCAGCGAGAGCACGCGCGGGGCGTGGGGCGGCTAGAGGGGGGGCGGGGCGAGCCAATCGGGCGCGGCCACGCCTCGCGCGCCAGGTCGAAAGGTCGCCACTCGCACCGACCATTGGCGAACTGGCGAACTAGCGAACCGACATCGGATCGAGATTTATTCCAATGAGATTGCCAATACTTCCTTGGAAACTGCTCAGCGATGAAAATGGTCCGGAATGGAAACTGCGTTTCAATATTTGTATCTAACATATACCTATATGAATTACAACCTCTGCCCGCGGTTATACCCGAGATATTTGTAGCCTATTTGTTGTTCTGATGTATAAGTTATTACTGTAAAGTTTCATTAAAATCCATTCAGTAGTTTTTAAGTCAAAGAGTAACAGACATTCATCCATCCACACTCACAAAATTCCGCATTAAATATTATTCAGACTAGCGACTTTCTTTTGGTCTTTCATTGCTGCTCCGCTCCTAATGTTCGTAGCGAGATATTATATAGTCTGTAGGCTGTTTTGAGCTATTAATCACTAAAGGGGATTTTCAGTAAGGACCAGTTACTTCCGGAAATTAGCGTGTTCTAGCAAATAAACAAACTTTATAATATTAAATAGTAAATATTTATTAATTGCAAAAGACTGGCAGTATCTACGTTCTGTAATTTTATCAGAAACATAGATATTATGTAGATACCTATCTAATTCCTTGCTGTTGTAGTGAAAGAAAATTTGAAGTTATAAAATAGGTTAGCATTTTTATTAAATGATTATCTAAAAAAAAAATAGCAAATGATTATTTCATCGAAACGACTTGGATCGTGTATCCACGACCATCGATATATTTATTTGCCAACCTATTAGCCAATCGTCACATTGTAGAATCAATACCATAGATAATTTATTTATTTGAGCGATCAACAAGACAAAACAAGACATAATATGAAGTTACAATTATTATCTCCTACTCTACGTAAAAAAAAGGTATATTGTGTTAACTTAATTACTGGTTGCAATTTATAACAATAAATAAAATAAAATAATTATAATTGTTACCGACTATACCTACCTAGTATTATTGTGAATACACGCCACGTATGAAGTCGCTGGTATAAGTAGTATAGAGCTACACACATATGATCATATATTAGGTGACAGTGTGAGAGGCGACATTTTCCCGGTACGCCAGGCAGTACAAGCTGTGCAGTAACCTTAGACCCCGCGGCAGCTGCGACGCGACTGTGTCCACGTTTTTTTAATTTATTTTTCAGTGTAACTTGAGACCCGCGAAAATATTCTCGATGACTTTTTGGAACGAGCACGCGCTGAGCTCGCCATATGGTGTCTTAATGACAGACAAGTGAGTTTTTATTGTTACATATTTGGCTTTTCGTTTTCGTCTTGAAATTTCGTATCATTTTAATGACATTGCTTGCAATAGAATATACATAGGTGGTTACATATGTTGCTACTAATAGTTAGAACGAATAATATATTTATGCTGCTACATAACTAATACGGTACGATAACTGTATCTAACAGATATGAATGTATCACAGTGTAAAAACAGAATCTATATTTATTAAGCTGTGGTAGTATACTTGTATATGTCCAAAAGTAAAAAAAAGTTTAACAATTACCTATCTAATAGACAATATTTACACAGCACTTCATCTTCATCTAGTCTCAACTAAGTAGGTATATCTATGTGACTATAACAATCTACTACCAATCTCTCATCCCATATCCTACTAATCAGAAATGTAAATCAATCTATGTCTCTATATATGCATTTTTTATAATACTACATAATAAGATTATAATTTAAACTGCAAAGTAGTATAGGAAAATATTCTAGTGCATACAGATATATTTTGCTGTAGAATTCTAGAATAATTTCGTGAATTAACGAACGAGCGCGTTGTACGTCGCGCCAATTCCCATTTCAGAGCGGAAGTCGAAATATGATTTTTTAAAATTAGAAGCAATGCCGGGCGCAGGTGAGCTCCTGGTGACAGCCGCGACGTCGTTTGAACGTTGCTCTGTTTTGACATTAATATACTGGCCTCATTAATTAATTAAGTATAATTTTTATCAATTTAGGACATTCAAGAAAGAAAAGAATTTTAGACGTGCGTTATATCTATACCATAGGCATATACTAAATATATATATTTACAATTAGATACAGTCGAAATAAAGTTGTAACATAGGGAGGCAGATACATATATATTATTCAGTACATACTTATGTGCATATACCTATTTAGTTAAATATTTTTAAGACTTAATCAAATACTTAAAAATTGTAAACCATTTCTATTCATTTGTAACCATTTTTAATTTTACTTATATGTATGTTAACAATCTGGTAATTTCTTATCGCCCTTGGTTCTACTCACATGTACTTTCATGGTACACATAATATCGGTAAGAATAAATAAATAGTTCTCTTAGCTACTAAGCTTATAACTATAAGCACATTATCTAAAGGAAGTAGGAATAGATTTAGTGAAATAATTATTAGAATAGTGTTATACCTATTTCAGGGATATTTAGTTAACAATGCAAGACTATGAGAATAGTCTCATAGTCTTGCATGCTATAAGCATGCTATATAATATAACATAAGTGCTTTTTTATTATGTAGGTATATTTTCAATTAAGTCTGTTACTGATACATCAATATAAATACATAATATAATTGAAATAACGTCTGACTACCTATACATGTAATGACGTAATAAAGCGATATCTAACAAATGAAATTTGCACATCTCTCATGAGGATGTACGAATATCAACAAGAAATTGTAAACATCTTATTA
The DNA here is from genome assembly GCF_030625045.1 of Achroia grisella. Classification (NCBI taxonomy): domain Eukaryota; kingdom Metazoa; phylum Arthropoda; class Insecta; order Lepidoptera; family Pyralidae; genus Achroia; species Achroia grisella. The sequence continues at coordinate 899,866 of NW_026712925.1, forward strand.
ATGACCTATATTCGTAAATGCAATATATTGTTATTACTAGTTTATGCTATGTTATACTATGGTTTAGTTTTGGATCGACTAATATTTTTGGCATTCAACTATAAGATTATTTTTCAGTACAATTGTAATAAGTTAGCAGCTGAAAGATAGAGCTGAAACGCGGGTGTACACAACTGACACTAATATAATAGAAAAAATATATTATTGAAAAAATGTGACAGAATATGAAAATAAGAGGAAATGGTTGTCAGCGAGTGGCGTTTAAATCAAATTCAAAATTGGAACATCTTTCGGCGGGAAGTGTTAAATATTTTAATGTCGCGTTGACGCTGTTTTGTCATGTAGTCGCCTGCTTCCTAATTATTATTTTATTATTTAAATGCTTTATAAAATTTATTTCATGTTCGAGTCTCAAGATTTGATTATTAATATTGGAAATTTGCTTACAAACTTACATACTTTATTAAATGGAACACTTATGTCGTTTGCATATGAGATAAAGTTGTAAAATCGTCATGATGTTTTTGAAAAAAATTTCAAATATAGTAGTTGTATTTAAATAGCTATGAATGTTAGTAAAGTTGAAAATCAATTTGCATACGTACGTTTTGTATTAAATTTATTATATCATTAGATATTATTAATATTTTCCGTATAGACAAGCTCAAACGCTTAGCAACGGGCAACGGGCACCTACGTACTAGTTTAGGTGCCGTTTGAAAAGTTATTGTCGTGCATGAGTCAAGTTAGTTTAAAAATAAAAGGGTACCGATACATTTTCCTACATGAAGCCGATGCGAAATGAACTAACAGCAGATCGACCGATATTTATTGCCTATAAAATGTACGGCACTGTGATAATCAAATACTTTATTAATTCAAGCCGAAACACCTACATTTTGTACTGAAATAAAGAGTAGATTTTTTAGTTACAAAAATACCGGGCTTACAATAATATCCGGTCGAATATTATGTTAGCATTAATTTATAATCAGACTGTCGCGGCAGATGGTAATTTAGATTTAACATTATAATAAATAGGTATTATAGTTGTGTGACGGGTGTTCACATTGACGTGTCTTTATTTGCGTCTGATCGTAAATAACAATTAGGAATTGATTCAGATCGATTCATTAGCTATAGATATCACATTGCTACGGTACAGGCATACTTATAAGTCGTAAACTGTGTTCGGATTCCGGACAATCAATAAAAGTTCTCAATTCTGTCGATAATCGTTAAGCTATTATTGTCATTACAATGTCTAGACTTCATAAATAGAAGAGTTATGTTCTCATAGACAAGGCATACCGATAGTTAATAAATATGAAAGAACACGAATCTGTGTATGTGTATATTCATTAATAACCTTACAGCAAATATGTATCTATAGTAATAGATAATGTGAAATAATACCTAATTTCAGTATATATAATGAATGTATTTATAAATTAATTATAAAATGGATATGGCTTCATAAACTTAAATATGTAATTGGGAATCTTAACAAAAACAATTATGAATTGAATATCTAATGGTCTATGACAAATGTTGCGAATGGTGTGGTATATGCCGTGTCTATGGCTTTAGTTGGCATGTGCGGCAGGTGCTCCGCCACCTGCGCACGCGCTGGCGTTCGTTACAAAAACCGACCTGTGAACACTCGCTGACCCCCATGCTCATAACTGATATAAGGGAAGTTATTTACCGACATTGTTATAATTATTTCAATCCGATGTTAAAACCTTTCAAGCGCTATCAACAACAAAGTCAGGACAAATTATTTTGACTAGTTGTCGAAATTCGACCACAGTTAATTGAAATTATAAGTATGAACATTATTAAGGTTCTATTGTCTATGATTTGCATCACGTATTATTATATCATCATTACATAGTATAAAATAAAGTCGCTGTCGCTGTCTGTCCCTATGTATGCTTAAATCTTTAAAACTACGCAATCGATTAAGAAGCGATTTTTAATAGATAGAGCGATAGAGGAAGGTTTATATGTATAATACCTACATGCATACCCGGGCGGAGCCGGGGCGAGTAGCTAGTAGATAATAATTGACTGCCTCTATTTTCTTTTATATAACTTGAATGACGAACAGTCTGACTGATCATCGCCTTCATAGTTACATGAAAATTAAATTACTGACATTTTCAACGGTTTTAGTGTATATTATAACAAGATTTACATTTCAGAGCGTTTAATCATCTATTGAATCTATATTTTCGTCAAAACTGAAGGATATTTTTTTGGATATAAGTTTTGATTTGTATATGTGATGGAGTCCAGTATTTGCATTATCATGATGAGTAGTCAGTTTAGTTTTTTTTACGCAATGGATCTTGACGAATAAGTTAAACTGGAAGGGGGTGAGCTAAGAGATGAAAGTTTATGCATATAAAGTGTCGAGTCATAGTCAGTAAAATATAAATCTCAGTAAGTAGCTAAACCGAACTTATATATTATGAACTAATGAGCAGCTGTAATAGAATACGCTACTAGGGAATAATGTATGCGTGAATAAGACAAGTAAGAAGCGTGGTGTGTTAGAGACGGCAGGATGTAGCGGCGCTAGGAGGACGGAAGCGGCGCGGACGCAATAGGGACGTGATCCGACGTAACATCAACTTTTTATGGGCCAATTTCATGGTCACATTGTAATGTCGCCAGGTTTTTTATAATAATCAAAAGTTGCATAAATTATAAATCGTAAGTCTTTATTTGATTGTTAAAAAGTCAAATAGTAAAATATTTAATTTTCGTAAATAAACCAACAAAAAAAAAAATATATTAGGAGGGTTAGTAAATATTTATGCAAGTAGTCTTTATGCATATAAGTTTCGATAAATTCGCCTTATATGCTATAAAGATTATTTACAATATAAATAATATAAATATTATACAAAATCTTTTTGAATAATTTCATATCAAATATCCCTAAACATATATATAGATATACTAATTTGGTGAGATATTCTCCGAATTAATTAAGGGTAAGTGTGAATGTTGGAGAAGACAGTGCTGGCGCGCCAGCCGGAAGTCGGAATATGAATTTATGAATGGACGACTGTACGTGACTGGCCGAGTGACGTCATACATGTATGGGCAGTATACAACGTGTACGAAATATGGATGTAGATGATCATGTATGGACTAACGAGTAACGACCCTAATCGCTAACTAAGCCTAAATTCTAACTTTATACCAGGTATTATTATTAAAAATCATTAAAGATGAAAAGCAAAATAAATAAATACCATGTTTCAATAAAACGAGAGAATATTCGAATGTAAATAAATAAATAAATAAATAAATATTGTACTCGTATTTATATATCTTCATGAATATATGGGTGTCTTACAAGGCCTGTTTTATACACGTATCTATTAGGTAAATGGTAGAGAATGTTAATTGTATGAATCCGGCTGTATATGTACGTCTAGTCTTAGTGGTCTAACGTTTTAGTATACCGCTTTATGTTCGATGGTCGCGGGTTCGATCCCTCGCACGATATTAATATTTGTATTCATGAGTATTATAGTTTGTATCGGTCTGGATGTTTTTATGTATTTATATCAGTTGTCTAGTAACTGCAACACAAGTTATGCTTAGCTTAGGACTAGGTGGCGCTGTGTCAATTATCCGGAGATATTATATAAATAAATATTGTCAACGCTGTGCCTGACATCGTAGACAATATAAAAAGAATTGACATTATTAGCGATTATAAGAGCGACTTTATATGAGAAAAACCTAAAGGGCTCATAACTACAACGAGGAAACCTCCATCATCCACGTAGGTATACAGAGATTGTTAAAAACAGAGTACAATATTATATACATATTCGTAATGCAATTTTAATATGATATAGTAAGGTCAGATATTTTCCTTTTTATAAACGTGTGTTTATGTTAACTTGAGTGGTTATTGACCTGCTTTCAATATAGATTCTAGTCCCTTTGAACATAATTATCTTTTAAAAGGTTTTATGTATTAAAAGATCGCAGAATATATGACGAGATGTTATTGTCTAATATTATTTCTAATTACTGTAAGTTACAGCATACCTATTTGGTGTATATAATATATGCAATATGTGATCGGTTATTTTAGTATAATATCGCGCACATGTCCTGCAGGCGCGTGTCTCACAGCTGTTAGACAGGTGTTTCTAACGCGAGTTTGTTTGCTCTCTCATCAAATACCACTGATAATGAGGAATTTTATTAATTAAACATATTATTAATATACTATGGATGGATGAACAATGATGTGCAAGAATATATTTTTTAATTATTTCATTATTTATTGTCGCTGCATTTTGTAGATATGCGGAGACATGTTCTAGGAATATGTAGTAGAACAATTTACAATGAGGCAACATACCAATATATAACTTTGTTTTATACTTTTTGATTAGAGAATAAAAAAAATAAACTTTAATTATATTAATACCAAAAGAGTTTCTCAACACGATGTCGATGTCAACAGGTTATTATTAAATGCTAGATTGGACTAGATCGTCTACTCTACTCTATAAACAACTAAAACTCTGACTTCAGATACGCCTACTTATTAAATTGTTTGCAACTAGACTAAATTGCTAATGTAGTGGGACTAGACTTTAATGCCTCTCTTAAATATTTCGTAGTATATTTTAGTGTTCGGATGTAGTAGTTATAATTTGATTCTGCATATTCTGTATTTATATAGATACCTACTTACATTACTGTAAAGTCTACGATATAATTTCGTATTTATACTGTAAAAAAATTGCTAAATAATGTAATAACAGGAAAGTGTTTAAATAAATTTTAATTGAAATCAAATAAGTGATATTTAATACATATATTTGTCTAAATATAATTAGATAAGCATGGATTATGGAGCAAGTCTAGTTTTTTAAATAATGTTATTATACAATTGTTGATATTTTCGTTCTTATATACTGAGAGATAGTTCAGTTTAAATATACCTATTCGATACTGCTACCTAGATATTTTGAAGACATTTATTACTTGCTTGTATGATGGACGCTGAATTACATGTGGTGACTGTTGAAAATATACATTTTACGATGTCAATGATCCCTCCACCTTCTTTGTATGGCACAGTTTGAATCATCTAAATCTAAGCGACACGTCTGATTCAAAACTATTTAATTTGAAACGTTTACAATTACGATCACGTCAGTTGGGAGATTTGCAAGACGCTGCAAAAGGAAGGAACCGATTACTACAGGAGGTGAGCGACCTGTACCGTTAACTCCAGGCTGTTAATGGTCACCATTTCTGACCGTTCTTACCATTCGCCTCGGCATCGCCTGGACACGAGTTGACATTGATTATATCGAACGCTAAGCCACATGAATATTCATACAATCACTGGTATTAATACGCGATTGGCATAAAATATAGGATGACATATTTCGCGTTGATTCGATTATACTATAGGTAAATATCCTCATATAAAAACACGATATTTGTATAATTTATTATAAATTAATTAAATTTACGTATCTTTTTAATGGACTAGAATGTTTAATTTTGTGGTTATATGCATAATATTTACTCGATTACTGAAAGAGATAACAATAAATATGACTACAAACAGAAGATAAGCATAAAAACGAATCGTTTGAATCACCTCCATTTATAAAATCAATTAAAAGAGACAATTATTACAAGTTCTATCTGAAAAAGGAAAAGAATTGGTTTTTTATACCCTATTAATTATCAAAATTAATATAATTCACATAGATAGATATAGACATATAATACAGTAGTCAACTTTATTAGGAGACGAAATTTACTAACTTTTGAATTTAGGTAAATGGAGAAATTTAAATTTGTAAGTTATGATGTTTACGTAATCCATGCGAGCTAATGTAATCTGTGACAATTCTTTACAATATTGCAGTAAAGCTTTTTATGCGTGTCACGGTGCTGCGACGGAAGCGGCGAGGTGCGCGCGCGCACCCCGTCGGCCGGATCCAACATGGCGGCGGCGAAAGTGCTTCCGGTAGAGCTTCTCAATGAAGCATTGCTTATTTTTAAATTAAACATTTGTAATTTATGTATGAGAACTATAAGATAGTATCTGGATACTTAACTGGAGTAATTAATAACTGTATTCTAATAAACAATATATTATTAGTTATGATTAAATAATATTCTTATTACGGTAGATGTGGTTTTTTCATAATTTCCTTGTTACACTATTATATTTTAAAGACAGCGGTCCCTAATATATTCTGTAATGTAAAATGTCTGTACAAATAAAAGTTTAAAAATAGAGGAAAATAGAAAAGAAGACTTACAGAGAAAAGTATAGTTAATTTATTTAAATAGGAAATATTTGCTTTTCGAATAAAATAAATGTATTATTTATGTGGTTAATGCTGTTATTAAATGAATGATTAATAATATACTTATAAGTTAAAAGATTCTTTTGATATTAATGGTTACTATAACATTTAATTAAAGTACCTATTAAATAAATCTATTTTATCTAAGTACAAACTTCCTCTTAGTAAATGGCTAAATATAAATTTCAGAAAATAACATAAAGACTATATGTAACTAAAATAAAATGTACATATTATCATTTTATATTACTTTGCTAATTGCAATTTAATTATATTGTTCCAGATCTATTTATTTTATATAAATAGTATATTTATGTATAATAATTAAGAACATCATACCTGTAGGCAATATGTAGGAGGCCTCTGAATATATAGTATCAATTGCGGAGTCATACGAGAGCCTGTTTTGTTCTGGACATTGTAACTTCCCACTAGACACTGATTGTTCATAACTGAGCCTGGCGAGGGCCTGCTCATAGTTAATTCTAGTGTCTCTCTGCTCATGACCATCTGTGTAGGGCTTATTCACTTTAACACTATAGTCCGTGAAGTTTAATTTGGTAAGTGTCGACATGGGTAGGTCTATGGGAGCCGCGCAAGGGGGCAAGGCGGCTTCACGCGGCGCCTCTACCACCAGCATGGCGAAGGTTGGCCACCGCGCACTGCACTGCACTTAACACTTCATAGCACTAGTTATATTAATAAAACGTATAATGTCCAGATTATCTAAAATATTATACTGTGTGCTAAATAAATTTATAAACTTGTATTATTTAATTGCATTAAATGTTATAACAATACCGAAAACATTTAAATTAGATTGACGTCTAACACGATCGTCGCTCGTACGCAAAGACGTATGTCGATCGCGGAGCTTTCCGTTGATTAGTACAGTTCGTAGCACCAAATCGTCTCACGCCTAATCGCTTACTGCAAGCTTTCGGGCGGATCGAGAGGGCGGCCGCGGAAAATACGGGCCGACGAACGCCGAGTGGGGACGACACGTTCCGAACAGACCCGACGCGGTCCGGAGAGAGCCGAGCACAGCCGCTGCGACCTGTCGCGCCACCTGCTGCACAACCAACTGTTGCGCGACCGTTGATTTTTTGCTAACCTCACTACACCGTGAACGCTAAGGCACCAGTACTGAATTAAGACCAGAGTTCATAGATACAGATTATACATTCCTAAAGTCAGATATTGGACATTAAAAGAACCTATTTTTCGGTAACCAGAATTTCACACAGAAATAGGCAGAACAGGTGATCCTGAATCAAAGTACATAGACTAAATGATACGACAATACCTATTTTGTAGTATAAATACAATTTATTCTTAATGAGTTGGTGTAACTGTTTTTCCTGTTCCTTATCATTTAAGGAAAAACAATTAACAATGGCAACAAATATTTTATTGTTAGATGCAATGAATGCCATATATAATTAGGTATGTATTTTACCTACAACGGTACCACTTTAGATAGAATTATATATTCTTTAAAAAAAAACAATTTGTCTATGAACAAATTACACGCTTGACATAAGTAGGTAATGTACATGGTTTTTCTTTTAACGCAAACAATGCAATTTGTAATTTATCTTGGTTCTTACTTAAAAATTACTTGCAAGTTTCGAATAGTTATCACTATCAGTGATCATTGTTTTAAGCAGCAACAAAAAAAGTAATCTGCGGTTTAGATTACGAGTTAAATAGTTAAAAATGCTGAACCTGCCACGTAATGTATGTAATGATAGTGACGCACCTACATAATTGCTTGTTAACTTAGTGGAAAGGTGAATATTTCGATTGATACCGAAATAGACAATAAGATTTTCATTTTTGCATTTAGGCGAATACCTACATAAATGATTATCGGTATAGTCAATTAAGAATTTTAGTTTTTTTAAGTTTTTTTAGATTAACATGGGTCTAGAAGTTCAGAAACGTGTTTCCGGTCTGCCCGACCTACATAACAAATTACATTTTTAATAACATATGAGCACCAAAAGATTGGCATGTAAATTTATTTATTAGGTTATATTTCTATTGTGGTCATCAAGATCGTCATTTCAATAATAAAAAGGGATCCCATAATAATTTATTTACATTAATTATCAATATAATTTACAGATATATTCCATTGTAGAAAATCATAAATAGGCGTACTCTCAAAAGTGAGTCTTTTTATAGCAATAAAAAGACTCACATTTGGGATTACTCTTTTTATGAACTATCAGTATTAATTCTGATAGTGTAACTTTATTATCCTTGGGGTAGGGAGAAATTCATGATAGACCTTCACCATCTATTATCAGTACAAGCACACTCTTTACGTCGACATAGATCTTAATTACATATAATATTACATTACGCATGCGCGACCTTGACGCTGATTCCCATTGTTTGATAGTTGTGTACGAGACTTGGAAACAACTTGAATTTTAAATTTAGAATAGTTCCATTTACATTCTTTATGGCATCGACCGTTCCTTTTAAGTACCTAGTTATAATTAGTTTCATTTTAATTTCATTGAGAATACTACTCATAGTGACCAAGAAAGATATTATATGTAGGCAATGTATAGAAATTAAATGGAATGTATATATATACATATATGCATGCATCTAACATGTTCTATTTGGATATTAGTAAACCTGAAGCAAACGATATCAGGCTATCATATTTCCACTTATTACGTATAGAGGGTCTGAAGTATTGTACTTGTTGTCACTTGTATAAATACTTCTTAGAGGATGTTGACAAATGAATATCAGGACAGATGTATCAGAATATCAATTTCGTAGACTTTAAACATTTTGTGGGAGGACACGAGCTATGGGGCGGGCCTGTACCAAAATCGGGTCAAGTTACAAGGGGTGTGGATCACAAAAGGACGGGAAGGTACGATAATACGTACCTGAGCACGTGTGATGCCGGATATGTGGCCCATTGTCTGCAGAGGAAGCATTTTCGATGTCGGAAGATGTGTTTTTTGTTAGCTATTGATGGCTAGGTACGTATAGTTATGCTAATGATAAGATAACAGATTTTTTTATAATTCAGAATTAATGATTTTCTATTGTTAGAATCGATATTTGATGGTTTGTTTTTCGGAGATTGCTGTTCACCTAAATAAAAAGAGTAACTTGATTATTCATAGAAACTCCTCACCGTATCAATTTCATTCGACTTTTGAATTTAGATTAGAATTGTATAAGCTCTATAAAGCTCTATAAATAAATGTAAACTCGAGAAGCTACTGTTGGTAAAGGAATATAGTTTCAGCAATCGGTACATTGTATGTACCTACTCGTAACTTATAACTTCGTACATTTTAAACGTGGTTACGTTTAAAATGCAACAGGCATAGAGATGACAAATCGAAAGTCACCCATAAGATAGAGATTAGGATTTAACGTCAGTATTTAAAAAACACACACACAAAATACTTGTTACCATAGGCGTATCACTTGAATAATTTTGGGACTACATACACATTCCTACACATATGCATACGTCGTATAGAAAAGATTTTTACGTATTAAATTATTGAGGTATGTAACTATAAGTAAAATGTTTTGTCTTTATTTGTTTTCTTTTTGACAACCCTAGTTAGAATAGAACTGAGAACAAGTGGAACATACGAAATGCAATTATCGGTGCGGCGATGGCGGCTGTGCCTGTGGCGGGAAATAGCGCGGGAAATGAGTTTTCGATATTTGAATAAATGCACTGAGGAAATAAACAGGTGCAGGATATTGTCTATTCTCGTAGCTATAGGTAATACAATCCCATATATGTAGTCACACTGAGCACTACGCTTTTCGTAGTATTACGTTATACACAAATAAATACGATTACGAATATATTATATTTGAAGATATACAATTAATTATTATAGACAGTAAGTACAGATATTTCCAATTGGTAATTCTCGAATTTGGATGAGGGATGCAATGCAATTTGATTCAAACAAGAATGAAGGCACGGAATACTATACGATACAAAGTAGCTTGTCGGCAAGAGAAAAGAGTCAAATTACGCATGGCATGAGCGTACCATACTGTCGATAGCAAAAACGCATTGCGATCATGAAATAAGCTGGCGGCTGATCGATATTCACAAAGTAAACTCCAAACGGGCCGGTTTAAATTTAAAAATACAATTTACCGAGGAATTCCCTGCTTTGAATTACATTAAGTGCAAACAATAAAACAGTGCGGGCGTATCGGTCGCGGGCGTCGCGGCAGCCGACGGAAGTTACAGATAAACAATCTTTTTTAGATAAAACACTGAAAAACACTCCATAAATCTGTATAGAGCATTGGGAACACTTCATCCAGAACTGCTAGAGAGGGGATAATGTTCGGTTGTGTAAATAAAGCATTGCTCTTTAAACCATAGAATGTGACAGACTTGACGGCTTTACGTCATGAGGACTTCGCGCGTTAATTTTGTAATAGAGCACAATATCGCGTTAGGTTTGTTAATTTATTTTACTACTGAATACAGATGTTTAGTATTTAATCACGCATAAGAGATAGATAAATTAGATACAAATAAAATAGTTAAGTTACTCTATTGTTATTCGGAATAACACAGTATTCGAGTATTTATATTAGTTATAAACAAAACACAGTATTAAACATACCATAATTTTAGGTAGTATTAAAAAGTGGTCCACATGTCTTTGTTCTTTTTTGTGGGATTTGTATTTTTAACCTTTGCACTAATTATAACGCAGCACATCCGTTCTTCACGATTATACAGAATTAATTTAATCCTTAATTAAAATTCAATTTTACGTGTACTATTAGCAAGGGTCTAAGGTTCATGTATTTCCTGTGATTTGAAGGGTTTGAGGAAGTTGTATATAACATACACTGCCACAATTATTAACGTTATTTATTTTAAATGCATTGTAATGAATATATTTAAAAACATATTATAGACAAATCAAACGATGTTTTAGTATAATGCAACTTTCATAATCGAGTTCAGCGTCATGACTTCGCCTTAAATTTTATTGGAGCGTTCGGGACGTCACTTCCGGAGTTAATAATTTATTTTCCGCGTCCTCCGTCATACGATGAGATGGCGTGAGATGCGACATTTATCCACGTTTAAATTTGGAACATTTTCTGAGAACATTATGATTGTGACATATTATTCTTGTAGTGGTGCTATAACTGCTACGGACGACCTCGGACCTACTACTGTATTCGTGTCGAACGTTTATCTTTTTATTAAATATATTAAAATGATATTAAAAACTGACATAACTTGTTTGACAAATTGTATGCAATGCGTAACTGTTCACAGCTGTTATATTTTGACACTTCCTTTTCCTAGTTAACTATATAACTACAGAAGATGAGTCGTATTATATAATACAACTAAAGGCTATTTAAACATCCATATGTTAGTTAAAATTTAACGCTCTTCACTAAATATAATGTAATTTCCAAAATTTCATCCATTTTTTAAGTACCTTCCAATTTTTCTTTTTTCAACTAATAAATAAACGTACAAAATAGTCTAATATGCAACATTCATTCGGCGCATATACAGATTTTATAATGTAAAATTAAATAAAAAGTAAAAAAAACCTATCATTGTATAATTGAAAAAAGTTATTATTTTACAATGTAAGAAGCAAAGCATCACGTACTCGTTGTAATTTTATCGAAAAATAAAAAAAATGTCGATAAGCGTATGTCATATGAACATGACCCGTGTCATGTATTGTTGTGACAGCCCTGGTCGGGGGCAGTTGCGAAGGACAGCGCCCACTACGTCCGCTCCACACCCCGCGCGCCCCGCCAACTTCGCAAACTGCACCCCACAGATAACATTATCGGCAACATGGAATACAATGACAATGATTTGTTTCACAGGATTTATGGTTCGACAATAAACGTAATTATGACGATATTTATTTTTTATATATATCCTATTTATCTGTTTCAGGATACGACTAGCGAAAATAATTAGGAGTCGTTCGTTACACAATATTGCTGTACAGTTGTGTCCAAGGTGGTAATACGGGTGTGTAATAATAATAGCGTTCAATATAGTTTAATGTATATTTGATAACAATATACTTATATTAACCAACAAGCAGTACAATATAAAACTATACGATTATTATAAAATCTTTTGTAATTGCCAGATTTTGTAAGGTGTTGATTCCGTAATTATTTATTGTCACTTTTTGGGAAAAATCCTAATAAGTTGCAATAATATAATATAATTGCAATGCAAATAATATGGGAAATATACCCATATTCTTTACATTGCAATTTATTGCACAATAATAACTAACTTATGGATCCTGTTAGCCGTTATAATGAGAGAGAGAGAATGGTCTTAATTTGTTTTAAATATTGACTGCATTCAATAGATGTTAAGAAAATATTCTTTAATTTGTACGAGCTACCAATGCTGGAGTTCACACGAGAGAATCCCTCCTGACTGATCAGCTTGCCGCAATCAAGGGATTTTAAACGGACGACAATTAAAACGTGCTCTACCTAATAACGGGTAATGAAGAGTCGTCAAATATTTGTTTTTGCTGGGGATTCCTACAATGAGCGTAGAGAGCACCGCAAATAACGCAATTAATTGAATTCGGCATTACAAAGGTGCCGCCGGCGGGCTTTGTCGGCGCCTCCAGACGCTTGCAACCCGACACTTATATTGAACATCGCTCCCATCAAACGCTGAAAGGGGCGAATTGGCACAAATTTCAATATCTCTATTCTCATAGTTATAGACACAGCCGAGGAACAAGTAATGTGCAATGAGAGTACCGTGCTCATAGGCACCTGCATTTAGAGAATGCTTTAACTTTTTATATATTTCAAAAAAATACGTGAGAAAGATTTGTAAAAATTGTGAATGTAAGATAATAAAACGTATAGTCAGACGAACCGAAGATACCAGTAATTGCCAAGAATACGATTATTTTTTTCAAAAGTTATCTAACTATAAAGCCTATTTAAATAATCTATAATATACAAATATTTAAGCAGGCATACTGCGCCGATCCGAAATAATGGGATAAAGTCAAGGCTGATGATAACACAAATATTTAAGTTTAATTAAAAACACATCGTAGGTGAAATAGGTAGGTAGGATACTAGATCAATCTTCTATTTTAGCTTTAATTGTATTTTGTGCTAACTACTAACTGCGCTGCTGCTGCTGTTTATTAACTTTAAAAAGTATTATTGTAATATTTCGCATTCGACATATTACATAGGTAGTATGTTCATTACATTCTGTTAATTTATAATGTATGTACATTGATAAGCATTAATCTCAATTCCATGAACTCTTTTGACTGAAATAACAATGTCAAAATATAGATAGAATGTTATTTAAAAATTCCTTATTTATCAGTAAATCTTGTATTGAAATGTCAATATTGACGAGTTGGAGCTATAAACATCTGGAATATTAAATTTTTCCTATGTCAGATTGTTGTCTGGCCCTTTACTCTTTGTTGGGAATAATAGCATTGACAAACAAATCAGATTTGGAACACAAATCAACGACACCTGAAATACATGAATAAAAAGTAGATTGAATGGGCACTTCGCGAGAGCCCTTATTATGGGCTATTGAGGACCCTTTCACGAGTTTGCGAGCACCCTACAAATGCTTATGTATATGTTTACATGAAGGCACCCCTTGCTCTTTTCGTATACTATAAGAGTTATTTCTTTGCCTACCTGCCCCAACTTTTTTGGCTCATTGACAATGAAGAAAGAGGCGTTCTTTATGGATTTTTGCTTTATGACAAGATCTATTTTGGATAATCTTGTTTGATTAATACTGAAAATTTACAAGCTTCAATATTTTTTCAAATTAGATGAATAATAATAAAATAATAATAATCCTGTATAGATAAGCAGATGGTGATAAGATAAGATAAGAAAATGCTTACATATAATAATATATGTATTATGAAAATCATCAGACTAATATAAACAATCGGGGGGAAGGGGATTGCTAGTAATGTGGATTGATAACCCCACTGCTAGCAATGTACCTTGTCAGGTCGACCTCCACGCGGTTCCCCGTGGAAACCATCGTGTTAAATTCCTAGTGAATTTATCACTATGGGTTAACTGACCTGACCTCATGCTCATCTTATCATCCTCCACTGGTGCCCCGCCAGCGTAAACCGGTATCGCAGGCGGAAGCACCATTCCATTATCATCCAAAAAAAAAAATATAAACAATCATTCTAATGAATACAAATGTTTCTATTGTGCTTGGATTTCAACCCGCAATCTTCGGAAATTAAGGCGGTATACTAAACCGCTAGAACTCTGAGGCATATTGTCTAACATACTCTAAAGGTCTTTCATATTAAAAATAAAATTTTATAACACGTCTTAAAAGTAAAACTATGTCAGTTAAATCGTTCTCTGTCAATTTTAAAGGTTATTATAGTAGAGACAATGATCATGGTTGAATTGCATAATACAATTCATTCTCCTGTTTTCATCCTTATTTTTATACAATATTATTGCATTTTCCCTCTCTTTCTAGCATTGTTATTATTAACAATTTTCGTAGTTCAAGCTTTGAAAAGGTTGCGCACGTGCGCGGGAGTGTGTATCGGGTTGCGTTTGCGCCGGAAGTTCGCAGTTGAGTCACAATGGCGGCCGGATGTGGCTCCTTGTAATGCCACGTATCATTTTATTGGTATCTTAGAAAGCCCAATATTTTTCTAGCCCACACTTCATTTCGATTGACAGTTAAATAGACTCGTGCAAATCAGACCCCCGATGATTAATGATGTGAATTTCGACTACGCATTTATTTTAAAAAGTAGTTGTATATAGGCAAATATATATAAATATATCGATAGGTACGTCCATTTAAAAATAATCTTACGATGAACTTTATGCTTGTACTTTTCTATACATATAATCTAGAAACTTCTTTAGATCAACTCATTGCCATTATTATATTGAACTGGCACTTATCTAGAAATTTCTAGCTTAAAACAAAATTAGCAATTGCTTAAAAATTACCTACCAGTATATCCAAAATATATAGAAAGAAACGAAAGTAAGTTAAATGTTACCAAATATAATTCTTGATATCGCGTAATTTACTGTACTTATATATACTATAATATGTACTTATTTTATATTAAAAGGATAAAATACACATAAAATTAGTGGGAAGTCGTAGTTAGTAATGCCGTCACCACAGAGAAGTTGAAATAACAGTTCATACGCTTTATGGTGATAAATTAACATGATTGGTTGCTTTATAATACAGCAGTCACTTTATTACCTAGTATTTCATAAACGCGTTTTAAATAGGATGAGATGACTCAAGTTACCAATTACAAACTATGATAGTAATCTGTACGGTTGTCGATTCATATTCTTGTTGTAACATAAAACATAGGTATGATATTTATTTATTTATTAAAATATTTTATTGCGATCATTTAATATACAGTTATTTTCATAATATATAAATATTTTTAATATCTATATATAATCCCGATATCAAATCGAGACCGTAATAGAGAAAGTATATTATACACAAAATTCATGTTGGGCACGACGGAATTAGATTCTCAGTAACAAAAATGTTTAATTGAATTGAGAACCTGCGGAATCAAAAATTAGTAGTAACATAGAACATAATATTGTAGTATTCTTGTAAGGTCCGTAGTAAGATATGTCTACGACTACTACGGCGTAGCACGTGGCCACGAAATTTTCAGTATGTCTAATGGTTTAGTGGACGACGAGGTGATTTCGCAGTAGTGTGTTCCGTGGCGTACGTCCGGCGATTAGTGAGTACGCAACTCAACCCGAGGATGTGCTACAGGCGAGCGATCGCCCTTGCGACAGCGCGGATGCCTCGAAATTGCACCAACACAACATTAGCTATATATGTACTTACACGCCTTATTAATACGAGTGCAGTTGCAAAATATTGAATTTATACGATGAGTTTTTGTATGTTAACCTTCAGCATCGTCGACCCAGTTGCATTAGTTCGCAACGCTCGAGTTGACGCGAGGACGATAGAATTTCGCTCGTAAACACAACGCATGTGTAATATCGACATATGTACCTTTTGACTGATTGCAGCTTCTGTGCTAGTACTTCTGTAGTTCATGAGTTTGCAACTTGCAGTATAGCACGGAATTAGAAGGGGTTTAAAATGTATTTCTTGTTTTCCTCTGATGTCATTGAAAAAAATATTGTGAAATACTATCGTAATTACTTCAATAAAGAAATTTAAACAAAAAGTCAATAATTACACTGAAAAAATTTAATAAGTAGTAAAATAGCACAATATATTTTTGTGTAACATTAGAAAAGACCGTTTAATTATTTACGATACGATTTATGATTTAATCTAAGTTTGTATCTATGTACTTAGACTTTGAACTCTAAACTAGTCACTGCAATAACTAAGACTAATTTCCATATAGTGCTCCTAGATAAAAATTAGTACTAATAAGTTAATGTATACTATATATAATATTATAGTATTAGATTGAATTTGATGTCAATAAATAATTTTTGTAATACAAGGCACGGATATGCGTGAAAAGTTATGACAAAGCGTATCACATATTTATTTAAGGGGCTGACGCACTTAGCTATCAATATTTCATATGAATTAGGTAATTGTATTTATATCCATACATGTCAATGGTTTAAATAGAAGATCACTAACCACGCCACACCATTACCGGGTCCGGCTCAGTAGAGTCCCTCGTCCGGGAGCTAGGGTGTAAGAACATGTCTTAACCAAAATCAAAATCCACCATGTTGGATCACAAACACACGAGTCACACGGCACTTTTTTAACACGCGCAAATCAAAATTGAGCAATAGGCGAAAATTGTATATAAATTTTAAAAAGTAATTAGGAAGACTAAAATATAGAATCAGAGATTCAGAATATGAATGTTACCATCGACTAGATCGTCGAATAAAGAACAATACAATGATGAATACAAACACAGTGAGTCCTATGACTGGCCACTGAGGTCGATCGCTTTCCACTCCGCGAATGTGGAACGAGTGGGGCGGATTGATCAACTCTCCTTGAAGACGTACTTTTGAGTCAACCTTCATGAGCAATTATGTTCTATATAATTTTGGTCATAAAAGTCCTTACCATAGATAATTGAAGCATTCTCATGAATGTATAATTTATTTCTATTATCCTTTCTTATCAGAGATTTTATATTTCACATTTACATTACATACATGTTTAGTTTATAACTTAAAAAAAAATATTGTAATATTGAAAACTTCTTGTGGAATTAATGTATACGAATTGTTATAATTTTGAGATGCATAATTGAGAAATGTATAAGATATACATATTTTATTTCTACCAAGAAGACTGTGATTCGAGATAGGATAGTCAGTGACAATGTCATCTTGCATTAAGAATATTTTAATTTACTGTGATAAGGGCTTGCCTATGGAAGAACCTGTAAGGTCTTTAATTCATTAAGAAATAGTCAATATCTCTCAGTTTCGAAATAGATAATAAACTATTTTGGAACTGAGAGATATTTACTATTAACCAAAAGTGCAAATTGATATATCATATTCAAAGTTCTCCTCCTTTTTTAACTATGGAAATAAATAATTTGAGATTACATATTATGTAACTAAATAAAGTGGAAGAATAAACTTCGATCTTTATTTTAAAGACAATAAAAAATATACAAATGAATAGAATTAAAAATAACCGGTAAATGCATCAACGTAATAGAATAATTTTAGCTGAAATGATGGACAACGTAAAGACGATCTGTAGACCTCGAATCGTCTGAAAGAGAGCGGAAAAACTACGCCAAGGTCACCACAAGTTGCGCCACATACGTCCACCCAACTGGAAACTCTGTATGTGCTATATTTTTGATATTTACATACAAAGAAAACTGTTTACTACGCACAGACAAAATTATTAGTCATGGTGAGCGCTACGAGATCGTAGCACTCCACCACGGTAGACTACATATGTATTGGTTATATTATATTACATCTTTTCCGTAACACGTAAAATTTTTAAGTAGTTATTTTTTAATTGAATTCATCATTTGATACTTGATTTGAACTTCATGATATTGATAATCTCGTAATAAAAATCTGTTTTTAAACTTATCTGTGAGGACTTTTTAACATGTCATTATTAAATGATATCATGTTCATTAATTAATATTACTAGTAGATATATAAGTAGTAGTAGTCATATATATTTTTTTAAAAGTATGTTACATCAGTCTAATCGTTTTCGTCACCTAAGCTTTACAGGTTCTAAGGTTAGTCAATCTTTTACTTTACCTTACTGCTGGATTATTTCGATGTGGGTGCTTTTCCACTCGGAAGAGCTCCTTTTCCAAAAATCCACCAGTGTACATAAAGAATAGAAAATTGAAAATTATGTAAAACCCAAGATTTTACAACGTGTTATTTAATCATTAATGCCTTAATCTCGTAGCAATGATGTTCCCACTTTACTAATTTGGTACGTGTAGCTATTATTAATATCAATGATATAACATCAATTGGAAGTGTAAATTGGTTACACAAACGTTTGAACATGAGTTGGGGACCACCCGTGTTAAAGATGCCGAAGAGGACTCTTGTCTACTCTGTTAATTTATTATTTCAGTAGCTGCGCTCGCGCAGTCAAAACATCCCACGACGATGATTTATAACGCAATAAACACGCGTTTTATATTTAATGGAAATGGGCTTTTACATATGAGATTACGCAGCCAACCCCTAGATAGTAATTTTGATTAATATCGAGTTTGTTTCAGTCTTTCAAATTGCAAAGTTAAAATAGCTTTGCTAGTTGAGTTAAAATGTTTTTTTATATAAAAATACAAAGCAAAGGGAATATGGATATTATTATACAACCCTACCCTATTATCTTTTTATTAATTTGGATCAAAGAATAAAGAAAACCTGTGATACAAGAATAATAATAATTAACACCAGCAAGAAAATACTCTATATTGTATGTATCCATAGATATGTATTACTAAATTTGGTATATTCATTATAAGTTTAAATATAACTGACAAGCGTTTAATATTTGGGGTACAATATTTAAAAACCCCGAGTGCAAGATTTTATAACATTAATAAATTCTTGATTTGACAAAGAACTAATAAGTATTTATATTCTCTTGATTTATTTAGGAGTTTAAAATCACAATATTCAGTATGTTAGCTCTGTCATAGCTTTTAAATTTATTTGTAATGTATGTTGTAATCTACCAATGTAACATATAAGTTTGTGCTTTTTTGATTCGTTAAACCTGTTTTGACGAATTTATAATGTCATAATATAAATTATTATACGTATACATATTTTTTATATTTAATATACGATATTGCCATAAAAATATTTATATTGAGATTTTTAATCGCAAGTCGTTACTCGCTAGAGGGGTTATCGAGAATGGTGCTATAATGAGGAGTAGTTTACCGCTTCATACATAATGACCGATTCGCTTATCTTTATGGGTTGATAGCGACAGCTTGTCATGGTGGCTGACTAGTGAGTGGAACTGAGATTTTTCTCTCTAATCGACATCGTTTCAATACAGTATGTACGAAAGGATATACTTACATTTATGTAAATAATAATATTACACTCGTTTATAATATTCATTTTTTAATTAATATACTAATTTTAAGTTTGTACTATATATCTATATTAATATTTTAAATAAAGAGATAAATTTTGTCAGTTTTGATGTTAGTGGTAAACTCCAGTACTGTAGCTATATAACATACTACTTTACATTGCGACCAGGGGGAGCGGAGCTGTAATGAAAAATGTTGCTGTATAGGGAAAATATGAAGCAAAAATATTGCGCGGGTCAGTTAGTTGGGCATATAGAGAAATATAATTTTTGTTTCTGTGTTTATTTTTAGTGTGAATATTATTTTCATATATCTATATATAATAAAATATTGTTTTCTTTATGTATGAACAAATTAAAATTACTATTTCCATATCTATTCCAACTATTTTATTGTTTATTCCAATGTTAAAACACTAACTTTAAAAAAATGTTGTAGATTGTGTTTTTAAATCCCTAATTTATTACTTAATTTATATATTTTGGGCACCTTTCTTTTGTTACAGTTGATTGTAAAGTGTGTGTAAGTTTACTTTTTAAAACTGTCACTTTGACACTGAACACAAGTATGATCCGCAATTTGAAGTCATAATATATGACATCCGCATACTGCCTGTAATATAGATATGTGATCGTCGCGCATCTCGTTGGTGTTACGCATCAATTTGTTAATTGATACGAATTCTTATTGCCTGTGTAAGAGAGCATAGAATCTAAAGAGAAGTGCATATGAAAATATAGACTCACCAGTATTGTTATTATTATTGTAGTGATGTGCCGGAGGTGGTGGAATGTAGTCCGACAGCTCGGGCAGGCATACGTTGCTCTCGTACATATTCGGCGGTACATTTGCAAGCAACGAGCGTTCCTTTTCTACGTCTGTGACAATGGACAAGTAGCGTGATAAGGACAAAAACATTACTTTTACAGAAGTGCAAAAAACACAAAAGTACAAAGTCAGCGTGGATATCTCTGTCTCGCCTACTCAAGAAGCTTGCTTTTATAATATTGCAAGGCATAAAGAACACAGGAGTAAGGAGTGGTAAGAACTAAGGTCGTCAAATAATAAAGGGATGCCGTAGTGTTGTTCATATTATAGAGGCAGATTGAGAATAATAGATTACTCTAGTTTTTCACTATGAAGATTTTACGGAAGGACCTGGGATTAGGTGGTAGTATTTTGTATTGCACGTATATATGTACATATACGTATACATAGAAGATTCCTGAACACATTCGTTTGTATAAGGATCTAAGACATTACCATTATACCATCTATATGACGTGACTGTCATGAGTTTTAGAAAATGTATAAAAATGGTCCATGCAAGTTTACCTTTTTGCAGTATTTCTAGATGTTCCCACAGTATGTCGCCCATAAAAGCAGGTGCGCGGGCGACGAACTCTTCCCGTCCCATGGCACATATGTCTTTGCCTTGCGCCCGCGCAAACTGTTGCAGCGCTACGCCTTCGAGGGAGAATTCCCGTGCAGCCCAGCGGAGCCACGCAGCCACGGCACCCTCGCTCCATTGTCGGGGATCTAACGACAAAATACATAATTATTAATTCATTAAATTAATACATTTTTATTATAATGGTTTCTGATTTATTTGATAGCCTAGGTGATCTAGCACCACCTTAGTCTTGATGGTTGAGGTTTCGATTCTGACATATATACAAGTATTTGTATTTATGAGTATGATTGTTTGATTGATGCAAAAAAAATACTTATGGTCTTCTATCAGTTACTTAGTATCTATAGTACAAGTTAGTTTGATATTATAAATTGTCGTGGGTTATTATTATTGTCTAATAATACAATTTTAAACAAATAGTTTCAAATTCTTTACTACATAGAGAATTTGTAAAAGTTATCTGCATGGATGTATCTTGCCAACCAAACAAACCAAGGAGGGATTTGACTGTATGCTGTATTCTAGTTTAAATTTATATTATAATTTGATTGAATTACTTTAATCAACATAAACTATAATTTGCAAATTAAATATATCATATTTATTAAATAAATCATAATTTAATTTAATTTATTCATATACTTACATATATATGTGTATGTACACAGATATATATTTTAAACGTCTTAGTAATTCATCGTTTGTAACAAAATTCCTCATCGATTGCAAAATTTTTCGTCATCATCATCATCATCGATTTAAAATATTTTTTTGATTGGCACAGATGTCGCGTACACATATACATAAAATAGAGCGAAATAGAAAAAGTATCTTCTTATTCGACCCCGGTTGATAAATGTAGTCCGGTCCTCTATTAAATAGTCATAAATGTACGATTGTCAGTGGGTGGCGATGCAAAAACGATTAGTCGGGCACCGAACCGCCGCATTGCCCAACAGCGGAACTTACCACAGCCAGGACCGGAAACAGAGCGACCTTCACGCCTAATGTACAAGTAAACGTATGTCTTTCTAACAGTTAAAGAATCCCATTATAAATTTACAAAAAATTATAATGTTTATTACCATCTCGAGTTTATTATTTCGATACAAATTCGAGATTCTATTTTTTCAAAATATATACTTATTTTCACATTTATATACATATCTAAAAGAGGATTGATTCTGAATAAACTTGTTCGTAAATAAAAATTCATACGAAGAAATAAAAAAGAAAACGGGATGTTCAGAGCTCGCGTCCATCAATCAGAACTCAGAACTATGCAAAAACAAGATAATGTTGGCTTTAGTATTGTACCTTTGTTTTTATATTTAGGTATGTTTTATTTAGGCATACAACGAGTCTCCGCCCCGGCTTCTTCCGGGTACACATATATTAGTGAATTTAGTATTTGTTAACCTTATATATAATATAATTACTTTTTAAACAGTGAAAGAATTCTCCAAACCTGGGTTTTCTTTTCCATATAAATAATCTCTTTCTTTATAATATTAGCATATATGTATAAAGACAAGTTATGATTATTATAACAAGCTGTAATACCGAAAATAAAATCGATCCATTTATTATTATTTTTATTGAGTTGAAACTCTAATTATTAAATGGTAACTTGGCTCTAATACTTTTATTAGTATAACAAATAAATAATGTATAACTATCCACATGCCCAAGTTATATTGAGTAATAAACACCTAATCGTCTATACAAAGTTAAATGCTCAGTAATATATTTGGTGCTCTTATTTTGAAGACATTCGATAACCAACGATTTATTGATTCATTAATCTTTATTATATGGAAAAGTACTACTTGGAAGTCATGGCAAAAAGGAGAAAATTCTGCAGCGAGCACGTTCAATTTAAGTTCCAGAGTCACATCACATCGATTACATGCCCTGAATCGTCGGGGAAAAAGTAAATCGATACAAATGGAGTTATGTGTCGCAATGCACAAATTGCTGCTAGGTGGGGAATTCGAGTTTTTCTCCGCGAACGGGCGAGAGCTTGCTAATAATAAATAATCAGTTTAATTACGGCTTTTAGTCCCCAGTAGCTGACACTCTTTAGTACTACACTTAAATTTATATTTAAGTGTAGTACTAAAGAGAGTCAGCATATATATATATATATATATAAGACTATAGGTATTATTACGTAATATGAATATATAAAGATTTCACTTAGTAAGCGTGAGCATATGTATAAATATTATTTTTTAATCTCCAACATCCTACACGTACGCACGTAGTGCTTATGTTTAAGTTTTTATTACAATTATTATGTTACTATATACACAAACTAAACTTTAGATATATAGAAAACATGGTAAATCATTCTAGTTTCATCTCGTTTATAACTTTTGTTTGAGACGATTGTAAGTTACGAAGAGTATTACATTTACATACGAGTCGAATTGATCGCTAACAGAAGCTTGAGTCGTCCATCGATATGGTAATAGTGGATTTCATTAACAAGACGATCGGAAGATAACGTGCCTTGTATGTTTGTGTTTTGTATGATCAGCATCTTGACTGACATGTGTAATAATGTGTATTCACTATAGAAAACAAATATATTATATTGTACTACAGAACAGTATGAAAAACAAAGCTCTTAAATGTTTAATTTACTTCTCTGTACTAATAAGAATTTGATAAAGTTTCTTAAAAGAGTAAACAAGATTTGAATATACCTTTAATGTAATAATGTAAGTTAATGAAGGTACGATTTTTTTTTCAGAATTGTCATTCATAGTATTTTGTTGACTGTATATATTGTCTCGAGAATTGATTGTGTTAACAACAAGATTCATCTTGTGTCCCCGCCGATCGTTGTGAGATAACAAGTTAACAACCACCACGGCCTGCTGGTTGCATACGAGTATATACACTTTCTGTATTCCTTTATGTTAATCTACGTCCTTTTTGAGAAGTCCATAGCTAGTTTTGTTAGATATTATGCATTGTTTTTGTAATACATATATTTTCCTTTCACTGGATTAATCGTTACTACGGGTAAATATAATACTTTTTACCATAAATTTTAAAATAATGTCAACTATAAGAGCAGAAAAAAGTAGGATGTGTACGGCCACAGTAAACTAAATTACAACTACAGAGGCGTTTTTCAAAATTAGAATATATATGGAATGTAAGGAAGATGCTATTTAAAAAGCAACTTTATACTCAGCGAGCACTTAATAATTTAATAATATGTTATTAACTACTAAGAGCTTTCAACACGGGAGCTTCCCCCATCATTAAGTGTGGTAGAAAGTTTTGTTTCAGGAAAAAATATGTCGGTGTTGCGAGCTATAAGATTATAATTAATATTGTTGTACTATGTTACACTATTTAATTTAGTTTAGATACTGTGTTAGTATTTAACGTATCACTCGTATATTACCTATATTAGTAATATACGAGTAATTAAATATTTCGTATCACGAGTAATTTATTCATTATTAAAAAACTGTTTTCAGTAGTACGTGTTAGTTATTGCAAGACTGATGTTTATGGTAACATTGAGTAAATGGGTAAATATTACGCTACCATGGAATAGAGGTTCACAAAAACAAGATCAGTATGTATGACATGCATAAGAATGTTCTTATCGAAGAATGTAAATTTTCAGTTAGGTACCGTGCACCAACTTGTTTGAAAATAAAGGATGCGACAAAACATGCAAAGTTTGGAGAAATTCTGTTTTAGCACTCCCAGTTATACCTGACTACTAATAAGTAAGAATTAATTTATTCATGAATTTCATAAAAAATCATACTTATATTTTTAATAATTTTAATTAATTTATACTTAATAATGAGACCTTTAATTAAAAGGAAAAATTATACATATATCAGCTTTGTAAATTATTATGCGTATATTCAATTAATTATTCATAAATATTCGCGGTATGTTGTGTACTTATGCGAAACCGTGAGAATCCGCGTCAATCTGTTGTTGTCATTTAATAAATTTGAATAACATTTGTATATATAATATATACAATAATCAGAATTACGCTCCCCGCTGATTTAATTTCGAACCACTCAATAAAGATGAAATATTTTTTAAAACAAATTTGGCACCACTACTTTTATATTAAGCATCATGTGTTTCGTGCTTGAGCCACTTCGCCGACTGGTAGTAAAATAAACGATGTGCCGCCATTTTACGTTATCTATAAGAAGATTAAGTATTAATGAGGTGATTTTTTTTGCATTTAAATTACTCAAAGTTAACTGTCTGTTGTGTTTAGTTTGACCGGTTTCCTCGCTTTTTATTACTTTGCTTATTATGTTGAACAATTAAAAGGAATCGAGTCGGTTTGACAACATAAATAACTATATAATAATGTCGAAATTTGTACATTAATAAAGATTGTCTAATTATTTTTTTCGATTACTAACATGTTTAACTTTTTGCGTTCCCATGGACCTTAATGAAAAAACAGTGTATTATTGGTTTGTTTGTGTATATTGATTTTGTTTGTATACGTTGATGATATTAGTTTTTTTTATTTTAATTGTCTAGTTAATTACCTACATAGGTATATAATTTATAGCAATAATAACGTGAGTAGGTAAGAACATTAAATATTCGTATTATTTAAAATTGTATGTGCTTACTTTATATCTGTATAAATATAATAAATATTTCAACTTCGATCACTGTGTAGGTATTCTACAATATTAATTGAATAAACTTCGTAAATTTTAATATAGCAATAAAAAGAATAATACCAAGCAAAATTGTGCTCTTTTTTAACACGGTTGAAAAACAGAGACAATAAAACGAAGTTCAACAATTTCCATGATGTGTATGATTTGGTGTCGGTCGCGCAGCGCAACGTGCCGCGCCGGAAGCGCGAATAGACGCGCCACAGACGCACGCACTTCCGCTTACGGCGGGCATCGAACCCGCGACCTACCACCTGTCCGCCCTCAGATCTTTATGCAGTCTCGTCTTATATCAGAATCATTACAGTAATTTTTTATTTTTATAAACCATGCAAATATTAACTATAATATTCACTGTTTGTCGTGCTGTCTTCCTAACATTGTTAGGTTTAACTATATATATGAAATATCGTATTGCCACCAGAAATTAAGAAATTAGTTGTAAATAGATGTGTTTATCTACAAATATATTCGTTTAAAAATGTTAAAGACCTTTTACTGCTAAAGGCATGAAAAATCAGTTCAGTAGTTTTGGGATTATCGTAGACGTAAGACGCGACGGAGTTATAATATATACATTAATATAAATAGTGAATGATAATTACAAGTTTTTTGTTTATTATTTAATTTCAAATATTTTACTTTATGGCTGGTATATGGTAGACCTAAAATGGCGAAGTGAGCGTCCGTCGGTGCCAACAATGCGTGTGGCGTGGCGCACGTCGGCGACACACGTTGCCATTACCATATGTAAATTATCCGGCATTATACGACCGTTTCGCTAACAGTTTTTGCTTGTAAACTCATGTATTGTATGGAAACGTAATAATTTCTGTTTTTACTGCAGAGTACACATATTATACTTAATAATTTGATTTTATAAAATAAACTTATAGATTAATATGGGACAAACATCGGAGAAAACAATACAAATTATAATAAAACCTCATACTAAACAGTCGAATTGATAACCTCTATTTTTTGAAGTCGGTCAAATAATATTTTATCGTTTTACTTGTAACATATGTATTTTAAAGCGGCATACATATATGTTTTAGAATAGACAGTCAGCAGCACCGTATTCTGAAAAAATATTGATAACATCTCAAGGTATGTTTCATATAATATCAATACGTTACAATTTATGAGTTGTATGATTTAGAAATACTTGTAAGATTCGTTATTATCAAGAACTTTTAAACGGTTTCATTAAATCATACTTTTATGTCCCTACATGCTAGTCGTTTGTCTTTTATGAAGTCGTAACATTGGTCATTTAATAACTTTAATAAAGCTGAAATTAAAAGATCACAAGGGCTTCTTTATTCCTAACATATCATATTTGAAATTATGAATGTAGAATTGAAATACATATTCATTAGTATTACAAATCATTTTGTTTACTGATTTATGAAAATTAAAAATAGACCGTTTCCGTAACTCTCAGATCTAAGGCGATTGAAGTTTATATAATTAATTCTATTTTATTGCATTTTCTTCCCGATGATAAAAATGCTTTAGAGAATGATCGGACTGACGCATGGTGATTTGTACTCATTGCAGCAACATAAACATTTTTTCATATGGTTTGTCCAAATATATTTTATTGTACCTGTTTGTTTATAGCATAGACTTTATTCACTATATTGCATCTCTTTAAAATTTTATTATTTTTATTTATCTTTGGACTCAAACCTTGTGGGTTCTAAGTCGAGGTAATGAACCATTATAGCTTCATGCTCTTAAATGTAAATATTAGATATCATTGGTATGATCTATATGATCACACCTTGTTGCAATGACGAAGTTTATGTACAGCTTACCTTTGGGGACACCGAGGCGCAGTTGCTCCTTTTCCCAAGAAGCAAAGGTGGCCTTGAGCGCCTCGGCCATCTTCTTGTTGGTGCCGGGCGTGAGCGGCGGCACCTGCGATGGGATGTCTGCAACAATAATACCAAAAATAATGTTACAATGTATTTCTGCATATTTGTAATACTTACATGCATCGCGTAAATTCGTATGAAATAGATCAAAGTATGATGGTATGTACGTAACTTAAGATGTTTGTTATTAATTATGTTGCGAAATGCCCTATGTGAGATGTCTCTGTTCATTCCAAATCAAGATTTTCTTACCTTTTATTCATTTACCAATATAATATTCATAAATTGATATATGTAAATTGAATTATAAATTTAATAAAATATGGCGTTACATTTGAAAATTATTCCACATAACGTAACTATTACACTGTCGCAACATTGGACATTAACATTAATAACTTTTTCGCTTCAAACAAATATTATATAAATATTACAGCACATACAAGCCTTAGTTCTGGCTCAGATGGAGAGTCATTCAAATCGTCTTTAGCATCAGGCCCTCTAACTTATTATATCGGTGATGTTTTATGTACCGCTCATCAGCCCAGATCATTATCACCCCGGATTAATTACTTTATCTACGCTATTTACATCAAGTACCGAAGAACAAATTAATAGCGGAGTTTTTGAGACTTGATGGCTTCGAATAAAATAAATCAGAGATAAACAAGCAAGCGAGATTGAATCTTCCATGTCTGAGTTCATGTACGGACGCAGGCTTCATTCATAAGTGCGGCTGGTTTGTGTTGTGAGTGTGTGTAGGTGAGTTTATGTGTGCGTGCTGCGCTTGCGCACCTGCCGACCAGTTCTGAGATGCGGAGATTTGTGCACCTCTCCCACGGTCGCTGCCCGCTTGAGCTCTGATCTGTTCTAGCTAAACCTCGTACTGATATAATTAAAAATTTTCTTTCTATATGTAAGTAATGTATGTAAATCGTTCTAAAATTTATATTTATTGCGAGTGTTGAGTGCGGCCATCGGCAAAGCGAGCATACTTTCAAGTAATCAGGAGGATTTAAATGTTATACAAAAATAATTAAATTATCTGGAAATTAAACATCAACTAATACATAAATAATTAAAAATAATGACAAGAAATAGTCGTAGTAATATTGGAAGAAGTTTAATGATTTGGTATTACATTGTAATATAGCTACTTGTTTTAGAGATGTTTGCTTTTCAATAACAATTCCGTTACCCATATTCTTCCGTCGTGAATGAATTTTCAATTAAGAAAATTCACGTATACCTAGGCAACACTTATCACTTATCATAAGGTAGGCTATATTGTGTGGCATTCTATTTACATGGGAAGGAGTAATGGGAAAATGCAAAATTGTATCTAAATTCGTCTAGTTTGCTAATAAGGCTTGTGAATATTCAACAAGGAAAGTATCTATTCAGATGAATTGATTTGCAAGGATTTATTTACCACTACAGTAAAAATAGCTATGCATGTGGAATGTAGCGAACGATTTGTGTCTCCGGTGTAGCCGGCGGGTCCCCGGCAGTTGCGAATCATGACGCTAATTGCAGCGAAACAACCGCTGTGATTTACTTGCACTGAGAACTATAAGCAGGTGCGTGGTGCACTTGACTTGCGAACACAATGCAATGGTCGGGAGATGCCAGATACGCTTACTGATACAGGAGATTGCTTTATTTATAAGAAACTTTAAGAGAGATGGTCGCAGTGACTATCAACTAAAGGCAAGTTATGTTTAATTGAGTAGAGAATAACCACATGATTGTTTGTACCACAGGTTAGGTATAGCTATTTAAAAGGTTCATACATGCATAAAGTAACATTACCAAAGATTTTTTCAAATTTCCTTCAATAATGATGATATTCAATAATGTTGTGAAAATTGGGATTAGGTCTTGTCTAGGTCTTGCTATCATTTACCATTAGATGAGGTAGATCTCATAAAGTAAGAGGTATAATAAAGTGCAAACCCATTCATGATAAAAAAAATTGAATGAGGGGGCTATTTTTTTCTTGGTTATTGTTTCGAATTATTGAGACAATAATATAGAATTTTATATCCGTAGTACTATTGTGCGAGACAATATCGGATAAAATCTTACACAGTGATTGTACATATTCGTATCAATCGGTACACCTGCGCAGACCAGGCATATTCATATACATGTTGCATTACGAGATTATTCATACTTAAGGCAGGCATAGGCATACGTAAGAATATTATAATTATTGTACAAAGTACGCAGATATAACTATAAAAAGAATGTTAGGTATATTCAATTTGTACATCAGCCATTATCTAGAATGTCTAGTTATAAGTGTTCTAGTATATACTTTAGTTTTAAAGTAGGTATCAATCTCCCAGTTAATTAATAATTAATTATTTTATTTTAAGTACAACAAAATCTTCATAGTAACAGAAAAGAACATTGATATACTTATCTATTTTAAGTATTACAGTGAGCCAGTATGTTGACAATACCATATAAGAATTAGGTAGTATCAAGGCCTTAAAGAATTGGTAATATTCCCTATGGAGTAAAAAAAGTATCACCAGTTTCGTCTCCTTTTCTATTGTTAACAGAATTATGTATAAGCATGTTGGTTTTTTATACAAAATTTACATCTGATAAATCATTACACAGTAGTCGAGTTGGATAGTAATATAAATTTATTGCATGGGTGTAATAAATACAATGTACAGTCGGTTTCATACACATAGATATTAGGTACATCCAGTAAGGGATAAAGTACAATAAATATTGGCAGCAAAGTATTTAAAACTATATAACACTGAAAGTTGTCGAATTATTGTAAAAAACGTTACGAATCACAGCTTATAAATTCACTAACGATATAAAAAAGCAACCTTAATGTTAGTGTCTCATTAAAATTGAAATCAACATATTTATTACGTAACTAGTTTAAATGGTAATATTCTATTATAGTACAATACCTAGTTATATTTGTGTAGTCTGATTGATTTTAAGAAGCTGACTGTACCCGTGAGATTTCTGCGATACACATCTCGAAAAAAATTGTGTAAATTAATTATAGTTTTATTGGTTTTTATACTGGTTATACGAGTTACAAGATGATGGTATCGTTTTATAAACGAGTGGAAATATAGTCCAACGCCTGCTTACTGTCGCTTCAATAGTCAATAGCCAAACCATTTATTCAATTTAAGCTCTTTACAAGCACTTATGAGTGTCAAATTAAATTAATCTACAACCCAATGGGAACATAATACAGCTTATTCACAGTTCTCAATGTTTAATACTAATAGTACTTCTGCTCGATGACCGTATGCAATTATTTTCAGTGGCCACAGCATTCAAGTTGACATTTACCCTTTGGAATGGCATTCTCGAGATGAAGCAAAAACTTTATGATGGCGTGGCTTCCGTTTCCGTAATTAAAGTAATTAATCCTGAATGATTTCGGTTTAATTGTCCTGAGGCTTCCCGATGAGCCCCATCCGTTGGTACATACCTAGTAACAGGATACCGTAAGAACATACTTAATATGAATGACTTCTTAAATTTGGTTAATCCTTAATGTAACAATAATATATTTAATTTTGATGTTTTGTTTATCAGTACTCTCATGTCATTAAATCAAAATTGTTCCGTGCCCATCATCTGATCAAAAAGCATCTCTAATGCATATAATTTTTTTGAATTGAGAAGAACGTAGTTGGTTTATTGTGTTCTTTTTGGTAACATGTTGTGTTTATGGTGTTGTTGAAATAAAAATGTATTTATCTTATAAATAAACCACTAAATGATAACCGCTATCACTCTCCCACGGTTAAGTTCATTAATTATCAACACAATGCGAGATGTTTGGTATCATAAATAAATAGTTTTTATGCTCACCGACACTAGACATTAGCAATGCAAATCAGATGTGATACATTTATGTAAATAGAAGGTAAAAGAGCGACTCCGTCCACTGCATTACAAGACGAGATGTCTCCATTTTTTAATAAATGATATTATACATACATATGTTTCCAATCAGTCACGTCCATTATGTAAATGTATGTCCTTTATTTATTAATCACATCACATTTATTAGTCTGTGTCATTACAAGCTTTCTATTCATCTTACTTCTTAGTTTTTTTCACTGTTAGGGTTAAAATTTGTACTTTATTTTTGTAAGAGATTACAATATTCGATTATGTTGAAAGGCGTATCTATTCAGCATCGTTGTTTTATAATAATAGTCTGATGAGGACGCTAGAAGGCCGCGATATTTTAAATAGTATAAACTGTTCATTTAAATATATTTAAATTAAGATAATTCCTTTAATCGACCAAAATTATCCCATGTGACAGAGTAAATAATACAAGTTCCATTATGTGTTTTGGAAATAATTTATTTTGAAATTACTACCATCATAAACATCAAGTGAGTCATGAATACACCTCTGATTTTTGAGACAGTATTCGTCAATAATGGTGCCTTTTTAAAAATCTTTAAAGCTCTTGTCGCGTGGTACCGGCTCTCATATAATGACAGGCCTGACCAAATAATTGTAGGGCCTGAGGATATTACAATATGCAACAGGTAGAATGATTATGTCAGCTGTTGTGTTCATGACTGCATATAGTACCCGTTCATTTTAGGTTCCCCGATATCTTTGTCTAAGGCTGAGTTGTTTTAAGGCTGAAGATTTTTCCACAAAATAAAATAGCAGCTATGGAAGTTACTGTTTTTCTTTATAACAAGGACTTTATGAGTATGTAATACTCCAGCAGTATAGAATACACCAGTATATTTTGAAAAAATGTTATATGTTTTCTTTAATACATATAAAGGTATGTAAGTAAATATATAAAGTCATAAAAATAGAAGAATCCCATGAAATGAATGAAAGTGGTAACGATAGAAAAATCTTCGGTTCAATTAAGTAGGTAAGTAAGTAATATTCAAAATGAAGTTATATTGTGTGGCCCTAATACGCTGAAAAGATCCAGATAGCTTTGTTTTCAATCTTCCAGGTCGAGGAGAGGTGCCGAGGCCACTAGAGGGTTTGAGGTTCGGACTGTGCCGAATGTTGAATAGCGGAGATAACGGCACAAAGGACCGGAGATGCGGTCTGTGATCGCCAAATAATACGAGGACGCAAACGTAACCTTCGCTTATTTAGCACTAATTAGCACATACTGCATATGTGATAGACTAAAATAGGTAATCGTATCTCAATCATTTTACAAGCTATATATATTCTATCCCATTTTGGGGTAAACAGTATGTAGTTTCTACATTTACACATTTTTTCATCTGGGATTGGGGCTATTACTCGTTATTGTCAAAATGTCAGTTTTATGGGCGGTTGATAAAATTAATTGAAATTAAATAATTCGATGAGATTAGACAAAATTCTTTTGACATTTCTGCCCTGCAGTAAGTACTTGTAATAAAAGTAGCAATCGAGAACTTTTCTAAAGTCAGTTAAAAACTTTTCTTCCAATTCTGCCAGTAGGCACTTATTTTAATTGTTGAGCAGTGGGTCAAACATGGTGCCGTTGTTTTATTCTAGTCGCTCTAATTGTGCAGGCGTGCCAACAATGAACAATATAAGCAACAGGCGAGCTGTTGTATAGAATTCCTGCACATGCAGTAACAGGTGGTAAACAGGGGTCGTTCAAAAGGGGAGCGAATGAGCACTTGTTGCACCCCATTTATAAAACCGAAACATAATACCGTTTTAAAATATTCTACTTGGAATGCGAATACCTAGTACCTATATTAGTATATTTTTTGTATCATTTCTTTAAAGAATATTAAAATGAATTATAAAGAGTAGACTTATCTTGTAGACTTGTACTATCGAAGTGCAAAATCAGAAACATCGTCGTATGTTGACAGTGTAATGAATATTTAAATAACTATATTATAGTATTTATTAATAATTTGGAATAAATAGGCTAGCTAGCTAGCTTGCTGCGCCATAGTGGACATGCTTGTCGGTAATCATAATAGCGAAACAAAAGCTCGCGCCATTTTTACATCTGCCATTGTTCACTGTTTGAACTTGGAACGTCGCGTGACGTAAATGGCGCGTGCGCAGTTTTGCATTCAAATCATCTTGTGTAATTGCTTGTATTAATTCTGAATTAACGTTTTTTTGTTTACAAAAAGTTATAATTTAATCATACTTGTTTCTCTAATGAAAATTCCTGTAATTGTTAAATTAACATTCGTATAGCTATAATTATGCAATTAAAGTTATTGATTGTTTATTATAGGTGTTTTATAGCAGTGTGTTACTGTTTATAGCAGTAACACTGGTTTATAATAACATAAGTACACACGTGTACATAAGTAGGTATGTCTTTATGTAAATTTTTCATTTAGATATTAATAAAGTTGTATACTTATTTATAATATTATGTTATCTGTGATATTACTATTGTGTAGTTAATCACCAACGGAAAATAATTTACTAAATATCTACATATTTTTCCACACACTTGCACAACTCTTTGTAGACGTGAGAACTATTTATTTTATACTGGACCACTGGCCATTTGTCAGTGCGTATCACCCCTCATACTATTCACCCATGAAAAAGGGTTCCTCAAAATGTGGTAATAATGCCATATTTAACGGTTCCTAGCCTATTGACGCGGAAAATGAGTAGAGAACAACGTTTCAAATAATCATCTCCAGTTAATTTTATTGAGGTATTACCCACCTAATCCATTGACGTAATACAATTGTTCGCGTGTAATGATCTCAATATCTAATTAAAAGCTATTGTGATGTATTTTTGTAATACCTGCACCCTGTTAGGTATTAATGTAGAGCGTGCATTATTACTTAGGTGTAGGTTGGTATATTACAAAACAATGTATTTATGAAAATGTTGTTGTGAGAGACTGGGTAAGTATATTTTTAATTATAATGGCAACGAAAAATATATTACATGTACGGAAATTAAACCAGCAATAAAATAGAGTAACTAAATATCTTACTATTTATAAATATTTTAAAAAGAGTCATTCAAAAGATGTTTTATTTTTCTTACCGGTTGGTTGGGCTGATCAATCGTATGCTAACAAATTGGTACATGAGAAGGTCCGACATGATTGTGTGTGGAATAATTTACAATCTCGATCATGGTTCGACCACTAAACGTATATTTGAATGATATTCAGTACACACAGTTAAACCATACAATAATAATTATCACTACATAAATAGAAAATTTCCATAACAATTCGGGAGGGTTAAAACGCCATTCGCTAAAAAGACAGTATATCAGGTAACAAATACTACTTAACTAAACATTTTGAATTTGGTTTAACGTTTTTTTATCTTTGTTAAGTACACGTACCTTATAGTGTATAATTATAATATGTATGATTCATTAGACACTTGCCTAGTTGGCTTTAGCTAGTTGTCCCTCAAAAGTGTGGTATTTTAAGATCTTATACCCACAATCTTGATACTAACAGACAATGGTGGGTCATATTATCTTTCAGTGATCTCTGTTGATGACGACTGTAGGCGAGAGACCTTTGCTCAATGACAGAGGCGGCACGGTGCGGTGCGGCCGGCGCGGGCGCATCAACTCATTGAGCGCGCACCGGATGGGCCAATCAGCTGCGTGAATGGACGCCCCCGCGCTTGCGCGCTCTCGTGTTATTAGCTCCCGTACTAGATGCTGTTTCTTTGTTGCTCGTAAATTGTTATAACCTTTTATGGTTTCGGAATGTGAGTAAATCCGCTGTTGTCTTATTGACAGCATTGTCTGACTATCGGCTACCGTTTCTTTGATGGACCGAGCATTGTTATTTTACTCAAGTGTCAATAAGTCGACTTTCCACATTATGTGCATTTTAACTTCGGACTCCTAGGTGGGTTATATTAGCTTGAATGAAGTGTTGTACTTACTATTGTTATTGAAGGTTTTCCGACCCTGCTTATGTTGAACTATTCTTTATATTAGGTATTATAAAGATTTATATTAAATCGTCAGTATAATTATTTACTCGTATGTAATATTACTTGCTGCTAACTACTATTCATCTTTGTAACCTTGCCATATTAATAACACATCCGATGTCAAATTATTTATATTATATATCCATTAGTAAAATCTATGCCAAAGCTCATTTAGTTAAATTATACCTTGTATTACTTGTCGTCTGTTCGTCTACAAGATTCAAATTGTTACCAACTCTAATGATGACGTCTTGTAACCAGAATGACACTATTTTGATAAAATATTTTTTCTGCAATTGAACTGTGTATACAAACATTGTTTGTTGGTTCTCAGCTAACAAAGCGCACGAGGTCTTCGCTTTCAAGATCATCGGAGCATATATACGCTAGGTGTAAGTCATAATTACGGTAATGAGCTATTGCACAACGGCTCGCTCTACCTACACCGGACATGCGATATTACAAAATTCATATTGAAGGAAACGAACATTGCAAGACCGGGATTATTTCTAATTTCTAATACTTCGTTTAGAGCACCATAAACTATAGTTGACCATAGACAATCGAAACGTAACTATACCTACATATATTTAGGTACAAGATATAGCAATTTCAAGTTATAGTTACCTAAATATGTCAAAAATTTTGAATACATGAATTGTATATATATATAATAAATATTTTTCTGTCTTAATCACAAGTCAAATTCATGTTACGAGGGTAGAAGAAGACATGAGAATGACAATATAAAAAACTAACTTAATACATTAAATTTTATATAATTTATTACTTTCAATACCCAATATCACCTAAACTGTTATAAACGCGTGACTTCTGTTGGACTCAATTGATGCGTGTAAAAGTATATATCGAAATGATACACGATACACGATAGTTAATAATTTCATAAAATGTACGTTTTCATATATTTCTTGCGGTCACGGCTGGTACACATTCGGGACAAGTGCACGCGAAACCGAGAGCGTTGCGTCACGTATACAACGATGATACCTTTTCACAATCGACAATTGTTCGGTTCAACCTGAAGCGATATCAATACAAGAATCTAAACCGATTATAGAGTAACCATTTGCGGTTTTATAAGGTTTTCTATCCTTTAGATGTATGTAATCCTTTAGATTCTGTAGGATTACATGGCTAATGGTGCACAGTTAGAAAATGTATATACGATAAGTATCGGCCAGAGAGTAAGATCTGTGGTCACTATACTATTTAAGATATATATATCATGTGTTTTATTGTGGACTCACCTTTTGGCTTATTGAAAGCTTTCATCATGACTTTGATTCCCATGCCTGCGATGGCCGCCGACGCGTCACACTGAGACCGCTGCACGTTTGACAAGTCCCAATAAACGCCCGCCAGCAGGCTTGTTTCCTTTTCTTCTTATAAATAGTATTTTTTATCACTATTTGTTAATATTTACAATAAGCTTGTAGTAACACAATGTCTTTTATATAAGTAACTTAAATTTTAAATAAGATCAATAAATATCACACTGTTTTTATTTATCAATAGTCACTAGTGTCGTCAGTCTAAACACTCCTCGCTATTTTTCATTTTGCCGGCTGTTTTTGTTACGTTACGGTCGAAAAGTTTAATCTTTTTGTATCACTGTTCATGATTTGTTAAATTGTTTATATCACCACCTGCTTGGAGAAATTAAAGATTCAACGAATGCATTTGACTCCCTCTTCCTAGCTTTGTCTTCATGAAATGTACACTGAATGTATCAAACTAAGAGCCTGAACAAAAGAACTGACACAAACACACTTATAAGTACTGAGCAAAGTATTTTCTAACGAAGATAATGCATATAGAAAAAAATAACAAGGTAATGCTTTCTACCAGGCTATCAGCGACGCAGTGAAGTCAAACGGGCAATATTCAAATTGCACCGCACATTCCCACAGGTGCGTGGATGGATCCGACACAGGCGCTTCCTGCCTAATACCCCACTTGCCCTGTTTCCCGCCACCCGCACCACCCGCACTTCGAACCCCTACCGCCGGTTCTCACCCCTCACTTTAACCCCCCGCGGTATACCAGCCCTGAATATTCTCACACGGTCCGGTAGACCATGACGAGCAATTTCGCTAACTTTTACGGTCAGTGTCAAAGTGCACTGTTGTCGTTGTCTAACAATTTCTATAAACTCAGTATAAATGTATCAATTAAGAATATATTTAATATTTTAGGACTACTAAACCGTATCTACGTATATAATAGTATTAGTTACTATTAGTGTATTTTGTAGTAGAATTTGTTAATCAATGTAGAGTACAAATATGCAACAAACAAACAAAGGACCTATGTTTATTGAATTAATCAATATTTAAAGTAGGTGGTCACAAGTTTTGTAGCGCATATCGACAAGCAGTTAATAAATTAAAACTTAATAGGATTTAGCAAGATCCTTGTTTGCTTATCATTTTAAATTGACATTTTACCCTCATCACTTATGTGTTATTATTGTAAGCAGCTAAACTAGTTAATTGTAATGTTTGTTGTCATACATAACATGTGTTTGCCTTTAGAAAGTGATGAATAAAACATTTCAATAATGAAGCATAATAAATTGATCATATTGGTACTTGTGATCGCATTGAAAGTTCAAGGGTTAAATGCGAGTAAACATCTCTATTAAATTTTAATAACCGAAGGGTTCAAATTGGTTAGGGCAAGAAATTACGCTTTATCGGTTGCTTATTGTTAAAACGCATAATAATTAATTTCATTGTAATATCTTATCGCTTTCACACGAAATTTTAAATGGTTCTTGGGAATGCCTGTTATCTATTATGAGGATGTTAATCTATTTCTTTAGCTTGAATGTAAATGAGGATAAGATACTAGTGAATATAATTCACTTTCTTTTCAAAAGATTATCTGGTAATCATAAAATAATGTATGTTTAGTAACGTGCGACTGTTGCATGTTGGTGGAAGATACATTTATGGTCGATTATTTAATATGATGGGGGCGACAAATTGTCCCTAATAAAAATCACATTTGGATACCGAGGCAATATCAGTCACAATAATGGACCAAAGAATTGTCAGCAACAGAGTTTGTACAAATGTATTTACACACGTACTTTATAAATTTATATTTTATTTATAAATTTTATATTACAAAGTATTTATTTCGAAAGTTTTACTATTTTTTTTATTTATAAAATAACTCATATACTTCTTATTTCTGTGTGATGTATCTATTATTAGGGCCTCTAGTATTATTCCGTAAAATTGTGAACATTGTTCGAAGTGAAGTTGATTTATAAAAGATAGAAGATTTGTTCGAGTATATCTCCTCTTGTTTCAAGCGTAATTCAGTCCAGTGAACTTGTTCAACACGACAATTGCTCAATGCCCCTCGAGAGAATACTGCAAAATTTATGTATTATGTTTACAGAAAAGTTCACTTAAATTACTCACGTTGTCATCTAGTGGTGACCTTTTTGTGTCATTATTGTGAAATACAATAATGGTTTGGACCTATTGTGGGCAATTTGGAGGCGCCGACAATAATTAAATGTTAAAACGTGTTTTATGAATGTAAAATTAAACATCTTGTGGCTTAATAAAGTACATTTTTATTTATAAGGTAAAACTTCAAATAACGTTTCTCAATAAAATTCATAGTCATTTAAGTGTATAGGTGACTTTGGGCTATTTAAAAAAGTATTTTTTTTTATCACTATCCCTACCGCCCAGTTCGTCTAGCTACTTCAATTAAGAACTGGCAAGAAATTCAATCGTCGATCTATCTGTTATATCTATGGTATAGTGAGGGTTAATCATGTAGACGTGATTGACCGAGCCTCGGGTCAACTAACTCAATTGTCGCGCCCAATTTGTTACCCCACACTGACATCGATCTCTTTGTAGTTGTCACTATTTGTTCTTTGATTTAATATGATTTGATGTGAATCTGACTCAGTTACATATATATCTTACAAATAAAGATATATATGTATTGAACAAGTTCACTGAACTGAATTACGCTTGAAACAAGAGGAGATACATAGAGGATACTCGAACAAATCTTCTATCTTTTATAAATAAACTTCGCTTCGAACAATGTTCACAATTTTACTGAATAATACTAGAGGCCCAAATAATATATATAACAGAAGTGTAATGTACAAATATCGCCAAATCTCTATATTAAATAATTATAGAGATGACATTATACCTGCGTGTGATACCCAATTGCTAAATTTTTAGTTCGTTTATTGTGTATAAACGAATTTGGCTAGTTGAATTGCACTCAGTATTTTATTATTTTTATTAGATACCAGCTGCTATTGACTTTATTTAACTAAAAATGAAAAATTATAATTTGTAATTGTGTACTCACTTCTTACAGGTTAATTTCTAATTGTATTTTATTACCCAAATATGAATCTGAAACATGTATCTAAATAAAATTAATTTCCAATAGTATTTATATACCTAGTGATAATTTTATTCTGATAAATCTAAATAATTTGTACCTAATGTAGAAACCAGACATACAAGTGAGATAGCGACGACATTCAAGCAATTAAAGTCTCACAATAGTAATTAATGCCTGAGGCTGAATCTCTTCGGCAAATATAAAGCGTTGGGTGTCAATTATATTGCGGGATTAACTGAGGTCGGCTCTAGCTCAACTTCGACCCTTCTAATAGGAAAGTGGACACCCGCATAAATTGAAGAGACCATAGACTAATTTTAATTTACTTGAGTATTCTCCGTTTATTGAGTGGTTTATGAAAGATGCTGGTCATAGTTATGACCAGCATCCAATTATCATTTGTAGTTACAAATGATAATTGGATTATTTTACGAAAAAAGAACTATTTTCTGAACTAATATTAAATAGGCGAAAGACTTGATTATGTTGTAAGGAATAAATTTTAGAAAATACTGAGCCGATTCTATAAATCCTCTATCAATTGAAAGGAAAATTACAGCTATAGTGCCGCGGGACACGGTAAGTATTACATAAGGATACCAAAAATGCAATGTGTAATAGTTTCGATTGTATATTGCTTAAACGTCGTGTGTTTCAAATGATGGGAGAGATAGTTTCCCGCGCCTCCAATGTTTTGATTGACGACATACGTGAAATTTTGCGCGGTTTTGTGCGCACATCAACAAACACGGCGACAATGGATGCTTCGGAGAAGCGTGTGACGCGCAACATTCAAACACATTCAAATGTGGAACAATGCAAGCTTGTATAACAAGAGTTAACAATTTGGCTGCGTGTCGATGCAAACAATACGATACGCATTTTGTACGCAAGAGAGCTTTATACAAGTTATGTTATGGTTTATCTATGTATGTGTGCAGTGTGTGCATTCACAGTAAATATTACATATCCCAGAGTATACAAAGATCGTTGCTATCATTGTATGATAACTCATAACGATGAAATATTAATGCAAACAATGGTTTGTATCAACATTTCACGCTGCATAGATATCTAAATAGTTTTGGGGAAATTATTACATATTTTAAAGATAATGCTAACTCAGATAAGATAATATTACATTATATATATACATTACCCACTGCAGTTTTCTATTAGAATATAATAAAAAAAAACAATTCATGAATTGAATCGACCGAGTATGCGCATGTTAGAGAATTTTTTTAGTTCATTATTTAATTTTCGGCCTTCGTGTTTCACCTTAGGAAATTTATTTTCTTCAGTCATTATACGAAGTTATCCAATGCAGAAATTTCAAAAAAATCTGCGTTTTGCATACCACAAAGAATTTTGACTTTTAGGTAACATAATAAATAGATTTTACGTAAGTTTCTTCTACTAACAACTACTGAACTTGTCCCTCCATATACCTAACTAATAGGTGCGTGTTAGTTAAGTACACAGGGCCAGTTGATTCTTATTACAATTTACTGAACCGAGCCTAAGCTGTTATTCACGATGCTCACAAGTGATTTGACCTCTGACTGCCCAATTAAAATGTTTTATCGCTTTTGTCCCGGCACGTATGACTCTATTGTGATAATTGAATATAGGTAAATAGGTACCTATAGGTAACTACTCTTTACTGACAGTAAAGTAACTCTGAGACAGTAAAGTTAAAATAAACATGAATAGGTATAGTGTTTCTTGCGAATCTATTACGATGGCTAATTTAAAAATTCTCTACATCTACAGGAATAATAAAGTAAACATGTACCTACATGACAGTATATTTTGTCACCTTAATGGCACTGTTCATGTCTATAGGCAACAGGTATCATTTTCCATTAAGTAAGCCATTAACTTATTTACTATTCCTGTGGTATAAAAAAATATTAGACTTGTTACCTAGGTGTGGCAATTGTACCAATATGTCTA
Source organism: Achroia grisella (assembly GCF_030625045.1). Taxonomy (NCBI): domain Eukaryota; kingdom Metazoa; phylum Arthropoda; class Insecta; order Lepidoptera; family Pyralidae; genus Achroia; species Achroia grisella. The sequence continues at coordinate 942,243 of NW_026712925.1, forward strand.
TCATTAGCAACAGCCCCGCTGTTATAGTTGGTCATGATTACACTTTTATACGCATGTACTTAGAACTGTTAATTGAGCTAAATAATAGTCTTTACTAGCATATCTACATGCATGTATGGTAAACTGAATAGTTAGAAAAAATATAACTAGCACGGTTGTATGCAGTGGCCTGGGGATTGCAATACAAAAAAAAAACATGTTTTGACTTAATTTGGATAAAAACGTAGTGATTACTGACTTAGTGGCGTTGACTTCAGACGTAGCTCTCATATTAAGCAGTAGGTAACTATTCATAAAATTGAATATCATGCACTTATTCAAGTAATTGGTTTCGTAATACCTAAAACTATGTTGCTATGCAATTTAATTGGAAAATAGCTGGTCTGTATATATACTACTATGTAAGTATTCATATATATTTATAGATCGAGTTTAATCTGCTACACTATTTATAGTGATTTTAGGCCGAGTTTGTTACTTAATAAATAAGACATTATCATCAATAGCTGGCATATTTTATGATTATTTTTCTCGCTTTTCGCAATAAACGGTTTCATCTTCAAATAACACGAGGCAAAGCGGTTTATATTGGACGTTAAGGAGAATATAAATTTTCCGATACGATCGACTGACTCCTATTATTGTGACACAAAAACGAAGCTGTCATAAAATTACTTGGCGTTTGGCTCTCGTGTGGGTGTCATGGGAAGCATCTCTGTGTCTCTAGTGAGGCGTGCACACGCAAGGCGTGAAACGCTGGGCGGGATCGCGGCGATTGGCGAACGCCTACAAACGCCCACGCGCATGCGCCGCGCGCCGCCCGCGAGGAAATCTTCGCGAAGAAAACTGCGTGTTCTCAATATGAATTAATGTTTGTTTATACACGTGGGTGAGATAATAGTGTAACCAATGACTGGACAAAATGGCGACCATTTGACGATTCCGACGTATTATTAAAATCTGCTCAACCATAATTTTTATAAAATAATAATCTATTATCTCTAACGTAAAACGAACGTAACAACTCTATTTATTATACATCCATGTCATTCATTACGTTTAAATGCCTTCAAACAATATAGGTTACTAAGCGCGCACCGTCGTAAATTTGCCCTAATCTAAAGACACATAAACGCTCGACACAATAAAAATTCAAATGAAACATTGTGAACACATCGGTTCAGAAAATATACTATAATGAGGCATAATTAAATATTGAAATGAATGCATTTTCAGTACTTTTGTATGGTAATGTTGTGGGCATAAGGTTAAGTTCAGTGTCGAAGCTGCCATTTTATGTAACATTTTCATACGAGGACAAAACAATTGTTAGTTGAACTATATATACTTACAGGTAATAATACGCTGCGTTTAAATTATCTCCATACGGCAATGGCCCCGTAAATTAAGAAACGACAATAGTATTCGGGTATTAGCTTTAGTTTGCAAGCAAGCTCTGTGATAAAAATTGCATAAACTAGGCCAATAATGAAAGAATTAAATATAAAACAATGACATTTAGATAACGGTTTTTATGAATTAATTTAATTAATATGTCTATTATTAGTAGTATTTATAATCTTAATACAATACATAATCAAATGACTTAAGAAACCTTTTATTCTACTTAAATATTTAATTGTATTTATACTCTTATTCCCATAAAAAGGTATGGCTACATTGTTTACTAAGTATATCAAGATTAAGTGATCAGAGCACACTATGACAAATTGCATAGTCATAAAAATATGTGCAATCTATTGTGAATATCATTTGCGATATTTCATCATTTATTAAAATTTATAACTTACAATAATTTGACATTTGGAATACGAGTTAAATAAAAAAGTTTCATCTCATAAACATATCTGTCTGCAAATGAATAGGAAAACGGAAGATATAATTTCCTATTCATATCACTTGAGAATTCGAATATCTATTTCATCACTCACTTACAAAATTGGGTCGAAACTGCGACTTGTATTACTGACTATTAACAACATGTTAAAGTTGCTCTAAATATGTCATCGAGAATCTAAAAAGCAGTATAAGTTACTGTTTATTCGATTATATTTGCATATAAATGGACATTGAAAGAATACGTCGATTTCAACGATTATTTTGATTTAAACACGAACCTACTGACTGGTCTTAATAATTTTTTTATGGGACTAATGTTTAGAAAAATAAGAATTTTTCAATTTGGTTTCTTACTGCCGAAGTTGTCAAGTAACAAACGTTCAACAAATAATACAATCGAGTTTACAATTTCCCTTTTTTAATCTGTAAAAAGGTACATAAACAAAACAATTAGAATTTAAAATTCGCGTTCCATTTTTAAATTTAGGTAGGTAAGCAACGTTGTTCTTTTTGTTTTGGGACACGCATAGGGGAGCAGGCCATTTGAATTTGAATGTAAAGCGTTCAGTTTAACGCTCCTTTGTGAGTCAGTGGCGGGCACGGTTGGCTGGCTGCGAAAATTCGACGTTTGCCTCATACTGAACATAGCGATGGACGAATAGGCGAACACACGTACGAGTATCATTGCATTATATGTATATTATATGTACATGAACGACGCGGCGACGCTGGCAACAGTTGGCGAAATATTTCATGATAACTCATTATCGTCAATGGTCTTTTCAATCATAATCTTATATATTATTACCGTTGCTAAGGAACAGTACTAGTACTTTAAACGTAATAGATTTATACTGTTTACTTCCACCAATGAGCCTAATAATATTACGCATACAGAAAATACCTATAACAACAATGAAATTATTACTGAATGTACTGACACATAATAATTAATTTTAATGTAAGTTATGTTCGTAGAATCTAAATGTAATATGAAAATGTGAACGGGCCTTTATATTGATAATTAGTTTTCAGTACAAAAAAAATGATGGCCTCGAAGAAATTGTGCAAACTTTATCAATGCAAAGTAAACGTTACGTGCCTACTTACATTCACGAACGTCGATACATTACAATTATTTTATATTCACAATTGTAATATATTCTTACGAGAAAAGTAAGTAGTTCCGTACTATTTTTTTAAACGAAAAAATGAGTAAAGACCATTAGATTAATAAGATATGATTTCTATAAAACAAAACCGAGTATGGGCAATTGTACTATATCCATTTGGAATTGCAGCTTTAAAGTGGTGAAAGCAATTAAGTGCTTTGGTTTCGGAGATTTCCGATTACATCGACAAATAAGCAATCTTCCAACTATCGACTTGGATTGTTATAATTACTGGACATTCAGGAATATGAAGATATTAAGTATGTCCCTTAAAAAATACATTAAATAGTACCGAAAATGTATGTTCTAGTAAGAATAACAGAAACAGGTCAAGTGGACAATAAACTTTAGCAAATTGGCATTTCTCAAATCATCAAAAGCAAAGGTAATGTTACTTGAATCGTGAGTGTTACACAATTCGCCTACAGTTATAGTACCTAGGTCGAGCGCGGCCGGGAAATATGAAAATGTTTACTTTGCTCGAAACGCAGTTCCATGAACCTATTTTAAAATAAACTATCGAATCGTGATTCATCTTGCAACAGTTGTAAGAAATATGAAATTACAATATTTTCGCGGTATTAGGTGTTCAAATGCATATATAGGTAAGTATATCATCTAACATAGTCCTATTCTATTGCTAATAAGCAATGGACTGACTATAACGCAAACACAATGGTAGAGAACCATTGTACAGATAGATTAGCCGTCCTAGGTAACGTGAAAGGCTAAACAGGACAATTGAATCGACATATTGATGATGATTTTAAGGCTCTACTATATTGACGATTGGAAATTGATAATCATTTTGCCTAACAAAATCTTGTGTGTAAATACAAAACAACGACTGATACAAATTGTAGCAAACTAGACGCAACAGCTGTACTATTTTTTATTCATTGCATTGATTCGCAAAAAGGTTTTTAACTAGTAAAAAAGTAGAACGATTCAGGATTTGCAATATGGCCTCCAAATCTGACACCTGTATCCGTTTCGCAGGCGCAGGGTGCAGTTGCACTTCTACGTATTGCCTAAGGACTTCGGTAATCGTTGGTAACAATAAAATTACTAACAATAAATTAAATTATTTATATGTTGTTTTAGTCCCACAGCAGCAATAAGTGATACCTACAGAATGTAGAAACGGATGAATGATTGAACTTGTGGTACTTTTTTTTATAGATGAAAAAATAATAGAATGATAACCCACCTGCGCTGGCAGGGCACCAGTGGAAGATCAAAAAATTAGCATGAAATCAATTAGCTCATAATCCAAAAGGACCACAATGGCTTCCAGGGGGACCCGCGTGGAGGACAACCTGTCACAGGTATCACACCTGATATGGTCACATTACTAAGAATCCTCTTCTCCCCTCCCGGTACTATTATAGATACTGTTTGCAAACTGGTGGTAAAGATTTGAGCTATAAGAAGGCAGATAAGGTTGGCCTGGTTAACCTGACAGCGGACCACCGGTGTGCAGCCAGGCTACGACAAATGCTATGAGAATGAATGATGTAATGTCCAAATTAAATAAATGGTTTGGACCGGAGTCAATTAGACCAGGTACCGAGAAAGAGCATTGATTTCTTTGTTCTTCTCCAAATTCACTATGACATGAATCACCGACCATTTTCGCCAGCTAACATGGCGGATAGAACATGTAAATGAAAATACAAACATAATTACTTAAAGGTACCCGAAATGGGGTCTGACGATGTTCTTATCTCTGTGCTATTGTTTAACACGCTTTTTTCATTCCCACGGTCGGCGGCGCACAAGCAAACGGCTGATAACGACGAGCACCTACCTGTTGTGACGAACGTGAAAGAACCTCGAGGAATTCTAACTATCAAACACAGAACAAAACCAACAACTTAAATTTTATGCTTTTTAAATATGAATATATACGTGCCTACTTTTGATAAATTGATTATATCATTGCACCAGATAATTCGTTTAGTAGAAAACAGTGATCTGTGTGATATATGCTACACGGTAATGAAATGTATTGTCGATAATGATGATAATAAAGAATTGGAAATATTTGTTAGGTACGGGTACACATATATAATTATATATCTAATAATCGAAGGCATACCTTTTATATAACAACATCAAATTAATCGTAATCATTTTTCAGAACATCATTTGCATATAGAACTGCAGTTTTACAACAATATTTTATACGATTAGAATGACAAAACACGCTGACGGACTATCTGATAAAAAAAAGAGAATAACTATCCATCACGGGCAATGTAAAATAGTAAACTAAGATAGGTAGCACGCCTACCCCGTATCATAACATCACTGCTAAATCTTATTTCTCAAACTGGATAACAACTTGTAAAGCGTGCTGCTTGGCAGTAAAAATAGATGAAACACCGTGTCATCTGTTTCTACGGATACGCAGATAAGTAAGCAGGTGATACCCCGCAGTTGTATAAGTTTTTAGATTTATTAATTTGCTTTATGAACTAGTTCTGTTACTGTAATAAACTGCTACTGTAATGTTACACAAGTAAATGAAGAATGATCTACCTAGAGACACGTTAATTCTAAAATATAAATTGCAGTAGCAATTGGCAGTATTTTCTTAAGTATTGTTATTGTTTTTGGAAAAACACTACTTATTATACAATCTACAGCGACCAATACATAATTTATAGAGTACATAAAAACTATGGCTTTGTATTCATCTCATGAAGACAAAAAGTGCGTTGTTGAATATAAATATTAAAACGAAACGGCATCAAACAAAGAGTTAGGGAGTCATGTGCAAAATTCACCAGCGACCCACGCTTGTTGAAAGGACAGATAAAATGTAATAGGCATATGAGCTGAATCCATTATCCAATGACGTACAGCAATTACCCATTTAATGCAATTTGGGCCATTGTAAAGTTGTTCAATGCCTCTTCTCGTACATTCCCGGCGACACACACTAAAAAGCACCAATTAGTGGAATCACTACGGAGCAAACACTCTCGAAGCACAGGTAGATCGCGGGCGTTCGTGTCTAGAACCGGTCATTTCAAATTAGCAGCGTTGTATCCAGAGTTTTCAGTAGAAGGGTATGAGGGCGCGCGCGTGCGTCGCTGCGGCCGGCGCGCGACTACTCGCCGCTCAATGGGCGCCTGGCGGAGGGGCGAAGCTCGCGATGTCTCACTCCCAGCGAGCTTACCAAAATCACCAATTGCGACTATTCTCTCATTAAACCCAGGTACTTTACATAACACCCTGACAATTCTCAATAAATACATCAACTGACATCACAGTATCTGCAACTGTTTGTAATCCGCCCAAAAATAGAACTACAAAATTATTTGGTTGGCCTGACTTGGCTTGAGACTGAATCAAGAAAGTGCATGATTTTTTCTAAGCTTCCGAACGTGGAGATGTAGTGCGACGTTAACGCTTTGTATCCGGTGCCACCTGCTCACACTCGAGAAAAGATTATACGTTAGAAGGAGATGAAGTGATCGAGCAGAACGCGGACCGGATGGCGGACTCGGTTATGAATGAATCCGCTATCCTTGTCTGGCGCATGGGTTTACGTAACAAAGTCTCACTCGGTCACAGGTTGTCGCCGTAGAGGAAGTGAAAGGGACAAGACGCGTAGTAAATATTGCGTTCCGTAGATCCCGTCGGCAGAGTTTCTAAAGGGCTTGATTTTTTGTTACACCACAAAGGATGACCATCATTCATAGTTTTGCTATGACATTACCTACAGTACAGAATTTAAAAGTTTTTAAGGTGTTTAAAATTACCTGTTTCCTTTAGTATTTACCTTTCATTGTGTATAAGCATCGAGTGCTTTTATAGTCTTTAGTATTCTTGTTAGCCACTAACATATAAATAACTAGCCGTTTCTTGCAAAACAATTAATTTTTTTATTTCCATTTTATTATTATTTTCTTTGTAATAGTCAAATCTTTGCAAATATCCGTAGGCTCTTCAAAACTTGCTTAACGTCATAAACACATGTAAGGTTATATACATTATATAAATAGATATTTATCAATTATCCATGGGCCACTACAAACTCTACCATTCTGATGGTAGATAGAGTTCCTGCTTGTTAAATTCATTAATATGTAAGTGTTTCCCTTATCCTATCTGTTTTATTGCTTTTTTCAGTCTAAGTTAAATTTTATAAATGGCAAACGAAATTTTGAATTTCTGAACATCTAGTTTTGCTTTCGTAGTAAAATTGCGAATGATCTTGGCACGAATTTCAGATCTTTTTTTAAATTTGTTGATATCAAAATCTATTGCAGATGCAGATATACTGAACGACACGCTGTTTATAAACCATCAATACACATTGAGATTAGAATAGGTATACGTTTTTTATTTTAAATAGTTACTAAGGTAGATACCGTCAAGGTGTTGTCGTAGACTTAGGACAAAATATTTCTTTCGCGGTATTGTTATCTGAGGGCGCGGCGCAGTCCGAGTCAATGTTTGCGGAAGGCTCGCGTCGTCCAAGACCCAGCACGTGGACATTGTTAAAAGTAAATATGAAATCGAAATGTTTACCCTTGGAATTATACAGAGATGGCCAGAGTTTCTTATAAATACCAATAATCCTTTCCAAGTTTAAAACATGTTTCCTTCGAACACAATTTTATATAGCTGTTCGCGGATTTGTTTGTTATTACTTAATTCTATCTACTTTTAGATATGTATATGATTTTTAATCATTTTATGTTTCCTAACTGCGTCTACTATTGAATCTACAGTCTACATTTAATATAGAGTGAGTAATAAACATCTAAGCATTTGAATTCTTGTGAACTGTATTTTAATTTCTGAAATATTTGTAATATATTTCATATAAGGATATTTTATATATTTGCTATTTACACTAAAAAATGTGGGTCATATTGCTAAATTTGAATGACAGCTTATTGTCGCCTTTGACCAATTGTTCAACGTAACTTGCTTTCAAAAATTTCGGTAAAACAAATAAAGTACGTAACAATTGCGTTTCACAAAGACAAACAGAGGATGTGGCCGTTGTCATCATCGATGCTTGGACGCGCTGGTTCTAGGATTACCTTTTTAGGATTCCACAAGTTTGCGTCACGATCATCTTCCTGTCCTAGTGATTTCAGATCATCGTAATATGTTTTAACCTCTTACGAAATCAGAGGCATATTGACATCTCATCTACGATCAACATCTCCATGTACGGTATCTTATTTACTAAATGAACCAACTAATTTAGATGCGGTTTTTTTTGTTTATGAACTAACATGTTAGATGTAGTTCTCAGCTATAATTAAAGAGAAATGAAGGCATTGACAATATTTATCAATTAATTATCGATATTTGTCAAATTTAAACTCGGGTCATTTTTATTTAAATCAGTATTTTAAGCCACTTGGCCACATTGTTGTTAATGTATCAAATTACATTAATTAAAGTTAATTTGCAAAAGAGTGTTACCATGGAATAATTTAATTAAATACAAAATAACATAAACAAAAGGTAAATCAATGCGTTGAGAACGGTGCATCTTGCCACAAATCAATGGGATCCCGTCCTGTCGAACCATGTAACCTCGGAGCGCCAGGTGTTACGCGGGAAGTGCCTCCCCCCCTACCCCCCTACACTGCAGTGTACACCCGCGCTCTCCAGATCGCACGCACACAACTAAAGTGTAGAGGAAGTTACAACCACGGCTATCCTACGGTGACGTACAGATCAAAATGCACATGTGTGTTTCTGTAATTTATTAATGGTATGCATTTGCGTATACGCCGCTCGTTGTGCATGAAAAATGGCAGGCATAAATATAAAATTGAGTGGACTCTAATTCAAAGGTACAGCCATTTAATAGAAGTAGAAGGGTTGTCATCTGCCACACTAAAGTTGTTTGAACCGGGTACTTACAATGTTTTGTAACTTTGTTTGAGATGTAATAATTATTTAAAATTACAGAGATTGACAGTTTTACTTCTAAATGAACAGTTTTAATTCTAAATTCATTATAGAGTGAGAGCGGATTTTAGTATGTCGAAAGTAAATTCAAGAACTATCGTACCGATTTGAGAAATTCTTTCACTGTTGTAAGGTACATAAGATACTTTACTTCAGAGTGATATATGTAGGTTATACATAAGATGTAAAGCATATAAAACTCACAAAGTTATGCGCAACACTGGACCGGCCTCAAATCTGTGATAAGTACGAGTATGCGCTGTAGATATACTCGTATAGTATCATTATAGTTTCTTTCGGTTGATTTCAAACTACTGAATTTGCTCTATAATACAAAAGCAAATTATATTTAGATACTAGAATACTCTAGATTATTTCAATCCGCACGTAATGCCTATTCACTACGACAAATCCCTAGGTATTTATTAGTCACCAGAGGAATTCTTTTATGCGTTGAAGCTTATTGTTAACTATTCACATGGGCATAATGTTATTGACAGGTAGCGAAGTCCATTACAATACGTCCTTCCGGTATCCGATCCAAAACACGAAAATTTAAGAATATATTCTATCGCTGTATTAATAAAGTTAAAATTTAGTAGACTTTTAAATAATATGGACTCGAGAGTCAAAATTGAGGATTTTAAGTTCCAAAATGAACCTAATTTTTTGTAAGGATAGATTGTAATTCGTTTAGAAGGCGATAGTGGCGTGATGGTTAAGTAGGTAGGATAAGTCATCCGGTTTGGTAACATGATATGTCGTGGAAGGGAATGTCATTACAAGCGCAGGCGCAACCCTTTAGTGTTAATCCTATTATTGTAAAGTGGAATAAATGAATACATTCAAGTGGTATATTATGTGTTACGAAGGGTGATTTTATGTAAATGTGAATGGTTAAAAGATTATCATATAAATTTTACATTTTGTTCTACCAATAAATAATTTACTTCAATTGTGAAAAATCTAGTATATGATCCAATATGAAAGAAACTACTGTGTTTGTAGACAGTCATAAAAATCACACATTTGCACGCCTTTGTTACTTAATAACACAGAATAAGTTAGCATTTACCTACTAACCTTTAATTTGGAGAATTAAAATGTATTAAGGTACGTTAATTAATTGCTATATATTCGTTTAACCTTTTAGTAAACATTGGATGCCGTAAATTATAACAATAAACCTTAATCTTAAAGCGTAGCGTTTAAATGCGTTTATGTCTTTTATATGTAAGACAAGTCACAATAGATATAAGATACGAATATGAAGTATATAACTGATTTAATTAATAATGTATGATTATTTTATTAGTAAATAATGTATAATTGGACAGTACAAATAAGCTGACGGCCCACCTTATGATAAGCTGTAACAGCTTATATACATGAACAGCACTACGGACATGATCTTATCATATGACATTCGTGACTCAGACGTGATTTTATAGAACTAAAATGTCATGCTTTATCCTTTAATTTCAATATTTCATTTGATCCTACAAACGAAACATAGCTAACAAAACAATCTGTTTGGCAGCTGAAATAGGTGAGAGTTTGTAATTTTTTTTATATTATGTAAGTGGAAAACAACCATACGGCCCATCTGATGTACGACGGTAACCTGTGGATGCCTGAAACACCAGCGGTATCACTTGCGTGTTGCCGACCCTTAAGATGGCGGTATTAAAGTTACAATTATTTGTTTATTTATCCGAATAAAAAAAAACTGAGGTATCCACACATATGAGTTTTTGATAAATAAAATTTTTTTATATACCCACGTAACATATAACATACGTAGCAAGAAAATTTTAGTTTGTTTTCCAAAATAGAGCCCAATATTTTTTTCCAATGATTTAATTAATATTTAAGTAGATATTCCAAAAAGAAAAACTATAATCATAACTCAAATATTTGAATAAATAATTAAGTACTTTAATATATCCAATTCTTTATAGTACTATGAGAAAAATTACAAGCAGTCATATATTTACATAAATCGTCCTGTATTAATTAAATATAATGGTTCACCAATTCGTTTCTTTCTCAGCAACTGACCAAGAACTGGTTTGGAACATCCATTAATTTATATCGCCTAAATTAAATTAACATTAACGATTAACATTGTCTGCTTTTTATGAAAAATAAACAGGGACGACAGACATCTACGTACTTACAAGAATATCGATTATTAATTAGTACATACTTGTATGACAGACTTTTGATTAAGTTTCATAAGTATAATTTCAAATCACATTAATAAAACCCACGCATACATATAATCGTGTAATTCTTTTTTAATATTCAAAGAGTAATGGCGTATAGAAGCCTTATTGTGCCATCGCTCGCTCGCCGCAGTCTAGACTATAAAAAAATCACAAACAGTAAATTGTCGAACGGAACCATAAAAAGTTGAGTAAAAGGCGTCGAAAGAAGGCAGCGAATTTTGAACGAAACCAGTTTAATGAGGGTCGAATTTAAATACGAAAATAAAGCGGTTCCCACGGCGTCGCTCGCGGGAACGGAAGCCTCTGCGATGTCGCGGCGACATGACGCGGTCGCAGTGCTTTGCTCATATCGCGGGATCATCGCATTGACGATCAGTGTTGCTAATACATTTTAAGCAAGTCCGCAAAGAAGCGGTCGAGGAAGTCCAGCCTCCAAAAACCACCAAATTATTGGACTTATTTCATGATAAAATAACCACTGATTGATAAACTGACTATGAATGAAAAATATGCTTATCAAAAATCATTCAGTTATTATTTAGTTTCAATACAAGAATACATAGTAATATCTGTTTTAAAATATGTATATTAATTATTGGAAAGTTAAGTAAAATTATTATTATTTTGTTGGTTTTCGTAAGAATCTCTACCAGGTCCAGTGATAAGTCTATGAAGGTGGCAACACAGTTAACGTGATTTGCCGCTGTCTTATTTCGATTGCATCTCACCATCTCAATAAGAACCCTCAAAATTTGGAAGGCTAGCGTTACCGCGTATCAAGATACATGCAGTTCGAATAAAACCAGAGCTTGAAATAAATTTGGCGGTAAAACACGACAGGCGGGTCACCGTGAAATTGATTCAATTAATGAACATATTACCGAATCGCTACTTGTGAAACTCTGAGTGTGTAAGATACTTAACCGTCGGAATTATTTCAAAAGATTATAAGAGTGTAAAAAAGACTTTATTTTGAGTGTAAATTATTCTCTCATATCATAGTATTTTTTTTAAGTCATTATTTGGAGTCTCATACCCTTCACTAGTTTTTTTTATATAATTGAAATACTAAACAAGGTGACGGTAAGCGATAAATGCATGAATAGCGTTACGAATATAAAATTTTCATGTGACACTTTTGATGTCACTTATACAATTGGGATTTCCAAGGACTACAACGTCAATCTTTTTATTCTATAATTTCACTGTCTGAAGGTGAGATATCACCTTACAACTGAAACAAATCTTACAAAGCAAGCTGTTTCGCCGCTAAAATAGGTGATACTATTTTATTACACGACATCCATATTTGTGAGTAAACTTGTTTAATGGAAGTTTCAAGTAATGTCAATTAAGAAAATTAAACCTAAAATAATAATTTAACTTTTATTTTTTACTTTACGGGTCTTAACACAAAATGGTTTTATTATATCACATGCGTAACATCAATTGAGGTTTAATATGGTTTAATGTAATAATATGAATATTTTTTTTAATTGTGACACTTTGAGCGGAGGTGCGTGTCAGGATTTTGGCCTACACTTTTAATTAAGAGCCAATCAATATTCTGACAAAATCTCGTTAATGTCGCCCATAAATCTAAAAATAATTTACAAAATATCCACTTGCCACTTAAAGATAAAGAGACATATAATGTCCTATTTGAAATTAGCGAAACCGCTTATCATTTAAATTATATGGGAAAAGTGCCACTTAGTCAAGTTATTGGACTGTACTCTTTACGTTTAATATAAAGATAATATTATCAGCTGGAGATTTGATTGTAAATATAATCAGTGAATTAAATTAAATGAATGCTTCTGTTTTTGCAGGTTTGTGTTCTAATGGACTCGTGAAATAGCAACACCCGTCTATCTGAACCATGTGTCTACCATTTATTTGTAAAAAATAATATTCCTTTCGAATACAATCTTCAACATCGTTTTAGAATTGACAAAAATATCGGGAGTCAGTCGAATGAAACGAATTAAAAAAAAACAACCTGGCTTCGCTTTGTCTATGAAATTCAATTTTTTTTTACTATAATTGTGCCTTAAGAACTGTACTGATCGATTATATAATCCTCTAGGTACTCAATATTATTATCATTTGTTCCATATGGTTCAGAAATTAAAAATGAATCAATGAGTTTTCCATCGTGTTTCGCTTGTGATTCTAGAATGAACTTGAAATAAGTTGTTACACATATGATTGAATACATCAGACTGAATCTTTTTCAATTTGTAATAATTTTAAAACTATGTACCAATAGTGTTGATATTTTATGTTCATAATTAATAGAATATAAAATATGTTTGTATTGGTATTTGTATTGTTGAAAGTTGATATTCTTAAAGTAATTTCAAGTAAACATTGCGAAAGGTTTACCTTTCGAAGTATACAAGTTGTGAATACACGTGTGGCAGGCTGGCTCGGGTCTTGGGCCCGATCGAGCTGTTTGAGCTTGCTTTCGATAATGTCAACATGGACTTAGTCAACGGAACTTGTTCCAACACCTTTATTTGTATACGTAACTTAAAATATTGTATTAAGTATATATTTTAAAGCATAAGTATTATTTTCACAACTTATTTTGATATATTATCATACTATATTACTAATTAGTAATATAGTATGATAATAACAATTATAAACGTAGAAAAAAAAACTAAGATGTGAAAATAATACTTATGCTTTTATACTACACTCTTTACTATAATAAAATTAATATTTTTTTAAGATATGTCAATGTGTACATTAACAGAGAGAAGAAAAGGCACACTACTACAAATTAAAAGAAAGACTAAAATTTTAAAAAGTTTATGGCTAGACTTATTCACAAAGACGTAGCGATTCTTTAATGCAAATGTGTGTAGTTTAGGAATTGAACTTCAATTAAGGAAAAGTGATATAGTATTTAACTGCTACACCAACATGTCCGTCGTTTCATTGTTGTCATCAAATTTTAGGCGGGACAATGCTACCGAGTTACTTAGTTAAGCATTAGTTTCATAAATTTCTGTTAGCGGCTCACATGATGGGTGAACTCATAAATCTGTGTCGTAAGTATCTGCTTCATTAAACAACGACTTTGTGAATGACACGCTTGCTGAGTGCAAGACTGGGCGAGGCAATGTTTGTCTTCTACTTCCAAATCTATGAATGGAATATCGCCCTCCCTTTCTACCTTTTGTGTTTTTTCGATTTTATTATCTCTGACTAATGCTCGTGTAATGTTTATATACGTGGTCTCTGTTTTATCTAAGTTTAGATAATCCTTCACAATGTACTGTACAGAAAAAATATTTGATATTTTTGTATTTTTTATACTGAGAACCTTTTATCAAAGTATATTATCTCAGTGCATTCAACAAAATAATGAATCTTCTAATATATACAATTACGTTTAATAAGTATTTCCGTTGCAATTACGTTCGTCTCCTTTTTTCATCAGCACCTAAAATCTTCTTCGAATTACAGTAAACAGTGATAAAAGTGTGCATTAGTTATTATCTAATAAGATAACGTCGTAAATTATTGGTGCCATCAACAAAAATATCCGGCATATTTTAAAGACAAATCTTATTAACATAATACTCGCTGCTCATACAGGTATCTCTTAATTAAAGAATACGCTGCAGTGAGTATTTCTTAATATGTCTTAATTTAGACGTGCGTATGTATTTCAGCTTCGGTTGAATATCTACTGGCGGAGATGGTTCGATAGGGTCTGTCGGTACGACGACCGTCGATGGTATCTCCAGTTAGGTTGAGATAGCATCGCCGCAGTGCCATCGCCGCCAATGCATTGACACGCATAAAATTGGATATTAATCAGTCCAACATGAATCTTCACAGCCGCCAATGGACGTAAAATATACTACTTTATTGGTACAGACATATAAATACTGAATTCTTGGTAGGAATCCTTAATTTGTTCATTATTGTACTTTTATCAGATTCTGAAGAAATTGGTATATTTAAGTACACACAAACATAGATGAGCGTGTAGGGGTATCCCATGGGAATGAAATTTAGGGATAAAAGTTTCAGAGACGACAGTCCAAACAAATATATGAACAACTGACTGTGTGATGCCTATTTTCATTGCACTGCTACTAATCGAGTCGAGTCCTCAAGTAATAGGAAATCTTTAGTATGACTCAGTTGTAGTAGAGGGACATATTTATAGCCATCTGAAAATCTAGTTCTTCTCCTCATAAAATGGTCTATTATTAGGTAATATTATTTATTGACATTAAAACTAAGCGATATTTGTAGTTTTTTAATATGCTCACTTATGAAAATTACATATACATATGAATTTTAAAAAAATTGTCACAGTCATGAACTCAAGAATACCAAGGTATATTTCATGTAATCGGTTAATAAGGCACTGGTTTCAAAATAACCACATATCAAAATCTCGAAAATCATAATGTAGAGATTTTATACTAAATTTTATTTATAAATTCAGTCATCACATCATTAATTCGGATTTCTACCGAGTCTTGACAAATTGATTGAACATCAATCGACCGTATCATTATGATAATTAAAATCAGAAAATTTGTGCAATCAACCTCGAGGTGGTTAGCCTCATAAATTTGTCTATTACGTGTTACTCACTCCAATCTTCAAAGGTCTACAAGCGGACGAGGGACATTTGTTCGCGGAAAAAGCTTATAGCAATTCTTTATAACCTATGCAATTTTCTCAGAAAAAACTCCCAGAATTATTTTCTAGTACAGAACGATAGTATATGGTAGTAGAACGTATGGCCAGTGATACCGTATAGGTGCTCTTATTTCTTTAATCGAGGTCCAGAATCGCGGCGGACCGGTCTTAGCCTATGTTGCAACATCAATAATTTTGTCGGGCGTCACAAGCGCCGTCGTGAGAACTGCCAAAGCGACCACTATAACATGTTCTCTGAAAACGTGCCTTTCTAGTAACAAATAAGTGATAGCTCTATTAGAATGCGCAGCTCTATTACAACTGGTAACGTTAGTTGTAGTTGGTTTTCGTCGCACCCATCAAAAATCATGTGTAAAAACGCTCATTTGTGATGATAAACCTGTGTAGGTGCGGTTTTGGTGTCTACTGAATAGATTAGCTCGATTGACCGAATTTTACTTTAGGTTTGTCTCGTGAGAAAATTGGATAATCAACGAGATCGGAATGAGAAAGTCAACAAAAACACGATCTGGATTTTTACATATCTAATATATTAATGTTACATTTTGTTCAATACTGTATTACCGATTGCGATTAATCGCATGAAATAGGGTTGTGTTACAAAGTAATTTTAAACTGTCTTCACGAATTTATGGCCCATGAAGGCATTTGCTGTAATTTACTTGACTTTAATTTAAACTTTGATTCAACTTTAAAGGAGAATATTCTTAATACAGTTGTATTAAATATCTAAATGTGATATGTTTCAAAATATGAACCAATTTTTTCTTTAATCGACATCGGGTTACTATCTATATCGATTATGTTAAAATCAGAGCAGAAATAAAAATTTTAACACATAAACAAATAGTATAAATAAGGTGTATTTATTGACGAGTCCTGTTCCTACGTTGTCATGTCGGATTATGTTCATGCTTTACTACAAATAATCATAAGAACTTAATCAATAACATGTTCATCATTATAACTAGGTGCACAGCCTTTTTAATTATGGTATCAAGGTTTCCAGTAGATGGACATACATATAGAGAGCACTGTTGGTACTGTTAACTGGCCGGCAGGAAATGTCCGGCGAAAAAACAAGAAAATCAGCATCTCCATAAGACACGGGAATCTTGCCTTCCGCTAATTATTTACGATATATTGCGTAACGGTGAAACGCCGGGAAGGAGACTGGAAAAAACACGCTCTACAGGATGTGAGTCTGTACCACGAGATATCGTTGCATTCCAAATGCGACTTAAATGTAAAACAGCAACGTCCACTGTTCACCGGCAGGTGCATTAACTTGATCACTTTTAGAATATGTTTATTCATATTTCGAGCGATCTCGATTAAAAGTGTATGGTCTCTGATCGATCAGCGGCTTAATCCAATTTGCGCTTTATTGTTTGGACATTAGAATTTGATTTTATTATATCGATTAAAGTAACACCGGTCTGTTTACTCTGGCGTCATAATTAAAGATACCATAGCAGGAACCAGGAAGAGTGTCGTACTATCTCAACAGTTAGCCGGAAGTCGCTCGATCTGTGAGTTCATTCATAAATGAGAGACTCGATGCGACAATGTGGTATGACAGGTTGACGCCAGGGCTCATACTAGCTTTTATTTGTATCAAAGATAGGTCTATATTGCTGCAGCGCTGTACATAATAATTAAGCATGAATGAAACGAGCCATTTAATTGAGTAAAAATGTGAACAAATATTTCGTTGGCCGAGGTGGTTTCTAGTGGCTCTGTTGGGTAGGTAATTACTTTTGGTAGTTTTTGTGTTGGTTTTGAAATGTGTAAATGTTTGATGAAGCTTAGCGTTCCCGTGATTGTATGTAGGAAAACAGTAAAATATTTGTTTAGTAATAATATACCTATCTTAACCAGTATAACAAAGTTGATTGTTGTGTGACGATCTCTGAATGAACATATTGAAAATAATTTAACACCGTAACGACCGTTATTTCGGAGCTGTTTATGGAACTTCATGGAAGGCAATAACATTACTATACTGTTCTTTAACGTATCAAATCAAGTAATCAAAATTCTTACGTAGATATATTGATTGCGTATTTGGAAACCTCTTAGCAAAAATTTTAGACGTACTCAATATTATTTTGATTAAAATAATACAAAATGAATAACGGTAGACATTATGTCGAAAAATATACATATATTCTTTAATATAAGTCTTATTTTTATTATATGCTGTATTATTTAGTATTATTCATATAACATCTAAATATGTAAAATCTTGAATTTGTATTCCGAAGTGCTCGTAGAATAAAAAGTCTTGCAGTAAGTTTATTTGACTAAGGATTATTTCTATCCTATCTCTTAATGTAATCTGTCCATGTAGAAGAGACATAAATAGACATATTGTAATGTAACAATTAAGACGGTAAGTGCAGACGCTTGGGCGTCCGTCCGGAGCAAAGGGCGCAGCTCTGATTGCTCTGTAATCGAGTTAGCCGCAGTTAAACAAAAAGAGCTCGACAATTAGATGCGTGGGCGCAGGATGCTCAGCGCTCATCCAGTGTGAACACTGCGCGTCGCGTCATAATGCACGCCGAATCGATTAGAGGACTATTAACATAAATAATATAAACTACTTGCCCGCCTCTATTTCGCACGTAATTAATTAAAAAATAAATACCATGACGGATATTATTCTGTTTGGGGCCGTGGCGAATAGTACACTTGAAAGGACAATAAAATAAGACTATACTTTCTCTTTGAAGTAAAATGTCAATGTTAATCTGTCAATTTGCCAATTCAATGTAATTTATCCATTTTACTTTTATGTACCAATTCTGAAACATTTTCTTTCATACAAACATATATATATACCTACATCCTTACAATAAATAATGGTCAAATGGCATTTAGAAATTGATTATTATTTAAATAAGAATAGAAAATGACCAAGGACGATATATTTTTATTAATATAGATGTTGGTTGACAGACCTCCATTTATATTATTTTCTTATTAATGTTATTTTATTTAACACAGCACAGTTTTTTACTTTTACATTTTGTTAATTCTATAGTTGTGTCAAATATACTTTACAGCAAAGGATTGGTGAGTTAGTTTATTTTACCATAAAAAGTAGATTCTACCGTTGCCTGCCGTATTAACAATATACATATTTAATTTTTATTTAAGATTTTATTCATGAATACGGTATAATTATGTGTATACTATTATGATGGTCTGTGATATATTGTAGGTCTGTTTTAATCTGACATCATTTGGCTTATCCTTTGTTCTTGTAGAGGTAAATGGCTCATACGTACGACTCAAATTATTAGTCGCAACCATGTTTCCTATCACGCTAACGGGGACCATTAGAGTTAATCGGATTAAGGGAAGGCCGCGCGAAGTATAATAATTAACGATAACTATACATGTGGGCAACGGAAGTGGATCTCAGTCGGAGCTGGCGCATCAGTAGCTTTATGCGTGTCGCAGCACCTCACTATGTTTATGCATTTAAGTTAGCAATGGATGGGTTGAGAACTGGCAGCTCTATTTGAAAAACAAAAATGTACTTATTTGTTAATTTATAATTTTTTAATGGTTTCTGATAAAGATTTTGTCTTACAGTCTATGCTAATATTAAGAGAAAATATTTTTTTGTATATTTATTGTAGATAGACTAATATTGGCAATAAATTGATTTATTATTATTATAATAATAAATCAATTTATTGCCAAGTATGTCTAGTAATATAGTTACACAATTATACATATTTATTTTGACTGGCAATAGGTACAAACTCAGCTATTGCTGGAATGATGGGCGTCCATCGCAGCTTTTCAGTTTGTACCTACGCGGGCCTAATAAAAATATTTAAACAATTAAAAAAGAATCAGCTAATAAAAGCTAAGTTATAGTGTCTAACATAAGTTATATGATACACCTAGTTAGTAATTAAGATATTTCTATCTATCTATTGAAATAAATAAATAAGTAGGTAACTTAAATCTTACTTAACTCTAAACAAATTAGAAAGTAGTCGTGAATTAAAGATCATTGTCGGTTCTGCTTCTGCAATACCGAAAAATACAATCCAAATTGGTAAAGTCAGACTGTGAATGAAATTTATGAATGAATGTACCGGAAAGCACAGAGAGAGGGGTGCGGGGAGAGGGGATTTTTGTATATTGGTAACTGTAGCTGCCACAAAAAAATAGCGACTTTTTAACGGTATAATTATAGTCAAGTGTCGGATATTGAGTCACTTCCTTTAAGATTAACTGATCAGTCAACTTGCTTATAATTTATTGAATGGCATATTAAATTTTATGTCTATACTGGCGGCCAATGCCATTACTTACACATTAATAATTAAACTATTATTAAATAGAAGAAATATGCAATAAATAATATTTATCTTGGGAAAACTCAATTTCAATTTTCCCTCGCCGAAAAGACGAAATTAAGACACAAGTGATTCAAAAAAGTAATGATAGCTACTATTTACGTAAGTATCGAGTGTGGCGGCGAGTGTCCTTTTTTAAAGTCGGTTCAATATTAAACAGTTCTTCTGTAGGCTGGAGTATACATTATTTAAACAAGATATTTGTTTAAAATAGTGTTTATACTATCTATTAGCATTGAAACTTAGTTTATTATATACCTCTACTAAAATCTAAAGACCGTAAGTTTGAATATAACCAAGCCAAAAACATTTGTATCTAAATATATATTACTGATTAACTCTTCTGCTATGAAGTATATAGTACTTCATAGCAGAAGAGTTATACCCAACCTAATTAGTCAGAAAAACGACGATAGGGCTTCTGCCATGTTCAGATTGAGTGGACGAGAATAATAGCTATTTCGTACGACAATACCTCTGTACACTAACTGAGTAAACAGTCGTGAAGGTACATTTATACATTTATTATAATGCAAGGTGTCTTACTGATAGCGTTCAATGTGAAAGTGTTATTCGTTGTAACATATACTACTCGTTCATGGCTCGAGGCGGAGTACACGAAGTAAATTTATTGAGGCGCAAGTTAATACTAATTTATTGACTACCTACATTAGCAAAATTGACTATTAAAATTTGATGGGCTATTTAAAAAACCGGCCCACAACATATTGGGAGATTTATAAATTTTATTAAAATATGTATGTACTAAAATTTTGTATTGTAGAGTTTAGAATGAGAAATTGTAATATTTTTTTAACCCCCGATACCAAAACAGTGTTATACATGTTGACATGTTTTTGTGCCTGTGGCATATTAAGTTCTAAACAAATGGACCTATTATGAGTCGCTTTTTTTATATGAAATCTGACAACATCGATATGTTCTTTTCTATTTTGGGGTTACTTAAAAGAGTCAATTAAATGAATAATTGAAACGTTAAGTGAATTGAATGCAGTTTTTTGAGACAAATTGAGATTTTGTTATCAAGGTTACCTAGATAGGTTTTTTATATAAAACATAATGTAATAGTGGATTAACTATTACTAGATTAAGTATCCACAAAAAAAAAATGTACACAGACATAAAAATACTGTGAGCAGCAGCTGTAGTTCAACATTGTTAATAAATTATTTGAACATTTGATTTATAATTGAGATGTATTTTGTTGTAAGTATGTACAGGTCACAAAGTTCTTTAGAATTATTTTTACAGAGGTGGTGATATCCCGTAATACAATTATGTTACTCTAATTCTTTAAGGGTATTTCATTATAAATGGATTATTAAGTAGCAATGAAAAAATAAAATTAAATTCAAGAGTAAGTTCAGAAGTAGGCACATACGAAGTAAACACTAGGTATTTTTCATATGCCTTTGTCAAATACACTCTTGTAGTATATACTAGCGGTGCCCGCGACTTCGTCCGCGTGCAATTTAACTTTTTCTTTTCTAAAATAAAAGTGGTTTAAGTTACTCCTTATTACATCAGCTATCTGCCAAAAATTGTCCCGTCAAAATAGGTCCAGCCATTTTAGAGATTAACCGGAACAAACAGACAGACAGACAGGCAAAAATTGTAAAAAATGTTATTTTGGTATATGTACCATATTTATTACAAACAGACACTCCAATTTTATTTATATGTATAGATATAGGTGCAATATCTAAAATACAAAAGTAAATAATTAACAAATTTCAACAGCATTAACAATTTTTTATATCAATTTAGAGAATCGAGTGTACTACCCTAGCCACAGGAAGTGGCCAGTGGCCAGGCGGACGCCAGTATCTAGCTACCGTATCTATCTCATTCTCTTTATTGCAGTTAGTTTGCTATCCTGCTCTCACCGAATTATCTCCATTCCATTCCAACAGCATATTAGTGTAATCAACCTATCTCTTTCCAACTCATCATTCCACTTGCGTGTTGCGTAATGAGGCGGTCAAATTTTATTTTGTATGTTGACCGTTACAAATTATTGCGGCATCATCTAGGGTGAGATGAGTTCTATAGGCTACTGTTTAATGATATATATTACGAAGGAGCACCAAATTACAGTGGTTTTATTTTTTTTGAGAGCCGTTTTTGAATCATCAAATAACCGAATATTATTCAAAGTGTAGGTCAATAAGAAATAAGATTTTATAACAAAGTCTGATACTTGGTACCTCAATTATGTTATAGGACAAAGGCCTTTCATTTTCAACTCTCTAACTGTCTACTCCGTTAGAGCCTTAGCATAGTGATAGTTAGCAAGTACTTGTACACTTTTGAGAGGCGTTTAAAAAGATCTACGATATATTTAACTAAATAAAACACCTATTCAGAACAGAACTAGTTCCAGAAATACACCGTATCTAAACATCAGTTACTATTCGTATAATATGTTAAGATGTTGCTGTAAGGAATAATTTGCGTATTGTAGAATTCTTCATTTACGTAATGTTTATTTTTAATAAGAGCGTGGCTAAAATTAAATGGAAGAACATATATACGTTTTTATAGATGTATATGTGCATTTGATTCTTAAATGAATTCATTTTACAACAATAAATTCAGCAGTTATGCTTTATACTAATATATGGCAGTGCTTGGAACAGAATATTACATCTAAATGCTATTCGCTCTTAGAAAACATCTCGTCCTGCCATTCCACAGTTGTTTTAATAATTATTAATGAAACGCCATACGGGAAAGCCGCACTACGGCCGGCTCTACTTCCGTTCGCAACGCTGCGCTTCATTCATAAAATCTAGTAACGATCAGATACCATACGACATAACATTACATGTTATCACGTACTAATATAAACCTTAACAGCTTATAACTGAGAGTTCAAATTACAATAAAAGCAGTTTATATAGGCTTTTACAGAATATGCAATACGATATACAGAAATAGATAACGAAAAAAGCAGTAACTCTAAGAGTCAGCATACGAAAGTGGTTTTTCAACCGGCAGCAGAAAGTTTCTTTCCGTTTGAGGAAACGTTTCCAATTACACCGTTTAAGGTGTAAATATTCTCGCTTGATTTACTCGCTTGTCGTGAATGGGATGCGTTCTGTGGTCGTTGAGGTGCGAAGATCTAGTAATCGGTTAATGGAGTGGCTACTGTTCCTATAATAGACTGTAAGAAATACTATTGTATAACCATTGATCATATTACATTGTTTATCTATTAAATCGAGTTAGAATTTGTAATATTAAAACAATATAGTAGAGTCGAGGTCTATAGTTTACCAATAGCTCGGAAGTATTCAAAAATAGCAGTACTTAAAGAAAATAACAGAAGAACAACATAACTCATGGTAAAATGTAAAGGTTACCGTCAAAGTTATACGTGTTGTTTATGCCTTGTTGCCAAGTAACTGGCAGGATTCGAAGTAACCATAGACACAGTTTGTTATGTATTAGCACGTTCACGGCAACTACTCTATATCTATAGCACCAAAGTGATGTATAAACAATTGATGACTAGGTGATTACATAATAATGTTTGAAAGAATAACTTATTATAAATGTAAAGTTACATATCCTACAATTTATCCTACTTTAATGTATAATGTATCGAAGTTTCAAATTTCAATTACATATACATATATAGTTATATACACCTAATTTAAACCCTTTTTGTATAATATAATGTATCTTTCGTGTATTTCGTAAACATCCTATAATATTTGCAACTCTATAAAAAAGCAATTTTTTTCAATCGATAAATTATTTTAATTCTTTTATATTATGCGTTGTAATTTGATGTACTCGCTCATTTGTGACTTTTATAAAAACTTTTTACGTAAACGCATTCTAAAATTTAGAAGAGTATGCTATCCTTTAGGGGAGCGCACCCAAATTTCTTGGAAACAATCCATGAACACCATTCAAGTTTTCGAGGATTTTGCACGAACAAAAATGTTTCGGTGCCACACAGTCTGCAGCCACAAAAGGGCGTTATTTTTTATTAACTATTCTACTACCTTGCAAATGCGCTTTATTTACCTGTCCTTCCAAAATCGACTCTATATTACTTGAGAATTGAGTAAGATATTAATTAATTCCGATTTATAATGAGCGATGTTTTTATGTTTGATGCTTACAATATGGTACCTTCCGACAGGATATATATAGTTCATCCTGAATAGTCTACCGATAAAAAAGCGTATTTACTGATTATGCACGAGCGATTTGTCGTCGTCACTCGATACGATCCGCGAACCATGGGTGAGATTATTGTATCGAGTTACGGAACAAATTTATTTATAGGAAGCACTTCATCATTGTACTATAATAATGTATGCATCTATTGTAAAGTAGCTATTATGCTTATTGTGAGATACTTGACATGTAGTCGTGTGAAAGAAATGTATTCAGTAATATATTGGGCTTTTATTTTTCATCGTAAAATAATATGAACTTAATCGAGATAAAGTTTAAAATGCACATGAGTTAATAATGAAATAAAGGAAGCAGTCACTCTGATATCTTATAGCCGTGGACGGATATATATCGATTAAGGAAAGATGACGAAACGAGAGTGTGTGAAACAGGTCACTGGTGCCTGTCTGGGCTAAAAATTAAAATGGTTTTGGCCCCTGAGAGTGAGGTATAAACGAATAAATGTTTCGAATAATGAATTTATGCACTCATTGTCAGGAGAAAATATAGATATTAATAATTTCCTCAGTCATACTCGAGATGATCATTATAATCGATAGAGTAATAATAAAATGTATTTCTGTTTCACAGACGGACATGCAAATATGAAGAAAATGCCTATTCTTTTTTATTTTTATATGTTCGCACTAGATAACCTCACGGAAATTATTTCTCATATGATTGATGGCACCTGCGTTGATAGCAGTCCACTTAGTAATTAGTTGCATACATTTACTTTTTGCTACCTTTAATAACTCAATTTCCCTTATTATCTTTGTCGTATATTTTTTGTTTGTCGTTAGCTGAATTGTCGAAAACAACATTTATATACTTGTCAATTACAATATTTCATGTACAACTGAGTCGCCTGCCACTTAATAAACGTCAACATATTGTTGAAATATACCCGTAGAATATAATTTTAAACACCGAGTCATAAACATGGGCTAATTAATATTTGAAAATACAATTTATTTTGAGATTTATAAATATGTGAGTTGTATATTAAAAAGATACAAAGAAGCAATATAGTCATTTCTTCACTTTTTATTAATGAATTATATTTTTGGGTGGATTTAAGTACTCACTAAATATAAAGTATTGTACATAGATTTGGTTTTGTTTAGACAAAATATCTGAAGATAGTAAAGTTACAAAACTTTACTATCTTCAGATATTTTGTCTACGAATATTTGTCTGTTCTCTGCGTAATACATATATGCACTATAAGAATATATTGTCCAGCCATTTATTCTCATGGTCCAATAGTCTTTTTTTATTAAACGAGATCGTTCAACAGATTCCTGTATAACATAAATGAATACTCGAAATACGTATAATTTAATTGTAATTTTCCTGGTATATCAAGTGATCTATATTCTGTGTGTATGTTTTAAATATATCGGTTTGTCTACATGAAAAATACGCTGTGATACGGTAACAAAACGTTAAATTATGAGAATATCTTACTCGGAGGATTTCAACAAATCAACATGTTACCAAATCGTCTCGACTTTCGAGAACTGATCAATCATAAAGTGCGAGGTGATTTTTCATGAGCACGTCTCCAATGCGTTTTGTTTTCCCAAAATACAGAATTAAACCCGTCCATCGGGGTTTTAAATAGTTTGAAACGTCGGAAATAACTGAGGTGTTGAAACGTTGTGTCTCTCACCTGTATGGTGGCACAGAGATTTATCTCTCCCAGGTTTTCGGAACATATCTCGAATCAGCAGCTGTTGCATTTATTTTAATAATAGGCGATTTTTTTTTGTATATTTTCTATTTTCATGTATTTTTCTAAGAACGTTATATACATAGGATACAAATTACAGAAGAAAAAAAATTGTGAATATTGTTAGTGGAGTATGTTTATGAGGTTTTATTCGATTTCATTTAACAGTATTATCTCATATTTTGTACATGTATATTAAAACAGATCTTAATACATACAACTAAAATGACTATGTAATATTATAACGATCGAATGAAATAATTTGAACAGATCAAACCGATTAAGTTAGCGAAAGTAACCCTGGAATAAACAATGCAACTCCAAGGAGTTCAAGCTGGTTTATTTGTTTGGATATATTTTTAGGTGACAGTAGAGACAAAAGATCTAATTATGGAAACATAAAAAATACGAGTAAGACCAATATGTTGTTACAGGATATGAAAATTACCTTACGTAAACCTTATATGCAATAGTTAACTATAAATGCTTTATAAAATAAATTAATACACGTTATTCTATCTGTATAAGAGATTGTCTAATAATCAATGAGGCGTAACGTTATTTTTTTGTAAGTTATTAGTTCTGCTAGTGCGCGCCCGTTACTGAATGAAGACCGGTTCCACATCTAATACGATTCAAGTTCTTGGTTATGAGATGTACAATTCTCAAATCACTTCAATGCTTATTAGAATTGTTAAGTTCGTTCTTGTAAGAGCGCTGCGATATTATTACGATGATTAGAGAAATTACTTGAGAATTTTGACGTAGATAGAGCTAAATTGTTTTAACTTTTATACGAGTTTTATCTAGTATGTTAGGAGATAAGTTTTCTATTCGAAAAATATAATTAGAGTATAAGAACTGACGATTGGTTTAAGAGAGATTTATTTTATAAATATATACTGTAATAGTATTTTTAATAGTCTTTAAATTTGTCTTCCCAAATCGCAGCACTTTTAGTCATTGTAAAACTGGTGTTTCTAATAATTTATCAGTAACTTAAACTGGTCTTGCTATTTAGAAATCTATACGTAAGTATAGACATATAAATTTAATATCTAATATAGATGTAGACCAGTATAGATCTATCGTAAGATACGGCAGTAAATATGTAGCGAATAATATATATTTTGTATTTGTTTATAGTCTACGCCCGGGTGCATTATTATTGATTTTCGATATGAGCACGATTTTATAAATCATAATATTGCAACTCAATTTTCAACTTTAATGCCATAGGAATACAAGTAACAAAACTATCGATACATTGAAATGTCTTAGACAAAATTATACCTGTAGTATTTTATATAGGAAACGTCGTGGTAATGGATATCGTAGACATGTAATTTACATATACTTATACAACTATAGTATAACCGGCTTTAGATAATGTATGTGAAATGATCATATAATTATTAGTTATTAAAGATCGTTAATTTAAAAGTATAGTGATTGTGAGAATCGCGCCATATTTGTAACGAAATGTGTGCAGGTAGCGATGGTTAGTAGTCGATTTCATTATAGCAAATCGATAATAATACGGTTTAATTATTAATCTATGTGGTAGCGCCATTGTTTAGTGGGATTAGAATTTATTTATTCTTATACTAGTAGTTTGTTATACTGACTTTATATAACGGATAAATAAGATTTAGTTATAGGCAATCTTATAATGATTTCCAATTGGAATTATTTAAAAAAAAATTGTTATATGCTTATATTGTCAATAGAATCTTACTAGTATAAGCTAATATTATAAATGTGAAGGTCTGCCTGTCTGTCCGTTTGTCTCTTTTACACGATCCAACGGCTGATAGAATTTTAATATAGATAAATTGTATTCCAAGAATGGACATAGGTTATTTTAAAAATATCTGGAAGGAGTGAAATAAGAGATGAAAGTTTGTGGAGATGAAGTCGGAAGTAGCAGATAGTAAATAGTCAAAAGTTTAGGGAATAAATAGATTCACGAAAAAACTACTACGCGGATTTATATAAAATTAGGTGCACAGATAGATCATAACGTAGATTAACATATAGGATACTCTTCACATTTATATTCTTTAGAAGAAAGTCTTTTTCCTTGGCGAATATAATTTAGTAAGTTAGTTTAACATTGACTGAATGTTAACATTGAATATTTAATAGAAGCAAAGTGTCCAACAAGCCTATATATGTTCACACATCCAAAGGATGTCTTCTCTGAACAGGGATCTTAACCTGATCATAGTTTGAAGTCAAATATTGGGCAATTTATTACGTTAATGAATTTACCTTGTCTTTTGAAGATTCATCTGTTCGTATATAGTCGTCTTAAATGGATACGTTACCTGAAAAAAATAAAATAAATGTTATTATATTTTTCATTTACAATATGTAATATACGTATAACAATGAAAGTGCATATGACAAGTCGCCTTAAGGCGTCAGCAGCGACAGCATTTTTTAAATTTAATTAAGTACAACTATCCAAACTAGATACATATTTATAATGTGTATAAGTAGCAGTTGAAATACATTATATACTAATATCTTATTATAATAAACTTGAAATGGTGTTAGAAAAGATATTCCCAAAATAATAATAAGGGTGTGCCTATACCGTTGCATAACATAAAGGGTGATTGAGACACAGTAACTGTCATTTTTTTAATAAAGGAAGAGGCGTGGTTACCCGACAGCTTCCAATGGGATACGACGAGCATGACAGTATTATTATGTCCTGTTATAATTGAAATTTAATACTGACATCTTCAACTTTAAACTCTTTGTAGGAACTCTATAGCTGAGGGGTAACATGTATTTGGGAATTCAGTTCATTATTTGAATAACTAGTTTGTATATTCTTTTGGTTTGGTATTGTTATTTTATGTATTGAATAAGTTATTAAATTTGGTTTATGCTGAATTGATATAAAGAGTCTTTGCAGCTTTACTTTTGGACTCTCCATTTCAAAAAAAATTATTACTTTTCTTGGTCTAAATAAATGTGGTATTTTCCAATAGACTGGATTATATTTCTCGTTTCTTGTTAATATATTTAATATGCAGTATATATATTTATAATATGCAACCGTCAAAAACATATATTAATTTGAATAAATAATTCCGAAGAGAATTACTAACTTAAATAAAATGTTATTGAAAATTGGAAATTTACACTCAGTATTGTCTGCTGAAATTATATCAACGCAATTGTTTCCATGTGGTTTACTTTATAAACTTCATATTTCTACTTGTGACCAAACAAGCATAGATATGCTGTTATTACTTCATAATATTAAGGAAGAAATCTCTTTTTAGAGATAGGCTCTCCCTTGTACATTACCTTTACTTTTTTACTGTTATTTTTTTCCTATGTGTGTACAATAAAGAGTAAAGAATAATATTAAATTAATCGATTATTTAACCACCAGTTCTTAATAACTTTATTTATTTGAATAACTAGTTAATTATTAGTTATTTATGAACAACCACATTACTTTTTGTTGGCAGTAAACATCGTTTCTTTCTTAATACATTAGCAGTCACAAAAAAGCGTTTCTCACGCTAATTTGTATCCGAAATGTGTTGACAGCGTCTATATAATATCTACATTTGCTATACGTATAAATTAAACTATTTCCTAATTAAAACTATTAAAAAGTCGAGTTAGATAGTGGTACCCACTTCCGTGTTTAGTTATTTGTGGCAGTTAACCCTTCACCAGCTATTAAGAGACTGGCGGGGTTAAATGAGACATTTTTCAAAGCAGTCCCTCACGCTGACGGGCTTAATGAGATGTCGCCGAGCGATGGCTATTTTCAGTTATACATTGGTTAAAAAAAGTAATCTGAAATCTCAGAGATAATTAACCTTTCGTATACTATTATACAACAAGAGCAGGGTCTACTAAAGAAAAGGTAGGTTTACTGTGTGAAAGATGACATGCAGCAAAGTGGACTTATATAATAATACTACTACAGATAATATTAATTAAATTACCTTTGTCGTCGAAAGATATTAAAAGAAATTCCAAGTTACCTGTAACCAATGGATATATTTGTTCATATACCTAATTAATGGAATAAAAACTGACGCCGCATACTAAGCGATCAGTCGCTTATATTAACAGCATCACGGACGGTGAGCACGGTGATATCATCAAATCATGCTTTGCTATTGCAAAGGACTAAGATGTTATACCTTATACCCTGTGATTTCACTGCCATATCAAAGCTTCAAACCGTAAACCTAATATTTTGTACCTACTTATTAAAACACTAATTCTTGTTTTGAATTGTATAAAGGTTAAGTTCTTTTTAGTATCCGCGCTATCAGACCCCAAGATACAGGTCTGATCTAGTTTGGGACTACTAATAACACATATGATTATTAAATATTAAGTATAAACACACGTTAGAAAGTACGTAACGGCTGAAATTGGCGAGACAGAAAATTACCGACTTACCTTTGTATAAAGTATAACTCTGTATTTTTTATTATTTTGAAATTTGTAAGTTAGACTTTGTAATATCAATGATCCGTTCGTTGGTGTTTCATGTGTGCGCAAGCGTCGCTCGAACGATAGGTAAGTGGAGCGTATTAGTCGGATGGCCGCTTCACGTGTATACTTTCGTGTTTAAGCTCCATTGATTGCGAGATGACGAACCAACCGGCTGTGACAATTTATTATGTAGATTTCTTGAGCTTGGGTTCAACAAAAATTATGTTTATGCGTGTATACTTATATAATGAGTGTATTATCAGTACATAACCTATCCTTCTTATTTATAACTAGCTGCTACCCGGGACTTCGTTCGAGTGGAGTTAAACTTGTTTTATTAAAAGTATAAGTAAATTGGACTTCTTATAATATTATTTGTCTGCTTTTGAAAGTCCCATCAAAATCGGTCTTGCCGTTTCAGAAATCAGAAAGACAGACAGTCTGATAAACATACAGACAGTCAAATTTTTAAAATTTTTTCCTATGTTACGGTACGTTATACGTTTATCATCAAAACCCATATATACTTTCATATGTATTTAGTGAAAAGCTGTTAATTAGAAAATACAAACATACACTTAAATTTTTTTTATTCGTATAGATTAAAACCAATAAATTTGACTATTAGAGTGTATTTGTCTAAAATCTTGAAAATATCTCGTAAGCAATAGACAATTCAATTAAATAGCTAATGTCATCACCAGCTAATGAACATAAACTTGAAACAATTTAATGTTTTGGTCAAAGTATTGTCTTAAGTATAACCTAACGAATTTCCTTTTAATATACCTATCTTGTATAACTATGTATATATGACGTTATGTAATATACAATCTTTCACATCACTAATTCAGATAAATCGATACTTATCAGATAAGATATTGAAGATAAAAGAGATATAAATTATTAAGTAAGTACAAATAACACTACTGTTGGAGATTTAATCAATGAAATGATGTGTAACATTTCTAACAACGAAGTAGCTGATGGCCGTCAGTATGCCGCCATGAACATTGCTTCGGGCTAATATAGTACAATATTAATAAACAATCCATTAACGGCAGAGAACCACAAGAAAGCTTTTGAACGCCACTCAACTGACTGACAATCAAGTAGCATCTACTAAATCCATCATTTTTAGTTTACATTCAGAATCGAATTCAAAATGGTATGAGCGTACTTACAGAGTACTACTTATAATAGGGTGACGTAAAAATTCACAAAAATCTTGAGTGTTGAGAGAGAATTTAATATTTCAAAATACTTTCTCCTTTTAACGACTTTACATAGTTGACAGTTTTTGTTTTTGTATGCATAAGTTACATAGATTACAATTAGTCCTATATAGTTATTAATTTCCCTATATTGAAATAATCCATCTTATTATAAATAAATAAAATTGCGTTCTTTGTTTAAAACGGCCAATATTAGTCTATTTACCTGAAGATCATCTGAAACCAGGCTTATTAAAATCTACTAAGTAAACAACTTAGTAGATTTTAATAACTACTAGAGATACTTGTTTCAATAAAGGCTATATATGAAGTTTACATACACAACAACAAACATTACCCATTTCCACGTCAGTTCGTAATGTCTTCCTATAATTAAAATTAGTAAGATGTTACTAGACTATATTGGGAATAGTGCAAACCGCATGGGTGATACATATTCGCGGTTTGGGCTGTGGAAATTAGAAAATGACAAAACAGGAGACAGGAAACTGTCACTGAGGTACCTACTAATTTAGTTGGCCGCGTGGTACGTTTCAGCTTATCTCCGTGCTACGAACCAGTTTCGCAAGCCGTGGGAAAGACACTTACATGCGCGATAATCTACGTTGTTTTATTTATAGGGTTGTACGCAATGAACCACATTCAGTGCAGTCATATCCTGCAAATTAGAGCAGTGCTTTCACATTTTTATTGAACATTTATAAATAGTACTGCTTCTCATTTAATATAATTGAGTCTATTCTAGTTGTAACTGTTGATTAGCAATTATTGCTAGAGATAAGCATATCAAGGTTACTTCGCGCTCATGAACCGTGAAATCGAATGAAATGTATGTATATTTTTCTGTATCGGTAACCCTACCGGTAATAGCTAGTGGCGGCATCCCATTCATTGCATCAGACATGTGTGTGTTAACCAGTCGCTCGTGTGCGTCTGACAGTATACGATTTGAGCTACCGTTATCATATTTATGAACTATGGTTATGTATCTACGTGTAATTGTCTGATTGCCTGTATGAATAAAATGATGACCTCTTTATGACACGGTCATTGCGGTTATTTTTGATATGATTACAATAAAATCAACAAATGAATGTTTGACATTAAATACGAAACCTCTTTAGTCTATAACCGGACAAATCTATTTTTAATATGATGAATGAGCCACTTCTTAAGAAAAAGGAATCGTTGAATCCTAAATAAAAAAGCGACAGTACAAAGATGTATGTTTTCAAACACATATTTGTTTTAAAGTGGCGGCTGCTTTTCTTCGAGTAAAACGCAAATAAATTTTGAATGCATTACGTGGTTTCCATGACTAATGGTGTCCTTGTTAACCCTTTGAACAAGCTATTACAGTCCCCTGTAACTTTGTATGGTTTCAAGCGGTTGGTCTTTTCATAGTATTTTAAATATTGCCCAGGGGCATTAAATTACACGGCTGATTTTAATACTATAGGTTATTGTTATTAGTTACACTCGATATACAGATTCGTTATTACGTATACATCATATTACATAATATGTAATAGCTTTGTATTAATATGTCGTGCCTAATATGTTGATATTGTAATCCAAATGAAGCAGGTAGTAATAGCCACATAGTAACATGATGCATCAATTCGTGCTCAATAATCCGATGGGTGTATTAAAGATATTGCCTGAATGATCGAGCGGTCAACGGCATCGTAATAACACGTCTTGGTTAGTTTTTTAACAAGAGTATATGGTGTTGGGTTACGGTAGCGGAGAGTTACAGAGGAAGCATTAGATTTACGAATATTATATTAATGTCAAACAGAATTTAGATAAAGTGCTTACCATTTTTTTTCAATTCAGATATCAATCAGGTTTCATTTTAAATACTGTCAGGTTACTGTCGTTTTGAGAAATAGCATCATACTGACATTGCATATATGAATATGGAAGGAAATATATGCATAGGCATATTTTTTCTTTTTTAGTAATGAATTGTTATTCTCTTATACTGATTTCGTAGAAAAGGTAATTAAGTGCAGACTCGTGTGACTGAAAATGGTATTTCACCAACATTGTTTGATTACCTATATTATAAGAATAAATGGAATATGTAAAATGAAGGTAAATATGTCTATAACCAATTAAACATATATATATATATATATATAATACGTGTGTATTATATATATTATATATATATGTTTTGTTACTTTCATTCATTCATTCATAAACTTAAGAGCAACGCTCTTGTCGGTGGAGCTCTTGCCACTTTCTACGATCTTCCATCATACTCTTTAAGCCTTGATACGACACGACTCCAATTCTGTCTTTAATTTGTTTGATGTAACTGTGCCTTGGTCTTCCTCTCCTCCTCTTTCCTTCTATCTTTCTCTCAATAATGAATTTCAAAAATTCATCGTGCCATATCAAGTGCCCCAACAATTCTCTTCTACTTTTTATAGCATTCAATATCGGCTTTTTTTCTTTCACCCTGTGCAATACTTCTTCATTTCATATTTTGTTTCTTTATTATACATAATATATATATACTATGAAGCCATCTATTAAACCCCTGTTTCCACTGATAATCAGTGTTAAATACAACCGAGGAGGCCGAGACACAAAGCTGAGTGGATAAATGTTTTGGTCGCAGTTCTATTTATTAAGTCACTATAGAATTACACTTACCCATATAAATTATATTAATATTCTGTGTATTTATAGATGTTTATTTATGTATTGTAAACTGTTTGTAGATTGCGCCAAGTAAACATGTTTCTTTCTTTCTTAATTATATTAATTGCCTACTCAAAAACTAAAGTTTCCAGTGTACACAGTTACAACTTATTTAACATTTTTAAAATTACGACGTTGAGTGCATGAGTAAAGAACGATAGTGGGATATGATTATGCTTTTTCCACCATCTAATAATTACCTCATTAACTTCTATGCCGTAGTCATCAACATAGCAGAGATTCATTTATAAATATCGCGACTCGAAATCTAGCCATTGCCATGAAATCACTTCATCCATTACACTTTTACGATCAACTTTTTAATCTTTATTGTATCTAATGCATCAAATTTACCGGGACTACACCTACGCTGTTTTTGTTTTCATTTAGAGAAAATTTAATTTATTTTTAATTCCTTTTTTGAGTGTAATTAATTAACGTTATTTCTTTTTATCTGATCGGTCGCCAGTCACGTCTTTGTAAACAATCACAGTCCATAGTAAAAGGAAAAACAACGAAATTCAGATATTGCTCAAGATTTCTGATCTCGATCTTTATAATTTGGAACCAAAAAGATAAAAAAGCTCTTAAGGTTCTATGAGCATAATCAAATTATATTTTATAGAAAACTAGCTTTTACCCAAGATTCGTCTGTTTTTTAAGCTAAAAATCGTGAAAAGACAACGAACAGACAGATATACTTTCCGCATATAATATACATAAATATAGACAGAAACCGGTCGGTAATTTTTCCGCTGATCTACGAGTAATAGAGCTAGCTGCCTTCGAATACGCTCGCTTCATGCACCTTTGTAACGCTTGTTAAGAAATTATTGCGCACGCTTTAATTACCCCATTAATCGTGATGCGTACTGAGTTTATTGAAGTCGGTAGCCAATCTCATTACAACAGTTTGGTTTAGAAAGTTTGGGCGCATCTATTAATTACGAGACTCACCGCTATTACACTCGCTTAGGGATGCGAAAAATCGATTAATTCATAATTAGAATCGACTTTTTCACTAATGTCCAAAAAGAAAATAATTGTGAACTAATATCAAACAAGGACACCCACATAATGGGTCTAGAAATTACAGTTGTAGCGAAGTAATCGAGAATAGAAAAACTATTATTATTTAATTATAAATCTATGTCTTTGTAATCGACTATTAAGTTATGAATAATAATCTATTAGGATATAATAGATTTTTTCACAGATTGTGACATCCCTACACTCGTCTCAATACGCTTTGATGTGGAGTTCCTTTCATTTTGACCTGTGTTTGGAGATGTCTTGCGTAATGAGCGACTATGTTTTGGATCTCACTCACACCTATACTTTATATACCTATGCCTATGCCTTAATTGTAGTAATCTAGTATTCTAAAATAGAGTCTATCTAGTCTATAATAAAATATAAATCTTCACGACTGTAAACCCACATGGATGATCAGAGTCATGGTAAATTGTCGATGTTAAGGTGAACGCAAACTTAAAATGTTTACAACAAAACAATAAATCTTATTTCTGTAGCTATTTTTCTCTCGTTGTTTTTCTGTTGTGTTCATATATATATAAAACAATTTGCTTGTGTATTATATCATATTGTTAGAGATCTTTGCCTTCTGTACTAAGAAAGGAATTTAATTTCCACTCAGATAGACCGGTCAGTCAAAATTTCTGTGTTAGGTTTATATTTCCTTTATATTTATATAATTAAAACTCTGACGACAGTAAACGTCTTTAACTAATTCTATTCTGACGATGACTGTGGGTAGACGAAGTTAGAAAATACTAATAAGTAAATGTTTGAAACGATTTACTGTTAAGATAAATGTACAAGAAATGTCTGTGAATATATAATTTAATAATAAAAATTGCGTTGTAATACATCGCAATTTAAGAATAGTAATATTAATTGATATTCGAGTAAAAAATATCAGACTGGAATAAACTGTGATTGCTTAAGATCTGAAGTCCGCATAGCCCCAAGTGTCCAGGTGCGTAATACCTAAGTAAATCTCGGCTAGATCATTGATCTCTATAGATCGGCGCCGGCGCAGTGGGAGGAGGCTTGACTCGAAACACCTGCCGCCCAAGTACTATGGACCAGTGTCCGGTCCTATCTAAACTCAGAAGGTTTTAAGCTAATAATTATGTTTTAGAAATATAAACTTTACTATTATTAGTTTAAAGTTGTCTATCTCATAACAGTGAGTGCAGTAATATAAGCCTTTTGGTATAGGGTTCAGGAGCAGCCAACATGGACTGGGTACAAAACTGGCACTGATAATCTTCAACTACTTTTACTATGTGCACTGAGTTAGCATTTAATAAAACTTTTACAATGCAATCCGATTTTATAGTTGCGATCTCAAGCTTATTTTCTCCGTTAGAATGATTAGCTTTGCTATCAAAGTCCCTTAATTTCTGCTAGATATCTGTATACTACACTAACCTCATCTATATTTCTTTAACAATAAAACTGCATAAATGTCCATCAGCATATATACAGATAAAAACTATACCTACAACAAACTTATCTTTTAAATATGATAAATTAGGAGTATAAAAATTATCAAGTTAAGAACTTTTAATAGATATTTCTTCCAATGTTACATTCGTTTGGGAATATATTTCATGGAAAAATATTTAAGTAACTTATTATTTAGAACGTACATAATACTTACATAAAGAGAAATATTATGAAATGGGCGTTTGAAATATTTGTCGTCAAATCAAAAATTTAATTTGGATTTTATCATAACTACTGTTCTATATCTCTTAGAATCAGTAGAGACGTAACTCGTAAGTCGTCCTATATTTCTTCCTTTATTTTTATGAAAAGTACTTCACTAAACTAACAACTATTGATATTAAATACCTCATATATATATAATTTTCTCTCTAAACTCAACTATAAATTAAATTACCACATATGATGAAAAACTATGCGAGTATTATTAAACACTGATTAAAGTTTTTTGGACCAGTATTAAAAAAACTCCAAATGTAATATAGTGAGGATCAATTTATGTATCATCCCTAATTTACGGCATAAATTAAACCGAAATACTACATGAAATGAACTACTGCTATTTATATTCATAGCGGTGGTTAAAAGCAATGATTCTTAAAGTATGTATCTCCTGATTAAAACTCTGTAATGGCATACAAAAAGAATGAAAATAAAAGAATACAAATCGAATCAGGGCAATTTGTCGATACCTGTGTATGGACTGTGGATCGTGTCGATCGTAAGCGAGATAACACGATAATGGTTATTCGATAGACCACTCAAAACTTTAGAACTGCTACTAGAGAACATAATAAATATATACAGTGACCCCAATTAACTGTTCGATAGTCTAAAAAAGTGGACAATGACGATGGTTTTTGTATTCGTCGTTACAGTTGAGATCGACAAATCACTGTGGATTGATACTGATTACATTTAATATTAAAATATAAGTCGTATTTATTAGGGCAATGTATATGAATCCAAACTGAGAATTTTATTCTCTTAAAATAAATAAATTCTAAATTCTAGATAAAAGCAACTTTCATGATGATGATGATTCCCAAAGAGAATACGGATATCCTTATTGTTTTTGTTTATTATGTATTTAATTTTGTTCAAACTAGATGAAACATTATAAAGTCTTGTAACTAAATATTAAAATGATTTGTTCATCAAGTGAGCAGGTATGATTCATTTACACCCCGTAAACACTTTTTTAAGTTCGATCGACTATGTTCTAGAATTAAAGTGTAATGATGTTAGGTTGTTTTCACATTTTATATTATAACTTCTTAATGATTAACGAAGCTTCAAAAAATACTTTTCAGAACAAGTGACGCATCATTGTTCTGAGTTTATTTGTTGCGCAATATCAAACAAAGATAATAATAAAAAAATACAATGTCATAATTGGCTATCGCACATTTTTTCACATTAATTATATACTGTTAGTAGCAAAATTCTAAGAACGCTAATGCAACACGACATATCGGTGCCTGATTAGCTGGACTCGAACTGTGGACCTCTGTTCTCCGAACGTGTCTGCGCTAGCGCTACGTTTGATCTGCGCCGACAAAGGTGCCGACTCTTATCTCGCGCGAGACCGATTTTGTCCTAACAAGTGACAATAATGTTCTTTGAGGTTGATAAATATGCCTTTTTTGTGTACTTCCTCCAAATTTAACTACAATTTGTACATACAATTCATTTGCGGCTTAGGTTTATTCATATTTCCCGAAAATTAACTCATTAGATTAATAATTTGTAACACTACTATTTTGTGCCGAAGGTTGCTTAAAAATGTAATTTTATTATCATCATATGCGTCCCTCATTCGTTAGACCTTAATTCTAAAAGTGAAGATCAAAGATACTGATGAAAATAGTACTATTTTTTTAGTATAAAATAACAACTCGAACTTTGTGACAAAATTAGTCATGGAAAATATTTGGGGACAAATTACAATGTCTAGGCATTGACGCTCATAACCCACTTTATAAATAAAAACAATAATTGTTAGAATTTTTGTCTGATGTCTGTGCTTGTAATTTCAGAAATGCTATAACTGATGTGAGTGTAGTTTGCAGTAATATATTATGGTAAGTTTCACTTAACAACATTTGTATTATTACAATCGATTTACAGATTAAAAATGATATAGTTGTTCTGAATACAACGGTGCAGGATACGAAGGCGGGGGCTCGGCTAGTAATTATATGTGACACGTATGTTGTATACTATTATAACTTAAATACGTATATAAGAAATGCGGATT
The DNA here is from genome assembly GCF_030625045.1 of Achroia grisella. Lineage (NCBI taxonomy): Eukaryota > Metazoa > Arthropoda > Insecta > Lepidoptera > Pyralidae > Achroia > Achroia grisella. The sequence goes on from NW_026712925.1 coordinate 981,718, forward strand.
TTCAATGAGGCTAATCTATTGGCAATTGATAATGATAAGAATATTACAGATGCAAAATTAATTATATTATTATTTGGTCATTTTCTAAATTAGAGAGGAACACCGGCCATAGAATAGGATGGTATCGAAATAATCACGTTATCATATAAATATGTTGATAATAAAATAGATTTTCCGGTGTTTTCCTGTTTGGCTTTTATCATTATTTATTTCCTTATGTATTATCCTATTGTTATCAATTAAAATATGCAAAGATTATATGTAGATTAGCTATATAATATGCACATAAAAATGAGATAGCATAGAAATGTGCCAAAATTTTGTGAATGAAAATAGTTATCAGGATTATATATGATGATTTGCATAATAATTTCCCCATTACTGTTTTTCAAAATTGTAATTTTTAAATAATAATTGATATTTAATATACATATGTATATACATATGTATATTAAATATCAATTATTATTTACATTATTACAAAATTAAAAAGGTTAATATAAAATCGGTAATCAAAATATATCAATAAAAGATAGTTGAACTTAGAACCTTTTGAAGTTGGTTGAATAGAAATATCTAGAAAATATACGTGTCTATGAATCATATAAAGTGCCCCACTGATGATAGAGGATTTCTATTTTGACAGTAACGACAATATGGCGGTCGGCCAGCGGGAGCTTGTTATTTAATTAGAGCCGCATTAATTTCGTAACAGCAACTTCCGCAGCGGGGCCCGAGGCGAGTCTAGACAATGTTTCGACGTTATATTGTCATTGTGTGTTCATTTAGAATTATGGAATGTATTTATATAAGGTCTTAGAAATATTAGACATAATAAGTAATCACAGAAAACAAAACCGAAAAATTACCGAAAAAAAAGTGATGGCTATTCGAAACTGCTTCAATGTAAGTTTAATTCAATAAATGATTCTCTATTCTATTCTAACAAAGCAACTAAATTCTTCAGTTTTATATATTAGTATAAATACTCGTATATACCGTATTCTTTTAGATATACTAAATATTTTTGTTCGATCAATTCTTATAAGTGTTCTTTTTGTTAAAAAATATTAGGTCAACAATCAGTCGACATACATCTTTGTACAATCAACGGCAAGGTCAGAAATGAAGCAACTAAGCGTCCCTTTCCGCTCCAAAAACTACGACTCTTGCGCATATCTTGACACACAAGCATGTTAAGCCTTATTAGTGATTTGCGAATGTGGTAGTAGGTACATATTTGAATCTGAACTATACTTTACTAAACCAAGTTATAAAAACAATAAGTATATATAAATGATTTTAATGAAATTGTCCTTACAATAATGTTCGTGGTATGATTAATAAAACGGTAAATTTTACTTTTCAATTTACCCGTTTGTAATAACTACAAACTATACTAACTAACTATTGGTTTAGGCTACTTGAGCTGATTACTTTATCATTCATAAGTACTTAAGATTTGCTACACACGCAATAAAATGCAAAAGTACATTTTTGTGCATTTACAATGAAATTCATCACAAGAACTATAAACTATTTTTAGTATAATTTTCGAATTTATTGTCGTGTTATACTATCAAACGAATAAACCTATGGAATAACAATATACATATTATTAATTTGCTAAATAAATATATAGCAATAAAAGGAGTCATAATAATTAATCTATAAAAATGACAAGGGAACCGGAAATGCAGATCGTAGATGGCGTGCGCTTGGGCCGGACGTGCGCTCGCGTAACTGGGTCAGTTTATTTCTGTTTTGGCGGGAACCTGCCCGGAAACGCCGCCATTGTAGATGTGCGGGAAGCCCGGAAAAACACCGGATTTCTAGCTAATGAAATCTTACACGGGGACTTCGGCAAACAGTAGCAGGTTCTTGTGGCGGAGCGTCTCAATTTCGGCTTTTTAGAGCAACACTTTTCATTGGAAGCAAATGTATCAGATGTGTTTGTGGGCTAATTCGTTTACATGTTTCATTTTATACAGGAAATGTTGCCAGTGTAAACAAGAAAACGTTTCATTTGATGAAAAATTGTAACTGACTATTGTATAGATACGAAAGCAATATTAATGTAACGAACTCAAAGCATGGTACAATTAAAAAAATATCATTTTCTAACTTTTTGTCTTATTCATTGCAATATAGTGGGACAACTTATGTATTGGTGCTTGACATTGTACGTAGCACAGTCCCTAGGTTCTTAGGAGATTAGGGCCACAGATCCTAAGTTTCAAGGTCAGACAGGAGTGTGAGTTGCAGAAGGTATACATAGTTTTAACCAGAACTTAACCAACACTGCACGTTTTTTCATTATTGATTTCAAATTGCTGCATAATCTGAGCAAAATGGATTGCTCGCTTAGACGTTTCTAACGTCTAAGCGAACTTTTTAATAATAATTTAATATCGTAAATAAAAGTAAGCTTTTGTCATAGTAATTTATAAACATTGTGTAAACATATACGGGTCAGATTTACCATTCGTTACAGATGCGGGCGTTTGCAATGTGACTCGCAAACGGCTCCGAGGACTCTTGTTCTCAATTAGAATTAATTAAAGACAATTTAGCAATCCCAGAAAATGAATGGTCACTTGACATAAACGAGATTTATTAATTGTTCACAGATTTAATTTAAAACATTTGAAGTGTTCTTTGTTACTAAATCTAAAACGTGACGTAAGAACAACCAGCGACTTATTCGATATTTACCATAGCCGATGTTTTAAATGCAAAAAATGAATTGTGTTATTATTTTTATAAACTTTAACATTTTTCAATTTATTAATTGGAATTTGGAGGCTTGCAAGTCATTGAAGTTCTTTAGCATAGTATATTGTAGTGAATGGATTAGAAACAGATTAATGTATAGTTTAACTTTATGGTACTATTACTTTACGATAATTTTTAATGCATTTTTGGTGTAACCACTTCTATACATTTTACAGCAAAAAAATACGGATTTTATATACAAATAATTAGTTATTTTATAATTTAGTGTCTATTTACGTAGACTGACCAAGATTTTTTTACGATAATAATCTGTATGATTATTTAAAATTACCATTGCAAACACATGATTGTGGTTAGGTACAAATAACGGAATGTATCGATGTGTAAGCAAGTATTGAGGTAAAACTGCGGAAGTTTAAAATACTGACGAATCGAACATAAATATCATACAAATTAAGTATTATTAAAATATGTGTTTCCATACTAATACTTATATATTAAGATTAAAATTGCAGAAGTGTCTGACTGTTCGTTACCTTTTTACTTCTAAGTATATGGCTGAACCGATTTTAATGAAATATGACGTAGTGATAGATTATATCAGAAGGATGGATGTAGATTATCTTTTTGTTTTAAAAAAGTAGACGAAGGTGCGGGTAATAGCGTACTATAAAATTATACATAGAGATATAGATGGAAATATATTATACCAGTTTTATTTCGTCTAATATGCAAAAAATGAAGACTTGATCAGATATCAACATTATTGAAATAATCGTATCTTAATTGTTTTTCAGAGGCCTTTAAAAATAAACTTTGTTGACCAGGTATAAGGTCTAATCTTGTAGCAACATTTTATATCCGTTTGGAGTAGTCTAGGTGTTTTTCTATGTAGATGTAAATATTTACAGAAAAATTCAGAAATATAAAATATATATAATACAATAATATAGAAAAATACAGAAATATTTACAGAATAATTCCAGTTGTCTGTTAATATTCATAGATCAAAATATGTATGACTTATTTGAGAGTAGACGGTACGAGTAGAGTAGTTGTGTAGTATATTTATTAAAAACAAAAAATTTCTGATGCCTGAAAACAGATTTTGCTCATGGATGTGTCAGAACATAACTATGCAATTTATCCATTGGCAACAAATGTAACATTTTAAGAGTGATTTTAGAAGTACGATACTTAGATAAATATATAAAATAATGTTTTTGAAGTTGTCATTGAGTAATACAGTAAAAGCAACATGGCTAATGATATTGACGGTTTCCACGAAGCGTCCGTTTCAAGGAGATGTTTCGTCATTGTTGACGTACGTCTGCTATGGCAAACTGCGTGTACGCACGCGATCTTTGAATTATTCGTTGCCATTTTGAGACAAATGCATTTTAACGTAATGAAGGTCAAAGAGTGATGGGTAAAAAAATTTAGTTTCGTCTTAGGTTAAATTGAAGAAGATATTTTGGTTATATAGGTAGTAGTGGTACTTAGAAACGATAATAAAAAACTGATTGAAGCCATTCCATACCATTAATAATCCTTGAATTATTATTATTCGAAAACAGACAAGGAACAACAAGAAGCACAACCATGTTATAACATGGAATGTCAAAACTGTTATCAATTATTAAATTAAATATTTTTCTGATCAAGGAATTATGGTATACTTTGAAATATACACAGGTAGTCAACTTGTTTAACAGATGTAATTACTGTAGGAAATCTCTTTCTAGCTTAATAAATGTTATAGTGAACGGACTTTTTTTGTTGTGCTCCTCGAATAATAGTTATTTTACAGTACACGATACAAAATTCCGATAAAAACTCGTAAATTATTGGTTTGGATTGAAAATTAACTCGGTGTAAGTTAGCCTATTTATGGAGGATAGCTATAGATTATATAACATTACGCTATCATATAATCTATCGATATATATATAACGATATATATATATATCATATATATCTATAATCGGAGCAATAACGAAAATTCGGAGAAAATGTGATGCAGAATGAATGATTTCATATGTTCAATATAGATTTAAAAAGAGGAAGTGATGTGAACGTACTTACAGGAAGTATATAGATAGAGAGTGAGGGTTTTCTTTAGCGATCAACACCCATGAAGAAAAAATAAGCGTATTATATGGGAGTTAATAATAAATAAAATAAGCAATTTGCATGTAATAAATATATAAATTATACTATTTCTGGAATCATGATTACTTAACTGTCTTTCTTTGAAGACAATAGAGAAAATCGTATCGAATTTTCAATGTGACATTGTGTTCTGTCTTCTGATTTGTTCCTTTGACCACCTGGACTTCCTGTCTTTGTTGATAGATAGAAATGGGCGTTAAAATATACGCTCTAATTATCTAGATTTCGGGTATTATTAGGCAGTACCTACCCAATAATAAAGATGTAATACATGTAATAGATAGATTTAAATAATAAGGTAACTAATGGTTTTTGTTTCTTCAATATTTTGGCTATTTTACAGTTATCAATAAATTTAATCAGTTGTCGTAGTACATAGGTTTTACTTGTTTTACCTGTGAAACCTTTATATTTTCAGATAAAATTCTAATGGCTACCTAACTTTTTCCGAACGGCATAAAAAGTCACCATCTTTTAGTATAGTATTTAAAAAGCACTTTAATTAATAATTTAAATGGAAAACGAATTACTAAATTCCCTCTCCAGGATTATAGATGGTTGTCTATATGCGCTTTGAATAAAATAATTAATAGTTTTTATTTGATGTTCGTTTGTATTTTTTTCCTGTCGGATGTTGTGCAATACACTCCTATAATTGTTTAAGTGTCTAATAAATATCCATGTGTGACAGTATATGCAATAATATTTTATCAATTACATGTTATCCGGTTAAATCACGGTTACATCCTGATATTAATCTAAATTACAATCTATATTTCATAAAATATATTTAACGTCTGACACTTTGTTTGGCTGTTCAATTTAGAGGTATACTTACTTATTAAACCAAAGTGTGTGTATTATAGATATCACATAAATTAACTATTTAATTTAAAAGTCAGACAAGATGATGGCAATTCTGATGGTAAGTGGTAACCGTCACTACATACAATACGCTGACATGACGCCGGTCATACCACCGCCGGTCATACCACACCTTCGTTGCCATTCCGCAGGACTAAGATATCATACCACTATATCCTATATTTGTAATGCTTATGTCACATTATGTTATCATGTAATGCTAGCTGCTTGGCGGTTTTTTTTTTTTTTAGTGGTTGATAATGGAATGGTAACCCGCCTGCGCTAACGGTTTATGCTGACAGGGCACCAGTGGAGGATGACAAGATGAGCATGAGGTCAGGTCAGTTAGCCCATTGTGACAAATTCACCAAGAATTCATCACGATGGTTTCCAGGGGGAACCACGTGGAGGTCGACCTAACAATGTACCATACATTGTTAGCAATGGGAGTTTGATAATCGCCATCCCCCACTGCTTGGCGGTTGAAATAGGTGAAACTGGGGGGAAAGTAGATTGTTAGTAATGTGGATTGATAATCTCATTGCTAGCAATATACCATGTCTCTCGGTTTTCCCTGGAAACCATCGTGATAAATTCTTAGTGAATTTGTTACGATGAGTTAACTGACCTGACCTCATGTTCATCTTATCATCCTCCACTGGTGCCCTGTCAGCATAAACCGTTAGCGCAGGCGGGTGCACCATTCATTATCATCCATAAAAACAAATAGGTGAAACTGTCTCGGGTCAATCAGAAGACTTTTTGTATACTCTGCCTCTACACAAAAGGTTTATAGTTTTAATTCACTTCTGCACTGATTAATTTACACTGTGTTTCTCTATAAGGGACATGATATTCTTAAATCTATTTAATTAAAAATATTAATCAACTATGAGTATGACAGCGAAAACATTGTACCAAGAACCAGTTAACATGAACTAAACGCTTAACACTTTGCTCATTAACAGTATATTAATCATTGTTCGGTGTAAGCCTGGCACCGCCTCCCGGCACGCCTCGAGCTATTTGCCATTAACGACTACGACTGTTTTGTTCGAAAAGATATTACTATAGATAAAATCTACTATATATTACCTTGGTACGACATTTGTTGTGACTGTAGAATTTTTGATAGTACCAATTTTATAGTTGTATATAAGAAATACTTCAATTATAATACACTAGTAGTACTCGCGGATTTATTTGCTTTTTATTTAAATAAAAGGAAATTTATATCCGTTGGCGTGACACAATTTATCTTCACACCAGTCGATTTGTTGTGAAAAGTTAACAAACAAATAGATAGATAGTTAGACATACATATACACTTTATAATATTAGTACAGATAGATGTCGGGACCTACATATTATATATTTAAAGGAGAGCAGAGGAGTTTGAATTCATACAATGTCTTTGATAAACATATTTTTTCTAGTTATAGGATGATCTTATACGAATTTATACTGAAGCTTTTTAATCATTTTAGTACAAATAATTAATAGTATTGCAATAGCTTCAAATAACACTTGTTCCGGCATTTAAATCCATAGTCCGAGTATTTCATGGCTTAGTAAGTTCGGAATATTAATGTAATATCTTATATCTATAATAAGTTATATTATTTCTTATGTTACACATTTTATTTTAATATTATAAACGCGAAAGTTTTTGAGGACTTTGGTGAAACTTTGCAGTAATATATAAGCTTATAGACCAGAATACAATATTGGCCGGTTTCACCCGGGTGAAGTTTATAAATTTTACCCGGGTGAAACCGCAGGTACAGCTAGTTAATAATAAAAGAAACAAGTAAATATTTGCTTTAATTACATACATGCACATATATAATTATGTTATTATTATTTTAATTGCCATTCAGTCTTACATTTATTTATTTTACGGTATCAAATGGCATAGTCTAATCTGACATTATTCATTACGAACGGGATCCACCCCACTAACTGACACCTACACTTTATAGCCTCTAACTCTTCTTACCAGTTTTCTGATACTGATTGGAATCAAAAGTAATAGCCTATTGGTATTGAACTTCTAATTATAAGTTGTAAAATCGTTCAGAATAATAATCTCGTGTCACAATATTTGTTATCAAACTCCTATAAAATGGCTTCACCGAATTTTGTAAAGCTAAGTACAGGCCTGAGTAGGTCGTAGGCTATTTTTTATACCTAAAGGTAAATAGCATAGCGTCGTCCAGAAATAATTGAGGTATATATAAATGTATACACTATTATTATTAATTTACAACTAGCGTTTTTTTAGTATAGGAATAAGTTAAAAATATTGGCAATTGCAAAGCTTTTACTGTGGAAGCTTTGAAAACTAGTTATTGGCCTTTTGCTACGAGAAAGAGGTGAATTCATTAAGTCACTTCAAAGGGAAAAATTTCCTTTGCCATTGCACATCACTTTGGCGCGGGAGAATCTAATTTTTCTATCAACTTTTATAACAGCCCTCACAGAGGGTCGGACCTTATTAACTCAGTTATGGAACAAATTGAGGTTTTTAAAACTTGTTGATGCAATACCTCCTTGCTTTGTATATTGTATTAATAAAATAATAGCTTTTATGAAGAATAGCTAAGTTTTGTTTGTGTTATAGGTTATTATTATATTTTGAAAGTACTTGAATATGAGGGCAAATATAAATGGAAGAGCAAACAAGGTAATAGTGGACCGCAATAGAAACAAGACGAGTGGAGTTGTGCCAGTATGTATGTAGATATTAAAACAAACTGAATAGTAGAACCTATGTATTGTACATATGCCATATCTTTGATTGTTTCTAACATCTGTTAACTTTTTCTGTTTGTTTACGGCGTGGTTTAGATAATTTGAAAAAAGAATGACCAGAGCACGGAATATAGTGTGTCCATAGGATATGTCTAATGGAAAATATATTGGAGACACTAAAATATTTGTTGAAAGTCAGTGACCTAATTTATCCAACAGTGAAGTTTGGACTGATATTTGTTGAGAAATGGATTACTCGTGCATGTACAGTACTAACAGATATAAGTAGTGCAACTGTCAAAGTAGTGTGGATAATGTTACAGGTAAGCATCTATATATTTTTATATAAAATATAGGTACATAGATGGTAACAAATTAATATTAAGTCCCTATATTTAAAATTTAAACCTTCAGCATTGTGTCCCTCAGCAACGATATCAAAAGCAAGTATTTACTTGTTTTAGAAATGTTCATGTTTATTGTTATCTAAATCCTAAATCTTTGAACTACTAAGTACCTATTACGCGGATCTGTATAATCATGAAATTGATCATAAAGAAAAAAAAATACGTAGTAATGTTTTGATATCTTTGTGTCTTAAAGGCTGGAAAAACGGAACGTTCTCAATAACGGATACACCAGGGTGTCGGGTATGTGTACCTATGTAAGGTTGTAAACATGTAGGTGGGTGTTATCGTAGTGTGCGTGTTCAGGATCAGTGGCCGGCGCGCGCGCACCTGCCGCAAAGTTCCCACGCTTCGCCTCCCGCACTCACGCACCCCCGGCCCCGGCATCGTGACGTCACATCCACACAAACAACGGTACGCATCACACAACATGTACTACATACATTCTTATATTTATTAAAAAACAATAAATAAAACTGAAATATTTGCAAATAAATAAAGTATAAATAACTCAAGTAATTACCAACATATAAAAGGTATATAATAATCACGTTTGATTTATATTATTAATATTGTAAAATACATTTATTAATGTCTATTATATATACTTCATATGTTGAATTTATTTTAATTCAATTTTTTAGGTACAAGAACGCCATCTGTTGGCGTATATTGAAACTTCTGAGAGGATTGAGCCACCTAGCGGCGGGAATGAACGTTATTAAGCAAAGCACGATACTTATAAAACTTCGTGGGTGCAACATAGATGGCGTAGCTAGCACATGAATGAATGTCTGTTTACCTTTATACGCGCACGCGCATCCTTTGTTTACAAACTATTTTTGGGTGTTCTGTTTTCTTCCAAGTAATGTTCCAGTATATAGTAATAATGCTAACCTAATAAGATTCCACAGTATAGTTGTTAATTTTGTTTCCTCTACATAAGTTTTTATTGATTCCAGTGAAGCCCATTGGAGAGAAAAGATACCAAGTGCATTTGATTCATAATTCCAATGCAGATAATATGTACAGTTACAGTTATAGAAAATGTAGCCAATTTGCAGCAAGTTGGCAACAATTCAAACGTCCCAGTGTGTCGTTACGAGCGAGCAACGGATTTATTGCATTAATAAATCATATTTTAGGACACCATTTTGAGAATAGCCGATTTTATGGTTCTTATGGAAATTACCAAATGAGAAATTAACGCGAATTTAAAAAATCTTGTCATCGAGGTAATTATAGGTGCTTAATGGATATATTTTTAGACAGGTGATGTTTAACTAGTTGTTGGCAGTTTTAAAATTAGTTTTTCAAACGATCTAAATACTTTCCATGCTTAGTCAAGTAAAATGTCTACAGGTAAAACTAACACTATACAATAATTCTGACATCATACGAGTATAAAGCGGATAAGCCAATGTTTTGGATTACGCCTGTCACTTTGCGTGTTTTAAAAAAGATCAGTTTGTTAATAGTATCATATTAAAGATATCTTTTACATTTTAAATCTCAATGTCACAAAAGAGGTATGGTATACACCTTTGTCAATGTGCTTGTCCGTCTATAACATTATAATTTCCAAACGAAAGTGGTTACTTTTATGAAATATAATGAAATTTCTACATTTAAGTATACATTCTAGATTTGAGTTTATAGTACCTATATTTATTTACATTTTAAATAAATATACTGAAAAATACTTGAATGTCGAATGGCTATTGTGGAATTCAGTATATAGGTATCTATAGCTGAATATTATAACATTTAATTTAAAAGTTAATGTTAACGTTGGGATATAATAAATTTGTATGCGAGTACGTGATTGAGAATATTAGTATGCAAAGTACTCAGTAGCTCTTGCTGAGAGGTGACGACGAGCCCATTTGGATGCGCGTACGCAGGCGCCGATGCGACGTGCATAATCTATGGGACTTTAAACAATAGTATATTCAAATTAATAAAAATGTCAGCATAAAAAACATTTACTTGGCTAAAGTGTTTTATTTAACAGTTATGGCTGACATTGACAAGCTTTTAACATAAAAAAAGAATTTCAATTCCAATGTCTCTATGGTATTTATGTATAAAAACAATACATAGTTACAATATCTTAATATTATATATATAACTCAAAGGTGACTGACATAGTGATCTATCAAAGCACAGCCCAAACTACTGGACAGATCGGGCTGAAATTTTGCATGCAGGTAGATGATATGACGTAGGCATCCTCTAAAAAAGGATTTTGATTAATTCTACCCCCAAGGGAATAAAATAGGGAATGAAAGCGTGTATGAAACTTTGTCAATTTTAAACCGGGCTTTGCATGCATAAAGCTGCTATGACGTAGATATTCTCTAAGAAAGAATTTTGATTAATTCGACCTCTAAGGGTATAAATTAACGCGAGCGAAGCCGCGGGCAAAAGCTAGTACTCAATAATAATCATACAATACATAACTCTTACAGGTGTACTAAAGAATGTTAATAGAAATTTGCCTATAAAAAAACATTTAGTTGAAGTAGACCAACTAAAATAAATAGGTTCAATACGACTCTATTTTTGGTGATTACAATTTTGAACCGACTTAATAATTCTTTTAGATTGTTGTTCAAATGTAGATAATAAAAATTCTTATATGTTTATTGAATTTTTGCAGTCTTCTGCATTTGGTTCAGAGTTATTACCATTTACTTCAAGGATAATGGTATAGTTTACCGGTAGTAGTGAATAATATAACTATTTTACGATGTTTTACTTATACTTTAAATGTATATATACAATAAATGTAATCACAGTAGCATTGATTTGATCAAGCAATTTCGTATTATGTAGTTATTATTAAAACCTTGTACTATTACTGAAATCAATAATCTCACGAGGTATCAACAACAATACAATAATGGCAAAAACAGTGATAACTGATTGATTGATCATTTTCACTATGTATAAATGTTTTCAAAAAACTAAGATGTCTTGTTATGCGTTGTATGAAAAGAATCAAATAACTGTTACATCTATTCTACCACAAAGCAATTATCTTCGATCGACCACCATCAGCGGTCAGTTGGTCGACAAATAAAACAACATGTCGGCCGATTGGTCTGTAGAATTACCAGGCGAGCATGACTCCTTCGTAGCTTTCGCCTCGGTCAGCGCCATTCACGACCATATTTATGAATGGAGGTATATCTGTGTGCAAGCAGATCCAGCGTCTCGACGCTCCAACTACACTTGTGTAAGTGAACACGTGTTTATTTGAGCCAACATGGTAGGCATTCATGAGAATTTTCTTGTGTCAACATAGAAACTGACTACAGAAATAGTTTGCAGCTTTGTGGTCGTAAAGTTTAGAACGTTCGTTTGGTATTTATTCGCTCCAAGTGTAATATTTTGTGATGAGTTATGAAGTATTCCGTATTTCTATACTTATTTGTATTCGTATGTAAGCTCAGCTTTCTATTTGAATGAAGAAACAGTCTGGTACAGAATAATTAGGTGGTGCCTATTAACTAAATATACTGAGATCATTTACACCTACTTAAATTAGCAGGCACAGACAATTTTTTGGTTATTTTTAAAGTTTGCATGAAAGCTCAATTTAATTGTAGAGCAGGAAACATTGTTTTTATGTTTTAGTAGCCATGATAAAAAATTCTATAATAAAAATTTATAATAATTGACTCTTAACTCTTATTTGTCTGTATGTACATATTATACGTGCTTGTCAATTATAAATTTTCTGCCTATAACTTACATACTATTTCGTAAATAATTTTACACAATATGTATTTATTATTTTATTTCTGCCGAAATTTTGTGTTGGTACACAGAGCAAATTTTTCACTTAATAATACAGTTGGTTAGAGATTAGTTTATATGTAAATATATAGTACAGTAAATGTACCTATATATAGTATTTACAGAGTACAAAGCCGTGCCCAAACATTTGAACCGTAACATAAACATATCACCGTATTTACTCAGATGTAATGTACAATCATTTATCTCGTGTGCAGCGAACAAGGAGCCGAGATATCACGGTCGTTGTGTGAAATTATTATATTACGAGAAATATTAATAACTGTATTTTGTTATTTATGTGACAGAATATACGTTGATACTTTGCTTTGTTATAATGATATAGATACGTAAGTAAAGTGCGTAGATATTTTACAATAAATTGTTCAGATTTTCTTATGATTTAGTTATATTTATTGTCGTAGTTAGTCTTTGTGCAAGTTTTATTAATATAGGTATGTATTTACTAAACATAAAGACAGTTTTGTCATATTTTCCAAAGCTGCAAAGATTATATGAGTCTTAGAAAATGCAGACAATCTATATATTTAAATCAGATATTGGCAGATTTAAAATGTGTACTATCATTATTAAATATAACGTATAAGAATTAATAATATCAAGTCGTCAGCAAATATATGTGATAGTAGAAATTTATGAGCAAATTGACTTAAATCCTAATTGTTTATGGATTTATTTGATTTTGAGCTTTAAGCTTATGATAATAGTAGCTATATGAACTTAAAAACTGAGCACTGGGAAGTTAAGTTTTTTAATTCGTGATAGCTGTCACCATTGATCACGATTGCACCATATGACACGCAAGTGCTTAAGTTTCCACAATCCACATATGTTATAATGACTATAAAAAAGTAAATTTTATAAGTACAGAAGCTATTTAAAGCTTTAATAATATTCCCATAGGGAATGAATTGCCATACTCGTTTTTTTGTACCAGGTGACACTTGAAACCGTTTCGACTTGATTAAGCATAAAAAACTTTTTACGCACCATGCTGTCTAAAGTCTTATACTTAATTCAGATTTTAAATTATTAATATATAAAATTTACTGTTGTCAACTTACTGTTATAGAAAACAAATGTGGATTTATATACATACATTCAGTAGAGTTTCTTGTATCAATTATAATATTTACAAAAACTCTCGTGTGTGTGTGTGTACCTATATTCAAATATTTTTCATTCACATATAGCAATCATTTTAACTAGAGACAATGTGCAATTGTGAACTTATCTCTAAAAGAGATAACCAGTCAAGCTAACACAGCATACGGCATATTAATTAAGAAGTAGACAGAAATAGTATATGCTAGTATAGTAAATTATAATACTACAGATCCGGATATTTCTTATGACATAAGTATTATGGAAACCTAAGTAATTAAACAATTAGAATAAGAATTGCATTGTTATAAATGCTTTAATTATATTTAATTAATTTGCAACAAATAAGACAAGTCAAATTTAAGATAAGAAATTGTAAACACTATTTTAAAAACATGTAAATATAACAAATGTACAAACTATTGTAATGTTCATTAATGAATGAATATGTAAGATGTTTATAAACTCATTGTGGAATTGTTTTCTAAGGAACGTTGTAATTTTAGTAGACGGGATTTGAGAATATACACAAAGTAGCGACTGTAGTTTTGGCAACATCCTGTACATGCCAGGCAACATGCGCGGGAAGTGGACACCGCAACATCCTGAGGTAACGTGTGGACACCACACTGACTTGTTTTTTATTTCTTTTTATTATTTTTATCATATTAAAATCTAGCAACTAGTTTCAACGCTCAAAGCTCAAATACTTGTAACATAAATTTCAGAAACCAATAATATATAATTTATAATATTTTTTTAAATAATTTTTATAATAATTTTCGTTCAATAGAATTAATCTTTATAAATAAACTTAATATACGCACTGTTGAATATTCATATATTTTTTTTATGATCGGGAAGAAAGAAGAATTCGGACTGAACCAAGAAATAGCCAGAGACTTAGAAGTTGCTCTTCAAAAGAAATATTATTCAACATTACATTTTTAATATTTTGTGATAAATATAAACTGCGAAATAGTATAATTAACAGAAATAAAGAAATATTTACTTGAGTAACAATAAATCAGACAATATAACAAATACTCGTCCTACATACACAAATAAACGAATATAATTATGTGAAGAAAATAAATATATACTGTAGATATAATATTGAGTGATAATTATAAAGATACATAAATAATGCGTGCGGCTACTGTTTAAAATCTCTCTGGCCATGAGTCACTTGGGTGTGCGAGATAGCGTCAAACAAATTGCTAACTAACAATGTTATAGTTAGTTGATACATGGCTGATACGATAACCGGCTACTGACCGTTTATTTTTATTATTATCATTATGATATGTGCTTGTCCATGGCTACACAATGTTTTATTATTTACGAAGTAGGTACATAAATTCACGGAATAAGCGATTTTTCCCTTTTTTATAAACAAGGTTTGTAGTAGAAGTACTATACTAAACCGAAAGCCTTAAAATTATGAAATTGGACCTTTGAACTAAGAAACAAACAAGAAATATGAAAACAAATTTAGATTTTTTCATAAATGAATTGATCATATGACTGCTATTTATATAAAGGGTATACAAATATTTTTTACAATACTTTACGTCCTTGAGAAAGTTCTTTAACTTCATTATATACCGTTTACGTCTAGACCTGTACAGATTTTTTTATATAGAACTTAAAACAGTTAACAAACTGTTTGAATAATGTTACATTTAAGTTAAAACTGTGGGTAAATTAAATTAAAAAATATAATGTAACAGGCGGTTAAGGTTAGATACCTATATGTCATATGTGTTGTATAATGATTTATTGCAAATGTCTTCAAGCATGTTTTGTTCCAATATTCCGTATAGGTATAGGTACTTACGTACATACAAGGGATGTGTAGTTTGTATATAGGGATACAAGTATGTGTAGGCAAGTATAACTGATAACGTTATTAATTGTTATAGCATCGTAGATATAATTAGTGCATAAAATAGTAGCAATAGGTTTGAAGTCTTCGTTTGTATTATTGTATACTTATAAGCAACAATACATTACACGGACCACCTGAAATTAAGTTGGAACTGCAGCTGTACACATGAACAGCACTAGACTCATCACGCTATCATATGACGCCCATGAATGTAGTCACGTACTGTCATCCCAGAGGACTAAGATGTTATGTCCTTATCTTATAATTTAAACCTTGAACCGTAACATAGCTTACAAAGCAAGCTGTTCTGCAACTGAATTGTACGAACAATATCGAATATTGCAGTATTTTTAAAATCCTACTTTTATAGACATTATAATAAATACTTTGTGGTATAATTTCGATCGGCGAATATCTAAGACACAATAATCAAAGTGGGCAATGTGCCGAGACCAGACGAAATGATTCAGTACTTGTGGATATTGCATTCATATACACTTATACAAGTAGATTCAGTCATGCATTGGCTGCAATGCCATGTATTTGTAAGCATTTATTGTATTATTTATTGCAATGAAAATATTTTAAAACAAATATAGTAGACATTTTTTAGAATAGAATAGAAATAATCTTTATTTAAATAAACTTAATACAAGCATTTTTTAATATTTATATTTTTTTATTCTACCACTCCTTCAGAACGCAGACTTATCACAAGGAGAACGAGTAAGAAACTTGTGTGTTGCTCTTTTAAATAAATATTGAATGGAAGAATAATGAATGGGAAACATTTTAATACATAAATGGATACAATGAGGATCACGACTTAATTTCTATATCGTCGGGTGAATAAAAACTAAATGTTGACTGTAGATTTTTTATGTTTACACTATATATAGTATTCTACGAATAGGTAACTGTTAGAAAACAATGTTAAGCCGTATTTTTTTTTTACATTTAGTAGGTGTAGCTATATTGTGTATTAAATTTATATCTTACATAGTATAAAACAAAGTCGCTGTCGCTGTCTGTCCGTCCCTATGAATACTTAAATCTTTAATACTACGGATTTTGTAGAGGTTTTTTTAATAGATAGAGTGATTCAAGAGGAAGGTTTATATATATAATACATGTACACTCGTGCGAAGCCGAGGCGAGTAGCTAGTAAGTATATAAAATATTTCGTGGTAATTATATACTCATATGTATGGTTGTGAAGTTACATGTTTTACGGTAATATAAATGTTTTCTATAATAATCAAATTAAAGTATAAAAACAGGTTGCGTCATTTTGTTATTTAAGTAATCAAAATTTACTTAGATAAGTCAAGTAGGTAACAGATGTATATTATGAGAGAATTCACTGCATAGTAAATATCACCTTCAGACTAAACACAAATGCAACGTGTGCGCTCTCGGTAGTAGTGCACATTATGCCTTGTTCCCACGTCGAATACAGACAGACACACAAAACAATGGGCCCGTATACACAGCAGCCCACCCGGGAGAGTGCACACACTTTCAAGTTTTCAACGTGATGAGTTCATTATACTTGCGACAAATATAATTAGATGTGAAAAGAAACTGAACGAACGTACCTACCTAAGATATATCTATGGAGAAGGTTTTATTATGATGTTCTAAAGGAATCTATGTCACGCATCAGCGGGAGGGGGTCGACAAAGTGTGATAAGGGGTAGAAGGAGTTTTAAGATTTATAATATCACTTTTCAATTTACGAAATTTGAACTATTTAAGAAAATCTTTAAGAAACCTATTTGTTAAAATTGAATAAAACTGCAAAATATATGACGTTACATAGCTACGCTAGGGAGTGCTACAGTTGTGATATGTTGTGACAGGGACGTCCATCCCCGTCCCGTCCATGACTCCGTTCAAATAATCACGAAAATAAAAATTCAATAAATGAACTAAATATTTAAATTATTAGTTTTACGGTCGTAATTAATTTACATGTAACAATGTCTTGTTAACTGGTTAGTAATTATTGATACACGATGTAAGTGGAAGCACGACGGTAATCAATGAATTTTAACACATTAACAATAGCTTTAGGTTTTTTATAATATATGTAGAGGTTCGTATCGATTTTAAATTTGGTAAATATTTATACAAATTAAAATTTTTCCGATATAATTTCTGTATATATGAATATTACATTTAAACTTGTTATCTTGAATATTTTCGAGTTCTTAACCTTAAAGAATATAAATAATGTAGAGCCGTAGTATAATAATAAAGCAAGTACTTAAACAATTTGGTAACTGTATATATAACTGTAAATATCAATATAACAAATATCAGTAATATTATTAAGTATAATCTAAATCATTTGTCAATCAAAGGTATTGCTAAGAATTCACATTAATACGAGTATTCGTAATATTATAATATGTTGTATGCATAGTATGTACTGCACTAAATGGATTCATTACGTGTAGGGGAAGTTCCATCTATTTTCACCGATACAAAGTGGGTTATGGAAGCATCAGTCCTGAAACTGCACCATCCTAACGAGGATGCGGCGCATTATCCTATTCGGGCTTCGACTATTTGCTAATCATCAGTGTTCGCCGGTGCTTTGTAACCATCAACCAAATGAAGGTGTCGTTTGATTGTCGGTTTAGTCTTAGTGTCATATGTACGATATAAGTTATACATAGATATACGATTCGATGAATTAGACTTTTATGCTTTTTGGATATAACAGAATAAAACTTATAAGAATGGTGTATTTTAGAAGTTAATACAAGAAACTGACTTCTAAAAAAGTGTACTGTAGGTAAAGACATATGATAGTTAATTATTACATTGTCAACTGATTGATATAAATAGGTATACGAGCTAATTCAATTAAAATTAGATAATGTTCAAGTAATAGGGGTCAGTATCGTCTTATATATTTTTTGACTGATTTTATAAGCAAGTTGTACTTTCTGATCGCTATCGCGTTATCCCTTACATCTCAAGGTCTGCTATCTAATCATTGAGTTACAAAGAAACTGTTGCTGTTTTACATAATGCGTGAGCGTTGGTATGGTTGTTTTTTTTTGCAAAAGGAGCTTGGAGTGTTGAACTTGCGTTTTTACTCTGACAAGTCAAAGAAAAAAAAATTATTCATATAGGACCTTTCGGGCTCTTAGGTAAGCCTTATTTTTTATTTTTTCACGGTGGTTAAGTGATTTAGCGCACTGTTTTACTTCCTATGGTCGATGTTTCGATTCCCCTTGGAAATAAGTTTAAAAACTGAAATTTTACAATTACGAAATTTATGTTCATAGTCGTAATTGTATAATTTAATAAGGTATAAAGTTATTTGAATTTCTTAAATTAACTTGGTAATAAACAATATAATGTTTATTACCAAGTATATAATTTAAAAAAACTTAAAAAATATGTTTTAATCCTATTATTTTTATAAAAAAGATATACTATGTGTCTGTTCTGTATATGTATAATGTCCTGTTATTTTTAGTTGGCATAAATCTGTTACCGGCACGTGCAGAAAATGTACCTACAGGATGGCAGGACGGCCACTTCGGAGTCCGGACACCGGGGGCTTCCTCTCCTCCAAGTGATTTAGTGAGAGGGTGATCTAATGGATGCGATGATTGGAACATTCAACCTTCACGCTTGTTAGGGGAGATTATGAGGAACATCGCTGTATTTGTACGGTAGGTGATTTTTTAGGGTTCCTTAATCTAATAGCTAATTTGGATCATTTATAATAATATCATATTTATTTGCCTGTAAAACCGTGAAATAGTGTCCTATCACAGGCAAATAAATAGTTTTGTATTTTTAGGTTTTTTTTTAATTTTGCTAGCTTGTTTCATTTATTGGGAGTTATATAAAGTATTGAAAAGTACGAGTATACTATCGCACATAACTATAATTTAAAAAGTGCAAGGCTGTAAAACATTGCGGTAATATACTCAGTGTACTGTCTCATTAGAAAAACAAAATATATTAACATAAAAGAATTAAAGAAAAATATTAAAAAATCAACATTAGAATATCGTCTCGTATCGACGGCCAGAGATATATTTTAACAGAAACTTCTTTATAATGATACAACCTTTTATATTTATTTGTTTCTACAATGTGGGTTGTAGTTGTAATTTACGTATAATGTAGGTGTTAGCTGACTCGCTAAACTTTGAGTTACATTTTTTACAACATTTTGCATTACTGCTCTACTCCAGGCCATAGCCTTCCTCTATAAATTGACTATCTAACCCTAAATATTTTTTCAATTCGAAATTCCGAGATTAGAGCGTTTAACCAAAAAGACAAACTTTTACGCCTTTTTATATAATAAAATAAAGATATAATCACATACCTAGTGAAGCCTCAGGGTCCGACAGGTCGGAGAGTGATGGCACCTTCTGCATCGCTCTGGGCTCTTCTGCCTCTGGAGGCTCACTCTTGATGCTCTCAGCAATGCCGCCACCCTCATCGCACTAAGGAAAAAAAACGACATCATTTAGACTGTGAATTAAAACACATAGTAAGAAGTTTGCTTACAAATGTAATTCTAGATCTTTTGTTGCTTGGTTAGTATTGTGAAGCACTTGAATTATGAATAGTATAAAGAGGAAAGATTTGATTAGATTTTTTATTTTTAACGAGTAAATTCAATAAATATTTAAAGATTAAAAAAATCATATGTATAAAGTAATAAGATAGAGTAATTAATATTCAGACGGGTTGTATTTTATTAATAAAAACAATAAAGATTCTAAAATATTTTTATCGTTACGAAGCAATAAGGGTCGCAATAATAAATAATCTAATATTAGCGGTAATATTATAAATTTGAATGTGTCTATCTACATAGTTATTACCTTTTCTCTAGTAGATCTTAATAAAATTTGAAATCAAGGTGCACTGCAGCACATAGATCGTTGTTTTTTGCAATATACATATCATTTCGCTGAATATTGCAGTAATTACAGAAAATAAATTGGTCTTTGTGTAAAATAGATTTATTAAGATTAATAATTAATTTATGTTATGTTTATAAATTAACAAGACTTTCATATTTATAGCTAGGGCTTTGGATCACACATACATTATCTTATTATACGCATGCTTTGTTTTCAATAGACAAATATACATTCGTTATAATGTGAGGTTGTATGAAAGATCGTTACCAGATCGTCAGTATGCGGCTCGCATACGAAGGTCCGCTTCCGTTCGCCTGGACATGTCTCGATTGAAAATATTTAACATTAAGACAGTGAGGGATGTTAATACGATGTAACTCACACACCCATCTTCTATCATAAATTTAAACAATACACCAATGGTAATGACATTCTCGCGGTTATTCGTTTGGTCATCTTTGGCAATTTGTTTTTCGTTTATAGCAATGCGCAGAAAATAAAATTTTTAAATTGTAATATCTTAGGCAGCGAATTACAGGAGACAGGAGGTATGACATTTTAGTGGCCATTATAATGGCAACGCTTGAGTAGTATCACGGGTGCCCAATGATAACGTGATAACGTGATGTCCATATCGCTGTTTATGGATATAGGTGAAGATACCGCTTAGCACTATAATGTGGGTCGTCAGCTTGTTCTAGTATCTTAAAAAAATATAGACAGTAATATAAATTGTTTTTCTGCAGATCTCCTTTCCAAATAATATGTTCTAATTAAACTTAAAATCATGGAAGTTAAAAAACAACGATTTGGTATAACAAAGTTTTAAATTACAAAAAATATTATTTAAGATCAGTCTCTTAAATAATAAAATAATTTGATAATAATTAATAACAATAATAATAAAATATGGTAACCATGGAATAATTAAATAATGGAATAATGTAAACTTTGTTTTATAACCGTTTACAAAACGATGCTTAATTGCCACCATTGTGATATATAATTGTTTTAATACTTTTGTTTTAATATATAAATAGCACTAATTAATAAAGGCAAAAATTAAATAGATATGAGAGTTAGTTGTGTAAAAAAATATATTAGTTACAGTGTTGTGAACAGGCCAGTCCCTACAAGCAGCACCCGTTCAACTAATCTTCTCATAAGGACACCATATATGTAGTTCATATTTGATTGGGACGAGGGGCCCGTGATTCGATTTTGACAACTTTATTGGGCAATATTGATATGCTTTGTGATTAGGCGTGTACTATTACTGCAGTTGAAGGGTCATCTAAAGTATGACAACGATAATTGATGCTGTAAGTTGACTTATGCGTTTGAAAACTAACCTGATCTATCTACAATAAACTTGTGATATCATCTTCTCATTATAATTATTATTTAATAAAAAAACTTTCCAGATCATTAGGGCAATGAAATTATATAAATTAAAAACTTTTTATTTTCCCTGTCTCAGAAAATATAATTACATAAAGTAACCTTTTTAACCACCACAAATGTAAAAACATATCTTTACAATAAACAAGGCACAGAGGTAACACTAGGCAGCCTTACTGCTGAATCGCGATGATGGTAATGTTAGACAGTACCAGTCAGGAGGAAAGGAAGCAAGTGAAGAGTGATTTTCTTATACTAAAATAATAAAATAAAATACAATACAATATACAATAATTTTTATATGAGAAGTAATTTTATTTATTATGAACTAGCATATTTATACCTGACTTGTATAGTTAGGTATAAATATGCATATGCGTATCATATGCATGACATAATTTTTCAATTTGCGTCTAAATTCATAAAAGTGTAAAGGGTGTGAAAAGATCGTGTTGCAACAAATAACGTTAAATGTACCTTATATTGTTAAGATATAACTTCTTACAAAAAATCTAAGTAACAATTGCGGGAATGAATAATGAATTTCTCAGTCAATGATGCAGAGGCGACGATTAACCCGTAAACGGGATATTTCTGTTCGGGTCGTGTAGGGTCGCCCTCACCCCAGTCATGAACGTGATTATCTATATTGAAGGGCACGAACCCAATTTACTTACTTATTGCCCTGTTTGACGATTGACATTCAATTTGTTACTACTAAATAAAAGATAAGTCAATCATTGTGTTATTTTTTTATTTACATTATTTACACATTTATGCTACAACGGATGTGAGGTAATAGAAATATTAAGAACATTCTACTTTTTAGCTTTTACTAGAGTTATTACTTTTTAATTCACAAGAATTATCTTCTATTCTTTTCTATTCATTATTGTTTTTAGTTATTTCTTTTGAAATAATCTTTTCATTTGAAATATAACTTATAACAAATATGGTCGATTTTATTATAAGAAAAAGAATCGTGAAACAATCTTCTAAACCATTAATAAAATCAATTAACAAATCGGGAACTGTATATTGTATAAAAATTATGTTGACATGATGTTATTGTATAATATTGTTATTACAGATATAAGGACAAATTACTAGGGTATCGTTTGGAGTAGTCGCTAGACCATAAAGAAGGGAATGCTTATCTTTGAGTGGTGAGATTATTAGACGAGAGTGGGGCGGTACCTTTGTAATTGCAAGAATTGTATAGGTATTATTATTTATAAATAAACGACAAAGTAACGGTTGATAATATACCTTATCTTAAAATTTCGTTGTACTTAACTGTTATATTTATTTGCGCCTACATATATAGATGACTACGTTCTACTTTTTTTGGACTGATTGCAAAAAGGATCTTTATCCGCAATAGGTAGTACCATTTATTGTGAGAATATTTATCTTTACCTACATTGATTTAAGTATGATATATTTAAATTTAATATAGTAACTATTTAATATAAAATACTTAACTATATCTAAAATTAAGCCAAGTCTATACCAGTACTGGATTTTCGGAAGACCTTTTCTTTAAAGTGTCACAAATTACAGTTAGGACTAAGCGTGATACAACAGATTAAAATAATATTTAAAAAAGTATTTTTATTTAGAAATGTATTTGGAAATGTCCTACAAGGATGTAGATAATATATTGGTGATGTTAATTGTCTATTTGTCGCTCAACTCTGAGACCCAAACGTATGCGACAGCTCGATCTTGTCTCACTATATCACCCGTTTCCACTTTTTAACGCTTCATAATTTATTGGCTTCTGTTCAAGACTGGATCATAATAAATTATTCTTAAAATTATCTATATCTATCAGTTACTGATTCATCTGGTTTGGGATAAAATGTTCAAAGTTTAGTGCCTCTAGGTAATATATATTGTTGTTGCAGATGTCAGTTTTTTACGTTATTGAAATTGCAAATAACCTTATGGCCTACCAGATGGTAAGTGGTAACCATTGCCTATATACATGAACAGCATTACAGACATCACGTTATCATGTGCCCCGTGATACTAATGCGTTTCCATTCCAGAGAACTACGATGTCGTGCATATTATCCAATAATTTCATTT
The DNA here is from genome assembly GCF_030625045.1 of Achroia grisella. Classification (NCBI taxonomy): domain Eukaryota; kingdom Metazoa; phylum Arthropoda; class Insecta; order Lepidoptera; family Pyralidae; genus Achroia; species Achroia grisella. Next base: position 1,005,876 of record NW_026712925.1, read on the forward strand.
TTATATTTAGTATTATACTATACATGTTAATGTGAGAAAAGTATAATTTTAATATAATTTTATACAGTGGGAGAATTTAATTATTGGTTGATTCTAATAATTTTTGTGCTAACAAAAAAACATTAAAGGGATTCGCACGATACAAATTTTATCTAATACATAAATAAATTATATATAATACATCACTTTCTTTGATAGTGATTTTTTGTAAGTAACATAGCTAAGATTAAAAATAGTTTTTCAGTTATTCTGGTTAAAGCGGTAACACTACAACTATTTATTAAAAAAAACGTTAATAATTGTATATGTATGTATAATTCCCAAGAGGGCCCACTAACAAGTCTATATAAAAACAAAATAGTACAAATATTTCAAAAAATTATGATAGTTGACAAGTTGCCAGCAGCAATTATAGTGAATTAAATTATTTTTAAATAGGATTAACTACTCTTTACTATTGTCCAGAATCAGAAACAACTCTGATATGCCGTATATACATATTTTTTAATTTTAAAGTGTAATCAACGCAACTGTGTGCTATATTTACAAAACAACTTTGTTCTAATAACAGTTAGTGGACGCTATCGAGTCATCAAGGTAACTACATGATTTTCAAATAATTTCGTTTAACTTTTCTTCTTTACATGAGTTTCAAATAAAAAAAATATATATTTTCATCTTCCTAACTTTAAACTAAATTTTATTGTATCTATATCACTCTTTAAATTTTATAAAAAAATTAGTAAATTATACTTGCGTCAAGTCAACGAAAGACTCATTATCACAATGAAGCTTTAAGTTATATTATAGGTAGGTACTTTCTATATACATCATTATGGTAGAAGAAAAAACATTATTACAGAAAAAAACTAACATCAATCTAAAGAATGTAATCAATTTATTAGAAATGTAATTAACAGTAGGTTCAGTAGTGATATAAGTGATTTTTCTATGTAAAAACCAGACAATGAGAATCTGACGGGAAAAATTACGCAATCTTCAAATATCTTATAATATATTCAGAAATATTCAAAATTAAGAATTCAATTCATGTGACAGCAACATGTACGGCACCAGAAAAATATATTTATTTTAAAATTCAAATATTACGACCAATGTTTGAGATCAGAAGAGTCATATTAATTTAATGATGTATTATATCCCTAGTATATTACCTAATTTAGAAAGAAAAATCACGACAAATCTGTCACATCCTGGATGGGGACGTAACTATAGTTCCTTTAATTAGGGACCGGATATCGCATAGCTTGTGCCTGTCCTAATGAGACACGCTTGGACTGGTCCAATAACGATAGTAATTTACACATAACAATAATTACATTTTCTTATTTTTGAAAATTCTTACCATATCAGGGCAAAGAGAAATAAGATTTGTAAAAAAATACCATAATCGATATATAGTTAATAACAGACCACAAAGTGCTTAAATTAGCAATTTAAAAAATATCATCACAATAAGTAGTCACAGAAAAGTACACATTAAAATAAATAACAATTGTCACGGGTCTATAAAAGATATTTCAAAATTTAAGATAATATCGTATTGAAAAATTCCAACTTCATTAGTCAAGTCGGTAATTTAACTGAAAATATCTTGTTCATATCAACGAATGCAATTGATGTTCAAGTGTCTACAAATATTTACTACTACTATAAACAATTTATTCAACCTAAGAATCTAACAGCACTATAACAAGAAAATGCATACGCATATTATGCTTATTTAGATAATTAGATTATAAACAAAGCAAATTGTAAAGGTAATAGCATAAAGTAGCAAGATTACGAAATCATCGATGGAAATCACTGAGTAATCTGTAACAAACGTAGATTATTGTTAGTGCGAACACGTGATCGAATAGTTTGTAATCGAATGTAATCGATAATATTATGCGAGTTCAGAACACAACATTATTTTGTGTTGATTTTGCTTAGTTGATGTTATATTACATTGAATTTCAGTAGAATTACCATCATTTATTTAAATGTTTTAACTACAAAGTAATTTATAAAAAAAATCGCAATGGTAAATATTTGCTTAGAAGATATTTAGATCTTTATTGTTAGTTTCTGAGGATATTGGAATTATACATAAATATGTACAAAATTGTATAAAGGACAGTGATTGTATATCTCACTCTGGAAACACTATCAAGGGGAATAACCTGGAATAATGTTTGTGTAACATCACTGTAACCTTAGACGCGGCATATAATACTGATGTACGTATTCTTTATCTAAGACTATAAACATATTAACATATAACATATTTCTATTGTAAAATAAACCTGCGATGTTGGGTTATACCAGAGAATAAAAAATGCAGACCACAAAATCCTAACAGAATAGTCCTCAGAGGACTCAACAGCACGGAATATCTATGTAGCAGAGCAGAGACAAAGAATGGTTATGATGAGTGGTCGAGGCGAATAAAGTTTCACTCTATATCCACGTGACGTTGTAACGGTTTAGTCGTGAAAAGGTAACGAACAGATAGCAAGATATAAATACATGAATTTTTAATATTAGTATGGATTGTTATGAGCGGTAAACATAGGAAGAGGGCGTGGTAGATTTCCGTCACTCTCTTTTTTTTATTTCTGTTATTGAAAAAATTTATTATTGAAATAATAGGGCCGCCACTAATCCACTTAATTCCAAATTAAGTATATTACATTTATTACTAAAGTAGTATTGTGAATATTTTATTGGTATTAAGAAGTAGAAACCATGGTATCTTTAAGTTGTCTCTACATGTCTCTGTCATCTCTGTATAAATAATACTGTGACGGGATGTCTCATTTTGTATATGTCCACAAACTTATATTACATGTACTATATCTGCGTCATGACAGTGAAAGATAAGGCAAGAAAGAATGTAGACATATTTAGATAATTATTGTACGTACTGATATACAAATAAGAGAATTTAAAAAAAGAATTTCGTCCAGTTGGCAAAGACAAAAATCGTACAATATTATTAACATTATTTGAAAATAATGTTTAATACCAAATTTGCCACTGGTTAGCTATCTCATTTTGGTTTAAAGAAAGTGTGCCATATTCCATAAAAAATATTTAAATCTAAGTACAAATATTATATATTTATTCTGTCTCTCACTAAATCGCTGAATTTAGTGAGAGACAGAGCCAAGCATCTTTTTAAGTATCCTTTTTATATTTCATTGCGCTTAGATATTGCAATGAAGTTACAGCCCTCCAGAATGACAATGCACAAGGGATACTACGTGTGTCACATAAAAAAGTGATTATCATTCCTGTCATAAAAAACAATTAAGGCACTGCAACATTATATTAATTTACAGTGCTTAGTTCTTGTTCTAATGCACTGTTAGAATTTTATATAAGATTTGGTACTGTAGATGTATTTACATACATCTTATGCCTTCATTCAATATTCAGCTGTCGTCGATTAGTGTACATAAATCAGATCGGTCTTATTCTTTATGGTGACACTTCACCGCCGAATAAAGGTGTCATAACTGTCGAGTTGGTCTTTATTTCACCCTGCCGGTTATTAACGGCCCACTCGTGCACCAACACGTATGATTTAATGATAGCTGTAATATATATATATATATGTTTGTGTAAGATATTTAAAACTTCATGGAATAATACCAGTTATTTATACCTATACATATTAAACTAATTGGATATTTTAAGAAATAAAGAAATATGATAGAATAGAAATATATTTTGACACTCTTATTCATAATAACGAAATTGTATTACTGTTATAAAGAAAGAGAACCGATATTGTGATGAAAAGAAAAATCCTTTAATAGGTATTATATTAATACACAGAAAAGCCCAAAGCAGGCCACTGGTCTTCTAAGAAACACATTGGAACTGTTGTAGTATATTACATTATCTTCTTAACTCCTTTGATTATAGATGGTACCGAAGAAGAGGTTTTTGTATACAGACGACTTTGTCAAAGTCCATACATTATGTATCTATACGTATTCATGAGCATTACATAAGATAAATTTGGAAACAATAGGCATTATTGTATACATTAAATTTCTAATTATTAATAAAATATCGGCACTTATACTTCCAATCAATTATTTCTATATAATCATTCGTTCGTAACGATTCTTTTTAAATAGAAAAAACACAAAGTACTGTCTAACCCATTCGTAAAAAGTCGTGTCGTTTTCCGTCGCAGTAAGCTAATGTCGAAACTCATTAGTGCAGCTTAGCGTCAGTGTCACGGGCAAGTTTAAAAATAAAATAAAAAATAAAAATAAAAAGGCGGTAACTTTGAAATAAGAACTCCGGTTTGTTTTCGATACTCGTGGCGTGGACCGTTGATTGATTGTTGCTGTACGGCGCCCCTTGACTGTATCAAACATAGATTTAGTGTGTTACTGAACCATCAAATGAACTATTTTAGATTGATTCAAATAACCGTGTTATATTTTATTTGAACTTACATTGCAAGCAAGTACTGTATTAATATTTAAAATTAAAATGCAGTTCTCATTCACATTAAAATTTGGCAGATAATAAACGAAATTAAACACGTATTTATATTCATAAAAAAATTAATTGTGATGCATCCATATTTATATGGTATATAAATATATGCAATACTAAAGTCGCATAGTTATATGATAATTAATATAATACAGCCACCTATTAAAAATCAATAAAAAAGAAACGTAAAAAGTTAAAAAAGAAATGTTAAAACAGCGATGAAATTTTAACTTCTTAAATTTTTCTTCTATTGTATTAGTTAACAAAATGAACGAATGACCATAAATAACATGTTTAGTAAGTAAATAACTTACTAAAGATGTTATTTATGGTAATTCGTACTAAAAATCAGAAAATTATATGAAATGTGCTATAGATATCGTTTTTTACTATTACAATAAAGAACCATATAACAACCAAACTCTTTTATAGTCTTTATCTTCATATATAACAAAACCGTAAAATTGTTATAAGCTGAAAATTATACGTTTGTATATTAAGGGTTCATGGTTAGTGTGTTAAGTGGTTGCAGGTTGTTAGGTGTATATACGGCCTCCTCACCGATTACGTTTTTTATAATAGTTGTTGTCAAAATTTGTTGTTTGATTGACATGTAAATATATTATTAGACAAAGTAAACGTATATATTATTTATTAGTAAACTCACCATCTCAACAAAAAAGAACCCCACCACAAACAGGATAAATAATTATGTTAACAAAGAGGATAAAATTCAAACGGGACAAATAATTATTTGCTAAAATTCTTGATATCTACAATTTACTAGTTATTTATTAATGAAATAAGATATAGCGTCGAAAATGTATATTATTTATTGGTATAATTTCATTTATTATCAATGTACGTCTACAAATGTACACGCACGAAACAGTGGACACAACTATTCTAGGACTTACTTATTTAAATCTAGAATGGTTTATAATCAGAATGCAATTAGCGGTTCTTTTTATTGAGACAACTACAAATGTTTCAATACTACTGTATGATGTTGTGTTGATGTATGACAGATAGAAACAAAGGCGGTGTCGCCGTATCAAAAAGGACGAGACAGTTGTACACGGTCCGGTAGCTTGCACATCCGGTGCACACCACACCCTACCATATGAGACCACTATATTTAAACATAAATAACTTTCAAATTATTACTAGAGACCCATTATGATTGTGTACTATAAAATGTCGCGTAAAGCAAAGGGGTGAACAATATTATTAATATTTAGCTAATGACCATTAGGTTAATCTGAAATAATGTATTCTTCAAATCAGGTTAGACATAATTCTCATTATTTCGTGTAATATTAGTGTACTTGTTACAAATAGTATATAGTTCATATTTACATTTTAATACATATTTTATATTTTTCACAATTACATTTAAGTAATGTTAACTTATTAGTAAATTCGTCTAAGAGTGTGTAGATGTGTTAGAAAATTTAATCTGTAGTATTATAAAATCTAGTGAGCAAAACAAAACCATCACATTATTTAATTGCAGAGAATTGAAGAAGAAGAAGGAAAATATGAAATTCAATTATTACCTGGTGAAAACTTCGTATTACACCATTATTTTACATTGTAAAAATTAAAAATTTTACAATGGCAGTTGATACCCACTACTTAATATTTTGCCAACAACACCTATTGAACCCGTTAGAGATTAACCGAAGTAGACTTTATAAAAAGTCGTCTGCATGGGTATGTGTACCTCAAACTCACCTTTTTCAGCAGTCATGCAGCATACTTTGTATGTTTGCTGTATTTCGGTAGAAAGGTCAGATTGTTCTATTCATGTACATCGCGACGGTAGCCTCTTACCATCAGGTGGACTATCAGCTTGTTTGCCAATCCAGTTTATAAAAAACGTAGCTAATTCTTTGAGAAAATGGACAATTTACTTAATGAGTTTACAATCTAGTTCATAGCAGTATAGAAGCAGACGTTTTACATCGGTCAAACCACTGAGTAGAAATGACATACCTATCATTATCCGTTCAATTACAGAGATGCATGTAGTGTTTACATGTTGGAAAACAGAACTGGATATACAACTTGCGACAATTATAGTTGTAATAAGGCGAGTAATAGGAAACACATAAACCCTGTTTTCATCAAATGTACTACTGGAGTAGTAGAAAGTACCTATTTAGTAGAAGTTATATAGAAATGGACGGTGAAGCCAGACCCGCTGTTTCATTCTTAAAATACAGAAATTATTTTATTTAAACGATAAATTTAAGAAGTTAAGAAAGAATAAGACTATAAAGTGTTACATATTCTTTTATACCCAAGTTGTGCGGAGGCTAGCGCAAAGTGCAATTCATAAGAGAAAGAATAAGTGAAGTAAAACCTGATTAATATTAAACTGTTTTGGCAATGTAATAGTGGGTAATATGTTCCGCGTAATTTGTAAATAAACTTATGTATTTATCACATTAATTTATATAAAGTACATATAAGGAATATATGTATTCTATTCTTAGCAATTTAATATCTACTTTACTATCGCTAAGTTAGCGATAGGTTGCTGTTTTATATAGAACTAGTCTTATCAGGTTTTCTAATGAATAAAGAGATGTAAAGTACATCTTAGGTTTCTAATACCTGAATTTCCGGTCGTTAGTTTGCAATGGTTAAGGGGAAGTATTGATCACAACCTGATGCATTTTCTACTAGGTTTCACTCAATAATAGATGGCATTATTATTATTCATCGTCATTCATCTATTTCAAGACCTTATTAAGGATCAGGAAGTTTAAAATACACGTATCATTTATATAACCGATGTCTACTGTCGATTTTTTAATTCGCGTAATAAAATGTGTACTGTATGAACTCTATCTATCTAATACAAAAGAAATAGTCATAATTAGTTGTTAAGCATATTTACTAATACAATTGTAAAGTTGGTTAACCCTGTTTACAGATAGATTTCAAACTCTGGTGGAAAGTTGAGTGCTTTTATATTTAATACAATAGCATCAACTAATCAAATGTTTTGATGTAATCCGGTGTTACTATAGTACATCTTTTTCATTAGAATATTCAATATTTATGACGGCATTCATAATTTAATATAATAAATATTTTATAAGGTACTTGAAAATAACTTAGAGCTTTTTTTATCTATGAGAGGTCATAATAAATTAATTGTTCATATTATTATTACAAATTGCAAAACAACTTTAATTGCATTTTGTATAGATATCTGCCTTACGACAGCAGATGGTCGGAAAATAGCAAGTCTATTTTCCGAGTTTTTCGTTAATGAATCTTGAAAGGTTTCATCTGATTACTAACCAAATCAAGTCTCAGACTGAAGGAGACATGCTTTCGCGGCGGTGGTGCGGCTGACATTGTTCCTTCGTAGAAGGCGGCCTCCTCAAGTCCATAGTCTGACTCGTTTTCTGCCCACTCCAGCTTCATGGCGCTGGGGCTGTAACAAATTAGCATTTTTAAAAAATCACATATATCTACAGGTACATCTTATTTTTCGGGATTTTTATAAAATGACAAAACCAACGTAAGATACACTTTATAAATAATTAATTCTTTATAGATTTGATTTCTAAATATCATCACCTATAGAAAGCCGCATTATCAAATTATTTCATTAATAAAACAAAATGTAGTTTTTACTATTATATAACTGTACCCGTGGAAAGCCGAGATTATTTTCTTTAGTAGTATTTGTGTATATTAACTTTTATGAAAAAAATATATGGATAAATAATATATTAATGATTTATGTATCTTTAGAATACGAATAACAACAAAACTAAAAAAAACTGAATCCTTATGTATGTGTACGCATCTATATGAAATCAACAATGACTCAATAGCAAATGACTATTAAGAATTAATTATAAGGACTACTTAAGAGAAATGAAAAGTAAAAAATATGTACATGAACATTCAGAAGCTTCTTTATATAGTAAAACTTCATAGCTCATCATGTTATAGACCATAGCATCTATGTACAGGCTACAATAGGGCTTCACTAACCGCAACCAAGAATGCTCTTAAATTACGAACTTGAAACGATATTGTTATTAAAGTCTATATTGCTGTCTAGCTTGTTTTGAACAAAAAAGTGAGCGATAGCGCTACTAGTTTTCGTGTCGAAAGCCAAGATCCGTTCCAGAATAGGGGATAAACCAGTTTTTCTTCTTCAAATGTATCAACTTGTTCTATGGGCGATTGTTTTTTATAAACTCCGTTGAAGGCTCGATTGATTTTCGCTTCTTGTCGATATTTGTAATTTATTTTGTTATCTAGCTAGATAGCTTCTGTTGGTCCGATATGTATTTATGTTTTGTGGTATAATTAGGCTGTTTTTTAATGATTTTTAATGTGTGTATGTGTGTTGTTTATTATCATCATTCACTCAATAACTTGGTCGTTTTGGAAAATAGCACTAACCAAATTTTTTTCTAGTGTAACCCGTATTAGATAACTTAAATTTATATTTTTAATTTTGCTTTAATCGTCGTGGTGTTTTATTACAACGGTAAAATTAAATTTCAATAAATTTTTGGTTATTAAAGCTTGTTTTTTTACATATGCCTTTATTAAGAATATTTACCTATATATAATTGTCAACATAAAATGAAATACAGATTATTTAAAACCATTTTATTACAAGCTATAATATATACCTAATTATTGAGTTCTAGTTAATTATCTGATATAATTATATAAATTACGTTTTATCTGCATTTCGATCGGATTACAACTGTAGCAGCTTATCACAGCGTGTGTGGCCTGCATTAGTTTGAAAGGTAAGTACTAATTGTAGGAAATATTGAGTAATATCCAAATATAGACGGAGTTGTGTGATAAATGATTAGCGAATTGTAATCAGTTTTAGTTTTACTGTTGTTTGTTGTGATATCAAATTGTATTATTATCATTTCTACGTAAAATAAATATACCATACATTACAGATAAGAGAATTATCAAACTAAGTACAATGAAAAATACCCAAAGCATTCTATTAGAAAAATAAATTCTCGGGGGAGCCTGTAACCCCTAAAGAACGCGTCCCCAGGTGGCGGATCGGGGAATGCTCGTTGGTGTTAGAAATAACACTAAAGGGTAAGAGGGAAATAAAATACCTCTCGCGGACCAACAGGAAACACCTCCGCAGGGCAACTTGGTAGTAGACCGAGAAAGGGCCTGTGAAGGGTAATGGCGTCAGGCAGGACGTCATGTCGGGGATGGCGGCGGAAGAACCCAACAGTCAACGGCGGCATCCCAAGCCCCAGTCAGCAAGAGGGGTTACTGTCTTGGCGTCAGGTGGCAACCGGCCGTAAAACTATAAGCCAATGTTCCTACTTCTGGTCATGAAAAGTACAAATAATAAGAGAATGGTAACTACTAGGGCGTACCCCTTAAGCGACGACACAAGTGAAGGAACTGCAGCAAATACTAGGGCGTACCCCCGAAGCGACGGCAATGTCATCAGAGCATCCACTCAAATACCAAAAATGCGCATCGCAAGCTGGAACGTGGGCTCGATGACAGGACGAAGCGCCGAGCTGAGCGAAGTACTACACCGCAGACGCATCAACATCTGTTGCATTCAAGAGACGAAATGGAGGGGGTCTAAATCGCGAAACATCGGGCATAATTTTAAACTTATCTACCACGGGATACGACCACAAAATGGAGTTGGAATTGTCGTAGATAAGGACCTTCAAGATCGCATAGTTGAGGTAAACAGAATAAGCGAGCGATTAATGTCAATTAAGTTCGCTCTTGATGACCAACCATGCATGAACATCATATGCGCTTATGCACCACAAGTCGGCTGCTCAGAAGCTGACAAAGAAATTTTTTGGAATGAGATAGGCGATCTGCTACAATCTATCCCGACAACAGAATCGAAATACATCGGCGGCGATCTAAACGGGCATGTTGGACGTACAACATCCATGTTCAAAAGAATACATGGCAACTGGGGATATGGCAATACGAACTCGGAAGGTGAGAGCATCCTGCAATTTGCATCAACACACGACCTTGCAATCGTCAACACGTTCTTCTCTAAACGCACCGAACATCTAATTACGTATAAAAGCGGCGACGCATGTACACAAATAGATTACATATTAACAGATCGGGCCCGGTTAAAGACTTTCAGGGACTGCAAAGTAATCCCCGGAGAACCGCTCACGTCACAACATCGTATTTTGGTCGCTGAATTTATAATGCCAAAACCAACAAAAGTGAAACAAGAGAAGATCTCGCGAATACGTTGGCACAAACTTGAGCGGGAGGAGGGACAGAAGATGTGTGAAGATATGGCAGAATACCTTGAGTCACAACAAGAGAATGCTACTAATGACATATGGAGTGACTTCCAATCCTTCTGCAACCAAAAAGCCAAACAATGGCTAGGGGTATCAAAAGGCCCCATATTTGGCAAAAAGGACACAAAATGGTGGCAAGAAGACATTAGGGAGATTTTGCATATCAAGAAAACCCTCTTCAAGCAATGGCAAACAACAAAAGATGAATCCGATCGCAAAGCATATAAGGACGCTAAGAAGAATGCAAAACGAGCCGTAGCACAAGCGAAGGCCATGTCAGATGATGACTTCTACGCCAAATTGGAAACAGCCACGAACGACAAAGAAATCTTCAGAGTAGCAAAACAGCGCCACAGAGACAGCAGGGATACAAAGACCATTAAATACATAAAAAACGAACAAGGCCTACTCCTCACATCAAACAAAGATATCAACGAACGATGGAGAGAGTATTACACTGAACTTCTTAACGAAACATTCCCAAGTGAAGATCTCTACGAAATACATGCTACCACAGATAACATAATATTACATACAGATACCCCATCCCATACAAGAAAATGGTTCCTTCCTAACTCGGGCTATTCTTCGGGCTATTTTATTTCGCCGCCGTAGCCGCTAGATGTCGCTAGATCTGAAGCAGTTCGGATTACTAGTGGGTGCTTAGTAACAAAGCATGAAAATAGATGGCAGTCAATTCAGCTACATGACATCTGTTTTGCAAAGATATGTATATAATAGATATGTAGGTTACTGTATCGTGTACATCATTAGGGACGATTCAAGATTCAATGTAAATGTGTAGGTATAATATCGTTAGCCGACACTGCAGATATGGCTTATGTGCCAATGTATATACCTATTATGTTATGGTTTATTTTACATTCCATGCCTATTTTTTTGATATGTTGTAACGCGTCTGCGCTATACGTATAGCCTGACTTTGATACGTTTATACTCGTACGTATCAAAATCGGGCTATACGTTTTTTTATTTCAATCGTTATATGTATGAGACTGATTTTAGCTACAATTAATTTACTGGTATATACCTCATGTATTCTACGATGTACCCCTCTTTTACCTAATGAGAATTCCGCTATATCTTATATTGTTGGATCGTCATAAAAATAATTAAAATAAGTTGTAAGACTATTGCGCTGCGTGCGGTATTCAACGACCAACTGCCGCCGGCCTCCCGTTGCCCAACCGCTACCGGGGTATCCGTTGCTTAGCAACGAGCCAACAGCGCGAGGCTACCGGCGGGTGCGCCGCTATATATATATATATCTACTTAGAGGTAGTGTATTACAATATATAAATTTTGTATCACAGTGTTAGTTGCCATATTTCTCCCATGATGAAAATTGATATGTATACTTGCCAGGTCTGAGGTAGGGTTGTTATCTATTTTTTATACCCCTAAGTCATAGGGGTGGCCTACCCCGAAAAAATATTTTTTTGTATTATGGACAATTTTTTTTTTATTTATAATGTTACATTGAAAATACATACACGCCTAAATTTTCACCCGTCTTTCACCAACCCTTATTTTTAATAGCGATATTCTTAAAAACATTATAAATGCTAAAGTAACTCAGTCTGTCTATTTGTCTCGCTTTCACGCCAAACATTCTGAATTACTCGTATATCTTTCAATATCTTTAGCGGTATAAACCAGGTTATGTACTACTACTAGTATTGTTAGTGAGGGATAAAGTTGATGAACAAAAATAAAACAATATTCGTATTAAAAATATATTCATCTAATATTTTTGGCATTATTTTTAAGTTTCTTCCAAATACAAGGGGTCTGACATGGGGTGTTATGTACCTACATTAAAAGATACTTTTTGACATGTATGAAATGTATGAAAGAAATGTATGTACCTACATTAAAATATAATTTTTGAAATGTATGAAAGTAATGTATGTACCTACATTAAAAGATAATTTTTGACATGTATGAAATGTATGTACCTACATTAAAATATAATTTTTGAAATGTATGAAATGTATGAAAGAAATGTATGTATGTACCTACATTAGAAGATAATTTTTGACATTTATGAAATGTATGTACCTACATTAAAATATAATTTTTGAAATGTATGAGATGTATGAAAAAAATGTATGTACCTACATAAAAAGTTCATTTTTGAAATGTATGAAATGTATGAAAGAAATGTATGTACCTACATTAAAAGATAATTTTTGACATGTATGAAATGTATGAAAGAAATGTATGTACCTACATTAAAAGATAATTTTTGACATGTATGAAATGTATGAAAGAAATGTATGTACCTACATTAAAATATAATTTTTGAAATGTATGAAAGTAATGTATGTACCTACATTAAAATATAATTTTTGAAATGTATGCACCGTACAATAACAATACACGTTAAACATCATACCACAGAGTCATACGCAAGTTAAAAACAAACTGCTATGATATTAATGAGAAAGGAAAATCAACTTTATGATATTCGAATTAGGATCGATTTCTCTCTTTTTTTAAATACTAATTTAATCTTACCAGTTGCCAGTATTCGAAGACAACTACGATTCGTACTCGATATTTTAAATTATTATGTAATCGATTTTTCAGTACAAATGCAAATAACCAACGACACTAATAATGTACTACTATATTCCGTTCTTTGAAACGGAACACTGCTATAATACAAAATAATGAAAAATTACTGTTCACAACGACTCATTAAAAGCATCATCGAATAATGCGTAATAAAATCCTGTTATCGATTATTAAAAAAAATCGATAATACATGTATTTATTTATAATATGACAACACTTCATACATAAGTATTATTGGAAATATTATTACTTGCTTGTTCGGCTATTTTTAATTTACTTAAAAAATTTTTATATGTTTAATTTACAATAATAATATATTAAGTGCTTATTATTGGAAAATATAAAAAAGACATTTAATTAGGCCGATACAAATGACGACAATGCCATCTATGAAAGCATTTTGAAAACATTGAGCCCCATATTAGCACTGATTAAAGTGTAATTAAGTACTGGAAAATAACAAAATGAGTAAATATATGAAAATTACTTTTCTAAACGCATTATTTCATTTTAACATGTATATATAACTTTTTAAAAATTGATTAAACATTTTTGAAAACACAGTTTTGTTTTTTAAAACGTTTGCAAAACTATGAAGAATTCCATCGATACCAATCACGCCATCTATATGCAACTTTTAGCAATAATAATGGCTACTTCCTCATTGAGTGCCACTGATGCTACGGAAGGCCCGATTCCATGCATATCACCCGAAGAGGTTCACTCGGCGATTAAACACATGGCTATGGGCCCGATGATATCCCTGTTGAACTGTGGAAGAAACTAGGAGGTACCGGTATAATGTTCCTGACAAAACTCTTCAACAGAATTCTCATTGACGGAATGCCCGATGACTGGAGAAGGAGTCTCCTGATCCCGTTTTATAAGAACAAGGGTGACATCAGACTGTGTGGAAACTACAGAGCTATAAAGCTCATATCACACTCCTTCAAAATATGGGAAAAAGTCATTAACAGCAGACTACTCCAGCTTACCAAAGTGACTGATAATCAATGTGGTTTCATCGCAGGAAGGTCAACTACTGATGCCATACATTCGATCAGAATTCTGATGGAAAAATATAGAGAAAGCCAAACCGATCTACACATGGTATTCATCGACTTGGAAAAAGCTTTCGACCGTGTACCAAGAGAGCTTATTTGGCATGCCCTGAGGGCACAAAAAGTACCGGAGCACTATATAATTTTGGTAAAGGACATGTACCACAACGTTAAAACTAAAGTGCGAAGCCCAGCTGGAATAAGTGATGAGTTCGATGTGACGGTCGGAGTCCATCAAGGTTCAGCATTAAGTCCCCTGCTCTTCAACCTCGTAATAAATTACCTCACGTCGGAATTACAGCGTTCTCCACCCTGGGATATTCTCTATGCTGATGACATCATACTCATCAGTGAAGATCCCAATAACCTACAGCAAAGGTTGGAAGAGTGGAGAGGAGCACTCGAAAGAGCTGGACTGCGAGTTAGTAGAGAGAAAACCGAGCACATGCACTGCAATTTCAGTGGCACCAACAGCAGAAACACCATTTATCTGCAGGATGCTCCAATAAAGGAAACCGACCGATTCAAATACCTCGGTTCGATTATATGTAGTGATGGGACAATAGATGCAGATATAACTCACCACATAAATACCGGGTGGATGAAATGGAGGGAGCTCTCTGGGGTACTCTGCGATAGAAGAATGCCCATTCGCACCAAGGGCAGAGTATATAAAGCGGCAGTGCGTGCGGCCATGACGTACGGCTCTGAATGCTGGGCGCTGAAAAAGCACCAAGAGCAGAAACTCAATGTCGCAGAAATGAGAATGCTAAGATGGGCTGGTGGCATAACAATGGTGGATCACATCAAAAACATCCACGTTCGAGGTAGTTTTAAGGTGACTCCCATACAGGAGAAGATATTAGAGAGCCGCCTAAGGTGGTACGGTCATGTCATGCGGCGACCATCAGACCACATGACAAGAACAGTGCTTGACATAAGTACCCAGCCCAGAAGACGCGGCAGACCCCGTCTCACATGGATGTCCGTTATTGAGAGGGATATAAAAAGCGCCAAAATAACATCCCAGACGACCCAGGACAGAACGTCCTGGCGAAGACTGACCAGACGGGCCGACCCCAAATAAATGGGACCAAGGCCAGGCTAAAGAAAGAAGAAGAAGATTCTATTAGAAAAATAAAGGATATTCAGATGTATTTAAAGAACCCTTCGAAACTTACTTATTAACTAAGTAACTATAGAAAAACAACTATTCTTTAATTTTAAATATGAATATTACAACAATAACTCGATCTTTTAATCTTAATAAAATCTAATAAAAACCACATTCTATCTGCTTCTTATCTAACGTACAGATTTCTTGATATTCAAATATGATATGTACTTATCAGGTATTTTCTGTACCTTAAGTACCTACGGATACATAATTTTAAATAAATGAGGATATTACAGCGTGGTTAAGTCAGTTTATATTACCCATTGTCAAAATAAAGAAACTGTATTTGTTTATTACATTTATTTTTATTTAATCATTATAAATATAGTTACTCGCACTAGTTCTTATGTCACCTCGCCCAGTTCCTCGTATCGTATCTACTAATATCGGATCAAAGCTATCGGCATTAGTTAACACTTTCATTTGTAACGAGTTGATCCGGCGGAAACTGTTCTCATAGGCACGTGTTACTGATATAACAGAGATTAAAAAAAATACTGAACTTTATTTCTTGTCTCAACAAGATCGAGATTATCTTGTCAGAACGGTGACCGGGCTCAAGTTTAGTAGAATTATTTAGGTGATACAGTAAATATGTCGTCGCATGAATTCGGCGCTTCTGAAGGTAAACGTAAAATTGCTGTCCAATATCCGGCGGATACGCTCGCGCGACTATACTCCCCTAATAATTGAAAAGGAGTGACGATTTGTCGCTCGTTTACATTATGTTAAGGGCGAGTTTATTGTTTTAATTGTGATCATATGTGTTTAATTAAAATACAATTAGCTCAGATATTCCTTGAAATATTAATTACATGGATCTTATGCTTTCACATTATGAGTATGTAATCAGTCTCTAATTAATATTAGCAAACTATTAAAAGATATTTCATTGTTTGTCTTTGTTTCAATTATTTATTATTAAGCAGTACAAAACATATATATATATATATATAAATGAGCAAAAATGAAAATTGCGATTCAATTTTGAATTTATATTTTTTACGCACATATCGTAATTTGAAACAGTATTAGGTATATATTGTTTACATTGTTTTGTATCTATTCGCAACATACCTGTTATCACTCTAGATACTTCAACTGTAACAAGCGATAATCCTTAATATAAGTCGACACAAAGTAGCTAAAATAAACGATTTATGTTCTGTGTTTTGTATTATAAAACTCACTCAACTATACAACTGTTTCCAATGTATTGATATATTTAATTTTGATTTTAAACGGTCAAATTCACAGATCACTTAATAGGTACCTATTATATGACGAATTAGGTATATCACGTGGACGGAAAAAACCTGACAATTCTATTACACATTATTACGAACTTATGTAGATAAGATATAACTGCGACTATAAGTCTACCTTTTGGTATCACACGGCAAACCGGATCGCGTTAGTAATGTTCCTAATACTTTTTCACTGTTCCAGGAAGCGTGGCCACCGTCATGCATGCACACTGATCACAGTAACGACACCAATTGAATAATTCAACATGTGCCTACCTATTGCAAACTTACCCAAAATATCAGACGCTATCTTATCGCGGAATGATTAATATTATCTGATACGTCATGGCGATATAAAAACACTCGGTCTGTTAATGGCAATTCTTTGATTTATCATCGGCCAAGGGTAAGGTAAAAGGCTTTAAATCAAGGGTCAAGTATTAAAAAGTTGGTAAATTTAGTAGTATTCGCCAAAAAAAATTGTAGTATCAAATAAAAATGAATATAATCTCTAGTGTGATAAACATACTAGTAAGTAGGTATGTCTCTTGAATAATGTATTTATTTATTCTACCGCCATATTTGGATTGTAGATTCAACCATGAGCAAGAAAGGCTGTTACTCTTATCAAACAATATTAGATTTTTAAAATTTTGTTAGAAATTAACTTCTAAATATCATATACATAAGACTCAAATGAATAGAATAATATTTACAATGTAATGTAAATCATATCAAAAATAATGTGTCATGTATGTTGAATGAACATAGAGGTTCATATACATAATTGTATTTGAGTAATAAATTCTGTCATTGTTAAAAAAATATATTGATAGATTAAAAGTTACGTTTAACATCATGTTCGTATTTTATTAAGAATATCCATTAAAATCTAGATCATTTTCACTCGGAATATCTCCCAATTCAACAGGTTATGGGCTAATAACTACAAATAATATAAAATATATTAATATTTACATAAAATATAATAATTAAAATTAAAAACATTAAAAATGGCGAGATCGGGTGATAGTAACGAAGACCACATAACAAGACTAGTTAGATAATGAATCGTATAATATCTGGAAGTTCGAGATAAAAATAATACTAAAAGCCAAAGGATTATTTGAAATAATAGCAAGCAATAATGAATTGAAAAAAGATGGCGACTGGGAAAGAAAAGATGCTCAAGCTCAGGCTATTATAATTACATCTATTGATAAAAAACATGTACAACACTTATTAAATTGTGAAAATGCAAAAGATATGTTCGACAATCTCTGTAGTTTATATGATGGTTCAGAAGAACGTAATAAATGTCAAATCTTACAAGAATTCTTCAACTATAAATATCGACCTAGTCATAACATTGATGAATATCTGTCAGAAATAGAAAATCTCACTTTTAGACTAAAAAAACTTGGACAAAAATTGGATGACGAAGTTATAACATCAAAAATATTAAGTTCATTACCAGACAACTACTCATATTTTATTACTGCATGGGAATCAACACAAACAGATGAAAAGACCCTTAAAAACCTAAAAAGTCGACTTTTAACGGAAGAAAATAGGCTGAATAAAACTGAATATATGAATACAACTACTACTGCTTTTAAGACGCAGAAAGTTGTAAAATGTCTAAATTGTAATCGCATGGGTCATAATGCGAAGCAATGTAGAACAAAACCATGTTCTATTTGTAAAAAGACAAATCACATAGAAGCTAATTGCTATTTTCGGAAATACCACATTCAAAAGAAGAACAACTATAGTATAGATAAAAAACAATTTGTAAATAAATATCAAAAGGATAACAAACACGTTACCTTTCTATCAAAAGAAATATCAAATGATCAGAAAAGCATACAATTTATAGTGGATTCGGGTTGTTCAATTCACATGATAAACAACCGAGATACACTACATGATTTTCAAGAAATTCAATCTGAGATCAGTGTTGCTAAAAATGATGAAACTATGATGGCACGGGGTCAAGGTATAATAATTGGTCGAGATATAATACTGCAAAAAGTTTTGTTCGTACCCAGTTTAACTCAAAATCTTCTATCTGTAAACAATATAACAAATAATGGCGGTGAAGTGAATTTCTCAGATCAGTCTGTAATTATTACTAAAGATTCTGAAACAATCCTACACGGTAAAAGAACAGCAGAAGGATTATATGTCATAAATTTAGAAACATTTATTGACAGAAAAGATATGTCACTATATACAACAAAGAAAGACAACACAAGTATGTGGCATTTTAAAATGGGACATCCGTCAAATGAATCTTTGTTAAAATTATCAAAATTGGCAACTGGTATAAACATAGATGAAAAATTTTTAACCAACTTTAAATGTGAAATTTGTATTATGGCGAAACAAACTCGAAAACCATTTTATTCTATCCAATGAACATTATGTATAAAATAAAAAAAAATTGCAGCCTGTTTGAAAAGAGAATATATGAAAATATTAAATACATGCAATAGGGAAATTTTGTACAGTACCTCAGTTCTCAATTATCATTGACACAAAAGCATAGGTACATATTTCTTTATCTTTACATATAATAAAATCATAAAATCGTGACGAGGAGAAAACTGCCTGGAAAATTTTTATTTATTATTGTCGTTTAATTATCGTCAATAGAAGTCGGCTCAATATACTAGTTTCGGACACAGCTTATTTATAAAGAGAGGAATCATTATCAGTATGTTAAAAAAAACCTGTATAGATATATCTGCGGATAATATGAAAAGTACCCTGTACTTGGGTAATTAAGTAAAACTTAGAGTTTCTATTTAATTTTATAAAATATGTGGTGTCGATAATTGCAAAGATTTTAATGGGTTACATCGAATCGTTCAGTCAACATATGGTAATTAGATAAGGTTCCCGACCTACGGAACATGAGACTAGCAACATCTTTGCACGCGATTTTGCATGTCTGTGTAATGTCTTCGACATCGCATGTGGTATAATCGGCTTATTAATGCCTGAAGTGAAAGCATTTCAATCCCAGTGCAGTAATATGATTCTTGGAATGTCTTATACTCTCTGAATCTCTTACATTATTTATTAAATAATTTAATATAATATCTTGGACTTTATTAAAATAACGTTGATATAATTCAATAATGTTATTAATATAATTGAGGATTTAAGATACAATACAATTATATTAAGTCTCAAAATGTTACAGTTTGTTATTTCGGGTCTCTTACAATCTCTATTTTGAAACTTCCTTCGATAAAATGACATGTTGATGACATGACGTGACAGTGTACATAACATATGTAACTTCACATCTGAACACCATATTTAGCATTACAACATATTATTAATACAGTTGGCAGGTAAAATGGCAAAAAGATTCACCAAACCAAGTATAAATTGGACAGAATTAGAGAAACGGGTATCACCTGATCAGAAGGGCAAATTTTTAGCCTTCAAAGCAAAATCAGTTAGTTATTTGCGGCGGTAAATATACATTATTTTACGAGTTAGCGTACATTAGGAATATACGTTGCAAAAGTTGAATCATTCTATGAGGATACTGTTTAATTCTGATTTGAAAACTATTATGCATATTACTTAATAATTAATCAATACTTAGTGCCATTCAATTGACATGTAAGGACTATACAAAATCGACATATAACTCTACATACCATATAGTTAACTTCGAATTTCGTTTGGCGAAAGTAGCTTCATAAACTAGATAATTTAGAATGTAGGTACTAAGTTGGGATGTTGTGATAAGGTGATTTTGTACATGAAGACGTATCAAATAATACATAGTGGTAATTAACCATATAACATCTAATTGTATTATATACTTTAGTGTTGAAGAAAATCCATCTGAACCTCCAAAAATAAATTGGGCAGAGTACCAGAAATTAGTACCAGTTAAGGGACTAGTTGATAAATTGAAGTCACAGTACGACGCATTCAAGGTGCCAGTACCCGAAGACACACTTTCTAATTCTGTGGATGAGCAATGGAAGTCACTGGAGCCAGAAATTAAAGATTTTTGTGCTGAACTACAAAAACAGATTGAAGGGTAAATTTGCATATATTTATTAATATTCTTCATCAATATAGATTGCGTCTGCAGTTGCTACGGTGGCATAGTATCTTGTATTAAATTCAAACTTTATATTTTATGTAGGGTACGTCTATTAGTTATATAACAAATCTCTTATCAGTAAGATCATAAAGAATGCCTGTAAAAAAAGGAATTCTTTTACATTTTTTAACAGAGCAAATAAGGAATTAGCAAGAATTAAAGCGTTACCGAAATTTGAAGATATGACCATGGAAATGTATGCCGAAATATTTCCTGATCAGGCTTTGGATCCAATAAATCGGCCGACTTTTTGGCCTCATGACCCAGAAGACCAAATTGGTTACAAACCACTCCCAAAAAAACAAGAGCAGATCGCGAAAGGGAATAAATGAATCTGTTATATTATGGGAAAAAAATTTAAGTAAAGTTTGACCGCTGATAATAAATCCTTGTTATAATGTTATAAGTATCATAGCACATATAAAATAATACTACATAATAATTTATCATGAAAATTATACCATAGGAATTAATTGACGAGCTTTTTGGGATACGAGTTTCAGCCATAATATAAGCTTTATAAGCATTTTCTATATTAGACTATTATAACTACAGTAATCAACAGTTTTCTTCTTGCACTGGTACATATATTTTAAAGATGTCTGGAAAGTGTTTATTGCGATAGCTAAGTTTCCAGAATACAAAACATAGGTTTTATAGATTAAAATAAAACTTCACACTGCTACTGAAACAACAGACTGAATGTTATTGATTGAAGATTAGGAGGTATTAATGAATAGCTGGTCTTTCATTCTCGTTCTTTCTTACTGCTCGAATGGAACGTTTATTTAGCAAACTGCACAGAACGTTGTGCAAGTGTGCAAATCCAAACATCGCTTGAATTATCGTCAATGGGCATTACAGAAGGGCTGCTGTACTATATTTAGCATCTTGTTCAGGGTCGACGCGACATAAGCCAAGAACTCGCGCGTGGCAAATTATGATTGATGATTTTAGATGGACTTATTTCAGGTTTTATTTTTATATTCTGTAACTAGAGAGAGCATCTAAACATTTAATTTATTAGAATAGATAGTATTTGATTTGAATTTTATACATTCCTTTATAAGACCGTTTAAGATTGCAGTAAAATTAGAATAAGACTAATTGTCAAATATATGTAATAAGTAGATTTCATTGTAATATTAAACATTTCGATTTTTGGAAGGTTGGGAACAATATCACATATTACACAAAAATGTATTGGAAAGTGTATATAAGTGTATCTACTCTGTTTTGATGTCTGTTGCGTAATTTAGCTTTGGATCGACAGTTCGCCAGACGTCTCATGCCCTTCCCTTTCCTGGAACACTGTTGCAAACTAAGTCGATATTGTTATGGCTAATATGTTTCTTTCTTTAATTAATGAATTCATAACACAAAAGGATTGAAGAAGAATTATTATTCATTGATTAATTAAAATTAATTAGCTGTTCAGGATTGTATGTATAAGCGGATAGTTGCTGCCATTAGGTGTCCCGGCAGCTTGTTTTTCAGTGCAGCGGTGGTTCAAGGGTGAGTGAGAAGGCAGTGAGGGATAACATCATAATCCAATACACATCATGACAATGTCCGTATAGACAACGGTTACCTTACCATCAGGGGAGTCATCAGCTTGTTCGCTATTCGAATTACATAAATTTAACGACTCTTACAATGACTACATTAGTCATTTAGAAGTAGTAAATATATGAATCGTTGTCGCACACCTAATTACACTAGCAATGACTATCAAGGTTAATCATTACTATCTTGATGAATATTGTAGGCCCACAATTTATATGTACACACTAATCATTAGTTATGCAAATTAATTCTAATTGGGAAAGCAGAGAAAGCGTTTTCACCATGTGGCGAGCAAAGCTTATAACTAATGTATTAGGGTAGTTCAGAGTTCATGTTGACCGCACGTGGGTTGACGATAGGGTTGGCCCTGGAACGTTTCTTAGAATGTTTAAATTTTATCTTTTATCAACTCTGGTGGTCTAGCAGTTTAGCCATTCATGATTATATGTTTGTTATCAATCATTATCAGTTTAATAATAAATATCTGCACATAGTACAAGCTCTGCTTAGTTTTTAACTAGATTACATTGAGTGAATTGTCTAGGACTATTATTACAATATCTTATGATCTGCTAATTAATCAGTTACTCATTGGTGTAGGTATTTAATCAAATATTATTATCAATAAGTAATCACTTTTGAATTATGATTCGAGTCTGAATAAAATTATTTTCATACTGAAACAGTCATTTTCATACGTGTCTTGTGAATCGAATGTCTCATTAATAGTCAGTTTTCATTGACATCATTAAAGTCATTTTCAAGACATTTTTGCATTAGAAGTAAAGCTCGAGAAATAAAATTAGGCCAACACTAGCTTGAGTGAAGTATCGTAGAAAAGCGGTATGTTTGTTTATTTTCAGAATACGATAAAAAATGTCAAATTACGGCAACTTATTGTTAATACTTGAAGAATGTTATAGGTATAGATATTTACAGCAGGTAGAGCACGTGACAAATCAGGTCAAGTATCTGACTGGACATTTTTATAATATATACCAATATCAATACCTGCACTCTATAGTAGGAAATATAAGTTTAAATGATTGAACTCGAAACTACAGGACCTATATAACTACAGGCTACGCTTATTTATTATATTGGAACCAGTAAAATATCAACAATATAAGCAAACGCGTAAATCAATGTCCACTTGGGAGAAGGTGTAGTTATGTACAAAGAGAGAGAAAAAAAGAAAGAATTGTTGAGAAAAGTGAAATACGGAAACTACCGATTTAAAAAAGATATTCACTATTTGGAAAGTACAATATTCCAGAGTATGACCGATTATACATTATATTATTAATTAATATATATATAAAGCTCACAAAGTTATAATTATATATATCGGCTTAGTTGCACTGTTCCAGGGCGAAACTGGGGCGGGCCACTAGTTCTAGAATATTCACTTACACGTCAAATACTAGATAGATTATATACGAATTATTCAACTAACATAAAGAAGAAATGATTTTGACATATAATGTCATGTTCACAACCAAGTAGGTTCTAATATAAATGTAAAAAAATCTAAGTTTATTGTTCTGTTAGTGATTTTATTACCAGCCCTATGAAGGGTGAAACCACCTGTTACTGCACTGGTCTATATTTAGCTCCTTCCCGCTCAACCCATTCATAACTATGTGACTAATGTTTGAAACAAAAGTTGTGAATGGTATGCAGAGGTTTAAATAATTTTTCGTTTTAAAATCTTAATGGCACATAAAATTAACTATTTAGGAATATACGAGTAGTACAACAATTTCTACTATTATACTCCAAACTGAGGATATAAAATATCAAATCATTTATAATAGTAATTATCGAATAATTTTATAATTTGTTGTCATGGTAAAGACAAATCTGTCAAAAATTTATAACAATACTTCTAAATTAGTAAATAGCATAAAATCGTAAAAAGTTTGCATATTGTCGACTATTTGAAATAATCTATTGTTATCACATTATTAAAATCGATTGTAATGAATCCATTATTATTTGCAAAAAGCAACAAAACATTATTAGCGTTGATTTATCAACAAAAATGTACGCACTGTTGTTACATTATTATTGTTTTTATTGCTAATAATTAGTCGTTTATCTTAATTATTTAGATATATGTTAAATATATCTTAGAATTTACAAGCAAATACTTGAAATACTTATTTATATTGATATTGCATTGCTTTGGAGATAAAAACCTTGGCCCGCCAATCTACTAGTACAACTCTACACCCACTCGAGCCACAGTAATATACGTAGAAACGCATTATATTTACATAAATATTTTGTAATAGATACCTACCAGCGATGCGACAACAAAACAATTTGATACCTCATCTATCTACATCCACCTAGTGAAAATAGTGAATCCACTAGTAAAGTGTACTTGATTTACGAAATTGCTTTAAGAGGCTGTATTTGAGTGCTTTTACCCTATCATTGGATAATAACGATAAAATAATTCAAACTGCTGTTACTGTGGCGAATGATGTGGCGTGTGAAATTTGCGTCGGGTTTAGGCTACAAGATACCACATTTTACCGTTAGTTTAGTCTAACGTCTATCAGATTATAGATCTATACCAAATAGAGTTTATTAAACTATCTATGAATATGTAAATAAATATAGATGAAGCAAACGAATTACGAATCGAAATTGGAGAATTTGGCGTACTACTTCTTAACCTACCCCAATTGCGTGAAGTGCGTGAGACGTGCGTGTATGTAAGTAGGTATCTTGTTGAAACAAAAATATGCAAAATAGTCAAGAAAATGATTTAACAGGAGTACATAGAAATACAGAATAATAAAAGGAACATGTTCTGTCGGTTAAAATGTATAAGTTAGCAATCATAACACTTCAGTACCTTCTTAAATAACAGGTCCTTACCTATAGGTTAATTCTGATGAATTTACTAGCTGCCATTATGAGAATGTAAACTTTAGCAAATAAACAATTTAACGTTCAAGCACTTTGGCTCTCGTGTGGTGTTTTATTCTCGGAATTTGAACACTGGGCTTCTGTTCGTTGATAATGTAAGTACACTACATGCATAAAAACAATATTATCTGAATTACTAATTAGAAATTCAAAAGTAAAAGTTGCAATACGTATATATACATATATATTAGATTTATTTCAATTTTTTTTTTTTTATTGTAAGTTTTTATTTTATGATCATCTATGGTGGAAAATATAACCGTTATCGTTATAGCGATGAACTATTTCTGTAGTAATTGTCATATTTATGTTGTAATTACAAGAGTATACGCCTCATACGTAGTTGTTATTGTGAACTATGGTTTTATGGTGGTAGGCATTAGCGACTGCACTACATATCTTAAGCCAATTCAAATAAACAACCCACGTATTGCTTGCACGGCACGAAATAACTAAGATCCACATGTCATATTAAAGTCACAAAAACGTAATAAGATTTAAACTATAACATTCCGTTTAAAGTTATTACGATTCTTTTAATAACAGTTGTATATTAATTTCTATAAAATCCTAGTGACAGCAGATGAAGTTTAGCGTATCCAGTTGAAGTAACAAGTATTCAAAAATAGTGCTTTCCATGAGGACCTAAAATGGGCTCTAGGTCCGTCTACGTGGTGCCACAGAAATTGTTGGTGATAACTGGTGAGTTTGCCACGATAAGTTAAAGCTAATCAACTCGCCCTATCATTAGGTAGACTTTATTACAATTACAATAGGTTCAGTTATGTATCTACACTTATTTGAATACAAGATCAATAAGAATAGACTAGATAATAATTGTTTTTATTATAATTTGTATATTTGTAGAGGCAATATTAAATAAAAACAATTATTTTCTACATCTATTTTGGTACTGCCCCCAAGTGCTTTATATATTTGATGTTGGTTAAAAATGATAATTAAGTTAATTAATTGAATTAAATAATTAATTATAAGATAGTTTATTCGTAATAGATTGTTTAGTACAGTATTATCGATTACGATGATCTTTTGTGATAAAACGTTAACTAATTAGGTAATTAGTTACATACACGTAAGATAGGAGCATTTATAACAGAGATAGATCTCACAAATATACATATGTATGTAGTATAATTTATTATGAAGTTGGTCACAGAGATATATTTAATATTTATCGGAGTGTCGTCGACCCCGACACATGGGCGTGAGCGATGCATATAAAACATCATCTAATTGTTTATGTTAAATACTTCGTTTATTTTTATATCTAATCTACTCATCATATAGTAGTTTTAGGTCAGCTCATAAATAATGGATGAAACTGGTCTTTGTCTATGAGTTGTTTTAGGTATTTCCATTCTGCGCCGAGTTTGCGTTGGCGTGTGGAATTGGTTTATAACCATTGCTAATGAGATATTTATGATAAAATATAACTGACACTACTACCAGAAGTTAACAAAGAAAATTCTAATAAAAATTATATTCATTATTGAATTGTCAGACATACTACAGACAAGGTTGGAGATTCAAATGATTCAGATCGTAACAAGTAAAATATACTTAGTACTAGATGCTAACATACACGCGAAATTTATATGTAGACATGAGTTAAATATGAGTAACCCGGATTAGGCAAGTTTGTGATGTTGATCGTTACTAATTAATTCATAATTAAAAATTCTGGTGCGCCTGCGCGGCCGACCGCGTCAACCAATTATGGTGCCTACGCGTTGCAAATGAAAATGGACATTATTTTCAAGGACATTAGGTGCATGAATGGTATAATATAATTCTGTATGAAGGGCAAGCGACAGTTGTTTTATTTTGTACTATATTTAGTACTTGGACTGAATTGTTACTGAGCCAGCTTTGTGTAGAGTCGGAGCTCAGTTTGGCATACATGATGGACGTAGCATTTTCATTCCGTCGAATCAAAAATGTCTTAAATTAAAAATGAATAAAGTTGGGGGAGAGAGGATTATTAGTAACGAAGAGTACTGATTCTATTATATTGATAACAATGTAGTAGCATGTCAATTCCCGTTTGAAAACTATCGTGTTTAATTTATTATGAATTCTCTATATTTTGAATTCCTACCCGCTCTGTCCTTATTGCATACAATAATTTTACCTATTTTTATAGGTGAAAATTCATAAAATACTAGTTCTGATTTCAGACAGGTATTTAATAAAAAATTCAAATATTATAAATTTTAACACACACATCATCCTTCGATATTGATGTCTTCTATGAAGTAGATTGTAGTATGTGACTTTGCTCTATTGTCAAAAATTTCTGCAACGTACTGATAGAAGATTTTTTTTCAAACATCACCGAAGTATTCATACGCCTCTCTTCTCTAACGTTTTTGAAAATATTCTTTCTCCTATCACACAATCAAATCTTTCCTCTTTATAATATTTCTAAAATACTTCGTATTTTCATATTATTCGTAATCCCTATGCTTTGTCATCACTGATTTACCATAATTTTGGATGCTTACAAAGTAAGCTTTCCAAATATTTAAGAAATTACATGTCTCGCTTGTTAACAATAATCAAGAAAGAGACAAAGTGTAAACTTGTGTTGTAGCTTGACGAGATGCGACTGGCTAGAAGACGGACGATCGGGTTCGTTCGTGTGGGTGGGTCGGATGAACTCGGATGGAACCTGTGCTGCGTGCTGAACATATGGTTATCGGTTTGTTCATTGCAGAAAAAAAAACAATATTTATTACATGTCGTCATGAGGTTTTTAGAACGCATATCTGATAGTTATTGATTTGCTACTTGATGAAAACCATATTTAAGTACTGCACTATAACAGATTGCCGAGATGAGATTGATAGAAGAATTCGAATTTGAAAGATTTCTGTATGAAATAAAGTATTTAATTCACTATGATCTGTTGCCATTATCTTTTATTCCATTACCGTTCTAAGTGATTTGAGCACATGTATTGGTTCAAATGAAATTAAGCTTGAAATCCTACTCCATACCAAGGAGCTTAGTTTATGTGGAAATAGTGAAATCCTTTGTCTTAGATGAACAGGATGGGCCCGATAGTGCAATAAGAATTTATTTTTCATTTATTGTAATATAACATATGTACATAGTTAGCGAGCTAGATAAAAATATAACAAAAAATTTTTGTAAAAACATTAAAATAAATTTATAACTATTCCTAGCCTATAATTAAACTACTAACTTCAACAGCATAATTTAGTACTACTTGATTGTATTATTATTATATTATTATTTATATTGTAAATGTAATGTAATATTTATATTATAAATAGAAATAAAATTTAATAAAATAAACTTAACTTAAGCACTGCATGTTTTCATTTTATTCTACTACTCTTTTGGAACGTAGACTCTTTTTTATATGGCATTTTTTACTTTATTGTTAGCCCTCTTGAGATTAATATACCTACACATGTAATCATTTCTGGAGTTTTCTCAAATAACCCTATTTAGTCGATTATTTATTATAAAGTTGCTCTTGTCACAAGTCACAACAGTATTTACTTTACATTCGCAAGAAATCTATAAATTATATCTCCAACTTATTTTTGCATCGAGAAAAAGATTCATCCCAAATCGTGTCAGTGGTCGGCGACGTTTCTACCTGCTCCGGACTGGGTCCCGTTGCGTGCAAGGTGTATGGCTGTATACGTACATAAATATATTGTATAGGCAGCGCGCATGCGAAGCTGCGCGCGCAACTTAAATATGTCAACTGTCTTGTCTCATATAAAATTAAATTAGATAAACGTTTGCTTTGATATTTTATTTAAATATATATAAATATAATCCAGATCAAGCCCATAACTGGTGACCCCGCTCTTGGACAGAACCGTAAGGATATAAAATACATATTTTTAAAGAACAAAATTACATATAAAACACAATTTTACTGATATATATGAACATCATGTCTTTGGAAAATACAATAGCTACCGAACCATCTGAACTGTTCAAAGTCGGAATACGCGTTCCTCCTTTCTGGCCGGAAGAGCCAGAAATATGGTTCGCACAAGTCGAGGGACAATTCGCAGTTTCAAATATTACATCAGATATAACAAAATTTAATTACGTTATTGGACAACTGGATCATCAATTTTCGAAAGAAGTCAAAGATATTATTATTTCTCCACCTTCCACTGAAAAATATGATAAATTAAAAACAGAGCTTATCAAACGTCTAAGCGCCTCACGTGAAAAACAAGTAAAACAACTTCTCATGCATGAGGAATTAGGAGACCGCCGCCCATCTCAATTTTTGAGACATTTACAAAGTCTCGCAGGACCCAACGTTCCAGAAGACTTCATCAAGACTATCTGGACAAGCAGACTACCACACAGCGTACAAACGGTGATAGCCGCGCAACCCACAGCATCACTGGAGATACTTTCAGATCTGGCAGACCGCATCCAGGATATCGCTCCAGCTACACCGCAGGTATCAGCCGCTTCAGTTCCAGCATCATCGCTAGACACCATGGCTAACGAGATAGCTGAGCTTCGAAGACAGATGAAGATGCTTCTAGATCGTCAGTCTCGTTCCCCGTCTCGTCAACGAAGTCGCAGCCACTCGAAAACGCGATCAGAGTCCAACTATAGAAAATTCCCGAACTGTTGGTACCACGCAAAGTTTGGATCAAAAGCTAAGCGTTGTGTGAAACCATGTAAGTATCATGCGGGAAATGCAGAGGGCGGTCTGTAATGGCGACGTACGACTGTCCCAATACGTCTGGTCGCCTGTTTGTTGTAGATCGTCGGTCGAAGATGCAATTTCTTGTCGATACAGGTAGCGACGTTTGTGTCTTCCCACGGCGAGCACTACATGAGCGTCGTCCTAAATCAGATTTTGAATTATCTGCTGCAAACGGTACAACAATTAACACATTCGGATATACTCATCTAGATTTGGATATTGGTTTACGTCGCGATTTCCCATGGCGTTTCATCGTTGGTGATGTCACTAAAGCAATTATAGGAGCTGATTTCTTGAAGTTCTATGGCCTTCTTGTAGACATACGTAACCAACGTTTGCTGGACAATACAACGACACTTTCTATCGTTTGTTCTCCTGCTCACTCATCAACTGCCATTTCTTCTATCAAGATACCAATCGGTGACTCACGGTACGACCAAATCCTGAAAGATTTCCCCGAAATCACACATCCATCTGGAAGACAAGCTGAAGTTAAGCACAGTACTGTTCATTTTATCAGGACCACACCAGGACCACCTATATCCTGCACACCACGCCGCCTCGCACCAGACAAACTAAAAATAGCAAAAACAGAATTTGAGAATATGCTGAAATTAGGTATTACACGACCTTCAGAAAGCTCCTGGGCTTCGCCACTACATCTCACACCAAAGAAAGATAATGGATGGCGACCTTGTGGAGATTATCGAATGCTGAATGCTCGCACCATACCTGATAGATATCCTGTCAGACATGTCCATGATTTCACACACAGTATATCAGGTTGTACAGTATTCTCAACAATTGATCTTGTTAAAGCCTTCCATCAGATTCCTGTTAATACAGACGATATTCATAAGACTGCCATCACAACACCATTCGGATTATATGAATTTCCTGCCATGACCTTCGGATTACGAAATGCAGGTCAAACTTTTCAGCGTTTTGTGGATGAAATTACACGAGGGCTAGATTTTGTCTATCCATACATTGACGATTTTCTAGTGTTTTCGAAGAATGAAGACCTCCATGAAGAGCATCTGCGCATACTATTCCATAGACTGAAGGATTACGGTATCATTATTAATATTGCAAAATGCAACTTTGGTCAATCTGAAGTCAAATTTCTTGGATACAGTATATCAGCCGATGGAATTAAACCTCTTGAGGAGAAAGCTGAAGCTATCAAATCATTTCCACCTCCGAAGACAGTTCGAGAACTTCGAAGATTTTTAGGAATGCTTAATTTCTACAGACGGTTTATTCCCGGAGCTGCAGAAACTCAAGCACCCCTTCATTCTCTAATGATTGGTTCTGTAAAAGGATCTCACCCTGTCAACTTATGTGGTGACACACTTCAAGCATTTGAGGATTGTAAAGAAAGTCTCTGTCGTGCTACACTTCTCGCTCATCCCGATTGCCAATGTAAATTAGGTCTTGTCACAGATGCATCAGATAAAGCAATTGGTGCTGCATTACAGCAATATAAAGATGGTTACTGGCAACCGCTTGCTTTCTTTTCACGTAAGTTAACCGCAGCACAACAAAAATATTCTCCATATGATCGAGAACTCCTCGCGATTTACGAAGCATTGAAATATTTTAGACACATGGTTGAAGCTAGAGATTTCACAATTTTCACAGACCATAAACCTTTATGTTTCGCTTTTCATCAACGCAAAGACAAATGTTCACCGAGACAGTTTCGTCATCTCGATTTTATATCGCAGTTTACAACTGACTTAAGGCACATCTCAGGTAAAAATAACATAGTCGCTGACACATTGAGCAGAGTAGAAGAGCTAGAACTTTCTATAGATTTCTCTCAACTATCTGAGTCACAGGTATCCGATCCAGAATTAAGAGAAATGCTGGACCATAAAACATCATTACATTTGGAGAAGGTAAAGATACCTGGAACTCACGCCGAATTATATTGTGACGTAAGCACTCCAATTTCAAGGCCCTTTGTCACAAAGCCACTGCGGAAACAAGTTTTTAATAGCCTACATGCATTAAGCCATCCTGGTGCTAATGCAACGGTCAAGTTAGTAGCAGAACGCTACGTATGGCCTGGTATTAAAAAAGACTGCAGAGAGTGGACACGTACATGTTTAGCTTGTCAACGATCTAAGATAACTAGGCATGTATCATCCCCTTTGGGTTCATTCCAACTGCCACGAGCACGATTTATGCACGTACATATAGATCTCATCGGACCACTTCCAATTTGTAATGGAAACCGCTATTGCCTCACTGCTATAGATCGCTTCAGTCGATGGCCTGAGGTGATGCCAATACCCGATGCTACAGCTGAAACAGTCGCAAAAGCTTTGCTCACTGGTTGGATATCAAGATTTGGATCACCCATAGATATAGTAACAGACCGTGGTAAACAGTTTGAATCTTCTCTATTTCAACATCTATCCAAAATATCAGGATTTCATCATAAGAAGACTACTGCATATCATCCTGCATGCAATGGAATTATAGAGAGATTCCATAGACAGTTAAAAAATGCCATTACATGTCATGCAACTGAAAACTGGATGGAAGCCTTACCTTTGGTACTACTTGGAATTCGAAGTGCGTATAGGAAGATCTTCAAGCGAGTACTGCAGAAATGGTCTATGGAGAACCGCTGCGCTTACCGGGAGAATTTATTGACCCCAGCACAGCTGTAACAACAGACGTCACTGAGTACAGTGCTCGATTGCGCTCGTTTGCAAATAATTTGAAACCTTCACCTGCTTCACGCCACGTAAAACCATCCATATTTATTTTTAAGGACTTACCAACTGCTAGTCATGTCTTCCTAAGAGATGATGCAGTACGAGCTTCCTTGCAGCCTGCATACACCGGTCCATATGCTGTACTAGAGAGATCTGAAAAAGTATACAAAATAATAGTAAAAGGCAAACCTGTCACTGTATCCGTCGATCGCTTAAAGCCAGCGTACATATTAGATGACAGCAGCCGCACTCCACCTGAATGCTCCGACGATACGCCTGCACCTGAAAAAATAAAAACTAAAACAAGATTAGGACGTATAGTAAAATTTCCAGATTATTATCGCCCGTAGGAACGGTCTCTGGAAGGGAGTAATATGGCTGTATACGTACATAAATATATTGTATAGGCAGCGCGCATGCGAAGCTGCGCGCGCAACTTAAATATGTCAACTGTCTTGTCTCATATAAAATTAAATTAGATAAACGTTTGCTTTGATATTTTATTTAAATATATATAAATATAATCCAGATCAAGCCCATAGGTGTATTGGCACCATACACGCACACACACACACATACAAACAAATTAAATGAGGCTTCGCTCACACTATTACAGCCAGCGTCTGCGCATATGGCTCCCTCGTCCCCCGAGCATCCCAATAGTGCACCGAACTTGTGTTTCTAGTTCGTCAGATGTCGATCGAATTATTTTTATTTTGTTTTCCGATACTGCCAGCACGAACGGGTGCTAAACGAATTATAATTTATAACAGAATCCGCTGCTCCATTAGTCTAAATATGAAAGGAGTCTATTTATCTCCTTTTTAGATAAATTACCTAATTTTAATTTTAATTGTTATATTTATTCCTTTTTTAAATGTTGTAATTTATATAGTATGTACTACTAATAAGGCATTATTATTAGACTAAATAAGGCATATTATAAATAGAACTAATATTTGGATAGTATTCCAATGTTTTCCACGCTGTTGCCTTTTTAGGATTTCGTTCTTTTTCTTCTTTTTCAAGACACCAAACGCTGTTCGCCCATTATAAAAATTGTGAGATGTTATGTAAAAATAAGTCAATAAATTTAATTAATCTATAATAACGTTAATAGGTAGATATGGACGTTATTATTACCATATATTTTAGTGACTCTATCAATATTAGACATTTTTATATTTCTATAATTACATAGCACCATATGCACATTTATAAATTAATATACTTTATTTGGAACTAGAAAAAATATTGTTTTTAGATATTGTTCCTAAATTTTCTATTATATACTTATACTCACTACCCAAGAAACCATGGTATAATTATATCTATTATATTAAAATTTAATATTTATATTAATATTTGCATATTTCTAGAACAAAATCTATCAAGGCATTTATTTTACTTAAAGTAAGTACTGTTAGGAAATTCAGCTAAATCAGTTTTGTGTATTTTGAATACTGACACAATTCAGAAAGCCAACTTAGTTTGAAGCACAGATAAGATAATAAATATCGGTTGGAGTATCTGCGGGAGTTACAGAATTTTGACGGAATTCTTTTTTTGTAAAATCGCTTTATTTTAATGACACAAACCTACTCTACGTAAATATATTCGTAAATAAACGTTTTTTAAAATACATATTATCGATATCATTACAACCCTTTCGATATTAATGACTATGTGTGTGATTACAATAATAATATGTGTACAAATATATTATTTAACATATATATAAACAAGTATTGTTAACTAGCAATTACTACCTATATTAGTTTTAACAGTATATATGATTGGCAAGCTAGTAACAGCAAAGAATATCCGATGATTTTAGTCACATAACCATACCATTTTATTTGTAAAACAGAATGAAATTTAAATAAATTGTCGTTAGATCGCGGTGACCTTCAGATAACTAGATAACTCGTATGTTTGATAAAATGATAATGTCGCACTGCAGTGTGGCGGATTTTGACATACCTAATGTACTCAAGTAAATTTAAGTAATATAACTTGTGTAGGTAAGGTTTGAGTACGAAATATGAATTTAATACGTAGATGCTCCTTTGAGTAGATATTATTTGGGAAATCTCGCACGATTGAAAACTGAAGCCCATTATACAAAAAATAAAAATATAATTGATCACAGTCTGACTTTATGAATGTACCTAATAGATCCCAAAATATGAATATATACGTTTCAATTTTTGTTTGTTTATCTGTGCGTATGTGGCTGAACTAGAGAATCTAAAAAATGGTGTAATTCCAAAAATAGCAACGGTACGAAATAGCGTGCCCAGATATATACTTAGACTATTAAAATGTAGATCTGCACAGATGCCGTTATTCAAACAATGATACGAATGTTATTGCTGAATTATTTAATCAACCTCTATGATATGTTTGGAGAAAAGGATAACAGTCGAAGACTTATAATAGAATAATATTTCAGAAACATAATCTACAAGAACAGTACCTACTACTGACTTCACTTTATATATGATGCTTGTGATAGCCTTATGCGTTGCCATCCCAGAGAAATAAAGTGCCTCTTATCCTGTAATTTCACTGTTTATTCTATTCTTAACACATACACATCATACCTACGTTTAGTAGAAGCTGGAAATAACCTAGATAAATCGGTAAAGCATCGAAGTATTGGCAATTTTATATCTACTATTTGCTACATATAAGTATAATAACAAAATGCAATGAATTAAGTATACATTAAGTTAGAATTTAAGTCTGAAGTACAGAACAGATGAGTAACTTCTTTGTTTTGAGGTTATATTTCTGTAGTCCCATTTTTGAATTTCAATCAAAGTGTATATATATCACTTGATATAAATTTAATTTTAAAATTTGTCATAATAATTATCGTATACCATCCACTGAGTAGCGATCACTGACCGATTACAGTTTAGATTGATTTTCTAGTATTAAAGTTAGGTATCTAATCGTACGATTAGGTTTACGTGTGTTTAGCCGAGCAACAGACTCTCAAGGTGACAAGTAGGTAGGTAGATATAGTGCCACCGTAGGAGAGAAGAAATTCAGTTTTAGAATAAATGGGAAGGATTAACCCCATCGCTAACAATATATCCTGTAAAAGCGACCTTCACGAGTTTTCTTGAAAACTATGCTTATGCATCTTGGATTATATTCTACTGAATATTGTCTAATATCTATATTGTAATAATATTATTTTTTGAAACTAATACAAATGTATATGCATTAAATTTTCTTTGCAATAGAAAAAATTGTCACAATAACGTAACGATTTTTTTATTCCAAACTCGGAACAATTGTAAGTACACTTACAACAACAAAATAAAATTTATTTTAGATTTTAATTTATTATCTTACTAAAATTATAATACTAATATTATAAACGTGGGAGTGTGTGAGTATAGATGGCTGTTTGTTACTCTTTCACGCAAAAACTACTGAACGTATTTTGAAGTAACTTTATAGTAATACATCAGAATAACACATAGGCTACAAACTTCATGTGGCTGAAACCGCGGTCATAGCTAGTAAACAAACTCTTCGAATTATTAAAATTACTATAAACCAGAACTACATTTAACGATAAAAATTGATAAGATTAAAAGTTTGAAATAATTAAAAACCTGTATACTCCGCAAAAAACACAATGCATGTAATAATATAGTATTAACCTAATTAGGAGCCAATATATTATTATTTCTTTTGTCCTTTTATTTTTGTTATCGTTCACGTCCGTTTCCGGACCGGATCAATAGACATTCAAAGATATAACAATCCCATTAATCTTCAATAAAACTGGATTATGTCAGCCTTCCTTATCAAATAACACATTTATTTTTTAACGCAACACATGTCTGTACCTACCTAATATAAACCCAAATATCTTTGATAAGCTGTATTTATGACATGGTTGCCATTAAAAATAATAAGAATGTAGATTTTTATAATGGCAACTACAAACTTCATGCAGTTGTTCAGATGCTGTGGATGTCATCATGTGACGCTGGTGGTACCTCTCACGCATTATCAGAGGACCTGAGGACTAAGCAGTCGTGCCTCCCTACCCTGTACTTTCACAGTTATATCTCACCCTTCAATAGCAACAGAGCTTACAAAGCAATTAAGTAATTAATTAACAGCAGGTACAAAGTTTACCTTGGAAATTTTCTTATGTAGATCTTGTAATATTCGTCTGCTGTCACAGCTTAAATGTGTAATACATAACTTTTTTCGATTATTTGCTATGCTCTGTAATTTGTAGTAACGTAATCTTTCCAAAATTGATATATACCTAACGTAATCAATAAAAAACATAATACATTTTAGGCTCCAATTGCATTTACACAAGAAAGTAAACAATATTAAAGTGTGACTGAATTACGAATGTGTAAAAATGGGATTAATTTTGTTTTTCAGTAGCAGGTGTATCGATATTGGGTTTTTTGTCTTATACTTAACCACTTAGTACTAATAAAACCTGTTCAGTATTATGGTAGGTGTCGCCTGTGATTAACTAACGTTACATCATTGTTTGCAGTTAAATCCTTAGGTGTCCATTACTGCCAACGTTTTGCGTAAGTCAATTTCATGAAGTCTAAAACCTAATCTAGAGGTGATGGCCTGATCATTATTTGTTGATGCCTGTCATTTTTTTAACTCAGAACAATTCACATCCCGTGTTCTACTCCCAAATTAACATCTATCAAATTTTGGACAGGGAGAAACGATCCCTTCTAGAAACTATTGTAGTTAATTTCTAGTGAATAACGATGAGCTAACTAACATGAGCTTATACTTATTCTAACATGCTCAGCTGATGCCAGTGTATAACGATAATGCAAGAAGGTACACTATTCTATTATCACCCTTAAGAATAAGTACCTTACATAATATACCTACACAGAAAACATCCAAACCAATACGAACAATCATATTCGAATACAAATATTTGTAACATGCAGGAATCGAGCCCGTGACCATCGGAAATAGAGCGGTGTGCTAAACTGTAGACCATAAGATACCTAGATGGAAGATAAGATAGAGAAATTATATGGAAAAATCAAATCATGATTAATCGTAGACACAGTGGCCTTGACTTGTTTTGTAAAAATGTATGAATGTCAGTTATTTAGTACATAACACAAGTTCTGCTTAGCTTGGGACTAGATGGCGCTGTTCGAATTGTTCTGGAACATTATTATTACTTTTTTGTATACTCCTTTTGATGCGGTGATAGACTTCTCTGTGCGGGTAAAAATCACCAAACAATGACATAATAATTTCTTGATTATTATGAATATTTCTCTGAATCGAAGACAAAAATATGCGGACTTTTCTATAGGTCTTTAGTATCACATTTTTGGAGAAAGATTTTTGGAGAAATATGAGTGTATGTCACCTTTAAGTGGTGAAGTAATCTTGAGGCTAGTGTGTAAGGATGTCAGCAGACGAGATAACATTTGGGAGAGTTTTCACTGTTTCTACCTGCCATTGTATTTATAGTTCTATTGCCAGATCAGTATATTTAGTATTTTTTTCAGTATGTAGTGATAGCAGATTGTGTGTTAATTATTACGATGTGGTCAGTTAACTAATCGTTACCTTTCTAAAGTTCTTATATGATTGTCCAAGTTTCCTCGGTTTATAATTTTAATTCTATTAAATGAAACAGTCACAATGCAACTGTAAACACAACCATAAATATTTTAATTCATTGTACAGTAATCTTATCTATTGTCCAACAATTATGTCTTGTATGATATAATTAATAATTGCGGTCAGATATAACCGAATAAATAAACATGTACATATATAAACTATAACCGCCATCACTCTGTATTCTGCGAAGCAAACTTGAAGATACTAATGTGAGCTGTGGAATCTTAATGCACGTCCAGAAATAAACTCGTCTACTGAATACAAAAAGCAATGAAATAGTATTGCAACTCGTTCGAAGGTGTGGTTTGATACTTATGCGCATCGATACCATTAGT
Source organism: Achroia grisella (assembly GCF_030625045.1). Classification (NCBI taxonomy): domain Eukaryota; kingdom Metazoa; phylum Arthropoda; class Insecta; order Lepidoptera; family Pyralidae; genus Achroia; species Achroia grisella. Next base: position 1,044,943 of record NW_026712925.1, read on the forward strand.
GGCGACGAGACGAGTTCACTCGACTCGGCACTCAGGTAGCGCCGGGATAAAAACACTTGAAACGAAACGGACGCACCTCGCTCTCACCTAGATAACGCTCGCCCAACAAAACAAATCTATAACATATTGCACACAACCAAAAACCAAATGCAGCATATCACTATGATCGAATGATGCGCCTGGTATTGCCATACATCACTTATATGCTGTCACCATGAATCAATCTTTGTCTCGATTCTCCGAGTCATTACAATAAGAAGCCCTAATCATCTATTCATATCGCACGTATGCCGATAATATAAGGTCTAATTCAATGAATGAACTTTATAACATGTAAATTCGTCGCTCAAATCGCGACAGAACACGGCGCGTAGGCGTCGGGCTTGAATGAAAATAAACATTACAGCGACTCTTACCTCTCGATTTTGATATTATCCAGATTAGCGAGATTGTCACGGCACACAGTTAAAAGAGACGAAATGTTTAATGGTGCACAGAACTTGAGGTGATAACACTGTTTTGAGCGCGGTTAGTATGGAGTATAGATCGCGGCCGTTCGGCAGGACGGAGCGGCCGGCCTGTCGGTTCGGTACTGTTGTCGAGTGCGGCGTAGGTGCGCCCGCGCGGCACGCACACACATGCGTCCATTCAAATAAACTGCTCGTTGGTGGGGAGAACTTATGAATGGACGTAGTGCTCGTATAGATACCGCTGATAACGCCATGCAAGCGTTAACATTGTGATACGGCGTTCCGGCGAAAAGCTGTCACTGGTGTGGTGATGTAAGCGAAATTGGAAGCCGTTACGAAATATATGCTCAACTATAAGACCGACTAATATAACCCAGATAAATACTAGATGTTTGCTCGTCCCAAATAAATCTAAAAGTGAGGTTGCTGTGAGACGTCTGTTTAGAGAATTGCCTATTAAGCTTATATGTATTGTAAACATTAACTGCGTAGTGCCCTCTATTAATTTACATTGCTGAATATTCATATTGAGTAGGCATTCACTGTAATATAGATATGAATCAATATTAGATTCTTTTTATTTCGTGACACACCTATAATGCTGACAACGCTGTCATCTAATGAATCAAACAGCTAATAATTACTCGTATGTCATCAATTGATGTGTTACAAACAAACAAGGTGAATGAAGTACATCATCTCAATAAATAGGTATAATGTAATATGAGAGAGCAAGCATTATCATTTATAGGCGACAGGTATACTTAAATACAATATTTAGAGGACAGTTAGTCTAAATATCTGAAGGGATTCCTAAGGCTATCAGGTCCATTGTTAGCAATACATACGTGCAGATCGATCTCCACGTGGACCTATTTAGAAAATAGGTGGTTAAGTTGCCATGACTAACTTGACCAGCACACATTATCAGTATAAACGGGATTACCTTTCATGAAAAATAAGTATGAGGCCAGTCAGTCTCTTTGCATTACTGAAAAGAGAATAGAATATAAAACTCAATGTTTTCTATAATACCTCATGTTTATCTCTATAACAATAACAATTGTCTAAATTAGATGTAAACTGGTTTAGTTTAGTTAGTTTATATCTAGTTTTAAATTTGTTTCTCTACCATAAGTACTGTGTGCTCTACAGCCTATATTTTAAGGAATAACGTCCCAATCTGTATTTTTTCCTTATAACCTTAAATACATTTAAATTCTCTAAGACAACCAGAAACAGACATTAATGTCAGTTAAAATCCTTAGATTTGTTCTGAAAACGAAAACAACAATTGAAAAGTACAACTTTAATACTTCTTTTGGTTTAAATATAATATGAGTATGTAACATAACAAAATATACAATAATAGTATATAAATATATTTTTAATTAATTAATGAATTAAATGTTAATTACGACAGTCCCTTCAGAAAGCTGGAGAGCTTGTGACTCTTGTAGTCGGAGCGCAGTTGTATGAAGTTAAGCAAGATGGAACGATCCAACTCCGCCTGTGGAATAAAGTTATGTTATGAATATTATAATATGATATCTCAGGACAATTCATACAACGCCATCTACTCCGAAGCTAAGCAAATCTGAATGCTGATACTAATACATAGATGTACTTGTATTTTATAAATATTTAATATAATTATAGAAAACACCCAGACTGATACAAATGATCATAACCATGAATACAAATTTCTGTATCGTGCGAGGAATCGAAGTCGCGACCATTGGAAGCGTGGCGGTGTGCTAAACCCCTAGACCACCGAGGCAGTCAAAAATGTATTGTAAATGTTATAGAATTTTAATATTATTATAAATAGAAATCTGAAGTAGACTTTTTAAAAAGGCGTTTGCTTGGATAGCTCAGTTTCACCTATTTAAGCCGCTTAGTAACTTGCTTTGTAAGATATGTTTCGCTTGTAGAGAGATATTCATTCATTCATAATTTAAGAGCTGTGCTCTTGTCGGTGGAGCTCCCGCCACCTTCCACGATCTTCTATCAGTCCCTTTAGCTGTTGATACGACACGACTCCAACTTTTTCTTTAACTTCTTTGCTTGATATAGCTGTGTCTTGGTCTTCCCCTTCCTCTCTTTCTATCTATTTTTCCTTCTATAATGTTGTTAATTAGTTCGTCGTGTCGTATCAAGTGCCCCAACATTTTTCCCCGCCTATTCTCAATAATATCTATGATCTGTCTCTTTTCTTTAATCCTCTCAAGCACTTCTTCATTCCTTATTTTATCTTTCCAGCTAATTCTTTCCATTCTTCTCCAACACCACATTTCAAAGGCTTCCAGTTTGTCTCTTTCCTTTTGTGTCAATGTCCACGTCTCACAGGCATACAAGGCTATACTCCAGATGTAGGTCTTGATAAGGTGTTTCCGAGAGGACTTTGATATATTAGCTCTCAAAAGATGTTTTTTATCATTAAATGTTCTTTTCGCTATAGCTATTCTGATATTGTCCTTAGTACATCTGGAGTCACTGGTAATCATACTACCTAAATATTTAAATGTACCTACATTTTCAAATTTCAGAGAGATATTAGGCAGTAAAATTACAGGATATGAGGCTTGACATTTGGAGTCCTTTGGAATGCCGCGCATGAGTGGTATGTCACAGGTGTCATTATGATCGTAGTTATAATATAGTCATAATATAGTAGTATAAAATCTTAGTTATGTGTATATAAATTACCGTTTACCATCAGGTTGATAGCACATCAACTTTTTCAACAGTTCAATAACATAAAAAAATCCAACTAATATAATAAATGTCAAAGTGTGTATATCAGTCTGTTTGTAATCTTATCACAACTAAACGTTCATACAGAAGTTGCGGGTAATAGCTGGTAACTCTACAAAGGAGATAGGGATGGATTTTATTCATTATCTTTATCGCCATCCAGTACCAACCTAAATTGAATGTTAAAAAAACTTACAGAATTAATAAAAATTTAAGAACTAAATTTAGTCTACTTCTCGCTTCTTGAAATCATTTGAAAATAAAGCACAATTTCAATGTAAGGATCATAAAAAGAGACAGTTAGATACCATTTATTATATCTAAAAGGAATGCTTCGTAATCTCATTTCTTTGAAGTTACCACAGAGTCTGCGTTTAACATCGATCTATACATATAAGGCCTACATACAGATTCCGCATAATAGCGGTGTCGTGTTGTAGACGCTTAAATGGACCTCGTTTGAGATGAGTTCCGCTATAGAATAAAGAGTGCAGTAATTATGTTCTTATTAAGTACTAGCTGACCCGCGCAACTTCGTCTGCATCACACTTACTTGCCATTTATCATTACATTTCGCCCAATTTACATATCTTTTTAAATTTTATGTATATGTTATTCTGATTTATAAGCTATATTATTGTAAAGTTTCATTAAAATCCGTTTGGTAGTGTTTGCGTGAAAGAGTAACAAGCTTTCAATCCATATTCGCAAACTTTCGCGTTTATAATATTAGTAAGATGGCCATTAAACACTGTGTTACTGGAATGGAAAAAACCTAAAGAACCACCTGACGGTAAGGGGCAGTGGTCATAAAATATCTGTGACACCTGTGATATTATTTAAGTGTTTATGTCTATAATTCAAGAAGATATTTATGAACATTTGTTTTTTATCCTGCAAACAGTTTTTCAGAATATAAACTGATTCGTCGACAGTTGACGTTGTGTTGTTTACAACTGTCAACGAATCTATTAACATACATAAAATACATAGTGATTGTAATTAGAACCCACAATATTTTTTTATCCGTTAAGGCATCTAGAATTTAATGCTTATTCATAATTTAGAAATTATATATTGAGTTTTTTTACCGTGTGGAAAAAAGTGCATAAAAGTTAGATACATATAAAAACAAAATAATTTTATTTATATTATTATTATTAATCGGATCTTAACACGAACTAATTTTATGGCAAATAAAGGTATTTAATTTAATAATATAAATAATGTATATTAAACACGAAAGTTTAAAAACAAAATCATTTTATTATTAAAATGTTAATTTAAATTAATATTGTTTGATAAGAAACCAATAGATATGACACTTTCCCGACTGTCTTAAGCTGTAGTTGTAATTCGACATAACAAAATAGTTAATATGCTCTCAGTTCATATATCTCCAGAAGTCCACGTCCTGAAGCACGTCCGCAGGAGTGCAATGCAGTGCAATAAATAGTAGTAGCAGTAATACATATAAACGTTTAGTGCAGCTTTGATAGTAAACGTACGCCGAGGTAGAAATAACGTGGAGGGTAAATTTTTTACTGTATTCTCATAGAAAGTATTAATCAATACTAAGTAATTCTAGTTTGATTACGTATTGTTATCACTTCCGGTATTTCCAGAATATTGGGGCACAAGATGGCGGCTTATGTACTGTGACTAGAATAAAAAAAGGCATCATACGAGTAGCCTGCGAAGAGAATGCAGAAATTCTGCATGTGTTGAATAGCATAGTGTTTCTATTTACGTAATTGACAAAAATATACCAAGTCCAGTATAAAAAGTAATGTGGACGAAATCTAAAAATACTCACCAAGGTTTCTCCCTCGCAGACTTGGTGCAGGTTCTCTGGCTTGACAAGTAGTAGGTTACAAAGTGCGTGCAGCGCGTCGAAGAGTGCGTGCGCGGGCGGTGGAGTGGCGCGCGAACCACGCCCACATGCCGCCGAACGGTATTCCTTCACGTCGCAGATGGCTATCATCGCGCCTGTATATTAAATAAATATCATCACTGTTATCCTAGATGGAGTAGCCAAAGACATTTTCCACCGTCGACATAGGGTAAAAACAACACTTAATTTGCATATTAGCATGGTATGTTTGCATCGAACGTTGCGTATTGGCGCGCCGTCTGGCGGATTTATTTTTGTTTTGTTTTGAGTTAAAACTAGTTTTTTGGGAAAGTTATTTAGTTTTATGAATACTATCACTATCTAAAGTCTAGAATTGATATAACAATCGAAAATGTCTAGATTCTAACATTGATATGTTATAACAGTCACCACATACTGTAAATAAATTAACTTTGACGATCATTTTTAAAATTGGTGGAGTTTATCGCTTTATTGATACTATATTATTGTCGTCATTAATTGAAGAGGGATTTCAGGAACGTGCCTGACAAATCATTAAAAACTAAGGGACTAACTCACCAGCTATATAACATGAACATAAAAGGATGGAAGGGGAGAGGACGACAGAAAAAAAGTTGGATGGATTGCTCAGTTATGACGGCCGATAAGGATCAGGGGAAGAGGATGACATACTACGCCGATCCCAAATAATAGGATAAAGGTTGAACTCACCAGCTGAGTTGAACTGGAAGTTTTGCAAGTGTTCGTATATGACGCGGTGGAGCCGGATTGCTAGTTCGACAGTGACCGCGTTCAAATTCTCACCCTCCAGTCCGTTGTGAATCTTCTCCATCACAGAATTGAGGTATGATACTACAGCTGTACATGCCTAGAGGACGTAAATATTATATAGTAGGTAATAAATAAGAATTTGTCCCTTTTTTTCATTGTAACTAGAATAGCAAACAAGTTGAAACACATGAGGGTAGTCACGTCGCCATTATGATGTCCGTAATGTACCATCATATAAGATATAAGGAATTGGATGTCATACCTGTTGTTTCAATGCCATATAACATCCGTTAAACCGTAACAGCTTACAAAACAATCTGCTAGAAGGCTTAAATAGATCAGAGGGATACCTCAGGCAGACGACTTGGTGTCTGTGTTGCATTTCCTTTTAATGAATAAACAGCAGAAAGGATCCTAGTGAAATTTGACCTGCATATAGATTGTTTAATGTTTTTTTATTTATTTCAGCATACATACATATTATAAATATCTTGTAGAGTAACATACACAAGCTGTAATAATATGTGTAAATATAAATTGTCTCTGTGGCATGGACTCCTGACACGGTAACGCCGATACATCATCCCACTATATCAGCAGGACGGGTATAGATATTCCTCTGCAGCTCATTCTCAATTCTATCTTAAAAAATAATCTGTAAGGGTGTGAAATAGAGGATGAAAGATGCAGAAATAGTTGCAGGTAATAGCAAGTATAATATACCAGCGACTTCAGTAGAATTACTTTAACTTTGAATAAAAATTTTATTTACTCACAGGTGAAGCGAGCGTGTCGATATCACCCTCTGGTTTGTAATCAGTTTTCTTCTGCTCCGTTTGCAAATGCAGCTTCACCCAGCCTACTATTGCTGATATAGCTCGCTCTAATCCTGCGTCCAATTTATTTTCCAGCTGTTCCATTATAGTGGTTTTACGCTGGACGCACTCTTTTTGCTTTGAAGTTGAACTGTTAAATAAAAAACTATATTAGAATAGCCCTTTATTACTTTTCATTAATTAATGATCAGTAGGTCTACTTGAAAGTCTCTCGATATCGTTTTAAATCGGCCAAATCGATAACCTATTTCGTTAACTACTAAATATGTAATTAACATATTCTTACTGTATTATTCAAGTGTACAAAACGGTACGAAAATGCGCAATCTAATGCCAATAAGTTTCAAGAGTAGACTGACTCTAACCGACATAAATATATACTAACATATTTACTATGTGTAGCTGGAGTTCATAAATGAATTAGGTTCAAAAATTTTTATGTTAGCTTCTTTGTTGACAATTACATAAAAGAAAAATATTTATTATATTGAATTCCATAAGACTTCATAATTATATTGTTTTAATAAAAAGATAAATGCAACTTAAATTAGAAAATAATGGCACTAAAATATTTTGATAGGTAGACTCACAGTTTTGTCTTTCTAATTGTTAAATATTATTCTAATAAAACAAAATATCTCCGCATTTAATCACGACAGAACTCTGTGATGTAGAGAATAAATACGTACCTCAAACAAGGTAACACTGATTCTTGAAAATGTTCACCGAACAACTTAACAATCGCGTTAGCTTGCTTCACTATATCGAAGAAATAAATCTGTAAAATAATGGGAATATTGGATATTTATATACAATATTAATGTTATATATTATTTAATAACAAAAATGTTTTTTTTCTAATTCATTATAAGAAGTTTATATCCAATATATTTTTTTCTAATTTTAATAATTTTGTAGCTGTATTTACTTTGAAGTGCAGAAGTATTTTAATACTAATTTTATGTTTACAAACAGACAGAATTATATATTTATACAATCTAATCCGCGACTCCGATAGAGCAATTTTGAACTTGATCATAAATATTTCGAATGTTTGTAGTTAATAAACATTTCGACTTAACGCAATGTTCTAAATTACACGCGATATTATGTTTATATTCATACATGGTTAAAAATTCTCTGCCCATACCGTCAAGCGTAAAGATAAAACAGTCTAACCGTTTAGAACTCATGAAATACAACAGGCCCAAAATGATGTTAAAAAGGCTCTTCCGGGTGTAATGTTTTTGATCATTATATTTACCTGTGGTGGTGATTTGCTTTCAGCAATCGGTATTGATTGAAGTCCAAGATCAAGGGCATAGTCAACATGTTCTATTAGTAAATGTTGAACCAACGCCTCCAACAGAGCTACGGTCGTCCCGGGCAATTCATTCGGTGTACATAGCTGTAATATTAATGGTTTACGATAAATATACATATATATTTATATGTATATACGATTTATTTTCTACATTATTATAATCTAAAAACAGAGAACCGGGCGTATTTTTCACCACGGTAAGTGGTAAGGATCGCCTATATACATGAACAGAACTACGTATAGTACTCAAGTTATCATGTGATGTCCTAGATACTAATTTTTCTGCCTTATCTTACCCTTCAACCGAAACAACACACAAATCAAACGGCATTAGACATCTTAGTCTACCTCGGTAGAGTTGTAAAGGGCTCACATGTGAACTATAAATAAAAATGTAAACAATTTCAATAATAAACTATATTTATCTTAACAACTTAGGGACAAACATTTTATATAAATAAATCTCAGGACTATTGTGTAAAATTAGGTTCACTGTGTGTAATTAGGTCCAACTTAATGATTGGATAGTTTTTATTAACCTCAATAGCAAAACTACAGCGTCACTGTATCGCATGGATGGGTCAACTAGCTAGCTACTTTATATGTAAATTATAGTTGTCTTACCGTTTTACACCTTAAGAAGGATGTTTTCGCGTCGTTGAGCATTTTGTTCACCAACTGCTCACTGAGAAAAGTCTCGCCACCGTAATTTTCTATTTGGGCGATATTTATATTGGCACGCGTGCCTATCACCGCCTGAAGGTCGCGGCGCAGCTCTTGGAAACTAATAGAAAAACATAATTACTGTTAGTAGCGTTTTGAGACTTGTTATTTAGGATCAATTCAATCAGAACCTGTACAAACGGATAATGAAACACTTCACACAGACAGAAAACATTATTACTTGCAAATAAGATGGTAGCCTACCTAATGAAAGTCCCCATTATCACTCATATACATGAGACGGCACGACAATATCTTATTGTACCACTTCACGCGTTTAAGGATGACTAAAATACCCGTGTGCTCTGTTCGGTAATTCGATACCGTAATTGAGGTGCCTTATCTATCTCCCTTCAACCAAAACACAGCTAACCAAGCAAGATGATTGGCGGTGAAATAGGTAAGACAGAAGTACAATGTCTACTTCGATTATACAGTTTATTATTATGTAGAACATTGTCTTATGTTCGCACAAAATTATTTATATACAGGACTCATTTTGTGTTTGTACAAATTAAACAATGCATGCTGTGCTACAGTAGGATGTTTTACTAACATAATTTACCTATCAATGTAAAATTAAGTATTCGGTACAACATACAATTTTGTAGAGCTTTAAGTAAAAATAAAGCAGTATTAACTAATCATATAAGACTCACCCGCCTCCTTGTATCTGCTTCTTAATATGCTGTTTTTCTGAGTAATAAACATTAAGAGCATTAGAGAGTGCCGCCTTCAATCGTCGATTCTCCAAAGCTGGATAGCCATCATTGGCGCCGGCCATTGCACCATCAACCAAAGCTTCGCGTCGAAGGTCTCCAATACTGCTGTTGCCTTCAGCTGATACTAAACCAGCGGCGACGAGTTCATCACATACGCGTTGAGTGCTGTAATTTGTTTTGTAAATATTGATAATGAACTTATATATTTTTTTTTAATAACTGTAATGGATTTCCATTGTGACTTACATGGACATTATGGAATAAAATCTACTTGTACCATTATATTACATGTTATAAATTTAAATATTTGAAATCTGTATCAAACATTTCTTGAACATTTAATTGTTTTCATAATTATACATACACTACAACAGTCAGATTACAACTATATTATGGTAAGTGTTCAACATTTAAATAAAAATAGAGTAATATTCTCTTACCTGGTGTACATGTCATATAAATTTCTCAAGTATTTATCAACATCATTTTTATCAGCCAGCTTTGCTTGTATATACTTTTGTAGATTTAAATGGAAAATGTTCAACACAAACTTGCTTAATACTTGCTCTGGGTTTGGAAATACATTGCTGATAATAGTATAATTCTTTTGGCATAGTGGCAACACCGACGAGAAGATGTCCTTCCCTAACAAACTATTCTGTAAAAAATATTTAATAACAACCATTATGGTACAGGAATAAATCGAGGTCAATAAAGTTCATACCAGTTAGTTTACTTTTGAAACCTATCCTTATTGATAAACATTGGAAATATGTATGCTCCTGATTTGTGTATGTTAATATATATACACAAATGAACTAACAAACATTCAGAGGCATAAATTGATTTATTTGGTTTTCTCATAAAATTCTATATGTATATTTAGTTTGAGCTGCTGACATACTGGCAGCTCAAACTAAATATACATATAGAATTTTAATCTATATATTCTAATGTAATATGATATATTCAATAAACAATTTGCAAAACCATAACCAGCTAGCTAATAGTAGCTAGCTAGCATTAATAATATGTTTTTTTAATGTTTGAAATCTTGCAAACACATGAGAGGAAGGGTGGAGCGGTGAGTGGAATTTTTTTTTTTCACTAAAAACCTCATGATGTAACTTCAAGTTGTAATTGCTAAATGTCATCATGAGTTCTGATTACCATATTTTTTAATAATATAAGTGATTACCCAGTGGTAATATTATATTATAATATATATAAGAGCACCCAGAACCGGTGCCAGCTCTTCAAACAATGTGTAAGGAAGCAATTAGGAAAGGGATAGGACCAACACCCTTAGGACAGCTCTATCAACTTACCATTTGACTAGTTTCAATGAATGCATCAACACATCTAGGATATCCTCTAAAGTTGGTCATTATATTGGCTATCTCTTTCATCTTGTTCAAGTTTCCTTGGGTCTGTGCTTTCACAAAACTCTCGATGAGGTTTCTCTCTATCTCATCATATTTGACATCAATATTCTTTTGTGCCACTTCAAATTTGTCTGGTGGTAGTTCTTGTGCAATAGTATGCAATTTTTGAATTACATCTGCCGCTTCATGTAGCTATAATAAACATACTAATATTATGTATAAGAAACAAATATGATTATTTAATATAACTGGATTCAGAAATAATCCCATCATGATTACTGGAGAGCCGTCAGTAATGCCTATTGCCTATATTCGCAAACTGCATCATGAATATCACCTCATCATGGTTACAGTTGTGGTAACCAGTAATTTGGTTACAAACCAATAATTTCACTGCCCATTAAATGAAAACTCAGCTTATAGAGCAAGCAGTTTGGCAGCTGAAATAAGTAGGACAGAGGCAGCCATGGAGACAACTTTCAAGCCTTCTTGAGTCAGTTAGAAAAAGTAACCACTGTATCCGAAAGATGTCAGCAACACTGGCTTTGCTTTATACCATTAATATGGGAACATGTTGTTGTACTCACTTTGCTTGGATCAGTAAATATGTCTGTAAGTACTGGTCGAGGATTTAAGAAGTGTGCTAGGTGTGATAGGAGGTCCCTGGCTGCTGCTGCTCTGGCTCGCGGGGCTCTAGCTGCACCAAGTTTCTCTCCAACATCTAATGCACGACCTCCACATCTGGACATCCGCTCATCCAATGTGCTGAACACATTTACACAGTCCTGAAGTTAATAATTAAAGGATATGAAGTTTAATGATTACATTTTTTTAACTGTTTTTCTTAAGAAGGTTTTATTATATTTAAATTTAAACAAATTAAGGTATAAAAAAATAATCCTTCAAAATTATTTGTTAAATGGCATAACTTATTACCTTCTCCAACAGAAATGTGATGTCAAAGAACGAGTTTATTTTATTTCATGTTATAGTGCCATTGCAGTTCCAATGAATTTGCTAATGTCAATGTTAGAAGTATATACTAAAGTTAATAATAAATGTTGTCTTTGAGATATGAAGGACTAACAAACAAACAAATTATTGCGTTTATAATATTAATTTGGTCTTCAAACATGTTACCCATTAGTTGGTTTGAATTTTTGTTTTTAAAACAATGTAGTGTAAAAACTTACTGTATGCTGATCCATAATATCAGAGAGTTTGGTGCTATACAATTTCTCTTCTTCTTGCACTGCTTGTTCTAATCTGGCACATTTCCTTTCCTGTCTCTCTTGCAACACCTAAACATATTCAATGACTTCATGTTACAATGTTTATTAGCCCAATTTGTATCCCACTGCTGCGTTGTTATTATTAACAAATTGAAATTATTAATTATTAGAAATGTGAAGTAAATTTTTACCTTCAAATCTTGTATGGCTTGAGTAAATATATCATGTATCATCTCTGGGTCAAATTGATCGTCCTTGAGTTTTGATTCCTGCATGCTGCGTCGGACCATCCTCTCTACAAATTCATCTGGATCGAATGGATCCTATAATTTGTTGATTTTAATTAGTTTTTTATTTCCTCGTATGTCTTATATACGAGGAAATAAAAAACTGATTGCCGTATTTACGACAAAAGTAACTTACTTGTTCCAATTCTTTTATATATTGATTCATCATCTTAGTAGATTTAGGTAAGAAAACAAAACGTTAAAAAATAAATGGTAATTAGTAATAAAGAAAATAAGAAATTAAAACTAAATTTTCTATTTTGTAACAAGTAACAACTAACAACAGTAAAAATAATAACAGTCAAGTTTTCTGAGATAAATTTACTCTGTGACAGCATGGAAATTGTGTTACAGATTATAATAATTTTAATGACATTGACATTGATCTTTTTATAAAGTGATCAATTATCATTAATGAGGAAGACAATAATTTTCTAGTATTTCATCAACGATTACATGATGTATAAATATTAAAAAAAAAGGTAGAAGTCTATTCAGCCATAAATTAGTTAAGTATAGAGACTACTCAGCTGTCACCGTCACCTCAAGAGTCACAAGACGTTTATTTCAATATTAATTTTGTAACGTTAGAAGTCATAATACTCCACATAACTGGCGGTATATAGGAACACCTTTAACAAACTGACTAATAATCATCAATACATTGTAAAAAAGATAGGCTGGGTTGACCTAGCTTATCTTACATTGCAAATGAATGAATAGAAATATGATTTCCTGTATTAAGTTTCGCATCTAACCGTTTTGATAACGATATTTTCATTAAGGTTCAGTGGAATAGAATAGAATAGAAAATCATTTATTCAAATAAACTTAATTTAAGCACTTTTGAATAGTCAACATTTTTTTAAATCTACCGCTTATTCGGAAAGCTGTCTCATCACAAGAAGAAAAGAATAAGAAAGTTCACATTTTACAAGTCGAAACGTGTGAATACAGCACTAATATATTTAGGCTCAAATATAAAAACACAATAAGATTAAATCAGTCGTAGTGATATGTAAGAGCAGACCAGTTCCTACAAGTAGCACTCGTTCACGAGTATGACGGATGAGCCAGCCATCACTGCGCTCGTCCATATTTTAGGGAGCCCAATGACCCGGCCCACCACGCCGCCACATGTCTGGACTGGAATATCATAAAGATGGAAAAAGTATCTTATGATTCCTCACATCACGAATCTCAGTGATGAACACTAGGTACTAGTACCTATAGCCTGGGGGGAAGGGGATTGTTAGAAATGTGGACTGATGACCCCAATGCTAGCAATGGACCATGTCATGTTGACCTCCACGCGGTTCCTCCTGGAAACCATCGTGATAAATTCCTGGTGAATTTGTCACGATGGGGAACTGACCAGACCTCATGCTTATCCTATCATCCTCCACTGGTGCTCTGCCAGCGTAAACCGTTAGCGCAGGCGGATGCTCCATTTATAAAAAAAGTACCTATAGCCTGTTAGTATAGTATGTACGGTTTTAACATAGTAGAAACTTTTTATAAAAAGTTATTACAGGCTTTACCTGTTATACATTTTAATTTTAGAAACAAAAGAAAAAACTTCATCAATGTAACAGATACGTCTTTTTTGGAAGATTTCTTACTAGTAAAGGCGTTTATTTAAATCCAAATTCTTTGTGATGTCGTAATATTTTAACCAAATTGTGTGCGTGTTTTTTATTTTTATATTTAATTGTTATCGATACACTCTCTTTCATGAGAGTTGAGTGGAAAACTTATAGCAATTGGAGAGGTAACATTTTGACAGGAGGGCAACTTAAACCTTGGACATATTGTTAGTAGTGAGATGTCCAATGTATCCTAAACGGGTTAGAATAAAGACGGTAGAGCTCCATGGCTGAGCGCCTCAGCCCTCGAAGCTCCGAGGTCAATGCCTTGGAACAAAGAGGCTATCTCATCGGCAAGAAAATCGGACAGGGGTCTTATGCAACCGTTCATCTCGCAGAATACTGCGATGCAACTAGTCCCAAGCGAATGCACCTGGCGTGCAAGATATTTGATAAAGAAAAAGCACCTCGGGATTTTTTAGAGAAGTTTTTTCCTCGCGAACTTGACATCTTGACTAAAATCGAGAACCCTCACATTATTCAAGTACATAGTATACTACAGAGGGGCCCAAGAGTTTTTATTTTTATGCGTTACGCAGATAACGGAGATTTGCTGGACTTTATAAAAAAAAATGGTGTTGTTCCTGAAAACCAAGCGAAACTTTGGTTTCGACAGATGGCTAGTGGATTGCAGTATCTACACAGTAAGAACATTGCACACCGTGATTTGAAATGTGAGAACATACTTCTGTCAAGACGTTTCAATGTGAAACTCGCAGATTTTGGATTCGCAAGATTTTGTACTGATGGTGAGAACCGGCGTGTGCTTAGCCAAACGTATTGTGGATCAGCTGCCTATGCAGCGCCAGAGGTAGTGAGCGGTACTCCCTATAATCCGAAGCTCGCTGATGTATGGTCTCTCGGAATTATTCTCTTTATAATGTTGAATGCATCGATGCCTTTCGACGACTCGAATTTACGTAAGCTCCTGAAAGACCAGATGTCTCGCAACTGGGTATTTCGGTCCAGGATTCGGGATACCGTGTCAGCAGCCGCCAAGTCCATAGTGCGGCATATTCTGGAGCCGGATATAACGTTGAGGTTGACTTTAGATCGAGTGCTGTCTCACGAGTGGACGAGAACACGAAAGGATAAGAGTGTGAGTTTGATGGGAAGGCTGGTGCAGTCTGCTCCGTCGGCACCGCACTCGCCAGGTAAGCGCGAGCATGACGAGCCCGGCACCTCGGCCGGAGCTCGTGTCTCAGGAGATCACCGCGAAACCGAGAGAGAGCGGCATGACGATATCAATATGCGTTCACATGACTGATGACTATATAAGACTGATTGATATTAACCCAAAAATGTGTTATAATCTCTAAATGCAGTTAGACACTCAAAAATCGTAAATTTACATTAATATTTTTATATTTTTTTTTTACAATTGATGAATTAACTATTGTTAATCGCCAATAGTGAAAATAAAACTTTTATATAAAACATTTAATACTTTGTTTTCCGTCAATGGCTAGGCTTTTGACTACTTTATCATAGAACAGCATTATTAGAATAAATTATCTAGAAACCCATTGAAATATACCTACACACGAATTTCATCCAAATCGGTCAAGCCGTTTGGGAGGAGTTAGGTGAGAATCACAAGTACAGAAGAGTTACATGCGATGCAAAGCATATAATAATGTATAAACATAGTCTAAATCACATCATCTATATTCATATATATATATATATATATATATATAGATCATATATATAGATACACTTGTAATTACATTTATTTTTGTATTAGATATTTGATTGAAATATATTTAGGAACGTTTTTATGTTTATCAATCTTTACGTTGTCTTCTTCTACGCGATGCTGAACTGAGAGGCATAGAATAGCCGCCGACTCCCAATGGCATGTTGAGAAAAGGGAATTTTATATAAAACGTCATTATCATCGTATGCGGATCAAAGTTAACTGATACTGCTGATACAGGGTTAATATATTCTGCTCTCAAGTATGTAAATCTCTTCTCCAGGTCAGGGTGATGTGGCTGTAAATGACATATTAGTAGTTGCAAGGATTACAAATTTACGGGTTTATACTTAATCTCCTGAGTATGCACTAAGGTGTAAATTAAATTTAAAAAATCCTGTATTACACTCTTTAACCATAACAGCTTACAAAGAACGCTGATTTGCAGAGGAATTAGGTAAGACAGAAGTACCAACGCAGACTTCCCGGGTACTACATAGTATGGTATCTATACTGTTACATGTTTTCTTATTGCGTCTTTGCACAGAGAGTAGATGCCTATCTTATTAATATGTATGTTATATATACTCACAGTTACATTTAACTTATAAACCGGTGTGAAAGGTGGTATAGTCCCTTTGAAATAGTAAGATTGTTTTTCACCCTGTACACGCCCGCCTTAAAATAAACCAGACAGATAACGAGGCTATTCTATCAGTGAAAGATCAGGGTTGTAATACCTACTACGATCTTTTCTTGATGTAAAGATACTGTCACGGTATTCAATTTGAATATACCAGCCAATTCAATTTATATATGTGAGCCTATTCGTACCTACTTTTTATTTTCTTCAATTTGCATCAGCTATAAGTGTTTTATACTTAATATTTTTACTATCTTCTTTTATAAGTGAGATATTATCATACATTGTATGAAGAATTTTGGAGATATATATATATATATATATATATATATACCTAACTGGTAATTATTATTTTATAATCTTACCATATTCATAAATCAATACGTCTAATGGTTTTCCTTGTCCAATAATAGTCTGAATAAATAAAAAAGTAAACCCTATGAATTTTAAAAGTAAATGGAACATAGACATCTTTCAAGCTCCTATTTATGTTTTACTGAATAAATATTCGGAGTTAAGCATAGAATTGGATTTGATTGCAAAAAAAATAGTGTCTCTAATCAATTACTTTCGAAATAGGATTGCTGCAATATTAATGACTGCTGCTGATTAATTTTGCAGATAAATAAGTATTCATCAGTAACTCAGTGAATAATCGCTACGATTTATACAATAATATATCTAGGTACATAATAAATATGATATTCTCAGATTTATAACTTCACTAAATGATGTGAAATTTTTTTTTTTTTATTATAAATTAGGTACAAACATTTAAATATAACAACAATTTTTATCAAATCAATTTATTAGATAAATAATTTTGAGATTTTTTTAAATTAAATAAATAAGGTTACATTTATACAGAAAAAAAAGATGTAATCTAGTGTGAAGGCAAAATACCTGCAGATATTATTATTATTATCATGCTATTGGCTCACCCTTGGCAATAATTTGGTAGCTAGAGAAAGTGATTTGTAAGAAGGAATAGCTCAGTTTAATTTGGTTGAAGCTAGAATCAAATTCAACTTTAGGTGGTGCGAGTGCGTCCACAATTACTTTAACGTAGTTAACTTTCATGCCCGATGGAATCTGTAAGAAATAATAGCATTTTAGTAAGGTAGAAAACAGGATTATTTATTTTTCAAACATCGCACACAATTTTGCGGAATTATAGACAAGTTAACATTTTCCGACTTAAGATTAAATATTTAATTTAAGGAACAACCACGTAGTTTTGCCTCCTTAGCTTCCAGAATGGTAATTTAAGACAAGTAGCATGGGCGTCACATGTATATTATTGTGTCTATGGTACAGTTCATGTCTATAAGCTATAGTACATACGATCAGCCTGATGGCAAGTTTCCACTTATAGAGGTTAAAATTAAAAATACGGTTTCAAAAAGTTAATAAAAATATGGTACTTTTAAGTATGTCTATAATTTGATATAAGCAGGTACTCACGGGTAGGTTTATTTTTTTATTATATTCAAAAGCTCCGACGTTTCCAGTTTCGCTACATAATACCAATCCTTGGTCAACTCCTGAAAAACACCAATATAATGGTTTATTCAGCAGCAGGTAAATGTAAGATAAGAGAATGAAAAATCTGGGTAGATATCTAATCTAATCTAGATAGATGCATTGTAATATTTTATATTTTTCATATCCCGAATTATATTTAGTACATATAAAACTTTAAATCAATAAAATGTGTACATTGTATACTTACCGAATTCAAAAACATATTTTTCCCCCGCTACAATACCAATTAGGACAACTAGACATAACAACTTTCCGATCATTGTACCTACTGCCTTCTATGTACTGGCTGCCCTAATATATAACTAACTAATGTGATTAGGTATATCGTTTTCTACTATATATTGTAAATAAACGCGAGCGTGTATAATTTGAAATATTCTCAACCCATTACAATTTAATGGGTTATTTTAAATCGATTATTGAAGGCTTTGTAAGCGAATATCACCATTATTAGTATATAATTGTACAATGTACAATAATTTACAATGCAATAATCGCACAAGGTGAAGGATCACCTAATCGCTTTTTAGTTCACAACTTTACATTAATAATACACATTAAAAGAGATGTCGAAACATTTCACATTAATTGTCAGATTCATTCTGTGGCATAGATGGAAAGAATTTGTTAATTCTAATGATCTGCCTGTGCACAAAATTTCATACTAATTCGTACAGGCGTGTAGTTTTTTAGTGGTTGTGTTTTCATGCGGATCTAAAAAGCTTTTAGTGGGTCACATTTGTCCTGCAATATGTGGACAGTCTTCGGGAAACTTTCCACACGTTAAAAAAGATAGTCGATTAAAATAAACAACTTTATTATTATAGATGTTACAAATTTATTCATATTAATGAAATTATTATTATATTCGTACGTGGATAATTTAACATTATATACTGTTTGCGACTTCTTCTACGGTTTGTACGTGTGATATATTGTGGCTACAGAACTGATATGTAGTTATGAGAGCGTTTCCAAGGAATTTCCCCGTCGGATCCTGGCGCACCACGTGCAAATAATCATCGCCGAGTGTGAATTGTACTTGTGGAGGAGCAGCCCAGTCGCACACCGTCGCTGACGCTTTGTTTACAGTTGGTGGGTAAATGCAATACATCTGTAATAAGAAATTAGTATAGATATTATTACATAACTACTATACCTACGGTCGTCTTGATGGTAAATGGTAACCGTCACCTATGTACTTGAACAGCACTAAGGAAGTACGGATATCACGTAATTATGTACTCCGGCATTACCTATCCTTTAGGAGAACTAAGATGTCATATACGTACGAACATAATTATAAATTATTTTATTATATATATAATATGTTTATTTTATTACAGATATTTTTTTTCTTTTATATCAAAACTATGAACTCCCACTTAAATTTCTTGCATAGGTATATTATTTAGCTATCTATTAGGTACTCGCCTTTTGATAAGCTTCCGGCTGGCCCGACGGAATATACATCAGTGGATAATCAAATCTATATTTGTAAGCGTAGTCCGTAGCTGAAATCACAAAGCAGTAGCAGTTAGTAGCAGACTAGATAAATGTAGAAGTATAAAATATAATATTATTATGTAATAGATTGGGAAAGTAAGTAGGTAAATTTTGTTTTCTCTTTTAACAAAGAATTTTAATATCACTGTGTTGAAATAAGGTTTTGTTAGAAGTTTTGTTTTGTATAATTTTTTAGTTAGTAGTAGTTATGCAAACTATATGAGAGCGTTGATTTAGTGTTTACCGTCATAAACAAAAACAAAGAAAAACTTTATATCTGAATATATATTTCTGACTGATTCTCTGGTGAAAGAAAACGATATCGATTAAAAAAATAATCGTAGAGACAGCTACAGCCTGTCCGTGGCCAGGTTGTATTCACATATGTAGGTATACCAAGCGAAATGTACGTTCACCATAACATCGACAGTTGACAAATCCTCTGACTACTCTATCTCTCATAACAGTCGTGACCATATGCTGTACGTGTGAATAAAAAAGAAATTAAGTCCCGACCTTTAGTTATTACAGTGCAATGAGGGGGCGAAGCTGATGCCACATTTTCTTCGTCTCCTAGTGATCCCAAGAATAGCGAAGATACGGTCATCCAAATGAAAATATGTTTTATGAGACTCATTTTTAACACGACACTGAACGAAATAATATTTGATAGGTATAACACTTGTAAAGGAGGATTCCTTATTGTCTAAATTATTTACGTGTTGATTCGTGTTTCATCAACTCATAAGGAAATTAAGTTTATATTAAATATGTTATCATTGTTTTGCCGTATAAAACATACCTACTTAGATAATACCAGAAGTATGTAACAATAGGTCAAATAATAATGGGTACGTATCGCGTTGTAATAATTTAATTCTGTTTAGATATTTTAGATTATTAGTTAAAGGAAATAAGTAAATACCTAGGCACATTTTCATTACATCTTATTGAATTTAAAATGCCCAATAGAAATTACTTCTCACTTAGGGTATCTACTTAATAACGATGGGATTATATTACATTACGTAGCCAAATATCTATTATACATAACATAACTTTGCTACTACCTATGTATAAATATACAATACCTATTCTCTTATCTATGATATAAATTTCTAATGATGTATTTTAACTAATAAAATACATTTGGTTTTAAAAGCTATTAAAATTATTCTTAGTACCTACCAATGTTATCTTCGAAATCAATGGTTTTTTTGGGGATGATAATGAAATGTTGCACCCGCCTGCGCTAACGGCTTACGCTAGCGGGGCACCAGTGGAGGATGATAAGAGGAATATGAGGTCAGGTCAGTCAGCCCATAGGGACAAATTCGCTAGGAATTTATCACGATAGTTTCTAGGAGGAACCGCGTGGAGGTCGTCCTAACATGGTATATTGCTAGCAAAGGGAATTACTAGTTCCCATTACTAACAATCCCCTTCCCCCCTGGAATCAATAGTTATGTTGCATCGAAAGTAAAAAGTACCTACTACTTAAGTATGATAAGCAGACCTATGTCATACTTCGTTGATTCTTAGTATGTTAGCATAAAAATTTTTTAACGTCATATTGACTTTATTTTGTCTTTTCTTAACTTCAAATATTATTGAGTATATGTAGTGAGGAAGGCTTACCCAAAAAATTCTGTATGCTAATATTATCTTTAATATTAGTAGAAATTATGATAAAGTTATGATTATTATTGATTAGTTATTTAATGTAAACATCTACGAAATTCAAAGTAATAAGTTTTAATATTAATAGGATACTAGTTCAATTTATTGATAAAAAGATCTAGTCAGTGGTATCCTCATCACTGTGTATGGCAATATTTTTAAAGTCTTCTATTTGACGCCGTAAATCGGCATGAAAAAGTGCTGCTGTCTCCACTTCCATTTCAGCGGCTGTTACTGTAAAAAATAGAGATAATTATAGAACATATGTATTGATAACATTTGAAAATAAAATTACGGTGTACTACAATATAAAATTGTGTCAAGTGTACCCACTTCTTAAAGTTTTTATTATGTCTACATTTTTTTTTAGCCGTGCCAAATCTAACTCAATTTGTTCTTGTAGCATATTATAAAACTCTGGACTAGAAATATCAATGTTATCAAATGGATTATTGAATTTAGTCGTATCCATTTTTGGAATAGTCGACCATAGGTTTTTTCGTTTACTATTATTACGATTACAGTTTATCTTTGACAAAATACGAGGGAAATTTAAAATTCCCACTTTTTCTATCCATGCTTTTTTAAGATCTACTAAAGCGAAGCAAAGGGCTTAAAGTCTAGCAGCATAGAATCAACAATCTATGGATTCTATGTTCTCAGACGACAATTAAAAGTTTTAAATCTCTCGTATTTAATATCCAGTGAAAATAAATTAATTGGAGTGAAAATATTACATAAACAATGGTTTTATTTGCAATCCAGCAAGTGAAAATATTTTTTATCTGTCACTCCGATAAAAAACTTTCATTTCATATTGCAAAATAAACCGTAAAATAGCATTAAATCGCATGAATATTGTTACAATTGGTGGTAAAATCACTTTTTAAGTCATCGTTCACAAATGAAATATATAAAATTGACGAATAATTAAGACATTGCACGATTTCGCTAGTGAAGGACTGCCTTCTTGTCTGTATTTCGAGTATTTCTAGTTGATCTGTGGTACTGCTGTCATCTGCCATTTTTTGATAATACTGCGTGCGCATCAATCTGTCAAATTCTGTCACGCGTCTTTTGTATTTTTACTATAGCTATTTTCATATTTAATTTCTCATTGTATCTCGTAAATTTCACTCATGATTGTTTATTATTACTTGTGGGTCTGTATTTAAAGTACTGTAAAAAATGATGAGTGACGACGACCGCGATATTGACATCGAAAGTGATGTAGGTATCTTGTGACTGTTAATTTGAGCCAGTGCAACCTGTGTTTATTTTGTAATATCTTCTTTTTTGTGATAATTTTAATATTGTATATCTGCTTATTACAGGCAGAAAACGATTCTGACTCTCGGACGCACGCCAGGAATAACCTTAGTGGCAGTGGCTATTATTCTCAGGTAAGGTAGTTTTACAAATGCCTCTGTTATATTTATTCAAAAGTATTGGTAGCTACATTTGTTTGAGAAAAACAGGACGTCGAAATTATTTCACAAAAATAAGTAACTGAATAGTTTGCTTTATGTAATTCCAATTTTTTTAAAAGATATTTAGTTGTGACTCAAATATATTTTTTCAGGCAGAGAAAAGAGCACACCATAATGCTTTAGAAAGGAAAAGGAGAGACCACATAAAGGATAGTTTTACATCATTAAGGGAATCTGTGCCAGCTCTTCAAAATGAGAAAGTGGTATGTTTATATTATTTGGTATTTATTTTATATTTTTATATTTTATCCCCTTGACATCTGAATTGTTATTTTGTTTTGTAAATACCTTCAAGGTCAAAATGCCAGTTTCTTTTTAATACTATGACAGACTACACCATATCCATTTTGCAACCTCTTTTCTATAATAATTTGCTATAACCTTGAATGTTATTTGATGTTTTAATGTGACATTCCTATTTTATAGTAATTTCGTACAACAAATTTTTATTTTATTTAATAATCTTATATAGATAGTAGTAATATTATATTTATTACAACTCTATGTTTTTATGTAATTGGGAGTGCAAACATACAACATTAAACTCGCCTGTTGTACAAAAGTTTATTGATGTTCAATAAAGAATAAATTAAATAAATAAATAATCTGATAGTAAATGGTAACCATCACATAGATATTTCTAGATATATATATTTAGATACCTGAAAAGCACCCTAGACATGTGACACCCATAGAACCTCTCATGCATTCTCTCATTGTCATGTTAATTCCAACAATACATGAGCAGGCCAGTTCTAAGATAAAAGATTGAAATATAACATTTTCTTGAATTTAATTTCAGGCAAGTCGAGCGCAAATTCTTAAAAAGGCTGCAGAGTACATACAGTTTATGAGGCGGAAAAATAACTCCCATCAACAAGACATTGAGGATTTAAAGAGACAGAATACTATTCTCGAAACACAAAGTAAGTTGCTAATTGGATTTGGATTTTGGAGTGATGACTCCAATATGTTCTACTGTGTAATACATGTTTTTTATGAGTTTTAGAATGTGTGAGTCCTATGCACTTATGAGTAACATGTACAATGTAAATCCATTTATTAGAAAAATAAAAAAATACTATTGTGGAGTAGTATAATTGAAAGTTTTTTATTCTGAGAAAATACAATATTGTTATAAGATCAAAATATAATACTTTTAAGGAATAGCCATACTTCCCCAAAATGCCCCAAAAATAGTTATTTGATGAAATCATATATATATCACAGATATATATATGATTTTATGAAAGGAAATTTATGTATACTCAGTAGGCTTAAGTATTGTTGTTCTCTATTTTTATTAAAATCTAGTGCAAAATTTGCTGTAGTATTTACATTCTGCTTCATATAATAAATCAATTGTTCCCATTTAAGGAATGCACACAAAATTACTTACCTCAGCTTTAAGTGTACATGTGTCTATCTATTTAATTTAACATTTGTTATTTACAGTTCGTGCTCTTGAAAAAGCCAGAGCAACAGGCAACTATGTAGACCCTCATGAGTTGGGTCTCGGCATCAAGTCAGAAGGCAGTTCCCATGACACAGACAGCTCTGATGGTGAGGGTACAACACGTAGAGTGAAAAAACTTAAAATAAATGGAGTTAATGTGTAGTATGTAAGCTTTGTGGAATTTGAGTTTGAGATGATTCCGACTTGGCATAATTGTAAATGACACAAGTTAATATTATGATTTTGGAGTACACTTCAGTATTTGCAATATGTCTATTTAGTAAATACTTATACAACGCTATAGCTCTAGTCTCTGTTTTATTAGACACTTCTCTTATGCAGTAGACATATTTTTAAATGTATAATTGCATATGCCAAGTATGAATCGTTACTGTAAACAGTTCTCTATTTTAAGTGGACAAAATAAAACCTAGGTACCTACACTATTTTGTAAGATTTTTAAATGATATATTTTTACTAATGCAATTATGCAGGTAGCAAAAACTAATGTATCAACATTTTGTTTTCTGAAATGGCAACTCTTTTATTATGTATATATATGCCAATTTAAGAATCTAATTATAAGCTAGTTGAAATTTGTAATTGTAAAAAAATACGATTATTAAATTTATTTGAGAATAAATTCTTCAGATATTCAATAAGACAAATAATTGCATTAGAAGAATATTAATGAATATTAGGTAAATACGTTAGTCATTAAGTATGCATTAGTCTTCTTGAACATGTAGTATTGTAATGGTTGATACTAAATAATAACTATTTCATATACAGAAACAAAATTATTTAATTAATTGTTTGTCTTGTTGTCCTGTTGGTGTGGAGTGTATACATATTTTATTTATTGAATGAGCTAATATTGTGCAATCTAAATGATTATTTTACTGTACTACTAGTGAAATAATGTGAACTGCTCATGTACTTTTAGATGTAAATATTCGATGTGTGTACATAATATAAACAGACATTGTTGACAAGTTTATTTTTAAATATTGCTTTTGGAGAGCACCATACCGCAATACAAAATTATAATAAGGCTTCTTGTTTTGATTATAGTGTAAGTATAAAAATTACATACAGGTGTTGTTTTACATTTGTTTTAATTCTAAGTTATTTTCCAATTCTGTATAATTATTGTTTTTGTTATTATATAAATAAAATTTTACTTCAGTGCATGCAATATTAACTTAACAATTAATATTGTGTTTCATGTTACATAATATGTACCTATTATAATTCTGTTTGTTCTTGAAGACTAAATAGGTTTAATAAAATTATAAATACTCTGTTAATTTGTTTTTTTATTTATATGTACTTTTGTGTCATAAAGATATATTAATAGTTATGTCCGTGATCAAGGTTAAAATAAATACTCATTACCTATGTATTTATTTTAACCACCTTTTTCGTTTTACTAAGATGGCTAAAGGCAGGAAATTTATGTATATGTCTATCTTATGTGGTATACATATTTTTACGTATACCATGGACGAGTTGACCAGAGGTAGACTAAAAAATCGATCTGCATGATGCCTCTCTACCAACCATCTATTTTAGCTATGAAGCTGCAGTGTAAGCCGGTTAGTAAGTCGGTTGTAGGGTGTAAGCAGTGATATTTAGGGATGAGAGGATAACATCTTAGTATCTATTCAAGAATGGCATCGCTACGTCACATGATATCGTGATGTCCGTAGAGCTGTTAGTGTTCATATATATAAGCGATGATTACAGCTAACCATCAGGTAGGAGTCAGCTTGTCTGCCATTCCATTTTCATAAAAAAAACTATTAAAATGTTATGCCACGGCCATAGTTAGGTATATACCATAACTATATAAGTAACTTTGTCAAAGACACAAGTGTACTGGTTTGTTGGAATGTTACATACATTTTGATAACCAGTGCAATCAAAATATTTTAATATGTGTATAAACTTGTAGTATCAACTCCTGCATTATTTAGCCAGTGCAGTAATTCTGAAAAATGGCTAAAGTTGTCTATAATACAGACATTTTCCTCCATGTCTTTTAATTCTTCAAGTAAAGCAGTCGTGAAATACGTTAATGCTTCCTTTTGGTCTGCATTCTGTAAAATAACGTTTACGGTGTTATTGCATTTTATCGATATTCTTAATTTTATATGCTTTAAATTTTATCCCTAGGTATCTAAAGCCTACCTAATTGACGATTCGTCCACAGAGTCGTAATTTTTGAAAGATGTCTGATTTTCATATTTTAGTTTTTATTACTTGTTGCCGGCAAACAGACAGACAGACAAAAATTATAAAAAATGTTACTTTGGTGTATGTACCGTATTTATATTCATATGCATGCAGTAAAAAACGGTTATTTCAATATTAGGTACAAACAGATACTCCAATTTTATTTATATGTATAGATATAGCGGTAGGCTTGCTCCATGTCTATTAAATATTCTCAACATATTTCGTTCCATTGTAATAGTGAATATATTTAAGCACTTATTTTATTTATTAGACAAGAATCCAATGTACATACATTGTAAGTTTCAATAGCCGATACAGCTACCCGCTGAAGCATTAACATTTCACAGCGCGAAACGTGGGCACGTACATCGTTTATTAGTGTAGGTATAGTACGAGCCGTACCAGGCGATAAATATATAGTTAACTCATTACTAGACGAGCATGCGCCTAGAGAATCGCACACTTCAACCCAAACTGTGGTACCACCCTCTGTAAAAAAAACGATATGCATGTTATACATATGCTATAAAAAAACAATAGATACTAAAACTTAATTATAGTTTCTACTGGGTATGTGAGAAAGGCGCCCAGCCAAAAGTATCATACAGAGACATGGGGATAGTCGCTTCCAAAGTAAAATCTGGAGTTAAGGCCCTGACTTCAGAGTTTTAACTGTCCTCCAAAGAGGTTGCGGTAATTGTTGTTGTCTCGTCATTAAATACAATAATTGAAGGCATAAGGAAATAGGTGCAACATAAGAAGGTATTTAATATTTCGCGTAACAGGTAGAAAAATAACTGCTTTCATCGAGGTAGCTTCTGAAAGGTTTTATTAAAATTGTTTTTTTTTATATTGGAATGATAGAATTTTTAACGTCTTTACAAAACAACTAACATATTTAGACAGCGCTTGTACCGTCTTAAAAAAAAACAAAACAATAAATCAATTTCTTCTTTCTACAGCCTCGTATCCGTGGATAACTCTGATCAACCACATATTTGTGCCGTCAAGCAACTTCCTTTGTAGGTAAGGGGATGTGTTAGATATGGCAGTAAAATTGAAGAAATTAAAAAATATGGAAGTATGACACCCAAGTCTTTTGCAATAGCAATACATAAGGGGAACCTAGCATGTGCGGTGCAAATTAATTTTGTAATAGGCGATGGTTCCATGGTGAACTTTCCATCAAGTGAAGCAGTATTTTTATCATTGAAGTTACAAAAAATAAGAGTACAAACCAACATAGGGAAGTAGAGTCTCAACAGCAAAACTTTCCATGTACGAGCCCAACAGAAGCGAATCATTCTTACTGAGGCAACAAAAGAAAGAATAACGCAGTGGAGCTTCGGGATCCATAGCGGCGGTTGTGCTAATACGGTAAATTGTTTCTAGGGCCGTGCCGGAATTTGGTGAAACCTTAATGAAATTAAAGCATATTAGATCTCAAATTATATCAATCCATCAAAATATCTTTATTCATGTAGGTATACCTACTATGTGTTTTTTAGTGTGCGGGTTACAGTTGCTAAATTTAAGTTACTACAGTTATTAATAATTTAATATATTAGATATGAATGTGGTACAGCTCAAATACTAAGTCACAATTTACGTAAATCGGCGGTAACTTTCAAGAGTGAAACGAAACGTTACTGAAATTGTCACCCTTACCATGCTACAGCGTACCTACATGGTATCTATAGGTCTAGTACAAATTCTTATGATAGGTATGTTAAATCTACCGATATCTCGGGAGTGCTTTCGAGCTAAGAAGAACTGATAAGAAACTCAGCTCTTATGCTTTCCAAACGAGCTTGTACATGATTACAAAAATATACTATTCATTTTTAAATTCAATTAAGGAGAATCGTGACCACCAGGATTTTAGTCAAAAGGTAATAATGTAGTCGTAGCTGTAACTCAAGTCTGTACAAGCAGCACCCGTTCATGAGTATGACGTTTCACCAGCCATCATTGCACTCGATATTAGACCACATTGAACCGGCCGACGACGACGCCACCAGTTATAACTTTATAGTGAGCATCATAGTTTCAAGTTACTCTACTACGTCATTGCAAATACAAGATGGCAATTTTGTTTAATATATTAAGTAAAGACTATAAAATCGTGGGCTCAGTTAATAAAAATAATAGAAAATTACCATTACTTCTCCTATTTTGGGACTTTCGTTAAGTTGAAAATTAACTTCAGCGTACACTGTCCCTTTTCTATCACAGCCGTATGTTAAAGAGCATCCGCAGTCGGCAACGAAACGTAACCTTCCAGCTGCAGCTGCCATTTCGACCGTTATTTGCCGCCATTCAGTGTCATTGGAGAAGTCTGTCAGTTCGTTCAGAAAATTTTCCTCGAGAGAATTGACTGTTAGTGATTCCGTTAATTCTTCGCCATGCTGTATAGTATATAGAAATAAAAAAATATCATTTAAATGTATAATATAACAATATCATTAATTTGAAATAAGCAAGTAATTTTATGTGTGATCTTTAGGAAGATTGGTAACTTCAAGCGTCAGTAAGATTAATGTGGTTTAATCGGTAACATTCTTTGATATGTGGGGAAAATTAGGTAGGTATATGAGGTCAGGAGAACATTTTAAAAAAAATGTAGATTAAATTTTAGCGTACGCGTAAGTACATAATTAATTATACGTATACGGACAAGAACGTAAGTAAAAGTAAAGTAGGTGGCTTATAATATTAGCCAAAATTATGATTTCGCGTAGGTTATTTTATTAATGATCACTCTAATGATTAGTGATAGAAACCTGCAGAAACGGAAGACGTAAATATTACTTATTTAGCTACTTTAGTAATGAAATACAGGTTGTTTAATTATAATATTTATTGACATTTCTCCTTAATCTGCATCGTTTGTAGATACCTGACAATATTCGCATGTATCGTTAATAACTGAGTTAGTATTGTTTAAAAATTCCTCAGACGCGAAGTACAATCCAAGGGTGCAGGTAGGAGATACATTGCTTCCAGTAGCTGTTATAGACACAGTGCCGCCTTGGTTCAGTAATCTTGGTAATGGACTTATCTGTAAAGAATAATTTACATACATACTGTGAAATATTATTTAATACTCAAATCATACACAGCATAAATGAATTTCCAACTTCAGCAGATAGCTAATATTGGGTATTAATGGTCTCACAACCTCAGTGTCTAGCGATTTAGCACGCTACTTTACTTCTGATGATCGCGGGTTCAATTCCTTGCACGCTACAAACATTTGTATTAATGAATGTGATTATTGCTATCGGCCTGTTTCCTATATTATGTATGTATTTACAAAAACAGTGTATCTGAATATTTATATCATAACACAAGCTCTGCTGATCTTTGTACTAGATGGCGTTGCGTGAATTGTCCAGGGATAGGTATTATTATTACTAGCAATATTGTCACGGCACAGAGGCCGCCCGTCCTGGAAACCAACGCGACATTATTGTAATACTACGACGAATGGAACCCGCAAGTATACCGACGCCGTCATGATATCGTAGTGATAATGTAAATGGTGCACCGGCCTGCGCTAATGGTTTACACTGGCGTGACACCAGGGGAGGATGATAAAATAAGCAGTAGGTCAGGTAAGTTAGTCCATTGTGATAAATTCACCATGAATTTATTACGATGGTTTCTAGGGGGAACCACGTGGAGGTCAACCTGATATGGTACATTGCTAGCAATGGGGTTATTAGTCCACATTACTAACAATCCCCTTTCTCCCGGACGTCATGATATCCTAATTAAATATCTCATTTTATAAACATACCTGTAATACAGGCAAGACGGAATCGATGACTATTATAGTAGCATTGGCAATAATAGAATATTGCTCTACATTAACACGGAAAGTGACGACATATCTGCGAAGACAGCACATGTTAAATGTTATTATAGATATCTGTAGGGCCGTTTGTTATATTCTTGCAGAGATGATTTGATCAAACTTCCCTAACAAAAAATATATTTTAAAAATGGGTCCACAGTTGACAAACAAGTTGATGTACACACGTATTAAATTTATATATGTACAGATCGAACATACGACCTCCTCCTTTTTTGATATCGTTTAAAGACTAGAATAGATTTTACACAAAGATATAACCAACGAAATAATGTATAACACTCACTGCCCTGTGTTCGGAAATCCTGATGAGAATCGAATCGAATTGTCGTCTATATACTCAAAGTAATCACATGACTCCCCTTCGTGTAAACACATCCATTGGAGCTGTAATAGAAATTACTACTTATATATCTATATAGTATAAAGCATCTATTCTATTTGCGAGTAAAACATCGAAAGGATATTATTTTACTTAAATGTTATTTATTTTAAATAGCTATTTTGTCTTTACTTTGGAATAATTTACATTCAGTAAGTGTAGATGTCAAGGTTAACTATAACACGCAGATGAAATCGCGGGGACAGTTAGTTATATCATAAATAAATAAATATATAAAATCTATCTTCTTTATAATATTAATATATTTATGTAAAATATTAAAATATATAAAATCTGTATTACGAAACGCTGTCTAATAATCCGAGAATACAAACCAATATTGAAATTACTTCGCATTAGGTACTTTTACGTCTTAGTGTTATTCAAACCACATTATATAACATTTAGTACACTTACCGATAAATTATCGTAGTTATCATGATTTATCACAATCCCCTCGATATTAAATGCAGAGTTTACAGCAATAACGACAGCATCCAAGCTTAGATAAACATCAATACCACGATGGTGCACTTTGAATTCAAGGCTCGTCTTAAAATGAAAATTTTATGATATTTAGACTTTATATAAAGTGTAATGCGATTTTTTATATTGATCTACATATCAATATATTTATGTCTCATATTTTAACACAGTTTTATTATAATAAATTGGAATAATTAGGTCAGTTTATATGTATAGGAAAATTTAGTTATATCACCATAGAATTTACTCCTAGCTTTTGGTTTTTGTAGTATAACTGAAAACAAGATATTTTTTATATTCTATCTACCTAACTGAATTTATTTAATTGAATGTGTACTTTATTACATATTAAGAAATTTATAAATAACATACCTACCTGCAAAATAAAGGTATGGTCAGACTTTTTGTATAACTCACAACTGGCTTCGTAAATAAAACCTGCTTTTAGAGAGTTCTGGGGTATTACTAGTTTGGATCCTTTTATATGGGAAAAGTTAAAGTTTTCACCAACTTCACTTTTTACTGTCCATACAAACTGAAAAATAGAGACAAAAGTTAGTTGTGTATAAGAATTATTAACCATACAAAATTTGTTACATTTTATCAAATTAGGGAAGTTCATTTCATTACTTGATGAATTTATATTGTTGTAACAGAATTTGTTAGTAGATATTTTTATTTACCGTATAAAAATGTAATGTTACTGTATGTTACATTAGATTGTTAATTATTTTTATTGTTGTAGTTTTATTTTTATATCTATACTAGCTACTCGCCCCGGATTCTGTCGGGTGTACCTACCTGTATTATATATATAAACCTTCCTCTAGAATCATTCTATCTATTAAAAAACCTCTTCAAAATCCGTTGCGTAGTTTTAAAGATTTAAGCATACATAGGGACGGCAGACACCGACCGCGACTTTGTTTTATACTATGTAATGATAGGTAAATAGAAAATAGAAGTAAAATATTGGGCATACGAAGAATTTTTATATTTTTTCTTTCTAAATGTAAGTTTCAGTTAGGTACAGGTATTTCTATTACGTAAATGATAGGACAATATTTAAATTGACCTACAAGTAGCAACTATGTCAATTATTTAATTGTCTAAACATGATATTTATTTATTTTCTACAAGTAATGTGGGGTCTTTTGTAAAAATATGGTATTAATTATAAAAAAATATGCAATGGAAATAGAGATATGATTTTATAAAATCTTTTATAGTAGAGCGAAATGACAGATTTTTTTTATGAAAAATGAATGATATACAGATATATCAAGCATGCTATTTTAACTATATAAATTGCACCGTAACTTGTACCTACATATATAATTAAAATAGCAAATACAATATGTACAACTTTTAGAAATTCCTATATAAGTATTTCTAAAAGTTGTACATTTTGTATATGTATTTAATCTACTATTACGTAGTTACAATTACAAAGTGCAAAATATGCTAAATTTAAGTATGTTTCTAAGCATTCATATAAATTTATATACATATGTAAATTACTCAGGAATACTTACATAGTAATCTTGTGTCATCTCACACGAAGTTACTTGTGCATCTATTATAAATTCCATATCCACGTAGACAACTTGACTTCCCAGCAGGATCACTGAAAATTTATCTGTTTTACCTTCTATTGTTAGCTTCTGATCGCCTTGTGAATTATCAATATTGAAGGATTTCGGTACTTCTTTATGTCCATTTGTATTTATTTCGGAAACGTTGAATGTGTACTCTACGCCACGCAGTAACTAGTGAATTAAAAAAGATAAAAATATAGGATAAGCAGTAAGTACTCATTTGAAGTTTTGTCAAGATGGATATACAAAAAATATTTGTAATGAATGTCCTATATTATAGAGTCTTCTCCTAAATTTTAGTAGAGCAGTACTGTGCTAAGCCGTTTGCTCTTTTTTTATTTGCTTCATAGTTTGTCAAAAGATATCTTGATAAATAACCTATTAGTTCATAAAGTGTTTTTGAAATTATTAACAACGCAGCACTACTACTTTGTTTACAGGAACGACAACGCATGTAGGATATTAAGAATATAACAGTATAAATAGGTATAATATTACAGCCTTATACACAGACAGACAGAATAGACAACTTTTGTGACACACATATGTAGGTAAATAACAAACATAACTTGTCATTCCAGGCACCAGGACGTACCAGATTTTTATAATGATAAACAATCATAAGAATAATAAAACTTTGTCATTTTGTTCATATGGCCGCTTATAAAAATATATTATTTTTTCAATAACTAGGAGTAACATTTAAATTTGTTGGAGGCCCTTAAAATAAATATATTTAATCGATTATTAATTTAAAACTCACATCGTTATTATCGATGAAATAAACGTTAGGCTCAATTTGAGGCCCGTTCAATTTCTTTTCAAGCTCTCTCACTGTCCGCCATAGCATAATTGTGAAGCGCTGAGTTGGCGCTGTCAACGGTTTCCAGCGTATCGTCCACTGAACATTTAATGCTTCGGTAGTTGTGGAAAGTAAACTGTAAAATATATTTTTAATATTCTCGTCCAGATGAAGAAGTTTTATAATTCATACTAGTAGACTGTATAAAGACATCAGCTTGGGTACCTCAGTCTTACCTATTTCAGTCGCCAAGCAGCTTGCATTGTAAGCTGTGTTATACACCTACAATTGTAGGATGTAATGTGGCAATGAAATTACAGGATAAAAGGTGTGATATGTCAGTTTTCAGGAATGGCAACGCATGAGTGGTATCACATAGCATGTGTGATGCTCTAGTGCTGTTAAAGTATATAGCCCACGGTTACCGCTTACTATGAGGTGGACCGTTAATTTGTTTTAAATTTAAATTAAATAAACAAAATTTAGTCTTTGTAGACCTACGTGTTTCATTCACCGTTGTTACTCTGTAGCTCGTTTTGTAAGGTGTATTCTACTGCGAGAGGTGCAATATGATAGCGAAAGTGATTGGTACAGAGGTATGATATCTTAGTACTCAGGAATAGCAACATATATATAATCACGGGAATCACAATGTAGTATATTATTCTTGTGATATTCTAAGTAGGTATGTTGTATTTACAAAACTACTTACGTGATTACAGTGTTATCAGGTTTCTCAAGCACATCGTCTTCTAGTTTTGGACATACATATTGAGGTGCTAAGATGCGAAACGATGTAGCTTCCTGATTCTGCGGAGAAATATGTGAAGTAAAATAAAATAATAGAGAACTGTTTATTATTTTACTTATCAATATTTTATTATAAGTGGGTAGTAAAATAAGTATAATGGATTAAAAAGTCGTTAGGTGCATAAGAATATAAGTAATACAAAGTAACTCATTACATTTCAAGTTGGTATCGCTTGTTATATGTAGAACATCTAATGTGAATTAAATATCAAATTGTACAATACCAATATTAAATAAGTACGTAATACTTATTCATGCTCACGAATTTGTGGCTCTATATATTAATTTGCAGACGTCATCTATTATATGATAATCATATTTCAAATATTTAACAGTATACCGTGAAATTTTCATCTGTTTTTAATATGGATACTTTACACACAAAAAGATAATTTCCGCTTAGTCACGATTTTACTATTTTATTACCTACGTGTACAAAATAAAGAAAACTTCAGTTGTTCGTAAATAATAAGGCAAATCAACAACTTACCAACTGAAATATAAAAGTTACAAATATTATCCACTTTGTAAACATTTTGTATTGAAAAGTATTACTGATTTACAGCTTCGGTAAATGATTTTTGTTAACAAAAGCTCGTTTTTATACAGTGTTACAGTAGAACTAAAGTAATTATGAGTTACCATTGTCACTTTCACGTCTTTTTATTGATTTGTGGCACATGTAACATGCAATGGGTGCACTCGATCAATATTTTTTATGATAAAACTATACAAGTGTAGACGCTTTTTTAGGTCAATGATTGCTTTTATAAATGTAATTTTTTGTTTTTTAAATTTTTTGGCGAAATCCAAAACTGACTGACTGACTATTAAAAATACATATACATTTTTTTTATAAAATTTACATTCTCTAAGTGCTGCGAATTCAGTAAAACCAAACAAACAAAATCTATTCATTTTTACAACTTCCAAGTAAATGCTGTCATTAAATAAACAATAAAACAGATGCACCGCTCCAGTTTAGTAAAAATATTCTCCTATTCAATGGGTGATCTATATTGTTAAAAAGTAGATAAGGGTTTGGGAAAGTATTTTTTGCAAACTATCTTTGATATGTCCTTGGTTATTAGCAAAACAATGGGCAGGTACTCATAACCCTTTCCAGGTAACAATTTGTAACTACTACACTGTACAGACTAACTTTATTTTAATTAGGTAAGTATGTTTTTCCATCACTGTATAATAGTTACTATCGTAGTAAGGTTTCTATGTAAGAATAAACGACAATAAAAAGCAAAGTTGAATACTAGACAACTAGATGATAAGATATATACATTTTATAAAATGTATACAAAACTAGCTCTTGCTCATAATCATATATTCAAACGAGATAATACCTAATTATATGGTTAGATAGTGATGAATATCCAAACCAAAACGTCAGTTGACCCTCTGTGATTGATTACTGTGTTCAAAGTTCTAACAGGCCCGAACGTCAGTGTACCTATAGGTATAGCTATAATAAAACGAAAAACGTGTTATAGGTTATGCATTTTGTAATTTAAGTACAAAAATGTACAATGGTTGAAGTAACGATTAAAAAACAACAAAATCATTAATGAAATAAGCTTATTGTTTATAATTGATCATTTAATCATATATATTTTATCTATTACGAAATTGTAACTTAATAAAATTCTTAATTGAAACTTTTAACTTAATAAAACATTCTATACTATGAGCTCTGTTGATATTTTACGATCTGCGCATCTCACTTTAGTGTTTATTAGATCCAAGCCATTTTTTCACTGTTATTGTGAAAAGTAATCAACACTAAATCGAATAAATTTATAATACTGTCAGTTATATTTTGTGATTTGTGGAACTAATTTATTATAATTTGTATGTTTGTAATTCGAAAGTATGAAACGGCGGAACCCAATGTCATAGATTCCGAATTAGTGTCCAGAGTAAATTCTGAGTAAAATCTGTAATCTGGCCTCGGTATCAAACTTGCACATTATTTAACTGTTTGATACTAAGTTGTACTAAGAGTTCCCTATTAACTAGATAGTAACGAAAATATTTTTGTGCTTTGTTACAATAATACTGTATTTAAAATAATGTATAAAAAGTCTACGGAATTGTCTACAATGCCACTGTAACAAACTACTAAAGGTACTGTAGGTATATTTTGAGTAAAAATTAAAATCACATTTATTATATTAAAGAATTTTTATTGATAGGTTACAATAACATGCAGCATAACAAAGTTTTAATACAATTTTATGTATTTTATTTGCAATGTTTAATAAAACCTCAATTTTAATAAATGGCGTACCTGAAACAATAATAAATATATCAATATTATTTTGTAATAAATACAAAGAATCTTGGACTCTCAATTTATATTTTATTGTTACAACTGTCCGAAGATTTATATTTAATCATGATTCTGCTACAACGGATAAAATATTATGACCTGCTTTTCCCGTTGTTTAATTATCTCAACTTGTGTTATTTTTTATATTTCGTATTTATGGATATAATAAAAGAAGAGGATACTATATTTATATGCGCATAGATTACTAATATTATATAGGTATTTAATATGATGAAATATAGAACTATATGTAAATAAAAAATAAAGTTGAATACGCACCCAGTATTACTTACAGGATAATAATTTGAAAGATTTTATGTGACGATAAATTTTCACTAGTCCCAGTCCTGTGTTTGTAGAGGTATATCAAATAACAGCTCCGTCTGCGAATAATCTGTGGAATGTGATAAAAGTAGATGTCTCTACTTATATAATGCTGATTGCAAAATATTCTTCATAAGAGTAAATCACTCATTGTAACTACTATTTTATATTTTTACTATTTAATATAGCTTTTCTGTTTCGTTTATTTTAAAATATTAAAAATTAAAGTAGTAAATAGTAAAAGTGCGACAGCTTAAAAATAGGGAAGTTCAAGGTAGTTGTGCGTATTTAAATGTCGTTATCAGATTTAAAAGCTCGAAAAATTACATACTAATTGATTAGATAAAGCCGTACTGACCCATAGAGTTATTTATATTTGTTTGTTATTATTATAACTAGCCAGTCAATTTGTAATGAAAGTTTTTTTATAGAGTAAAGCACTTTAGTAAGTTTAAATTAATTAAATAAATTATATTTTCATTCTCTTGAAATCATTATAACTGATAAGAAGATAATATGTAGGTTGTTAAAATTTGAGTCTTACCTATAGGATTTCCATGTGCTGAGTCTACGTGTGATTCATGTGGCATCACTAGTCCCTGAAAAGAAAAACGGAGACGTTACGAACATAGGCAAAGTATAAGTACATAATATATTTTATTATATATTTTTTAGTTTATACATACTGTATGTGCTGTAGTCTGTCTAGATGGCCTTTGTCTGTTTTCTTTTTGTCGCTTGTCAATTTTTGATTGGTTGCCGATTTGTAACTGTAACTATACAAATGATTACAGTAAATAAACGTCGAAAGACTAACGAGTACGAGTAGTGTACGACTAAGTTATAATTAAGAATACAATGCAACCTCTTTAGATTTTTTAAAAAGAAATTGAATTATCATATTTATTTACTTACATCTGAGTTTACATGCATATCCTCTTCAACACATACTCTGCCCTTTAGTTTTCGTTGCAATTTATTTACTGAAATATGTTTACATATTAGGTGAGTAAGTATAATATAGATTACTTAATAATAAAATAAATTTAAATCTTATATCATATATTTTTATTTATATTTAGCTCCTCGTCCCGGCTTCGCAATACCCGTGCGAAGCCGTGTATTACATATATAAACCTTTCCCTAGACTCACTCTATCTATTAAATAAAACCGCTTCAAAATCCGTTACGTAGTTTTAAAGATTTAAGCATACATAGGGACAGGCGGCGACAGCGAATTTATTTTATACTATGTAATGATGAGCTTCAGGATCCATACAGTCTAGTCAATTCGTCAGTCGGTAAGGTAGATAGATACCTCTTGATAGAAATTAAAGAAGTCCTAAAGACATGAAGTTGGATTGTTTTAATACACAGTTTCTATAATCACTTTCAGCTCATCCCGATTATTTATAAGATTCAGTTATGACAATTGAATTTTATAACCTATATTATAAAATTTAAGCCTGCTAAGAAGAGACGTGACTTCTTTGTAAATCTGTATAGGTAATATACGTACAATACGTACTTTGGTACATGAGATTATTATTAATACAATTCAGATGGCTTATGTCTTCTGAGAGTCCTGGTGCCGAATTTTGAATTTTATTGATGGCCTTATTCAATACATCAGCATTCGAAATCTACAAAACAAAAAACAAAAAAGTTATAAACCTATTTACCTATATACATTAAAACTTAGGTAGGTATATAATACATTATAATAATTAACTATACTATTTATATTATCTATAAATAATAATTGCAATTTTTTTTAATTATATAGGTAGGTACCTATATAGAATAGCGATTTAAATTTCCTCAGAGTTATATGGCAAATAGACAAAGAGAATACAATATCTATCGAATTGTGAATGTAAAAGGATGCTAACATTGGGATCACATTCCAATGCCTCTGCCAGCTCAGCCATGGCATCAGCAGCTTCGTTTCTTCTCTTTTTCTCATAGAGAGCGTTTCTGGCACGGCGTTCTTCCTACAAAACAATTAACAAAAAATAAAAATACATATTCTTAACAAAACAATTCATCTCATAAAACAATATAGCCAAAACTAATAGGTATGGAATAATGAAAAATCATGTCACAAAAATACAAAAAATCAGTACATAAGAATCATTTATTCCTCTCATAGTTTTCTAATACTTAGTATTAGACAATGAGAGGAATAAATGATATCCAATTCAAAAAGGCCCATCGAAAACCATAGATAAATAAATAAATAAATATCTCATATAACATATACAAAGATACATAAAATAAATTGACAATTAATTAAATAATATTTATATATTTCTTAAGTTTTTAACTTGCAATATAAGTAACTATTTTTGTTTGGGTGGAATCTTTCAACTCAATTTGAAGTATATATAACCGTTTGAGCTAAAATACTCTTTTATTGATAGGTAGGTATTATTAGAGATATTGTTATTTGTAGTTTAGCAATAGTTTTTATCGTATTTTACAAAACAGCACAGATCTTATTGTTAGAAAAATCTGCTAAATAAGTCAAATGTCTTACCAATGTTAATGGAACCCTATTTTTACCAGCTGGTCTACCACGTCTCCGTTCCTAAAAAAATATCTAGGTAAGTATTTATATCAGTTATCTAGTAACCATAACATAAGCTTGAAATTGGATGGCCTGGTGTGTTTCCAGGGTTATTATTATTATATGCTATATGTATATCTAATATTAAAGATTTAATTTGTCTAAAAAATAATATCATATAAAATATACCAGTTGAGTTTCTTCCCAGTTCTGAAGTAGCTAGTGGCACTGGATGGTATCTAGGGTTGGTAATAAAAAATATGACATGCACGAGAGGTCGAAAGGTCATTGAATAAATGATTTTGACTGATTGCCATTTACCATCAAGAGTACTTGCATTACAGTATTATATTAAAAAATAAATATAATAAAAATATACGTACTTGGTCCAAAAATTTTGATGTCATTTTATAATATTTTAATAAAGTATTATTTTGTATAATTTCACATCGAATAGCAACAACACTTAAACACTACGCCAACCAAATATTAAGTTACAATGTTTATTTGAAAAAGAACGCACGTTCCACTCCGGCGCATCTACGTCTATCCCCACCTTAAAATAGGGGCGGTGCCAATGATAATGACTGGAAAGTGGGAGTTATATACCGGTGTTCTCCGAATATTAACAATTTATTGTGATTGTTTAAACAATACTTTTTATTGCTAAAATATATCAACTGCTTTTATGGTCAATGCCAAGGCGAATAGCCTTATGATGTAGGAATCAATTTATTAATATATAATCTCTATTTTATAATTAAATACAGTCTAGTTATTTGATAATAGCCATTTTTAAGGGTGTAAGAATATATAAGCATTTTGTTGAGTTAATTACAGGCAAATCTTTACATCTTTATATGTTTTACTAACCCGCTGTTTGTCCCACATTAAATTTCAATAAAAAATATAGCCCATATGTTATTCTGATGTATAAGCTATATTACTGTAAAGTTTTATTAAAATCCGTTCAGTATTTT
Source organism: Achroia grisella (assembly GCF_030625045.1). NCBI lineage: Eukaryota > Metazoa > Arthropoda > Insecta > Lepidoptera > Pyralidae > Achroia > Achroia grisella. Next base: position 1,085,404 of record NW_026712925.1, read on the forward strand.
TTGCGGAAAAGAGTAACAAACATCTATACTCACAAACTTTCGCATTTATAATATTATTAAGATTAAAATTATATTACATTTTCAGTGTAGTGTCTATGTAGTGGTTGTTAGTACAAATAACCACTACTTACTATGTGAAGTAAGAAGATAAGAATTATTTTATAGTAGATCTGATAACATTAGCAATGTACCTATTTATATGTATAAGTATTGAATATATTTCATAATTATAAGATTATTCCTCCTTAAGAATTAAAGTTATGTAGGTATACATGCTAATATTTTTTTAAAACAAATATTACCTATATAATGGCTATGATGAAAAATAGTTACTATTATGAAACAGTATAAATTGTAATTTCAGTGCTAATCTCGTAGATAATGCATTTTTGTTAAAATTAGGTATCAAATATAATTTTTATAACCACCTAATTGAGACTATTAGACTAGTCTTCGCGACTTTTAATAAAGTCTAGGTTTTTATATAAAAAGGTATACTTAGGTTCTATACCTAGGTTATCTTCCTTTTATATTAAGTAGGTAATAAGTGACATATTTAGCAAATTTTCTTAGGAAATTGCTTATGTCAGTAATGAATATTTGTAGTTTTAAAAATAAGACGGCTAAGATGAAGAATATAGCTACATTAATATAATCAGAATGACAAGAAATATCTTTTATTATTGTGATTTTGTCATTTTGTTCGCCGTTATTTCAATAAGTGACATGCTGATATTTTTATTAAATATATTATTTAAGGAAAACAACAAGACAAGTGACGACAGATTATGTGACAGTTACAAAACAACTGACTTAGGATTTCTTAAATATTAAAATAACCTTCATACATTTTGACAGTTAAATACGCATAGCCAAATTACTTTATTAGTAATACCTAATACATATAGTTACCTACTACTTCGTCTGCGAAAAATTCTTTCATCCTAATTTCACACTCAGATTAGATAAAGATAACCCACACGGGTATGTCATATAAATCGGTTTTGTCATGAAAATTTAATAAAAAGAGAGAATGTTGCATTTATAATTACTATTCAATAGTATAAACGGTTAAAAACACATTTCTCTAAGAAATAAAGTTGAAAATTGAATATAATTTTAAAAACTTTTATACTCGTAGAAAATTACCTTTCTATACTATCACAGCATTAGTCAGCTGAAAGTGATCATTTGTTGAGATAAATTAAAGCTTACTCGGGATTTTATTTAGGTACCTATAGCAATTAGCAATGTTATATTTTAAATTAAAAGTCCCATAAAGAGTTTACTTAGTAGAAACTGCTCGGTCATAGTACTTATAAAGACGTCTAAATTTATTTTCACATTAGCACTTTGTTTCTTGGTGAAATATTTACATTTCATACCGGCTTACTACCTGGGTTGTACTCTTAACGACTAATCCTGTAGATAGGTAAGTAAAAATATTTGTTTATACATATTTTGTAGATACTGTTTATAACTAAACTTAAAATATCTCTATTTAATATTAGGTCCATACCAGGACCTAACATAAAAAAAATATATTCAATCTCAACATTTTTTATAATATAAAAATATACATTCACTGCTAGTTCGTTTGAATAATTTAATTCTATTTTCCATATTTCATAATTACACTGAAAAAAAATTATATACCTAGTGACTAAACCTTGGTTATAAAAACCACCAAAATAATGTTTAGTACCTAGGTATGTAAAGAAAAATAGTGATGTATAAACTAATTGTACCTAATATTAACTGAAATAGTTTTGCTATTTATTTTACTCGATTTCATAAATAAAAGCAAAAGTTTATAAATATAAACAAAAAGTTATTATTAATATTTACATTTACTCAACTGATTTATGCATCAATTTTATAATGGTAAATCAATAGATTGCTACAGTAGGAGTGTTTAAAAAAACAATAATTTGAGTCATATTTAATTTATTTCATTAAAATTCAACAACTTATTTAATATATACAATAATAATTTAAAATTAAACACTATACATCCGCCATTACTTATTTTATAAATCCTTAAATATTTATTCACCATGCCTGAAACAAAAGCAAAATATTTCATAAAATATATATATCATTAAGAAATCTTAAAAATATTTAGGCAATATAAATTATATATTATTATTATTTTATAAAGTAATTTAAGCAATATATACTATACTACATGTAGGTATAATGTTTTCTCAGAGATAGAAATTAATATTGACATCTGTAATTATTATATGTAGTTTTACTTTATTAAAGATTTATTAAATAATCTCAACATTATGTAATTTGTATACCGTATAAGTTAATCATAGAGTACTAATCAATTTATATATTAATTAAAATAATTATACAGATAAATCTGTATATTTATTACCAATGCTACTAATTACAAAAATGCTATATATGCGACATTATAAATTTGGGTTACTTACAATAGATAGTCTTCTGACGAATTTTGTAGGTTCTACAATCCCCCTTGGTTCTAGAATATAAAAAAGAAAATTGTAAAATTACTAAACTGTCATTTAATTTATTATCGATAATTACTACAGGAACAATAACTGGATCTGGAAGGGTAGATAGGCAAAGAAAATATTTTTAATAATTTGTACTATTCATATTTAAATAGTTTTGCATTATTACTTATTTATTCACTCTAATAAATATGACAATAAATAGTCATAAGTAAAAAATATAGGTAAATATAATTTAAAATACGCACCTTAGAAACGCTATGTGGGTTTTCAAAATATTCGATGAAATAATAAAATATTATCTCTAATCCCCATCTTGTATTTGGCCTACTATCGCGAATAACATCTCTTTCTCCGAATCACCTAGAATGAAATTGATTTGATTAAAATCATTAATTATAAAAATATACAAATTCACTTTTATTCTATATTATTGTCTCTAATTAATTTTGTTACTATATTTTTGAGTCCAATAAAGAATAAATACCTGTATAAAAAATATAAACAAAGAAATTTGTTGATGTAGTTTACGTAAGAGTGAAATTCACCATAACCGATTCAGCGGTTTAGGCATCAAACAGATATAGTTTCTCATTTGAAATAATATCTAAAGAAAAATATAACGATCAAATATACTGTAATGTAATACTTACTCAGGCTATTTAATAAAGGGTCTAAATCAACAGACTCCGTGTTTTCCGTATTCCTGTACTCGGAAGACGCCTCACTTGATGTTGGACTTAAATTCGATTCCTGGAGAAGAAGTGTTACATGAAATTTGCGATTACAATAGACATGTAATTAAATATTATAATTAAATATAAATATTAAATAGTTTTCACTTACATTAGTATCATAATTATCATCGTCATCATCATCAGAGTCGTCGTCAACGTAAACTCCAATTTTTTCTAGTTGTTCTTGCAATTTGCATACTGTAAATAACATTCTATTTATTAAATGCATAACAGAATATTCAAATAAATTCTTTAAAATTTTATTATTAGAATCTTTTTATGATATATGTTAATAAACTATATGATATAATTGATTGAAAAAAAAAAAGTGCATAATGCACTTCATTCTAAAACATTATCAGAATTAGAAAATAATACAAAATACATACTTTGTGATGTCAGGTTATTATTGATTCTTGTTAATCGTTCTATATTGTCTGTAGGATCTCGTTCCGCTGCTCTTTGTATGGTAGACAAGGCAGTAGCCAGCAAATCTACATTCGACATCTGAGTACAAACAAAAAAAAATTAATAAAGGAGAAATAGAAAGAATATTTACTGTTTTAATTCTAAACAAATGTTTAATTAATAATTAAATAATTACCATTAAATATGAATTAAATAATAAAATAAGATATAAATGGAGAAACAAAGACCGATATAAGACATTTTTGGAACCAACATCGGCATTTTATTATTGTGCAGCAATTCATTTTGAAAATTGGGTGATTTTAAAAAAAAGATTATTATTACCTTTATATTGCATTTTAAGGCTCTTGCTAGTTGGGACATGGCATCAGTGGTTTCGTTACGTCGCTCCCTCTCGTATTGTGCATTACGGGCACGGCGTTCTTCCTGTGGGGCAAAACGTGAAGATAAATACTAAATATGATTTAAGTGATTTTCTATTACAATATTAGTATAAAAAATCTTAATAATGACAGAAAAAGATACATTCATCTCCCTATATATAGTCAGGCATTATTAGGTATCATCAATAAATAAAATGTAGACAGTAGAAGAAAACTTACCAATGATAGTGGAATTCTGTTGGAGCCGGATGGTCTACCACGTTTTCGTTCTGGAGGATTTTGGCTCTTTTTCTATAATAATAAAATGAGTAAAAATATATATATATAAAAAAAAATACATTTTACGTTCGTTTTTGATAAAATATAGGTACGTACTTGATTAGATCTATGCGATGGCATGTTGGAAAATCAGGAAATAGTTAACACAAGTATTAAATTAAATTAAAAATACTCTTTATCGTCACTTAGACACTACTGTGTATTTCGTGCTTACACGACAGAAAATTCAAATAATACTGTGTAATTGGGAAATGTACACTTGGTTTTTATTATTTGCGCCCGCGCATCCCCGTAAGAACCCGCTGTGTGCGTACCCCCACCCTAAAGGGGCGGCGTCAATACTTATGTATGTAAATAGGACGGAGTTTATTGTTTAAGGATAAACATTTAAGCATAGCATTAATATTAAATTAAAAGAAATCAAATCGAATATTTATTGCTGGATCAATATATATATATATTTTATAACTTTTCATTGTTTGCAATTATAAAATTCCATGAAAAAAATAAAAAATATTTCTTACTTAATGAATAATGTTTTAGATATTTATCCAATGAAAAACAGTATACCTAGTTTTCGTTCATCTAATTTAATGGTTTTTTATTATTACCATCATGTAGTAGTTATCTATTAAGTACCTATATATCTAGTTGTTCCATACTCTATTAACAAACTAAAAATAACGACTTTATTAAAATAGTATTCTATTCTATAATAAATTATTTTAAAATATATAGGTTTTATATAGATACTATTTATCTTTGTATTACCACAACAAATCTATAATTACTGTTCTAAATCTAAAGTTAGGTAAATAACTAGGGACACACTTGTGTTCTTGGGAAAAGAATTAGAAAATACGAAATTGCGGTCGTTTATAATTATAAGAAATAGACCGTCGGTTAAGTGGTAATACATTTTTGGTTTTATGTAGGTAATAGCTGTGCCCGCGGAGACCCGTGTGAAATGTTATTCTGATATAAATATAAGCTTTAATACCGTGATGTTCCATTAAAATCCGTTCAACAGTTTTAGCGTGAAAGAGTTACAAACATCTATTCATACTCACATATTTTCGCGTTATAACATTAGTATCTATGTAATATTATTTTATCTGTAATATTAGTAAGTTGCTGAAAATGACTTAATTGGTAATATACAATTTTTGTTATAATAAAGTAGTAGATCCACAGAGTACCTATACACACATAACTTTCTGTAAAATAATATCCTGTTCATAAAATCTTCTCACCTTTTAATACTACGAGCAGCATATTTGCATGCTAAATTTAATTTTGATTAAATTTAAGCGAATACCTACTCTATTAAGTTCGGTAGCAATATAATAAAATAATAATGTACCTAACCGGTATAGAAACTATGTAATAAGTAAATACTATAAATATTATATATAAACTTCTTATGTCACAATGTTAGACCATACTCTTCATATGGCTAAACCGATTTTTTAAAAATTTATATATAGCATATTCAGAGTCTAGGTCTGTGAATCGGCTACTATCTATTTTTCATACCCCTAAATGATAAGGGTTGTCCACATCTAACGTAATGTTTTCGAAATAATATATTTTTATAATGTGGCATTAAAAATACATACACCCTAAATTTTCACCCTTCTATCACGAACCCCTATTTTTTAATAGTGATTTTAATTTATATAGCGTAACAAAGTTTGCCGGGTTAGCTAGTTGTGTATATACGAGTATATACCTACTTATTAGTGAATGACACTTAGCTCTATTAAACTTCTGCTGTGTGAAAACGCAACATAAATTAATACCCATTTAAATAACAATAATGATGTCAAAACAAGTAAATAAAAATCGGTAGTATGCCACACGCTCCATCCAATCCCTTGTGCTCTCAAATAATTGAAATTATATATATAAATGTACCTACCTACTTGTACACCTTAACTTAAAAAACCTAATATAGGTAATCTGTACACCATAACTTAAAAAAAAGCAGAATTTACCATTATTCCACGGCAAAGTTCGTAGTTTTGTTAATTTTTTTTTTACTAGATTATCAATGTAATCTAATGTCATTTATGTATGAAATGACTCTATGATGGTGATAGTTATTAAATATTAAACGAAATATAGTTGTAGAAATTGGTATTACCTATTAATGTTTACAAAAAAGTGAAGAAGCATAGGAATAATGTCAGACTTATAAAAATCAATATTTACAAAATAAAAAGGCATAGATAAGATAAAGGCATTAGGTAAGTACTGAAATACAAGAAAATTTTAGTATCTTTACAATAGGTATGTTAACAAAAGAGTAACATAGAAGTTTCGTTGTTAAGTAAATTATTACAATAGCTTCTAATGGAATAAAGGTAGTTTGCCAATTAGTTAATCTGTTATTAGTTATCAGATTTTTATGAAATTTTATTGTCATTAATGGCCGTCGGGAAAGTATTATTATAAGTACATTAAATAACGAACCATATGCATCAGTCATTAAGATAAGAAAACAATTACTAAAGCTCATGACTGAAACAGAAAGGGTTGTAGCACGTAGCTACACTGTTTTATGACAGCTTATTATTGTCACAGTAAGTTGGTTCGATTATGTCTGTATTGTTTAGTAAATTGAATGGAAACAATAAGGTTTTTATCATATTTTTTTGTTTTGGTATGTATGGTCTTTGATGTTATACTTTTGGTAAAGGAGTATTTAATATAATTACAACTGGGTATATCACTGTAGACGAATACTGGAGCTCTTCGTAATTAGACATATTGTTTTTAGATTAGTGGTTTGTAAGAATTTCGCTATACTTTTATTTAAACAGGTTTTTATCTTAAAACTATAAAACCTAAACATTATCCATGTCTTTCCAGGATACACCATAAAATTAATACTAAAAAGTCTTAACTATTTTACGACACAGGTACTCAAAGAAACACTAGGTAACCAAGCGTCCTGCAGGTTTAAGAAAATTTAAAATTTACTAAGTATTTGTTACAACAGTGTAAGAATTTATAGCTGTTTAGGACTACCTATACGAAGAGCATTGTTTCTACTTTTACACATGGAATCTATTAAAGTCCATTATTGTAACGTAAATAATGTAGTGCTGGTAAACTTATTATATTTATTAAATAGTTTTCGTTATTTCAAATAAATATCTATTTGTAATATTGGGCGATGTGCCTGCAAACGGGTAGAGGAATTTTAAGTATAACCAATTATGTGTTATCAGTATAACACATAATTAGTTATACTTAAAATTGGTATCGTTCGGTAACACATAATTAGCTGTACCTAATACTGTAAAATAAGAATTGTCGTCTTAACTAATAATGATTATTATTATATACATAATTATAGATTTATTAATAACCATCTAAATCTGCTGTTACTTGATACATTGTTGTCAAACAATTGCGGGTTCCTACTAGGTATGTTATATTAGGAAAAAATTCAATCGATCCCCCGTCCAAATCAAACGGGGATCGAAATTACGACGATCCTAGACGAAGGTTGAACCCGGTGCCCTCGGTCTAAACTCGTATTCGTTAAGCAGGAGTAGGCCACCAGCTTCATAAGTCCCTCCGCGGGTTTTGAGTGCCATCTAGACTCGCTCCCTAGCGTTCGGTGAAGCTGTAAAGCCAGTTGAGGTAAAAAAATAGGTATTCGTGTAAGTAATTTTCCTGGCAAAAAGCCTTACTAATAGCATTACGTATTAATATATAATACGCAGTCTTTGTCACTTTGAAATAATATAACCTTTCAAACAGTGAACTATTTTCTCGCAGTGCAGTGATTTGGAGTTTTTTTGTTCAAAATGCTCTCTCTCTCTCAAGTTTATAATTGCACCTCAAATTAATAATGAATATGTAGAGTATACTACCATATTTGTTTAATAAATCATGTTTCCAAAATTTACTTATCAATTTATATAGGGATTTTCTCATTATAAGATTGCTATATTTTAAAAAGTAATAAAAAGATATCATCCATTCTAATCTGATGTAGGCATGACAAGACATTCAAAACTAATTCGTGCTTTCTAAGTCCCAGTTCCATTGCGGTCGTTGTTTTTCAGCAAGCTTCTCCTTTCAATTAACATTTATATTTGAAAGATTTAACTTTTTTTTTCAACCACTCAGCTCAAACATTATCTACACATGTATATTTAAGAAAATAACTAATCGTCGTGCATAATATATGTATCTATATATGTGTATGAGAAACACTATTTTTGGGGGAGTTTATCTAAGTACTAGAAATATATCTTAGATATTTTCTGTTAATTTGGGTGCGAATCTCAGAAACGGCTTAACCGATTTGGATACAGTTGTCAGTAATGTATTGTGGTAAGCTTCACTTGGCGTTTGTTTTAATTCAATATGTTGCAAAGAAAAAAAAAAGGACTGTGAAATGCCGACTCTGCTATATGTAGGTATGACTACCAGTAGAAAATAAAATATAAATCTATGTAGAACTTGTGTTATAAAAATGTATACAAAATATACATAGCAAATATCCAGACCGATACAAACAATCATATTCAGTCAATCATACCTACTAATGTACTGTGCGAGGAATCGAACCCGAGACCATTGAAAGTAATGATAAACCGAAGCTGTCATAATTTATTATATTATTAAAATAACTAAATAAAATCTATTAATTAACTTATTTTTGCCGTCGGCAATAAGTAAATAATGTTGCTTCCTGACAAGTTCGTTTAAACTTTACGTTCTGTTGTAGATAACTGGTTTATGTATTTGATACCTTTGAAATGAAGTTATTTAATAATAAACCTTTGTTTGTGTAAGTTTCGGTTAAGATTCAGACTTCAGATTAATTTCTGATGTGCGACGTGTGAAATTAAGTATCTACTAAATATGACTTAGATACAATGTCAACTTTGATTGTTGATGATAATATTTTGCCAACAGTTGGCATTGTTAGTAGCAAACCAACTACTCATAAAACATTTATTGAACCTAAATAGGAAAAACCATAAAATAATGATAGGAAAATAATGGGCCACTGTCGCTTAAATAAATACTAGTACACAATAGATGCTACAGAGAGTCCCCTTTGTCGGCGCTGCTTTGAACCCGAAGAAACGGCTTCACAAAAGCTAAGAAAGGTAAGGTCGCTCCGTGACGCTTGTGAAGATACCAAGAGGATTCTGCGCTTCTGGGAGTAACTTGTCTGGCTACTTTACTAGTCTCAGCACTACACGCACATAGGCCCTGATGAGAGACTAAATGCGGAGAATAGTCTCCATATTACATTACATTATTATCAATGCTTTATCCAAGTAGGTTTCAAGCAAGTCATATACCTACTCTGTCTCACCCATGTAAAATCGCCAATGAGAGATCGCTTTCTAAGATATTTTACAATTTTTACACTCCACACACTACTTCCACGCTTGCGACATAGTATGTTTATTTCATTAAAATTTAAAATGTGAAATTCCAACAAAATAATTATACATAAAACATTCTGTGGTAACATTACACTACGTTAATAACGGATCACTGGAACTGGAATCACCTGGGACTGCTGTAAATACGCTAAACTGCTTGCTAATAGCAGTTAAGCCCTTTACAATCGGTACGAATTGCTCGCTGTTCTGTATATCTAGCTTTATTAGGTTTTAAAGCAATTAACCCACCGTAATTATCCTAAGCTGAGTATAAAATGACCTGATTTTTATGAGGTTTATTTGGTATATGTAGGTTTATTTTGTTGTGTTAATTAATCATACAAATAATATCATATTAATGTCTGGGGTGGGAAGGGTGGAAAGGGATAGGAATTATTAATCCACATTACTAACAGTAATGTGGATTAATAATCCCATTGCTAGCAATATGCCACGTCAGATTGATCTCCAATTCCTGGGGACTTTGCCACGATGGGCTAACTGACCTGACCTCATACTCATCTCATCTTATATCATCCTCCACTGGTGCCCCGCGTATACCGTTTAGCGAAGGAGAGTGTTCCATTTCATTATGATCTTTTAAAAATATATCATGTTTTTGATAATTCAATATTGGAATTTCACCGAAATAGTACTTGCAAAGGATCGACTGCGTGGGTACCTCAAGTATCACTTATTTTATTTTTTATTACCGTCATGTAGCTGAAATAAGTGATGTTACAGAATAAAGTGTATGGTATCTTAGTCCTGAATGACAACGAATAGGTAAGTGATAACACGGGCGTTACATCAGCAATTTCTCGAAATTAGTTAACCACAAATCACTAAGAATCTACTATTACCTTCTTATCCTATTTTCCTTTAGAAAGCAATAAGTACATTAAAACTAAGTAAAACTAATTATTTACATGTAAAAGTTGGAACATAGTCTCATCCAACAAGCATAAAAACCTAATAACTTTGTTTTATTTATTAAAATAAAATACTACTAATAATACATACATAACCTAATAACTTTTATTGAATTTGTTAAAGATATACTGTATTTTAGTACCTAACTATAACTAATACATATGTAGCTTTATGACACCATTAGATGCTAGAACGATTAGGCTTTAAAATTTGTAACGCAAACCACAGTTGCCACAAGAGTATAATCAGGGTTTTACAGATTTAATATGAAATTAAAACTATATTTTAATTGTTACATAGCGGCCTCATTTACACTTCAGTGTATATAAATTCTGTTCTCACTTTTTTTACACTTCAGTAATAGTATATAAATTCTGTTCTACATTTTATATTTCTGATAGATAAATTGACCACAAATAAAAAGCAATTAAATTCGAGAGCTATAAGTAAGGTTACCTGATGTCGTTGGATGAAATGCATATACTCGGAAGTTTGGACTTGATACTATGCTTCTGAAATTCTTACCGACTTCTGACCTTTTCTATTAATTATTTTGCATATATATGGCGGTTTGCTTCCCACTAGTAGATAGTATGGTAATATTATGCATAAGTTTTATTAATTCTTGAATATCAGTAAATTTTAATGAAAGTACAAGTTTATCCATTTTCACAGTAAAATTTGCAATATTACCTAAATGTCAAGAAATGTTAACCTTTGAACAATCAGTGTCAGTAACTGTCAACATTTAATTAAATTAAATAATTTACAGACTAGGGAGATAAATAAACTATAATTGATATTAGATTAATGCTCCTAATCTAAATATAATTACGTAGAATGTATTAGGCCTGTGTGACGTGTGTAAGGAATGGAATGATTCAGAACTGCTAAGAAAAATATTTGAGAGTACAAAGTAAATTGGGTGGTCGATTGATACTGTCTACGTGATCTGCCTCGATGGCTTTTAATGAACACGTTCCTTACAACTCTGTTTTCCTTATACCTGCAACGTATTTCTAATCGAAGCAGAAATAAAATCAGAAAATTGTTTTCGAAGCATCGCTTACTCAGGCGCTAATTTTTATTTTGTTGTTTTCGAGACTTGGGTAGCAATTAATAGTTTTAATAATAAAAATTTAATATTTAGCGCAATACTTGTAGTGTCTGCGATTTTTTATATATGTTATGACAACGATAAATAACGCATATACACGATGTCATTTATTATTTGAATAATGAAATGTATAAATTTAAATATAGATAGAATAAGCTTTTGTTTGCATTATACAGTAAAAGGTAGGTAACCTTTTACTGTATAATGCAAACAAAAGCTTATTCTATCTATATTTTGAGCCACACAATGTAACAATGTACATTCTGTGTACATTCTATTCTAATTGCTCCAGCTGTTTATATAAAACCTTAACAAACAAACAGTTTTTCTCTATCATCTCGATTTTACCATTTTGTTATATATAAAGAAGAGGTATCAAAAGGAAAAAAAAGTATCTTTATCTTTATGATAAAGATACTTTTTTTTCATTATTATTATTATATGGTTATTATTCGAGTGATGTAAAGAAAGATGTAAGTACAGTAAGTAATAGACATCTGGATATTCCCTTACCGTACATTGTAGTTATATATGGGGTACTTCTATATTAAGGATAACAATAACTAATGTATTTATTTGGTACAATTTTATATAGGACCAACATAGATTTTGTAGAAAATTGAACCTCTGACCTGCTTATTTCTGCCGTTAAGCAGCTTGTATTGTAGATATATGTATATATATCTACGTCCTTACAGTTTCAGTTGAAGTGTAAGAACGTAGATATAATATATTAATCCTCCACAATGGCAACGACTTACTTGACCAGGATATGTCCGACTATTGCTATTTACCTACCGGCACCTGGTGAGCCGCCAGTTTATACGCCTAGTTACATAAAACATATGATTACCAATATATTACAATCCAGGCTGACTGTAAAGGTTGCGGAGGATATTTTGAAAAAAAAAACAGGATTCGTTAAAAAATGTATTTTATTTGAATATCTTCTTCATTTAAACATTTGTTCAAAAGACCAATAGGCAAGTTCTATGCGTATTTTTCTTGGCTGAATCTGAATTCTAAATGCGCTCATTCAATTAATTCTAAATGAGCGCATCAATCATCAAGATTAATACAATGTGTAATTAATACAATTCAGTGCAATAGAAAATATATCAATTAAATTACTTAAAATTAAGTTTATTTGAATAAAAAATATTTATATTCATTTGTATTTTCCCATTTAGTAATAATTTCATATGTTTGACACATATGAAGTTGTTTTCCAAGATTTTTTTTTAACATTTTCAAAATATTTTTTATTAGATGGCATAAAAAATACACACAATCCTAAATTTTGACTCTTCTACCATCAACCCCTATTTTTTAAAAGCGATTTTAATTTATATGGCAAAAGAACGTTTGCGGGTTCAGCTAGTAGGTAATAAAATATATAAACAACAGTTAACAAGTGGCACTAGCCCCATCAAGTTGTCAAGCAATCTATTGTGTATAATTATGTAAAGTAAATTGTGTAATATACCTAATTATTGTAAGAATAAAAGGGACCCCTTTTAATAATATATTTTAGTCATTATATTATATTCTATAAGCTTTTTAATTCTAGGTTCTTAGTTGTACAATTAGGTTATGTAAATAAATATATTGTGTTTTTTAAGAATTCAACAAACTTAATATGATAATCTTATATATAAAATTCTCGTGTACAATGTTAGTTACCATACTCCTCCGAAACGGCTTGACCGATTTTTATGAAATTGTATATGCATATCAGTAGGTCTGAGAATCGGCTACTATTCTATTTTTCATACCCCTAAGTGATAAGGGTTGTTCACGCCTAACATATTTTTTTTATTGTTTGGGCAAAATTTTTTATTTATATTTATTTATTATGTGTCATTAAAAAATACATACAACCCTAAATTTTCATCCTTCTACCACCAACCCCTATTTTTTTATAGTGTTATTAATTTATATGGCAAAACAACGTTTGCCGGACAGCTAGTAACTTATAGTAAATATATTCTTGTATTTTCTCTATAATAATTTTTACTATGTTGTATAATAAATACAGTTGGCTTTACTTCGACTAGACAAAGTAAATAACTCGTAAACTCGTAATCATAATTCTTTAGCTGTCATTTGGAATCGACGAATCCTGTTTCGCATGCGTCAACAACACAGGTGAAGTTAGCTGCAGTTCATACGGACCCCATCAAATCCGTAAACCGAACGCTGTCGAAAAAACACGAACAGTGCCGAACCGGTCTCTCTCCCGGACTCACGTTCGCCGAGCCTATACATTATTGACAATTTTCTGAGATATTATCCGTAAAAACGCATACTGCCGACTATACTGCCCCAAAATATCAAACACTAAGTGATAAAGTGGTAAATTATATAAAGAACAATGCATATTGTGCAACTAGAAATGTAAATTGTAAACACAGTTCGGTGCCGCTAAAGGATTACGTTAATTAACATAATAACACTGATATAATACCGGAGTTCAACCTATTGTGCAAAGTGAAGTTACAACATTGTTACATTTTAGACATCGATTCATCAGTGTATAAAGAATAATAAATATTTAAGTGAGAAATATGCCGACAAATATACAAGAAAATATCGCTCTATTAAATATGATGTCGTCAGATAACCTTGAAGACGATTTGAAGAGTATACAGCTCCATTATCCCTCGGAACGACGATTGCAAAGTGATGGCGCATGCGTAGAGGAGAGGGTGAGAACGTCTCGTGGGGACATTTTAGTGGCGGTCCGAGGGGACCGTAGCAAGCGCGCCATACTTACGTACCATGACCTTGGCCTCAATTATGCCGCGAACTTTCAGGCATTCTTTAACTTTGTCGACATGAGAGCAATTTTAGACAAATTTTGTATTTACCATGTCAATGCTCCAGGTCAAGAGGAAGGCGCTCCCGCATTGCCTGAAGACTTTACTTATCCAACAATGGACGCTTTGGCATCCCAAATAGATTTCATCCTTGGTCATTTTGGTATAAGATCTTTTATTGGATTCGGAGTGGGTGCAGGCGCTAACATTTTGGCCCGTTATGCGATTGCTAACCCTCAAAAAGTAGATGCTTTAGTATTGATCAATTGTACATCTACTCAGGCTGGATGGACTGAATGGCTTTATCAGAAAATTAATACGCGACAGCTTCGTTCCAGTGGGATGACTCAGGGCGCTCTCGACTATCTTATGTGGCATCACTTCGGCCGTAGCACTGAAGATCGCAATCATGATCTTGCACAAGTTTATAAAGATTGTTTTTCTCACGTAAATCCAGTTAACTTGTCTATGTTTATCGATTCATTCATTCGCCGAAGTGATTTGGGAATATCTCGGGAGAGCAATTCGATTAAAATACCGGTTTTGAACGTGACAGCCGCTTTGTCGCCGCATGTGGATGATACCGTAACCTTTAATGGTCGCTTGGATCCCACTAAGACGTCGTGGTTGAGCATTTCTGATTGCGGGATGGTATTGGAGGAACAGCCTAGTAAGATAGCGGAGGCTTTCCGACTGTTTCTGCAGGGCGAGGGTTATTGCAGGTAGTCACATTGCCCAGACAACGAATCGTGCGCAGCGCTGCTACTCATAGATGCACTGATGCTTACACGCGAGCTTTAACGACACAGTTGTTTGTAGTCACGTTGATGACGTAGAGAAAAATGTTGTTCCTTGTTTCTAGATATTTATGGAAATAAATTTATTTTACGGCTTATTTGTGTCATTTTTATTGTTATATTAGCAGACATTGTTAGAAATAGTTAATTTGTCTTTATTCTAACCTAACCCTATACTTCATTGTACCTACTATATATTTTTTAATTAGCACAGGATATTCTTGTTTCGGGATCACAGAATCAGTGTAGTTATGTACCACTCATTTATTTATTTAAAGATAGATGAAGAAAACTTGTCTGATATTTATATTAGATATAAAATTTTGATACCAAGATTTCAGATTTTTGCTAAAAAACAAAATCCAAACTTTGAATAATAAGAAAAACTTTTTTTGTATAATAAAATAGATATTATTATTTAGTCATATATAATAAATATACTACTACTACTGTCTTTCTTTGTGAAAGATATTTGGAGTCTTTGTTTTCTCGATGTTACTTTATATTTATAATTACATTTCAATACACATATGTACCTATATTGAAATGTAAGCACAGCGTGTATACAATGCGGTGATTATTAATTACACGTGCATGAACTTACTTACGTCAATCATTTTATTCCCTTATTGTACATAGAATAGAATTAAATAAAATATAAAAGAGTAAAAAAAACTGGTATTAAAAAAACAGGAACTTGTAATTTAATCCATAGTATATGAATGACATATGCTGCGAGATTAGCAGTATTAGAAGAGTCGCCTGCTGGTCAGCCTATATCGAATTTGCAGCTTTCTCGTTCGCTGAGCGCATTTACTGCGCGGTACATACATAGATATATGAAGGATCAAAAGGGTGTATTATAATAGTCTTAAGGGTCGGCAACGCGCACGTAAGACTCCTGGCGTCTCAGGCGTCTCAGGCGTCCATAGGCTACTACTGCTCCATAGTACTATAAAAAAAGGATAAGGATAAATTTGATAAAGTATGGTATGGGTACTATTGGTTTCATTGCTAGCAGTTTTTAGTACGTTGTATTAATTATTTGTAATTAAAATTAAGTTGTAATTATTTTATGCAGTTTTGATGCAAATATACAATATATACAATACATAGCATATAATATGGTGGTATTAAATAGTTCGAATTATGTATATAATTCTATCTGCTTAGTAGGTACCATCTAATCATAAGAACAATAAAAAACTATTTCACAAAACATGTGCTGGTCAACCGTGATAAGGGTAGAAACTTAAATACTCTATTCTACTCGTACCTATACCAAATATTACCTACCTGTAAGAAGCTACACACATGTATGATTGTACTATTTTATAATTACCTACATATATTGCAGTTGTGATCACATATTTTTTAAAACAACAACACTCACGATCCCATAACTGAAACAAAGCCAATGTAATTTCCATATTCAATGATATTAAATTTAAGTCTGCAATAATCCAAATTGAATTTCAGGACCGTAAAATTATGAACCGTTTTCAATTAACTTGAATTTAAATTATCTCTTTATTTTGTTTGTGTTTTTAATGTTTAATAATTTGGTATTTTCAATACGGCACCTGACCTGTAATATAAGTAGGATATACTTACTTGTATAAAAGTACATATATTTATACTAGCTGTGCTCACGGTTTCAACCGCGTTAAATTTCAATAAAAAATATTGCGTATATGTTATTGTGATGCATAAGCTATATATTACAACAAAGTTTCATGAAAATCAGTATTTTTTGGGCGAAAGAGTAACAACCATATTCACAAACTTTCGCATTTATAATATTGTTGGGATGTAGATAGAATTATCTTAGACACATCGTTATTGGAAGGCCTTGGTGATTTAGCAATTTAACACACTACCATTACGTATGTTAAATTGCTTCAGGATTACAGCGTTTAATTCCCTCATAATACAAACATTTGTAATAATGTGTATGAATGTTTGTATCCATAATCATATTACTCTACACATAATATACATAGTGACACTTTTTATAAAAAACGAGTACTTTAATATTTTTGTAATTTATATGTAAATAAATTAAGTTTGTGGTAGCAATGATGAATAGGTTATCGAGAAGGTACCGACTACAGATGCAGTCTAATATATAGTAGGTATCTGACAAATGTACTAAATCTGTAGAATATGAAATCTATTTGTTTTAATGGAACTATACCTACTATCGACACTTTTCGATTGGATTGTTACTTATATTAAACAATTGAAATGTCCTCACATTTATCAGTAATTCTATATGTTTATATGTATGCACAGGAAAATAATATGTTAATGGCTTGAGTCGCTATGAAACGCGACTGAAGGGTAACGAGAAGAAAAATCGTGGGGTCGAATTCGACAGTCGCACCTAATTTTAGGTTTTCCATGGTATGTCACCTGTTTAATAATATTATTTAACTGCTAATATATCTGAACTAGCAGACTAATCCATTTGGTTTCGCATGGGTGGAGAGATATTTTTCTATATTTTAATAATAATAATAGTTGTCCTATCATATCCTATTCACACAGTGTCATCTAGACCCAAGTTAAAATAGCTAAAACTTGTGTTCGCGCCTACAAAGTTCCATACAGCAATTTATTTTTTTTGGTTATTGTTTAATTATTCATAAAGGCGCTTATAAATAAAGGGTAGACAAATTATTACTTTGAAATTGAAGAGCAATGTCATTCAAACACTCTCTACTAGACAGCCATTACATTCGCATCCATCCATACAGTTATACACATTTTTATACATTCTTTAAATCAAGTAAATTGTACATGAAGCAATAAATCTTATATTCAACAAAAAAAGAGTTTCTCTATATAACAATAAGAAGCTCCAGATGTCATCCTAGACATAATTGGCGACCGTGACAGGACATGAGTTACTCGCAAAAAACCAGCTGTTCTACGGAGTCTTCGTAGCCGGTCAACATTACATTGTACCGCAGCGGCGTTTTCACCCAGAACACGTAACAATAACACCAATGGAAGCAGGAAGCTGCAAGACCCCGGCCAATCAAGCAGCGTTTCAGCGTGCCAGCAGCGCCTTGAGCCGCAGCGTGCCATTCAGCTAAGTGACCTTTCATCCATCCATTTATCCATCCTATCGACTATTACTGTTTTACTTGTGCGAATATAATATTACAACTATACGAATATCATTACATTCGTAATGGTTAACTACGCAATATTTGTGTACGCATTTTCTATAAGGTTATTTTTCGACTGTACACATTAAATGTTGATTTTTATCACAAATTATATTCCTTTTATCTATATTCGTCACTTAAATCTAATTTAATAAATTACGAGATTCTAATATTTTAAGCAATCAATGTGTACATACCTACATTATTATTCGATTAAAAATTTATATATATTTTTTTTCATTTAATTGGCATTTATAGATGCACATGTATCGTAATTGCATATTTTTGATAAATTAGTCAATAAAACAATTACTAAATTTATAACTTAGCGTACATACACCCTACATTCAAATATTATTAATATCCACATAGATAAGACATCTATGTTTATCTTGTCTGTCTGTTATTAGATAACCTAGCAAAATCCAGTAGGTACCTATACAATTTATTTGTTCGTTATTCTCACGCCGCCTATCTTGCCGACCATTTTCAGTGGCACCGCTTCTTCACAAGTTTGTGCGGTGCGGCCATCGTGTCGTACCTCGCTGTTACAATCAGTTGTACGGGCGGGTGCATGGAACCGGTTTACGTACAGCGGACACCGATAGTGAGGAGCGTGAGATTGCACATTTAATTTCTTTTAGTTTTAATTTGATTTCCTCATTATAGTCACTAGGTTTTAATTATTATATATTTATTTTGTTATAGAATAAATAAACTTATCTACATAATTACACGTAATTGATTTATGCTAAACAATATAAAATATTGCAAGTATTCATATAGAGGAAAAGAGATTTCTAAGACAATATTATCTAATGATTTTCAATACGTAAGCGATTAATTAAAATTAATTATTATATCTCAATGTGGCGATATTGATGATTCTAAGAACTTAGCAGCGTTATTCACACGCCGTAGTTCCATCAAGGGTCAAATCACTAAATTTCGTAATTACGTCGATAAGGTTGCGAGAATAGATTCCTTAAGTACTGCAGACATTGCAGAATTATCTTTAAAACTTCAAAAAATTGAGAATTTATCTGCCAAGTTTGACGAGCTGCAAAATCAAATAGAGGTTCAGAACCCTCATAGTTTGTCTTCCGAGCTTGAAGAACGAGATGACATTGAAACGGATTTTATAACGTCTATTGTAGCGGCCAAGACTTTAATTGACGAACATAATCATCATCAACCTACTCATGCAGACTTAAACCATTCACAAAATATAACACAATGCCATTGCAATCACGGTGGCAGTCCATTAACATTGCCAACCCTACAAATTAATAAATTTAACGGGTGCTATTTATTATGGCAGGATTTCCGCGATTCATACATGTCACTAGTCCATAGTAACGATCACATTCATCCAATTAATAAATTTCACTACTTAATTTTATATCTGGAGGGTGACGCGCTTCTAAATTAGATAGAATTCTATCTAACTTAGAAGTGTCAGCAGCAAACTATAAGAATGCCTGGCAGTTGTTACTCGACCGCTATGACAATAAAAGGTTATTAATTACCTATCATTTAAATTCTCTCTTCGATATATCCCCTGTTGATCGAGAATCCGATCAATCAATACGATATGTCATAGATCACGTGACTAAAAATCTACGCGCATTACATAGCTTAGGACAAGCCACTGACAAGTGGGACACTTTAATTATACATATAGTTTCGTCTAAATTAGATACAACAACCCTCACTAAATGGGAAGAGTATCGTAATACACTAGACGATGACGTCACTTTCAGTCAATTTAAAAAATTTCTTAGTGACCGGGCTGACATTCTCGAGTCATTATATCGAAATAAATCAAACATAAATTCTAGTAACCATATATACAATAACCAATTGCCCTCTAAATCATCTCAAAAGGAATCACATGTCAAATCCTTTGTTTGTTCACAAACCCACGGCCAGTCTAGTGTACCTATTACTTATAATTGTACCTATTGTGCAGGCAGCCACAGGATATACGACTGCTCATCTTTCAGGGCTATGAGTATTCCAGATCGTATAACTAAGGTATCTAAGTTAGAACTGTGCGCGAATTGTCTTAGAAAGGGTCACAGCATAGCACATTGCCGTTTAGGTCCCTGCAGGTTATGTAAACAGAGACACAACACACTTCTTCACAATGACACAGACACAAACATTAAATGCAGTCAATCTGATACAACATCTAACACTATTATAGCCAACTTTTCAAACCAAAATTCAAATCGAGTATTGTTGTCCACTGCCATTGTCGAAGTGGTCAATCCAAACAATAATGTAACCAGAAGGGTTCGCGCATTATTAGATTGTGGAAGTCAATCTTCTTTTATGAGCGAATCTCTCGCACAGGAACTACAACTAGACTCTTGCCCTCAATCCATAAACCTTATAGGTATTGGCAACAACTCTTCAAGTCTAATCACTAAGAGCTGCATTGCACAAATAAAATCGATTAATCAACCATATACGATCACTGCAAATATGTACATATTAAACCAAATAACTGGTCAACTTCCTAAAATATCAGTTGACGGCAACAATCTAAAAATACCAAAGGACATGACCATGGCTGATCCTAAATTTTATGAACCATCTGATATTCAGATCCTAATAGGTGCTGACTATTTCTGGGATATATTATGTCCTCAGCAATTTTCTCTGGGAATAGGATATCCTAAATTTCAATATAGTAGGTTCGGTTGGCTTCTATCAGGTCCTACAAAAACAAACATAAAATCAAATAAGTCTTATAACAAACGGTCCAATATGCACTGTCACCAGACACGCATTTCAGATATAGTTAATAATAAGGCTATCCGTAGTAACTCACCCAAAGATTGGAACCGAAACGAGTTCCCTTTAAAATGTACCGCTAACATAAAATAGTGTTTTTAAATAATAATTCAGGGAAGCAAACTTTTACATTGTCCTGTAAATCGGAAGGTCAAATATGAATACTAAATCTTTCTAATATTTGTCAAAATCATCATACAATAAACAAACCTAGGTCATTGTAGTATGTGTATATTTATGAGCGCTTCAATTCATGTTTTATTACTTATGTGTATTGTGAAGAGGTAGCTAAGTAAAATTATTCAAACCCAGATTAATGTTTTGAATTGAAGTTTACATGAACTGATGAAAGGTACATATGCAAACCAAGTCTAGATAGGCTTAGAAATTGAGCTACTTATCATTGTTCTAAATTAATGATTGTTATTTAAATGTCATGACCTATTTACACTAAGTCTATTTTAAACAAACATTAAATATTTTATTTTATTTATCTTAAGAAAATATTTTACGTCACTCTCTAATTATTCCAGTTTATCAAACATTAATAAACCACAATAAACGAACCTACAGCATTTATACTTCATTCTAAAAATCATTATACTAAAATTACATCTTCTACTATATATAACTAAATAGTAAACATCTAATGCAAATAAAATACATATTTTCATAAAAAATTAACAGCAATAAGAAATTCGCCATAGGAACCAAGTCAGATATTTATTTAAAGTTTTAACATCATGATAATTATCGAAATAGATGTACACATTTTATTAAGTAGTGGATACCAAAGTAATATTATTAACATAGATTACGGGCATTCTACATATGTATATTTATTTCATTAAATCTATGTAATGCATGTACACCGTGATATATTCTCGCCGCGGCACTCCATATTCATTTCAAAAAAACAGTCTTATATTCTTACCGTTATTAAAAAAAAAATTGCCAATTCAGTGCTATTCGTTAGTAATAATAAATACGGAATTGCTATTAGATTTTGCAGTAGACGAGGAAACCAAATTTTATTTTGTATTTGCTTACGCTCCTCACTTTGTGTTTTAAGTCAGTAAAATTCATGTAACGAATTGATAGTGACACAATTCAAATATTCGCACAGGTGAAGGCAGTGTTAGGTCGTTCCTTTGTTCTATAAATTCCAAACCCAACTACCTCTCTCTTACTGCAGGTAACTTACTGATTGAGCATGCTGCTATACCATTCGCAAAGAATGACTACGCAAATCGACTAGAACACTGCTCCAGAAGATTGGAACGAATACAGCAGCACTTCTCAAAGCGATGCAACCTAAATACCACCAGGAACTGCCACTGGCGATCTAATTTTTGCAAGTTTTTCTGGACGGAGATATGGCCGTCAAGTACTAAGAGAATATCAATCACAAATACTATAAGATATTTAAAAAAAAAATGTTTATGCCGAATCTACAAAAAAAAACTAGTATTTACTAGCCGTTGAAATGAATCTAAGGCTCACGAAGTTATTACTATGTGGCACACAAAAGCGAAGGTGAAAATAGCAGAACAGGTTTAAAGTCTGGAGACTTTAAACGGCGGGGAAGATGTTCGCGCCTACAAAGTTCCATACAGCAATTTATTTTTTTTGGTTATTGTTTAATTATTCATAAAGGCGCTTATAAATAAAGGGTAGACAAATTATTACTTTGAAATTGAAGAGCAATGTCATTCAAACACTCTCTACTAGACAGCCATTACATTCGCATCCATCCATACAGTTATACACATTTTTATACATTCTTTAAATCAAGTAAATTGTACATGAAGCAATAAATCTTATATTCAACAAAAAAAGAGTTTCTCTATATAACCATAAGAAGCTCCAGATGTCATCCTAGACAACTTGTGTTATGGGTACTAGATAACTGATACATATACATAGATATTTTTTTTTGTAAATACATACACATTATATATAGAAAACACCCAGACCGATACAAACAATCATACTCATGAATACAAATGTTTGTGCCGTGCGAGGAATCGAAACCGCGACCATCGGTCGTAAAGTGGTGTGCTTGACCGCTAGACCACCGAGGTCGTCAAATCTTGTATTGGTTTTGTAAGTTTTGATTTCATTTGTTACTTATATTTATATGAAAATACATAACATTTCTAATATTAATGTAGGTTATATTGAAACAAAAACCAAGACGGCGTCCAAAAGTTTTATTACATACGTAAGTATAGAGATTGACAATTCAATTACAAACTGGTATCTCAAAGTACACTCTAATTAAGATGAGAATTATCAAATATGCTCGATAATTGGCGAAAGTATACATAGGTACACAAGTCTGTATAAAATCGACAAAGTTGTGAGTATAACGAGGTATCGTCGTTATCACCTACAGCTTATTTCGCAGGCTCAGTTGCAATATGAAAGATGAAATTAAATTGGTAGCGTTAAATTAATATGGTAGCGTGTGAAGTTGGTACGTGGCAATTGGTACCTAATGGGAATACGCGAGAATTACGTCTACATTGAGATTCATTAGCAGTTTTATATATTTCTTTACCAAAATTTTAAATAGAATAGTCAAAAGTAACACATTTTTGACTATTTTTTTATATTAACTTTTGTCAATGCGCTCTATTTAGCATAGTCGAAGTCGAAAAACGTCTTTTTTCTCTCATTTATGATTACTGTAGTTGCAATTTCTTTATTTATTCATATTTATAGTTGACAGTGACCACATCCACAATGTCCACTGTTTCAGACAAACACAATGACCTCCTTTTTCTAAAGTTGGCTATAAAGAAGAAAAACCCGGGTAGACGCAAAAAAATATATAAACAAAGTTACTGTATGTGAACAATCTACTTTTTAAAATTATTTATAACTATTAGTATCTCGCATGGATTCGAGAATGATATCTTGTATTGGATAGGATGTATATAGTAAATTATTAATATTAATATGTAATAATTAAATTAGATAGTTTGGATAACTATGCTGTCTTTTTAACCTGATTGAGCAACAAATGCAATTTAAACATTTCAACTACTTTCACATTCTTATATTTTAGTATTAAATAATTGTATAAATAGCATCTAATTAATTCCCAATAAATTAAGGCCGCAGGCTACCCATATTAAATTAATGCTTGTTGAGCCACAAAGGATATTTAAATCGGTACAAAGTGTTTATTTTACTCGTATCTACTATATTGAGCAAATATTTAAAAAATGCCGATTTCACAATAAAGCGTAATATTAAAAAATGCTCAAAGCCGTAATTAATTTTCGATTCGCATACAACGCTCAATTCGTATTTTTGTTGGAGCGCATTTTTTCAGAACAAACGTGCACGATTCCACCCGTCGATGGGGACCACCCAGTGATGGGAGGCGTTAGTTAAATGGACTCGGTAGGCGATAGAAAGGAGGTAACCCCCCAATCTCCCCTTTCGCTGACCACTGGCTGAACGGATTATGAAATATTTCATCGGAAAAGTCAAATAAAAAAAACATTAACGTCGCCGTCTGAGGGCAGAATAATTATAATAAAAACAGTAAAAATATTAATTCGCTGAGAACGACGTGACGTGTAGCATTTTTTTGTTATGGTGCGTATACATACTTATAGATAGATGGACATTTTGCTCAATTTCGCAATCTCATACTCTGGCTGCAAAGTATCTTACTTTGGGAACATGTAGTTCGAAAGACAAACTCATCAATACTAGCTTTACTCGTGATATTGTCTGCTATTTCTAAAATCAAAGGAAGACAATATCATGTCGTTCTTCTCGAGTTATACCAAATCTTAGTGAAAT
The DNA here is from genome assembly GCF_030625045.1 of Achroia grisella. NCBI lineage: Eukaryota > Metazoa > Arthropoda > Insecta > Lepidoptera > Pyralidae > Achroia > Achroia grisella. Next base: position 1,110,607 of record NW_026712925.1, read on the forward strand.
ATCACAAAGAAACATCATTCTTTCTTAATCTGATATTTCAATAAGGTTTGATCAACCGTGAAAAAGTAATAAACAGATAGATAGACACTGAGCCATACATTTCTTCTGTATATCAACGACTTGCTACATATTTTAACTTGTAAATAAATATTATTCTCCGATGACTTATCAATTATAATACTAAGTATTTAAAATACATTTATGTTCGATTATACTACTAATATAGATATAAAATTAGTGTATGAGTGGTTGGTAGACTAGATAGACTTAAATGTTATTTGACTACAACAACCTACGTTCAGTTCTGTATCTATCAAGCTTAACCGTAAAATTAAATAGATACATAGATAGAATATACTTTATTTGCAATATACAGTAAAAAAGAAGCACAAATAATACAACAAAGGACACATGTATCGTTACAATAAGGCGGCCTTATTGTAACGGCCTTAAATATTTCGTAGCTCAAAAAAAATACATCAGAGCGATAGCCAATTTGAATATTCGATATTGTAAAACCTACTTGTAACACTGTATTCTGCAAACAAATAAGTGATTATTTGGTTGACGGAAAACTATGAATAACTTTTACAGAGTGGTCCAGTTTCGTTAATATTTTCTTTACTAGACAAGCTAAAAATGCATAATCAATAAATAGCATAGTCACTGTTTTCGTTCGTTTATTTTAACATTTATTCTACTTCTACAAGGATGGAACTCGATTTAGATCGTAAATACAATACAATTATATAATTTCAGGTAATAAAGGTGTAAGACGTATAAGTAGATATATGACCACCACTTCGCCATTGTATGCAAAGGCGAAGTAGATAACTAGTTAAAGCAGTACCGTTTTCAGTCATCTCATCAATACTATATTTGTCGTATTTCAACTGAAGAGAGTATTTTTGCGGAATAAATTAAAATCCTTAAGTAATTATTCAGTAGACTAAAATTCTTGCCCTAAATTCTTAAAATGGCACCCAAACTTTGTAGCTTAGCTATATTGCTGTGTCCAAGTTTAGAGAATTTGCCGGGATCGCATTCCTAAAATAACTGTTCCATATTGGAATTCGTCCGGGATTGTCGGCGACAATGTGATGCATTTTTCGTTAAAAGATTTATTGAACTGTTGCATGCTTGTAACATTAAAAATTCAAGTCATAAAGGAAACATTTTGTTCGTATGATCAAATGAAATACATGTTATTTTATTCATTGGCTTTTTAGGACAGCATCAAATAACTGAAAGGGACAATTTAATTTGACATTGACCCTTTTTTATAAATAGGTAATTTTACACAATTCAGTTTTCAAATATTTACGAATTAGAAATTTAATACGATTATAGAGGATTATCTATTTAGTAGAGAAATAAAATATAACAGTTACCTATCATTACAAAAAATCCACATTCGATTTTTATGATTAATTTGTACATGAATTAGCGAAAAAATTAATCTTATAAACTATATAATCAAAGTCTTAATAATAACTAGAAAATTAAAAATGCCGTTAAAAGACCGCCTCAGTAATTTAGTAATTGACTATTCAACCGCCATCAAGACCTCTTAATGTTTTTGCTAGTCTGTTACCGTAATGTAATGTAATTCAGGAAACAACGCCCGGCGTTTGAATACAAATTATAAATAAATTATAATATACATAATTCTTGACAATTGACGGCAGTTACTATATTTATTAGAGATGCTTAACGGGTAATACATTCTTGTCATCTGTCTACTCCAATTACCAATCATCTTTTGATTTATCCTTAATATGTACCCTAAAATAATCTCGAAAAGATTCCATTCCGCAATAAATTTATATTGTTATGTTCATGCAATTGTTGTGTCTTTATTTTTATGTAAACAAATATAATATGTAAAATGTAGTAATGAAAAATTTTCTTTATTTACATAATTAATTGTACAACTAAGAACCTAAAATAAAAGGCAAAATTACATTTTTTAGGCCTTTTAGCCTAAAAAATGTAACATATGATGTTTAGATAAGATGTAATAATAAAAATGTGTAGTAATAGGTATGTATTAATACATCCCATGTTGTTCTGAAGGTACACAGTACGTACCTTCCAATAAGTAAAAAAATCACATCTGTACTGGTGTTTTAGCAGAATCCGCTCTCTTATATATTTGTACCTACCTGATTTATTAATCATAGCGTGACCTAGTTGTTGGCTTAATTCTACTATTTAGCTTACTGTGGTCAAAAGGAGATTAAAAAAATTATATTAGTTTTTGTTAATTGAAACATTGTGAAGTAATGTGAAGGAAATATCTGATCAATTACCTACTACGTAAATTAACTACGAGTATATCTTACTCGTATTAATCGATATATGATATTATTCGTCACGGACGCGCTACCGTCCAACTTCTCTCATTCTTTATTCATTGGCGGCCTATTATACCTTCTTCAACTATAGACTCTTAATTTACTTTAATAAAACTACCAGTTTGCGTTAAATATATTTATTTCATATTAACCAATTTCTTACATAGATATTCATAATTCGTACTATTTACAAGTTACAATCATATTGTCATAAAACATTGAATAAAAATTGACTAGATTTGCTGGTATCTACAAAATCTATGTACAAATGTAAGCTCCGAATTAAACTAGATATTACATATCAGTCTGACTAGATTATTTATTTACACGTTATAGATCAATAAAGATAATCTAGATGGAGCTAGATAGATTCGATCAACAAAAGTGAAGCCGCAAAAAATTGACATGTAATTCATCAAGCCAAATAATAAGAATCATAACAGAGTACCAACAATAGATACCAATACATAAATGCATATGCATATAATATAATATACACAGAGAACATCCAGAGCAAAATAAACAATAAAAAGTGATTTATATACTACGAATATGTTGCTCGGAAAATATTTTAGAATTACTGCAAGAAACACGAATTAATTTGAATGTATAATGCATTGAGCACGTAAAAAAGTTTACGTAAAACACAAAATTCTATTTTCTTAATGGAGTATTTGCGATAATAAATGAAATAGAATTATAAAATCTATTTAATAGAAAATATTCGATGTTTTTCTTTAACAAATTATTAATGGCAACAACGTTTATGAATTAGCACATCACACATACAAAAACAGCTTCACTTTTATCGTTCGCAGTATTCAGTCCACACTAATGTAATGTCTCATTACTAAATGATTAAAATAAATTTTGACACAAACTTGGCTATCTACGTACTTATATTTTAATTAATTAACTATTTTTACATTGGGGCGTATTTTTCTTGTATCATTATAGAGAAGGTAAATGGAACGCAGCTTATTCTAAGAAATTTTATTAAATAATTGCGCGCCGCTATTGACTGTATCCTGTATTACTAGAAAAAGAAACACTTTTTATTAGATGACATCATCAATCATGTTACGTCACATTTATGTTTAATAACTATTTGAAATAAAAAGTTAATTTAAGATTTCCTATACTATATATTTGATATAAAAACAAATATGAATCGATATACATTTAATTAATCTGTTAACAGATGTACTTATATAAAACTAATAATATCGTTTCATTTATTGAATAATTTTATTCAGTACCTATCTACGAGTACTCTATGCATTTTAAGTAAGGTAGAGAAAACCGGGTGTCTATAGTATATAGACACATCTTTGTGTTTATAATTGTAACCTCCATGTCTTTCGAATAAAAAATATTTATTGAAAATTATCACCAAATAATTGGAGACCAAATAGTATAATATAGGCAGTAGTGATATAGTATTATAATTGTTTTCTACAACTTATCAAAAGTTACTGAGAAAATAGTAGGTAACCGTAAAATAAAATCTGTAATATTAGATATTACAAGTTGTAAATATTAACATAAATTTGTAGTTTAACAGTTAAATCAAGCTTAACAATAACTTACATACTTAAAACTACGATTATAAAAAAAAATATAAAACAAAATATTACTCGAAGACATTTGGACTGGAACGTTCTTTATACTCTTATCGATCTCTCCAGTTAGTATTTTACTAATTGGATGTGATTAAATAATGAGACTTGTTATTTATTGGATATGGTTGGATTTCGCATTTGAATGGGCCGCTAGCTATGCTCGTGGTGAGTCCGAGGCGAGAGTGAACCGGGGCCTGACTCTACGCTAGAGTCCCCCGCGTACACCTCGGAGAAACCGCCCCCGCTACCACCACCACCACCTGTTATGTAGTTTAGGGTACTGTACTGTATAAAAAGTAGATATATCCTGAAATTTTTAAGGTTTAATACAATAAGGCTTTAATACTGCCAAGCAAGATATATAAGCTGAAACTTTATTCATATAAAGCAAATAATTGCGTTATTCAATTTGAGTTTCGGACTACGAGAAATTAAGCAATTTACTAATAACTAAATATTTTCATGTGTATACAGTGTAGAAGCGACATAAATTATTATATAAATATCAGTTATTTATGTTATTGGAATTGCAATCAGGCTCTACTACTAGAATGAGGCAACAGTTGCCTATATTCAAAGACAGTATCACAACACGTCATCACGTAACATCTGAGATACGCTCGTCTATTACCATTTGTAAGGACAAAGTATTATCACTCCGAACCCAGTAATTTCACTGACATATTTCAACCTATTTCATACAACTTACCAGACAGCTTATAATACAAGTTAGATAGGGAGACTATTTTAACAAACTTTACAATGATATACAATGACGTAAGTAAAATAATCGTGTAATTTAATACGATACCATGATGTGATAGAGGTACGCAGTAGGATGTTCCCGCGCAGTGTCGTGGGCGCACCTTCTCGTACCGGCTGAGCTGCTGCAGTTCACAGTCGGAATGGTGCTTTTCCACTGTTACCGTAAAATGAATAGATTTTTATACATATTACAGCAGTGGTTTCAGTTAAAAAAGTAGGAGCATACGGGCAAAGGTTCATACTTTGTGAGTTCTATATGCATGAACATAACGATTTCTGTAACGATAAATTTATAATTATTATGGGAATAATAGATAAGAACAAATGAGAATAAATTCTGAAGCAGCAATTTACTAGACGGGCAGTGTATGGTACCTCATCTTTTACTTTGAAATAATTAGTAAGCTCCAGAATACTAATATATAATATCCAGTCACTAGGTTATTTTTCTTAAATAAGTGATTAGCATATGGTCACGTTTACGATTCAGTATTAACGATTTCACATGTGCTATTTCTTAAATAGTTCTAAGGTTCTGTATACCGTCTCTTACTACTCTTACCGTCTCTATCACGGTGTCGCTGAGGATGTTTCCTACAAGGGCGGTGCGGTGGTGCATCGTTGTCGCGATGCCCGAAGGTACGGAACTGCAAGGTGTGGTCGAGAGTGGCGGCGGTCTCCCCGCCCACCGCGAACGTTGCGTACGGACTTATCTCGTATACGTCTGATAGAGCAATGTTATAGTTTGGTGGTCTGTGTGTAGTCTTACAATGATGTGGACACGACTTTGTATAGAGCCAGAGTCGTAAAAGGGATGCCAAAGCGAAAGTCTAAAAGGCTAATCATGAAATTGAACGTTCGCCAAGAAACGGAGTGGAAATATAATAATATTTTTTTAACTGTACATACTAAATCAGTCATGTGACCGTGCAGATTAAAAAACTATTTAAAGAGTTATATATAGAGATATTCAGTTTCATGAATACTATCACTGGGCTTCAGCTTGGTCTGAATTTTAAGATCTATATAATATTTAACATATTATATAGGTTTGCGAATAACTACTAAAACATACACATTTTAAAACATGTATATGAACAGATAGAATCTGGGACATTAATATAGAAAGAAAAAAAAAATAGTATTTAAATAATTATGTTGATGTTATAAATATATACAAGATTACAAAACACAGAAAGAATTGACATAAAATATACAAATAAATAAGCAATAGATTAAATAAAAATTATTCGTATGTTGCAATAAATAACGTTGCATCGTCAAATACAATCTTTACAAATTAGTCTGATACTAAAATGACAGTGAGATCATACGATTAAAATAAATATCATATTCTAAAATTAGGAATGATATCGTGTAAAATACAGAATATTTCATTAAATTGAATACTTCGTCATTCTGTATAAAAATGTTACTTACCTGATGCCGGCGATAGTTTGTCATGTTTGTAATCGTGTTGGCAGTTCCTTATGTTCTGCTGTTCGGGGCAAACTGACTTGTCAGTGCTGGCGACGGAATGACTGCAGCGTCGGGTCTCTTCATCTTGCTGAGTACACGGGAACAGCATGCTAGGGTATAAAGAATCGAAAGGTCACTATCAATTAAAAGAATGAAAGTAAAAAGTAAAAATATTCCATTAATGAATTAGATCCTAGTGGACATTCACTAGGATCTAATTCATTAATGGAATATTTTAACTCTCAAATGTATTTTGTGATGATATTTAGTAAATATTAAACGTAATAAGTATGGTAAGCTTTAGGTCCATAATGGTAGTACATGATTAGTATCACAGTGGTTAACTTAATGAAATTTTGAGTGTTATGATTACACGCTGCGTGATAGTTGTATTCATACATATTGTATACATAAATTACACTAATGTATTGTAATGTTTTGCTTATATAAACAAATTCAGCCTGAGTTCCAAAAATAGTTGTAAAGCCGGTTGCTTTGTAAGCAATTTTCAATGGAAATGAAAGTATAAGACTAGCAAGGCAGTACTGGTTTTAAAGAATTCACATGTTTGTAGGTGATCGTTCCCACTTTTCATTAAGCGAATCATTTCCTTTTTCGCCATTCCAACTAGATAAAAAAAAATATATTTACCTCCGTTTAGCCAGTAACACAAGTATCAATGCGGTGACAGCGATGGCAGCGAGGGCGGCAAAAGCCACCGACACCGCGCCTAGCACATGGTCGGCTTCCACATTACTCCCAGTTGTGATCACCGGCCCACTCTCCCCGGAATGAAAAGCTACCGGTCTTCGGAGACGTTCTGTTTGAATACCAGTCAAATTTACCGATTTAGTGTACCGGCTGAAATTACTAGATGATCTCAAAAAATAGACAGCATTTCGAAATTTCATTAACAACGTATAATCGAAAATTATAATATGTCCACTGAATCCGAGATACGGATATAAACAACGAATAACATTATGCAAAATGGTTTGTAACATCTGAAATGTATAACTGGGCAGAACTGGCTAAACACTTACTTTTTTCAAATACAAATATTATTTCTGATAACTAAACAATTGTTATTTCTAAGTGTAAGATAAATTAATAAATAAATATTAATAGTAGTCAGATCACTACTATGTAGATACATTACGTATCGCTGCACTTCTGGAAGATAGACTGGTGCACTGCTTTGAATCCGCCATTTGTATATTAAGGAAATAGTAAGACGAAATGCAAAATAAATGACAATAATAAATATATTATTCTACTTAGAGGAAATAGGGATGGACTGGTAGTTAAAAATATTTACAGACAACTCTATATAATGATTTAAATACCTCCCGAGTGCGTTGTGGTTGCCGCATATAGAACAGCTTGATGACGTGCTGATTCCGTGGCAGTCCACAGACGGAGGCCGTACCAAGCTCCGGCAGTTAAACTTCCAATCACCACCTATGACACCAGAATTTGATTTATCACTTGTCTTCATACCAGCAGATCTATTTTCGATGCAAATTCTGATGTAATGACATTCTATTGCACCGTTTCGGTCCTTTTTATACTTCTATATTTAGTTTTTAATTAAATAATTAACTAACATTATTGTCGAGTTATTTAATTTAGTTTAGTTTAGTTTTAAAGATTATTAAAAAGTACATTAACGATAAAAATGTTTTTGTAGAAAAACTTAAAATTCATAGCGCTGATAATTTTATTTCATTGCATTAAGAATGAGTGCACAGCGGTTTCTATGTTGATAAAGGGCCTGTTACTTGTTATTGTGTAATTATTTATATATAAAAAAACGTCCATTCAAAAGTGCTTGTATTGTGTTCATTTGAATAAAGATGATATATATTCCTATTTAAAAAAATAGTACAAAACTGGATAGAATTGAAATCTATGTTAGGATTAGACTCCAGACTACATCTGCAAGTACTTTTAGTAGAGAGGAAAGTGCTATAAAGACTTTACATACTTCCCTTGCTATATCTATTATCATTACTCGTCTAATCTTACACGTGTCGCCACCAGACACACTTAACTTTTACCTCGGATCGAGTTGGAATTTTATTAAATACGTTTTTTATACTTATTATTATATATATATTACCCTCAATTTATTCGGAGTGTCATATGTACGTATGAATATCCTTCATTATTATTTTGTGTAAATTATAGCCTTTATTATATGACCGCTTTTTATTCTGTATAAAAAACTTAAAAGTTATTTTTTTTTTAATTTTTATCTAAATACCTTTTTTATAATAAATTTTCAATTTATGTTTATTCTTTTAATATTAATATATAAATGTATATAATTATAAGAAACCTATATCCGTGTTTGTGATATAGTTTCATTCAGTTGTTTAGGTTTGAAAAGTAACAAACCGACAGAAATATAAACAGACACAATTTCGTCTTTGCAATACATTACTTTTTTGATAATTCAGGTACATGGTATGAAACTCATCAACTGAATGTCTATGCAGTAGGTAGATAAAAAATGCAGCGGCAGTTTAATTTTGTTGTAACGTTAAAAATAAGGTAATATTAAAGTACATTTACATATTACCTTATATTTAACGTTACAACAAATGTCTTATTAAATTCATCATTCTATAGTGACAGTTTCCTACAGTATGTTGGAGTTAAAAGTTTTCTCTCCCACGATCCGGTTTTCAACACCACCCGTGACAAATTTCCTGTACAAAAAGTTTACAGGTGCCCAACAAACTTGTTGATTATTTGTACAAAAAAGTTATTTTATTCGTCCCCGTGGACCCGAATTCGAATGGAATTCTAATAAAGGTTTCAATTTACGCCTTGTTTTCGTCGGATTGGAATGTGGGAGGTATTCTTGTTCATTGGGATTGGCATTTTGGATAAATTAATTTCTAATGTACAACAGATGTATATGCTAAATGCGACGGTAGATTCATTACGTGTAGGTTAATTATATAAAAATATATTAACGATATTTAGCAATAGGTACTTGTAGAATAATCAATCTTTTTAGATGACTACAATTTGGCTTTTGTTTGCGTAAGCTATAGCATAGCATAGCTTTATAATTGGTCAATCAAAATATACTTTAATTTTTGCAGACACTACATACCGACCTACATGTAACCGACCTAAAAAAATCTTTCAAATGGTCGCTTATTTGTAAATCCTTAACAAAAAGTTGTCGTAATATTGTTTTATTTCACTGTAACTATTCCCTAACAATAAAATGAATGTATTATTAAGGACTGTTTTTTTACATACCTCTCGATGATGATGTAGAGATGTGAGATCAGCATCTCTCCAGGCCCCGGAGCCGCCAGCATCCACCCGTTTCCACTGCAATCTGACGAGTCGTGCTCCGCACCGAATCGCTCGACGAGCATCAACAGCCAGAGCGCTGCTGTTACTCCACACGGCCGCTTCAGCACCTTCCTCATTCTCGTCAACTTCCCCCCCACCTTCCCATACCAGCACTGTTACGACATTGATATTATTTGAGAAAATCAAGACCATGCGGCTCACGATTATACAATTTTATTATACGTACAGTTCCAGTGAATAAATACAGAATATACATAAACTAAACACTGTAGGTATATGGAAACTAAACACAAAAGCAGAAAAAAGTACAGCCAGTTTACATTGAAAAAATACTTCTATATAATTGCAATGGGCACTATGATCATATTTCGTGATTTATGAAAAACTGGCATTTTTATCGATCTATTTGGTTTACTCTAGATTACGTTTCAAAAGAACAACACAGAAATGAAATGTATTGAGATCAATAGTAATAGACTCCAGAGTAGATCTGCTGAACTAAAAATGTACTGGAGACAACAGAATAGTAGATATATACGCACCAGGAGGTTTCGTCTTGACTAGTAACGGCAGAGAAGGTGGAGAAGATCCAGCTAAAGAGTGCGCTATAGCTCTTACAGAGTATGTCACGCCACAGGACAGTGCTCTGAGCATTACGCTCACTACTTCTCCACCAGCTTCCAATCTCCGTTCTTCTTCTCCTCGAGTACTTGCTGGCTCGATGCCTTCACCGGAATCATCACGGACGCGAACCCACCAAATTGTGAAACCTTGTGGAATATCATGTTTTGTGTTTATCCCAATTTTACGAATGTTAATTTCTATGTATGTATAAATAAATATAATTTTAAAAGTTTTAAATGAGAGACTAGTCATTTTTGTAGGATATATTTTCATTGATCGAAATCGATAAGGTTTCCTATAGTGTGGGTTTTAATGATATTTTTGTATGAAAGAAATTACCTAGGTCCCTTCATAGATACCAATGACATAAATAGAAACTACGCAATACACATAAATCTATACTAATATGATAATTTTAAAAAGTTATCAAACATTTTGTTTGCGTTAGATACCAAACACAATTTCGCATTCATAATATTATTATGGATTAATATGAATCAAGAAAGAAGAAGAGGGAGGAAAACTTACCATGAGGCGGCGCAGCGGGATGATGCGTAGTACGCCATGTCAGTCGCGCTTCTTTATGTGTTGCGTGGTCCAAGGCGAGAGTGGGAGCGGACGGAGGTGTAGCACACTCTACGCGGTACGTTACTTCCTCAGAACCGAATGCATTGCGAGCGGTGCACGTATAGTTACCACTCGTCGATGCGTCCACCTCTGGTTTTTAATAATTTCATTATGTTAAATAATCCTTACTGTATTATAATGTGAAACAAATTGTTTGGGAGTATCCTTGTTGATCTCAGATAATCGATAGCATTTAGGTATTGTTCACGCCAAAAACACTCTATTAGCAACACTATGCAACATTTATAATTATTGCTAAGAAGATATTTTAGGCGCTTCGTAATTTATAATCTATGTAATATAAAATTTTAATTCTTCATCAAATACACGTCCCGTCAACATTAATTTATGGCATTATTATTTTAAAATACATCAACAAATCAATAATTCCTACATTTGGTCCTGGATACGAGCCGGATGTACAGAAATCAAGGATTTTCAATGTGATAATATTAATTCATTGGAATTATTGCGTAATTACGACATTGATGTGAAGACCGGCCGGAGTTTTGGCGGAAAAGAAAAATGGTGTGTCATGTCTAGATTAATTCATTAAAATAAACCCAGCACTCTTAAAGGTAATATTGTTACATTAATAATAAAGCAATTATAAGGTTAGTGATTTATATTTTTTGTAATTTATTACGCATAATATAGCCTATACATTGCATTGTGAATAATTTGTTCATTCAAGTTAGTATTGTACCTACCTATGGTGTGGTATCGTTAGCGGATAGCTGCATTATATTATTAACTTGACTTATTAATTGTGAACATTTATTTAGTTATTCACGTTATTTCAATAGAACTTTAAATAATTAACAATTTTATTACTTATTTTCGTATAATATTCTATTGGGAAGTGCTATTATCTAGACAAATAAATAAGAATCACAGTGTTACCGTATGTGTTATATATGTAAATAAATATCGTAATTTGTGTTACATAATAGACGGTATAGGTTGATAGTTTAATGATACAATATTTTGTTAAACAATACTTATTTCTTTATTGATAAATAGCAAATTATAATTGTACTTGTACATCTTGTAACATAATAATAATAATTTTATATAGTCATACGCTGTAAATTAAAATATTTTCCTACTTAATTCTATTCCTATTATAAATAAATGCGTATGTATATACTACAAATATCCAATTATATACGTATAAAATATAGGACATATATTATTAATATTTAATTCAAGGATTAATAAGCAATGTTTTAACGTTGTATTTACTATCTATAAATTTGTACGTTGTACCTACCTACCATTTTGTATGGTTATAAAGAATTTAGGTACTGATTTTCTTACGCATTTATAGTAACAACTGTTTCTGGTTTGTGATATGTCCAGAAATAATTAGTAAGGAATATTGTAAGTTTTTGTTTATAGATATTAGGTTTGGCATTATATAAATTCTAAGTGACAACGTTTGCTTCTCAAAATGGCCCATGTCGAACAAATTAAAGAATTAAATAGAAAAAGAGGTAGTTTTAAGGGTCAAGTTACTTGTTTTGTCAATTATTATAACGGTTTAAAAAAGCCTTTGTCGTCTGCGGATGCTAAGGAGTTGCAGTTGCGTTTGGGTAGACTTGAGTCATTGTATGACCGTTTTGACGAGGTACAGTTACATCTTGAGTGTATCGCTGAAGACGTTGATGCGCAGTTTGTCGCTCGCGAGGAATTTAATTCCCATTATTACAAAGCATTAGCGAATGGACAAGAATTGCTGTGTTCGTCTAATGAAGTACAGTCTTTGGGTGATAAAAGCATGGTTAGTAATCGTCAACAGCTCGTTAAGCTCCCTGCTATACATCTTCCCAAATTTAGCGGCTCGTATGATAATTGGCTTGAATTCCGCGATTCCTTCACTAGCCTTATTCATTCGAATGACGACATTGATGATATCAATAAATATCATTATTTACGGGCCTCTTTAGAGTCGTCAGCTGCCGTGGTAATACAATCCATTGAGTTTTCTGCTACTAATTATTCTATAGCATGGAAAACGTTATGTGAAAGGTTTGACAATAAAAGGTTGCTAATACAAAATCATGTCACTGCATTATTCAATATAGAAAATATAACAAAAGAGTCATCTGTAACATTAAAGCGTTTAATTGATCAAATAAAAAAGAACTTACGTTCATTAGAGGCTCTAGGTGAACCTGTTACATATTGGGACACATTATTAATATATATTGTAACTAAGAAATTAGATCAAAAGACTTATAGGGAGTGGGAAGAGTATAAAGGTCGCTTAGATGAGGGGAACTCTAATAATTTTAATGATTTCTTAAGGTTCTTACGTAATCGGGCAGACTTATTAGAAACTTTAGAACTTTCCCACAATACACCCTTAAAATCTATTCCTAAGTTTAAGACTCTGGTCTCAATCCCACATAGTACTAAGTCTGATTTTGACTCTAGTAATGTATGCCCAAAATGTGAAGGAGATCATACATTAGCTACTTGTTCTCAATTTCTTGCACTAAGTAATGAAGACAGACTTAGACTATTGTCTTCCTTTAAGATCTGTTTCAATTGTCTCAAATCAGGTCATTTCGCAAATCAATGCAGAAAGCCTGGTTGTAAAATATGTAAACGCCGTCATAATAGTCTTATACATGTGACTGATTTTCGATCTATTTATAATAACAACCAAACCGTTAATGCCATTCAACCTGATACAGTTAATTATCATCTACATCAACATCATTAAATGCAGGACACACTTTGTCTGCAAATGTGATTTCATCGAAAGAATTCGATGTGCTGTTGTCAACGGCATTAGTTAAATTATATGATAATAATAATAAGGAACATGTCGTACGAGCAGTTTTAGATAGTGGGAGCACATCTTGTATAATGACTGAAAGTTTATGTGCACAATTAAACTTAAATTCTCACCAAGTTGATAAATCTATATTAGGAATTAACAACGTGATTTCACACGTAGGTAAAACTTGTCGTGTTAGCATGAGATCTTTAAATGACAAATATGATTTCGACTTTAATTGCTTTGTTTTACCATCAATTACTAATAATATGCCCAACCATGAGATTGATATTAGTAAATTTAAAATTCCTTCTAATATCTGTTTAGCTGATCCTACGTTTTATAAACCTGCTGCTATTGATTTATTGTTAGGTGCTGATCTCTTTTGGGATTTGTTAGGATCACACAGAATAAAGTTAGGTGACAATAAACCTATACTCTGTGAAACAAAGTTAGGATATATCATCTCTGGGTCAGTTCCTGTTAGTCATATCTCCTTATTATCTAATAATATTAGGTGTAATTCGAATAGAGTTTTAAATGTATGTACACCTGACCACTTCCAAGATAGTGGAATAAAGTTAAAGAGATTTTTGCAATTAAAGGAAATTAATACTCAGTTATCACCCGTTCATTCACGAAAGAACAACAAGAAGTTATGTGAAAATTATTTTGTCCACAATACTTCACTTCTTAATAACAGACGTGTTTCCGTTCGTATTCCATTAAAAGTTAATCTATGTTTATTCTTTTTGCAGCGTAGTTTAAAATATAATCCTAATTTGTATTCCAAACTTATATTAAATAATACAATTAATATATATTATATTATACATGTAAGTAGTTATGTCACATATCTGAATGTCATGAAACTGATTTAAATGATATGTTTTATATCACACTGCACTACAGAATTCGATGTGATCAAAGTACGAATACAAAATTTGGAGTGATCTTTAATGGAAATTGCCCCTGATTATCAGGAGTTTCATTTAATGACCGGCAATTGGTCGATTTGACAGTTTCAGTTAGCTTACTGTCTATATTACATACTTCTTTTGATTTAAGTAAAAGTTCAACCAACAAATTATTAGATCTCAGTTGGTCGACAAATTTAGATAAACTCTTTTTTCTAGTAGGTCAGATTCAACCAAAATATACTATTAAGCATGCTCTACTGTCAAGCATTGCACATTATTTAACCCACTAAGTTTTGTACGTATGATAATTGTACTCTAGGTTGTTGTTACAAAAATATAATACGATGAACCTTTGACCGCAGAGTTTATAAAAGATATTATTAGAATAATCATACGTAATTCTTCATTTATTAGTTCTTCCTTTGTAATTATATTTTATAGATTTTTAACGTTCTTCCAATTATTCGCGGATTATCCAAACCGTAGCTTATGTATTACAATGGATTGATTATTTTAGAAAACAAACCATAGTTTTATTTTTACCTGCGTAATAATTGAGAAGGGTATATGGTAAGGTAAGGTAAGGGTAATGCTTATATAATGTCAGGAGGAATCATCATCACAATAAAATATATCCAGTTCATTACAGTCCACTCATTATTTTACTAAATTATTATTTAATTTTGAGCATCGTAAGTTGATACATGCTAGACGCCAGTTATTTCTCGCGTTCACTAGGGAACCTACTGGTCTTTAGATTATCAGATTTGGCTAGAGCTTACTATCTGCTAAGTGTTCAATGTAACTAAATGGCAGGGAAAATTGTGATCCTGTTTATTGCCACTATAGTGAGTTCTTCCTGGTAGGTTTCCATTTAAAAAGTAAACGTATATTATGCAGGTCTTATCACGTGTCAAGGTCGAGGATGTAGGTTTGTGAAGGTGTACATTGTCATTTTCGTATATTTAGCACAAAGGCTATCCAATTAAAATTAGTAGGGGACTTAACGAGCCATTTTCTTTATATGCGTTGCATTAGTTATCGTTTGGAGGACAGCCTCTTAATATATACTCAAATAACGGTAACTCATTTTTTCGGTAATTCAATGATATATTCAGTTTCTCAAAGCGCAACTGTGACTCGTAAATGAAAGTACAGCTAATGATGGCATAACATTTTATTGTTTTCGGGTTATAGTCCTCATATGGGTGGTGTTTGGGAAGCTAGCGTTCAACCACTAATATTTTATTTGCAAAGAGTGTTGGGCCATTGTACGTACGTTAAGTTAAACACCATTTTAACTCAAAATCAAGCCTTTGTACACTCCCGACCGTTGACTGCGCTCTCATCCGAATCTGCAGATTACACTCCATTCACGCCAAGTCACTTGATTATTAGAAGACCTCTTACTTGTTTACCACTGTCAGATTATCAAGACCGTTGTACCAATCTGTCACGGTACCAATAGCTAGAACAACTTTATCATTAAAATGTTTGGTAAAGATGTAGCAAGTGGTACTGCTGAGTTGCGGTAACAAGTAAAATGGCGATCATACATCATACAAGTGAATAATTTCAAGCTGTACATTGGTCGTGGTAAAAGACGATTAAATGCCACTGATTAAATGAAGATTAAGATGGATGGATCAGCGTTGCGCCTAGTATCCGACGGCATTGCAAGTGTTGCAGAAAACCACAGATCTATTGGCATTATTTGGCGCTCATTCAGCAGTCCGTTACCTGTTTCCTCAGAGTTTGGGTGAAACAAAGTTTCACCGCCCGGGGGCATGTTCACGCCAGAAACACTCTATTAGCAATACTATGCAACATTTATAATTATTGCTAAGAAGATATTTTAGGCGCTTCGTAATTTATAATCTATGTAAATATTAATTTTCATTCTTCATCAAATACACGTCCCGTCAACATCAATTTATGGCATTATTATTTTAAAATACATCAACCAATCAATAATTCCTACAGGTATACTTAAAAAAATAACTGTTAACCAAAGTCTGCATGTTGGAGTGTAGGTAAAGGTTAACTATGGAATTTAGTGGCATTATAATATAATTTCTACTTATTGCAGAGTAAAATATGCCTGTGTTTATAAAATAATAAATCCTATTTTAAGTAATAAAATACAGTAACTAATCTTAGATACATTGTGGCAAATTTTTGTGGCAGAAGTCCGTAAACGGTAAAAATAATTGATGATAACTAACAAATTGACCTACGTGTATATACTACTGTAGTAGGAACTAAACCTTACCGTGTATAGCTAGATGTCCATGAGGTGTGAGGTGAGTTCGGGGATCATGAGTGACTGGTCGATCACCACGCAACCATCGAGCTCTCGGTGCTGGTTCTCCTCTCCAAACACATGCAAGCCGTAATGAATGTCCACATTGTACTCTCGCCCAAACGCCGAATGAGAGTAGTCGGGCTCCAGCTATGAAATCGAATAACATATATTTTTATCGAGAAATAAATATAGTATAATAAAATAATACAAAAGAATAGAAGTAAAAAAGGATTTTTAAAGTTATATCAGCGTGAAATTATTACATGTACATATTTTTTATGTCGTGACCAAATCACAGAATTGATCGGCTTATATGCTTATATGTGCTCATAATATAAAAATAGATCTCCAATAGAAATGAAAATAAACAAAATCAAATTCTAATATATTTCTCTGATAATTATTCTATTATTTGAATTCAGTGTAACGGAGAACGATTGTATTGTCGTATCGAGAATTAATTTGGTTCCCATCAACGAAACAATTAATTTCGAACTCATCAAGTGCAATAAATTCTGATGTCTGATTCATGTCATTTGTATTTTTAAATGCTTGACTATTATTAATTATTATATTATTAAACTAGCTGACCCGCGAAATATCGTCTACTCAACTCCGTTTTCGTAATATTTTTCATTGAAGCTCCACTCCTGTAGGTCGTAACGGGATATTATATAGCCTATAGGCTAACTCAATAATTGGGCATCTAGATGCTATAACCTTTCAATTCAAAGCAGTAGTTCCAGAAATCAGCGCGTTTAATCACAGAAACTCCTGATATTTATAATATTCCTATAGATCAATGCTGCGAATTAGTCTCGGCATATATACCTCTTTGCGTGGTTGTGGCTGGCTGTGGTGCCGACGGTTCTCCTTCGCCAGCTGCAGAGTGTGCGGCCACCCAAGCTTCATAAGTGGCACTTTCTGATAATGAACGTAATTCAGTAGATCCTCCTAGACCTACTGAAGGGTCTCCGTCTTCTGCTTGAACAGTTGTTGTTTGCGGTGGTCTGTCCCTAAAATATATTTTCTATAGAGACGTCCATCTAAAGTAACATTAAGGCCCAAACTAAGGAGAGCTTGCCCAAACTATGGGTACTAAATAACTGACATTACCTACCTAATATAAACATAAATTCAACTAAGTTCGTAGTTAATTTATTGAATGCTTACGAACCTGCCAAGTTCTCGATAGAAAATAGTATAATAGAGAATTGGTCCATTAGGTCGACTTGGAGGTAACCAACTAACTGCTAGAGATGTGACAGATGTCGCTACGACTTTCACTGCCGCTGGAGCACCAGGTACTGAAAATATATGTATAATGAAATAAATTGTTGTAATTAAAATATAAATATTAATGAAATTAACAAAATTTACCGTCTTGTTGTGTGGTACAATGTATAGGATGAGCGGGTACGCCGTCTCCTGCGGCAGTATAAGCTAAAGCTTGCATTGTATAGTTAGTGTGTGGTCTAAGTGCCAACAGTAAGGTCTCAACACCCGCTACACGCTTGACTTCCGCCCCCGCTCCTGTACTTGGGCCGCCGCCACCACGAACTTCCCACTCCAGCCAATCAGTCGCTGCCGACAAACAACTGCCATCACTCAGCTTGGAGTTGCGGACATAATATAATTTTAATCAATAAAAATATTGTAAGAGCTTGCAGATAAACGAACAAACTCATCTGATATATTAATAATTATTTAAATATATAAATTGTATATTATATAAAATAATGAATTGATTTTCTAAAGTATATTTTTATACAGAATGGTAAACAGATTTAGCTCTCATAATGGAAAGTTTTAACCTATATACCTGAACACACTGTGATGACAGCTATCAGACTAAGCTATCATAGAATGAACCTGAGATAAAAACACGTTAACGTTGCCTATCTCAGGGATAATTGGACTCAATAACCAGAGAGACTAATTGGAACCTCACAATTGATAATAAAAAAATGTATGTACTTATTTACAGGATAGATTACGCGTTTGTTTTTTTGGTCTTTGTAATTTCGTCCTTCTTTGTAGAAGGAAGTAGCGAGAGTATGTATGTAGGTATATGAATTTAGAATAGTTTTTACCAAATTCTCTCTAGATCCTTCCACAAAGAAGGATAGATATGGAGAGTAAATAATTAAATATAAGTTATGTTTATAATACTGAACTGACTGTGATCCGGTCGATACAGCAGCTTGTATCCGAGTAGTGCGCCGTGGTGCGCGTGCGCCGGCGGCGGTGACCACTCCACCTTGATACTCTGCGGAGACACCGCCCGGCACCGCACCGCCCGCGGTCCCTCCGACGGTACTACACTCGGGTGCAATGACACCGGTTACTATTACTAAGTACACTATGTTTGCTGAAGCGATTGTAGATGATTTTAATGGCATTATTTGCAAGCACAGTGCTACCCTGCTTTGTTGCTTACTCTATGTAACAGCATTTTGAGCGTGGTATCAGACCATTGAGACTCTTTGCTGCTTCAGAATAGCTCTTCATATGGAAAAATAAATATGCGCCGCAGAAGCGGTCGGGTTTCCGGGGTCAATGTCGCTATTGTATATGAAGAGTTATGCCTATTTGTTGTGTCATATTTATGTTTTCCTAATATGAGATTTAACAAATAATAACTAACATTATAGATAATAATCCGAATTAAACATTTCTATTATTATACGTCTAAAGTGTTCTTAGAACAGATTTTGTAATTGGAATAACAAACAGGCTGACGGTCCACCAAATGGAAAGTAGTTCGTCTATAGAAACGAACATGTGGTGATCGACACATCACGCATTAAGATATCTGAAGAGTCACGTACCATGTACCTTCGTTCCTTGTAATTTTACAGTTTCTACACGGATACCTTTGTATAAAATCCACCACAGAAAGTAAGTTTAAATTTGTGATATCACATTCAGTTAAGGCGTATGAGTATGTATGTAATCTATATAGTGATAAAACCATTTACAACAAAAACTAAAACATATTACCACATACTACAAATAAGAGAATATTACATACTACATATATACACATTTCCCAACTGCCAGTATTATACAAATGATGTAGATGTTCCTTCATGTAGTTAATACATATTACGAAAGATTGTAAGTAAAAACAACTTCCGTTTTGTTACTTACCACTTTCCTGTGTTAACGTATTGACAGGGGCCGTAGCAGGACCTGCACCGGCGCTATTGAAAGCTCTCACGCTTACTGAGTACCTAGCAATGGGATAACAGTAACATAAATATTGTTTATCACAGGATTACCGGAGGTATTTGAATCTATATGTTTCTTTTTCTGCTGTTATGTATAGCGCATATGAAGACTAGAAGAAGGAGATGATAGACGAGTTTAATAACAATTACCTGTATAGATTTAATGTCTTGTGTTCTATTGACTTCTAGTTTAATCTCATTAATCACCAGAATAACGCAAGCGACAAAATAACGCAAAATACGTAGTACCTAGTAGTTCGTAGTAATAATGATATAAAAAGGTATATAAAATGTGAAATGGAAATTACAACCTCTTGAAAAGTTTATAGTTATTCTAAAGTATGAAGAACTAGTTTTGCAGTTTTAAACTTTATCCCTCTTTTACAATTGTATACATCATATAAAGAAATGTTATTCTAATAATTTGATTCATTTCAAAAGACGGTTGTATAATATAGATAGATAGGCTTTGTATGTTTGTCTCAAAAGATTTTGGGACTTACACATGTTTTTTTGTTATAGAATATACCTTATTCTGAAGAAAGAAAATAAAGAAATAAATATGTACCTATAGTTAAAGCAATGTAGATACATCATCAAGAAATTTAATTTAACTGAAGTATACCTTGTATAATGTTCGAGTCCTTCAATGGTATACTTGTTGATTAGTCCCCGAACAGTTGCAAATTCCATGCCCACATTAGCGCCGCCCGCAAGCGAGCCATCCGCAGACGGCCACCACCATACTGTGTAACCCAGCAGTTCACCATTCCAGGACGACGATGGAGGTGCCTGTTAGGAAGTACAGATATATATGGCTATGCTTTTAAAACGAATTCCAAAACACCGGTCTTGGAATTGTAACATGACAATCTATACTAATGTTATATGTACAAAACTGTACAGTCAGTCTATTTGTTTTTTTAACTTTTCACAACTAAATAAGTTGGTAAAATAAGACATTATAAATTTCTAAATGCAAAAGTGAGTCTGTCTCTTTGTTACTCTGTCACAACCAAAAGCCAGAATTTAATATAAATATAGATTACATCACGAGAATGGCACAGAGTATTTTTATTTTTATCTAAATTATTTGGAACTGAAATAGAGGTTGAAAGTTTATGTGTATGAAATTGCAAATATTAACTGAATTTGACGTGGAGATAGATTGAAATACGAGGACGAACAAAGCATCTCATATCATATTTTATAAAAAATGAGTGAAGTCGCATGCAACAGCTACTAAAAATAAAGAAATATTTAGAACATTTTTTAAATCACCTGCCAAGCTAATTCAATAGTGGTAGGCCTTGGTGCGGAAGCACGGAGACTTATCGGCGCCCGGGCAGGGGGTTCATGTAGTGTCAATGCTAATACCGCTCTGGTATGTGTCGATGCGAACTGCGCAGTTACAGTCCTAGCTCGTACTAAGTAGGCAGTAGCAGGTTCCAACCCCGTTATAGTTGCTTCTTCAGCCCTAAATATTTAATACAGCTTATGTAATCTAATCAATGTAACTCTCAATAAAATAATAATAATGGACAAATCACTCACTCTTATGGAGATAAGATCCCAAAATAAGTTTAGTTTGTAGCTTGAGCTGTTGGATACTAAACTACTAATACAAATATTTATCTATACATTTTTTTTGTTTGTTAATATGTATATATAAATAAAAACGCAGAGATCAATAGAAAAAAATATATTCAATACAAATGCATGTATTGTGCGAGAATTATAAATAGTTTTTCATCATCGCGAAGTTTTCTGTCGGCCAGTTTAGGTTTCACTATTTTTTGTTTTACCTCCGGTTAGTCAACCACTAGGTTACAACACTGTAAATAAAACTATTAATAAAAAAAATATTATTATTAAAAAAATAACTTACTCTGAATAAGTATCTACAGTGTGAGTGGATACAGATACGTTCTGTGTATCAGCATCTCTCCAAGAATCAGGCGAGGTAGAGTCATGCCGACGGTATTGAACCACATAGCCCAATACAGGTGAATTACCATCGTATGGTCTACGCCACTGGAGACGCACAGATCTCGATGTGGTCTCCAGTACTCGAAAATTCGCGGGAGGCTCAGGTGGTTCTGTAAGATATAAATACTATTGTGCTCTAACATTTATTTTGAATACGTAAAAATGATTTAGCATCAGCATTAGCATTTATCATACCAATTTTTATTGTGTAAGGACAAGCAAATAAGCTAACAACCCACTTGCTGGTAGGAGGTAATTGTCGTTTATATACATGAACAGCATTATGAAAATTACGTCATCAAATGACACCGCGTCCACTAATGCGTTGCTATTAAGAGGATTAAGACGTTATGACCTACAATCGAAATTCAGCTTACAAAGCTAACTATTTCACTGCTGCAATAATTAATACTAAGGTATGCAGACAATTTTTTACAGTATACTTATAATACTTATATATATATATATATCCAAAACTATTCAGTACAGAGAGAGAGTAAAATGAAATGGGAACGGTAAATAAATGGAACATCCATCACCCAACGGTTCCCAGGTAAACCCATAGAAAACACTTAGTATAATAATAAGTGTAAATTTGTAGTAGGTAAAAATATTGGTAACAAATCCGGAAAACCATAAAAGTCCTATTAATAATAATATTTTTATTATCTAAAGAATATTTTATATAAATATTTTAGATAAAAAAACTTCGTATTTCAATAATGTCTTACCTTGGACAGCCAGATGTACGAAATGATCTGACCGGCCGTATGGGTTGGACGCCTGACATCGATATACGCCAGAGTCTCTTCTATCTGCCCGTTCTATGGCTAATTCACTTCTCAAGCCTTCAGCACTTCGTGTTTCTGATATGCTCATCCTAATGAAGAAATATTTATTAATAGATATACACCTATGTAACAAGTGAACACAACTAAGTTTTCATACATTAGGTACCTAACGTATATTCATCATATTATCTTTATTTTAGCCAATGACATGTCGTACAAACGTACATAAAAATACAAGTAAACGCAGTTATTAAATTCGTATATTTAATATTTGACAATCTTGGAAATCGGGTTATCAATAAAATAAATATATAAATACCTATCATTTGTATGTTTATTTTTAATTCAGTGTACTAGGAATTTACATACCTATTAATTTATTATTTTCAACAGTTTTTGTTTTATGAAATTAGAATGACAAAAATCTGACGACCCAACTGATGGTAAACGCTAACTGTAGCCTATATACATGAACAACACTTAATAATTCATGCATTGCAATTCCAGAGGGCTAAGATGTCATGCCCCTTATACTGTAATTTCACTGCGCTTGTCCTTAAAACCGAAAAACAGCGTACAAAGCAAGCTGCTTGGCGGCTCGAATAGATGAGACTGTCTAAACTTATTAATAAATTTGTCACAGTATAGATGTGTTATCATTACTATTATTATTTCTCTTGTAAGTTATACTTACCGGTAGTCAGACTTGGGTAACGCCCTCCCAGAGTGACTCCACGAGGTGGACAGTGGGCTGTCGCCTCTCGCAACACAAACGAGCCTGATTGTATCTCCCAGTTTCGCCGTCACATTCGCTGACGGCGTCTCGAACCGTGCTGGTTCTACAAAATGGATTCGAATTCTTGGCAACTTTCAGGACATCAGCATAAAATTATTTATTTATACTTATTTTAAGTTACATTTTCTCTTCTATTCGCAATATTTATGTTACATCATTTTTTAAAAATAAATTTATTGTTATAAATTATAGTAAAAGCTTTTGATATATTTCTTCAAAATATTTTGCTATATTAAATTGCGTTGTAAGTAAACTGCTTCGGTTTATCGCTATCCATTTTAATATTAAAAATGCGATATATGTCTGTCTGTATGTTATCTTATTATAACTGACTGGCATAATAAAATTTAACGTGAAAACATATTGTATTATGAGCTCGGATATAGGATACCATTCAAGTAAATAATAAAACAGACAAATTCGTGGGTACAGCATTAAAGTAAGATAGTTCTAAACTGTGAGATAGAGCTGTAAAATAAAGATCAAGATTCATAAATATCTAAATCTAAATCTTCATAAGTCTTTTGATTCGTTTATATTTAACCATTATTGACGGTTTTTACTATTATACTTACATATTATTGACATTACTCGATGTAATGTACCATCTGGGTCTTTAAATCGAGTATACCAGTATAACGTGATAATTATCGTGACTACCACCCAAAATAAAAAGTACACAATTATCATATTTTCATTAAAATACCAAAAGTCCTGTTACGTAATAACATAAAAATAACTGGCAATAAAATCTAAGAATAAATTAGAAAATAATAATTAACACATTTTTTAATCCTTGTATCTATAGAGAACTTTATAGGTATTATCTCGTTCCAAAGACGGTACCCGTGCACAGCTATTGCAGTTATTTGTTCAATGTGTTAACATAAATATATGTAAAATTATATAGTAATACATAGATTTAATTTTAAAAGTTATATCAAGTACTATACGAAATAGCAACTTTTAAATTTAGAATTTCTACTGTCACATCTTGGCATTTTAACGTGCTGACTTTACAAAATGTATTGCAGACTGAGATTGAAAATCTTACAATTTCTGTACACCCAGTTTAGAGTTTTATTCTGTACGTATATGATTGTAAATTGAAATTCTGACAGAGCTTAGAGCTCTTACCATGATCCGTGTTAACAGAAACCGTTTTAGGCATAGTAGATACCGAGTAAGTTTCTAAAACTTAATTATATTCCTGTCACAACTAATTGGATAAAATTGAATATAAAATATTTTTACAGTCTATTTTGTATTTTCTATTGCCATAAAGTTCTCAGTGTACAATAGACTTATCAGAAAGTTAATATTGTAATTAAAACACTGTTATCAAACATTACTGAAATTAATTATAACTTTGGTACCTAATATATACTGTAAATGTCATTGTAGTATATTTTTATAAATCCTACGCATAAAGTTTGATTTTATAATATACTATAATTAAATGAAAACTCTTTATTATTCTAATACCAGACATTAACTATCAAAATACATAAGTAAAATTCTTCTGCTTTATGCGTGTTTGTCAACTCTTTCTAAAAAGACGATGAATTCGGATTTTTACCAGCTGCTGTAATTTCACAATCTTACTACACGCCAGAAATTATAATAACATCCTGACCATCGGAATGAATTGCGATACTCCACCGGGTAATGCCATTTTTTTGCCTTGCACAACCACATTGTCGAATCACCTTCCAGTAATGGTACTTCCGCAGTGCTACGATATTACTAGATATACCGGTGGCGGTACTTATTTACCTTCAAGAGAGCTTCAAGCATCATTTCTATTTCTATGTAAAAAAAAATGCCTACATGTCCTGTAATATTACTATACTAAATAAGTTGCTTCGCCGCTGAAATTGGTGAGACCGTGGCACCCATCCAGACTGTACAAAGTCTAGCTCGGTAAATATTAGTTTGGACATAATTGTATTTATACATACCATTTACATGTATATTTAAAGTTCTAGTGAGCGCAGGTGGCACGCCATTATCGGCACGGCAGCGATATTTTCCGGAATGCTCCGCGCGGGCTGTCTCCAATCTTAACGACCCATTAGTTAGTACCACTGGGTCTGATACACCACCCAGAGTAGTTTCCGTGCTTCCTATGAAATTAGTAATATTTATGTAAAGTAATGTTATTGTCAAGCCGTCTAGTTCTATAGACAGTGCTCGTGAACAAAATTTATGGCAAGTAATTTTGTAAGCGAATAATACTTAGGTAATATTTGACTTAGAATAGTTATCTAGTAAAATGTGTCTGATTTATTGGAAGGATTAGAAGATGATGAATTACATTACAAAAGAATAGATATCGAATAAATCTTTTAGATATAATAAGCTACTTTCTCAGTCGACCTTTTTAAAATAATCTCAATTGATATTTCTTCATTCACAACAATAAAGTATTGATGATGACATCAAGAAATGAATGCTATGACTAGAAATTCTAATTTTAATTTAATTAATAGTGACAGATGTAGTAACTATTTTAATATCCACAATGATATTAAATAAATGACGGTACAATAATCACCGGAAAATTTTGTCCAATAAATTGCAGGCGGCGGGTGTCCCCTCGCTTCACAGCTCACTGTGAGTGAACCGTTCAATAAAACAGCAGCGTCTGAGGGCTCGATTTGCCAATATGGTGGTACTATAAACAAAATCAATCAATAAGAAATTGATTTATAATACACCTATTAGTATAGAAGTTTTGATGTTCGATGAATATGTATGTTACAGTGCAAGCTTATCTTAAGTGATGTTTAAGTCGTTTTTATTTTATTTTCTAGTTTCCATGATATTATTTTCTAACAAAACTTAGTTTGTCCGTAGAGGACAGATTTAAAATTAAATGTTATCGAATCGGAAATATATACTGAACTGGACGGTAGGGTAAAAATTATAATATAAAAAAAATTACGTTAATAAACGGCTAAAAAGTCCTATATGAATAAATGATTTTTCAATTTGAATTTGTGAAATTATCCATCTAAAATTATAAAACGTGACTAACGTAATTTTATTAGCAGTACAGTGCTCGATTGTTACTCTCGTCATACCTTTTATAGCTAACTCGGTAGATGTGTTAGCTTTACCAGCAGTGTTGGTGACAACGCAGCTGTAGATTCCGCTGTGAGCGGCAGTCAAGCTCTTAAATATTAGCATGCTATAGAACTCAGCGCCGCGCTCCTCTACCTGCGACATTATTGCAATGAGTAATTGTACATTCACTATATACGAATCTCTAATGTTTTGTAATATAGTTTCTATGATAACATAACGAGATATTATATAAGTCTATAGACATGGATATTTCAATCAACATCTCTAATGAAGCGGAGTGGAAACTTAACTAGACCTACATAGCGTTCTTCCACAAACTTGTATGTTTCTCACTGCAACAAATACCCATAAAATAACGGTTTGACCTGCAATATATTAGGTAGCTATTGCTAAAGAATAATGCGCACACTAGGTCCAGGCAGATGAAGACGTTCGGATGGCAGGAAAATGGAGACAGGCTCTTGTGAAATATAATAAAACGCAACTCTGTATTAATTAATATATTTCAAGAAATATTCTATAACGTGTGTTGGCATAAATAATTATTTAATATAGAAAAGCGGAGAACAACATGTTTGGTTTTATGATATTTTATTAATCATAACAAAAGACGGCGTGCATATTCTTTTTTGTTATTTTTTCATTCATGTTGGCTTTATTGGCTGCCAGTTATATGTATATTTTAGGACTCCTGCGGGAATATTTATTATTTAACCAATAAGTGACCGATAAAATATAAGTATCTGAAGCCTATCAGTCAAGTAAACCATTAGTATGAGAAAGATAAATTAATATTTAAACGACCTAACCAAACTCAATATATATTACGTAACACTTATACAGTATTTGTTGCTGACGTACTGGCAGCTAGTTTTATACTTTCAAACTTATATATAATATTTTATTTAAAAGAACTTTTATGAATATTTTTACATAGAAAACATTTTTCAATACGTTGTTGGGTCATAACGGTCGATCAAGTATTTATATTTCTATTTTAAGTACTTATCTCTATGTATTAAGAAATAAAGATGTTGTTACGAAATTTTCTATATATAGATTATTTCGTAATAACATCTATATTTTCTATATTATAGATACTATAAATACACATCAAAACCTTGTGTTTATATTATTTATAAGGACCAGAGAATACCCCACGTTTAATTTGAAAAGCTAAAAGAGAAAATATAGTAATACCTAAATATATATTTATGTTATTATTGGAGATACATATAGAATGATATATTATGTGTATTAAATCATAATACACAAGTTATAACAAAAATAATTTACCAATATTTTCTTACCTGTAAAATGCTAGAAATGGGCATTTGATCCTTAAGCCAAGAGAAATAAACGGGCATGTCCCCGGATGTCACACTACAAGTTAATTGCGCACGATCCCCAGACCTCAGTCCTGGAGGAAACACCACCGGGGAGAGTACTGGAGGCGACACTACTGTTACTTGCACCTGATAAGAGGTATTAATCATTGTTTTTGTAGGTATCAATACTGTATTGCATTACATCTACATTTAAATTACTGTTTGTTTGTTTGAAGGAAGGGGAGGCTCTCCATTCAAATACATACATATACTTTCTTTTATTATTGCTTCTATTTTATTAGATAATAATAATATTGTTACTAACATTAAATGAACTAATAATATACACTACTGTTTCTTAAATAATTTATTTTAGACATATTATTATTCCGAAAACCTTTAAAAACTCCGCGCACATTATGTTGCTGTTAATAATAGTCTAGTGTAGATTGGCCTTGCTAACTGCATGCAACTCTCGCATTTGTATTCCATATAGAATCAAATCAAAATCAGGAACACTACATGAAATTATTAGCTATTATAAAAATAGGACGGTTATAATTTTACTTCATTATATACAAACCGGAATACAAGTACAAACGACATTTTATTGCTAAATAGATAGCTAATTATGTTCAAATAATTTATTAATTTGCTAAAAAAAAGTCTATTACCTCTCTCTTTGCCAACTCTCCACCAGGTGTCAGCACTGAACAAGTCCAACTTCCCTTGTCTCGATTGCGGTCCACATTAGCTATAGTTAGCTGTCCGTCAATTTGTTGATATCGAGGATCGGCTCCCACACCACCTTCCCATTTTACAGATCTGTGTTTTGTAATAAAAGGATATCATTATTAGAGAAGTTACATTTTTAAGCTAATGAAGAACATGATGTGAATACATATAAACAACTGATATGAATACATATATAAAGTTTTATTTGTAAATACAGACTTAACATATATAGAAAATACCCAGACCGATACAATCATACTCGAGGAATTGAAGTCGCGACCATCGGATGTAAAGTGGTGTGCTAAACCACTAGACTACCGAGATGGTCATTAAACTATAGATTTAGTAATAAAATATAAAAGAATTACTTTTATAAGAATAAAAAATTAATAAATAAATCATTCTTTAATATACCCATATATACCGAGTTATACTAAATGGAAAAACCTTATCTTTAATTTATGAAAAAGAAGTTACATTACACTAAATGTTATTTGAATTAGTTAATCTGAAAATAAAATATATAATATATATATAAGCCTAGAAGGCGTATTCATTATAACACCTAACGACAAGAAAATAAATAGAAGTAGAGTGTTATTACGAGAATATTTACTTTATTGGAAAACCATAGTAAGGACACCAGATTGTTACTTCCGACCCGGCGACAGCTTTCACGGTATTCATGGCGCGAATATATGGGGAACCTGCGAAATTAAATATTCTTTCAATGCTTTCTGGCAATGCCTAGTGACAGTAAATACCTCAACAAAAATAATTTATATGTATTTCTTATATATCTAAGGTAAAAAAGTGGGTTCAGTCAGTAAAAAATATAAATGTACCTTTACATAACTTTTTAGCTAAATGTCAAATAATACCAATAGACGTTTGAAATAATGCATTATTATTGGATACAATATTGGAACATTCTGAATAGCAATCTACTCTATCATAGCCACTACAAGATTTTGTATAGATGAATATACATTTTGTTTTATAAAGGAAAGAGAGAGAGAGCAGACATTATTACGAGAATCGATTAGAAAAATATTTCACTGTTTGGTACCTTATTCTAGGCATTAATTACTATTATGTTAATTTATATACAAAAAGATAAAGTTATGAGTACGCGGGCGAAGCCGAGACGCGTTGTTAATATAAAAAATATATAAACGTACCATAAACATTGAGTCGCGCTGCATGAGCAACACTGCCATGGGAGTTGGTTGCTCTGCACTCATACCGACCCCCATGCTCAACACGAGCGCCGCTCAATGATAGTGTTGATAAGACGTAGTTACTGCTCGAGCCTATACCCGTCGGTCCATTCTCACGGCCTTCAGTGATGATAGTTCTACAAGAAAAATAAGGCCTCAATTCATACACAATTCTTCTTTGTGTCTCTCACTTAACTCTTGGATGAATATTTTAGTGGATTCCTGGACGTTTTGAAAATACAATTGAACCCGATTGAACCTCGGGTCGTCTTAGTCGTAGTTAATGTATAATTAAAAATAATTAAATAACCCTTAAACATCTCACAGCATCACAGCAACATTCAAAACGAAACTAACCTGGACTTGTGCTAAAATTACTATACAATTCTTGGACATACTTAAAGACATTTTTGTTTACAAATACATATATAATATACAGAAAGAAATATAAATAATTATATTATTTTAAAAAATCAGCACACATACAATAATACAGTAAAATGATGAATATTAAACATTGTAACAAATCGTTAACAAAAAGTGAAAATAAAACAGTAATGACTAGAACTTATAATAATATGATGTTGTCAAGCGGGGATTGCTCGATTGGTTAATATGGATAATTTCAATGTTTATAACAAAGACAACTATTTACCCATGATGCGTGGGAATTGGAAATCCATCCAATGACCACCTAAATCTAGGGGGTGGTTCTCCCATGGCCGAGCATTTCAGGGCAACCTGCGCGCCCGGCTGTACTGCTTGTTCTATGAAAGTATATACCAACTCCGGCCTCGAATCTAAACAATTAATACTTCATATTAATACATTCTATTATAGATTACTAAAATGTTGCATGCCAAATTAATAGAGAAATATGTGGACTACTTTATTAATACTGACATTCTGTTCATACATACCATTATACAGGCAAACAATCTACATATATATAAACACATAAATTTCTAAGAATAGATGATCGTTACGCTTTCATTCACATAAACGGATTCCAATAAAATTTGGTGTACACATAAATCTCTTTGGATGTAGGTTATATTAATCATATCTTTACGAAGAATACTGTTTAAAAAGGAAAGTCTTTTACGGGATTCATGCAGGCTGAGCTGCAGTATTTAGCATTGTCAACTGTCGATGTCATGGTGAACACAATTTAATAAGCAACAGATATATAAAATCATACAAATCTTATAGGGACGACGAGATCTAAAGTCACGGTCTTTGAGTTCTATATCGGGAATGGATAATAAAGCATTAAAAGGCCGAATAAAAAATGGGTAGGTAACATAAATATAGATATATATACATTTAGAGCATCAAAATAAAATGGTAATTTATATTTCTGACTGAATCTACGTCGAAAGAACACCGATATAATCCGAGAGAGTCGCCACGATGGATTCAAAATATATTAAGCGAAATGTGGGCATGTCAAGTGTTCTTTTTACCACAATGTTCATTAGTACATTTCAAGAGCATTATGACCCAGTGTGGTCCGGACGTGTCCAGATCTTGAAGGTTGTACGTTAGAATCGCGTCAACACATCATATGTATTCCTTATGTCCTACACGTTAATAGGCGGCCAAAACGTCCTAAATGAATAAATTGTTTTTTATTTGATTTACATGCTTCTTATAACGTGCACACAGACAGTGGAAGGTGCTATAGATGTCGTGGTTAACTAGAATTATATTTAGTATTGCATTCACCATCACGCCTACAGATGACAATGCCTCTCACTACCCCATCTGGGATAAAAGTCGTAATGATATGTTTATATATGTATAAATATTACATTATAGTTTAAGAAATTCTTACGAATAAATATATTTATTCGTAAGAATTTCTTAAACTATATATATCTACCCTATATAAATCTTACCTGAAGAGCGCTTTTTTAAGCGTTTTCTTTTGAAAGAGCGCTGAGTACTCGTTTTCTTGCTTAATGAGCACCACATACCTGGAAATAAATATGAAATGAATAATTTCAAAGGGAGACTGACTATGTATAGTTTCCTATATGCGTCTGTCTCGCCTATTTTATCAACTTAACACTAACTTACACAGCTGTCTTGCATTACTGAAGAGACTACGCAAGGTAATGTAATTTACGTTAGAATAGAAGGTATTGTGCCGCTGAGCAATATGCGCCGTTATTAAATATATAATTGAATTCATAATCGAAAAACATATTTGATTTTTGGACTAGCAAATAAGATGATAGCGCATATGGTTGATAGTGATAATTGTCATTGTCTGTCTAAATTCTACTACAATTTGTTCTATGTACTTGTCATTGTTTATTAGGTATTTATTTATGTATGGTATACATATATGAATCTATTTATTATATTAGTATGTGTATTGTTTTGACAACCATGTCAACCATTGTTAAGTGCCCTATATTAATTTTTGAAGTATGTGCATTAAAGTTATGTAAATAAGTACATTGTCGCTACTATATCATTAAATTCTCCTTACACTGAAATTTCACTGCTATAGCTTTTTTTTCAGAGCTGAATACTTTACTTTACTTAACCGAAAAAATAAGTGGGACAAATGTATCTTCGCAGACGACTTTGTACAAAGTCTTCTTAGGTAGTGTCTATCAAAATCGAACTGTAGACCTCAATCTTGCTAATCGTGATAATGGACAGCAAGATTATAATGTAAATACATGAAAAGCACGTAATTCAAATAAGTAGTAAGTTTTTACGAGTAAGTATGCAATAAAATTGTGCTATGAGCTCCGTCAGCGTCCTGTGTAGGTACATATATACATAGTACGTGGAATTGAGGTTTCGTTGAAAAATTCACTCAGCTTTTCGTTTTACTATCCGCATTCGTTCGGAATTTATAACGCCGTAAATCGTAAAAGCGGGC
The DNA here is from genome assembly GCF_030625045.1 of Achroia grisella. Lineage (NCBI taxonomy): Eukaryota > Metazoa > Arthropoda > Insecta > Lepidoptera > Pyralidae > Achroia > Achroia grisella. The sequence goes on from NW_026712925.1 coordinate 1,143,517, forward strand.
AAAAAATTTACAGCCATGTACAATCCTGAATTGCCGAGATAAACCGAAGCTCCGATAGCTTTGGCTTATCTTTCACCATAAACAACCTCTATTTAGACATATGTTCAGTATTATAAGTTGTGGTGGTCGCGATATGCTACATAATTAGGTGTGGACTCTGATTTGTACATCCGTCGATTACTTGGCAAAAGGCCTTTTCTATGAATTACTTTCTTTTGTAATTTAATTTAAGTAGACACTTTTATTTCCGTTTTTACCACTTTTTTAATCATATATCGCAGAGGGATAATTCCTAAGAATATGCCAAGCCCCGGTCTAAAAATTCATAAAGTAAGTAAGCACGATTGCAATCTACTATTTTTATTATTTTTACTTCTTAAGCTCAAGCTACAATTTTTAGGAACCGAGAATAGAAATGCTAGCCGAATACGTAGTAGTAAAGCAGGAAAGCAGTATGATGTGATGCAGTCGGTCGTACCTGATATAAGGTGGCTCACATTTGTTATAAATTAATGTGAGAAAAGCCGAGCAGCTCGGCTAGTAAATATATGAAAATATAATAAAACATTAAAGTATATTTTATAGAATAGAAACACGACGTTATTGTTGAATTCGCTAAAGTTCGCTCAACATCCAAGATAATAGGATAAGTTTCTAAGTATTACATTAATCCTGAACATTGTATGTAAACGAGTTCCGTACTTAAAATATTTTCCGAAGAGGAAGTTCCTAGCAGCTGGCATATCTCAATACAAGTTACTACTATTCTAATTTTATACGAACCAAGTTTTGTAGTGGTTTGTATTATTATATTATTACTATAAAGTAAACGTGACAGAAATCTGTTATGTACGTTTCAATTTATTTTTTACATTACCATATTCATAAGTAAATGCCAGTGTCTATATAAAGATGTATTTAAATATATATATTTGTATAAGCTTTGGCCAACAAACATTGTTTTATTTTTTTATTACTCTAAAACGGTGAATAATTTTGAAAAATATGTCAAATTCGTAATACCGCTAGGTTTATTTATTGAAATAAAAAGTCAATATAACAAGATTTGACGTATGGAAAAAGCAAGCTAAGGCAAGTTTCCCTCACACCCCTCCGCCTCCACAAAAAGGGGGGACAACGAAATAAGCCAGGAACTATTCCAATTTGGAAAGTTTCCTTTCGGGCCGACCGCATTGGTTATCCCGAAATGGACTCGAAAAATTGATTTCCGATCTTCGACATCTAAGTTTAAAGTTTAATTAAACTTACTTACTATAAAGTTTAAAGGTGATTCGTGAATGATAAAATAAACATTTATGTGAATATAATTTTATTTTATTTGTTTCATGCAACGTGGCCTAAGTCCTGTATCCCAACTTACACCCAACGGTAATAAATTTTTTAAAGTTTAAATTTTTTAACTTATTTAAGTTCTAATCTAACCGATATTCGGAAAAAAAATATATATCTATAATAAATATATATATATCCCTGATGAATATATATATATATATATATATATTCATCAGGGAATCCATATATTTAACCATATAAAAATCCAGGATACGCTCGCCTGTAGTACCGTGGTACTACATCGTTATGTATTACAATCAAATATACCCAGCGAAATATTGTGCTCACTATGACGTCGATAGTTGACAGTGCTTTTCTGACTAATTCATTCATAATAACAGCCGTGACAGTGTCTTTATTTTACCAAATTGTATCTTTCCAAAATTTATACGCAGAGAATAGAGTATCTATATTTTTATTTAGCTCACAAGCAAAGTGTTAAAGTTGTTTATGAAACGTAAATGAATTTTGGATTGTTTACTTATCAGGATGTTGTATATTATAAACTAAACTAAATTACATATACCTGCCTCAGTTTAACATCAAAAAGCAATGTATCTTCCAAGGCCATCCTGTACGTGCCATATAAGTTTGTGTAGCGTGAAATTGCTTTAGTATCTTAAAGCTAAACAACTTACTAATGCAAACAAGACTTAGAGATAGATTCTTAAAGTGTAGGCTCAGTATGCTAATAATATTATTAAATTTATTTCTATAATATTCATCAACAGTTAAATTATTAAACAATGTACCTGCTATTAAAAAAAATACGTCTTCTTTTTTAGCATGTGGCTGGTTAGTTAAGTATGAGTCTACATGTAACTATCTATGGTAATATCATTTACATGCGGTATTGAAATGTACAAGTATAAGATTTAAATTAGCAATATACCCGTAGATATACATAAAAATGTCGCAACCTTAATACAACAATCAATTAACTAAAAAATATTTTGGTAAATCGACTCTAAAGTTTTAATTTTAAAGTCAAGTTAAAGTTAAATTATATTGTCTCTACCTAACCTATTACAGAGAGTAAATTATTTTTTAAAGTCGTTATCGGTTGAAGGTGAGACAACTCTAATGCTGTTGGGCGCAGCTCGCCTTTACAGCTTCACCGGACGATAGGGGGCGAGTGCAGATGGCACTCCAAATCCGCGAAGGACTTATGGAGCGGCGGAAGGCCAACTCCCGCCTGTCGTACACAACTTTAGTCTGAGGGCACCACTAGGGGTTCGAACCTCAGGCCGTCGTAATATGGGTCTCCGTTTGAATTGGACGGGGGATCGATCGGAGGGGATCATGTACCCATAGAGGCGACGGCGACTGTACACAACTAGTCCGTCAGATTGTTTGTCATTCCGGTTACTGAAAAAGAACGCGATAGCATATCAGCAATATCCAATGCAGTATCTAGATATTGCTCTGATACATAGATATTGCGACTATATACGATGTATATCGCCTAAGACTACACCTAACGCTGTAGGTAGTTGACCCCGTACATTCAGACAGCTGGCCACTATAAATAAGCTGAATACTTCATGCCTTTGTAGGTTCAAACTCCGACTAACATTAGCATGTCAAACAGGCTGCACATAAAAAATTCGAGAGCTAGCCTCTCCGTTTGTAGGTCACCTAACGTGAGTGACTGAGCTATAGATGGAAACCAGGACAAATCTCTCAAATTCAACAGATCCCACATCGCATTTGTATTCGTATTGACCTGCCATATGCTATCCGTAGTTCTGACTGCGAATGTGAGATGATCCGGCACACATATGTCGTGTTACATTAGAATTACAAAGTAACAGATGAGTTTATTTGTTGTATTATCACGAAGGTTGAACAACTTTTCATGAAACGCAATTCTGTAATATATAGTGTACAATGTACTTCGTTCTTTTAAGTATATACTTAAAAATGAGGCAGATAGCAAAAAATTGTACACCATCCATACTATCTAATAATACAAGGACAGATATAAGCTTATGTATATTTTATCTAAAAAAAAAACAATCATTTACTTGGGAGACAACTAGTAAAACTCAATATCCAAGAGAATTCAACTAGCTAAAGTTAAAAAGAGTCTTAAGCCCTGTATTGCGGGTTCAAATCCGGTCATTTACGATCTATCTCATGATAATACATATTCAACTAGTAACAGTTCTACTAACTACAATGATAACACAGGAATATATTAAACACATCTGCATAATGTATGTAGGCACTAAGCAGTAATGAAATATTGTACACTATCAAAGCAACAAACATTTCTAATCTTATCTCTTGAGCTTGAATGATATTTAATCCAACAATATAGAACACCTACTAATTACTGAATTATTATTTAGAACTAGTGGTTTAATACACCGACATATAAAACACAACGATCATAAGTTCAAAAGTTTGAGTAATTATTACATTTTATTCTTCTAAATGATCGACGAAATTAATGAGACATTATATATAAAAAAAATATTATAAATTCCTGCACTAATTGAGCACCCGAGCGCAGTAGGGGGGGGGGGGGGGCTTGACACCTAGTTTTACCTAAATATAGGTATAGATGTATTTTAGAAAATAAAACATGATTTAGCTTACTATTGTCACCAGATAATACTTGCAAGTAAAATATATAGTCATTGACGAAACTAAATTTCAGAAGGAGATAACACTCCTAAGCTTTTACATTTGTATATTCACGCACTAGACTTTAATTAGAAATCTGCTCCATTTGTAATGTTTGTCTAGACCGACACCGTTCTCATTACTCACTGTAAGATTGCTTCCATTTCAAGATTCCCTGATCACAATACAAACTCTGTATATCTATATATTTATATTATGTATCTATTGCCAACACCTACTAGGTATGTATATTATTACATAATACCAAATATTTTTCGTTGAAATAAAAATTAAGCAAGTCTCAAATTATAGCCAACAAACTAACCTGATGGTAAATGGTAACCATTGCAGAACGAAACAGCATCACGAATATATTTTTTTTATATGACAACAACTGACTCGTTGCTATAAGACTTAGAAATATAGACTTAGATATACCATACATCAGAGATACGGCTACTCATGCATTGCCATTCTAGAGAAATTAGATATAAGATAGCTTGAAATTATGGAGACAATTTATTGTAACTAATAAAAAGAAATGTACTAATAAAATTATTTTTTCCTGTAATTTCACTGCCTTATGGTTGGCGGCTGAAATAGGTGAAACCTACACATTTAACAGCTTCCTCGTTCTGGTAGCTGTTATCTGCGTAGATATTTCAGTTCTCATAATAAATTATCTCCATAATTTCAAGCTACATGTCAACCGACGGGTCTGTTTGCACCTACATAAACGAAGTTTATATAGGTCTACTTGTAAGCAGACCCGTGCACAGACATTTTAATTGCAAATCTGATTCCGTTTGAAAAGTTTAACCCGGCCAGTCGGTCGGCAGGGATACCAACCGTATGAGTATCTTTGTACAAATACGAGATTATTGGCCTTTGATACGAGGATATTTGCATCCTCATTCAGATTGCACGAGGTATTGAAGACGATCAAAATACTAATGTTGTACGAGGTTAGAGGGCAAAATTGAGCTAATATATGAGATTTTATTAAATTTATTATCTCTTCGTATAAGGCTAGGTAATAATAATATTCCTAGACATTTCACACAAACCCCTTCTAGTTCCAAGCTAAGCAGTAAGTGTTATGGGTACTAAACAACTGATATTAATACTTAGAAACATTTTATTAAACACATACGTACTTAAGATACATAGATAATAAACAGACCAATAAAATCAAACATACTCATATTGTATGCATGAGTATGCAATGATTGTAACGTGTGAGGAATCGAACCCGCCGATCGTCAAAATAAAAGTTGTGTTCTAAACCACTGGACCACTGAAGCAGTTAATATTAATAACTGGTTTTAGGTTGGCAACCCTGTGGGCCGGTCGGCTCTGCAATACCAACACATACGAATATCTCGACACGTTTGCTTGCCTCAATTTAGGAATGTCCACAAGGTAGCTATTTGCACGAATAATTGTGCAAAAGAAACCCTTTAAACATTTATTGTGTTAAGTTGATGATATTAGCTATAAACGATATTACATAACGTAATTATAAAGTCTCGCACTCGTTAGTTAAATATTGTAATTAAAAAGATAAAATTTTTGTAGTACAATCGAATTTCAATAGTGACAGTTTCAATATAGTATCAGCTGAAGAGTAATAATTTGATTAAAATTGGTTAAATACTACAGAAAATAGAATGATTTGAAAGAGTCATCCGGTCTAAATTCGATCACCTATATTACTTATAATTTTTGTATATCGGTATGTGTATTATATACAAAAGCTATAGATTTTACATACTTTTCTTGTATGTATATATACATATAACATAAACGAATTGGAAAATTGTTTATATTAAAAATTAACACTAAAACTGACTGAGACTACACATAATTGATTCTTTGATTATTATATTAATCTAAAGTTATAAATATAAGTATTATTATTATGAAACATATCATTCTAAAAAATATATCTAATATGCGATGGATTTAGATTATGCATCTACTCAAATTCAGACGGATGAAGTTGTGGTTAACAGTTAATTTATAATACCTTTGGGTTCCATTTAATGTTATAAATAATTAAACACACACACGTGTAAATTATAAAATGATTGATGTGAACATGAAATAGATTTTAGCTATTTTGCATTTATTTTAATGAATAATGTAACAATATTCTATGTGTTATATTTATAGTCCAGCTGAGTGACTTCGTAACCCGTAGAATAATAATAGTTTATAAATTGTTTGTTTTGAAATAAAACAAACACAACATTTTAAGGGAAGCTTACTACAAAATATTAATGAAAATCGCACCCAAATCGATTAAGTCTATTATGAGATTAGCGCGCACAACAGACACCGGTAAACAGACAAAAAATATAATAATCACTTTTTGAGTTTTGTGAGGTATGTATAGTCTCTAAGTAATAGTTTTGGCATATATACATTTTTGTTGTATGTACAGATATATATATATATATATATATATATATATATACTCGTCGCAAATATAGATAGGAATGCCTTAATTCATTTGGCACCAAAGCTTATCACTACTACACTTCGTTAATAGAATTATTTTTATCACGTTAACAACTAACAAGAAACTTAACGGCTGTTCTTTTTAAAATCTATCTGTTTACACTATTGATTTGATGTCTTTAACTAGTGTACAGTACAACTAGAAGTGGTGACAGTTATCACTGTTAATAATGTTACCATATTCACTTACAGTCACCAGTTACTAGTATTACTATCTACAGAGTAATTCCCACATATCATATGTACATATATGTACCAAAGTTCTGTAGATAGATAGAACGCACTGAAACTTAAGATTCAAACACAATCCCAAAGGAAATCTAGCAATGTCTTTGAACCAACGACGATTTAATCAAAAAGGGATGGTATAAGAAATAGATGCACAAATATGTTATATTATATGAACAAAGGGATCTGAACTATACAACATAATAAAAAAAACTTTTAACTAACATGTAGAGACAGATAAATAAATTAAACCTCAGGAATGACAGCACATGAGAGATTCTACAGGCATTATATTAGTACTTACATACAATTATTTTTATACTGCATGCATGTATTTATATTATATAATTATTATGTAATCATATATATTACATTACATTACTCTGTGTTCCTACATATTTCGTTGTAATTATTTTTATACCCTGACCATGAGAGCGCAATTTTAATCATTCCCCGCTTTCATATTAATTTGCCTGAATATAGATGACTACATGTAGCGATAAGGCCATTTTACCTCTGTCTTGCACTTAATATGTTTTTATCTATTTATACATATTAATTTATGCAATTGTATTTTCTATGAGCTAAATAATAGAGTTTTCATTTCATTTTGCATTCTATTCTAATATGCTCGTCGTGTTGCCATATATATATATATATATATATATATATATATAGGTGACCATTATTACATGCCATCAGGTGGGCTATTAGTATATTTTGCATAGCAATTTTATTAAAATAATAGTTATTTGGGATTAAAGAGTAAATACCGATATATTAATCGGTATGACTAATGCCATTCAAATATGTAATTAATAAGTAATATAAGTAATAAATTCACGAAATGTAACAAATATTGATAGTTTATTTATAGTTTATTTTGTATTAGGAATAGTGCAAATGTAGCGGTTAAAAGACTGTTAATTAGTTTCGTTTTTCTCAATAATAAAAATGAAAGTTCCGCAAAACCTACAAAACATCTGATTATAAAAGAGAAAAGATACATGAGAATATAACGAAAATGTCCATGCAGAAAGGTAACATGACCCCAAGGCTTATGTGATAAGAATAAACTAATAAGAATTTTCGCACCAATTTCTTTTGTGCCGACTAGCGGCTGGACCTTATTTTTCTCTCCGACTGAGTACGGAATTTATGAGAGACCCCAAAGCAATAAAATACCTTGCGAGAAAATGAAGGAGAGAATCGCAATATATTTGTTTCTTGGTGGCTAGAGCCTACAGTTTCAGACATCTGCGAGTATAAACCGGTTTATGATATAAATGCACATTTTATTAACTCTAACCATTAACTACGGTACAAGCAACTATAGTTAATTGCAACAATTTCTAATGAAACACCTCGGTTCTGGTATTGGTAAACTATACTCGTATATATGTAGAAAGTGTTTAAGTATAATACATGTAAGTGTTCATATATCGTAGGTATATTTTAGTATAAATTACTGGAAGATTTTTTCGAAATGATAATGATCTCCATTTAATAGACAGACATAAACATCGTATTTGCTTTATATTGGAGACGACATAGAAAACAGATGAAGATTATTTATAAAATTAACAGTAATTATTAAGTATGATTATATGATATATTGAGTACAATTGACCCTAAGTAATATGAATATCCAATACGACCACGTTTTAATTTTGGATACTATTGAATAAATAGTAATAGTGGTTCCGAAATACTTTCGTTAATTGTATTATTACAGCACAGTTTTAGCAATATAACTTTATGTAAGGCTAATACATTTTAAATAGGTTTTTTAGCCTATGCATCACAGACGAAAATAGGTCTTTTCTCTTTAAATACTATTTTAGAAAATTATGAAAATATAAACAAATCAAAAATATTTCTCAGGCTCAATAATGAATTGAATAACTTATAAAATCAAATTCCGAAAAAGATATTTAATATTAAATTATTAATTAAATCATTAAAGGCGATTTTCCAGAAAACTTTCAGATAAACAGTACCTATATAGTTACGCTTGGATATCTTTGTAATCGAACAAGAAAAATATTTATGTTGTCCAACACAAAAGCCTATGAGACAACAAATGTATACAAATGGGCGACAACATACATAGATGTATAAGTTTCAATTCATCAGCGTTTACTTTCCTTTTGTTAATGTATTGCCGTAATATATTATAGGTTTTTATTCTACCTACTAATCTCAAACAGTAATGTATTACAGAAATTCTTTTATACAGTACTAGCGTTTGTTTACGGCTTTGTATGTGGATTAAATATAATTTAAAAAAACTTTTACTATCAGATATTTAATACAAAATAATACCTTTGTCAAAGTTCAGTATCCTGGTCGTATAAGTATTGGCTATGTTGTTGTGTGCGTCAGAACAGATAGTTACGATTTATTAATCTATTTAATAGGTAACTAAGAATTGTGTATTACAAAATTAATTAAAACATAGTAAGTCTGAGCTAATTTTGTAAATATATTAAAGAAATCATACCTGTTTATGATTTGGTTAAAAATTGTATAATAATGAATGAGAACCGTAAATTTTTATGTTGACGTTCAGTTTGGTAGGAGAAAAGTTTTTTCTTTCAGCAAAATGTACAATTTCAGCGATTATTCCCATAGCTATGACAGTTGGCATCTTTGTGTTTCTCTTGCGGCACAACCGGGCCCATAAATAATTCATAAATTCCACCGTGCTATATTGTTTTCGCTAACAAAATACTGCGAATATGCGAATTTATTTCTACGTTACGATTGTATTAGATATACTTCAACAAGTTTTCAGTAGTTTTAATAATTTATAGTCTGAATGATAAACTAAAGGAAGAAGAACAACAAATAATTCTTTGTATGAAACATAAGAAAACGATACAGTAAAGTAGGTCAGGAATGGTAGACGAGTCGAAATAGACCCTTTTGGAGAAAGTTCCTTAATTTGTTGTATCAACAAATGACGACTCGGTCGTAAGAATAGTAAAGTAGTTAGTGCATTAAGAATTATGGATATTTCTAATAATATAATACACCACTAGTCTAATAATTGTAACAACATTTATATTTCAATCGTTTTAGCTTTAAATGTTTCTGATTATTTTGAGATTCTGGTAGGATGGCTTCGAACACATTTGACGACCTCGGTGGTCTAGTGGTTAGCACACCGCTTTACGTCCGATGGTCTCGTGTTTGATTCCTCGCACGGTTTTTCATTTTTTGTATTCATGAGTATGATTGTTTGTATCGGTCTGGGTGTTTTCTATGTATAATATGTATGTATTTACGAAAACAAAAAATATCTATGTACTACAAGTACATATATCAGTTATCAGTTATCTAGTACCCGTAACACAAGCTTTAGCTAGCATAACATGGGACTAGACGGCGCTGTGTAAATTGTCCTGAGATTATTATTATTATTATTTGCATTATAAAAAATCATAAAAAAATTTAAGATTGGAATTACGGAAAATTATTTATTAAAAACAAACAAAACATATTTTTACACCTGACAGTGGTAGTTACTTCACATGGATGATGTCCAGATGAATGTTTTATTACACACTAGACACGTACAGTGGGTAACACTTTCCATTCTCTTCGAGATGATAAATTATTTACCTACATCAAATTTTAAGATGCTTTTAGAATTCAGAGGGCGAACGAAAGTGCACGTTTCTGAGCAGAATTGTTTCATAAGAATTTGGATTGTTTGTATATTAAAAATTACTTAGAAACTCATATAACATGGAGTATATTTTTAGTCCACAGGAGTAAAAACATTATGTGTCTACGACGTTCTTTATGTCTATAGTCCTTTCAGACCTGAATTATTTTTTTACATTCGATGGATTTGATAAATTCCATGTGTCTAAAGTATAATAAGGAGACTACAAAAACAAAAATATTTTAGCCTCAAACTTTTCAAAATGAATTAAGTTTTTATAAGTTAACAAAAAATACAAAATGAAAATATATGTCTTCCAGGGATATACCTATAATGGTTGCCACTTTTCATCAGTTGAGTCGTCAGCATACTTTTGTTCCAGTTAAATATCAATATTGTGTAATAGTTTGATACACGCAGAAATAAAAAAATTAAAATACAAATGTAATATTATTTTTAAAAACAAAAATGTAAATATTTCTTCCAGCAGTGTTGTCATCGTCAATAAATTATAACAAATAATAATCTACAATTTTTCGCAGCATTATTCGTATAACCAATATCCAATATTACATCATATTATGTTGTATCACAGATAACATAATATTTGGTTGTATCTTTGAATGAAAAGTCGATATATAAAAAAATATTGCAGTTACAAATAATGTTACTTTAATTTCATGTTATACGGAATGGCTCCTTGAGAGGGTTTCCACGAGTGTAATAGTATACTTAAAAAAATACTTATGTAATGCTGTATATAGCTATAAAGGACGGTTCCCACATTTCATCAAGTAGTTTGTTTGCCATTTCATTCGTATATAAAAAAAATATTTACAAAGCTCTACGTCGGAAAATATCAGAGCAAAACTTCTCGGGAAAATTGGGTACGCGTACCTAACAAATTCCGAGCTTTACAACTAACAGAATGCCAACAAATACTGTAGTTTAATTTCATGAAACATTTAGAATATTCGTACATATTACAGCAATTTTTTTGATTAATTTATTCTTAGAAAATAGGAAAACATATTTTTTATACGTGATTAATATCCTATGCATCTATTAAACCCTATCACCATATATTATGATTATTAACCCGATTATTAATTGGAAAAAGAAGTAGCAAAATTATTTTTGTTTTGGTGAAGTAGTGTGTATAGAAATACCCACTGGATATGATATCATCTCTTGACAGCGGTCAAAAGAATGTTCTATTTTAATTTATTTTACTCCAACCATATAACTCGAACAAAGTTATTTCGAAACACGATTATGATATCATATGCATCATAATTTTAAAAAGATATCTACTTTATTTTTCTCTATACAGACTTAATTTACTACCTTCGGTAGGTATTGTAGTAAGGCAATGCAGATATTATTGGAGCATATCACGTCATTGTTAGTAAAGGGGTTTAGTAGACCCATCGTTGGCGATATATCCTGTCCACGCAGTTTTTCCTTAAAAATTTGTCAACTATTGTGTGTAATTAATCACAACTATTGTGATTAATTCCCGAAGAATATGCCATGATGGGTTAACTGATCTGACTTCATGTTAATTCTACTATTCTTCACTTGTGTCCAAATGGTGTCTATTCTCAGCTCAGTCGTGTGAAACATTCTGTTATTATTAATAAAAATAGACTTCAATATCAAGTTCTACAGTGATAAATTGAATCAATAAAAAATATTACTTACTATAATTCAAATGTCTGCTAGATACATCTTCATCTAAAGCTTCACAGCCCATCTTCATATTTGTTTTGCTGTTGTGAAACTGGTATTTGTGAGAGGTCCTGCAAAAAAAGGAAGAAATAAATACAACTACGAAATCCAATATTATATTTGAACGAGTGGATAAGTAGACCTTTGCGACAAAAATAAAATACAGGTTTGAATTGATCTCATAAATAATTCAATATTTTTGCGTCAGTTCTTTTCGGTTTCCGATATTGGAAATTGATTGAGTTTTAGTTTAGGATTATCTATCTATTTTAAAGTAAACATTTGACTTATTTCTATAAACGTCCTTTTATAGAAATAAGTCAAATTATTATTAAAGATCTTCTTCATCCGAAGAAGCTTCATTCAACCAATTTTTTGGTAAAAAGCCTCTTTCAATGTTCTCCATTTTATTCTATTTAGGTATCAGTTGATATCCATTATGTAGTAGAGCAGGAATGGATATCAACTGAATTAATGATATACTAGTACCACAGACAACATAATATTACACAGCTAGTAAAAATTGCCAGATATAAATATTATTGTCTTGAAACATGACTTAGGGACACACGTTACTGGGGAGAGGGGGTGGAGGTAGTCAACAAAGTAAAAAAAGAATCAATATACACTATATATGTAGGCTTAATATATATTTAAAATTCTAATCAGCCAATTTAAATTAATCAGTAACTTCATAACTGCCTGTTCGCCACAATACAGTGTCTAAATACTTTTTCTTTGCAACTACAAAAAAATGTCTATAGGTATATAGTGCGTATGACAATAATAGAATTTACTAAAATATATATTATTATATTTGCATGTTCAATGAAAAGAAAGAAAAGGAAGGGAAATGACAATTTTGTGTATTCAACTTGACTTCCACTGTAAATCTCATTGAAAATATGTAATGTATTTATTTTATTTCATTATTTAATATTGCTAAAACGTTACTTAATCATATTAGATCTCTAAGAATATGAACAATATTTATTTTAATTTATATATATCTCCTTATGTTAGACAAAAGTACTAGGTCCAAGGCCGCAACTATACGGTTGTGATACAAACTAAAAATAATAAATCAATGCAAACTCACATTAAAAATAGATGAGACGACAATAGCTATCCAGACAGCGAATGAAACTCTGTCGTTTAGGATCTCAACTTTCAGGTTTAAAATAGTAATACAGTAATTTACCCAAAGGTTCGACCGAGGTAGTTTTTGTAAATAGTTATTTGCGTAGGTACCTCTGCTTCTAACTTCCAAGCTGCTTGATTTGAAAGTCCTGTAACGGTTCTGTAGAGTGAGAGTATACTCATAGGCAGTGTACTTACATGATAAGAGGACATGACAATGTAAGCCTCTGGAACAAGGACTACGTATGAGTGGTATCACGGGTATCACATGATAACGTGATGTCTGTTGTTCATGTATATAGGCGAGCGTTACCGCTTATCATCAACTTGTTTGCCATTCCAATTACATGAAAAAAGGTTAATTATATTTGCAGAAAATTTTTTAAACATGCCTATTTAATATAAGTGAGAAACTCTTAATTTTTCATTATAATCAAACATAACCTTTCCATCCTTAATCACTGTCAGGATCAAGTGCGGAACCCTTATCGACCGACTCACTGGACTGAATTTTTAGGTTCAGTTTAAGCAGATTCGTAGCTATATTTTACCACTTTAGATCGCCAGAGGGTTTCGCTATAGAATCTTAATGTCAAAATTTAAAGTAGATTTGAATTCATAGCTATAAATAGCTAACTAAAAGCATCAAGAATTCGACTATTAACAAAGCATGAATAAGTACCGGTGCAAGTAAAGGAAAATACTAACATTAGACCAAACTCGTCTAGCAAGTGGGAGTAAAAACCTACTGCTTTAAAATGAGATCGATTGTCGTGTTATTATGATAATGATGACAGGTATAACACGATGGCCTTTACAAATTCTTCGCAGTTGCTTCATTTGATATTTTGTATAATATTCCTATTCTTCTTGTAAATAGCTTTCATTTTTTTCTTAAGCAAAATAATGTCTATTAAATATTATTAGTTATATACTGATAATGACTCGTATATAGGTATTCTATTGGTTGAAAGATTTTTTTAATACTGAGTTTTTTTTATAGTTTATATTTTATAAGAAAAGAATAATTAGATATATTAGCTTTTTAAAGTCTTATCATATTTATTTTTATATATTAAGGTAAACGAGTTATAATAAATTGGCTGACCAAATAAATGCCTATAAAATAGCACTTTCATAATAATTTTGAGGCAAAAAGAAAAGAAGACTTTGCACAAACCCTTCTGCATGCATATAATTAGTAGATGTTAAATGTAATGTTTTACTACAAATTTGATCGTTAATTCAAACGATTTTGTAGTAAAACGTTATTATCTCGTCTAGTATTGCAAGTACCCTTATATGCAGGTATTAGCCGCTTACTATCAAAAAGACTGTATAAAACTTATGATTTATTCTCATTCCCATTATACAAAAAATACATATAATTTATTAAATTGGAACTCTATATAAAATTATAATGTACTTCAAATTCTTTTATGTCAGGCACGCATATAATTTTTTTTATCGCGACATAATAATGTGAGTTAGTACATGAGAAAGCTGTGATCAACTCGTCTCGAACGCTATTAAAGTATAGCCTGAAGCTTTATCGGCAAATTGTCGCTGTCCCTGGAGACATGGAAAAGAATTATTGGAGTAACTTGCTATAGCGGAAAAGAGGTAAATGTTGTTAGGAAGCGACTAAACGACTTCTACTACTATATACCTACTACAATATATAGGACGCAATATAATCGGTTAACTTCACTAAGCATCTGACATGATGTCTGTCTTAGCTTATTCTAAATTAAATATACTCCGCGATGCTGCCTTCATGAATGCGAGAAAAAATGTTCAAAAGACTGTATAACGGAATGACTATGTTCAGAGAAGAACGTAAGAGGAAACATATTACGCCGACTCCAAGTGATATGGGATAGGGATGATGATCATGAATTGAAATATCTGAAATCTGAGTTCCAAATTGAAATAGTATTCGTTCGTGAGTAGATTTTGCATGAAAGGGTAACAAAGAAACATTGGTTAATTTTCATGAACTTTAATGATGATAGTTCTAGTAGGTATAACTATGTGAACGTGGCAATTATTTTCCTAATAAAAAAATAATAATCGGAAAGTTATGTATACCTATATTATAGTGTAAAATGTTAAATAGGGGTTAGAAGGGTTTTTTTTCGATAACCTGTAAAATAAATTGGAACCATATAAATGTTTGCTTCATAAACAGTCTAGAAATTATTTTATGAGATAATCCACTTGTCTATTTTTAGCTAAGAACAATAATGTGCAGGATATATACAAGACTTTTAGAAGAAATTAATGTCATCAACAACACTATAGTAAGAGATATAAGAAATTACTACTTGATGAAGACAAAACCTATACAATAGGTGATAGGTAGCTTTATAAATCGCACATGGACTAGTTGACGATCTTATGGCGTATCTTAGACTACATCATCATCATTATCATTAGCCCACTGTAGTTCCCTGCTGGATATAGGCCTCTCCCAAGGGGTACTGGGAACAATCTTCAACCGTTCTCATCCCGTTATTACGCACAACCTTACGTATATCGCCGTTTAGACTTCTAAATATTAAATGTCATTTAAAAAAGTCCCCATCAATCGTTGAAATATATAATTACAGAGAGAATCATTATAAAAATATTGTATATAACAAAATTGAAGTTTATATTAGAAATTTGAATATAATTATTTATATATATAGAAATATCTAAATTTATCAAGTGAGAATTCAATACTGAAACAAATTGAAGAAGACCACAAAAGCTTTACAATTCAAAGATTTGTCCAATATTAAAATGTTTTCATTTGCTGTCTGTTTGATGTATTGAATACAGCAACCGTGCCTTTCAATTACCTCCATAACGACAGGAATTTTGTTCTATAATTCGTATTTCGTCGAAATACTCTGTAATTGTAACTTTGGTTGTAGGTCTATTTTGTATTTGTAATCTTCATAATTAATTTACAAAAACAAGACTTTATAAAATCGTCGACGTTGGTAACTCAGTTGTCCTATTTCAGTTGTAAGCTGTGTTTCATATATTTCATACATAAGGCAGTTAAAGTATAGGATAAGGAGCAATCATGCTTCTTATCTTGTATCTATCTTAGACCTACGGAATGGGTGGCTTATGAGTTATAAGTGATATCATGGGCGTTACATGATAACGTGATGTCCATAGTGTGCAAAAAGATGCTGTTTGAATCAATGACAAAATACCGCACACGTTCACTCATATAAAATCGAAATGGAAGGTAAGTTATAACCGTCGCCTATATACATGGACTACGAATATCACGTTATCATATGACATCGTATGATATCATACGTGCATTGCCATTCCGGATATATAATATGCTATGCCACGTATCTTGCAATTTCACTGCCTTATCTAAGTCTTAAACCGAAACATAGCTTACAAATTAAGCTGCTTGGCCGCTAAAATAAGCGAGACAAAGGTACCTACGCCAACGACTTTTTTTTTAAGTCTACCTTTATAAAAATGTTAAGACAATGATTTAGCAGATTTATGATCCGTAACAAAATAAATCCTCAACAAAAATAAATCTGCAATGAAATCTCGCCAATATTTCATTTCAACCAATATTTCAAACGCTACGATAAATAATTGTAGTGTATTTAATACAGTGTAGACTACACAGAAGTTATATCTACTCATTTCTGTGTTGTATATGAATGTAATATGATTTAAACTATGATTGTAATATAATTTTGTTGCACGTTTCATATATTCAGAATAGATATATATTGCTGAAAATAATATTTAATATTTTGCAACAGATAAAGTAGGAATATAATAATTTTTGGGTAAAATAATATTAATTTTCAATCCATAGCTATGTTCTCGAGTCGTTTTCTTTTAATAACTTTCCTCAAACAAAAGGCCAGGACATTGTTATTTTTTCCATTACATATTGAATATTGGTGCAACTATATTTTATAAATAAAATAGTCTAATAGTTGCGTCATAAGTCATAGTAATAGTCTATTATGAAAATAAAGCCCTTTTCCGTACGCCTTTTATGTTATTTTATTCAGCCCTTCTCGAACCTCCCTCCAAATCAAGTAATGGAAAGAAAACATTAAACCGAGGTTACTTTTAGGAGCCCATGTTAAGAAAATATATAAACACATCTACGTACTATACGTACATGTGCAAACACGACACATTACGAACAATGCAAACATCAAGTGATTCTTATAAGTAAATGTTTCAATTAAGTTAAATACATTAGTTGTGTTATTATAGGATAAGATTTATTTATATACCAAATTTCATTCAAATCATTTAAGGATTGAACAAATAAAACCTAATAATTATTGTATAACCTAATATATTATAATGATGGGAATCAATAGAAAATAGGTGAACTGGACTAGGCTAATCCTATTATATTTATTCTCTCTGGTTACAAAAACAAACACGTTTTAGTAATACGATCCTTTGTGGTTCTCTTTCTATTATTTATAATTACAAATATGAATTTATCGAATGAATAAATGTTTATTTACTCCATATTGGCATTTGCACAAAGCGGATCTTATATAAATCATTGAAATAACTGAACAAATAAAACAGTATAAAAGCCGGACATTGAATTATGAACGCAATACTTAATTAAATAAGTGAAGATACAAACCAAATAGTTATAAATCTACCTTTATTCTTTAGTTTTTTCTAATGAATAATTTTGTACAACTTGATCTAATAGCAATAAAATATACTTATGTGGTGAAAACAATTAGAAGGTCTATGTATTACAGATTAATAGTTAATAGGCTTATACAAAGTTGCAAGGTACCTACAGATAAAGTTGTCTGCTGGGTGAGACACGAAAATTAGAGTAAGAAGTGGGTCAAAGTCGAGCTGGGGTCGTCGGCCCTGCCGGCGTCGAGTATCTAAAGTAATTACGTAACGAGGATGTCGCGACGAGGCCCCACCCCACAGAGCGAACTCCAATCTAAAACCACCCTTATAAGACACAAAATCGCTCACCCCAACTCCGACAAACTCGTTGTTATGACTGTCTGAGCTTTCCTTTATGGGGAAATGTCGAGTTGGAAATACAGGATAAACTTTAATCTCCTCAAAACAAATGTCGGCCATGTATTACTTATTTCTCGAATGATAAATGTTCTTTGTATGCAAAAGGTGTTACTCACTGTAGTCCCGCTTCGATGAGCTTGCATTTTATTGACGTTTCGCATGTAAACCCATTCTTCTCTTCCAATATCTTGACGAAGCCTGTGAACAAAAAGCGAATTTATGTATTACGAACACATTTTTCTATGATCTTGAATAGAAAAGAATGACCTATTTAACCTAATAAAAAGTGACAATGCCATGCACTAAAATGATGTGACTAGAGCATAAAGTTCTCTCAACTCCTAATATTATTTAACATAATTTTAGTCTAGGAAATTGAAATCTAAATTAATTTAATTATTTTCCAAAGATTTTTAGGTAACTAGAATGTCATATAATGCAACAGTCCACCTGATGGTAAGTGGTAACGGATACCAATATACATGAACAGTACAACAGATATCATTGTATCATGTTAAGTTAGTGATATCCGTAATTCCTGAGAACTAAAACCTAATGGCTTTGCATTCTGCAATTTACTGATAAATCTGACATTTGAAACCGAAACATAGTTTCTAAAGTAAGACATACGACGAGAGATGTAGCTAAGACAGAGGCATCCATGCAGACAACTGTTGTACAAAGTCAACCGCATTGGAGGTACTGTACGGGTATGTCAATAATCGAATCTATTTCATTAGTATCTCAAACAACGACTTATTGACATTGTATCGGTGGCGTTTCATTAGGTTAATTCAATTTAGGATTACTACCCTCTGTCATAACATATTTGAGAAGGGATACAATTTTACGGTCGCATATTTCAAATATTTTATTAATTTTGCATGTGTGTGTCAGGTGTGGTGGGTATGCCTGTAGGGGAGTACAGTATAAAGCAAATTCATTTATATTTTCGGGCGCGCGCAATAAAATCAATACTCTGAACTTTCAGGAGTACAGTGACCTAGTCATGCGCTTCATTCGAATAAGGTCATATATGGGATAAACTATATGGTAGCGGGCAAAATAAAGTGCCCGCTATTGATGACTATCAATTTCACGTACTTTAAACGCGTTTTCTGTTTCCGTGTACATATATATATATATGCGATAATCTATAACTATATTATCTATAGTAATGTTATAATCTTAGGTTACTTCTTAACTGTTGATGTTGTTAATTGTTACTGATTTTGCCTCACGTTACACCTAATAGAAGTGAAATTGCAATGAAAAATGCTGCAAAAATAAGCAAAGCTGCGCGGTCAGGTAGTGTATAAGACTAGCATGTGTTATATTTTTCATAGCGCCTTATTTTATACAATACTATCATTTTATTTTTGCTGATACAAAAAATATTTAGATATATATTCGTAATATAGAATAAAACTTTTCATTGCGATTTAAATTTATTTTTAATTACGTAGATGAAAATTGTGAATACATTGAAGTTTTTAAATTGTTTATTTCATAGTTGTACAACACACACAACTTCGAAAGTAAGTGCAAATAAAAATGTTTCTCTTTTAAAATGTAATAATGTTTGCTTTTTCATAAAATAAATAAAAAATCGATCTAACTTGAATTATACATTGAATACAGAACGAGTGGTTTGTTTAAACCACAGTATTTAGCGTTTTATTATTACCGCCTATCCCAACAGATGATAATAAAGATACATCATTATCTCCTGTTGGAATAGAATGCAACAATTCTATATTACATAAATATAATAACGATAAAGCCATTTATTCAGCATATGTAATGCTGTACTAGTATTAGTATTTACAATAATGTTTACTAGAAAACTTAAAAGCTAAAATATACTGGTAACGCTGAATGTGACTCCCACTCAGCATTTATATTGTAGAATAACTAAGTTATATCAGAGTGCTGATTTCAATGGGACACCAGACAAGAGGCAGCGTACGTACATATGATAACGAAGTAAATAAAATTTACCATTAAGCCCATTTTGTAAATACGTACGACAAACAAAATTCTCTAAACAGCTATAAAATATCGAAAATCCATAATCACTAGACCTTATTCAATAATGGGATAGAAAATGGGCCATTAAAATATAAAAGACTAGGCAACTAAAGCCTGCCCACTTGAAAAACGATAAAAATCCATTTCGAATGCGCATATTTTCCTGTAAGCCGACGCTCCGCGGCCGAGACAAAGGCCTGTGAAATTACTGTCTTGCTTTTAAATGCGGGAATGAGTCTCACTGTCTCATCCCCCTCAAAGCTTTGCGTTGAATCTGTGGTACCGCGCGTTGTTGTTGTGTATACAGCAGGGATGCCAACGTACGAAGTTCCTTGTACAAATACGGGATTTTTGGCTTTTATTCAATCATCAGGACATTTTCATCCTCGTACAAAAAACGATATTCTGACGTACGAAAGTCGATCAAAATACATTCAAGTTACGATGTTAAATAGCTAAATTGAGATTTGATTATATTTACTTGTACGAGGATTTGTTGTGTTTTAAGTGTTTTAAGGTTGGCAACCCTGATATACAGGTTGCAATCTATTTGAATTTTAGATATGTTACACCATGATCATACTCGTGCCTTGATGAATCGTTCTTTGTCGGAATATGGCGACAATCGACTTTTTTAATTAAGAGCATGAGTGCTGATGAAAATATGTTTCTTTATACAGGAGATTCTCTTTATGAGGTTCATATGAGATCCATATATCTTGAATTGGTACTAATAGTTATTGGTTGCGCCATATAACATTACATTTTTGTTTATCATTGTATAATTATTATTAGTAATAGTTTGTTCAAATAAATAATTTAGCGTGGTACGAAACGTTAATTTTCTAAGGATTGGCACTACACTAATTCCTTTATCCTCTCCTATTCCCGCACATACCTTTGTTTTAAGTGCGAGCGAGAAGATTCGCTTGTATCGAAAGTGACATATCGCGCTCGCGCGACGCTGAAGTTGACATTGAATTCCCGCCTTGATCGCGCTTAAGATCAAGTTTTTTTGTAATTCGTGATAATTACTAAACATTTTAATCCACCGCATCGCTCTAGTGTGTTTAAGACCATTGTGTTTGTGCCATTGTTGTGAAGCAAGTAGCTGGGACCTGGAGACACCGATAGCCGCCGCACTGCAACCTACAATTCAAAGGTACTGTGCCTCCTTCCTTACCAGAACTGTCTTTCTTTGTGTTCCATCCTCACAAGCAGTTCTCAATCACCAACCTAACAGTGTATCGTGTCAATCCACGTACCCGTCAGATTATTTAGATACAGTCCACTTAAATCAAAATCAAACAATATTTATTTCACCCGCGCCGCCATTATTTTAGTGGTCCTTCGAGCCGGATATTGTAATTATTTGGTTAAACCACCCTAGATATTTTATTTCTAGGTATATTTCGTACAAACGCATACAATTAATTTGTATTTTACTACATCATTTTCTTTATTTCGTTATATCGATGTTTCTAGAATCTCGTAGGTACATGTAGGTACAACTACCTGATAGGTTCATATCAAATTCTGTGTCAACTCAATTTCGCATCGTAAGTAATAGTAGGTATTTACGATTTGTTGTAATACTCCCGCATTGTTTTAACCTAACTATAGGTAAAACAACTTTATTTTTGTAGTCACCGCATTTATATTCGTAGTTATCAATTACTTTCGCGCCATTGTAGGTAGTCTATCTACCTACATATTGATATCCTCAGGCCCCCTTAGGGTAGGCTGAGACGCATACGATATTATAGCTTAATATTATCGCTTTCTACCGGTCTACTATTGAATAGGTTAGCGGCATAGACTTTGAATTTAGTTCGCTGTAATAAACAAGACATTGCTTACGCTGTAATAAACAGACATCGCTTTGTTTAATATAAATATTTGACAGATTCCTATCACGAGTACGTTGTGGTTTATTATTTCCTATTTTAATTGTAAGTACATTGTGTACTGCCGGCTCTCGTTGCCCGCATCGCACCGCATTGCACCGCACCGCACCGCACCGCACCGCACGTAACTTGTGTAGGTATTTATCTGTTCTCCACCGCACCGCTTTCTTATATATTTATTAGTACAAACAAGTTTTTGTATTTATAGGTTGTTCATCATGTCGGATGTCAATCAGTTACCCCTGTTACTCGCTAAAAAGGATTTAATGTTTTCTCGCATACAAAGTATTACAGATAGGACTCATAATCTTTCTAGTGAATATGAAAGAGAAACATTCTTGTGTGAGATCGAAACAGTTGACAAATTACGCTCGGATTTCGAAACTATGTTAGATAAAATAAATACTTTAGAATCTAAATTGAATCCTAAATATGTTTTTAATTATCAACCGCTAATGGCATTTGATGATTTGTATTGCCGTATAAAACGAGCCGCAAGATCGCTAGAGGTACCGCCTGATGTCAAACATCATCAGCATAATAGGGATGAGGACAGGCCTCGTCTGCCCCCCCTACCAATTCCGGAATACTCAGGAGATCTGAAATCCTGGTCTTTATTCTATACAGCTTACAAAAGCATAGTTCATGACAATCCTAGATTGTCAGATTCGGAAAAATTACATTATTTGATGGGTAAACTGACAGGTAAAGCTCGTTCTGTATTTGCCGGTATAAACCCTTGTTCTGAAAATTATAAGGTCATTTTAGATGCTTTAATTAGTAAGTATGAAGATAAGAGACTGCTCGCATCATCATACCTAGATCAAATATTCGAAATGAAGCCCTTTCATTCATCAAATATAAATAATTTAGAACAATTTCTCGATAAATTCGCAACTTCAGTATCCGCGTTAAATAACTTAAAAATTAATAATCTTTCGGATTTTATATTTTTGTATACCGCGTTAAAGAAATTAGATTCCGAAACCGCCCGCGCTTTCGAACTAGATAAACGGGGATCCGACATCCCATCTTTCGATACATTAGTGTCATTTGTGCGCGATCACATTAAAATATTGCAACGCACTTCTTCAAGCAACCAAGAAGTTACTAAGAAAGTTGTCGATCGTCGTATGGATGCGGCATCGAAAGTTATGCAACATAAATCTACATACTCTTATACTACAACCGCTAATCCGCAGCCTAAGTGCTCATTGTGTAACATACAACATGAACATTTATATAAATGTCCAGGTTTTCGAAATTTAACGCCTAATGATCGATTCCGATTTGTTAAATCTAATTCTTACTGTATTAATTGTCTAAGTAAAAATCACCGTGTATTTAATTGTAACTCAAATAGTCGATGTCACAAATGTGACTCAAAACATCATACTATGCTCCACTTTGAGCATAGTAATGCCACCTCCACCGCGAACATACTCAGTGGTAGTTTGGTCACAGCGACTACGTCACGCGCAGTGGATCTATCGTCGCACTCGTCGCACACGCAGCCCGCTGTTGGTGGCGGCGGCGGCGGCCGACCGGCTCCTTGCACGGACCGCGCCCCGCACTCACCCCCGCCGACACCCGTCGTATCCCGCGCATCGGAAGACGTAGCATTATGCACGTTATCAGACAATGTTAATAAAAATATGCCTCGCGTACCTACTACCGTATTGTTAGCCACCGCTCGTGTTTTAATGATCGATAGAGACGGTAACGAACATTATATTAGAGCATTATTGGACAGTGCTTCTCAAAGTAATTTTGTAACTAGGGATTGTTGTAATCGCTTGGGATTGCAATGTATACAGAATACAACCTTTTCGATTAAAGGTATAGGAGGGACAACAAAGGCCACACAGGGTTCTGTACATATAAAATTCTTTTCACGGTTTAATCGTAATATTAAATTTGATATGGAAACCTTAGTTGTAGATAAAATAACCGAACGTTTACCGACTGTTAGTGTCGATATTTCATTATTTTCAAATTTTAAAAATTTGCCTTTAGCCGATGATAGTTACGCTACTCCTGGGAACATTGACATGTTAATCGGTCCCGTAAGGTTAAAGGTCAACCCGCATACGTCTCGCCGTATGCTATTGAGACCGTATTTGGCTTTGTTATTGTAGGTTCAGCTCCCGCTAGATCAAATACCGATACTTCCGTGTCTAATATGTTAGATAATTGTAATTACACTACCACCGCGCATTGTTGTGTTACCGAACCCACGATGGAATCCGTTCTATGTAGATTCTGGGAAATGGAAGAGGTGAATGTTGCACCGATTCTCAGCCCGGACGACAAGGAGTGTGAAGCTATTTATGCTGGCACTACCACTCGCGAGGACGACGGTCGTTATACCGTCGCGCTTCCCTTCAAGGGTAATGCACATTCTCTTGGCGACTCGCGTCGATTAGCCGAGAAATGTTTCTTTTGTCTCGAACGCAAAATGCAGGCTTCGCCTGAACTCAAGCAAGCCTATGATGACGTCATTACGGAGTATTTAGATAAGAGTTATATTTCACCCGCACCCGTTAATGATGATAGTAATGCTCCTTCGTATATAATACCGCACCATGGAGTTATTCGAAAAGATAAACTCACGTCTAAATTGCGCGTCGTACTCAATGCTAGCGCTAAAACTAGCACGTCCGTATCTCTCAACGATCTTCTTTATAATGGACAGAATTTACAACGCAATTTATTTGATATTATAGTTAACTTCAGATTATTTTCAGTAGCTCTCTCTGCCGATATTAGGCAAATGTTTCTTTGCATTCGTATTCGAGAGAGTGACCGCAGATTTCAACGCATATTGTATAGATTTTCGCCTGACGAACCTCTCCAGGTTTATCAGTTTAATCGCGTTTGTTTTGGACTCAAATCGAGTCCGTTTCTTGCACTGCGTACTATTAAGCAGTTAGCCACCGACGAAGGCGAATCGTTCCCAAAAGCTAAGGAAGCGGTTCACACCGGTCTGTACATGGATGATTTAGTATATTGTCTAGATAGTGAAGATGAGGCTATCGTCACAGCTGCTGAGATCATCTCACTCATGAAGGCCGGACAATTTGATCTTGTCAAATGGACGAGCAATTCGCAAGTAGTTTTAAATTCCATTCCGTCAACACATCGACTTTCGTCGGTCGTAGAATTCGATGTGTCTGATACGCATAAAATTCTGGGTCTGTGCTGGTCTCCTAGCTCTGATTTATTTAGTTTAAAAATTTGCACGCCCGCTGTAAAGTGTACAAAACGCACCAGTTTATCTTGTGTCGCAAGAGTGTGGGCTGTAATGGGTTTCGTAGCACCCGTTATATTATTTGCCAAACTTCTTGTCAAAGAGTTATGGTTATGCAACTGCGATTGGGACGACGTCCCCCCTGAAGTTATCGTCAGACAATGGTCACGTTTCAGGGATGAGCTCCCCAGTCTAGATCAAATTAAATTACCGCGCCATGTTGACATCACAAAACGCAGTGTGGTGAACATCATTGGCTTCGCAGACGCTAGTGAAAAGGCTTATGGTGCTGTTGTGTACTTCCACGTCGAGAATGATGGTGTGAGTACTGTGCATCTTATAAGTGCAAAATCTAAGGTTGCACCCCGCAAGGTCGTGTCGTTGGCCCGACTCGAACTTTGCGCAGCGCTTTTGCTCGCTAATTTAATTAATAATATTGTTACCGCTGTTAACAATCGCTATCCAATTAATGCGATACACGCATTTTCTGATTCAACAGTTGCTTTATGTTGGATCCACGCATCTCCCCACAGGTGGGATACTTTTGTCGCAAATAGAGTTTCTAAAATTCAATCTCTGCTTTCACCGCATAATTTTTATCACGTGTCTGGTTCGGACAATCCAGCCGACTGTCTATCGCGAGGGCTTACTCCTGCCCAAATAATTCACCACCCCCTATGGTTCAACGGCCCGCAGTGGGCTAAATCCACCTTTTCGGAATGGCCAGTCACCGCTTTCAATCCTTCTGCTGTTATGGACCCGCCTGAGGAGAAGAAACTCTCCTTTGTTACTCGTACACCGCCAGAAGAATCTGTTTTCATCGCTCTGGCAAATCGCTTTTCTTCTTGGTCCAAGCTTCTTCGCTGCGTAGTTTATGTCTGTCGTTTCGCAAAATTATTAACACCCGCACATATTTTAAATTTTACTCCGTTGAAATATTTGCCCGCCGCAGAAATAGCTGACAGTTCTTTGATTTCACGCCACGCATTATTAGACAGATTAGTGCAAACGTTCTGGAAGCGATGGAGAGCGGAGTACCTGCACACATTACAATCTCGCGAAAAATGGAATACACCCGTCAATCAGATTACTGTCGGAACTGTTGTAATTGTACGTACTGAAAACGCGCCACCACTTCATTGGCCTTTAGGGGTTATTGAAGAGGTCTTTCCGGCTTCTGACGGCGTAATTCGAGTTGTTCGTGTAAAAACTGCAACCGGCTCTTATTTGCGCCCGGTTGTACGTCTGTGCCCCTTACCTAGACATTAGTTTTAGTTAATACGAGTTCTAGGTTAAGGTTTAGTTTATTTTAAGTTTCTATTTTTACTTTGAAGGCGTCCCTTCAAGGCGGGGGGAATGGTTGCGCCATATAACATTACATTTTTGTTTATCATTGTATAATTATTATTAGTAATAGTTTGTTCAAATAAATAATTTAGCGTGGTACGAAACGTTAATTTTCTAAGGATTGGCACTACACTAATTCCTTTATCCTCTCCTATTCCCGCACATACCTTTGTTTTAAGTGCGAGCGAGAAGATTCGCTTGTATCGAAAGTGACATATCGCGCTCGCGCGACGCTGAAGTTGACATTGAATTCCCGCCTTGATCGCGCTTAAGATCAAGTTTTTTTGTAATTCGTGATAATTACTAAACATTTTAATCCACCGCATCGCTCTAGTGTGTTTAAGACCATTGTGTTTGTGCCATTGTTGTGAAGCAAGTAGCTGGGACCTGGAGACACCGATAGCCGCCGCACTGCAACCTACAATTCAAAGGTACTGTGCCTCCTTCCTTACCAGAACTGTCTTTCTTTGTGTTCCATCCTCACAAGCAGTTCTCAATCACCAACCTAACAGTGTATCGTGTCAATCCACGTACCCGTCAGATTATTTAGATACAGTCCACTTAAATCAAAATCAAACAATATTTATTTCACCCGCGCCGCCAGTTATAGTGTTTTCGATTTGGAACTATTTTAAAAAGTACTATATTTATCTATACATTTGTTTAAATAATATTAATAGAAAATAATAAAAACGTCAAAATAATCTTATAAAAACTGCCATCTTTTTCGTACACTAATTCCATTCAGATATCTGTACCCTAAACATACGTATAAATCCTTTAATTCACTATTCTCACTCCTTTTCATTCAGATATTTCGTCTACAAAGTTAAAGGACAGACTAAATAGGATTAACCTAGTATTGGAATCAATAGAGATATTTTAATATAATATTTTACTATGACAGTATATACGTAATTATAATTAAGTATCATATGGAACTCTGGATTCCAAAATGATGCATGAAATGAAACATATGCCGTTTGATACTTAAAGTTGAGTTATACTACGCCTTAAAGTACGGTGTAAGTGACAGGCATTACTTATGAAGACTCACTCAACACAATAACTGATTGTGAGAAAAGTGTTAAAATGTCAGCTGTCATTCACACCATGGTACAGTGCCCAAA
The DNA here is from genome assembly GCF_030625045.1 of Achroia grisella. Lineage (NCBI taxonomy): Eukaryota > Metazoa > Arthropoda > Insecta > Lepidoptera > Pyralidae > Achroia > Achroia grisella. The sequence goes on from NW_026712925.1 coordinate 1,171,522, forward strand.
GTATAATTGTAAAGAGAAACATAATTTCAGCCAGTATGAAATGGAAGAAAAAGTATACTTATGTATGTATACTAATTTGAAAGTGTAGTGTAATTTAAAAGTATAATCATAAATATATGATCTATCTTGATACTAAATTAATTACCTTGAATTTATTATTTTATAACAACGTAAGTTGTTGTTATGTAAAATGCAATGGTAATAACATTAAAATACTATTTCTTTTCATGAATGTCGTTACCTCATCAATTGCCGTTCTTAATAACCAAAATACATAAACAAACGGAGGACATTACAAATTGTATAACACATATCAATAAATTTAAATGGTACTAAGTTATTCAATGGAAAGCAAGCGTTACTAACTTTCAAGGTTCTGGTGTTATTGCCACTTCTAAACTTTCAGACAAATAGTCAAAAACGGCTACAATATTATTACCAACATAAAAGAACTGTTTACGCCAGACTTCCTCCTAACTGAAATATAAAAAGTCTCGGTTGGCGAAAAGAAACTCAATAAGCACAATTTTAGAACAAGTCTGAGAGTGGCGAAGTTTAGCAATAAATCGCAGTGGAGTACCGTGATCTCGAAGTAAACTCTACGAAATAGTTTTAGTGTCCCAAGAGGCAAATTAAAACTAATCGCACCAGAATGTAGTGTGTAGTGAAACGTGTAGTTTAACGTGATCTGAATACTTGGCCGGGTTTTGAACCTCAAATGTAAATATAATACGGGACGGGATGAAAACAACACGCTTGAAAAGTCCATTAGTTGGAAAAAACACATGAGTTTTTTACTGCGAACGGACTGGCCACTCTTGGTGAATTTAAAATGGAGCTTGCCGCTTTGAATGTCGGCATCTTCCCATTTATAGGATGTGTTGCCGCAAGACAAAACCCCCGGGAATTACTCGTGTTGTTCAAATACGAGACGGGGCGTAATATCTGTTCTCTTTGAAAACTAGAAAACCTTAGAAACGAACAAAACAGGAATGCAGTTCACTTTTACAGCAGGCGAGAAAATTTTAAGTATTTACGGCTTTACTGAATTGCTATGTTTGGAAAGTGGTTATTTATAGCAAACTTCTATTTTAAAACATAGTCAAATTTAATATTTCGTTTCTATTCTACATATATAAATTTATATAATATTTATGCATATTCTTTAATACATAAGTTCGATAGAATGATTCCATTGTCCACAAGAACGAATACTCTGTTTGTTACCCCTTTTAAGATACACCTTTTTGAACATCAACAAGACATAACCATAGAACACAAGTACACAATAGACCACAAATGCAACCTTAAACGGCTACATTTGAGCTTTACATTTAATGTTATGCAGTTTATTTTATTCTAACGTCATGTAGTCTACAGCGCTCGTGAGTACAATTGTAATACATTTAACAAAGTCAAGCTTACTGAAATCTATACAACTTGATTAGACAAGATCCAAATAATATAAATATATGTTTCCCTTCGGATCTATAGGAGAGTAAAAATTATATACAATATAATGCAGTGGTATAAATAACGATAGTAAAAATCAAGGCACGTGATTATGAATGCTTTATAATTATGACCAGTTCTAAAGAATAACTGTATGTAGTAATAGTTATTCTATGCTATTACTATACATCACTCGAATTTGTGTCTTGTACGTTTACCGAGCTCAGAGCAATAAAATAAATATATTATCATAACAATAACGCTAACGCGCTGACGGCCTTAGCGATCTCGTGGTTTAGCACAGTCCTTTTCTTTTGATTGTCGCAGTTCGATTCATCATAGAACACAAAATATTATGTTCGTGAGTATGATTGTTTGCATTGATCTGGGTGTTTATGTATAGGTCAGGTATTTAAGTATGTATATTTATCAGTTTTCTAGTACCCATAACACAAGCTCTGCTTAGCTTGGTAATAGATGGCGCTGTGTAAATTGTCTTGGGTTATTATTTTAATTACAAAAAGTTTTTATCGTTTATCTCAATAATGGAATATACCGAATAGAAAATAAGACTACACCTAAAACAGCAGCAGTAACAAATGATAATGCAAACAATGAAAAACGTAGCTTCTGTATTCATCTCTCATTTGTCGTGGGCCGGAGAGACAGTCGGCAATGGAGACAAAGTGAGGCGAATTGCGGGATCCCACCCTAATGCTACGGCCGGCTCTTGCCTGCCCATTGTACTTGAAGCCTCACAAACAAGATGTTTTATGAACCTACATTAGGGGGCAATGGATCGAATTAGGCCGGTAATTTGTCGTATTGTGGTGGCTTTAGTGGAACCACCGAACAATGCTTATTTCGTTGCACTAAGTACCAATTTTTCTTTTATCTGTACAGACGAATTAAATTAGAAATTGACTTTGAATTACTTCTATCTTAATTATGTATCTTACCTGTGAAATTTTATATTGATTTATTGAGATAACTAATCAATATAAAATTTGTGTTGTTTGATGGAAGTACAAAATAACAAGCTTCTATGATTTATGAAAGATCTTGTCGACTCATACAACTTTGAGAACGCACATGAGTCTTCTTAAACAACCTACTAATCTGTAATAATGTATATTGCTTACTTGCGCCCCACCCCAAATTTGCACAAGTATTTAACAAAATATTACACAATCATAAATATCTATTGCATCCGTTCATCAGGGATAACGTAAGATTAGTAAAAGAATTTTTCAAATTGGTCCAGTAGTTTCAGAGATTATATAATGCAAACAAACAAATAATCTGTCATTTTTTCTTTATAATATTAGTACATATTTTAAAATTTATATTTATAAAATGCAAGTCAAAATAGAATACAATTTCTATTTTTATTATACATATTTTTTGCCTTTTCTCTTGCTTAATTCACTTTTGTAACTCGTCTCATGGAAACAAGCATATCTTAATTTCTCCATCACAAAATAAACCATCTATAAAATTAATATTTATTTTATATTTCAATTACAACTTGATAACAGTTGTTACATTAACGTAATAACTTAATTTTCAGTTTTCGTAGAACAGAAATATTCCTATATAAAAAAGCTATTTCATTACTTTGTGTTATATTAAAATTTGTCGAAGTTATTATGGCTCGCGGCATGATGATGATATAACGTTATTTAAAACAAACTTTGTATCAGAATGTTAACTTACTCATATTCCGACGCCCTGGTACGTCTTCGCTGACGTTAACAGGAGAACTTGCGCTGTAAATAACAAAAGTTTGTGTAAAACATTTTTAACTTAAAAGACGTACGTGATCGAACGCTATTGGATATGAACACGTTGCATAGTAATAAATTATTTTGTTTTCCGAAATACATAGAAAGTACTATCAGCGGCTGCACTTTGTCTGCCTATTTTCAAAAACACTATGGCTAAAATATAAACATAAGCATCCCAAATTTCAAATTCAATATTAAATAATTTCTGATATTTATAATATTTTTTGTGTTTTCTTTAAACAATAAAGAGATTCACATTCTTCAATTGTCTACTACATCATCATACTACATACTTTATAAAAAAATATCACATTGAGTTGAATTTTGAATTCTTGTAATATTTTTATTATGTGTTTAAAAAAAACGGTAACCTCTAAATAAAGAGAATTGGAAATTTTCTAATGGATGTAAATTACTCCGTCTAATTTTCCACACTCAGAATATGTTTAAATGTATCTTGAAAGCCAGGCATAAGAGCTACGAGTTGTTCATAACACTTGATATTAAAGTAATGTATTTTATTGCAATTACGTAGGTTTTACCTTAAAGACTTCGATGCGTCTGTATTCTTGTGTCCTTGAGATTTTTCGAAGCATTCATAATGAATAATTATTTTTCTTCTTTTCATGAGCACAGTCCACGTGTGACCACTCGGTTTGTTCATACCTATGGAAAATAAAAATATTAGAAAATATAATGCGTCACATGAATAACAAATATTATAATATAAATAACGACATATTCTTCGATAAATAAATTAAGCAGAGTATCCAAGTATAGTAGTAAGTAGTATCCAAGATTCATTTATACTCATCTTTAGGCATCAGGCTTCTATTGTCAGACATAAATTTAGTAGATAAATATAAAACCAACAAAGTCAAAGTTAGCCTCTGTTATTCTAGTTTAAAATTTATACAATAAAAAAAAATACTTGTCAAAGTGTGGTACCCATAATAAAAGATTCAAATTTGTGCCCGTAGCCTTAAGAGCCATTATTAACCTATAAAGTACTTATACCGTCTTTGCTCTCATAATATAATGAAATGTTATTATTTGATTCATTACTGGAATGGAATTGTAAGTTAAAAAATAATAACAAATTCAATAATCATAGTAAAAACTACGTTGCGAATAATTCATAATACAATTATATACCTAATAATGATGAAGCACATTCTAAAGCAAAATTATCCATTAATAAATGTAATAAAATAATTGCTTGTTTTTCCTAAATAAAATAAATAAAAAATCTTCTATAAATCTGAAACCGAATTACAGTTATTTTAGGAAAAGAAAGGTCTGTATTTAGATTATGATTGGCTCCCACGGGTAATCTAACATATTTCCATATACCGCTGAAATATGTAACTGTAATATTCCATTGGAATGAATTTAGGAAATACATATATTACATAACTTTTGTCCTATTAAGTTATAGTTTAATAAACTATGATGACCTTAATAGAACAAAATTTTCCAATTTCATAACAATTTAGAAACTCTCACTTCGTAAAGGTCAAATATGATCAAAAAACTTTCAGACTTAGAACATTAGTGACTGCATTAGAGACTTTATTCAGTATTATCATAAGGTTATTTTAGTTATTGTAAACTTTTATGTATTAAAAAGCCTGTATAAATACCAAGTACGCATTTACCACCCATGAGAGTATGTGAATCTTTTATAATTTTATATTATATTTCATAAGTTACCAAGTTATATTGCTATGAAATGTAAACAGACAAACATGTCAAAGTAACTGATACACATATAAGAGACATAACACGTCTCTTATATGTGTAACTTCAAGAATTGTCGCACTGGAAATTTTCGTATGAAAAATAACCCGAAAAAAGTCGGTTCCCGTATAGAGTTGGCGTCGATAATTCGGCTGTCAGTGGCGATCAACTTTTGGCCTATTATCCGATCGAGCGTCACGTCAGAGCCCAATATAGACACTCTGTGCACCCTCGTCAACCCTGACGGCAGCTGTCGTTATTCCTTGCCGCTTATATGACATGAAGACATAGATTTACGGTTTTATTTATTCCTGGAATTCAAATAAGGCACTCCGTTGGCCTATGATATTACATTGTTATTTTCTATCTGTTGCTATAAATATTATATACAGCTATTATAAAGTCTTCAATTCAATCATTCTACTACTCATTCGGAAAGCATATATAGTATTTCATCGCAAGAAAAAAGTGCAGGGAACGTGGATATGTTTCTCTTAAATAAATGTTGTTCAGCATTACATATTTAGGATTTTGTGTGAATAGCAACAATATTTGTAAAATCTTGAAACTGACATTATGTAATGTAAATATTTTGTTAGAAGCATAAGAATACTTTATTTCAACAATATTAAATATATATAATTATTCGTATACAACTACACTAGCTACACTACACACTAACTACACGGAATCTTATCTATGATCACGGGTTTACCCGTGATCATGGCCGTTGCAACACTGCCGAAATATCGGGAACTTAACAAAAATAAAACGTGGTAAGATCTCGTGATTTACTAATTATACTTATAAATAATGACCGCGTCAAACTTAAAACAGTATATTATAGATGTATACGAATAAATATATCAATTATTGACTATATAAATCAAAATATTAGAAACTATTTTTATTACTAACATTTAATATATCTTTTTAATAAATTGTTCTAATTTTAAAACAATTTTCTTAATGTGTTGAAATAAATGAATACCAAATCAATGTATAATTTTATCCTTTGTTACATTTACAAATTACGAGTGTATTTACGCAATAAAGGTTTTCACCCGGTCATAATTTATACAAATCTCTAAAGAAAACGGATTTGGACAGCAAAATAAATTTTCCACAGTAAACTTTACAAATGGTGATCCGATAGCTTTTTTGGCTTTACAAAAAACGATAGCAATTAAATAAGTACCTAACCTTTTTCGATTCCTTACGTATAGTCTAGAAAAGAGGTGTTCATTCAACAACCTACCATCGCAATTAAATTTGGAAACGAATTGGATCGGGTTGTGGAAGTGGAAGCGGCATTGCCGAAGTGTTCAACAAATAGTCTATTCAATTTATTTCAATCGCACACACTTAATGAGATACGTTTCGAAACGAATACCATACAAATAAACTTGTTTAAATTGTTTTATTGTGTGTCGCACGAATGTACTGTGAGTTTGTAATTCTATATTATTAAATTTACATGTAGGTACGATAATGATTTTGAGAATATGTTATTACGCTGTGAGAGTTTTAGGTTTTGTACAGTATTATAGACTGGCGTTATAATGAATGGGATGCGTTACGTAACATACCTACTAGAATTATAAAACTGTCGTATATTGTACCGAACTTATTATTATTATATATTGCGGACAGAAGTAATCACAATTAAATGTTCCATAGAATACAGTTTACAATTTGCTATATTCTGCGATGTATGAATAATCATTGTTAGCAATCATCCTAATGAATACAAAGCGATTTACTACGTCATAACGAATCACAATATAGGAGGTATTCTATGGATGTGGTACGGTACAGCCATCATTATATGACCATAACCTAGAGAAAGTAGATAACTTAGACCTTTCCCTATATTCTATGCCACCTATATTATGCTAAATGTCATGACGATTAATCGAGCCGGAAAAATAGAAGAAAGAAAAAAGAAAGACATAAGGAAGAGAGGTATCACAACTTATCTTATATAACTATACTCAATACTCAATACTCAATATTTATTGCATTCCATAATATTACAGTGAAAGATGTTTATAATACGTTTTCGATCATTATGGACCCTGTTAGGGCACGCAAACATAACATTATTATTACTATTATTATAAATAGTTATAACATATAATTTAATATTATTCATCCAGTTATACATTGTAATATACATTAATTAAATGTTACATAAAAACTAAAATACATCATTCAAATAATCACTTACATTATAATATTGTTTTTTACATAGTAAATCCTTTAAGTATTTTATAAATAGGCTATTCTTATTTAAAGTTCTTATAGAAGTTGGGAGTTGGTTAAATATTTTAATAGACGATACCAAGGGGCCACTAGAATGTAATTTGAGACGAGAGGTGGGTAATTGTATTTTTTTATTATTACGCAACGCGTAATTATAGTCTGTGTCTTCTCGCAACTTGTACAGTTCCGGATATTTTTTTACAAATTTACACACTTCCAAAATATAGATGCAAGGCAGGGTGAGTATATTATTATAAAATAAGGTTTAAATGTTCTTATGTTAAATATTATTCGTATTAATCGAGTACGGAAAAATGTTCCCCCACATAACCACCCCATAACTGACCCTTGCATGTGAAAACCCATAATTGGTGGAAAGGGCATTACAGACGTCTGTAGTCCTTTTCACTTCCCGAAGAGAATAAACGAAACTAGACATTTTTGTTTTTATCTTTTGTATGTGTGCTTTCCAATGTATATGGGTATCTATTACTAAACCTAGAAGTGTAAATTCATTAGCTGTTTCTATTGTGATGTTGTTAAATTTAAAGTTTATATTTAGGGGTTGTTTTTGATATGGATGAAAGCTGATGATTTTAGTTTTTGAAAAGTTAATAACTAGATTATGTAGATTCATCCAATTTACTATTTTTTCCATAATTTTCTGTAATTTATCGTTTAAATCAATGTTAATATCATATGAAGTCAAAAGTGACACATCATCCGCAAACAATACGCACAGTTCGTCTATAATTTTTGGCAGATCGTTTATATATATTAAGAACCATCCAATTAGGTATACCACTTGATCTTATAGTTTGTATTTGTTTAGTGTATAATTTATTTCTACAAATTACTGCCAAAACGATTGAAACCATTCATGAGTTTTTCCTCTAATGCCAATTCCATATAATTTATTCAGTAATATATTGAACTGTACTCTGTCATAAGCTTTGGACATATCTAGTAATATACCTATAGCATATTTTTTGTCATTTATGATATTGAGAATCTCCTGTATATATTTGAATATTGCTAAGGTTGTGGATCGATTTTTACGAAAACCATTTTGAGAGTCATGAAAGATATTATATTTTTCGCAAAATTTATAGACGCGTACACACATGGCTTTTTCGAAAATTTTATTTTCGAAAAAGCCATGTGTGTTTTACTCTATACCTAAAGGGAATTGTATAACTATTCTACACTTATACAATTCCCTTTAGGTATAGAGTCAGTTAAATTTTAATCTACTACGAATCAGAAACGATGCTTGCTTCCTCTTTAGTAACAACAATAGTCTACACATATCGTATATATTATACTTATAACTGTTCGATATTTTCTATGTACGAATTGACGCGCAGGTATAAATCATAGGTACTCACCTAGTTCCCCCTCAAACGGGTAGTTATTACCTCCTCCCACCCGCCGACATCTGCAGAAAAAAATCACAATAAGCATATTGAATATCTACTCATTCGTAACGCTTGCTGTTTATGAATTAGTAATTTGTTGAGGGATTTTTATATGTAAATTGGTCAAGATTGGATCAAACATGCTGACGATCCACCTGATGGTAAGCGATATATCGTAGCTAGCACATATACATGAATAGCACTACGGATATTACGTTAACATATAACAACCGTGATACCACTCACATCTACATCACACATCACACACATCTACTGCACATTCTAGAGGACTAACATAACAATCCTATTATCTTATGCTGTAATTTCACTAATCTGTACCCTACAACCGAAACATAGCTTACAAAGAAAGCTACTTGACCGTTATATAGTTCTGAATATATGTAGAACAAATGTCCCTAAATTAAAGAAATATATTGTTGACTACTCTATACAAGTTTACTAAAATAATGTACTAAAATATCAATACACAGTACTTAATACTGTATGGCGACGAAGATGCTAAACACCTGTCACGTGGGATTTGAATATGCTCGGTAAAATATATACAACAGTTAACAGTCGACAAAATGTCCCAGACTACCCTATCCCATGGGATTAATGATGCGGGGAGCAGTGACAGTTTATATAGTCGGTAAAACGCGTGGATGTCATTCTGGATTTTCCACCGACTTGCTAATTCTTCGAGACTGAAAATGCTATCCGAATATTGCTGTAGCATTATTAAAATAATGTGCATAAATATAAAGATTATTTAATTTCTCTCTTATCTTGTTTAAGTTTAATATTTGCCGTCGTAGGTCCTGTTTGGAATAAATAAAGATTTTTTTTATCTGAGATAAGTCTAATTGAAAAGAAAAACAAGCTGACAGCTCAGGTGTCTACTAGATTTTCTTTCACAAAAAATACTACTATATTTTATCAAGATTAGTGTCGAATCAAAGTCCCAAATCAAATCCGTTCAATTTAAATAGAGTCATCTGAAATGTTGAGTTCATCTTGTTCATAGAAATGTATATTATACGATATAACAAATACGTTTCATTTTAACATTTTCACTATTGCAAACGTCATCATTTTCGAATTAATCTTTTGAAAGTATGATAACAGTAATTGTGGAAATTTAAGTTAGCATATCCAATTCATTCAGTACATTTCCAACCACTATAAAACATCAATGAAGCACCTAACAAGTACACTTTAAGAACACAATACATCCCCGCTTCATACTATGAACCTACCATGTACCTCTTAGCGGCACTGTCAAGCATCAGCTTGAACTGCGTTAGGTGCGGTCAACTCATTTTTCAACAATATTCACCTTTATGTATACTGACAGAAGAATACGGGCTGAAGTGTGCCCTTTTAAAGAGACACTGTCGTGGAGTACTTTGTAATCCTTATATTCCTTTAGTGTGAGACATAATCTCAAAAAGTATTGCTTTTATTATGAATCTTCACTCTGCTATATTCCATTTTTATTTGCAAATACTACTACAATTAATATTATAAAGACTAACGTCACCAATGACTAAATCTGATATTGGAGATAAAAGACAGCCTACGTACGTCCTATACATATTTTCACTTCGAATTTGATAATGATTCTCGTTTTCATTTATAATATCAGTATGGATTTATTTATACGCAATTCGAATATTTGTTTAAAATATTAAGATTCAAAATATTTCTAACTCAGTCATGTTAAAAAAGGATGCGAAATGGTGGACGGAATTTTATACACATGCCTGTGTATGTGTATAAAACAATGAACCATGACTAAATTACTAATTACATACAAGTATTACGGCAATATCAAAGAACACAAGTATATAAATAAATTGATACGGTTCTTGTTCCGTTATCCCGCTTTTATAATATATACCTATACAAATTTAAAAAACCCTCAAAAATTTTAAAAAAGTGTGTATATATAGATATAGCAAGAATTAGGGTCTTAAGTCTCCACTATATTCCCATTATAAGATATAATTTTCAATTGAACGAATTTCCATTATTCAATTTCGCAAGAATTAAGAAAAATCTCCTTAACAATATCGGTGTCGACATTAATACCTGTATTTTTACGCGAATAAGAGCAGTCGTATTAATTCCATTTTTCCATTAGTACATAATGTATTTCTCACAATAAATTCCGTTGTTAACTCGGCAAATAGGAACTGTGTATTGTTCATAAGACCGCGTCAAAATATCGACAGGAATGATGGATGACGCAGCCAGAAATCCATGGAATACTTAATGGCGTCGAGCCGGCAATTTATCATACACTGATTATTTTCGATTTCCCTTTGATATTGGTGTACACGTAAAGGAATACATATCTCAGTACTAAACTAGGACATGTACAATTAATAAGTGATAAGGAAAATATTAACTTACATGGTAGAGAGAATTAACTTTGTATAGGTAATAATTATTTGATTTGAACACGACATAGCGATAAAACATGAATTTATCCACAACCTTTCAGATTACACTGCTGACCTGCTAGCATATACCATTAGAGTAGGGATCGACATCATACCATACATACCAAGATACCATACATGCCATACATATCAATGATATAGCATATACCATATAGCAGGCGGGATCACCATACACAAAAAAGATTAATATTTAGCAAGTAGGAAAAATATTACGAAACCAAAAAAGATGGGTGAAAATCCTAATATCTTTTATAAGTCTTTGTTTTATTATTATTTATATATCATAAATGGTAATAAAAACAGTAAAATACCAACATTCATTCTTCATACCTACTGTTCTAATTTTTAGCAGCACCAATCTTTACTACATAGTATATATGAATAATAAATCTACTTACTAATTTTAATTATATATATATATAGTTCGCTTCTGAAAAAAACTAGTGGATATAAATGTATAAATAACAAATGTATCCTCGCTGCCTGCTTTTGTAGATATATTTATGTTATACCCTCGTGGGGAATCAGCAAGGGAATGTGCAATTTTCCACGCCGTTCTCGCCTTTTTTGCCGCTACATGCAATATCGTTCAAAAGTAATAGGGGACTGACACTCCCATAATATTTTATATGAGACAGCATAAAGTCTAATCTGCTTATTATTATTTCCATAGCATTCCATAATAATATATACATTATGACTTGAAAGGGCAAGTTCACATAAGAACCAACTGATAATTATGAAAATGATCAATTTTATCAAAGAAATACAGTTGGAAATAAATGTAAAGGATAGACACCAATAATGACACAAATTGTTGTATTAATACTATCACATTTTATATAAATACATACATTATATGTATTACACGTGTGTCTTTGTTTGTACAAACTATTTCACTCATCTCCTGAATATTTTTTAAAATAAAAAATAACCTATTTTAATCTTCATCAATCTATTTTTACGTCATTAATATCTGTTTAATACAGATAGTTGATGACGTGTCTGTCTAATTTCTAATTATACACCTAATAGGTTTTGAATGGATTAAAATCTATGACGTGACAACCTGACTTGCAGTTATACACCTAACTGCATCTGAAAGGGTTAAAATCAATCCTGAAAACGAAGTAAATATTAGAAAAACACTTGAATTATTCTTTGCAGTATTTTCTTTCCAAAGTAATGTTGGCAAGCCACATTTGTAATACAGTAGGGCGAGAATGAGAACGAGTTGCTTTGAAGATAAGTGTCGCCGTAAAAACAGGCGCGCTATGTTAGCCTGGGCACGTGAAAGGAATGTCGAATGAATGGATGACAATGCATACATGAAGTTGATGTCGAAAAATGCATTCTTGAATTATACATTTACTACGTACTATATTTATATATATGGATGAATATTGAACACTGAACGATATTAAAATCGCTTCAGTATCGCTTGATTGTACGTTTAATGTTGAGGCGTGTCAAAGGTATTTTAAATATGAATGGACTTCATAACGATATTGAAATTACTGAAGTGGTGTTGAAGGATAATTAGACACATCGTGTACTATTAAATGTATGACAATGTAGAAAGATCTACCTATACCTTCGATGTACATATACCTTTAAGGGTCGGTCTTCTTTTAGAATAGTTTTTTATTGTTTATATTAAAAAAATACTCTGCTATTCAGTCCACTTGGATTTTGCCTACAAAGCTACATATAATATTGCCATAAAGCTTTTGTAAACTGTGCTTTAGTTGTAGATTGAGATTAGGCAATAAAAAAATTATAAGATAAGAGGCATGATTTCTTATTAACATATTTGTACATGACATCCTTGATACAATTTATGTACATATATGTGCAAGAACTGCGCTTGACCATCGAATGAGCCGTGAGCTTGTTTGAATTCCAGTCATAATTCACTCGATAATACAATAAAATGCTTACGTAGGTACCATGATAAAACATAAAACTGTTAGTCTTCCACGAAAACTCGGGAAATGTTCGGAAAATCTCATATTTTCTAATATACAGGTAGCGAGCAGGTATGTAAATTGTAGAGTTTAGGCTAAAATGTGAAGTTATGTCTGTGCATCAGTTTAAATCATTTAGTTCAACGCAGTACTTGTAGGTAATTTTTACTTGACGGCCTCAGGTTTAACATGCACTTTACTTCTAGTGATTGTAGGTTTGAAACCTAGGTACAAACATTGTTATTCATTATTATGATTGTTTGTATGGTCGGGTTTTTACTATATATATTTTATTTAGAATAAGAGTGTATTTAAGTATGTATTTTTATCACTTGTCTAGATGACGTCGTGTGAATTGTCCATAGTTTATATTATTATTATAATTAGGTACCGTGGTAGTGTAGTGTGGCTTTTTACGAAGCGTTTGCGACAGTAATATCTCACCTATCTAGAAGTTGTGTTTCAACAGGTTACTTTAGTACTCCAGAACGGTAACAAAAACTAATTATGACCAGTTTCACATGATAACGTGATATCTATGGAGCTATTAATATATATAGAATTGCCACTTACCATCAGGAGGTATTTTAGCAATACTACAGTCATGAGGCTGCTGTTTGGCATTCTAGTTACTTGGAAAACAGTTCTTAGAGTGAAAAAGATGTTCTTCAAATCTATTTGAGATGAAATTGGAAAGAGTTATTTTTGATACCCATAGAATGAATATATATTCTTAAAATCTTTTTGAGACCAAATTGGAAGGAATTACTTTTGATGCCCCATAAAATTTAATCACGTGTTCATCCACTAAATAACAATAAATATGCAGAAAATGCAGCAATAGAATAACAACCCAAAACTTTGTCAAGCAGCACTACACATCCTATGTGGTTGTAGCCCATTCACGTATAAACGAAATTTATAAATATACGAATAATTTTGGAAAGTATACACTCTATCCTGAGGAGACAAAAACAATCGCTCCTAAGAATATTATTCAATTCTTGTCCCTCACGGGTAGGCAGCGTAGGTAACTTTAAAAAAGGGAGAAGACAATAGATCTAAAAAAAAAGTCCAAAACAGTGACAGAGATGGTAATTACTAAATACTAAATAAAAAATATTCTTAAGTTCATTAATTATTTATAATTGGAAATTGTTACGGCCTGTTTCTTATTGTCAATACAGGGCGGTAATGATGGATGGCCGTCGAACAATAACAGACGTTCATCAATTTATCACGGACCGACACTACATAATACATACTGATATACACGTTGAAGCCACAGCTGCTGTAACTTATTGTTTATATTAGGTACTTGCGTACTGTTTTGTATTTATAATAAAAAAATAAACAATAGTAAAAAGGTACTGTATGAAATAAAAAAGTACCTACTTAGGTAATTTTTCATTTTAGGCTTAAAGTTATTTTTTTATTTTCTGCAGTACCTTTTTTTATATTTTTATTAATTAATTATTAACAAAAGAGAATTCGTTACAGTCATGGCTGATATAATTTCTCATAATGAATAGATATATTTGTTCTGTGCGGAAATCGAGCCATTGAAGTAAGGTAAGGCAATGCGCTAAACTATTGTACTAGACCACAAAGTTCGTTGTTCATTATATAGTTGCATTATGGCTCATATTTATAACATATTGTGTTCAAAATATAATCCCGTATAGTACCGTAATCTATCTTTCAAAAGCGCTTGAAATCCAATTCAGCTCGTTCAATGTGCAAGCTAACTGGAATTCCGGACGAAAACTGTTTACCCTCGCGGCTGGCTGTCCAAACGCAGAGAATTTTAAATCAACTTTTTGCTTACGATAATAAATAAAGACTTTTAAATTTAGGTCTTTTACTAGTAGACTTTATAACGTATGTTTTTATTAGTAAGTATAATAATGAACAAGCGGAATGTGACTGATAATGGAAAGTCAGAACTGTTACTTGTCAACAAGAACAATATCACAGATATCAAGTTATGTGAGGACCGTAATAACCACAGAAACAGAGCTTACAAAACAAGGAAATAGGTGAGATAAAGTTACCCATACTTGACTTTGTATAAAGTATATGTCGGCAGTATAATTGTAAACCTTGTCTATTTAGAAGTATTTGACATTTAGAGGAGTAACAATTAAAATTATTCCTATAAAAAATGGGTCGAGCCATGAGTAGTAACTGATAGTAAAATATAATTACAATAATATACAAGCAAAATAAGTGTAATCATTATTTTACTGTATAATTGAATATTCAATTTCATATTAAAATTCTTCAATAATTTAATCATCTACAAATATATTATATAGAAAAACAAAATTTAATCTTAGTATTAAAATGTCAATAACAAAATGTAATCTATCCTTTAAATTGGAAAAAGTGACAATAAAAGAGAAACAAAAAGAAAAATATAATTAATTATTCACGGCCGGGTAGTCCGGCAAAATGTTTATCTAAACAGGGACACGTCAGTTTTTCAATTTTATTAAACAAAACAGGTATCCTAAATTGAATGTTGTAAATGGTGTCATCAATAACCCAGTTAAGCTGGGTGGACAGATAGATTGAGTGGGTTGAGATAAGCTGGCGTCCATGAATCCCATTGTAGATGTCTAATACGTATTATGTATTCGATAATCTAGTTATTGGCAACAGATTATGTGCAATATTAAGTAAGTGAAACCGTCCTGTCTGAGTGCTTTACTACTTTGCTACATCTCAAAGGACATGAGTTCTAATCTGGCCGATACCAAAGCAATTGTATGTTAATTGATATGACATAGATACACAATACAATATTAAGTTTATGTTGTATCAAAAGTTATGGAGAGCGTTCGGAACTACTACTCTCTGCGGCTGACCTGTGTTGTGATGGAAGAGGTTATGAATAATAAGGACTAGTGGTCTCAGTATTATTTAAAACTCTTAGTCATACTCATGAAGGGTGCAGCTTGAAGGGACCGGTCTATTCTGTTCTGCGAAAAATGCAACTCGTTTTTACATTGTTCTCAATTGAATTTTAAAATGTATTTTTGTAATCATGTATTAACTCATCTAAAATAACTCTGCTCTGAGATTGTTGTCAGGTTTTCTTAGCTCGAAAGCACTCTGAATTGATGGCAGATTTGACAAATCATAAGTAATAGATCTCTATGAATAAAGATATTTTGATTTTATATACATATATTGATAATTAGCATTCAATTATACCTATATTTAGCCGTCGACAAGATTGATACTGAGGTCATCAATACTTTATATTTAACTAAATAAAATTATTAACAAAATTTACGGAAACCTAGAGACGTAATAGAGACAACTACATACCAAAAAGCTATACAGTTTAAACTGTTTTCATTTAACTTTACACATTAACTATTAGCCTTTGCTTCGGTTAACGAAACCATTAAACCGCGACAAAACAGCGCCTCACGGGCATTTATCTTCCACGGAGAGTTATAAAGGGCATAAATAAAGCAAAACCTATAAGGCTTTAAAGCAACAATGAAAAATACGAACCGTTTTATGTGGGGCGGCGGCTGGGGTGTGGGGTTCGGTTCCGCGAGCGCGCCTGGCGAGCACGAACAATACCGCCCCGGTGAGAGCACAGCTGCAAAAAAAAAAAACACATGAACAACCGCTCCAATTATTGACGTAGGCATGAGATGAAAACCTCTAGTTACATGCTACTTGTATGGTTCACAATAACAATTAACATGACTTTACAGTTATTTAACAAAAACTTAAAAAATATAATAACAACCCAGTTCAATCCTAACAACTTCGTCTAGTCTCTAAGTAGACCTTTAACTATTGGTACTAATAAACAAGTGGTAAAAATATTTAAATATATCTTGTTCACAGTACATCAATAATAGCAATAAAAATAATCGTACTCGTACGTCCGAGAATCGAGCCCGCGACCACTTGACGGACGGCTTAGCACATTAGCCGTTATACTCTCGATGGCAACTGACAATATTTTCTTTATTAAATTATAAATTCAAAAAAATATCATTCGTGAGTCTTTGCAATTAAAATTTTTGAAGAGAATTCTCTTATTCGCATATAATACATAAAGGATCGAAATATATCCACTTATTTAGAAATACTTAGTACATGTCAATCATAAAACATATTTCAGTAGAGAGATGAAAGGGACCCCCGGATCTTTACTAATCAAGATAAGTAAAGATCAGTCAAGACTGAATTTACATACATAATAACGAGTTGGTATTGAACAGAATATACATACATTCTCTAAGGTAACTTTTAAATAGAAGGCTGTAGATATTGTGTTATAACATAACAAATGAGAAGCAAATCAAATTTCAAATATTATTGATTTTAAACGATTTTTTTATATTTGCTATATAGTAATACACTAAAAATTTTGCTACTTAATGGATTTATATTATTTTGTTGAATTCCGCTACAATAAACATGTGATTTCATCACAAATATTCAGTGGAAACTTGACTACCGTTACAACTAAACTAGCCTACCTAAACTACCTTCTTTAAAAAACTATTATTTACACTTGTTTTACTTATTTAATCTGTGGTTGTAATTAGTAGTTGCACCATTCATTTAAGCATCAATTAAGTCTACTAGCATGAAGATGAAGTCGGGTTGAATAGCTATAGTGGCGAACTCGCCAGGAATTAACTACGATGGTTTCCATGGATCGCGTTAAGGTTGACCTGATAAAGTACATTATCGTCAACGGGACCACGTGTTCCCATTGCTAATAATTCCGTTCTACCTGGCTAGTTTTGTTAGGATTTGGTAGCCCTGCAAATAAAAGAAACATTAGGTCCCAAGACTGCTCTTACGTTGCTGACTATACTCAATTCCATATAGTTGTACTTTTGTTTCTTTTCACTTTTTATTACGACTACGACCCAAATCGTAACCGTAAGCTACGTATTCCGACTTTACAATTCATATGATTTCTACTTCCCGTCATATAGGGTGAGGCACCATTACAGATAATAATATGAAGGAAGGAATATCAGAAATCGATTTCCGGAGGAAACGCAAAGGCTTACTAAGATATTGCCTTTCATATATTCTATATTGGTAATAACATATTTTATTGGCTACATATAGAATATGAGTGACTAAATTAAATCCGATCGGGACACGTTGCTGTGACACATAGGTGACAAAGGTATCAATGGGTAATTTGATATAATCCGTACATAATTCGTCTCATTAATTAGTCTAATATTCATGCTAAAATTGTTATTTATTTGTTTCGTATATACGCCAGCATTTAGCTGAAGTAATTATTAAGATTCCATTTTCATATCAAAAGTTATAAATAAAACCTTAACTGGCTGTCTGATTGCCAGTAAAATAAAGTTGTTATGTTTTTGTTGTCGTTGTATGTCTAGTTGAACTGGTAACAAATATATTTTACATAGTAGATACGTTTAGGTATTAGATACACTTCTCATACTGTTATGTGTAATACAGATGCAAAACCTTGTATATGTCTTTATCCTAGAGACCTATACTAGGTCGCCACTCTTAAAAAAGTGGTCTGCGCCAAGCAGCTTACTATGTAAGCTGTAATTCGGTTGTAGGTTGCAAATTTACCTGTGAAATTACATGATAAGAGACAGAACACATCTTTGTCCTCTGAACTGGTAACATATGTATAGTAGGTACGTTTAGGTAGTAGTAGGTATACTCCTCATGAAGGTATTGATATCTGTAATACAGGTGCAAAATCTAGTTTAAGTCTTTAGGATCCTCGCTTTAAACACTTATCGGCACCAAGCAGTTTACTTTGTATAAAAGCTGTATTTCTTGTAGGGCGCAGATTAGGCAGTGAAATTATAGGATAAGAGATACAACACATCTTTGTCATCTGGATTGATAACCCATGGGTTGTATCGCGAGTGTCATATGTTAACATGATATCCATAGTCCTATTCACATGTATAAAGACGACGGTAACCGTTTACCATCAGGGCTGCCAGCTTGTTTGTCATCTAGTATTAAGTTATCCAGGTATTATTGTTACATTTACTCTCACTTCTTTATAAGATTTTAGTTTAAGTAAACGGTTTGTACATATAAGTCTTAATATGAACTAAACATATTTAAAATCAAAACTTTGAAAATAGCATGGTTGTCTACTATTAGTAAAGTTTGTATTAATTTAAATGAAATAGCACACACACACTATAAAATTTTATTTTAACTTATATTAGTTTTATAAAAATAATATGGTATTTAACTAAATAAAAAACGAGTCTATTTTTACGCACAATCAGTTTGATCATGTTTTTACAACTAAAACCGTTACAAGCAACTGAATATAAAAAAATATTATTCGAATTCACAAAAAACTCAGAGTACTCACAAAGTGACAAAAGTAAGGCGGGGAAATAAAGTATTTTTATAGAATTCCATAAATTTTCCTTTCAAGTCCAACGACGATTTGGGTTCGGTTAACGAAATAATAATTCCATTCTATGTGGGTGTACTAAAAAAACGTTTGACCATAAATTCTTACAAAACGTTTATCAGTCAAAATTTCCAATGGAGAAATCGTTAAGAAAACTGTATTAATAAAATTTATCAATTTCTAGAATTTATTTACCAAACACAGATTCAGCGAATCGACAAAGTATTTATAAAACAAATTGTATTACAAGTACATGATGTGTTCCGCGTGAGTGGGGACAAGAGGCGAAAAAACGAACGAACCCATTGGAAATAGGGGGGAAATGGGTGAGTGGAAGGGGCGCCGGGTGGCCCGGGAGTCGAGCGTTACGTACTTCCGCCGGAAATACAGTCTGCTCTAGATACGCCGGCCACTAAACATATTTCATACACTAAGTTTGAAGGCTATAGATGTAATCACACTATAAATCCTCGCAGAAGCATGAAAACAATATTACATAATATGAAAGTTAATACTTATTATTTGCGATCACGCATTTTTTTTTAATTTGTTCTCTTTATAACTTATATTCATGATATTACTATGATTTGTATATATATATATATATATACTCATAGACTATTAAAAACACAAAACATTTAGATTATATGTTCATGTAATGTACAGAATCTCAATGTGACATAAAATTATTTTAAATATCTTGAAAATTATTTAGTGTCACATTGAGATTTATCGAAAAAAGTTGTTAAGAGTGGGGAAATTGACAAAATTGGTATAAAATCAAAACAAACAAGAAAAGACATACAATATACATTTAGTTAATTTTTAATTAGTCCCCAGGAAAAGCAACTGCTACCGATTCAAAGTTCCTTCGGCCGGTCTTAACAATTCTTGTCCTCGTTCATTTTCATTACTGAATCTTAGTTATTTATTGGAACTGAAAAAGTAACGACAAATGTAGGCCCCGTATATTACTGTAGTTACTTTTTACTATATTTTTACTTTACGTTACTCTAGTACGTATGCCAGACCCACGTATAACTGCATACTTAGTTTTTTAAAGTAAAATTTTTCAAAATGTTACTATAAATTTTGAATGGCATAAAATGTTCTATGTCAATAAATTGGTTAGTAGTTTGGTTTTGATTTTTGATACTACGTAACTCTAATAACTTGGTAAATACAGTAGTCAGTACCTAAGTAACCCTAGTTACTAGTTATTCATCTATTCATGATTCTAGCTAGATAGCTAAAAAAATGTATCAGGCAATACATCTGTCTTCGATTTGATTTACCCGGATATATCGAGAGTCACCTGTCGTCAAGTAAATAAAACTATACTAATAATAGAAAACAACTATTCTATCCTACTAATTACAACAATTACTAAAAGTGTTTATAATAGTTATTATATACTTACATTCAACAAGGACCATAGCCTGTTGAATGTGTAAGTACATTCTTATTTAGTTTTATGTATATTATATGTTTAATATAATTTCATCAAAATAAAACAAAATACTCTATTAGGTGCTCGAATAATCACTTCTTACCTCTTCCGACCACTTAAGCAGATCATGCAGCTGTTAAAGTCCGTAGTCGAGTACTATTTTCAAAATGCAAGAACTGCAATTAAATATTCTTCCGTAGAGAACATAAATCTAGCTTTGGAATCTGCAGGAAATGCGAACAAAATTGCAATGCTTTTTTAGTCTTCTATTAGAATAGAAGATTCAAACTTAGTTTTAGGAAACAAATTTGTATTTGATTGCAATGTTTCTGTGTTGGTATAGGTATATCAAATCTAACGACAATTCGAAAATACTTGATTTTTTCTTACGTGAGAAAAATATCAAGAAAAATCGTTTACAAATATGGACTTCCAAAGTTGTTCTAACAAATATATTAGTGTAGCAGTTCCCTCTTTTTAGATTAATTTTGAGATAAAATATAGATTACATCTGTCGTTATGTACCTATCTTCAGGTCAAGTTTCTTTAAAAAACTGTATCGAAATTTGTAATATTAGTATGTATATGTATTTACATACAAAATTTATCAATTATTTCATTTGTTTAATCTTATATTTATACAAATTCATCATAAAACATACTCACAATACTACAGAAGAATATTAAGTACTATCATCCCTTCAGCAGTTGTGTAAAAAATGGCACTCTAATTCCCATAATGTCTGCATATCTATAATCCCCTTATTCTATTATAGTATATTCACCCTAGATGTTATCGCGCTCTATACTCAAAGCCGTCCAGACGACATCTCAATTTTAGGGTTCCTTTTATTTTTTTACCTATTCATTTACCAATACCTTTTAAATTGTATTAATCTCTTTGTAACTTTTAAAAAAATAAATTTTAAAATAGTTTTTTTAATAATATTTATGTAACTATCATAATCATGCCTTAATTCTAATAATAAGAACTTTCAATTAAATATCCAGAAATAGGTGTGTTTAATTTGTATTTATACAAATTAAACACTGTAATTAAGTATAGTATGTTTATAAGTACTGAGGGAAAAATACACAGATTAGACTAGCATTGCACGGCAGAGCAGTAGTATAGAAACGACCCGTTAACAGTTACAACTGCTGGTGGAATTATACTCAAGAACAATATGCAAAAGACAAAAGATTTAAAATTGTTCTGTTCATACGGATATAATGGAAGAGAAAGACATCGTTTCGGCTGGCGACACAAAGGGATACAAGGGGTTTCATCGAAGAAAGATATTTATCAATGAAGTAAATGGCGCCGCATGATTGGGAAAGTCGACCTCGAGTAACAAGAAAGAGTGAGACAAAACATATGGTTTTAGTATCGTAAAACAAATCCCGTAAACGCTAAGATAAAATCAGAAAATTGGTAGGTATGTCTACTGCAAGTGGAGTGGAGTGGTGCAAGTGGATGTATAGATCCACTTATTTGGGCCCATCCAAGTAGTAAAAACTATTAATACAGCCACAGAAAGTTCTAGTAATATGTTATGAATGATGAACTACTAACCGTAATGTAAAATAGTTAAATAACGATATATTTACAGAACAGCATTCATATAATGTACTTCTGTAAATTGTTAGGAGAATTGGTATGATACAGATTTTTAACATTCTATTAAATTATTATTATTTTATTTAAATATAGTTATTGAAATTGTAAATAGATTAATCTAGGTTTATTTTTTCAACGTATTATATGTAAATATAATATTTTATATAGTTTAGGGAACAGACGAGCTTGCGGCTCACCTGATGGTAAATGATTACCATTGCATTATTTTTTTTTTTTATACCATGAATATTTCATACAAAATAGTAAAACTTAATTACCTTATTTTTTTTTTTTTTTTTACGCTCATGAGTACCCACTATAAAAGATACCGCTACCCACTTCGTTGCCGGCCTAAGAAGGAATAAGCTCTTTTCTTGAAGGTTTCAATATCGTGTCGTTAATATCTAATTCAGTCAAATATTTGACAATAATTAATTGTATAATTCTTTAACAAACTTCAGCTTCAGGAAATACGTCTTTGAGATGTTATGTAATAGATGCACGAAAAATACAGTTGTGCCAACAACTCACTCACTTTTGAACGCGGTTGGAAAACTCATTGACTTTTCAGGAGCGAGGCCGGCCGGATACGGTATGGGGTGAGTCGCAGGGCAGCGGGAGCTACATCCGGCGGATATACAACCGTCCACCGGCTCGCCAGTGTGTTTGCCTGGAGCAATACGATCTAAAGGGTATTTTTATGAAACATTCAAGTCTCACTAAAGGCCTGTGGTCGAAAACTCCGATTATTTATTAGTGAAAAAACCGTTTCGCGTCATTTATGCATAATGGAACATAACTTCAAATGTATGTATGTGGTAACATTTTTATTACTACTGAAATGTAGAATGAATGACTGAAAATGGTGGTTAGTACACATGACAGCACATTTGGATACTAAAAAAACATTATCATAAAAGTATAAAAATCTGAATAAAAGATAAAAGTAAAATAAATATAACTATAACCTAAATCTTAGATTCATAGATCCTGAAGATGAATTCTTTAATAAAAAAATAAAAGGACGACTTGACACGATCTAAGAAATTAAATTCAAATCACGTGTTCCATCATAATTAAACAATGACAAATATATTCAAGTTAAAAAGTCTACAAAATGCTTGCTGTGAGTGTACTCTTTTTTTATAACTAAAATTGAATAGTACAGCGCTCGAGGTAGGTATAGTGGAGTTTGTTAATAATGCAGTATGTAGGAATCTAATTGCTAAATTACAAAGGAAAAAGTAAAAGATGTTTGAAAAGGCAATCTCAATCTTCAGGTAACATTACAGGGTGTTAGCTTGTCACTATACCGTATTTAGTTAATATTTTATTACATGACAGATCAATGAACAAATCTTCGAAACGAATAAAACCTTCAGAGATAGTTCCCTCTCAAAACAACTTAGATTTCCTTTCGCACAGTCAAAGGAGCTTAACGAGAAAAGAAAAAAAAGCTTCCAGTGAAAGAGAGAAATAAAAAATGCAGAGAAACACGGAGGTCGGAGTTTTTCCTGTCACCGGGCACAAACAATGCCTCCATTGTAGGCTCTCCCCCCGCGCTCCGCCGCTCCTCAACCCCTGGCTCGGAACAGCGAAGGAAACGAGCATCTTTTGTTTCCATCCCCGCGGCCCGCGGAAACGGGTGCTTTGACCCCGCGGTCATCTGTTTACATCACGCCCACTAGAAAAAAGACTTCCGATTTATTTGTTCCTACGACAGCGATTATGCACAGAAACTGCCATTGTCAACAATAAGTAAGGTCAATTTGCGAGCGATATTTCTAAAGAAAAATGAGCTCTGGGCATTCAGGGACATCTTGTTCACGGTTTTATGAGAAAAAAGTATTTCAAATTAGATACTTTTCTTGAATACGGGTACAATTTATTTTTAAGATGCTGGATTAGTCTAAAGACAGATCTTTATCAATATATATATATTTATAATGTAAGAATATTTTTTTAAAGTAAATGTAGTACAAAAAGTTTAAAGAGATTAGCTCGTAATTTAATTTCCAAAAAGAGTAGAAGCGGTACTGTAGCACAGACTTCAAATGAGGTAATTACGAGTACTGAAACAATTCTAAAATTTAAAGGACTTTTTTCAAAGTAATGAAAAATTACTTAGAAATCGGAAACATAGAAAAATGTACTATAATACATTATTTTATGAATTATCTGATCCCTATCTCATTAATATAAGCAACTGTGTGATGAACTCCTAATCTTAATAATTACCATTTCAAATAAGTGAAACACGATCGTCAAGATGTCACAAACAACGAATTGAAACTTGATTGCAAACAATTACATTACAAACAAGCTGATGCCCACATGAGGGTCCCACAATATACAGGTTGGGGTACTACTTACCCCCACCTGTATATTGTGGCTTACTATATAATATATATCATGTAATTGGAATGCAAACAATTACATTACAAACAAGTTGTCCAGATGAGGGTCCCACAATATCTTACCTACCCCCAGGTGGGGATAAGGAGTATCCCCACCTGGATATTGTGGCTTACTGCACCACAGACTACAATATTCCCATATCACTCTTCAACTGAAACACATCTTGCAATTATGTTTAGTCGCTGAAATAAGATATCCAAGTTCACTTTATATAAAGTCTTCCTCGGTAAGTATATTAGTCACTATTTATTTCATTTATTCATGATATTGTCTAAATTGGATAATATGAACTAAAACGGAATAGTTAAAATAGACCTCTGAATACAATTACATCTGTATTGTGTTGTGTATTCGTAGCTAGCAGTAATCATGTACAACTCATAACGAGAGTACATACAATAATAATACACGTTCTAAATATACTCATATATATATTTATACCATATAATATATTTTATAACAAAAATTAACATACTCATTAGATAACCGTCGCTCGTCTAATATATTACGTGAATAAAGATATACAAATACATTGTTGCGAAGTAAGATTAGTTTAGAAAAGCTGTACCTATTTCGAAACTTTATAAGCGACGGGTCCTCTCGCAACACTTTTATTGCACAACCGAATTGGATTTCACTATCCTGTACATGTATCTACCTAACGTCGCAAAGCGAATTACACTTGCATTGCAAGTGTTGCCACCTTTTACTGATTTTCAATTTGCGATAATTATTTTCACAAACAATAAAAGATATTTTTGCGGAAAAATACAATTGAGAACTCACAAAAATAATAATAGCTATTGCAATTTATGGGATTATAGTATTATAGTAGTAATAAAGGGCACTATTTGCTTCTAAATAATAGCTTTACAAACGTCAATCACACGTATTCTATACAAGAATGACTACAAACTGTTCATCATCATCACGTTTATCAAACTGATTTCATATTACTAAAAGTTAAAATCTGCTAATATCAGTAGAAAGTAAGGTAATTATTGAGAAAGACTATTTTTACATGATATATTAGAATAAACAATAAAATTAGACTCGATAATATTTCATTACAACAATGTATAAGTTGTAAATTGAACAATGGGTGTATATAGGATATTAAATGTAAACAGATTGATCTTTATAATATATGATAACGAATTTATTGACAAAGAAATTGCATCAACAATTACATAGAAATATTATGTTGTCTTTAGATAATGCTTCAATGAATGTAAAAGACTTTAGTTAAATCGTCACAAAAGGAAGAAAGGAAATTACAATCTGGCAGACGAATTTGGACTACAAATAAATACTTTCTATTGTTTCCTACAATGTATTACATTAAACAAAAACGAAAACACAAGTAATAGATCACACAGCGAAAAGTACTGGCGGCCTTATCGCTAAAATCAATCTCTGAACACTTGAATTCTCAAATTGTACAGACGAAATTACCATAGCTAACCATTAAATCAATTTCAAATTGTTTAGGCATCTATTATTAATTATATATGCACAATATTATAATATTTCTTTTACCAACAGATCTTAATACTAGTTAACGTCATCATTATTACATATTATAAAATAAAGTCGCTGTCGCTGTTTGTCCCTATGTATGCTTAAATCTTTAAAACAACGCAACGGCATTTGAAGCGGTTTTTTAATAGATAGAGTGATTCTGGAGGACGGTCTATATGTATAATAGATGTACGCCCGGGCGAAGTCGGGGCTCGTAGCTAGTAATAAATAAAATAGCAGCTATCTGCAATTTGGAAATAATGTTTGCTATAAATCAGTAGGTAAAATATATAGAAACATATTCTTGTATCTAATGAAACAAATTTAATCTCCATGGAGGGACCTCCATAAATAAAATTATTACATAACTGTTTTATTGATATGTCGACATTTTTGAGAAGAAAAAACATAGTTTCATAACTATGGTTTTGTTTTTGCAGTTCATGGGCTCAGTCATGTTGCCTCGTCCTCGCTATTATTCACGGTTGATGGGACGCCAAGTCATAGACGATATGTTCATATCAAGTTTGTGATATAAACATATGTTCCTCCATTGCGTGTCTAGTATGAAAACGCTTGATGGTTAACTACGAAGTAGCTAAAAAATAATATTTAAAGACAAGTTCGGGCGTTTACACTTAAATATTAACATAAGTATTACTAGTAGTTGTGCACTACAACTTCAGAAGTGGAATAATAATAACTATCATTATGTTTGTAAAATGATTGGAATTAAATAATCATTAAAAGTTACGAGAAGCTTAACTTGTTCAAACTTGTTCAGTGAAAATTGCATACAAATCGATTATGCTACTTCTAAGATTAACGTTTTGGTCAAAGTGTGAATATAATTTAATGTTTATAATATAACTATATTTAATATACAGACGACTTGCTTATGAGCATGTTCTATACTCGTATATATATATATAGTATAAACTATATAATATAATCGTAACAAAGTTGTTACATATTATATATTATATATGTTTAGGATAATTATATATCACTTTGTGCAGGAGTACAGCGCGTATACATCTTTGATGTATGACTATAGTTGCTACTCAAGAATACACATATATAGTTATAGTTTTTCAATTTTTCAAAGTATATATTATGAAAAACAGCGAAATGTGGATATGCTAAATATTATGTCTATTATAACATCGTTAATTAACAATTAATTAGTGTATTCCATCTGGATTAAGCTGTGTAGATGTACGAGTATGATTATTATAACATACTAACCGATGTAGAAATGTAACAATACGCATTGCAAATGACAGTGATGCAAAATTAATGATATGTACAGACTTGCGATTGGTTATATTTAGCAATTCTCGCATTCCCAGGGAAATGGAGAAATTGATTTGCAGAAACATTGTACTGTAAGCAACAAATTGGCGCTTGTTAAGAACTCGCACACAACAAAATTCCATTTAACTGTTTCGGAGGTTGGGAAGGAAACGCACAATACATGTACATACTCCATTACTTACACGTGTCTTTGGTTATTCGGTGAAAAGGGGTACTGATACATAAAAAAAGAGAATACTGGTAAATTATTAACATATATATATAAAGAAAAATCTATTGATTAACGTTTATAAGCGCAAAATTTCATAACAGTTCTACTTGTCACTAATTTTGTTGTTTGTTATTATCGAAATAAAGTTTGTATGAACAAAACTGCCCTAAAAATCATACTGTAAAGTAAAATAAGTGTTGAAAAGTTAAAATAATATCTGTATATAAATTTTTTTCACTTGCTAAATTTCTCCGTAATAGGTGTTACATGTTATGATTTGATATAACTTTATTTTTTAGTAAACCGATTTGCAGCTAATATATAATGAAACACTAAAAATATATTAAATAGGAATAAAATCAATGTAGATATAACATCACAGGTACGGTATATATACGTAGCAAAACGTTATTTAAAAGTAGAACACATATCACTTTGCGCTTGCAATAAAAGTTAATGAAGATATTCATGAAAAATCACGAGGTTCGTAAAAAAACAATTCTCGTGCGATAAAACACAAACCGCAATTTATTCTACGTACAAAAATGAAAATTAATATTTTGCATACCATATTCGTTAAGCCATTTATTATGTGGTAATGATATTGTATTATAATATGATTACGATTTAATAATATTATTGTGGCCAACGCGGTTAAACATAAAACAATTAAATGTATAACAGAATTATTCTAAATATTATCTTTAATTTAATATTATATTGGGCAAACTTGCAGGTAACAATTCTTGAAAATTAATCTATTTCAGGTGCTCAGATAAAATAATACGGTATCTTTAATAATATAAACGTCGCCTGAAGTCGACTGGCAACCAAATTAGTATCTATTTCAGTAACAAATCAAGTTTTCGACTTGACTGAACAAAATATTACGATCATCACTAAACACTTATTATCTTTCCATTAGCGAGAGCGGAGCTCAAAGTTGACTAGGGTTGCTAACCATACTTTTTATTATAAAGTTTTCAACATTATTTATAGTACTTATGCTTTACGAAAATAATAAAGTAAGCGAAAATAGTACTCAATTCGCATGATTTCATTAAATTCTGATTGGTTACTTTTTCTCAATAAAATAGGTGAACTGAAGATAGAGATAGATATCTATAGTAAAATAGAACAACAAAATTATTGCAGTCGATAACATCTTCCATTGTTGCCGAAGAGGTTCAATTATTTTGAAGAAAATCATTACTAGGCAGATAACAACAAATTATGCAATGTTTTTAAGCAATGTAAATATAAATAATTAAAAAAACATACTTTTTGAAAAAATATACTTTTTGCTAAAGTTAATAACCAATCCGCAAAAAAAAGAGGCAACCCTAAAGAGGAGCCATCATTTTAAATGGAATAAATGACTGCACGCTTAACAAGAATACAAATCAAAGCTAGATGTGACTGACATTACTGACTTAAACCGAGATACATCTTTCCTTTTATCAAAACTGTTTTAAAATGGCAATAGACAGCGTTTTTTTTTTTAAATGAAACATAGCTCATGTTCATACTAATGATCGTAATCTATCTTAACGTAACATTCTTGCAGCGGTCACATCCTAAGAAGGTAGAAAGACAGATGCAAATATTTTTTTTTTTGCACAATATAGTGTTCCTAGCTGTCCCGTAAACGTTGTTTTGCTATATAAATTAATAACGCTATAAAAAAATAGCTATAAAAAATATCAAAATATACAAAAATAATGTTAGGGGTGAGCAACTCTTATCACTTAGGGGTATGAAAAATAGATAGTAGCCGACTCTCAGACCTACTGAATATGCATATAAAATTTCATAAAAAATGATTAAGCGGTTTGGGAGGAGTATGGTAACTAACGTTGTGACACGAGAATTTTATATATAAGAAGATTAAAAACAAATCCGTATTGATTTGTTTTACAAACTTTATATAAGTCCAACATAAGTACTTATTATAATCCCACTGCTAGCCACGCGTCTTTCGTTATAAGGATTCAGCCTACTACTATCACTCTGGTCAGACGGCCTAACACAGGATATAATGTTATCTTATCAGTGATACAGTGCTTCTTTCTTTCTTCTTTATTCTGAGTTTCTTCTCTTCTATTTTATTTATTTGTTTCTTTTACAATACTATGATAATGCAATATAATGATGACACCTTAGTAGTATTTTCACGGAAAAATTCGTTTAGATGAAAATATAGATACATAAAAAGCACCATTGAATTAAACACCTAACTTTTATAGTCAATGTAAATTAATTAAATTCGACTCACTTATTCACTGTCTGATCCCAACATCAAGCATATTTCTCGATATAAAAAATAGTAATACCCACTCACAGTAAATGGACTTGATATTAAATTATCTACCTAAATTTCATCTAATGATTCATTATTTGATTCGCCGTTTACCTATACTTCTGCCGTGGTCTCTACCTATTCTTAAACATTATTTATGTAGAATGACCCAATGTTATTGGAGTTTAAAAATATAATTATTATTTATTTATTCTTTTCTTCTTTTTCAAGAAGATTCTTGAATTATTCTTTTTTAATTAAGAGATAAATATAGAATAGTTTGTATTTAAAAACGGTTTTATTTTTCTTTTATTGCTAGTCGAAAATTTTTTACATGTATGTACAATAATATAAGTAAGTATAAACATCACGTGTCACCACCATTTGCCACTACAGCTCAGAAGTATTAAAAACCATAATCCATTGTTTAATTTCAGTTAATTAGTGCGTAATTATTTTAGGATAATAATTTTAGTACCCCTTTGCCTTTTACGAATACTTTAATGGTATTACAGGCTCTTGCCCTTTTTGATTCAATCTTGGCAAAAATAATATTTTTAAAGTCCTATTTTAATTGCTTCAACGACCAAATTATCTGTGTTTAAACGAAACAGAAACAAAGTTTAGATCGAAATCTCCAAGCCAATTATCCCGAAAACCCTGAGGCTTTCGCCGCGACCTCTTTTAGTTTCTTGTACAGTTTAATTAATTAACAATAGATACGTAGCAAATGATTTTTATTTTGTGTTTAAACAACATTTATATCGCATATGTACTAATGTGAAATAAATGTTACTTATTTATACTAGTAAATAACATAATAATAATATTACTGTAAGTCTGTCTACCAACTGTATAACCATCTCTATGTCGTGTGTCGATTAGAAACTTGTTTTATATATGTAGCCAAACCTTTTATCGCTTGAAGTAAAGACAAAAATATTATAAATTTGATGTGTCTATTCGATTGTCTGTGGGATCGGAACTTCTAAACAAATGGGCCGATTATAATGAGAAATTTAGAAGTCAAGGGGGGTAGTAAACTAGGAAAATAATATACAAATTAAGAGAGCTATTGTAATTATTCATACGAATTTAAAATATTTTCGAGCAAATTAATTTTAATAAATGAAAGTATACCATTTGATATAAACTACTAATAAAATAGAAAACGTCCACTTCCAACTTAAGATTTCATTAAGAAAGCCGAGCGTTTTGAAATATAGTAGGTGTTTCAAAACAACGTGAACACGTGTTTCATCTTACCACATAAAAATAGAACTCAAGGAAAGAAAAATATTATAGGGGTATTATGTGTCTATGGAGAGGCTTATACCACATTTTCCTTTTCATAATATCATTAATAAACGAATACCTATTTCAACAGGCTTCTTACTTATTAATGAATTTTTAGAAAACTATTGTAGTTATCAACTAAACATTCCGTCTCAGGAATAAAGTCAAATACTTTGTGTATATTTATCGAGCAAAGCTACATAATATTACGCTACGACCAACAATAGCGAAGCTGCAATGATAAATATTGCTAAAATGAGGAAAATGCGAGGCAGACGATGTCGCGCGGGTCAGTTAGTATTTCATATAACTGTAAATTATCAATTATGAGAGACAATAAAGAATATATTTATTTATTCAAATAGTGTGTGACCTTTATTTCTCTTATATCAGTAAGTGCACTAACATTATTACTCTTCAAACCGAAATTGTTAAGTCGAATGTAATGGCAAAGAGATTCCAATTTATAAAATGATGGAGCCGCAAATATATTCATAATATTTCTTTCATTGAATACTTAAGGAAACATCGCGAGATAGTGTCTAAAAATTAAAAAAAAGAGTTCGTAGTTAATAAATATCATAAATATAATCAGTACAAGTATATTCGTAAATACATTATAAAAAGAAAACAAATGTTCATTGCAATGTAGTGTTTTCGTACAAAAAGGCAGGCCGTGTCGTGAAATACGAGATGAGTTCAAACTGTGGACGGAGGCGCAATTTGTCATCGGTCACACGCGCCCTATATTCGTGCACTTTGCTAGAGGATTGATTGATTGTTCTAAAGTGAGACTAAAACGTTTCGCTATTCTTTACTACTTACACTAAGCAAAAATAGTGTAAAAGAACACATAGTTTCGAACGTCTTTAATATTTTCGGTACATATTGAACAACATATTGCCAAAAATGTCTGTCGCACCTCTTTCGGTATGTCAGAGGTCTCATTAAAGCATTGCTATGTGAGAATAAAAATATATATTTTCAAAGTCGTGTTACAATATTAAAATATTATGTTTTTTTAATTTTTTGTTGAAGGGTGCTGTTAGATCATTAAAATTATGGGATAGGAATACATGACATCTAACTGCTCTATACCAGCAACGCTTGATTGGGATTACCACAGATAATATTACAGACATGATTATAACGTAATGTCCATCGTACTGTTGTTGTATACAGGTAATGATGATGATGTTTCCGTCACCATGCAGACATGTATGTCACTACATTTACATTAAAAAAAATGTGTATAACTTGAACCCACGAATTAGAATTATTAAAAGGTGAGACTGCGTGTTTAATATTACGTAGTTGTATTTACTACATTGTAAAAGGTACCTAGAGAATTTTAGCTTGTCAGTCATGGATAACTTTTGCTACCATCGTCTTCATAATTTATATACGTCAAAAAATAGGAAATTCGTATTCGTTTAATCTTCTAGTTCATAGGCGAAGTAAATACAAAAAAAAATATATTTTATTTATCTTCAAATATGAAAAGAAGACGTAACTGACGTAAACAAAAGCGGCATGTCCATATTTTTTGTATATAGTGGTTGTTGTTGTATAAATTAATATGACTTTTATGAAGTATTAAAGAAAATTATAAGGAACTTTTATATCTCATATAAATTTCAATGTAATA
Organism: Achroia grisella; assembly: GCF_030625045.1. Lineage (NCBI taxonomy): Eukaryota > Metazoa > Arthropoda > Insecta > Lepidoptera > Pyralidae > Achroia > Achroia grisella. Next base: position 1,204,830 of record NW_026712925.1, read on the forward strand.
AAGAAATTGTTTGATGGTCGAATACATGCACAGACATAATGCTACGATCATGGAAGTTCCTTAAATCATATAACAGAGCATTAGGAGAGATTAGGATTAATAATAAAAACTACGACGGGACAGAACTACAAAATGTTTACTAAACGCGGATATTTGGTCCGGAATGGATTAAGTGTAAGTCTTGTTAAACAATTATTCATAGCCGTATAAATTAAATCAAGATGAAACAATCATGTCCATCGTAAACACACAACCTGACGGAAATATAACCCTATATAATGTTATGATGACATTATTGCTGTTATTGTGTTAATTTCAACTAACTGCAGTTAGGGAGCAGTTAAACCTCCAACTTATAAGTTGAAACAGTCACGTTAACGGGCAATATAAAATAATATCATATTTATATTCAGGTTGGTTGTATATATGTATGTAGATTTAACATACTTATATTAGAAGTATTTATTACAGATACATAAAGGTATAATCTATAGTATAAAATAATTAGGAACTAGGAGCGCAAAAGAATTAGTCAGTTTGTAGAAGAAGCCATTTTTATAGTTTTATTTTCCCGCGCAAACGTAATGCGCCACAAATGCACAATATTGTACGGCACGCAGCCGCAGGAGGATGACAAGCGCATCCCAACTGTATAGTGATGTTAATACTACTGTGAGTATTAACAACCACTCCTTTTGATGAAAAATTCATGACATTCATAATAGTCAACAATGTAACCACTTTTTTGATGGACAATGTAAGTGCATTGTAATCAAAATTTAAAAAAAAATCATGACAGAAAAGTATAATAGTTTATCTATAGTATTACATGAGTGCAGTTTATAGAAGTACGATTTATACTATATATATATCTATATTGCCCAATACGGTTAGGTACAAACTCTATTTCTCTTTGTCTTTATTCAAGCGATTCCGGATCTACATTACCATATTATTATATTTCAGGGATAGAAAATAGCAGTTGCCGTTTAACCTTTTCAATTCAAGAAGCAAAGGACTTTACGAAACTATCTCTATTCTTAGCTAACATAATGTATAATCTACATTCAATATGAATATAAATGAATCAGAAACAAAAAATACAGGATACTTCTCTCTTACATTTAACAATAAAATAATTCCATCACGACAGGTTAAAAATGAAGATCTACATGTGTGTATAATCATTTCTAGATTTAAGCAACAAGGTTTTATAATTAATATTTGTATATGTGAAGTTGTCTTGACCATAAAGGTCAAGTCATTAAAAAATTAACACTAGACACATCAACACTTTTATAATTGCGTAACTAGGCATTGTAAAAGAGAGCGTCGTGGCTCCGTCGTTAGCTAACGTCGTTGACCCAATGGTCCAGAGTTCGTATCATATTAGAAAGATACTAAAATCCATACGAATATTATAAATTAAAAAGTTTGTCGATTCTTAGTGTTTTTGTTACCTTTTAACGGCTAAGGTGCTGAACGGATATTAATAAAATTATGTAATTAAATATATCATGTGGACGAACATACGCTAGTACTATATAACCTTAAAATAAGCTCACACTTTATATGTGTTTTAACAACTTTTTAATTAACTACATCAGATATACCTGTACTGTATCTACTTTAAAAAAGCGCATTGTTTTTTTTTCTATTAGATTTTAAAAGACATAACTGAAGTTCAGTTATAAGACAATATTATCTAAGTTAACGTTACATACAGAATGAAATATAGCCTAGCTTGAACTGAATGTAACATTTCTTGGTAAATTAATTTTATAAAGAAAATTGAGTCTCTATGTTTCTGGGAATATCAAACGTATTGAAGAAATTAATTCTAGTTTCAATTCCCTTATGTTATCCACCACATTGAAATAATTCACATAATGCCAATGTCGTAGATTGTTCCTAGATATCTGTATATAGGTTTCATACTAAGGTAGTAGTTAATTAGAAATTGATTTAAAAAAATAGAAAGTTGAATGTTCTACTATGCGTTCCCAATTAAAATGTGAAGAAATCTTAAATTACAAAAAACGATTGTAATATTTATATTTATGTTAAAAACAAAATTTATGTGAAGTTTATACAACTAAACATAAGCCACACACAATTTAACACAGAATTCTTTCAATTTTAAATTTAATCATAATACCATCCGATTTTGTAGGTACAGTTATTTCTACAGAGGTTCTGTAGGGTTTGGTATGAGGGAGAGGATTGTTACCAGCTTGTACCATGTTATATTGACCTACACGCGGTCCTCTCTAGAAATCACTGTAGTTAATTCTTGTTGAACACGCCAATAATTAACTTACGGGTTCACTAATCTGACTTCATGCTCATTGTATCATTCTCTACTAGTATATATAAAATATAGATATACTTTATTCATGTCATTCACAATAACAGTAAACAGTTGTATATATCAGTCTTTAATAATTTCTTCATAAATAAACATGCCTACGATAAATATAGCAAATATATCGCAAATAAATAATTAAAAAATAATAATAATAAATAATATAGCAAATATATCATAAATAGAGAGGTTTTTAGATCTACTTGTAGTACACTTTGATAAAAAAAATTATTGGTATGGCAAACAAGCCGACACTCCACCTGCTGGTAAGTAGTACAACACCCATGATACCCAGCATTGAGTCATGAATGTACCATAAAATAGAGAACATAGATCAAAACGTTAATATATATAAATAAATTTAAAAAATAGTAAATTGTAAATTTAAAAAATATATATTCGATTTTTACAGTGTAAATTAATTTAATTACACTAAATAAATACCATCTAAATATTAAATTAAGAATTTATCCCGAAGTGACAAAATGTTTACTTATTTTTATATCAATTTCACGAAGTTATTGCTTTTCTTGAGGCAAAATAATTACGTGGCAATAAGCCACAAACGCCTCAGGAACAATGCAAAGGTAAACATAATATTACAAACGAATACCTTAAGATCACTCTTATTAACTACTGGTGTTCGTTAACACTATAATACTTAAAAGTAAATGTAAATCTACATAATTTGTTTTTATGTTACTGTAAACAAACTGACGGTTCTGGTCATCTATATATGTACAAGAACATCACCACGGAGATGTAGTCATCATATGATGCCCGTGATAGCCTCTAAGCGATGACAGTCTGGAAAACTAGTATGTCATGCTTTTATATCCTGTAATTTCACTGCCACATGTCAATGTTAAAAAAACCAGTTGCTTGGTGAATCATATCATATCATAGGTAAGTCAGAGGTGGTGAATTGTTTTTAAACAAAATTAATATGTAGTTATATGTACGGGTATATGTATTATTTGTATTTATTAGATAATACTTATTATAGCTAATTATTTTTACATGTTGACCAGACTCAGTCTAATCACTCCTCTCCAACCTAAGGTTGCCTAGAAGAAATCACTATTTAGAGATAAGACTGCCCATTGTTACCTCTGTATTGTAATTATATTGTCTTTATATTTGGTACACATATTAATTTATGTAATAGTTATTTCTGTAAGAGGAACAATAAGGGATTTATTTATTTCGTTACATTAATTTCATTTCAAAATAAAATATATGCAGAATTAATCTATTTCCGTATATCTAACATAAATTTACCCCGAACTACTATACAGAATTATCGCAACCAACCAGCAAACTTTTCAATTAACTAGAACAATGTCATCTAGATAGTGTTATAATACATATTATGGAGAGATCTCCATTCGGGTAGAGGCAATTTGTCGGGTACGATCACTTCATTCCGTCGGGTATATCACAACTTATAGTTAATTAAGTGTTAAGAGCTAGGCTAGAAGTAGTACTGGTTTACTTAACAAAATACATCTATTTATTTTATCACATACTTTTATCCTTTGTCCTACGTTGTGTGTGTTTCAGATTATTTTTTATATATTTTTTGTTTCAACTTGAATATTACGTGATTCTGCGCTAATCTAGAATTAATTTTAATGAGTCTTTACAATAAAGGAACAAATTCTATGACGAATATTATTGATTTAAGTCTTTACCGTAATATTAATTCATTCCAACGTCAAAACCAATTGAAAGAAACATGATGAAGCACTATATTTTGAAGAATATAATCAATTACTTTATTTGATATCGTACGCCTACCCACTTAAGAGGTTTAGAAGGTCGAATTGAATCGTATATAGCCTTCACCCGTGTTTACTCAGCATCTCGTTAAACCAACTAAAGAACGTCCAAAACGTACTAAGCCTAGAAGAGTCGCAACATAAGAATTCCTTCTCCTCCACTCCAATTCTATACCGAATTCATTAAGAATCAACTTTATACTTTGTTATCTAAACTGAATATTATTTGTATATATGTATATTAGACTTTTAGATCAATGATATTATTAAATTCAATAATATTATTTTATAATAGTTATAATATTCTAAAAATCGCAAAGGAAAATCGCTTATAAAATCAACGAAAACGATCGTTATTTTATTTGTTTATTATAAAGACTTCTATCTTTTTACTTCTTTATAATATTCAAAACATTATCAACTATAAATATATCATCAAGTAATATATCATATTTTGCACCCTCATAAAGCAAAACAACAAATATTTTCTTTTGGCAAATTCTCAAAATTGGTTTTTAAAAATAAATTGATATGTTTCCACACATATTATTATACTTCTGACATAATAAAATTAAACATTATAGGGTTTTAATACGGAAACATTATTAAATTGCACATTACGTTTAACACGAAATACAAGAACCACTTCATTAAAAAAGTGTTTATATCTATTAAAATATATTTGTGAAATAAACTTACTCACTTTTACTTAAATTTTCTAAAGTGAGTCTGTAATGAATTGTATTAAATACGCATAAAACATATTTTTTAATGTAACAAGCTTACATCTACAATCTAAGACATGATACATCATCAAGTGACGTACTGCGATTCCATTCTGGCGGACTGTTTCTGTAACTTTTTTGTCATATATCCCAACAACACTGATGATTGTAAAAAGTCTAGCGGAAATACTGGTAAAAATGTCTAGCAAGTATAATTTCGTTTACAAATAAATGAACTACGTTTAATTTACCAGTGTGAGCTGTATACACTTTTCATAAGCGAGTTAATTCCCCATTATCCCTTCTAGTTGCAGTATCAGTGACGTGCAGAGCAAACAATTAGCCGTGCGCTCGACAGCCGAGGTGACTCGATCAACATTACCCTTTGCAAACTGAACCTTATTCCTATTTTCCTTTCTGCCCTTTTATAAAAGTCATCTAGTAGAATGGAAACAAGCTTTTTCGTTACAAAAATATAGTCACCTAAATAAAAGTTTGTTTAGAGTAGAATAGTGTACATTAAACGTCTAAATAAGTTTAGGTCGCATAGAGTAAAAAGTACCTGTACCTGTACCTACAAATTAAACGAAGGTTGTAGTAATTTTGTTTGTTATTTTCATTCAAGTTGTATACATCATTTTGCTCATACACGGGTCTAGAGCAAAATATGTATACAAAAATAAAAATTCCGAAAGTTGTACATTATTTAATTTCTGCTAATGTTTGTTATCTATTATTAGAATTAAAATTATAGTCAATTGCAATAGCTAATTTTGATGAACCAAATGTTTCTAAGTAAAACTATATACTAGTTCGTATGATGTCAAAACATTTATCGAGTTTGTAATTATAGTTTCATGTTAATTAATACATATTGCTATCAAAGAAAAATCTAAGTCTGATGAAATTATCAATATAACTACTTAATAATAATCATTAAATTTGCTGATACCTATTTTATTTCTTTTTGGGGTATGGTTTTCATATAGTACCGTTCATAGGTTGGTTGTATAAAGTTTACCTCTTCCCCTCTTTCTAGCTATTCACATATACGCAACATAAGCGTCCCTGTAAATTCCCTTACTTAATATACCTACACGCAGTTTTATTTGTACCATTTCTTTAAGTATTATTTTCGCACTTTATATGTAACTCTACCCGTTAGTAGGTATTGTATTCGCAATATATATATCACTTAGCGTAGCATATTACTTTCTATTAGTATATTTTTATGTAACTGAAATGACAAATATGTTAACGATCTACATGATAGTATCAGTATATACGTTTTAATTGAATTATAAATAAATATATATATTGATGTACATACATTTATGATTATTACGAGAGTGCCACTATTCGTTTCTTATCATTAATTTCTCTTCCCAAAGACAGTCAGAAGGTAAAATTAGTATTATTCTCCTGACGAATGATTAATGATGACGAATGTTGTCACTGATTTTACATCCATTTAGTTTGCCTAAACGTTATATGAAAGAAACGAAAATGTTTTCAATGGAGAGGAAGAAAATCATTTATTCAAATAAACTTAATTTAAGCACTTTTGAATAGTCATAACAATTTGTTTTTTATTAGTTAACTGTCTATAGAAACTTGTGTGTTGCTCTTTTGTGTATATCAATATGTTTGTATGTCTATGTCAACGCCAATCTTGAAGATATTTTCATAATTCTTTTAATGGATTAATTTGGAACTAACACTGTAACCAGTTCCAGATTCATAATAGCTGCGTCACTATTAAAATCCGTTTTTCGGGGAACAATGTTTTAAATTATCTAAATAAGCCTCACTATTATCATACCTATTATATATATATGAAAGTATATAGGTATACCAGGAACTGAAAGACCTTATTTATTTGCTCTACTGCTGATTTATGCTGATGACAATGGCGTTAATAGGATCTTGCTTACTGGACCATTCTAGCGACAAGCACATCATAACGAGGCCGTCTGTTTGCGTATCAAATATTTGATTTAACCCAAGAAGCGGTGAGATTCTCTTGGGCGTCCATAAAATCACCTATTTACGAGTATTGTCTTGATATCTAACGCACCTGTTAAATTTCCATCTGGGACCTTTGTTGTTGCAAAGTTTCGGCATAGTAAATCAACTATTGACTTACCGGACGAAACTTGTTTTATAGGAAAATAAGCAACATTAATCTATTCGGAAGCTAAACTTATTAATACAGAGCAGTCTTATAGGTGTAGTAAATCATTTAAAAGCCTGTGCTTCAATTTTGAAATATATTTAATTGAAATAATAAACAGGCTAACGTGCCACCTGATGTTAAGTGGTAACTGTAGGCTATACACATGAATGGCCATAACGTCATCATATTATTTATAATGCCCGTGGCACCACTTATCCATTGCCATTCCGGAGGACAAAGATGTCATATCTAAGTGTATTTCACGCTCCTATCTCTTTGAGTAAAACACATATTACAAAGCAAGCTGTTTGACCGTTGAAATAGGATAGTCAGGCATACGGAAAAAAAGACTTCGTACAAAAACTTAAAATGCTAACTGTTTCGGCGACCGATTGTCCCATCTTTTTTACGTGTCAAATGTAGACTAGTAAAAGGCTAGTTTTTACATTTTCATTTCCTTTTTCAACCCAATTCATTTAAATGCTACCAGTTTTTAAGTGGGCCGAGATTACTGACAACACTGTAGAAATTATGTTGCTAGTATTTAATAAATGGGATAGACCAACCTTAATCCACAGTTTATAACAATAATTTTAATACAAATACCTATTTATTTGTTCACAATTACCTACTTCCCAAGTAAAATCAGAATATTGTGAAGGAACAGTAATGTAAAGAAAATACCGAATTATTAATGTAATGAGACCTAAGTATACCTATACATCGGGAACATTAATGAACTTCACTTCAATTGTTGCCTGATAAGTAATTACAGTTATATCATATAAATTAGAGCAAGAAATTCATGTTAACGTCGAGACGCAAAAATAATTGGCTGTTGGCTCAAGGCCGACCTCTGTCATCGACAGTCAGACATCAAGTGTATATGAGAAAATACGTGAAATAAGGTCTGGGTTTCTTTTGTAAGTTCTATTATGTGGATACGTCATTACAAGTAATATATTATTTAAATTATACTATAAATATAAATAAATATACAATCACGACTATTATTCTATATGTGATATATCAGAGGCTTTGTTATTTGTTACGTATTGAATTCAACTCTTGAGTCTTGACATGGTCATATTTCACTGGATAAATTACATTTATATTCGATGTGACATGGGAGAAGACAATCGCTAGCTTCAGATTAAATTAATTTTTCATTACTATTATACATATATATAGAATTCTATTAGTACATGTTTCTAAAAATAATAGCTCAGTTTCATTGTTTGACTTGTTTTAATTGCGGCGGACTTCAATATGTGGAGGACATCCTAAAAAAAGTTTATGAAAATAATTGCAACACGGCTGTGTTAAATTCATTGGTTGTATATATTCATAAAAAAAATGTTTTGTTCCCAATGACGCATGACTGGTTTTTATATAGATCATAATTAGAATATAATACAATCAACAATTATGTTAAACGTTGAAAAATGTGAGGTATCTGATGTAACCGAAATAAAGTCGAATTGAGTACCAACTGCTTTTTTCGAAGTTGGTTGTAAATAAAATATTTACAAGTATAATTAAAAGTTCATTAAATACAACTTATATCGTTAGTCAAAAGTACTCCCGACACGTAGACTGCTGCTATGAATGACACGGGACAATTAATTTGATGGAAGGGTGGAATTTAAAAATAAACTTTAAGACAACAATATCACAGTTATTAAAGCTTTTATACTAAATATAAAAACTCAAACCTTAAGAACGACTACATGTCGACTATTAATATTTCTTCTTTTATTATTAATTTTATTAATAACTTGACTTTCATAAGTGCCTAAAATATCCTACATGATAATTAAAATAGAATTTTAATTTAACATTTGCCAAATAAATGTATATTATCATTACTATATTATGAACCTATATTGAAGATAATTGAAGACCTATAAAAAGACAATTTTATTAAGCAGGATGTTTATGATTTATGAAACCAGGCAAGTTATGATATTCATGGTACATAATAATAAAAATAATATAACGAGGTTAGGAGGCAAAATAGTCTGTATTGCCTTAAAATTCTAATACTTGCCTTTAAACCATAAACGTACTAAATTAATAACGGTAACACAGAATTTTAACAGTAGAGATACTACGATACTCCACCATTTAAAACGGTACCAAAATTGATTAACTTGTTTCGGAAATTACTTCCAAAAATGCTTACAATCATTGTTTTGATTCTATCACGTTGATAAAATCAACCAATAACGGTATTTTTAGTACATTTACAAAAAAATTAATAAATATTTCCACCAGTTATCTGATATAACACAAACTGTGCTTAGTTTGGGACTAGACGACGCTCTGTAAATTGTTCTGGGCTATATATTTCCATATATAAACAAGTATAAAACTATTATATGTAAACACTATTACATGTACGAGCAAGGACATATCATATAATATCGTATTTGTAATTTGAAATTACTTTTGCCCCAACCACAGCCACCTATCATCACAGGAGATGAAAATAATTCAGACCCCGAGAAAGGTTGGACAGTAAATAGGAGGCTTATTACATCTGAGGTAATAAAAACAGAATAATGATGGTAATAAACATAAAGCTTGGTACTTACCAAAGATTGCTATCAAAATAATTGTCACCATTTTGAACGGACCTGAAAATTAGAAAAAAATATAAGATTATATCACTCATTACAAAATCTAATTATTTAATAACAAGAAAGATGCAGACGTAAGGTATTCAAAGTAAGAAATTCATAACGTAAGAATTTCTTTTGTCTAATATTACACAATAAATTGCCTCAAGGTGTTAAGTCCGCCATGTGCACCTTTATCTGTGTATTGAAATTTTGATAAGAAATAATAAATTGACTTATTGTAAATTTTCCAACGCAAACAAACAACTGACGATTTATTTTAGTTATATAATTTTACATGAACACCACTACAGACATCACGTTATCAAGTGACGATCCGATACCACTCCTGCTGGCAACGCATGACTATTTCGGAGGACTAAGATGTCATACCTCTTATCGTGTAATTTCTTAATCTTATTTTATACTTCAAAAACTAACAGCTTACAAAATAAGCTTTGTTTGTAAAAAATTTGTGCAACAGAAATATTTGATTTAACTTTAGACTTAACTAAATTTAGTTATTGTAAAATGTTGTTTACTTGAATGCTTCAGTCTACTGAAGCATTTTACATAATCTATCTCGGTTTATAATTGATTTTATTTTTAATTTATTTTATACGCGATTGCATCCGTATTGTCGAAATTAGAAGAATGAAGAATTGATTTATTTTGATTCCATTGACTTATTTTTTTAATTACTAATACCCGACCATGATGAATAAAAAGTAGCATATCGTTCTCCGATCCAAGCAGTTCAAAATTAATTAATAACTCTGTAGGTATAACATCTTATATTTTTAGAGGTACATAATAATAGGAACTTAATACTGTATAATTATATAGAACCACGTGTTACATGTGCTTTCATCTACTTTTTCAAGATACAAAAGAACATATATTCGTCCTCGAGATACAATATATCTTCACGTCAAATTTTATTAAAATTCGTTCAACTATTTAATCGTAAAAAGCAAACAGACATCTTTGCATTTATAATAGATACTAGTATGGAAACTGTAGGTCCAAAAACTATAAGACAGCAATATGAAATCCCTTACTCAGCTCAAGTTGACGCGGCAAACCTTACTGATACAATACCGGGAATTTTGCAAATGTAATCATTTCATACCGCTTACCTATGATCATATTGAATGGTCTATGTTCATATTAAACTTTGTTATAACAACTATTATAATATTGACAACTAGCTTTCGCCGACTATTTCTACATGATTTAAATAAATATACCACTACGTATAATGACGGGTCCAATTTTTTGTCTGGTCTGGTCGTTAAAACCCATAAAGTCAGAAATAAGCAACTTATGTATACATAAGTTGCTTATATATAATATAATTAATAATAAGTAATACACAACACAATCGGGCAGATAAATTACGTTCTATTAAAACTAAAACCCTGCAGTGTTTTATCACATTCTTTCAAACTATGCAAATATCTAACTTGAAAAATTAATAAAATAATTCAATCTCAACTTTAATTAGGATCCATTTCAGCAGTTTAGTCGAGAAAATGTAACAAACACACTTATAATATTCGTGTGATAGCAGTTGGAATATATATGTAGGTATATACATATATCATCCCAGAGATAATGTAAAGTGCTTTCAAGATATTGTGTTATTTCCTCAGTTCAGTTACAAACAATAAATACTCGTACATATATAGATAATCCACGAGAATAGATGTTTGATAGAATAACTAAATAGATGTTGATTTGTGATGGGACACACTACCAAGTTATCTTGAGGAAGCATACATCTACACAGGTATGTATTGTGATTTTTTAGTCTTCACTTCACGAGAGAAAAATTGCATATCTAATATTATAATTTAAAAATCTCGTGTCGCAGTTATATCGAACATATCCAAAACGTCTGGACAAATATTTAAGGAATTTTTAGTGTATTGTATGTATTTGGTAGGTCTAAGAATAGGTAGGCTATTTCTATAACCTAGGTGATAAGGGTGGCCTTATCCTTAATTAATTAATACGTTAACGTTTGCCGGGTCAGGTAGTACATAATGTACATATACATAACTGTGTACACAATACAGAAACAAATAAGTTCATAAATTTGAATTATTATTCTATTTCAAACGCGGCCGGTATTAATTGCAGATAAATATTCGGTTCGCCTGTTAAATACACTCCGATACAGTTTTCAATTTTAGTACTATTGTGAGCAGAACATTTGGACTTAATTATTTCATATTTAATTAAATTCTACCAATTTCAAAAGGACTTTGATTTTGATTAAATGTACTTTTAACGACTTACTGTATTTTATTTTATGTGCTAATATCCTTTGCAGTATATTTACTTCTTCAATAAAATATCTCGATATTAAAGATCCGTTTAAAACTTAATAAGAGGTACAATGTTTATTGTGTCTTGTTTTAAATAATTTTAACATAATTAAATTCAGCGTTATTTCAGTATTAGAATATTAAATTAAAGATTTTTTTTATTTCAATATAATGCAATATAATACAATATTCATACTGCATCAATATTGTGAGTACGCTAATAAATTTATATCGAGTAGGTATATATTAAATTTAAACTCAATGCATCCATATTAAATACTCAGTTTTTTTCCATACATACAATACCTTGCAGAAACTTTGTATCATATTTATAAATTGTATATTCAAAATACTTAAACATTATACTTTCATACCTACGCGAAATGTCACAAATTTTTATAGCGTAGTTTTTTGCACCAAACATTTTTATTTATTATAATTTGTAGTACTGTAAAGATGTTTTCTTTCTACCTCCATTGTCCGATAGAAAGCACTCCAATAAGATTGTCTGAACTCCAATTTTGTAATAAGTTTCTTTTATGTTTGGTGCATTTACGATATTTATAGCCACATCTATATAATATCGTAAAGGCTGTACCCGCGTCCTTTCTGGCAACAAAAGACGGATGGCCTTTGTCGGGTTGTAATGTACGTTGCGGCGTCCATCAGGACATTTTAATGGCAAGAATTTTCCCAAATCGATTCAATCGTTTTTAATTTATCCCATAATGTGATGTAGATAATGACCTCTTACTTTGCCCTTCATTACCGCTCTTTGATTATTTTATTCTTTGAAACAGATAAAAATCTATATACAGACTGTGAAGTCAGCAAAGTAAAGTCCTAAATTAGTAATAAATTCAATAAATTTTCTTGACAATGTCGGTCGAAGTATTAGAGACTACTTCATGAAAATGAAGTCTGAGTGATATGTTTATTAAAATTTAACTTTTAATATAAAAATTCGGTCAATCTTCGACTGTTCTTTTCACTGAATATATTATCAATTGGAAGGGTAAATGCTATAGGATTTAATATAAATAACTATTCATTATAACAAATGCATTGAACAATTATAGTTTAATTTAGAGTTAACCTCATTTATGACAGGTATATATGTATTAGTTATTTATCAGATTAAAAAATAATAGTTGTTGTTAAAATAACCTATGAAACTGACTTATTTATTGAAATTAAAAACTGCCACTTTAAAACTATAATAATTAAGTAATTACAACTAGTAATATAATTAGACTTTTGTTAAAAAGTTGTATTGTAATATTTGTACAATATACTTCATAACCAATCAGTATAAATGAAGACAAATTAGTATTTTATCGCTAACATACCTGGCAACTTTTGACAACATAATGAAATAGAAGCGGTAATGAATTGAGATTCATTGCCCACGAAATGGACGTCGTACTTCTGTCTCTAGATAATAAACATAACAGGTTTTTACAAACTACAGGTATATATTGTATATTTTTTATTCAAATGGGAATAACAAGCTGTCTTTCTACCCGAATATACCCGAGTATAGTCGTGTTCTTTTATGATATTTTTTTAGACACCTTCTATTAATAACTCCTTAGTTCATGTAAGGAAAATATAAATTTGAAAATTATATGTTCCTTGTCATTTTTAAACATTAGAAAATAAAAAACTGTAAATTAGACTTCAACGTGAATACGTGATAAATATTTTACTTTCCTCTTTTATTACTGCGCTATCTTCGAACCTTATTACAATTATAATTATTTATCTATATATATTGGATTTGGTGTACTACCCAATATTATCTCTATATATATTTCAGACGTTGTAAACTCCATCCCGGAGACTAGGAGACCTCAGAAGATCGAGCTGGTACTGCAGCTCTCTTAATAGCTACTAATCACTACGACGTTCCTTCTCTATGCCTCTATAGGTTGATGCATTCTAGCCTGACTCCAACGGCCAGCAATTTCTACCACTTCGCGTACTCTTTCGTCAATTCAATGAGCATGCAAATGTTGGTTAAATTAAATAATGCGCGATTTCCCAAATTCCTAATACACACTTTCATAAATTTTCATGAAACCACCAAATTGCAAAAATAGCTAGAGGAAATATGCTTCTTATATATTAAACAATAAAAGGCATTAAATGATAGACTTGCAGACCTTAATTGTAATAAGATAATATACAATACATTTTTAGCTAATTAAAAGAAGAGCCAGTGAAAATAACTATAAATAAACGAGATAAAATCTATTATATAAACAGCTACCGAGATGGCCAAAACGAATTACTTTTAACAGTTGAACTTAGCTCAGCGAGGTGCGTTCCATTTAGCCAACGAGTATACTGTTTCATTTGTTTGTGTGTACTAATTTAACTGTCAAGCAGAAATTGCGCCTTACGTGAACAAATGGTTTCCATGTACCGCGGCGACGTCTATAGACGCAAATAATAACATCTGATTAATTGTTACAAGATGCTAAAGAAAGACATGGCCCTTTGTTGTTCCTAGAGAATGCGGATGTTTTCACAATATTACCAACCTTATTGCTCTTACAAGGAAATAAATTTATGACTGTAAATATAAATCAGTGTATTGGTACTTTATTATTTAAGCTTTTGTGGCCACTACATTTCTATCGATAACTAGCTACCGACCGCAACTTAGCATGAGTGCAACTAATGTATTTATGAGTTATTCTTTTAATAAAATATCAGTAGTTTCTTATCTGACCAGATATTATATAATCGGTTAAATACTCTTAAAGTTTATTCATTACAAATGAATAGTATAATTTTTCCTCTTCATAATATTTCTGATATTTTATTCGTATATAAAAAGAAAAATTAGTTATATATAAAATCTACTCAATGAAAAAATCTTACAGTAAAGATTTTTTCATTTTTTCATTGAGAGTTCATTTTTTCATTAGTTATATATAATTTCTTTGACTTCATGCGGTATATTAAGTAGAAGCAGTAAAATTAACTTTTATTAAGACCTAAATAAATAAATATAATAAAATGTCGCATTAGGTACTTTTATTTAAGAAAATCATTGAAAGCGAAAAACAAATTCGTTTCACGGGTCTCATTATGACGACAGATGAAGCATTCCCGAGTGGTTTCCTTTCGCCTAATATTCAATTTAACGTCTGATATTACGGTAAAATATTCAATATCGGAAATGGAATCCCGGTCGAATTGATTCTAATGAGTGCTATTCAAAAAAGTCTATGCGCCTTTTAAATATTCATTATTTACTAATCACCATGCCGCGGAGGTATTTCAGTTGGATTGAACTAACGTATTTGTAGATCTATTTTAATGTCCATTGATTGTATATTATGCAAAACTATTATAACTAATGCGCTAATGTACAACAGGCTATTTTCTATTGGTAAAAACTAAGAGTTTTAAAAATAACTTGTACATAAATATATAAATGTATCCCTTCATGTAGAATTGTATTGAATTTCTCCAAAAAAACGGCCAAAACACTAATTTCGATTTGTTTTGCAAAGGAAATAAAAATATGTATAGTTCAAACGAAATTATACAGTATTCAAACACTCTTTTATGTTTGTCTAATAATACTTTTTACTATATCGTATCTTGTAGACACTAGACTGGTTGTTGTGGCAGACGTAGCACTTCGTAACCCAGTGCTACGAAATGCTACAGGAACATAAAGTTTGACGGAATTCAATTTTACTATTTATATTTAACTCACTATTGGATTTTGTCCTTTTTATTTAAATATTAATAAACTATACTTACAATTAGTGACATCTAAAAGATGTCACTAATTGTAAGTATAGTTTATGTATGTATAAGTGATTCAAGTTTAAAAAAAAATAGTTCACGCAAAGAACGAGTATAAACTAAATTCTATTAAATTTTAATTGAACCACCATTCAAGACAGTAAATACTATAAATTCCAAAAACAATACGATTATTCTGTCCGTTTAGTTTGTATTACTTGAATAGTTAAAAAATTGCGTCGAAACGAAACTGTGTTTGCTTTTTATAAGCTTCTGGTAGTTCATTAACAAATAATATCAGTTCAACTTAAATCTATTATTATATGTCCTAAATGATCGTGTACATTCAAAGTTTATTCAGAAACTGTTGAGACCATAGAGTAGAGAGTAGAGCTGTAGATGTGTTGCTTAGGTTCAGTTAAATTAATTTAATTCAATAACATTACGTAAAAGTGCTATAAAATTAAGTTATTTTCAATTGTTTTTAAAAAATAATTTTAAATATACTGATCAAGATTAAATAACCATTTAAGTAATTAATTATTATACATTTGCAATAATATTCAAGCAAATGTATTTTGTAAAACTGAATTATTTTTCATTCTATGACAAATTTCGAAAATTTTATAATTCGCTTACATAATTGACATTCACAGGTGTGCAGAGCACCTGGTAGTGTAAATTTCGGGTCCTGTTCCACAAAAAGTCTTACTCCGCAAAAGGCAATTATAATCTCGTGGTTTTTTCTTTTATACATATTTCTATACACCGGAGCATTAACCTTCGGACTTTTACGATTATTACATACACAAAAGATGCTAACAATTTATTCTTACATCTGAATTTATTGCACTAATTTGTTTTACAAAACATGGAATTCTTGCTTAAATTGTACCTTGTTGTTTAATGCTTTAAAACTTTTCAAACAACTTACCAACTTAATGAAACTTCCGCGATAACTTCCAGACATAAGCTTACAAAGAGTAAAGTCACTTTATCACTGTTATTTAGTAAATATCATGTTTTAAAGTTGGTAACAGAAGGGAAATTATATTACACACTAATATTTTACGTGTTAACTTCGCGCCGAAACTAAACGGGAGTAACATTGCAACGAGCGTGTGGGTCGCGCCGAGATCGGCAGCGCGGCGTGCGGCCGTGGGGGACGCTCGCGACTGAGTCGAGAGCAGCCGGCCGCCGCGCTCTTCCATCTATTTTATATAAACGCCTTTATATACCGATTTATATATTTACCCGCACTCATACATATTTAACTTTTTTCCCATTTCACGTCGTTTATTCCTCGTATGTAAGGCGCGCGGGCAGCGGAGCCGCGTGCGGCTTGTGTGTGTGCTCCCACCATCCGAACGCTCCGCGTTTCTATTTACGTGTTTTTAGAAAGGGTAAAGCTTTTATACCTTTCCTTTCTACTATTTCGTTCTGTAGTTGAGCGCAATACTCTGAATGCTGGCCCGCGAAATATTTCGCTTCGATTTATGAGTTTCATTTTTGTGAGTTATATTTTAGGTTGGAATGTTTTATCAATTTTTACCGATTGCGTGGCACCTGAATGGCCGTCAGGAAACGCTTTAGATGTTTTTCAATTAGGTACATATTTTTTATTCATAGTTTAGATATGTTTTCCATTAAATTCACAATTTATTTGCCAAATGTTTATAAAAAGTAATAACAAAAAACTTAAGGAAATTTCCATATTTTATTGTATCGGCAGAAACCACTACTAAACAAAAAGATATTACATTATTAAAAACATCCATTTATAGGTATAGTTGTTATATAAGAGCTCTGGTAATACTGAAATATTGCACTTAGACAACTATGTAACGTTTCCACCAGCACATATATCTCATACTATGTGTTGATTAACTGCCTCTAGATAGAATTGATTTCCTGTATTCCTGTAGCAATTTAATTTATAACGAACGTAGAGAGCTATCTAATATACCTGGTAATGCGCACCATGTTTGTATCTGTGTAATGTATAATATATGTCCGTGTATAATAATTTTATATATATTTTATGTGGATAGTTATTTTTATATATTTAATCAAATTAGGTGTTTTTTTTTTTGCGGAAGTCCATTTCACTATTTAATGGATTTATAATAATTCTATTACAATTAGCGTTGACAATATTATCCGAATGCAATAAGACTGAGTGCATAGCGGTCTCTATATTGCTTATCGCACACTCTCTTACTTGTATAATTATTTATTTAAAATAACAATGATAAAAAAAAACACAAGTTTCATTTTCATTCTTCTTGTCTGCGTTTCGAAAAAGTGGTAGAATATAAAAACATGACTATTCAAACGTGATTGTATTAAGTTTAATTGAATAAAGATTATTTCTATTTCAATTAGATAATGAAAGATTTTATTATACGTTAATGGCAAATAAAGTATACGAGCAATAAATTATATCTCTGTATTATCATCATATACCTACTTATAAATTAATTAATTAACCACTAGGTCCAACGCAATTATTACCATGTGGCCGGTGTCGCTTGTAGCGTTGTAGTGTGTGCACGCTTGGTAGGTATGAAGCCACATGTATATGTTAGTATTTTAGCTATTTCCGGAGTATGCGGTTGCAATTTCCTACCAAAAGCTATTAAACCTGTTTTCCAGTTATATAGACTATTTTGTATATTTGTTTATATTGTATTGTAATGTATATTTTTGATTATATATTGAATAGCCGACCTGCGTAACTTCGTCTGCACCACACTTAGTTGCTATTTATTATTATATTTTACCCAATTTACATAATATCTGTTTAAATTATAGCCTAGATGTTATTCTAATCTATAAGCCATATTACTGTAAAGTTTCATCAAAATCCATTCCATACTTGTTGCGTGAAAGAGTAACAAATATCCATCCATACTCACAAACTTTCGCATTTACAATATTAATAATAAGATTTAATAAATAGATATGGTAAGGTATGAGTGCTAAGAATTTAAATATATTAATTTATGTTATAATAATTTTCATATCCAATATTCCTGATGGGGGCGAAAATTGTTAGTAATGAGAAATACTGGTCCCATTGTAAATAATATACAATGGTTAACTTAGAATCTCTACACAGTCCTCCTTGGAAACCATTGTGGTTAACACCTAATGAATTCGCCACAATGCCCTAACTGACCTGCCTTCATGCTTGTCCTATCAAAGTCCACTGCCGCCCCAGCGAGTGCACTATTCCATTATTGTCAATAAACAGAACGTTTTCAATTTCCAAATATCTGAATAAGTTTTTGTACATATATCGTTTGTAGTTGTAAGGTTTTTATGGAAATATCTTTTAATGTTATTACTACGTAAATTTACCGATTAGTACATAACAAATATACATCAAATCACCAAATAAAATGTAAAAATAATGTAGTTAATAAATATATTGAATATAATTTCTATTTACTTTCTGTAATTTGTGAGCCACTAGTAAATTTAAGGATATTAGAATTTCAAATGATTCAATTTGTAAGTCATAGACTAGATTATAACAGGTATCTTACTTTTTCTTAGTGAACAAAGCAATTTAATGAGAATACCTTCCTCATCATCAAAAATCATTAGGTACATTTACTCAATGAAATAAGTTTACGATTCAAGTTTAGCGGTAACAGGGCAGTGGTAATACCGTTGATATTTCAAATTTACGACTTTTGGCACTATGTTGAGGGGCAGAGCGAATAGCCCTCCCATGGGGGGAATACTGTCCGTACCATCGATCACTCTTTATTACTCTCATCCAACGTAAAAGCGTAGCACTCAAATCGTTTCTGTACCGTATCAATACCCGACATACAAATTAATTTATTTCAACGCATGTAACTTGTAGTTTGAGCGAGAATATTCAAATGTTTAATATCTCTACTAAAAAGTTATTATCGAATCATTCATCAATCATTACAGTTTCTGCATATAGAAGGAATGATTAATTCTAGTGGTCGGACAAAGGTTAAAATAATTAGTTTAAATAATGAATTTAAACATTATTAACGTTTCATTGACAAAGATGAGTCTGTTTCAAAGGCATGGTAATATTATTTCGTAATTGAATGTACTTATTAAGCATTTATATAAAAAATAGCTTTCTGCACTTCTATATCAGCGTAAATTTTATAAAAACCACTATTCATATTATAATATCTCTATTTAAACAAAGGAAAGTAAATACCCTAATATATATACATACATGTATATTTTCTGTTAGACTTTATCAAACTGAAATATCCGTATAAACTGCAACGAACGTTATTGTTAGTTACAATTAATTAGTAATAAAAATTACGTTACATTAATTAAAACCAAGTTATCAATATTTTTTGAAAATTAAAAATGAGTCTGTCTGTTACATTTTCGCGACTACATTACTGAATGTATCGTAATGAGATTTAAGATGAAGATATCACTAGTAAGCACAAAGGTTATCTTTTATCTCAAACAATACAGACCAGACTTAGTAACTGGTAACTGTTAATAACTGTATAAAAGGCACATTCACATTACATACACTTGTGCTATTGACAGTGCAATTAAAGAGTCGTAAATAATGGCATAATTAATTTCAAATTATTAATTAATAATCACAAGTACCTATATTTACAAAATGAAGCCAGCTAAGTCGGTATATATCTTTCTTCTGCAAATGGTAATAATGAACAAGCTGGTAATACATCACGTGATCTATACATGACGGGTTCGGTGAAAAGGGAATGGATAGGTACTACTTTTCCTGAAGTGTGCTTGAAGTGTATAAATGGATTGTGAAGTATGACACCTATATGGATACATGAACGCCTATATGGATTTCCCACTCAAACTTTTATATGTTTCATATATTTAAATAGAATTGTTTCTAAAAACAACTTACAACTTGGTTAGAAGATAAATACCAAAATACCAATATAAATAAACATTAAGGTTTTAAAAGTGTCAAAATCATTTCATATCTCATCACATACAACGAAAATGCAAAGAATCCTTTGAAAATAACAATATATGCTTTTAAGAACAAAGTAGAACCCATAAATATTTTAGATGCATTTAAAATGCAGTTTGGAGGCATTGTGGTTTTGGCAAACGCAACCGCATTCAACTAAATGCGATATAAATAAGATATACGCAACAAAAATACACTTAAATTCCAACACCACGTCCAATAAAGTCTATTTAGTTTGTTTTGTTTTCTTACAATTTGTAAATACATGTTTTTATGTTTTTCATTTCTAATAGATTGAGTCAACAGCAGCCAAAACTATTTAAAATAGATATACTGAAATAGACTGTTATGATGAACGTACAGACAAAGTCGAATCGCAAGTATCCATTTTACTCTACAGCAAAATTAATAGCAATAAAAACCATATGCGGATAGATTGCTATCCGCAGTTTTAATGCGAAAAAAGGATTGTAATAGGTTGAAAGGGGAGACGAACAGTTGTATGGACGTATACTCATTTTTAAAGCTAGAAGCCTAAGACTTATATTTTAGGCTGATCAAATATAAATAAATATGCCATTCAAGGTAAAATGTGTAAAGATTTTTCCCTGATTTTTTTTGCCTTTTACCGTTACATTTATAAGGGGGTAAAATAAAATGGGGATGAAAGTTGGTAATGAAATTCATCATTTTTGAAGCTAGAACGAAGAAACTATTATACTTTTGCTTTTTAGGTTAGTTTATTAAATACCTTACTAATATTATAAATATGAAAGTAACTCGGTCTCTCTCGCTTACATGCCAAAAATACTAAATTAACATTGACTTTTTATAATTAGCCGAAACAATTACAAATGATATGCAATGTCACTATTTCACGTGGACGAAGACGCGGGCACAGATATAAAATAGTAAGTGGTGTTGTGCAATTGATTTATTTATTTTTGTCGTTTGAGTATAGTCAATAGACGATGTCTACAAATTAACACACAGACAAAGTAACAGTAACGTAAGCACGTCTAGTAAATATTAGTGGTATATTACTGGATTCTTTGTTTCTTCTACTATGAATACTTATGGAAACACTTATAATAAGAGATTTTTTTGTTTTAATATTTACATTTCCATATAATATAGTTAGTAATCTATTAAAATAGACATCTCTTCGTTACTTAAAAATATGAAAGGTTCGGTAGTCTAGTGGTTTAGTTCACTGCCTTACTTCATGATGATCGTGGGATCGAAACCTCGGTACAAATAATCATACTCATGAATGCATAATTCAAGAGTATGATTGTTTGTATTGATCTGTGTGTTGTCTATATTCTATATTTAGTATATATGTACTTACAAATTTATTTAAGTATGTATATCTCTTGTCTGCTACAACCGAATCTTTGTTTATCTTGGGACTAAATGGGGCTGTATAGATTTATCCAAGGTACTTGGTTACATACTACATAAACTGAAAGCAGAATAATCTCTTAAAATTATCTTACTTTAAGGTTCTTCTTCAAAGGGTTTTTTTTTTATAACAATAGTAAGTTTTAGAGTAATGAGACAATGCAAGCACAAGCTGTACGCTTGGCCCATTAATATAAAAAGCTTTTCCACCGCCGCCGAAGTTTTCTTGCGTAAAGTTACTCAGAAACGATTTCCTGTACGAACCTTATGCCACTTCTTCTGCATAAAAATATAACCAAAATGAATAAAAAAAAGGTATTAATTACTAACTTACCAGCGCAACTTCGCCTGCATCACACTTACTTGAAATCATAATTTATAACCTGTGTTATTCTGATGTTACTCTAAAATTTCATCAAAAATCGTTCAGTAGTTTTGCGTGAAAGACTATCAAACATTTATCCATTCATACTCACAAACTTTCTCGATTATAATATTAGTAAGATAAAATTACAAGAAAAATTATTGAAATTCAAAATTTATTAAATTAGATTAACAACAAGAATGCTTTTAAAATACTTTCTGCAGAGAATGCTTTATCATTTACTTTTAGCGCTTTCTGTATCATATTTTAGGTCCATTATCAAGTCATTTAAATATATACAAATTGTAATCTGCTAGGTAACATTGAGTAATTATGGTACTCTGAAGTTTAAATCAATAAATAGGATATTCCGTAATTTGAGAAATATTTTTTATTTATTATATAAATTATGTTAGTAAAACATTTTTATCTTATGAGTAATATAGATTAAGCATTTTACTATTTATATACATTCATGTAGATAATAATTATTTATTTACAAAAACTGGTTTAGTTTTAGTACTTTCGTATTTATTTTTTAATCCTTACTAATATTATAAATGCGAAAGTAACTCTGTCTGTCTGTCTGTCTGTCTGTCTGTCTGTCTGTCTCGCTTTCACGCCAAAACTACTGAACTGATTTAAATGAAATTTGGTACCCATATAGTCTAGACGCCGAGGAAGGACATAGGCTACTTTTTAATGCGAAAAAAGGGTTGTAAGGGGTTGAAAATGGTAATGCAAGGTTATCTTTATGCGGTTGAATACACACTTATTATAATAATGGCTTAACTAAAAAATTAGATATTTTGGAAAGTCTACTTTATAATTGTGTTATTAAGTCTATTTTCAAAAATTTTTAATTTCTGAATTACACCAGTATTGTACTAGATATGCGACTTATTAACGCTCATATGTCATAAATAAACATATATGTCATTTGTATAAGCAGCGCGCAGGCGATGTTGCGCGCGCAACTGATTATTGTCAATCCGTTGTCTCCTTATGAATTTAAATGAATAAACGTTTGCTCTGCAATTTTATTTTATAAATACATAAATATAATCCTGGTATAGCCTATATCTGATGACCCTGCTCTTGGACAAGAGCGTAAGAACATATTATTAATATTTTTGAAGAATAAAACAACATATAATATTAAAAATGTTGTCAATACGTATGAACAACATTTCCTTGGAAGAAACAACATCTACCGTTCCATCCGAGCTATTCAGGTTCGGAATACGCGTTTCTCCATTCTGGCCAGTAGAGTCAGAGATATGGTTCGCGCAAGTAGAGGGATAGTTTGCAATTTAGAATATCACATCTATTATTTTGATTTAACAAAATTTTATTATGTTATTGGCCAACTGGACCACCAATTTTCAAAAGAATTTAAAGAAATGTTTAAACTGTTTATTAAATATAAATAAATATGACATTTAAATTTGTAAATATCATATTGTCACCATTCAAGGGGTAAAATAAAATAGCAGATAAAAGTTTTTATGGAAATTCGTCATATTTGAAGCTAGAACGATGAAGCTTTTTTCTTACGCTTTTTTGGGTCAGTTTATTTAATAAATACCTTACTAATATTATGAAAGTGAAAGTGACTCTGTCTGTCTTAAAAGCCAAAACTTCTGAACTGATTTAAATGAAATTTAAAGTCTAGATCTTGAGATAGGACATAGGTTACTTTTTAATGCTAAAAAGGGTTATAAGAGACTGAAAGAAGAATTTTTTTAAAGTTTAAGCTTCAATCTTATTTTTTTGCGTATTGATTAAATATAATTAACGAAAATGGGTTGTAAGGGTCAAAAGGGGAGTTAAAATGTTGTATGCATGTATTGTCATTTTTTAAAGCTAGAAACTTAAAACCCATTTTTTAGGCTGTTGAGAAAATATCAGTACCTACCGCCACAGGACTCAGCCATAAATGGTTACATTATAGCGACATCTTATCATTGGTACATGATGACACTAATATAAGTAGCATTAAAAAAAACAAGAAAAAGGGTTATAAGGGGTTGAAAGGGGAGATGTAATGTATGTATGGTATGTATGGAAGTATCTTCATTTTAAAGATAGTAGTTTAAAACTTAGTTTTTGGCTGTTGATTGAATTGTATGGAATTATGTATGGAAATTTCATTTTTGAAGCTAGAACGATGAAACTTTTTTATTGGGTTAGATTATTAATATATATTTTTTATTATTTGCTCAAGGTCACTATTTTACGCGGACGAAGTCGCGGGTACAGCTAGTATGAAATATTTTAACAAATATGCTTTATTCTGCCAATATTCCTATACCACAGCGAAATATCTTTATTATACTGATATACAGAGATGAACATTATGGTTTCCAATATAAAAAGATATTGTTGGCATCAAACATGTATCTTCGTACTAATTTGCATACTGACTGGCTGGTCATAAAAACTTATGGGGCATTTTCCGTTGACCCGCAGTTTTCAAATTCTACATGAATGAAATAATCATAACGCAAATATATATACAAATATCTGAAAATCAGCATAATGTCTAACTTACATTTTTATTCATACCATTATTATAAATGTGAAAATGTGTCTGTTTGTATGTTTTTACATTTTGACAACCGCGTCCTGAATTGAAATGAATAAAATTTTATTATCATCCGTTTATGTGAATAACTTAATTTTAATTAAGTTTTACATGAATATCAATTATATCAAAACGGAGGACATACCTATCTTTAATTTTTAAAGAACCAGACGAAACTGTGTGTTACTTGTAATAAGGTACAACGTATGGAGTATTTTTGTCAATATCTTAGCTTTCTATAACACAACCTACTTCAAACAGAAGACCTTTAATTCTGTATATATTTGTACGTATACCGTAAGAAAGATTTTTATATTTTTGTTGTAAATTGTTAAACATTATAGTCAGTAGTGTCGTCATCGAGTCATCGAGTCAATTTGGGTTCGAATATCTCTAATGTGATAATCATGCATTATTTTTGACTCTGAGTTTAATCATGTTCATTTTGACAATACAGTAACCTAAATAATTATTATGACATTAATCATCTTATTACTATCCTAAGTAATAACAATACTTAATAAGTACTAATTATCTAAAATCTATACAAATTATTAGCATTTATGTGTCCCATTGTAATTTTAAATTAACAACTTTTCACTAAATACATATGAATGTATTCACGGTAATACATACAAAATTAAGCGTTTTGTCTGCCTGTTTGTTCTTGTCAATTTCAAAACGACTGGACCAATTTTAACGGGACTTTCGTCAGTGATGTTATAAAGAGTAAACTAGACTACTTCCATTTTATTTATTTCAATAAAAATGTGAAATTACACTCGTGGACGAAGCCGCGGTTAATAGGTGTCTTGTCAATACAAAAAGTAAATATTCAGAACTCGTAAACTTTTGAAAGTAATACATTCAATACATATATATATTACAATACGAAAATAGACAGAAAGACAGCACTGCGAAATCCTATAATAAGTATTTCATACCTATTTTACCTTTCTCACTGTCACTGCGGATACATCAGAAGCACTCAACATAAGGCTCGCATCCGATCACAATGCTAAATCACATTACTTTAATCATAATAACATCGTATAATCAAATATAAAAAAACTTAGTTATAAATGAATATTTTAAATGTAAAAAAGTAACTTACGTCCTACTATTTCAATATATATATTTTTAGAGATATGTCACTGATAAACCGCTATCTGATTTAAATATTTCAACGTTGATTTTCTCCACCCTTCCTAATATAATTATGAGAAATATATCACGCATATGTTTCCACAGGCATTCCTACTAACATTATATATGAAAATGTCAGCGTCCACTTAATCTGACGCCTCATCTAGTGGTAGCCGGCATTCGCCTAAATACATAAAGAGCGTCACGGACTATGTAATACCCATAGTATTCTTTATATCTTCATACTTTGTAATTGCATCACTATACCGGTTATAGGCAATTTTTATAAAAAAATGTACCAGTTCACGGTAAACAGCTATTTATTATTTATATTCGCTAGTATTTAATAAAAATATGTTATCTATAACGCGGGCCACGAAAGAACGACGGTTGAATAGCACTGTTATATGTAATAGCATTTTATTCCACATATAAGACTATTTGAGCCTACAATGCTACGGCACTGCTACAATGCTACGCTGCTACGCTGCTACGCTATACAGAGTCGGTAGGAACCATTCGACTATAAAATTTTTATATCTAAACGTCTGTTTATTTTATTAGTAACATTATGGTATCACTAAAAATCTATACTAATAGTATAAACATGATACTGTCTGTCTGTTACCTTTTCTTAAACAGCTAAATTTTAATTGAAGATACATAACATCACAATGACGAACTATTATTTATGTCTCAATATTTTAGTTTTCAACATAATGTATAAGTATATACATACCTCACCTATTTAGGGTTCCGTATGTGATAAAAAAGGACTCCTATTTTTATACCATACGAGCGACAGTATGTAACATTTTACAACTCCACGCCCTCTGATGAAATTTCAGCGGGAGGTATTTTTTATGTAAACCGTTGCGGTGGTGTAGTAAAATTACGGAAATAAATGATTCGCGCATTCGTAATACGTACAACACCGAATTGTTTAGAAAGGAAGTTTCCGTGTAGGAATGAAAAAGGACTTATGCTATCTCGTTTCAAGGGTGTTGGAAAGTGTTAGATGTAAAGACGTAATTTAACGAAGCAAATACAGTAAATGGTAGTGAATAGACGTAAGTTATGGAAAAGATCTAGACTGATATTAATTAATAATGATTTTTATGAAATGATATCAAACAATCGGTCCACCTGGTGATAAGTGGTAGCCATCACCTATAAACTGTTATATCACGGACATCTAACGGTCATGATGTCGTATGTGATGTCCACGACATGCGTTGCCATTTCGGAGAACTAGGCGTTATGACTCCGTAGCCTGGTAATTAAGTTGCTTATATCACCTTCTATATAATCGATAAACATCTTACATGTGATACTACATTCAACCCTTCAAGAAATGAGCTTATTCCTTTTTAGCAGGTCGGCAACATACTTGAATTTCTTAGATTTGTCATAGAGGACAAAAATAATATATAAAAAAGTAAACACTCGAAGCTTGGCATCCGAAATAACTGAGATAAAGGTGCTCAGTTAACGTACTACATACAAAGCCTAGATACAAAAATGTAATAAAAATATTGCAAACAATAAGTTGTAGATAAATAAATATATCTCGGTTCTCTACTAACTTGCTCATCATAGTAGTCAGGACTCAGGTGGAGCCAATTTTTCCCATAGCCACGAGTTTTCAAATCCCAAAACAAATTGTATGTAATTTGTTATCTACTGATCAAAATTATAATAGATTCATTATCTTAGACAGTTTACAGTTTAAACAATAACATAGCCATGAAATTTTGTTTGTCTACACAAGTTTGAATGTTATGTTTATCAGATTAACATCGATCTATTGTTTATTTAGCTTAAGTTTTGTTTGCATATATCATCACGTGTTTCCATATCGATAGTACATGCATGCCTGTATGTACATACATATAGTAACGTAGAATAATTTAATATTCTTTGAGTCGTGGCATAGCGGTTTACTGTTGCATCTAACAACACTATCACTAACAACGCTAACTAACATCATAGGTTCGAATCTGGTCGACACTAAATAATTTTGTGTCAATTTAAATTTCCCTTTCTACTAACTCTAGAAAACACTAATACCCAAAATGAATTAATCCGGTAGTAAGCAGTAGGGTTAACAGTTAGGATTCGGATAGTAGTCGTGAAGATGTGTTAGGATATTATATACTGTTGTAAACTCTTTGCACATTTTTATACATTTATTTTTATACCAATTTTGACTGAATTTTCTTTACAGTTTTTAGTATTGTCATATTTTTTTATCACTTACCTTGTTACTGTTTGTATCTTCTTTATCACTTTCTTTCTATTGTTTGATTAATATCACGCATACAGTCCATTCATTCTATTGCCCTTATACATCAATAATATTTTCGAAACAATTTGCTACTGTGGCCCATTTAAAAAGGCTTCCTTGACTGTTTTCCATAGTTTCAACTCTTATCATACATGCTTTCTAAATCAATCATCAAAATCATTTATTCCTTCAACATTTCTCCATCTTATTACATTATTATTCCTAAAAATTAATTCCCCTGTGGCAGACATATACTATGCAAATAAATTATTTCACTATCTTTTTTTACTCTACTTAGTTACTTAATGTCAAATAACTTACTAGTAAATGTCATTCTTGTCTCATCATATATAGAAGCCGTTTATAGGCAACCTTATATATATTGAGCTAATACATGGCGAAATCGAATACTGCTACTTTTAAATTTATTTCTAGATAGTTTAAGGTAGCCATATTTATTTTATGGCATACTCATGTATAACCAATACTACATGCATAATTTAGGCAATGTAATAATATCTAATTATTAAAATCTAACAAATCATTTACTTATACTTACATACACACTAAAACATTGTTTTTCCTTTGGTAGATGAGTAAAACGGCAAACTAATGTGAGTTAATATTTGTACTTGCTCATTAGTGGTTCACTCTGTTAGGATAAAATTAATATATTATATTATAATTCGAATTTAAATTGAATTTGCATTGTTTATCAATGTTATTAAGTTATTTAAAACCATTCGTTATGTAATAATAATAACATTGAGATCGGGAAAAAAGACTCATAAGATGGCCAGGCTTGACTGCTTCAATAGCAAAGCTTAGGTACTTATCCCTTCCGAAAAACACGTTTTCCTCTAATGGTTTCAATTTGACATAAAGTGTTCTCCCAACAAAATCAGAGCGACGACAAAACGAGGTCATCGCTCTTGTGACAGCATTTTCGAGTAAGTGAAAAAAAAAATAGCAAAGAATCTGCCATTCGGAATTATATATCTGAAGTGGAGTTATCAACAATGCGCTCATACTTAATTTGTTATGCTTACGTTTTGGGATTCCGTATGTTTTTATTGTCTTGTCTGTAGTATTTATTTATGATGTGCTTTTTGTTGTCTTTTTTTTCGAAAATCTAATAAAAAATCTGTAAAAGTATGTAACAAAGATATATAAATGTTTCTTTTTGCTCTAATTCATATACCTATAGTCCATAGATAAAAGCTGGTATTCTAGTTATTAGATTGTGTTAGTTAATACACAGTTTTCCATAAACGGCTGACAGATTTAAATGATATTGAGTAAGTAAAAGTAGGTGTCGTAAAAAAAATGCATAATTGTGCAAAACAATGTTAAAAAATATAAATTAAACTACAGTATGTGTACCAGGAAGACTGTACAAAGTCGTCTGCTTAGGTATTTGGCTCATCTATTATCGTCGTCATCAGCTTTTTTCAAGTTGTGTGAGCTGTATCTGCTTAGAGGCCTGGGTTATGGTTAGTAAAGTTTTATTTATCTTTGGGTTGTCAGTGGGTCTATTCATATATATATATAAAGATTAAGTTTAGCTCTGTTTATTAGCCAGTTTATCGTTACAGTCACTTAAAAATAAACATTTCAAATTTACTTCTTTCACTTTTACTTTTGTATATAGCCGATCAAAAATACGCAGACGAAGTTGCAAGCAAAAGTTAGTCTATAAAATTGAATAAAAGCTGCGTTTTATTTTATTCGTTATTATGAGATTTTGTAAACTCTGCAAAATTCTATAAGGAACATTTGGATTAGTGCCATGACAATCTATGAATGAGCCTATCAAACTCTAAGTACGTATATTGTGATATCGCAATACGCTGACAATGTTATTTATCTACCTGAAAATATATAGGTTTTCTACATTACTCTCACGGATGCTTTAGCAATAAATATATGTCGAAACGTTCCAGCACAGTAACTCTCGAAATCATGGCGTATTTAACACAATGTATGTTCTCTTACTTTGTAAGCTCTCAGGAAAGGAAAGGAATCAATTTGTTAGTATTCCAATAACATTTAAAAGTAACAATTATATAAACATTTATAACTGTCTATTTATTTAACTTCCACCTTTTCATTTCAGAGATGACTAGCATATTATCAAGAGCACACTGAATACGAGTAAGTATACTGCTACGTGGTATATGGTTTCGATTGCAAAAGTTAGTGTAACAATATTTCTCGTCGCCAAATAATGTTTGTGACAAATCCAAAAGCACGAAAGATGTCGGGCTATCGCCACGACATAATAATACAAATACACTATATATTGTTAAGATATATTACAAAAAGGTCCTATATAGGTTATAGATAATTATGACCTGAGAAGATTTTGTAATAATATAGGTAAAAGTAATAATAGAATACGACATCTATTGATAGACATCTAAAACATTTTAACTAATTAAATACCTCTGATTTCAAATATCTAAATTAAATTAACTATAATATTATTATTTTAACTTAAAGTTATATTTTAACTTAAAGGTATATATTTTAACTTATAAAATTTATATTTTAACTTAAAGAACTTTCCTTGTAGGCAACTTATGGCTGACAATTCAAAAGTTTCAAGGAATATATCATTAAAGAGGTTTCCGAATACTATAATTCAGTCATAAAAAAAGTCTCTCTAATAACGTACCTACTTTATATACAATTTAACTTAATACGATTTTAATTTTATTACTACTTTCATATCCATTACTACGTTTGTTTAATAAGGGACCATAAACGCAATCTTGTTAATCCACGGACCTTTAAAGGGAGAGAAGATTAAAATCGTAATGAATTAAGTAATTCAAATGAAGCAAAATGGAAAATGATACGAACGTTATCCTAGCAAAACATTGGACTGTAGACTAAAAACGATTACGACCTTATGGAGCGAAGAATATTTTGGTACACACAGGTCTAGTATAATCTGGAATGATCGAGAGCAATCTCTTTGACACTAACAGTTGACATTTGTTTCTTTACGTGATTTATAACAGTAACCCTGGACAATTCAAAGAGCACCATTAGTCTCTCTCCTTATGTTATGGATACTAGACAACTGTTATAAATACATAAATATTTTTTGCAAATATAATATACATATAAATAATATACATGAAAAACTCCCAGATCAATTCAAACAATCATACTCATTAATACAAAAGATTATACTATCAAAGGAATCGAACTAGTGACCAACGGAAGTAAGGCAGTATCAATTAAGTATAAATTATTCTGATATTTTAATAAATGTTCTGCAATACGGTGCAGAGACGAATCTAACAAATTAGAAATGAGTAAATCAGTTCCAGCCATTCTTAAGTTATAAATGGAGTACCTGACCTGAATTCCTTTTATTTATAGATGTTAAAATTGCAAATATTCTCATTTTAATAAATATTATTATCCATACGAAATATAAAAAGTAACATATATAGTTAAGGAGGTACACATATATGTATATACGTGAATAGAAAGCGTCTTCCTTATAAAATTCTATTAGAAAACCAATCCCGTTACAAAACTAAACAAAACAAATACACGATTTCTTACTTTCTTTTCTCGGCTTTTTAATGGCAAGTATATGAACAAAAATGTTCAATAAAAAGTAAGGTTTTGAAGCACTCGCTCAGGCTTCAGACCGACCTATCCAATTTGCGAAGTTACGCCCCCGCTAACTTTTACACTCGCATTGCCTGAGAGTGCCCGTTGATTTTGTTCGAATATAAAAATAAAACATAAGCCTTATATCAAATATGCCTTACTCAATATGAAGTATAAAAATTACAAGTACTTAATACTAATTTTAAATGCTTCCTCCGGAAAAGTACTGTAAACTTTAAGTAATATTAAGCCATTTGGCCTTATTACTAGTTTTCCTTCTATAGTGTGAATATTGGAAATGCACTCGGCCCGAAATGCCGAAAGATATTCAAGACCCGCGAAATTCAACAAATAGAACAATGAGAATTTTTATCTTAATATTATTCGAATTATACATCCAATATTTTAATATTATTCAATTTATATTTTCCGAGGCTGTACAAAGATGTGTCTAACCTAGGTGAGTCTCATCTATTTCAGCAGCTTGTTTTATAAGCTATATTTCAGTTGAATAATGAGATAAAACAGTTAAGTTACAGGATATATATACAGGTATGACATCGTAATTCTCCGGAATGTCAAAGTATGGGCGGTATCACGGCCATGATAACATGATATCCGTTACCGACAGTTATCACTGTCCATTAATTGGATTGCTATTCCAATAACATAAAAAATAATAAACCAAGTTTTAAATGTTAAAAGTTTTTAACAAACCCTCACGTATTGAATCTCGCTGTTTCCACAAATAACTATCATACTCGTAGCTACGATACATATATTCCCCGTTACTTATGTGTGAACACACAGTAAATTTTGGCGTTTTAATGTGCACACATTGCGAATTTGCGATATGTTGAGCACAGTACGAATTGTGCTTTTAGAATGTGTAAATATTTTAAAATTGTATTCGCTAATTTTAATTTTGCATGATATGTAGATAATAATATAAATATCCAGTCAGACCAAACAATCGAATTCTCGTTCTTTCTGTATTTGTACTCCAATATTTGTTTAAAATAAACCAATCAGTGGCTATCTTTTATTTCTTTTTAATTGCATTCGCCAAATGTTATACATTATTAAAACTTTGTATTGTAGGAGTTTAAGAAGTCGCTCTTGCATCTCTCTCTCCCTCTCAGTGCAACGTTTATATTTGAAATATTCATAAGTAATACTGTAATAATCATAACTCAGAATATAAAGATAATAGAAAAGGACAAATGAGATTCCACCATAAATTAATCTGTAAAATGAGAAATATAACAAAACAAAAGAGTGGGTTTATCAGTGGAACTGTATTTGTATATAAAGGTGATCTTTAGATACTGATCGATATTACTTTTTGTCACCTATTCAGTTACTTATAATTTTAAAAAAGGGACCTTTAAAATTATAATTAACTGAATAGGTGTATTTTTTTTAGTAATGAATAACTTTCTTCAGTTCATGAATACTAGTTGCTATAACCTATTCTTTTACACATTTCATATACCAAAAACCAATTTCGCTCTACCTTTGTTATTTTTTCTTCACCGTGATAAAATCCTATAAATATGTATTGCAAATCGTATCGCAGAGGAACCTTTTATAACGCTGATGCTCTATCTACCTCCTATAGAGAATGCATATATGAATTTATACATTGTAATATGGTTTCCATCATAATAGTTTCCGTCATTCATTAATAAGTACATAAATGGGTAAATAAAAAGTATTTTACGGCACATTTTATATTTGTTATCAATATTAATTAACTTATATTAGATAAATTTATACAATGACTTATAAGAATTTCACTAAAGCAGGCTGTGCAAAATCATCTGCGTGTTGTGTCCTGTATTTTACCTATTTGAGATACCAACCAGCTGACGTTGTGAGCTAATTTTGAGGTGTAAGATATGGCAGTAAAATTACAGGCTATATAGATATGACCTAACAGTTTCCGGAATGGCAATACATGGAGGGCACCACGGGTATCACATAATGAACTGATGTCAGCATTGTTATTCCAGTTTATAATAATTATATTATTACATTTCGGTAACGATTTGCAATTTCACTCTATTTATATAAAACACACAAAAATAACCAAGAAATATGTAAAGTCTCTAAGTCGAACTAAAAGTATCTCTTGTACATATATACAAGATATATATATCAATCTACATTTCTAATATATAAAAGAAAAAACGTGGCTTATACAAAATAACGGTTTTCTGTGAATACTTTACCTAATATTAAATTATTTCGAATACTTAACCTTAATAGAGATGAAAGCAACCAATTCATTGATCTAAGTAAAGAGAAACTTCAAGTTCAACATGCTCTTTTTTATCTACAGCTTTTGTTGGGTTTGTTTTACAGAGATTCTTGTAGAATATTATTAGATTATAAATTATACACAATGTGCAACTGTATATATTTTCTAGTAAGTATTGATTGTAAAGAACATCTATTTGAGTTCAGCAAGCGGGGTACTGTGGTCAAAACAGAATTCTAACCTGTAGAATACCATTAAATTTACGACTGAAACAAGGATGCCAATTGTTACAAGACTAGGTAACGTTATCCTCGTACATTTAAACACTACAATTAATTTTTCATACATATTTTTTATATTATTGTATAACCGCTTTTTGTAATCCATACTTCGATATCGTGTACAGGCAATAACAAGCCTGAGCATTCTAGTAGTCAAATTCAGTCAGAGAAGACATTATATGAGATTAGAAATTAAACAATTTATGAATTATTTTTTCAATTAGAATAGCAAACGTAAGTAGTATCATATGCCATCCGTCATATCACACATGGATGTTACGGATAACTAAGACGTCAAGCCCTTATGCCGTAATTTTACTGCTTCATCCTATCCTTCTACTTGAAATACCGAACTTACGAAGCAAGTTACTTAGCGGCTGAAACAGGTGAAGTGTTCACGCAAACGACTTTTTACAATGTCTGAAATAATAATAATATTAACCCTGGACAATTAACACAGGGCCATAATCCCAAGTTAAGCAGAGATTATGTCACTACATGATATGATGTTGATATGATATTATGTACATACGTTAAATAAATATTCTTTTGTAAACACATACATTATATACATATAAAATACCAAGATACAAATAATGATACTTAAGAATTCAAATGTTTGTAACGAATCGAATCCGCGACCATCGGAAAGTATGGCAGTATGCTGAACCGCTAGACCACGGTGGCAGTCAAGAAATATTTGAATGTTGCAACCCTGGACTAGACCCAGCGGTGGGTAGCCACGGCAGTAGATATTTATTAACTCACCAGACGCTGGAAACAAAACTTTATCACTCCACCTACTATAAAACTAAAGTAAGAAAAAGAAAGCTTTTTTATTACTCGCCATTAGAGACTATAATGTATACTACAAGACGCTACATACACTTATGAAAATTAATGGCTGTATTTTGTGAGTTTGTGTTGATTTTTTAATAAACATATGTATTTATAATAAAATATATGTATTTCTTTAAATGATTTCTTATTTAAGATATATTTCTCTAATAAATTAAAAAATATGCTTAAGTCAACCGCATGTGAATGTACCTAAGTAATGAAAAAAATTGCTTTACAGTACGAGCATCTAAAGTTGTTTGTTTAACTCGTATGGCAAACGATCGTTCTTTTTACGACCATTTATGGCAGTGTCGTATGTCAGAGGTCTTTTTGGTGTAAAAGCTGGAATGATCTGCACAAATTTAGTTAATAGTTAACCGCATAGTGTAAACAAAGTGGATAACTGACTTCAGTCTGTTAGTTTGTCAATTGTGTCAACTTTTTCAATACTTACATCTTTAAGAAAAAAAAATTGTTTAATAGATGCAGTCGTGCTATTGTTGGGCTTATATACTTTCGGCTGTCGTTGTCTGGTAGTGTACAATCTCTTTAAACTAGTACAATTGATTGATTTTTACTGTTGTAATATCGTAACGTTTTAACACCTATATCCTACTAGCATTTTAGTTGGATTACGCCAATATTTATGGTCTATATCGTTTTGTATCAGGTTGCTTTTTTTATGTTATTGAATTAATTGACGACCCACCTGATGGTAACATATCGTCGTTTATATGAACTACGGACACTTGTGATAGCACTCATACGTTGCCATTCCGTTGCCAATAAGGTGATTTTCTTATCCATTCCTCGACTAAAATACAACTAAGAAATCAAGCTGCTTAGCAGCTGACATAGGTACAGATGTGGACGAGTTCATACAAAATTTACCTCTGCGGTATTTATTTATGTTTAGATTTAATTAATTTGCCAAATACCAAGTTAATTTTATTCTGTAAGTAGGTATTATCACATACAATTGGGACCTATTCCTGGAAGGAATATCTTATGAGGAATATCTATAACAGAGCAATGGGTCTGTTTAATTTGATCAATGAAGACGGAGTTATTGAATTTTCAATTGTATGTTCGAGAAATTCATAGACAAATTATTATATAATTCAAATATTATAAGTATCTACCTTTCAATATGTATGAGTCTGTAAACGTATTTAAACCTATTTTATAAGTTTTAGTTCATTAAACTGTGCCTACCTAAATGAACAATACCTACTCAAATAATTACATTCTTCTAAATTGACCAAACCTTTTTATATACAATACAAGCGACCTACCTTTTCTTCGCACGGAATAAGATATATTCCTGCAGTAAAATAGAGTTAAACTTCCAATATATAGCTGAAGACTACATTCAATTCCTTGCAGTATTCCAGTGATGTATATACGAACATAAAGAAAGACAGACGGATAGACAGATAAAAAGTCTAAAAACTGTTTTTTTGTCTTGTGTGTTACTTTAATAAAGGCATAAAGACAAGTCCGCATAATAGATAAATATGGCACACAACGAGGGCAGACTTAGGCTGTCTTTTACCTTAAAAAAAGAATATGATTTCCGCTCTGAATATTTGTGGTCTCTCACATGCTAATGGTACCGGAATTAAAAAAAACAATATAACTCCATTAGTAAAAAAAACAGTCGAAGTCACAGTTAAAAGTTAGTTTATAATAACTCTGTTTTAAAACCCCTACAAACTCACCCACCAGTCATTACCAGCCTTCAGTTTCCAGCAAACCACTGCAGGCTTTTCAAACAAATCCCTTTGTTACACGGCGCAAATTTAAAACTCAGTTTTTATTCTATAAAACAATGAAAGAGAGGGAATAAAGCTGGATAATGCTGTACAAATATCGACATCGGATGTAAGTATTCTGGCCGGCATCATTTTTATATTATATCTGACAAATCAATCTTAATATATAATAATTCATCAAACTACTAACTTTTTATGACTATGACTAAAAATATTATTTTTACCAGAGTATTTTTACCCATACCTGTGCACGAGGCGTTGTTATATACCTATCACATATACGATAAAATAACATATGTCCGGCCTCCACCTTCATACCTAATTAAAATTCGTTCAGCCATAGTCGGCCTCGGTGGTCTAGCGGCTTAGTACACTGCTTTACTTTCGTTGGTCACAAGTTCAAATCTTCATGCGGTACGAACATTAGTATTCAGGAGTGTGATTGTTTGTTATTTAGAAATAATATATGTATCGATTGTACAGTACCCACAACAAACTCTGTTTAACTTGGCAGTAGATGGCGCTGTGTGAAATGCCCAAGGATATTATTATTATTATTTAGTCGTGAAATGCCTGTGTGAAAAACTAACAGACAGAAAAACAATATTTAGGAATTTATTATATTAATATTAATATTTATTATACCTGCTGACGCCCTCGACTTTAAGTTGTTTTATTATTATATATTATTGTATTATATATATGTTATCTGCTTCTTCCTTATCCCATTTATTTGGGGTCGGCGTAATATGTTTTTCGCTTCCATTCATCCCTGTTCGCAGTCATCGCGTTATTTACTTCCTTTCTTACCATATCATCTTTCACACAGTCCATCCATCTCTTTTTCGGCCTTTCTCTGCCCTTATAACCATCCACATTAATATGTAACACCTTTCTTAAAATATTATCCTCGTTCCTACGCATTACATGTCCATACCATTATAGACGATTACTCTTCAACCTCTCTGACACCGGTGCCACTTTCATACTTCCTCTAATGTATTCATTCTTTATCTTATCCATTCTTGTCACACCACACATGCACCTCAACATTCTCATTTCAGTTGCATGCAGTCGTCTTTCATCCGTCGCCTTTACGGTCCAGCACTCTGATCCATACAAGACAGCAGGCCGGATCATGGTCTTGTATATTTTCCCCTTAAGCTTAAGGGGAACATGCGAGTCACACGTCGTTGCCGTAACCTGCTGCCACTTCATCCATCCTGTGTTAATTCTATGCTTAAATATATATTTAACTTAGTGATACAGTTATGTTATCTGTGGTGATACGATCATTAGTTCTAATTTTATTAAGATTCATTAGGCCATAAAAAGAGTAACAAACTGTCTATCTATAGACGATAGATTTAATTTCTCCTGTTTCGTAATACCTAAAGTGAGCTTTTGAAAGATTTTACTTATGTAGTATTTATAAGGTAGGTATATGTCATTAATCACTTATTAGAATTAAGAATATTTTATTTGATTAGTTTTATTATTAGCAGATATAGAAATAAACAAAATTTTGTTCACTTAATTGTACAAAAGAATTAATAGTACCCGTCATAACCAGTCTACAATCCTATATACTTCTGTATATCATTATTCACACTTCGTTGACCCTAATTACGTGGTTTCAGAGTAAAATTCATTGCGAAACAACGAGCACCCGTACACCGCACTAGTCTAAATTACAATTTGTTGGAAATACATGGATTTATATCTGGGACGGTAGTAAGCCGGCTTTGCTTGAAAAATCGACAACTGGTGACAATAAGTCTTCTCAAATGACGATTCTATATATGGCACATAAGATCTAATCTTTGATTCTTATTGTACCAAATATAGTGTACAAAATATATACATTCTTCTGTTTTTTTATTCCCCATCGTACGGACACAAAGAGTAGGTACACAAAAGCATCGAATCATATCACCGTAGTTAAAATATGTTTCTATACAATATCTGGCATATAATTACGTTTGATCTCATTAAAAATAAAAAAGTATTTACATTCTAAATTTAATTTATCGACTTTTAAAAATTAATACATATCGTCTCCTGGTTGACAGAAACATTAAGACGGTTTACTACTGATTTAAAAAATAATCCGTTTTACATAAAGAACAATACATAGATAATGCTTATAAAATAAAAACAAAACAAACTAGACTTTGTTTTTTTAACGTACAAGATATCCAGCGGCAATGCGCACGTGACACCCCTGGTGTTTCAGGCTTATCAGGTTTACCAGATGGTAAACGGTTACCGTGGCCTATGGACGGTAATTACCATCAGATGGGCGTATGCTTGTTTGCCACCTACGTAGTATAAAAAAATGCCCCACGTCCGTACTTCGTTTCTATGTCTGCTATACCGTTATGTCGATTTGATTACGATTAATTTAGTCTTGTAAACATTATCAGACAGACACACATTTCCATATATAATATTATCTACATGGGTGGATTCGTTTCAGTATTATACAAATATATCCATTTCATGCCCATTATACTCCTCTGGTAGGGAGTTATGTAAAAAATAAAAAACACTCAGCTCACGTCCTATAACTGAGTCCGTATTTACTCGCCAAGCAAAAAATAGACGAAGTAAAGAAATAGCCGGAACTCCCCCGGTTCTTGTACCGTGCTAGGTATTTTATAATGCACCCTTGCAGTTTTAATTAAACCCCCAACTTCAACTCACTGGGTTTTCACTGAATTAAGAGTCTCTTGTGCACTTTATTCAATACTCATGAAACTTATTACAATAAAACAATGAAAGACTAATTAATATACGCTGTTGATAATTTTCTAGCTGACTTATTAAATTTAAAATATTGTATTATCTAACCACTTTCAAATTTCGTACTGAGGTAATCTGTAGTTGTCAGAATAAAACATCAGTCTAAGATTAGATATATTAAAAAAAAATTAAAATATATATTGTTATGTGGTAATGGAATGGTGAACTCACCTACAATATGAGTATACGCTACAGGTTTAACATGAAATCAGAACAGCTGACCTATCGTGATATATTCATAATAAATTAAACCATATGATTTCCAGGGGGAACCGAGTTGATGAAACCTGCATTGGTACATAGCTAGAATGAGGCCAATTTGACTATCCCTCTACTTTGGCATATACTTAATATTTCAACACAAAAATAATAATACGTCTATCGTTCTTACATGCAACCGAATATAAAAAAAATACAGAGCTATACAGACCGTTGGCATATAGAAAATTATAGTATAGGAGTAGCATATGTAGTTATTAACAGTACTTTCAATCAGACGAAAAGCTGACAGCGTATCAGCTTTTTTACCACCCCTTGTGGAAAAAAATTGTTTACACAACTTTAATAGTAGACTAAGCGTAAATTATGATCCCACAGCGTATAAGCATTTAAACAATAGCACATTCACTTTGTAGATTGTAATCTGTGTACGGTAGTCCCGCAGCGTGCATGCCGCTGTGTATCACTATGTAAGACAATCGCGCAAAAGGACATGCATTCACGCACGGCTTTCCTGATAAACATGCCGCAATTATAGGGCTGACAAAATTAACTAAATAATTAAACACAATTATAATTAAAATAGAGAAGTATTATTGAATTAAATTCGTAGTAGTGGAAGGTAGTGGAAGTGTTTCTATGACTGTTACCAGCCATTTCGATTATTCGATATTTGTACTTCAATTGGAATTATAATTTATTATTAGAGGATTAAACCATTACAAAGAGGACCCCATACGAAAACATACAGTATTGTAACTGGTTCCAGAATTTTTTATTTTATATATTTCTGAAATCATATTTCAAAAAATACTATAAGAACTTTATTTCTTAAAAGATTTTGTGTGAAAATTACTAAAACATACCACAGAAACATGATATGAAATTGATATATTTTTGTCCAAATAACATAATACTAACATCGTAAAACAAATATTTAGTTAAGTTATATTAATATATACCAACTTTATAAATTAAAATTTAATATAAGATATAAAATATTAATAATATGACAAATATCAACTCAAATAAAATACTTCCTAGTATATATACCTTTACGTTGATTATACATAACTTGTATGATTATATTCTTTAAAATATTATTACCTGTTTACGCAATATTGGAAAGATTATAGATATTTATTATATATTAAGTGACAAAAATAAATAGAATAATAATTAGTGATGATTAATAAGTAGTACAATTATTCTTTGCACAACCTGTGGTTGAGTAGTAGAAAATGCCGTAAAGCATTAAGTCCGCCATATGTACTTTTACCTTGGTATTTTGTGCATTGAAAGTTATATAAATAAATAAATTATTTATAACTCTCTGGTTTATCCATTATAACATATCTATTCATGGATTTATTTATTGACCTCAATTTAATAAAACGATAAATCAATAGGACGCTTACTCCGCCAAACTTATATATCCCGGTTACAGAGTAATAACTTATTACATACTTAGATAGAAATAATATTCGTACCAGATGAAGGACATAATGTACAAAATCTATTTAATTAAAAAATATGTAGAAAAATAAGCAGCCCTATTTAAACTCAATAGGCTATTGTCATGGTCGGGCGGTGAACGACATCCTATCCGACACGCTTACCGCTCCACTGGAAGCTTTTGTGCTTGATTAACACACTAATTAGCTTTAATATGACATTTAAAACGCTAATTATATTTTTTAATCACTATATTTTGCCAAGAGAAGATTTTATATAAAGTCTTATTATATTTCACATAATCCCGTCGAACAGATTGCGGACTATTTTCCTATTTGAAGGGTAAGATATGACAGAGAAGTTACATGGTACATAAACCACTTACTTCTCAAAAATGACAAGTCTGGAAGGTAGCAAGTGTAAGAGCGTCACATGAGGACATGATGTCCGTTTTCTCTTTATAGTCCCCGAGTCAGAGCCCCTATTCATAAATCATTTTCTTTCAGCAGAAAACTTCTAAAATGGTTAAGACACTACTTTTATGAAGCCGAGAATGTGATCTTTTGAGTAGTAGACATCATCTATCAATATAAATTTTCTAAACAACTAAAATTAAATTTGAGGTCATTTATAAAAAAAGTGTTTGAGGCTTAGTCCTCATAATACAAATATCTTAATCGTCTTAGAAGTTTCAATCAGGAGGAAATTGATCACTTCAAACTGTTGCTGGCTCAGGGATCAATAGCGCTGATTGCCACTTGCCATCAGGTTGTTTACCATTCCAATTACAGAAAAGAAACCTTGGTCTTTAGGAATGGCAACTTGTTAAATTTACCCCGGACTTTATATTAAGTGTGGTATCCGTGATGCTATTCAAATGGATATATATAATATTTATGCGATTATTATGTTTGCCAACTTCCATATGCTTAATAGCCTTTTTTGGAACATAAAAAAACAAATTACCAATAAAATATACTAATTTATATTCATAGTAATATTTTTAATTTATATCATGTTATTTCTCTTCTCTTATAATAAATACAATGCCTCTTAATAGGGGCTTACGTATGGTCCACCGTTATAAAATTATGATGGAGATTAACCAACCCGTGAACGTAAAAAGTTATGAATCCTACAGTATGTAAAAAACAACTTTAACTCGCATCGAAATGAACTTTATTATAAAGGGTTAACGTAAAAAGTAAATTTTATTTTTACCATACACCAGAGTATGTATGTATAACTCATTTTTAGTATACTTGTAAAATTTTAAAGGATTAAATTAGTATAATGATCAATATTTTCTTATCGCATTTCTTTATTATCGCAGTTCAAATTTGAATCTCTTTCAATGCTTGCTCGGAGTGATGGTAACAGAATTCTTATTCGATTTTCATCTATACCATCCTAAATATGAATTAAACTAAATTTAGCCTGATCTATTGATGCAATAAACTCCGTCATGACCCAGGCAGAAATCAATTTAATTTGAGGAAATTTGTTTAGGTAAACTGGATATTGGCATCTTTCAAGGAAACCCAATCAACTGGCCCAGATTCTATATACATACATAATACTATTAAGACCTTAATTGCTTTATAGAAAGATAAAAATACGTAATTTATTTTAGTAACAAACAAATCCAATACACTTAACTTTCATTATTGTTATTTATGTGGTAAAAATAAAATTAAGACAAATATTAAAAAATAGCTATTGAGTTTTTGGCAACTTGTCAATTAAGAAGAGGACTATGAAAGCAATGGTTGACTTTACAACTTATAATATGTATTCACTACAAAGGAAAATCATTGCTGGTATATAATACTACATATGGAATCTATTATTTTTTTAGATATTGAGAAGGTTTGAGAACCATCCTATAGATGAACCAATAGATGAACTAATAAATAAAGTGGGTAGCTTACATGGGTATTGTAATCGTGATATAGGATAAAGTTTGTAACTAAACAAATAAAGTAGCCGAATAGTTCTTGTGTTTCTCTTGTTGTAAGGAATTTACGATTTTTGTTTCCACCACTAATAGCAAAGTTAGATTTTACTGCTCACTAAGAGTTATTTCTCTTACATTCCACTGTAGTATATGATGTTGTTTCGAGGAGAACATTTACTCTAAAATATACCAATTTAAACTTTTAACATGGAGCGGTCTGATTCACTATTATCACAGATATGATAATATTCTATTGTATTTTCCACAGGTACCAGCTTACATCATTTATAATGGTTATTTCGTCCAGAATTAAATCCAAATGAAAATTGAAAAAAATTAATACATTTCTTCGACTTAGATATGTATCGTCATATCTTAAATCTATCACAAACGTATCACGATCAATAAATTTCTATTTCGTATCTACATTTTACGCATGTATATATTGTAATGATAACTAAAACCTTTTTAATTTTTTTACACGATATTGGAACTAGATACTGGCTTATTAATCGACAGCATGGTACAAACCTATTTTTTACGTGACTGAGTGAAATGAGTTTTTAAATGTATTCCAATCTCATGGCTCTGTCAGGATCAATATTTGATTAACTACTAGTATTGCCTAAATGTAAAATAAAGTTGTATGGAAGTTAAAAATATAGAAATTATAATGTAATAGTTCTATCCAACATAAAATCATATAGATACTATTATAAGTATGTAGGTAACTATTAACTTATACAAATATTTATTAGGTACAGTTTTAAATGTTTCTCTATTTTCGATGTGAAATATATGATGTGAATAGTGAGTATAATGAGGTATAAAAAGTTGAAAAAGAACTGTTTAATATAATTAAATAACCTTTCCACAAATAATAGAGACAAATAATTTAATAGTTTACAATCAATTATATATTTCACATACCGTTGTTCATTCGTATGAAATGATGCATGACCTCAACTTCGCCACTGTAAAGAGCAAATAATTTGA
Organism: Achroia grisella; assembly: GCF_030625045.1. Lineage (NCBI taxonomy): Eukaryota > Metazoa > Arthropoda > Insecta > Lepidoptera > Pyralidae > Achroia > Achroia grisella. The sequence continues at coordinate 1,249,592 of NW_026712925.1, forward strand.
AATATAAGTCACTTTAGTCTTGTTCTTCTATCCAATCTTATAAATTGTATAGTAACTGCATGACTATTAAAATACTTGTTATTTTTTGGAGGGCACTGGTATTCGAGATACAGACGTGGCCTAGTTACGGTACTACTGCACTGACTTTAGTGTTAATAAATTACTTACACCATATAAAAGGTACAAATTTATAAAAAAATTAAACATTATACAATTACAATAAATAATTACAATTACAACTAGCTACTTGCTCCTACTTTGCACGGGTGTACATGTATATACATATATATATATATATATATATATATATATATATATATATATATATATATATATATAAACCTCCCTCTAGAATCACTCTATTTATTATACATTATATTATATTATATTATACATTATATATATATAAACGCTATTATTATTACTGACATAAACAAACATAACTGAGATTGTATATTGTGAAGTAATAAAATTTTTATTCCAAAATCACAATGGGATTAAGAATCTATTCCTTAGAAATACTGTTATTTTTAATACCTTGTGAATGGAGTTACAAGTAAAAATGTTATTATTTTATACAATGTCTCGATAATTTATAGAAAACCGTGGTTCACCATGTCAATTCGTATGCGAACTAATTTCCGTATTCGATTCCGGCTAGTGTTGTTAGAGGAAATGGAACTTTCTATGTCTATATAGTTGTATTTCAGTTATTCCAAAAGAATACATATTTCGTCAACTCCATTTGATAAAACTAAAACAAAATAATGATGATGATGATGATGGATATCTGATAAATCTCACTTCACTCGCAGTTACAGCTTAAAAAATAGCACCTTTGCCATTTTTTTATAACTGCAATCTAAACTTTAGACCAAACATCGAGACCAAATAGGTACCACTAGAGATTCTCTAACAAGCTTTTTAGACACCAGCTTCATCATTTAGGTGACTAGGAAAATTGACAGTGCAAAATTCATAGACGACTAACTGTGAGTACTAGTACTTCATTCCATTCATTGAATCATGACGATCTCAATTTATAATCCTATAAAATATAATGTCGTTCAAATAAATAGGCTTATATTTCATCGTGAATGAATAACGCGAGTGGGAACCTCCCATTGCGGTAATTCGCGACAAATGCCAAAAGATCATAAAAGAAATTTACATAAAATTTAGTCCATTTGAAGAGAATCCGCGGCCGATGCTCTGGCAGCGGCTGCGAGCGGGTTTTTTATGCGTGCACATTAGGACAACATTACGCGATACGCCCTCGCTCGCCCACGTTTAACGAAATAATATTTTTCAAGCTGTTGAGTTGCTTTTTATTTCGTGGTTCGCCCGCAAATGAGTTTCTAAGCGTAAATAAATCTTTCACGGCTCTCGGTTGTCGGTGGGAAACTTCCATTACCGAAGATAATAATAATTTTGTAAGGGTAAAAACTGTAGTCAAGAAACGAGTGGGATTAAAGAACAAGGCTAATGGAACGGTCTCTACATTCACAACAGAAATATTTTCATAATAGAATTCAATTTTTATATTCTTAAGTAATCACGACATTTAAACTCTAGACAGGTATGATTTTCAATATTATTAAATTGTAAAATAGTATAATATAAATTTTAAAATTATTTTTAATTATGTTATAAATTGTATCTGCCCTCAATCAGTCGGGTTAAAACCACAACGCGCTCCAAAGATCCCTGTTTCATGTTTCAATTAAATTTCGGGTGCTATTCAATTCTCATTATATTTGTGTCAAATGAAGGTCGTATTTTGTACAATTTCGCCAAACGAATAGCTTTTATTGTAATCACAACAGGGGCCAATTTGAAATTCATAATATTCATCATTCCTTTTTAAAGTTAGTTGAAAAAAGCTTGTAATATATGAATGTATATTCACTAAAAGAAACATTTGAACATAGACTAGACGACATATAGCATCTCAGTAGACATCGGTAGAAATTGCTCGACGCAACATCAAATCTACAAGTTACTACCAATATTCCAATATCCGCTGACTAACCCCGTAGCAAGGGAGTGTGTCGATGTGCAAGTATGGAGAAGAGGGAGGGGGGAGTTCAAACCACCTCATCGCAATGTCGTCGACATTGGATTTTCCCTTCAAATCGAAACATAACAACACATATGACTTACGATGAATATAAAAAACACGACGTTACTTATCCAAGCATGCATACAAAACCTCATCACCAGCATCATTTGATATTAATTATCCAGTGTTAAAGCTTACCCTAGCTTAATGAGAAACGTCCTGAGGCACTTGGATCCATGGAATTCTGCAATACAAGTCCAGCTAATTACCAACTCTCAACTGCTTAGAAGTACGCATATTTCATTATCAGCATCGCCTCTTTACTACCTTTTGAAGTAGGTTAGACAGATATATCCACGCAGATATAGGTAGGCTTAAATTAAAAATAAATAGACTTTTTATAATGTTAAATGTCAGTGATTAATTATTTATCATAATAAAGGACTGATAAATTCAAATTTCTATCACTGGAAATTGGATGTCACTGTATACAATTACCAAGTCTATATTTTAACGAATTGGGTATTATTTGGCAGAAGTCTATTTCACTACTTAATTATTAAGTCAACAGATCAGTCGCCGTTTGGTCGCCGGACAGTCAATACTAGGCTTTCAAGCTATATCCTAACTCCACTCAATACCTGATGATGCCTCGTTCAGAGGCGAAACACGTATCGCAATGGGTAAACTCAATAACGGTCGGAATTTGATTGAACCATTAGAGAAGCTTGCAACGGCAGTCAAGTTTCCGCACTGAATATTTGTGATCTCAAACATGTTAATTATAGCGGAATTAAAGAAAATGATATAAACACATTAAGTATTTAACAAGTCTACATTGAATTACGAAAAAGATATGGATTTGATGACATTGTAGTGAACCAAGTATAAGATTCTGCTACCTAATAAATAAATCTAAAATACTACCACAATATCTATTGAATTTGTGACTAGATGTCTGGATATTTCTACTACATAGTAAACTGTACATTTTATACAGCTCACACACTCTCGGTGTAGACGCTCTGCTTCGAATATCCGTATATTATATGTATATATGTTCTCCTTCATACTTACATACCCTAACAAATCTTATTTGTGCTCGTTTCGCGCAAAATTCGTCTCGCGTCTGTATCGGCATTTTATTACCCACCTGCAGATCTTTTATAATGTAATAGATACCTATGGAAATACATAGTCTGCATTATAAGATCTGCTTTGATATATATTTTTTAATAAAATATATCTTGATCATAAACTATATTCACAGCCTCCTTCGTAAAGATTTCAAATATAGCTCACAAAAAACAATGAAATCAACAATTTGGCAGTCACTTTTTCTGTGTGTTACGTTATTAAATAGTGCAACTATTAACGCGTAGGTACGTTTATTTATCAGTTTTTAACGAATTTAATAAAATATATAACTACCAATTATACGATTAAAATAACAAACGATCCTCTGTTGATACAGTAGATCATAAGTTATAGAATTATATATATCATATACATGCTTTGCCACCATTGTCGTATAAAAAATATCCAATAATGAAGCGGCAGAAAGTCTTATCTCACGATTCAAGCTGGATCTCAGGTAGCAGTGGAAGCTTGAAGAAAAAAATAAAATGAAACAGAGGTTCTTAGAGATTTTACAGGCGCGTTTAAACTGTTTGGTTCATTGCTGCTTATTTAGGTAATAACGCTATAAAAAATAGAGGTTGGTGATAGAAGGGTGAAAATTTAGGGTTGTAAGTATTTGTAATGACACATAATAAAAATATAATTAAAATATTTGCCCAAAAAATAAAAAAATAATGTTAGGGGTGGACAACCCTTATCACTTAGGGGTATGATAAATAGATAGTAGCCGATTTTCAGACCTACTGGATATGCATATAAAATTTCATAAAAATCGGTCAAGCCGTTTCAGAGGAGTATGGTAACTAATATTGTGACATGAGAATTTTATATATAAGAAGATGTTACTACTACATCTCAATTAAAACATTGTTGTTCTTTAGGCTAAAGGTGGACTGTTAAAATCGACAGTCTAACTTATTTCAGCCGCAAAAGGAGCTTGCTTCATGATCTTTGTTTCACTTGTAAGATGCAGATTAGTCAGTGAAGTTACAGGATAAGAGGCCTGATATCTTAGTCCTTTATAATGGCACCGCAAGACTGGTATCACGGGTGTTACATGATGACGTAAAACCTGTAATGCTATACACATATACAGACGACGGTTACCAGTTACCATCAGATGGGCCTACAGCTTGTTTGTCATTCCGTTTACATAAAAAACGATCATACATATTCAGAAAGGATGTCCGATGAAATATAAACCAAACGTACTCGTACATATGTACTAAATTCAAAACCGGAAGGATGTAACCTACATGGTTATGAATAAAATGAAATAAGAGTTTTACGTATGTAAAAATAGAGGATAATGGCATTGTTTTTTTATTTGCCGTCTTAATAAGAGTGTGTATGTATATATTTTTTTATCTAATATTACTAAACTTGTATGGACTAAACCTAATGTACACGTTTTAAATTCCCATGCATAATGTTTAAAAATAAAGTATTTTACAATAAAGATTTCACCAAATCACAACGGATCGGATGGCCGGAAGCAAGGCACGTTGTCGAGAACAAATCTAAAGTAGGAAAACCAATTTAATAGACCTCTCCAAACGTCTTGAATATCTTTTGTCACCCGTCTAATAAAATTATTGCAGAAAACACGGAGTTCTGTTTAAAGTGGTCCTGCAATGCTGGCGTCTCACCTGAGATTTCAATTTTTACGACGCTGTATAAATATTCTTATTTCGCCATATAACTTTTAGTAAGTTCAAGGAATATGACGAAATATTTGTATTTATTACACATATTGTTTACTAGGTAATATTAACGATTTGACAAATTTCTTCAAAAACGAGGACACAAACTCCAGATTTTATGCAAACGTAATGTTAATCTATGTCTATTAAATATATCTAATAATACCAAAAAGCAGAAGAATTAGGTTTTGTGTTTGAAAGTTTAATCTCTAAACTACTACTAATTTTTCATAACAAAAAACCAATACAAAGATATATTAAGATAGGAAATCCAAAACATACTACACTGATTTATAGAAAAGTTATGTACTCGCTACCTAAGAAATAACAGTTTGGAAGACAGCCAGATTCCGCTATCTCGGTATTCCGCACAAAAGCGTATGTCAAGACATATATTTTAATTGAACATACAAAAAACTGGCTTTATTACATTTTTTCCTAAACTTCGAGACATTTCCATTACATTACTCCGTGCTCCATTCTTATCTGAATAATTCAACATTCCAACGTGAATGACAAGGAGAAGGAAGATAAGGCAAAAACCATTAACGTGATTGCAACAAAATATTCGCATCTTAAATAAAACTTTCTTATCCACTTTTAAGTGTATGTGAATATTTGATATCTGCTGTCACTGTGACTTTTCCTGCATAAAATTCGCCTTTCTCTTTGCTTCATTAGAGTACATTATCTATCGAGGCTAGCATAGGATCTCGACACGTATGGCGATAAAACCGAAGCCTAAACTCAACAGTACGTGTATGTGAGCAGTATGCTAAAAGCCAAAATTGTCCCAAAGGATAACAATAGACTCTGGCCATTATGTTACAGGTATTATTATCAAATGAAACAATAAATTGTTTGTCACAGCTGTAGAAGACAAATTTATGACCAGATAATAAAACGTTATTACAATCGTTTCTTATTATTTATTATATTACTTGAAATTAAAAATATAGAATTATTTACAAGTTGCATAGAGAAATATGCAGTTATTTGGTTTGTCCGGTATGCCAGTAAACCTACTTCTACGGATTGTTTTAGTTTATTAACTTAGATAATTGGATTTGCAAACAAACTATCGACTCACTTGATTGAAAGTAGGAACGGAACAGTTGTCGGCAATATACGCGTACATACATAAACCTCACAAGATATATTATCACACTGTTTAATTTTTTATTCAGGGTTGATTATCGTTACTTAAATAAAATATTATGATGATCATCTTATCATCCGCCACTGGTGCTCCGCCAGCGTAAACCAGAAGCGCAAACGGGTGCACCATTCTATTATCATCCATAAAAAAAAACTGTGATAATAAAATTGTTGAACTCCCGATATTCTAACAATGTTACAAACTTCGCTGGAGTGAATTTACGGTGAATGTAAACAACTGTTATAAGCAGACATATCTGACTACTTTCTTTATCTTTTTCTACCGTTCACCGTCTCATACGTTATCTTTCACAATCACTGAAAAACTCTTGGTAGACATAATCGAATTTTTGTCATCTAGTACTTCTATAGTAGTATAACAATATCGTTGCAAAAGAGTATCTGTCTGTTTTTAGTAAAAATACATTTTATCTCAAACATTCAGGCCAAATCTCAAACAACATTTACCTAAGATATTAATTATCTTAAAGAAAGAAAATCTGAAAGGAAGGAATCCAATATTTCATACATGCGAAATGAAAGATATATCCGACATATTCCCAACACCTTTATTCCGACCAAGAAAAAACCGTAACTACGGTACGCTCTTGAAACGCCCAACCCAATCCAATTTACCCGTGCGCCTCAATGCTCCGCCACGTCTATGGGTTTTGTGATAGCTGAAGCATATTCTAGTCGAAAATTGTATCTTTAGCCGCTACATAACTTCCACACGTTTTCAGTAATAAGTCAGGAACCATGAGTGGGTGATATTTGGAAATATCAATTGATTTGAAATTTTCAAATATCGCATGTTTAAATAATAAAATATGTTTGTATTGGCTGTAATCTAAAAGCTTTAGGAAAATTTTATGTTGATATATATTATAGCACAGATAACAGAATAATACATAATTATACTAAAGATAATTCAGTTATGTTTTTTCTGTAATATATTTACAAACAAAAAGAGCTGCTATTGAAAATTCCAACTCAAAAGTAAGAGCGTGAAGCATAAATTATCATCAAGAGTGGAAATGACAGTCAAAGTAAGTACAAGAATTCAGCTCCAACTTCCATCTCTCCGTAATCCCCGCACTTCGAATCGAAAAGGTAAGTTGAAATGACTTATTGAGATAAACTGTTTGCTGAACGCTCCAAACCAAATTTCCTCTCGGCGACGGCTAAATTGCGGCTCTACGTTTTTCAAAGAATCGCACATTAAATGTACACATGCCGTAAATTAATGTTTGATTCCTGGCATTGACAGATTTTATCTACATTGTGTAAATATATTTTTTACATATAACTGGCAAGCAAGATCGGCCTACATTATTGTAAATGGGAACCGACGGCCACCGACATCATGTCATCTAAGATACGTTCAGTATGACCCCTTATATCTTGTCATCCCGGAGAGCTAGAATGTCCTGCTTCCATATACTGTAACTTCAATACTATTAAATATGTTAACTTAAAAGACTCTAAATCTTTATCTATATACGGCATTTAATTACAGTAAAAACAAAACGTATTGCTTACACAACCGTACCTAATTAGAACCTATTGATCTTAGGTCTAATTAGTGAGATATAAAAGGAATGATATGGTAATAAAGGTATGTATTTATAGGGAACGACATACATAGTATAGAGTAAGTAAAGAAAATAGCCTCATAGACGATCTAGTTTGCTCTTAAATTATAAAAATTGTACACCCAATCACGAGGCATTATCAAATATCGATAGAACACTTGACAACATGACCTCATTTCGCTTAGTAAATATATTTAAATCGGATATCGTGCTTTGGTTTAATCCTTAGTCGAATTAAGAAATATAGACATGCTGAGTTTTTTTTAAAACGGCCAGATACAAACTAGCGATATTTATGATGATAATAAGTCAGAGTAGTTAACCACACATATTATACATTTACACAAAATATTGTTATAATTTATTATCATATCTATATAGACAATAAATTTATGTTATAAAATTCAACAAGCAGACTATTACAGACACTAAATAAAAAACTATCTAAAATTAATCTGGAACGTAACACTATGAATTAGAAACTCATCTCAGTGAGCACGTGTAGAAACATGCCCCATTATGCCAATAGTACGGGTAGGTATATAAACATCTAACCTATCTTTGATTAGCCAGCGAATCTCCGGGGCCTTGGCGCGCACGTCATGCCAGAATGCAGAAAATGTGTTCTGTTTTATTAGAGAGGTCAATAAATTCAGTACGTGATCCGGCGCGAAGGATCACTGTTGGGATCACGTGAAAAAATATTCCTTTGCACATTTGTGGGTTGTATTTGTATAACCAAGTAAGTATTAGTGTCTTGAGACATAATTTAATGTATATATAAGTAATAACTAATTCGAAAAGCGGGGTCCAATTGTGAAACACAATCGCTTGTAAAAAAATAAAAAAAAACCCGACAGCACTATGGATACACATCATTTTCTATTCTGTTCTATTCATCATGTGACGTACGTGATACCTAACACCTAACAGACATGCATTGCCATTCTGGAATACAGCATGTCTCCATAACCTGTAATTAGCTCCATAAACCGAATAACCTAAAAAAAACTACAGGACAGTTAGTTATTAACTAATGTAATTGATTCAAACATGTTATAGTTACAATTTTATGGGTGTAATAAGGCCTTTAAACTGAAATAAAATTAATAAAAAAACGTTTTAGACCAAACACAGTTTACAATGCAACTTCTGGACGGGTTGTGTTTTGTTGTATTGACCATGTTATGTTGACCTCCACGCATTTCCGCCTGTAAACCATCCTGATAAGTTCACAGTGAATTTATCACGACGGACTAACTGAACTGACAACATGCTCATCTTATCATCCTCCGATGGTAAGAAAACCCCACGCTGCAGCTTTGTGCAAAACTCGGGTAATATGGTATTTAAGAAAAAAAATCATTTTTTTACGAAGATATTGAATTGTTTATTAATATATTGTTTATATTAATAAACAATATATCCATATAACAGAAATTATAAAAAGAATCGATAACTCCAGTATTGTTTCTCCATATACAATTTATTCTGTTACTGACATTTTTGGTAAATAATTTATCCCGCTAAACACGTCATTATATCCAATGTTTATTCAATGTTATTTTCTCATCTCATGTTTAATATTATGTGGGTCTATTTTGTCTATGAATTTTCTTATGAATCCTGAGTGGCGAAAATAGTGTTAAGAAAACTAGAATTTCTTACGTTTGTGTAATATTTTTTTTCGTGTATACATACATATAGGATCTAATTTAACTCTACAAGTCTAGAAGATACTTTGGATTATTTGGATTTATTTCAGTTATCATGAACCAGTTCCAGAACCACCAAATTCATAGCAGTCATTTTAGTTTTCTACACCTATTTGGATTAAATATAAATAATATCATTGCATTGATTTGTTTAATTTAGGTAATTTGTTATTGATTAATTTGGGGTATTGTTCGTTAAAACGAGTCTATATGCAATTAAATTAATTGGAATTAATATAAGAATAAAATCAAGCCAACGTAACGTATAAGCCTATTAGGTTGATAAAATTATCGAAGATAACAATGACTATAACTAACTATTTATTAGCCGATTGATAAGTGGCATAAATCCGTGAGTATATGTAGTTCTATATTTATCTCAGAGTGGATTTGTTCATATCCACTTGTATCTAACCGTAACAAACAGGCCTCTTCCATTTCGAGGACGTATTTTACAATTTTCATTTCCCGTGAGATGCCAGACACGGTTTATGTGACACCTTATTCTTTAAGGAAGTTTAATATTTCTTCAATCTTCAGCTCGTCGGAGCCGGGCTCTATAAACATGATACTTTAAAATAAATTGGATATATAAGTACCAGTATCTATGCCGGTATCAATAACATACTGGGAATAATAGAACTAAAAATGTTACTAACTTAAACATGTTATTAATTAAATAATAAATCTAATATATACCTGTCTAATTAGGTACATAAGCAACGAAAGTATTATGTATATGATACTAATATTAAGTATGTAGGCATGTATGGAAGAAAAACTATTGTATATATTATGGTATCTATGTAAGAATCTCCTTATATAGCCAAAGCTGACTAGGTAAGTCAAAATGGTCCTGAACCAGACATATAGTCGCCAATGTGATAACAAATTGAATAAGTCCGTTCTAAAGTAAAGATCCTGTGAGCCTTAAAAAAGTATACAATATGGTACCTACAAGCCATTTTTCATGCTATATGGGAACATATTAGAGAGGTAAGTGCACAATGGTGTGCTAGAAGAAGAAGGAGGACTATGTTGTTAGTGCATCTTAGGTACAAATACTGCTTGCAAATTGAGTAAAATGGGTCTTCGCTACCCTAGAGAGAGATTAGATCTTGCCATCTCGCTCACTTTAAACCGATTTAAAAAAGGATTGATGATATTCTTAACCTTAAGAGCGATACTCTGCCTGTACATATTTATAAATATAAATTTATCTATATCTTAGCCAAACCTATATAGCAACCAAGTTAGTTTATAAAAAACATTTCGCCCATCCCCACTTTTCAATCCATCATGTACCAATTATAAAATTCGCATTCTAATTTCATTTATATTCAGCGATTAAAAATCTGGAAATCTACGTCTATATTACCTATGCATTAAATCTGTCTATAATGAATTAAGTCAGATGCAGTGGGCACTCGACTGGTGAGGGCGGGCTCACCGCCACGATTTTTACTCGAGCACCATTTACACATTTAATTGAATCCTCGCTGTTTTAATTTTACTCGGTAACGCAGCGAAATAACCTACCGCATAATAGAACACGACTAGTAAGATGGAAGAATGGAAAATTTCATCATAATTACAGAAAATCACTATGTACTTGTTGTCTTTGGGGGTAACTCTATACTACACATTTCTGCCACCTTTCTGTTCCGATTTTAAAATTTAAATATGGCATTGACAACATACAGATGAAGGTCAGGAATAGCATCGATTGAGTGTTGCCATAAGCTGTTGTGCGACTAATATATATATAAGAGCTTTCGATTTTAACGGCGTATATGAATATTTATTTATTTTTTTAGCCTTTATTCTGATAGTGCAGTTCATTTTGTTCTTATTTATTACTATTTCATTGCTTCGGTTTGTCAGCTTGTCCTAGAACATAGGCGTCCACTAATAGACACATGTTCCTTTGTCCAATGCTTTCCTTCTCCATGGTGGTCTAACCACTGCCCTCATCCTTTCACTTCTTTTTTTGTCGCCCACGCTTCCTTTTTTGATCTGTATATATATATTAAGCATCCCTAAATAACCCAAAGTATGTAGTGCGACTGCAAATGCTAATGTTCTATTTTAGTAACTAAATTCCGTAACGAGTTATCAATTTGAATAATCTACAATAATATATTATTATATTATTTTAATATAATAATTATAACTAAAATTTAACTTTTACATTTTTCACGAGCAGCTCTGATGTACATTTACATATTGTATAGAATTCCAAACATGCGTAGTGCATCAGACAGGCGGAACGTTTGCACACTCATGCATATAACCTCCCCCTAAAAACCAAACAAAATAACACACAACACTTTTAGAGTGAAATTAAATTACTGCGAACTTTCGAGACAATTCTGGAAATTGTGTAGGCGGAAATAAAAAACGACTTTGAAGTGAACCCGCATAGGCCACTAGAACGTTGTATTTTCCGTAACTACTTTTACTCATGTGATTATCCTTAAGATTGATAATGCAAAGATATGAAAGTCAATTTAATAAAAATTCAATATTTAACAACCTATAGTAGGAGTAGACGTATAAAGCACAGTTTGTTCTATAAACAGTTCTCTCTTTAACGCACTAATTATAGAAGCGTAAGTTGGGAATAATTAAAGTACAATGCATTACTGGATTTTTATACTTAGATATCCTTTCTACTGTAACTAGCACATTCCTAACTCTGTTCTTTCTGAATAGACTCAGGGATGTGCTAGTGTATCTAGTAGATATAGATAGCAGGTATTCAGGCTTAAGAAACAATACATTAAAAACAAATTCATTATTCGCTACTAATTCATGTTAAAGTATTTTGTGATGTTTTTGGTGCAGAATGAATTAATCTTTTCCGAATTAAGGACTTATAATCCTAAGAAGATATTCCGTTTGTGCATGAGTGACCTCCAACCACTTAAAACGTATAGTCTGCAGGGTTGCAAATGCAGTGGCATTTCCTGTTAATTTTGATGAACCCTGCAGATTTTAGTTTAATTTTATATACTAAAACATAATTCACAAAACATTGCTATTTAAATTTCGAGCTCGCCTACTCAGTATTACTTCATAATACATTTTAAGTTCAAAATCTATAGTATACATCTACCTAAGTAACAATTAATTTAATGTAGTGATCGCTAAAACCATTTCGATATTTGATATGAAGATGATATGTACCTAGGGACAGCTAGAGACCGTTTATGGTTACTTTTATTATTCAATGTAATTATATATAATTTATATTATACATAAACAATTTATATATTTGTTTTCTGTAAAACCAAAAAAAAAATTATTTCATTTAATTTCATATAATAGAACGTAGTGATCAATATAATATAAAAATATTATATTCATTCACAGCCCATACTATAAGCATGTAGCTATAATAAAAGTGCGTAGGTATAACATTTCCGAGATTTATGAAAAAGTACTACATATGCCTAGGGTCCATATATTACAGCAAGTGCTAGTACAACTCGAAAGAATAATAAGTAATTTTGGCTGTATTTTTTGCTGCGGCCAGCGGCCGCTGGTGCTCGCGTTTTATTGCACACTATTCCTACGAATAAACGCGCTGGGGAGTTTAATGGACCGAGTGAGGGTGGCTACCCCCTACACCACTACTCTCGACACCATCGGCCGTCCAGTATATTGGTTCGCTAGCGAATATTCAATATATTTTTGCCTAGAAACTGAAGCCGACAGCGTAGACCAGTAATCAGTGTTTTGTGATGTAGGTAAAGTATTATCGTACCAAACTAAACGAGTTCACAATCGTAAAATTAGAAGAAATACATATTTGCATACATATAGTAGTATATTATATCACATAGTAACAAAAAATATACAAAGAGCCTATAGTATTCTAAAACAATAAACTAAACTAATCAAAACCGAGATACATTTTATATTATTTGTAAACGAGTCATACAAATGTTACTGATATGTTAGTAGGTAGCCAGACCTAATAACCGCAGAGTCGTCTGCTTTTTTGAGATATAAAATTGTCTACGTCTGTTCTTTTCGTGTTTCATTAAGTTTATTCGTGAATATGTAACAGACAGACATATTTTTGCATTTATACTGAATAAACTGAATTCGCTATAAACCTTCAATAATTTTCTATTATTGAATATTGTTGTTCGATGCAACTTCAGTTTTCTCCTACAAGCCATTTTAACTATCGATTTCGGTCCCAAAACCTAGTCATTAATGTACACACTACTGGCTACATACTTAATTAAGGCCAAAACTAATTGAAATGCATCTATGGATAGATAATAATTAGGTGCAGTAACAATGTAACTATGCCTACTAATCAATATATATCTACGGTAATATATAATGTGGCCTGTAATGGCTGTGTAACTTACATATGATGTGGTATTAGTTAGTGTTACAGCTAATGGAACATAATATATTCCATTTCAATTTGATTGTTTACAATGCTCGTTATGTATTCGCTCAATTGATTTATTCTTGCAATTTCAGAAATGAGATTACATGTATAAAATAGTTAAGTATGGTATAACTTATCTCTCTTACTAGGTATCAAGCTTCTCTACCGAAGTATTAGGTATATCTACCTCGTCAATTGTGCTAGGCAGTATCATAAATCACATGTTGCTATGGTATATATTTATTAGATTATTACTACTTTAAGTTACTATGTTTTCTACGAAATCACTCAGCATATAAAACTATATTGTTTTTTTTTAATATTATAGGGCGAAGTATTTTATTTAATTTTAATTAAATTAATTTTTAAATAAATTTCTATTAAAATACTTATAATGCTGTGGTACATCCCTACGTAAAAGGACGGTTTCTGAACCTTAAATATAACGATGCCTTATGAATACTTACCATATTCGTCATTCTCGTATCAATACCTAACAGTAAAAACTTCTTTTAGAAAAGATACCAAAGAATCTTTGCAAACATACTTTCAACTTGCAATACAAACAATTGCAGAAAATTCCGTGTTTACCTAAAACTTCAAGAAGTCGTGAAGAAACTTTGTCCTCCATCTTTGTATGGCACAGAACTTACAAAATTTGACTAAAAGGATTTGAGTACACCGTAAATGAGGTCTATGTTTGGATATGTAAAGTATTGATATTTATATATTTCATATCAGTCTCAGTGTAAGCGCGATTTGATGTGCACGTATTATAATTATTTTATTTAATATCGTAATTGCTCAGCGCGGCATAAGCCGTGCTAGTCGAAGTTCCAGCCATGTGTGACAAACTTGTGGCCAACGAACTCCTTGCGTTCCTGCAGCAGAAGCTGGACGTAATGGACGAAGTAAGTGCAGTCCAGATCTGTGTGTCCAACTTCAGCCAGGACGACATCGCGAAAGCAAAGGCTCTGCTCTTCGAGTCCCTAAATAAGACTAATCAGATGGTGTCTCGTAGACGTGACGGGACACAAAAAAGCGTACAGGACATTATAACGCTGCTGAAGGAGACCGATCCAGACGACGTGCCAACTTTTGTGGCGAAGGATTTAAACAAACTTCCTCCAGTCACATTTGATCACGTCGATGTTACCAGCTTACTCAAGGATATCGTGTCCTTAAAAAAGAGTTTGGCAGATGTGACGCTACGTTTCAATGCGTCAGAGCACATAATTAGTGAGTTGCGCAAGGAAGTGGACAGTTTGCGCGACTCGCGAAAAGAAACTAGGTCACTTGACGCTACGAACATCAACACGCGCCGTGGGGCATGCCGCGATGCGTTCACGGCGGAGTCAGCGGTTTCGGCGTCGACACTGACGTCACCAGATGTGGTGTCACCGCCGTCCGCCGCGCCCCCCGTGCTCCCCGCCCGCAGCTCGCGAGCGCCGATACCGCTGCATGTGGAAGCAGCGCTAACAAAATCCTCGGTGCAACCACAGCGTCGAGATTTTGCCGCCGTCGTCGCTAGCAAACCGACTGCTTCAGTACAGCGGCGTGTGCCAAAAACGACACTGAACATTGACCCTACGTGTGCTGCCACTGGCAACCGCGACGATGATGGCTTCGTCGTGGTACAAAAGAAGAGGCGCACAAACAAGGTCAATAGGAATCATTGTGGCACTGCACTCACTGGGCCCAACTTTCTGCTGCGTGCTGCTACACCGACCACGACAATGTACCTGTCCCGTCTACATTACGCCACTAAGGAGCAGGACATTGTCGATTATATTCGTACCAAGAGTAACCTGACATTGAGGGTAACGCAGCTGAAGTCGAGTCACAACGCGAGTTTCAAAGCGTTTGTGGCCCTGGTCCCCACCGACTTGCTGCCCACCTTCATGAAAGAGGACTACTGGCCGAAAGGTGTGGTGTATCGGCGCTACCGTGGCAGATTGCCATCTTCAGTGCCGTGATCACACAGACAATATGATTGTATTAGTTTTTAAATATTATATTATATGTATGTTAGTCTATAAGGTATTTATAATATGGGCCTAGTTGCCTGAAATAAATGAATAAAAATTTATTTCCAAATTTCAAACAAGTTTGAAGATCAATAAATATTCTACAATTTGATGTATTTAACCCAATTATGAGGACGACTACTCAAAGACAAAGGACTGCTAAATGGAAAAATTATCATCGATTGATAAAGTTTAAAAACATTCTCATTACAGTAAACTCAGATGGGAATCAGTACTACAACTATCAATGTTTTGAAATTTTATGCGTATTTCCTACACAAAAAACCTGATAGTACAGAAAAGTATACCTAGAATACAAAACCAAAATGCCTGCAGCTACAATATGAATCCCCCCCTATATCATACCTCATCGTCTAGGACCCTCGTTATTTCTCGTATTCAATGTTCCAGAATGTTCACATGTTTCCAGTTCACGATTTTGCTTTCAATGCACTACACGGCTTCCTTTCATGCAACTATTGCAACCTGCGCAATCATTTCAACTATTGTATAACAATGTACCTTGTCCCTTTATAAATAGATCATTATTTAAATCCCATATTTAAAACCTTTTAGATAGAATAGGTAAAATGAAATGCAGGGAACGATCATTGTTTACAAGGAAAGATAGAGAAATTGAAGTTTGTTTAAAATTAATTTTTCCCGTAATTGTGCCTAGGGAATATTTATTTATTTAACTTCAATGCACACAATACAAAGGTTTTTTAATTTTCTACCAGTCAACCATAAGCGGTGCAGAGAATACCTTATTGTTGACGGTGCAAATATAATTAATGATAGATAAACAAAATGCAACAAAACATAAACACAAACAAACATGTTACATTAATATATGTAATGTATCTAAGTGATTCACAGCGATATTATTACAAGATTTAACGTTAACAGTCAGGCACTTTATAATAGTTGCTTAAAGTCATTTTCGACCAAATTCTGTATATAGCGCTTATATTGCACTCTGGCAAAAACCATGAAGCCTGTCACCAACACCTACGAGATTGTGACTGATCTATGACCTATGTCGTTCACTAGGACACGCAGGACAGAAAAAAACGTACATTTTTTCAAAAAGGTATTTTTTTATATTGTGTTCACTATTCACAATAATATGCACGGCACGCACACAGGCTATAATAAAAAAAATAACGAGTTCGTTTCGTATGTCGGTGGAAAGAGTTGTCGCGTGATCATTTTTGTAATTGTCGATGCTTAAGTACATTTATGGTAAAAATTAATCACATGCAATGTTATTTATTCAAGGTAAATTCACAACCCCAAATTTTGGGAACGCTCAATATCAAGGTGAATGCTTTCGATAGTTGTAAAACTTAAGTCCACTATACAACTGCAAATGTAGTCAAGTCAGACGATTGTTTGCACCTTGATTGACCATTTGTTTGTCTGATAGTAGTAAACAAAATTAAAAAAGCCGATTTAATAAGATTAATTTACCTTATCATTTTTATAATCTTTCGCCGGATATCAATTATATTAAGTATTTGTGGCTGAATTTCTAAGGACACAATCACGCCAACACAAAAAAAATTTACCCTCCCCGACAATTGCGTCTGAAATATATACTATGGGACAGGAAAACTTATTGTAATAGACATATAAACAAAAAATATTTCAGTGATTGTCATCCGCTTCACAGGACTTTTAATATCTGGGGACACAAAGGCCTGGGTCGGACAGACTCATTGTCTCCTCCCTCATCCCGAGCGATCACAAACAAAACACTCGTTATCCATTGGCACAACCAAAAATTCCACTTAGTTTCACCTTACCTTTTAATCCTTGCTTGCAGATACCGAAATGATGTTCACAAAAGAATCACTAGAAGTAGTGTGACACTACTTCCTCTAGTGTGCGATGCTTTTATATTCAAATATTGAAAATGTAAACTATAAAATCATATATAAAAATTATAAAGATTATAATTATTTTATTTATCATAATTATAAATTGCCCATGTAAATCTTTCTGTCAATCAATAATTACTTATTGCGATATTAGTAGATATGATTTAAAATCATTATGTATAATAATTCTAAAAACTTATTAATTATATATGTAGGTATGAAAAAAAGTAATAATAAAAAACTAAATAAAATATTTTATTCATTTATAAGGGTTACAAATTGTTATTGCTTAGTTCAGGAAACGGCCACCCAATCTGTACTCTACACCCGAAATATAGTCCAAATATAATAATAATAATAATATTTCAGGACAATTCACACAGCGCCATCTAGTCCCAAGCTAAGCAGAGCTTGTGTTATGGGTACTAGGCAACTGATACATATACATAGTTTTTTTTTGTAAATACATACATATTATACATAGAAAAGAATAAATCTTAAAAAGACTATTTTCTCCAACAAGTTTCTAATAAACAAAATACAACAATGGATTTCACATTAATTTCATAAACTCCACGTTCCTAAACAAATAATTTAGTACTGGTATTAGTAATAGAATAAATTTTGTTTCAACACTGCCTCGGTGTTCCAGCGGTTTAGCACACCGCTTTATTTTCGATGGTGACGGATTCGATTCGTATTCATAAGTTCATACTTATATAAGTTGTACTTTCATACCAATACAAACAATCATTGTTTGTATTGGTCTTAGTGTTTTCTAGGTATATTATGTATGTATTTAGAAAAAAACCTAATCTATCTATCCAACCATATCTATCAGTTAACTAATACCTATAACACATGTTCTGCTTAGCTTGGAACTAGATGGCGCTGAGTAAATTATCAATAGATATTAATATTAAAACCAAATGGAAAAAAAAAAAATTTAGTGAAACCAAAATGGAAACTTACAGATTCGAGTATTTTATCATAATAACATTGGTAATATAGATATTATTTTGTAACCATAATAGTAACGTAACCATACCTAGTAACGTAATCAAAACATTTAATATTTTACGACAATAATTATAATATTACTGGTATGTCACTTGTTATTACGGGCATCACTAGTAGTAGATGTACTATAACATTAATATCAGCTAATAAAAGGACTTGTAGTAGACTAATTGATGTTGTAATTTTTATACAAATATAAAAGACCTCAACATCCTAACAGAATATATAATATAACATGGTGTCCGAAGTATCAGAGTGAAATAAAATTCATTTATCATTAAAATCATCGTCGATACCAGGAGTGAAGCCATTAAATCTAGAGTCAAAATATTCCAATTGTTGTCTTCATTGGCAAAAACGATATTTTTATCCTAATGGATGATATTGGAATACACTCGTATGCAGTAACGATTTACGCGTGTATTTGTGTCATAACGAGGTAGGGACAACCGTGCGGGAGTAACCGTAGGGAGGTACCGTTATGAGGTCGTCGAGGTCAAGGACGTGCCTCTGGCAGCATGTCTTTGCTCATAGCAGAAGCCTGCCATTTTGCATAATCTAATTATATTGCAATTAATTATTATAAAAAGGCGCTAAATCACTCACGATTAAAGGATGCGGGAATTGGCAAGCTGGTGGCGAGCTCGGTCTTGCTCAATTGGGTCAACTGAAAGGAATTGAATGAGCTACGTGACGTTTCCATCATGACCTGCGATGTGTGGATATTTGTTATTTTTTAAATTTTGTAATTACAGAGGACGATGCAGGAATAGTATGTGAAATTAGGGCGGATTTTTAAACATGGTACAAAAGTACAAAATGTATGTTATAGATTCGCTTGATGTATTGTACAAAAGTTACTTTCTCAACTAAAGTGACACCTATAAACTGTTATGTTTAACTATAATAGGAGAATTCCAAAGTTGTACACATTCATTTTACTATGCTCATTCCTTTTCTCCATCCTTAGAAAAAGTATAAGGAAAATTATTACAAAAAATTTCAAAACACATATAGCATAATTTTTTTTAAATACACATGTGCCAAAAGCATGCAATATTGGAAACTTTAAAAGTGATTAATTATTATTCTACAGCACTCAAGGATTCTATCCATTCAATATACTGACGCAAATACAACACCATGAAATCACATACTGCATTAACTTATGATACACCTTATGCATTGTCTTCTTTGAGACTAATATCCTATAATCGGACCAGTGAATGGTTCCTACACATAAAAATGCCCAAAAGATTGCCAGGTAATGAACATTTCAGTATTATAATTACAGCAATTCCATGCTGATTCTCAGTTCAATACAAATTTCATAAAAGTTTTCTGTGCATGTCAGTCATTGTGGATCTTCATTGGATCAGTGAACTGTGCTGTTAATATGTAGAACAATGCTGGTGCAGGCACTAAAGATAGGTACCACAGTTCCTTGAATCCAGTCAAAGATATGATGCCATATGCATGAACGAGCCAGTGTCCCAGCAAGATTGTTAAGTTTCTTGTATCAGTCATTGAAGATAACAGCAGTGCAGGTGCAGATTGGTCTAGTTTGATTGAGAAATGTGACGCCGATGTTATCATTGATATTATAATTATTATATATGGAAAAGAACAATCTGAAAAAAAGATAATTTAACAAAATATAGCATTGTTTGTAATACAATATCAATGTTGTAAAGTTATAAATTACTAGTTTCTGTTTGTAACTTCAACTATATGATCATGTTTGACCAGGACAGGAGTAACTAATGTCCCTCCCAAAATTTATTATAATTTATAATTTGCAAATTTTTATGATAATATGTGGAATCATTAAAGGGAAATAACATAGTAATGAGAGTTAGATAATAGTAATAATAGTTAATATATTGTTAAAGATAGAATACCTAACTTTTTATGCTATTCTAGCCACATACAAACAAAAAAAACTTACAAGTACATTTTCCAAAAATTTTATGGAAATTTGTGTAATAATCATTACCCACCTGGGATATAAACAAATTCCACAATAAGTATAAAGTTAGATATTTTCCATAAATATCACCTCTTTCTTTTTGTGGTTAGTTTATATTAGAATATCTACTAACCATAAATTCAAAAGGACAGCAACAATTCTATAAATAAATAATTCATACAAATAAGAAATTCACTTACATATTAAACCTGCAGCAACTGTGTGGATCAATATAAGTATAGGATAAAAGTAGAGTGCACAATATATTGCTTTTTTGCCAAAGTTGGGAGTGTGAAAGGTCAGGAGCCAAGGCCTGAAGCTTATCGTCATTAAAAGGCTAAATGCATAAATGAGCAGCACCACTGTATATCTGAAAAATTAAAATGAGATTTATTTAATTAAACTTTATTGACCAATAAATTATGGTACAAAAATTAGACTTAATGCTATAGGCATTGTCTACCAGTCAACCTTTGTGAAGTGTAGAAATACTTAATGGATGAGATTGTACATATAATATCTATATTTATTATTTCAATATAGTATACATGGGAGAATGTCTGATAAAATTATGTAATATCATAGCATTTGTTTGCAATTAAAAATTACCTTTACATTCTTCATTATATTTATATGGGATGACTTCACAAACACTAGCTTACAAATAAAATAAGTATTATCTGAATAGGAAAAAATCTAAAGTAACATATAAAACCAAACTAAATATATGCTCAAATAGAGAACAACCTCCTTTTTTAAATTTTCAATATAAAAAAGATATCAACTTACAGTGGATATACAGCCTCTTGAGTACAATGCAATGTTTCTTTGTAATCAGGCTGTGGGTTGTGCAATAATGTATACCAATCCGAGAGAGCCTTTGGTGTACACACATACAGGGCCACTGTGCCAGCTGGGGGTAAAACTAACAGTGCTGCCAGAGTTCCCGATATTATCTCCACAAATGCACAAATATGTTGTATTAGAATTCCCTCTTTGCTGTAATATAAAAATATAATAAGATTCACTTTTAATTACATAATTTACCATTCATTTATTTACAATAATAGCTCATGTTATTAATATTATAAATGCGAAAGTTTGTTAGTATGGATCGATGTTGGTTACTCTTTCATGCAAAAAGTACTGATTTTGATGAAACTTTACAGTAATAAAGCTTATACATCAGAATAACAAATAGGCTAAAAATATCAAGTGGACGAAGCTGCGGGCAGAGCTAGTTACATTATATTTGCAACACCTTTGAATCTATTGTAATTAATGCTTATTGTAAATCAATTATGAATAACATACCTTTTTCCTGTAGCGACAACATCTATAAAAAACCAATGTAAAACCAAGGGTAATAAAACCATAAATCCTAAGTACTGCCAGTCATACAGGGTTGGTTCATCGGCACATGGCATACAATAACTGGAGTCATTGGTGCGGTATCCTCGAGGGCAGGCACCGCAGTCACTCCAACTGCCACCATCCAGCTCAGTTCGACCACAGTAAAGTCCAGGACATGTTCTCACTGCTGTCATTATTGTGATCGAAAATATTTTTTATAATATTAACAATTCAAAATCAATCTGTCTGTATCATAAGTACATTAGTATACTATACACAGAAATTAATTACTGTTTGTGTTTATATGTTAAATAGGTTAATTAATATAGCACCAATTTGAAATGAAGTAGAAATTTAATAATAAATACACTCCAATAAAAATACTGCTCTTTCGAGTTAGGAAATGCCAAATTTAAAAATACGGAATGACAGTGACTTTGACAATTTGACAGTGACATCACAGATCTTTTTTTTTTTATATTGGTCCATCTCCTTTTCAATGATGGAACAGGCAAAGATCCTTAGACCGTACAGCCTGACATCATACATCATTTTACAGTATCTTCAAATCGTCACATTTTGCATAGAGAAACAAAGGGAAAACCAAGCAAAATGCTATGAGGCTTTGTGAGAAGCGGAAGTGGATAATATAAACGTCACCGGCAGTTCTTAGAATGACTCCTTTTTAAATTATTTTTCCGGTAACCTATACTTGTACCTATGCGGAGCAATATAATATTTCTATTTACCATTGTAATGAATTATTTATTTTGTCGATTCAAAAACACTACTTTTAAATAATAATTAATATATCAATAAATGATTGTGACGCAACATAACGGAACAATCCAAATAACTATTCAATTGAAGCAACGCTGGTTTAGCCTAGTAAAAGTAGGATTTTTTTTCGAACTATGATCTTGCTTCTTTCCGTAACTGGGCTCTATAGCTTCATCGGTAGAAAATACAGTCCGCGAGTGCAGAGTGCAGCGCATGCCAAATTCTCGGAGTAACTTAGAGCGGCTGAAGACCAACTCCTACCTTACGGATTCGACTTCAGTCTGAAGGCATCGCTTGATATTTGAACCTGAGCACATGTCACTTCTATCTGAATCTGAATATAATACAACATAGAAGTTAATAACAAAAAAGCTTTTTTATTACAATACAGTAACAAACTGTCCCGGCTTCGCGTAGTAGTAGAGTAGGTAAAATAAAACGCTATAATAAACCAAGAGAGTACTGTCGTCGTGTCCTATGCTTAAATTTTATTTTCTCAAGTTGAGTTTATAAATTACTATAACTCCTAAAATATTTATTAATCAGGTTGTATGGAGCAATTATAATGTATGTAATGTTTAAGGTAGGTAACGTATTTAATATGATAATGTATTATAAATATACTATTTAAGTCTAAGTAGCTTCTGCAAATACCACATAATTCTGAGATTTTTAGTAATGAATGAGATTGTTAGTAATGAAATCTAGTGACCCCTTTGCTGGCATTGTATCATATCACCTCGACCTGCACGTGGTCCTCGTGAAAACCATTATGGTTAATTACTGGTGAGTTCGTCACGATGGATTTAGTGACCTGACTTCATTCTCATCATATCATCCTAACCCGTCATCGTAAACCGTTAGCGCAGATGTGACCACCATTCCACTACCACATTGTTAATGATAATTCACAGTTTGTTATATCACAGATTAGCCAGCGTTATTGGCCCAGTGCGCTTCCACATACAACAATTTATTAAGGACACTATCTGAAACGTAGTTATCCGTTGTAACAAGTACTTGATTGAAGGTAGGTAATAGGTATCTCTTGAAATGACGTGCTGAAACACGAAGTACCTATATAAAATGTATTTTATTTGTTTATTAATTAAAATAATATACATATTAAGTAGGTTCATACCTAGTAATACATAAAATGAAAGAAAATAATTACAATGCCTTATATTTAGTACCTAAATCGCGCCTAGCTATAAATCGCTGGCGCAGCCTCTTGTAAATATAGCGTAAAATAAGATAAGAAATATAAAGAACAAACAGACAACCCGCCAGCAGGTAACTTAGAAGATCCAGCATGTAATATTTGAAGAAGGAGACCCCAACAGCTGGGGATCGGAAATGGCGAGCACCCTTATGCCGAAGAACATACTCAGTCCACCATACAGCACTGTCTGGACCAGATATTATAGGGTCGAAGATCATATCCTTAAGTTTCACAATTGCTTTCTTGTACCTGGAATAAATTATAGGAACTTTTTATAGGTCACAGAATTTTAGAAATTATTTAGACTATGTATTCCAAATATACAAAAATAATTCTATGTATAATGTTTTTTTATATAACATTTGCGGCAAACAAACATAATGGCCATCTGATGGTAAAATTTTACCGTGTCGCCTATGGACGTCTGAAACACCAGTTGAAACACATACGCGTTACCGATCATAAAATATTTTTTTAAAAAAAGTTTACGCGAGAGGAAATTACTCTAAAACCGCACCAACCTCGGACACTTAGATTCCAGGGTGTTATGAAAAATTCCCTCTCAATTGCGAGCGGGAATATTAGTAGATATAGAAGAGGTAAACAAAATCGACTGTGTAAAATATATTGTAAATATATCATACCTGCAGGATAAAATATAGTAAATAGTATCGCATTAAATAAATTACTACCACTGCCTGATTCGAAAAAAAAAAAAAAGGAAAGGAATTTCGAAATATATGCTTACTTTTCATTGGTCGCGACTGCAGAAATCGTTGACTTTAGTGTTTCCTTATCCAACTGGTAAGGATCCAAGATTTCTCCAGCTCCAAATTTAGTGACTTCCTTAATAAACAATTTTCTAGATCGGACTATTGGTAGACCAATAATCGGTACTCCGTAATAAATAGCTTCTTCTAACGATCGGGTTCCTCCTTGTGTAAGGAATACCTTAACATTGGGATGGGCTGAAATATATAAATATAATAATTTATGAATTCATTTTCGTAATACGTAGGTACCTATCATTAATAAACGTATGATAAACATCAATTTTTTTACCCAAAATCTCCTGTTGAGGGAACCAACCCTGGGCGATTACATTATCAGCCTTGTTAATCATAGTTGTGTTACCAATTTTCCATAAAACAGTGAATGGAAGTTCCCGGAAAACCTCTGCAAAAATTTGGAGAATAGGCGTCGCAAGCTGCTCTGCCTCTTGGACAACACCTAAACTGAAATACACTACGCCTTTCGTAGATGAGTCCAAAAATGATTTTATATTCTGTAAAAAATGAAACAATATTTAAATCTGATTTTTATTTGGCATCTTAAACCATTCATTATATCGAATCTTACCTGAGGTAAACTAATGCCCGGTTTTATATGCATACGATCTACAAAGATAATGGCTGGCACAGTTGGTCTATTACCAACTAATATTGGATTACTAGCTATAAAAAGCATATCTATGTCATATTCCACTTCTTGTAGGTCCCGCTTGAGACCGAGAATCTTCTTGGCAGCGATTTCACTCAAAGGAAGATAATTGTAGTAATATTCATTCTTTGTTTGGATGTGTCGATAAAATTCTACTACTTTTTGCCAACGCGTCAAGTTTTTATAATTTAATGTGTTTACATCTGGGTATAATATGGGATGAATCGGATTGCCTTTTCCTTCGTACTGATGTATTTTTCCATTCGTAGCGGTGATAGAGATATGAGGGACTTTGTATTTTTCGGCCACTGCGTACAGGAGTGGAACATCGGCTTCAGTAATAATTAAGTCAAATTTTATATTTGGATTTATGAACAATGCTGTCATCTGCTTAGACTTCAATTGGGCTATTGCTATTTTCAGGGACAGTTCATTGAGTGCCCTCAATCTTGGGAAATAATCATCTACGTTGCTCACCAATCTTTTGTATTCGTCCCAATAAGGTGCAGACTCTTGCCCTACGTCCAATTCAATTATTTTTTCTGTGTCTGGATATTGGAAGTTACCTGGATATGGTGTCATCACAGCTACAGAATGCCCCTTTTGAGTCAGTAAAGAAATATAGCCTCTGTATACAAGATGATCAGAAAATGATAGCGTTGAGAATAAAGCGAGTATCGACGCACTCTGTACTCCATGGCTGCAGTAGATTAAAAACAACACGACACTGTATTTTTTTAACCACATTATAATGAATTTGTATCAGCACATTGGAATAACACAGCAAATAAAATGTTACCGCTCAGTGCGATACCTGCGCAATGAAAAGAATTTGATTTCAACAACGTCTCGAACAAACACCAACTGTGTAAATACAAAATTAACAGACATAGAAGTCGGAACGTTCCCAAGGACTCGGATAAAGACAAATAATTATTTAAATAATAATGTAACGACACAAAAATAACAATGTATGAAAGTAGGTAGGTCCGTCTAAGTAATGGTAGAAAGGTCTATAAGGATAAGTGTAAATTCCTTATATAATTTATGATAAAATACCCGTACCTACCCGTCACAGTTAAATGAATTGTATATTTAGGGATAGGCTGTAGAACAACAGAACCGATTTAAAAATATTTATTCCACCGACCAAAATCCAATTAATAATTGCAATTTTCTCTCTACGAACATAGGAAACAATGAATTTGCATTAGTGAAATCGCGGTATGCGATTAGTATTTACCGAATAATTTACATATATTTGAATTTTAAAGAACTACAAACGACATTTAAAAGAAATTCATTTAAGTAATAATTGTTCAAAACCAATTAAGTGAAGGCATGTTATGGAAATTTATGATGTAAATAAAACCTACCGATTATCTTATGCCAATAGTGCCTAATCGAAACCTAAACTAAATCTATGAATAGATCTATCCTAAATCAGTACCTGATATTAAGGGTACAAAAAATTTAAATACCTAAACATAGGATAACATAGCGCTTTATTATACTCGTATTTGTTATAAGTTCCTTGAACTTTCCGTCTTCACCACAGCTATTGATAACGAAGTTTGAATGAACAGTACTAAAACATATATTGACGATGTATTCAAATGGCACTGAGATTATACTGTATCTGTATCCCTGGATACAATTTCAGCGATTCATTTTTATGGATTGGAAAAATAGGTACGTAAAGTAGAAAATTAAAACAGGATCACTCTATTATAAGTTCTACATCCTAGTTACTTTGAATTGTTTGTACGCATCAGGATTTGATGACAGAAACATGACATTCCTATACCGCGTTTTCTCCTTTTCTTTAGGAGTGAAGCAACTTTTTCTGCGTTCTAGGTTACCATAGCAACGAGTTCATAACAAACTAATAATAACATACGATTACATGTTCAGTGTCACAGTACCTACTTATATTCGCGCATCTTTTTGCAGGATATATTGAACCTAATTAGTAAATACCTAAATATGAAAACATGGAGAACGACGTGACAAACTATTCAGTGATAGGACGGATTGGTGAAGGCGCTCATGGTCTTGTATTCAAAGCACGGCATTTATCTACAGGTCGTGAAGTTGCCTTGAAAAAAATTCTGATCAAAAACCTCGA
The DNA here is from genome assembly GCF_030625045.1 of Achroia grisella. NCBI lineage: Eukaryota > Metazoa > Arthropoda > Insecta > Lepidoptera > Pyralidae > Achroia > Achroia grisella. Next base: position 1,277,201 of record NW_026712925.1, read on the forward strand.
AGATGGAATACCAGTGAATGTTATGAGGGAAATCAAAGCTTTACAGCTTCTAAGATGTAAATACGTAAGTTATCGTTAATTCTGTAGTTAGTAATTGATGTTTTTAGGGCTAATTATGTATATAGCTGTTGTAGTGGTTTCTTATTTTAAATTGAACATTTTGCTAATATACATATATTACCTATTGGATAATAGTAGTTGCGAACCGTACAAGTATATCTGTACCTACCTCTGATACTGCCCGGGATTACCAAATGATTCATAACTACATAAACCCGTAAAATTTTAAATTATATAGATATATATAAATATAGGTATATATATAAAATATAAAAATCATAAAACTATATAAATAACTAATCCGCAAGCAAGATGAGATGAAGGCGATGCAAGTAGGCAAAGAATTAGTTTTTAAATATAGGCTTATGTGCTTTATCTTAAAGTGAAAGGAAGAGAATTGTTACTAATAGGGAATAGTAGCCCTATGTGTCTATATATGTCAGCTCGACCTCCACATGCTCTTCCCTTGAAACCATCATTATTCCTGAATTCGCTATGATTGATAGTACTTACACAGATAACATAATGTTACATAGTACTTATAAGTTTAACACAAGCCAGTACATCAATCTATAATAGTATCAAAACGAAGTCGCTGTCGCTGTCTGTCCATCCCTATGTATGCTTAAATCTTTAAAACTACGCAACGGATTTTGAAGCGGTTTTTTTAAATAGAGTGATTCAACCGGAAGGTTTATACGTGTAATACATGTAAATCCGTGCGAAGACGGGGCGAGCTTAGTTTCGTTACAAAAACAACTCAATGTGCGTCCAGCCTATCTGTCATAAAATAGGTAGGTAAAATATTTCTTATATTTCACAGATAATAAAACTTTACGATATGTTCCCCCGAGGTATGAGCTTGGTTTTGGTATTGGAATACATGTGTTCAGGATTATGGGAGATGCTGCATCACAACCAGCAAGAGCTGACACTTCCAAGAGTCAAAACGTATGTCCAGATGTTGCTTAAAGGAACGCGTTATATGCATGCCCATTACATTATGCACAGGGTAGGTTGAGAATACCATACATATAAACAGCCAGTAGTTAGTTGTCATATAAGAGATTGTTATTAGATATGTGGAAGAACATTTTGTTGCGGGTGAATGATACGATGTTGTTGGTTGAGACGATGTATATTACAGATGATATTAGACTGATATATGTACATAGAAATAATGATCTTATGTACTAAATAACAGTAGGAAAATGTAAGGTGGGGTGACACAGTTTAGACACAGCAGTTCTTAGTAGACAATATTGAATTTGTCTTACTAGCTATTATTAAATGCAATTATAATTTTCATGTATCTAGGTAACTGTGTCCCATACATTTCTTTTAAGTTTTTGTTTATTCGAATATATGTATCCAAAAATAATAATATTAATGCATACATATATCTATAGTAGGTAAAAGAGTAAAGTAGAAACTAACATAGTTCAATTTATGATATAATTTCTAAGTAGGTATATCTACCTACTGTAATAGACATGTATATTTTTAAAATAGACACCAGTATAACAAGTACTCTTTTGAAGGATTTGAAACCTGCAAATCTGTTGATAAATCACGAGGGCATTCTGAAAATAGCAGATTTAGGTCTTGCGCGTCTCTATTGGCCTGATGGTGGTAGACCATACTCGCATCAAGTAGCAACAAGGTAAGTTTACAAGCTTTTATGCAAATTTGTATAAATACTTATTATAAATAGAATAGTTTATGTGTTTAGAAGTTCGGGGTAATCTGCAATACCTACTATTGATCCGATTTTGAAAATCTTCTAGTATTGGATAGCCCATTTATCGTGGACTTCTTAGGACTATATAACATCATGCTATGATTAAGAGCGGAGCGGCAATAAAAAAATGATGCAAAAAATAGTAATATATAAAATATTCAAACTACACTCTACAAAACTATTACCTACACTGAGTGATGTCCTGGATGTAAGGTTCTTCCGCTTCCATAAAAATTCCTCGCTGTCATCACTTACGGCCTTATGAAGCAGGTTATTCTATCCTTAAAATATAAAAGGTAAAATAGACTATCAGAATATTATTGGTATTCTCCACAAACCAACTTTGATATTGCAAGTCATTTGCAAACAGCAAATGTAGATGTATAATAATTAGATACATACATAAGAATAAAAAGAACTCACTGTTAATATTTTTTAATAACGGTATGACGAGATACTCTCACGGTTTTAAAACCCGTAACAAATAGTATAAGTATTTCTTATATACCTAATAGTATTAGGTATTTAAGAATGTAAAATATTTTCAGATGGTATCGAGCACCAGAACTTCTCTACGGAGCTAGATTCTACACAGAAAAAGTGGACCTCTGGGCTGTCGGGTGCATTATTGCAGAATTAATTACAAAACAACCATTATTTGCAGTGAGAAATTTGATATTTTTACAGACTATTTCGAGCGTCAAGCAGTTTACTTTGTGGTCGGATTGAAAGGTCAATCAAATCAAAATAACTTTATTTATGTAGGTAGATGTAATAAGGCAATGAAATTACAGGCTAAGAAGCATGTCATCTTAGTCTTCTGGAATGGCGGGTGTCACGCGATATCTATAGTGCTGTTCATATGTAAAGTCTATACATAATACCGTTTCATAGGGGGGGGGGGGGAAGGGCTTTGATAGTAATGTGGACTAATAATCCCATTACCAGCAATGCACCATTGTCAGGTTAACCTCCTCGCAATTACCTGTGGAAACCATTGTGGTAAATTGTCATTTACCAAGATCGGCTAACTGACCTAACTTCATGCTCATCTTATCATCGTCAACTGGTGCCCGCCTGCGTAAATCGTTAACGCAGGCGAATGCACCATTCTATTGTCATCCATAAACAAAAGTACCGTTTCACATTTCAGGGCGAATCCGACATAGAACAATTGGCAATAGTTCTGCAGCACTTGGGTACACCCACCGAGGAAACATGGCCGGCGCACTCTGAATTACCTGACTTCCACAAGATAACATTTCCTGAATCCTTCCCAACGCCATGGCCTGATTTGTTGCCAGGCGTAGAACCAGATGCTGTGCAACTTGTTAAATCTTTCGTACTCTACGACGCTAATAAGAGAATTTCGGCGAAAGAGGTATTAAATATTAATAAGCAAAAATTATCCGTAGAAATATTATAAATTTGAAAGTGTCTGTCTGTATGAAAATGTAATTTCCACGGCGAAACAATCTCAATAAAATTTATTACGAAAATAAATTATATGATGATAATATATTTAATCGATTATGGTTTTGCTCTGAAAATCGAAAGGGCTAGGAACATGCTGTACTTTTTAACAAGCCATCTTCGCGATTAGTCGAAGTAAATTATTCTTTTTGCAATAGTTTATTCTTGTACTAACTCTGACCAGAGAATTGGGCAGAATAAAACAATATATAGCCTAATCATGATCGCGATACAATCTCTCTCTGCGTAAAATTTTATTATAATCGTGAAAATTTAACAAACAGTGAAGCAACTGCTTTCTCTTTATAATATTAGATAAATAAGAATGGTCCACGTAAATGCCTAGAAATATATATTTTCAATTTATATTCACAAATAGGTATATATATCTGATTCTATTTTATTTCAACAGGCCATAAGACATCCTTGGTTTCAAAATCGACCACTGCCAGCAACAATTGAAGAAATGCCAAAACCTGGTGCCATTAAATCAAAATAATACTCCTTTTTTTCTACATTTAGTTAAGTACTATTATAGTACTGTCTATGACAATGAACCATCTAACTAACCCTATCCAGCAAAAAACGAATCATGAAATCGGGCACCGTATAAAGTTATGTAATCTATAATATATAAAGCTGCATTACGGTCACTGACTGATTGACATAGTTGTTCTCCCAGAAGGAGTGCCGGGGGGTCGTGACGATGTATGGGGGAAGTGTACCTCTCGCTAGGGTGACCACGAGAAAATTCCGAAATTTGGGAAAATCCAAGATGGCGGACCAAGATGGCGGCTGAACTTTGTCAATTTCCGTCGGATCGATTTCGTTCAAGCGGTGGTTCGTAGCGGGCCGCAAACGGTTGCATGTCAGGTTAAAATAAAAAAATAAAATCCAAGATGGCGGCGTGAAAAATGGAAATGAAAATTGTAATTTTTCGAGGGTTTCAAAAACTGAAATTCCCAGGTTAGTTGCGAGGGTGCTGGCGACACCGGTTGTGGGGCATAGGAAACTCGAAGGACCCGGCCTCTAGGGAAAATTATGAAATTTCGAAAATCCAAGATGGCCGCCGAGTTGCGGGCGTGTGAATTTGGTCCTAAAAATCCGGATTATTTTCAAAGTCATTTTTTAGCTACAGGGCAACCCCGCAGCGAGTCGGCTTCTATGGGGCGATGATGGGTCTCGGTAAGAAGTATTGCCAGCGCTAAAAAAACTTCCCGAATTTGGGGTAATTTGGGAGAAATGTCCCAAAAAGTGGGAAAAAATTTTTTCGGCATTTTTGACAAAAGAGGCATCAAGGCCTATCGATAAACATCCCCTAAAGGGTTTTAGGTGGGTTTTGTTGGAATTTGCTGGCAACACCCATACATGGTTTGACCAAAATTGAAATTGGGGTGTCTCTCCAAAAACTGAAATTCCTAGGGTACTTGCGGGGGAGCTACCGATCCCTATTGTAGGGCATTGGGAGGCTGAAAGACCCGGCCTCTAGGGAAAATTATGAAATTTCAGAAATCCAAGATGGCGGCCAAGCTATGGGAGATTAAGTTTTTGGAAAAATTTTGGGATATTTTCAATCGCGTTTTTGCTGCACATGGCAACCTCGAAGCTTGTCTCTTCCTACGGACTTGGATAACTCTCAGTAGAAAGGTTTATAAAGCCTAAAAAATTTCCCCGATTTTGGGTTAAATTTGGAGAAAAGTCCCATAAAGTGGGAAAAATTTTTTTCGACATTTTATATGAAAAAGTCTTGTTGGTCTACCAAAAATCGTCCCCCGAAGGGGTTTAGGTGGATTTTATCGATATTTGCTGGCAACACCCATACAACATGGTACAAATTTTGAAATTGAGATGTAGTTTCAAAAACTGAAATTGATAGGGTACCTACGAGTGTGCTAGCTCAACACACTGTGTGGCGTCGGATAGCCAAAGGACTCGGCCTCTAGGGAAAATTATGAAATTTTAGAAATCCAAGATGGCGGCACAGATAGGGGAGTTTTGCTTTTCGGAGAAAATTTGGGACATTTTTAAATGTTGTTTTAGGACACATGGCAACCCCGCAGCGAGTCGACTTCTATGGAGAGATGATGTCTCTTGACACAAAGTATTACCTGGTATGAAAATTTTCCCCGGTTTTGGGGTATTTTTTGAGACAGGTCCTAAAAAGTGGGAAAATTTGTTTTCGACATTTCAAACAAAAGAATGATGAAAATCTGTCAAAAGTCATCCCCTTAAGGATTTTTGGTGGTTTTTGTCAAAATTATCTGGCAACACCTCAGATCAGTTTTCTTAGGGAATAGTACAAGAAGAAGTCACCGAGGCTCTACATAATGTATGGATGAAATGTTTCTGTCACTAAGGTGAATACGTCAAAACTATTAGGAAGTAAAAATCCAAAATGGCGGCAGAGATAGGGGAGTTTTGCTTTTCGGAGAAAATTTGGGATATTTTTAAATGTAGTTTTAGGACACTTGCCAACCCCACAGCCAGTCGACTTCTATGGAGAGATGATGTGTCTCAACTCAAAGTATTACCTGGTATAAAAATTTTCCCCAATTTTAGGGTAATTTTTGAGATAAGTCCTAAAAAGTGGGACAATAATTTTTGGATATTTCAAACAAAAGAATGATGAAAATCTGTCAAAAACAATCCCCCTATTGATTTTAGGTGGTTTTTGTCAGAATTATCTGGCAACACCTTACATCAGTTTTCTTAGAGAATAGTACTAGAAGGAGTCACTGAGGCTCTATACAATGTATGAACGAAATGTTTCTGTCACTAAGGTGAATACGTCAAAAGTATTAAAAAGTAAAAATCTAAGATGGCGGCTGAGTTAGGGTACTTAATTTATGTTGACAATTTTAGGGATTTTTTAAAATTCAATTTTGGGGTACCATTTATCCCTGCAGCGAGTTGACTTTTATAGAGCAATGGAAACTCTCGGTGGAAAATTTTACCTGGTCTAAAAATTTTCCCCGATTTTGGGGTAATTTCGGAGAAAAGTAAAAAAACGTGTGAATTTTTTTTTCCTTAATTTGAACAAAACAGTGATAAGCATTGGTTCAAAAACAATCCCCCTATTGATTTTAGGTGATTTTTGTCAAAATCAGCTGGCAACACCATGCATCGATTTTCATAGTAAACCGTACTAAGGAACTACTAGGTGTATGTAACCTCGGCTCTGTACAATGTATGGATGAAGTGTTTGTCACCAAAGTGCACAGTATTTAAAAAGGAAAAATCCAAGATGGCGGCCGAATTAGGATACTTTATATAGATAAAGTATCCTAATTCGGCCGCCATCTTCATTGTCATTCATCATTGTCATCATAGGATGACAATATTAAAGACTTTTTAAAATTCAGTTTTGTGGCACCTATCATCTCTGCAGCGAATTGACTTCTATTGAGGAATGGAAACTCTAAATAAATAACAGCGTGAAATAAAGAAAATAGATAGTTACGTCCTTAATTAAATGTTGGGTAATTATTAATTATTAAGTATAAATAAATAAAAAACTTTAATATTATTAACCATGTTTTTAGGCAGTTTAATTTCTATACATTATTATTTCATTTTTAATATATTCACATTCAGTAACAGAAGAAATTATTTAAGTACATACATTTTAAGGTATTTTTTTATGGTAATAAAAAGTTTGATTTAGCATATGTGGTAGATTTATTCTTTCGATTGTCTCGATGTATATTACAGGTAAGTATGAAAAACATAATGACAAAACTACAGCACTATGTATGAAGGCGATGTTTACATTATTAATGTTTCTTATTCGATTATCAACGAATATGAGTGTGTCCTTCACGTAGTTCAAATAAAAATTACTGTATTAACTAGAAAAAAAATAAAGAAATCTGAAATGAAAAAAATTAACATCTACGATAGCTATTAGATAATTTCAAACACAACAATAATTAAGTGGAACAACGGTAGAATGAGAGTAGGTACAGGTAATAAATTCTACAGATGTCTAATGCCTGTCCTTAAGCCCACTACATGGATACAGCCACAGATAAGATAATATTACATAATACAGATTTGTTTCGTGACCACAGCGCTTCATAACAGAATTGTACAGACTATAAAATAATTATAGGTCTCATGAGAGAATTTGATTGCTTAATTTGTAAATTAAATGAAAAATATTACGGTTCAAGGCATACCGTAGAAATTCGTTGAGTATTATTTTTTAATATAATATAGACATATTTATTGATGGATGAATTGGAATTACCTATATCTTTTTTTATTAGTTACATTTCTTTTATTACATAATATAGCTTGTAAATTAACAATAATTTTTAAGAAAGGTTAAATCCATTTTAATTTCAATTAAAATAAATATTTGTGTTTGAAAAAATATTTTTTAGAATACAATTAAAAAATACTTGTCTAAAAGAATATAGTTAATTAATTTAAAAGACAATAACTATTTTAAAATGATAATAGAAAAAAAAAATGTTAACAGTTCTGATAATTTTCAAAAAGAAGAATGCATTCGAATTTTAAAATACATTGTTATAAAAAAAAACAAAAGAGCGGGAAATCGAAGGAGAAAATTTCAATTTGGCGCTAACGCGATCAAATAACTGACACAGAATTTTGGTTAAGTGTTAAAACTTGTTGAAGTTGAAGAATATTACAAGGGTAAGTGATTATTTTTATTAATTATTTATGATTTTAGTTATATAATATGATTTAATTATCTACTTACTTATTGGAATACTTTTTACTATTTTTACAAAGGTACGTATTTTAAGTAAAAAGTTTTGTGCTCCATTATTTACTATTGAGAGTTAAAGTGGTTACTTTTTATAAAAATGTTGATTTTAAATCTTTATTTAACGCGTAGACATTGAGAGTTGAATGAAACACTGATAACGTGGTTGACCACTCCAATGATGGAGTAGAGGAATGACAATCTTATGAAATGTTAAATATTCTAACAGGCAGTTAGGAGAATTGAAGTACTAACACCTTTGCAAAAAACAAAATATTTAATAATACAAAAGCTTCCTAGAGCAGTGATATATCACTGCAGCACCATCCCTGCAGCCAGATATTAATGTGTTGCTATGATATGATATATTATGACTATCCAATGTTTTTCGATTCATCAAGACAGTGACAAAAGCTTAAACTATTGGTTTCATATATAGCAAACTATCATAAACTCTAATAAAAAATATTCTTGTAGATGGAAATGAAACGAAATGTTGGTCGTCCAAAGAAAGAACTTCGTGGCCGTAAACCACAGCCCAAGAAGATCTCTGAAGGGGTTGCCAACACTTGTAATGAGTTGCTACATGCAACTCACAATAAGGTAAATATCTTGTTTGTTATGTGTATTTCTATAATGACACTTATTCAACTGCTCCAAGATAGACTTTGTACAAAGTTTATTAAAGTTAAAGTCTGTGTGTGGTACCTCTGTGTCAACTATTTCAACCGCCATGTAATTTTCTTTGAAAATTATATTTAGATTGAAAGGAGAGATATGGCTGAAAAAGTATAGGGTACAGGCATGAATTCTTAGTTCTGTGGAATAGTAATAATGAGTTTAGAGAGAGCAGAGTATCTAATAATGGTGTAATAGTCTATGGTGTTGTTCATATATATAGGTGACATTTTCCATTTACTACCAGATGTGCCATCACCTTGTTTGCCATTCCATTTACATAAGAAACATAATGTTTAGTAAGGTTTACTTTAACTAGGTATGATATTACTATATTTAATGTTCTATTATCCAAGTGTTATGTGTTATATCTTAACGGTTAAATAATTTTTATAATCATGTGTTACTTATATTATACTAACATTTAAAAAAAATAGGAATCCTTAGTCATTATTTTTAAATAAAAATATGTACAACATCACAAATTATTAAACTATTGTTTAATAAATAAATTAGGACACATGTAGACAACATACCATGTCACTTTGAAATTTTCACCTTTACTATTTGCTATTATTAATCTGGACATAGGTTATAATTGCATTAAACTATAATTTGGAAGTATTACTAATGTACTGTATTTTAATGTGGAAATATTTCTAAAAATTTCAATATTGCATTAAAATAAAACAAGCATATTAATGAAGTGGATGTATAATTGAGAAATTTTACATGTAAATTTATAATTATCTTATATAAATACTACAAGTTTAAACTGTGATCTATAGTAGGTATACCACAAATATTAACTCTTCTTATAATCTGCCTGTTTACTCTGCAAACTAATTCAGAACCAATGACACTTTCACTCCTTTTTATACTCTTGATAAACGCCTGGGAACTGAGTATAAAGATTGGTTTCACAATTTTTGAAAATTTGCCACTTTTGCACATCAAATTTTTTTTTTATCAACATCTCTGCCGTCCCATTCGGTTAGTACCTCTTGTAATCTCATTTAACAAATATTTGATTATGTAGTAAACACTGTTTGTTTTCTTTAGTAAAATATGGGACATGGTGGATGTGGTTATTATGTCACTTAATTTAATAATTACTCACGGTATGTAACTATATGTATTACGATTAATTTGTCTGTTTTCATGTATTCTATGTTTTCACAGTATATTTTATTATTACCCAATTTAGAAATTGTATAATACGCAAATATCTTAAGGGCAACGTTACACCACAATGTATACAAATCTATGTACAGTTCTACACCAATAACAATGACAGCCGATGTATAAACTCTATGATGACAACTATGACAATTGACACTCGCAGTTAGACCATAGGGTTTCCGACGTATAATTCATGCAATCGAAAATCGAGATTATGATTCTTATATTTTATTTTTATATCAAAATTTTCAATATGCATCTAAACAAATTAAACACATGGTTTTTTTATTTTTTCTTATTAATGAATATAATACATTAACAATCTTTATAAAGTGTTGATTTCTTTTAACAAGGTTTTAAACAAGAAACGACGCTGTGATTCTAAACAGTCGATTGTACGGAGCTATAATCAAAATAATGATTCATTCTTAAGTAATCATAAGGTAAATAATAATTTATTTTTTTCATATGTAGAGATGATAGATATTAGAAAACATCGATGTCGACATGAATCTATAAGTATAGAGTTGCGAAATTTATTTCGATATCATCGAGAACTAAAAGTATTTTAATAAACAGCGTTGTTTATTGACATCTTTATTTTGAGTTTTGAATTATTTTATTTGCTGGTGTTATCCGGTTAAACATCGATTGTTTAATATTATTTAAAACTTGTACAATTAGATTAAATATCGATGTTTTTGATCTTCCCATAATAAACCGTGTTCTATGAGTCTTTCATTGGCCAATTGATCCACTGATCTCATCACCCGTGAATTACGATTGGGACATAAGTATATGTTAGATATATTTCTGATTTTATGTGATTGGTAAAGCAAATAAGCCGACCCGACCCACCTGATGGTAAGTCAGGTCAAGGTCAGCCACTGATCGGTCACCTGACAGTCGCCTGTATACTATATGCATATTATTTTGACGACTTCGGTGGTCTAGCAGTCTAGCACACCTCTTTACAGCCGATGGTCGCGGGTTCGATTCCTCGCACGGCACAAACATTTGTATTCATGAGTATGATTGTTTGTATCGGTCTGGGTGTTTTCTATGTATAATATGTATGTTTATCCAAAAATAAAAATATCTATGTGTATGTATCAGTTGTTTAGTACCCATAACACAAGCTTTAGCAAGCTTAACTTGGGTCTAGATGGCGCTGTGTGAATTGTCCTGAGATTATTATTATTATGTATATATGCATATAGTATACAGGCGACTGTCAGGATGTATATTATATTACATGACTTCAGTATGTATATGTTGTTCAGATGGTTAGCATGTCTTCAGTTTTTACAATCATCACTAGGATAATATCAATAAATTGAATTTCATTTTTTGTGGTGGTACTAAAAGATTGTATGATGTTTATATGAAGTAGTCACAGATTGGAAAAATTGAGAAAACTATGTCGCATATTGAAACGTTTTTTATTAGGGTTTGGAGGCAAAACGTACAAATGGATGATTAAGTTGTGATTTTAAGTTCGCCCGGTCGTACATCATTAAAATATAAATAAAATGGTTCAATGCATTTCGGAATTTACAATAGCTTTTCTGGTTTAATAGTATGTTGTATGAAAGACGTTCATATGTATGTATACTAAACAGTTTTTTTTTAAATAACGATATCCTTATTAATGCTTCTGTTATTATATTTGTATGGTATAATTATACTTACATATTTTAGGTGGTAAGTAGTATAAGTGATCACAGCTCAGAAAAACAAAATTCGAGTGTTTGGAGTCACAGTGTCGTGGTATTGTCACCTGAAGAGTCATCTTCACCAATGACAAGTCAACAATCCAAAAATGTAAGTGGCATTGTATCTATTACAGAATATTAGTAATTTTCAATCGATTGGGTAATTATTTCCATTGCATTTTATATTTCAGTTTTTTTATAATATAGGCTGTACACGCGACTTCGTCCGCGTGGAATCGTAACTTTATTTTTCTAAAATACATAAAAGAATATTTCTAAAGTAAAAGTAGCCTAAGTTACTTCTTATTATATCAGCTCCCTGCCAATAAAAGTCCCCTCAAAATTGGTCCAGCCATTTCAGAGATTAGCCGGAACAAACAGACAGACAAACAAAAATTGTAAAAATTGTTATTTTGGTGTATGTACCGTATTTATATCCATAGGCATGTAGTAAAAAACCGTTCTTTCAATATGACAAACAAGCACTCCAATTTTATTTATATGTATATATTTATTCTATTTTTGTGTTTACCTTTAGAATAAATATTTTTTAGTTCTCTTCCAAATTATTTGAGCGAGTTTTATTTTTTTCTGAACTCCTAGAGATATGAAGGTCTATTTCAGAATTTGATAGCCACTCTAAGTGTTTGTATGATTCTATAGGTCAATTTATTAATGCAACTGAAATGGCAAAAAAGCTGACAACCCAGCTAATGGTAAATGATAATCATTGTCTTTCTATGCCAGTAAATGAACAGCATCACGGATACCACATCATCAAGTGATTCCGTGTGAAAAGAAAACAGAGTATGTAGGTACAAACGCCAGTCTGGGCGCTTAAGCGATAACTTTCAGGCAACCTTTCTGTAGAGGAGAAAAGTTCTGTCTTTTCTCCTCTACTCAAAGTTTGTCCAGTGGTGGATGGTGCATGAGTGGAATAAAATAAACATCAAAAATAATAGTAATATATAAAATATATATACATAACATAAATATACAATAATATAATATATTTTTTAATTCATTATTTCATTTCTTGAAATATAATGTAACTTGTTTTTTTCAGGACGATTTAGACATTATGACACTGGACCATTCGATTAAAAAATCTAAAATTTGGAATAATGATGTCATTGTTCTATCTTCTAATACATCCATGTCGGTATCTTCCATTGAATCTGATATTATGGTAGGTATTAAGTTTCTCATAAGTATAGTTGTTGTTGTTGTAAGTTGGTTTATAAATTATAATATAAATACGTATGTCTAAGTATTACTTAGGCAATTACGATGCAATATTTTGTGTTTAGAAAATAGTAACCTAATCATGTTTGTAAACTAAAATTTATTTGTTTATGAAGATTTTTAAAATTATTTCTTGGAATTTAATTTTATTGTTAATAAAGACTAATTAAATAAGCTTTTGAAAACTTGATGGTATTGCATTCTTTTATAACAAAGTATCCGTGATTGATTTTAATAGAAATTATATCTTTTGCGAGCAAATTGTAATATTTTGATAATCGTAATTTTCAAAACATGAATATGTACAAAGGAACATAAACAAAATCTTTTAATTATTTTTTTATATTCCAGAATTCTAAATCGGTGGAACAGAGCAATGATATCAATGTCCCTACTGTATGCAAAGAAGTCGCTTTGTCAGCGAATCTCCCTTTGGAGGTTTCTCGGATTGACATGCATTCGGATGAGCCAAGTGTCAGGTGTGTCGCTGCCGGTACCACCCATCAAGGAACTTTGCTGGGTGGTAACAATTTGCAATGTGTAGTGATGTCGGCATGCGGTTTAATTTATTCGTATATTAACAGTCAGGCTATTTTCACTACTGACGATATCGACTTTATTTTAAACATTGGAAATCATATATATTTAAATGTTGTTCTCCGTGGCGCTGAACCTCGACTTATAGAACCAGAGGAATTGCCGACATCATTAGACATGGCACATTACAAAGTAGACTTATGTGTAGAATGGTCAGATCAGGGATTGTATCCATGCTACGAGTCACAGTTAAGCAATACGATAACAGATTTAGAAAATAAAATTCGCACGTTGTTTCATAGACACAGTTCCGCTAACAGCGGCTTTCAATTCACCGGCCAAAACGCGACAGTGTCCTTTTGGAAATCTAGCGGTAATATTCATACTCAACAGGTAGAGACGATTAGCACGGATGGAATCTATTATTTGTTTGATTCTCACGCAGTAGATTCAAACCGTATGTACAGTCATTGCAGTGAAGAAAATCGAGCAAGACTGTTTCAAGTTAATGGGCTTTATAACTTAGCCCAACTTTTATTATGCAATGCGGCACTAGATGGTCACCAGCGTGAATATGCAATTCACCATATCATGGTACTATCGTATGTTCAAAATAATGATGTATTTTCTGCTCAATCGGTGATTATTGCAAATAATGATGAATGTTTAGATATACCTATGTCGAGTATTATTGGTCTGGAAGAAAATAGTCGACTACATAAAAGTTATATAAATACTCGTAAGTCAGGGCGTCCCTTAACACTTAAACATGGTCCAAAGAAAGTCAACACGAACTCCCATTTGACAGCATCTATAAAGTATAATACCACACATAAAAAAGTCCATCAAAAAGCTGTTCAGCGATATTCTTTTGTGCATCCAGAAGTAAATCGCGATGCTGTTACTCTTTATACTGAATTACATCCAGAGGTGCACCGGGACGCCTCACATCGTTATCGTGAATATAATCGCGAGCTAATTAGTGAACGTGATACTGTATATAATCGGGTAAGAACCGTAGAACCAATTTTAAGAAAAACCGGATTAATAGTCGAGAAATCAGGAAAAGATTTGGACTGTGTGGTATTATATTCGTTTAAGAATATTTCCTTGGTTGCTAATGACATTTACATCTGCCCAGAATGCGGTGCAAAGTTATTTTACGAAGAGAAGGGCAGAGCACAATGGTGCTGTGGAAAAGGACGATTTAATATTATGCATTTACCTCCACTTACTGAACAATTTTATTCTAACCAGAAATTCATAACGTACGCTCGAGCGTATAATAATCTGTTTGCTTTTAGTGCTTTGGGTGTTTCACATGGATATCAGCATCCAACGACAGGACTGAGTTTTATTAAAATTCAAGGGCGAACGTACCATAGAGTCTTTGATATGTCGTACACAGAATCCACAAATCCTATCGGACTTTATATTGACGATGGCGAAGAGCGAAAAAGATTGGCACAAAACCGTAATCTCGATCAGAACATTTTGCAGGAGATTACAATTTTTTTAAACACAGTCAGTCCGTTTATCGATTGTTTCAAACGACTCTCTAATGAACCCTCCACAGAGGCACGGCTTGTGTTCGAACGTACTTCTCGTGCCACACACGGAAATATTTTAGGCGATATGCCACGCGGCGATGAAATTGCGGCTATCATTAGTACCGACAGAGAGCAATATGTACCTAGAAGTATGTGTATATGGAAAATTGGGGAAAAGAAACCGCACACAGTCGACATCTTTAATCCATTATATGAAGTATTTCAATATCCATTACTTTATCCACACGGAGGTGTTGGATGGACAATAAATACTCTGGATAATCAGGGCCACAAATTGTCACAAGTAAAATACTATAGATGTCTTCTGCTGTCGGAGTCCCGATTTTCGCAACTAGGTCGTCTGTCAGAGGAATGGCTTGTAGACATGTACTGTAGAGTCGAGGAAGAACGGCTTCGCTATGTCGCTAATCTGCAGAAATGTAATTCCCAAGGAGAACTTCGTCTCGCTCCTTTGGAAGAAATTGCTAGAGATGAAACTGTACAAGGAGAAGGCGGTGTGGTACCAGGTCGTGTATACTTACCAAATACGTTTACGGGTGGTCCACGTTACATGAAATGTAAATACATGGATGCGATTGCAATCGTTAATAGATTGGGAAAACCTTCGTATTTTTTAACGATTACATGTAATCCCAAGTGGAAGGAAATAGTAGTAAACACTTCCTCAAACAGTATCATGCCTTCAGCTTCTATTTGTGCCCGCGTATTTAATTTAAAATTGTCACAATTATTGAGAGATTTACGCAGCGGATCTTGGTTCGGTAAACTGATATATATTTTATATGTAATAGAGTTTCAGAAACGCGGTTTGCCACACGCGCATATATGCTTTCGCGTAGACGGTGGTGGACCGGTACAGAATATCGACATTGATAAAGTGGTACGTGCAGATATACCCGCTGAACACGAAGCGGATGGAAGATTACGCACGCTGGTACTAAAACATATGGTTCATGGCCCATGTGGCATTAATCATCGTACTAATTTGCCGTGTTGGGATGCGGAAAAGCAAAAATGTACCAAACATTTTCCCAAAAAAGAAACCGACACCACCTACACTGATGAAAGAGGTTTTGTAGTATTAAAAAGGGATGCGTCGAACACAGCCAATATCTCATACCGAAATCGTAGTGTAACAGTTAACGACCTATGGATAGTACCATACAATGCGGCATTGCTATTAAAATATGATTGTCACATAAATCTAGAAATATCTTCAACGCGGAAAATCGTCAAGTATCTTTTTAAATATATGACAAAAGGTCCAGACGAAGCACGCGTAGCGATTGTTCCAGACGAACTTCGTAACAATGAAATAGAACAATATGTGACCAAACGATATATAGGTGCTTGCGATGCCGCATGGAGGACTTTCGAATTTGATCTTACAGCACGAGAACCTACCATAAAGCAGTTGACGGTACATCGAGAGGGACAGCATACTGTATTTTTCAGGCGAGGTCAAGAATCTGAAGCTGTTGAGCGATCTAATTCTGATCTATTGAAATATTTCAATAGACCATCAGAAATAGAATTCGAGAACCTCACGTATCAGGACTTCTATGAAAATTACATAGTGCATGCCTCTCGACCGAAGACAAAGAATGTACAGATATTTTCAATTTGCGGAGGAAAATATTACGTTACGAAAAGACAACGCAAAGAGATGGTTGCGAGATTATATTGGGTGGCACCGAACAGGGGCGAGCAGTTCTATTTAAGAATGTTGCTGAGTTCTTTCCCGTGCCGTGGTTATGCCGACTTGCTAACTTTAGGTGGACCAAATTGTAAAACGTTCCAGGAGGCAGCCCGGACAGTCGGTATTGCTAACGATGAAGAAGAATACGAGAAATGTATTCAAGAGGCAGCAGCATTTTATAATGGAAAAAAGCTTAGACACTTTTTCGTGCTTTTAATTACCAATGGTGCCCCTGCAATGATTCTATGGGATAAATTCAAACATCTCATAAGTGAAGATATTTTGGAACGCCACCCAAACGATCAAGAAGATCACGCATATAACCAAGCGTTAAAGGAAATTGACCGACTCCTCCGCAAACATGGAAGTCGTCTTCAGGACCAAGGGCTGCCAGTTGTTCGAGACGACACAACAGAATTAGATAGAGAGCGAGTGGAATATAATAATGACAGTTTGCGCGAATTCGTTACTCGATGGGTACCATTATTATCGCATGCACAGAAACGCGTATTCGATCACGTCTTAAAGTTATTAGCAACTGACCACTCTTGTGACGAGACACCTCGTATTTTATTTTTGGACGGCCCTTCAGGCACTGGTAAAACATTGTTGCTGAAAGTTATAGTGGCGTATGTACGGGGAATACTGAAGGCTGTTGCAATTTGTACTGCGAGTTCGGGAATAGCTGCACAGAATTACGAAGGCGGTTGCACAGCTCACAGTATGTTCCGATTACCATTAGAAGTGATCGATGACACGAGTTATTGGAATTTAACCAACGGTACCCAGCGGGCTGAACTAATTCGCGAATCCTCCATTATTATATATGACGAAGCGCCAATGTCGCACAAGTATCTTGTACATATTCTTGACCGATCACTGCAAGATTTGATGGGCTGCAGAAAAGCGTTCGGAGGAAAAATAATGATTTTCGCTGGTGACTTTAGGCAAATACCTCCAGTCGTGCCGAGTGCGAGATGTCAAAATGATATTATTCAAGCATCCCTCCGAACATCTTCTTTATGGCATGAAATGACCCAATTTTCTTTGACAGAAGCTCAAAGAACGCGCAACGACGAGGGATATTCAAATTTTTTGTTAAACCTCGGCTCCGGTGCCTGCGAATCACACACTTTTGGCACAGGCAGAAATATCCAAACACTAATTAGTTTACTGCATTTAAATGTGGTTTCCGAACTCGACCATTTGCATGACTTTGTTTTTCCTGGCGATGTGTTGTGCGATCCAGATGAATGCGCGAGTAGAGCAATATTATCCACTCATAACACTAATGTTAGTGATATAAACGCCCATATACTAGAACGCGTTAATGGCGATATGATTCATTGCTATGGTGTTGATAGCGTAGATGTGGAACACGCCGACGAATTTCATCTGGGTCCCGATATGCTACATAAAGTACAAGCTAAGGGAGTGCCTGATTACGATCTGCCAATAAAAAAGGGCTGCGTCTGCATGATAGTAAGAAACCTCAGCTTTGTAGACCGACTCGTGAACGGTACTAAGGTAGTCGTTGTAGATGTATCGCCAAGACTGGTGACGGTTCGGAAACCGCATGACTCGGAGACTTATAGAATACCAAGGATTTCTTTCAAAGCACCCATTGAACCGGGAAGTCCTATTGAAATGTGTCGTCGACAATTTCCATTGCAAGTATGTTACGCGATGACTGTACATAAAAGTCAAGGACAGACCATAGATAGAGTAGGCGTAGATCTGCGGTCCGATGTGTTCAGCCATGGTCAACTGTATGTCGCCTTAGGTCGAGTACGGCATGCTGAGAACATTAAAATTTTAATTCCAAAAGAGCGAATCGTAAACGGTGTGCCATATGTAAGAAATGTAGTGATTGAAAATTTGTTGACTTAAGCTTAACACATTGACAGCAACAATTAGAACTCACTATCTACATGCTTATATAACTTTGGTGGCGGCTTATTAGTTTTTTATGTTTTTATATAATATATTTATATACACTTACGTAGAGTAACGCTATTGCGATCGTCAGAAATGATAAGTTTCGAGCAGTTCAACTTCTTGTATTATAGAATTATATTAAAAAATAACACTCAAGATGTAATGCTTAGTCTTCAAGTATTTTTGACTATCGTAATCGTCCACCACTCTACTCCAAATTCACTCATTCACTTTATTGACTCATTCATACTCCTATAGAAGAGAGTTGTATATAAATATTAGAAATTAATTTAATTATCATACTAACTATTGAAATATTAATATTCTTATAATTAAAACAAATGTTGTATATTGTATTAGACTTTATTAGAAACATATTTTTAAAATTTAATTACTACTTTATTCTTAGAGAAATAGCCGATGTTCTCGTGTATATTGTAGATATGTCTTCATTGCCTCATTTTAAGTAGATGTGAATTATAAAACATTACATTATAATTTAAAGTCATTATTTTTAATAGAGTGGTATACCATTATCTACTATATAATTCAATATTATCATTAGGAGGTACAATAAAATATTTATTCCTGCTTTATTATTATTGAACAATATTATAAAAAAAATTCATAATAAATTGAAATGGTAAAAATAACAGAATATAAGTATTGTTTACCACTCTATTCTATAGTTTTAATACAGTGGATTATGCCAGTCTTTTTTCTTCACTAAAATTTTAGAGCACTTGTATATAGTAGTACCTATGAACTTGGGAAGAGACTGGGACACCACTTTAAAAAAAACGCGATGTGATTGTACCTCTTGGGTGTCGTGGAAACCAATCTAATCGACACCCAAAAACATCTCTATGTAATACAGTTTTAAGTTTATTAAAATAATATTTTTTGTTTGTTGCATAATATACCTGATGAGATTATTGGAAGATCAACAATGGAAACATTCGAGCACAGAAGTGTACAGAACAATGAAAAATCAATAGCAATTGCAATATCAGTCGGCTGTTACTAAATAATCTTAGTAACATTATGAAGACATCTATTATACTAATAAAATTCAATTATATTCCCTATTTTTTTTTTTATTAATTATCCTCATTACTGATTCACACTTCAGTAAGGCCACAGGCCAGTAATATAATGTATAGAAAGGTAGGTTGTAGGCTTTGTAATATATAAAAAATGGGTTATGTTCAGTCTTATGACCTCTACATTTGAAATTGTAACCCCGTTGTATAGTATTTATGTAGTCGGTTAGGTTAGGTTTCGTATTATGATCTCTATATTAAAAAATGTGACCCCAGACTAATATGGTATACAGAAACGTACAGTAGGTTAGGTTTTGTATGGTGACCATTGCAATAGAAACTAAAACCACAGGTCAAAACGGTAATTGTGGCCACAGATCAATAAGGTGTACAGAAAGGTAGGTAATGTGAGGTTTTATATTGGGACCACACTACAATAAAAAGTGTCGTTGTAAGTCAATACGGTATACAAACAGTGAGTTAGATTTCGTTTTTTCACTGTTACAATAGGAATTGACCTTTGTGGTATAGTTTCGTATCAAAACATGTTTCTGGCAACCAAGATTGAAAAGAAAACCTTCACCATAAAAAAATCAGCTAAAACGACCACACGCAACCTAGACGGTAGGAAAGATATATAGGTATACAGAGAGGTAGGTTAGGTTAGATTTTGTATTGCTACTCAGTAGTAATTATTGCTTCAGACTATTAGTATACTGAAAAGTAAGATGAGGTTAGGTCTATAGACACGAGAATATGGAAATTGGCCACAAATCAATAAGGTACACAGAAACGTGGGTTAGGTTAGGTTTCGTATTATGATCTCTACATCAGAAACTGTGAACCCAAATTGATATAGTATACAGTAAGGTAGGTTAGGTTAGGTTTGGTATTGCGATTCTTTACAGTAGAAATTATGGCCTCAGAATAATATAGTAAACAAAAAGGTAGGTTTCGTATTATGATCTCTACATTAAAAACTTTGACCCCAGACTAATATAGTATACAGAAAGGTAGGTTAAGTTAGGTTTTGTATTGCGACTCTTACACTAGAAATTATGTCCTCAGAATAATATAGTGAACAAAAAGGTAGGTTAGGTTAGGTTTCGTATTATGATCTCTACATTAAACACTTTGACCCCAGACTAATATAGTATACAGAAAGGTAGGTTAGGTTAGGTTTTGTATTGTGACCATTACAATACAAAGTTTCGCCACAGGTATATATGGTACACGTGAAACAGAAATTCACTGTTACAATAGGAAGTCACCTAATCGTATCAAAACAGACAACTCTAACAACGAAAAGAAAACCGTCTTCACAAAATAAATCAGCGACAACGCCTCGCGGGCCTCTTGAGGCCCGCGCACACACGCACCCTCTAGTCTATTCTATCTATTCTATAATATATAAAGCTGCATTACGGTGACTCACTCACTGATTGACATAGTTGTTCTCCCAGAAGGAGCGTCCGGGGGTCGAGACGATGTATGGGGGAAATGTTCCTTTGGCTAGGGTGACCACGAGAAAATTCCGAAATTTGGGAAAATCCAAGATGGCGGACAAAGATGGCGGCTAACTTTTACAGTTTCGCTCGGATCGATTCCGTTCAAAGAGTGATTTGGCACGTCTCGGCGGGACCCAGAATATGGCGTAAAAACAAAAAATTAAAATCCAAGATGGCGGCGAAAAAATTGCCAAAAACTGGTTGAAAATTTTCTAGGGTTTCAAAAACCGAAATTCCCAGGGTAGTTGCGGGGGTGCTGGCGACACCGGTTGTAGGGCATAGGAAACTCGAAGGACCCGACCTCTAGGGAAAATTATGAAATTTCGAAAATCCAAGATGGCCGACGAGTTGGGGGCGTGTGAATTTGGTCCTAAAAATCCGGATTATTTTCAAAATCATTTTTTAGGTACAGGGCAACCCCGCAGCGAGTCGGCTTCTATGGGGCGATGATGGGTCTCGGTAAGAAGTATTGCCAGCGATAAAAAGAATTTCCGAATTTAGGGTAATTTGGGAGAAATGTCCCAAAAAGTGGGAAAAAATTTTTTCGGCATTTTTGACAAAAGAGGCATCAAGGCCTATCGAGAAACATCCCCTAAAGGGTTTTAGGTGGGTTTTGTTGGAATTTGCTGGCAACACCCATACATGGTTTGACCAAAATAGAAATTGGGGTGTCTCTCCAAAAACTGAAATTCCTAGGGTACTTGCGGGGGAGCTACCGATCCCTATTATAGGGCATTGGGAGGCTGAAAGACCCGGCCTCTAGGGAAAATTATGAAATTTCAAAAATCCAAGATGGCGACCAAGCTATGGGAGATTTAGTTTTTGGAAAAAATTTGGGATATTTTCAATCGAGTTTTTGCTGCACATGGCAACCCTGCAGCTAAACGCCACCTACTGACATGGGTAAGTCTGAGTAAGAAGATTTGCCAGGTCTAAAATTTTTCCCCGATTTTGGGTTAATTTTGGAAAAAAGTCCCATAAAGTGGGAAATTTTTTTTTTGACATTTTAAATGAAGAACTCGTTTTGGTCTACTACAAATCGTCCCCTGAAGGGTTTTAGGTGGATTTCTTCAGAATTTGCTGGCAACACCCATACATCATCGGACAAATTTTGAAATTGAGGTCTAGCTTCAAAAACTGAAATTGATAGGGTACCTACGAGTATGCTAGCTCAACGCACTGTACGGCGTCGGATAGCCGAAGGACTCGGCCTCTAGGGAAAATTATGAAATTTTAGAAATCCAAGATGGCGGCAGAGATAGGGGAGTTTTGCTTTTCGGAGAAAAATTGGGATATTTTTAAATGTAGTTTTAGGACACTTGGCAACCCCACAGCCAGTCGACTACTATGGAGAGATGATGTGTCTCAACACAAAGTATTACCTGGTATAAAAATTTTCCCCGATTTTAGGGTAATTTTTGAGATAGGTCTTAAAAAGTGGGAAAAATTTTTTTGGACATTTCAAACAAAAGAATGATGAAAATCTGTCAAAAACAATCCCCCTATTGAGTTTAGGTGTTTTTTGTCAGAATTATCTGGCAACACCTTACATCAGTTTTCTTAGAGAATAGAACTAGAAGGAGTCGCTGAGGCTCTATACAATGTATGAACGAAATGTTTCTGTCACTAGGGTGAATATGTCAAAAGTATTAAAAAGTAAAAATCTAAGATGGCGGCCGAGTTAGGGTACTTAATTTATGTTGACAATTTTAGGGACTTTTTAAAATTCAATTTTGGGGTACAATTAATCCCTGACGCGAGTTGACTTCTATAGAGCAATGGAAACTCTCGGTGGAAAATTTTACCTGGTCTAAAAATTTTCCCCGATTTTGGGGTAATTTCGGAGAAAAGTAAAAAAACGTGGGAATTTTTTTTTTTTTTCGTTAATTTGAACAAAACAGTGATGAGCATTGGTTCAAAATCATCCCCCAAAGGATCCTAGGTGGTTTTTGTCAAAATCATCTGGCAGCACCATACATCGATTTTCATAGTAAACCGTACTAAGGAACTAGAGGTGTAACCTGGGCTCTGTACAATGTATATATGAAGTGTTTCTGTCACCAAAATGTATGTGTTAAAAGTATTTAAAAAGGAAAAATCCAAGATGGCGGCCGAATTAGGATACTTTATTTATTATGACAATTTTAAGGTCTTTTTAGTAAATTCAGTTTTGTGGCACCTATCAACCCTGCAGCGAACTGACTTCTATTGAGGAATGGAAACTCTCGGTGCGAAGTATTAACTAATTTTCATAGTAAACAGTACTAAGGAAGTACTAGAAGGAGTCACCTTACATCTGTACAATGTATGGACAAAATGTTTCTGTCACCAAAGTGGATAAGTTAAAAGTATTTAAAAAAGGAAAAATCCAAGGTGGCGGCCGAGTTTGAGTATTTTTTCTCTGATGATAAATTTACCTGGCTTCCCTGCAGCGAGTCGACCTTTATTGAGCCGTGGTAGATTTCGGTTCGAAATATTACCTAGGTTACAAATGTTCCCCGTTTTTTGGGTAATTTTGCAAACCCAAAATGTGGGATTTTTTTTTCGACAAACTATATATAAGAGCAACGGAGATCTATAATAAATATCATTTTAATAGTTATATGCGATTTTTTGTAAAATTAGGTGGCAACACCATGCATCGATTTTCGTAAAAAGTAATATTTACTAATGACCCACTAGAAGGATCGTGTCTCTGTACAATATATGGACGAAAAAGGAAAAATGGTATGAAAATTTTCCCCGATTTTGGGTAATTTAGAAGACAAGTCCAAAATGTGGGATTTTTTTTTCGATATTTCAAACAAAATAATGATGGATATCTGTCAAAAATCATCCCCTTATTGGTTTTTGTCACAATTATTTGGCAACATCTTAGATCAGTTTTCTTAGGGAATAGTACAAGAAGAAGTCACCGAGACTCTACATAATGTATGGACGAAATGTTTCTGTTATTAGGGTGAATACGTCAAAAGTATTAAGAAGTAAAAATCTAAGATGGCGGCCGAGTTAGGGTACTTTTTTAAATTCAATTTTCAGGTACCCATCGTCACTGCAGCGAGTTGACTTTTATGGAACAGTGGAAACTCTGGGTACGAAGCACTATCTGGTCTAAAAATTTTCCCCGATTTTAGGGTAATATCGGAGAGAAGTAAAAAAAAACGTGGAATTTTTTGTTTCATCATTTTAGACCAAACAATGATGACGATCTGTCAAAAATAATCCCCAAGGGGTCTTAGGTGTTTTTTGTTAAAATGAGCTGGCAACACCATATATAGATTTCCATTGTAAACAGTACTTAGGAACTACTAGAAGGAGTTACCTTGGCTCTGTACAATGTATGGACGAAATGTTTCTCACCAAGGTGTATATGTTAAAACAACTATTTAAAATGGAATCATTCAAGATGGCGGCCGAGTTAGGGTACTTTATTCCCGATGACAAGTTTAGGGACGTTTTAAAACTCATTTTTGGGGTAGTATTTTATTTCTTACAGCAAGTTACTTCTATGGAGCAAAGACGTGAAGTATTATATAGGCTACAAATTTTCCCCGATTTTTGGGTAATTTTGCAAACCTTAAATGTGGGAATTTTTTTTCGACATTTAAACATAAAAGTGACGGGTATCTATAATAAATCTCATCTTAATAGTTTTATGCAATTTTTTGTAAAATTAGGGGGCAACACCATGCATAGATTTTCGTAGAAAGTAATATTTACTAAGGAACCGACCGAATATTTTAAAAGGACCGTGTCTCTGTACATTATATGGACGAAATATATCTGTCGTCATGTAATATATACGTCAGAAGTATCAAAATGGAAAAATCCAAGATGGTCGCCGAGGTTGGCTTTGAACAAAATTTGGAAGATTTTTTTATTTTGGTACATTGTAACCATGCAGCGAGTCCGCTTTTATGGGATGGCATTGAATCTTAGTATTGCCAGCGCTAAAAACTTTCTCCGATTTTAATATTTATGATATTTTAATTAAAAGAGTGTTGAGTGGTTATTATTTATCATAGGTCCTTTACCTACGATAAATAATAACCCTAAGGCTTTTATCAAAATTATTTGGAAAACTTTACTATGAAAACCGATGTAAGTTTGATACATCGGTTTTCATAGTAAACTATTAGAAGGAGTTGACAATGTATGGACGAAATGTTTTTGTCACCCGGGTAGCTAAGCCAAAATAAAAAAAAATAAAAAGTCGAAATGGTATATAGAAAGGTAGGTTAGGTTAGGTTTTGTATTGCGACTCTTACAGTAGAAATTATGGCCTCAGAATAATATAGTAAACAAAAAAGTAGGTTAGGTTAGGTTTTGTATTATGATTTCTACATTATAAACTGTGAACCCAAATTAATATAGTATACAGAAAGGTAGGTAATGTGAGGTTTTGTATTGTGCCTATTGCAATAAAAATTAAAGCCACAGGTCGAAATGGTATACTGAAAGTTACGTTTGGTTAGGATTTCTATTGCGACTCTTACAGTAGAAATTATGCCCTCAGAATAATATAGTAAACAAAAAGGTAGGTTAATCTCTACATTAAAAACTTGACCCTAGACTAATATAGTATACAGAAAGGTAGGTTAGGTTAGGTTTTGTATTGTGAACATTACAACATAAAGTTTTGCCACACTGTTACAATTTGAAGTCACATGAATGATTTCGTATCAAAACAGACAACTCTACTTGCCAACCAAGTCTATTCGAAAAGAAAACCGTCTTCACAAAAAAAATCAGCGACAACGCCTCGCGGGCCTCTTGAGGCCCGCGCACACACGCACCCTCTAGTCTATAATATATAAAGCTGCATTACGGTGACTCACTGATTGACATAGTTGTTCTCCCAGAAGGAGTGCCGGGGGGTCGTGACGATGTATGGGGGAAGCGTATCTCTCGCTAGGGTGACCACGAGAAAATTCCGAAATTTGGGAAAATCCAAGATGGCGGACCAAGATGGCGACTGAACTTTGTCAATTTCCATCGGATCGATTTCGTTCAAGCGGTAGTTCGTAGCGGGCCGCAAACGCTTGTATTTCAGGTTAAAAGAAAAAAATAAAATCCAAGATGGCGGCGTGAAAATGAAAATGAAAATTGTAATTTTTCGAGGGTTTCAAAAACCGAAATTCCCAGGGTAGTTGCGGGGGTGCAGGCGACACCGGTTGTGGGGCATAGGAAAGTCGAAGGACCCGGCCTCTAGGAAAAATTATGAAATTTCGAAAATCCAAGATGGCCGCCGAGTTGGGGCCGTGTGAATTTGGTCCTAAAAATCCGGATTATTTTCAAAGTCATTTTTTAGGTACAGGGCAACCCCGCAGCGAGTCGGCTTCTATGGGGCGATGATGGGTCTCGGTAAGAAGTATTGCCAGCGCTAAAAAGAATTCCCGAATTTGGGGTAATTTGGGAGAAATGTTCCAAAAAGTGGGAAAAAATTTTTTCGGCATTTTTGACAAAAGAGGCATCAAGGCCTATCGAGAAACATCCCCTAAAGGGTTTTAGGTGGGTTTTGTCGAAATTTGTTGGCAACACCCATACATGGTTTGACCAAAATTGAAATTGGGGTGTTTCTCCAAAAACTGAAATTCCTAGGGTACTAGCGGGGATGCTACCGATCCCTATTGTAGGGTGTTGGGAGGCTGAAAGACCCGGACTCTAGGGAAAATTATGAAATTTCAGAAATCCAAGATGGCGGCCAAGCTATGGGAGATTTAGTTTTTGGAAAAATTTTGGGATATTTTCAATCGCGTTTTTGCTGCACATGGCAACCCTGTAGCTAAACGCCACCTACTGACATGGGTAAGTCTCAGTAAGATTTGCCAGGCCTAAAATTTTTCCCCGATTTTGGGTTAATTTTGGAAAAAAGTCCCATAAAGTGGGAAATTTTTTTTTTGACATTTTAAATGAAGAACTCTTTTTGGTCTACTACAAATCGTCCCCTGAAGGGTTTTAGGTGGATTTTTTCAGAATTTGCTGGCAACACCCATACATCATGGGACAAATTTTGAAATTGAGATGTAGCTTCAAAAACTGAAATTGATAGGGTACCTACGAGTGTGCTAGCTCAACACACTGTGCGGCGTCGGATAGCCAAAGGACCCGGCCTCTAGGGAAAATTATGAAATTTTAGAAATCCAAGATGGCGGCACAGATAGGGGAGTTTTGCTTTTCGGAGAAAATTTGGGACATTTTTAAATGTTGTTTTAGGACACATGGCAACACCGCAGCGAGTCGACTTCTACGGAGAGATGATGTCTCTTGACACAAAGTATTACCTGGTATGAAAATTTTCCCCGATTTTGGGGTATTTTTTGAGACAGGTCCTAAAAAGTGGAAAAATTTTTTTTCGACATTTCAAACTAAAGAATGATGAAAATCTGTCAAAAGTCATCCCCTTAAGGATTTTTGGTGGTTTTTGTCAAAATTATCTGGCAACACCTCAGATCAGTTTTCTTAGGGAATAGTACAAGAAGAAGTCACCGAGGCTCTACATAATGTATGGACGAAATGTTTCTGTTACTAAGGTGAATACGTCAAAAGTATTAAGAAGTAAAAATCCAAAATGGCGGCAGAGATAGGGGAGTTTTGCTTTTCGGAGAAAATTTGGGATATTTTTAAATGTAGTTTTAGGACACTTGCCAACCCCACAGCCAGTCGACTTCTATGGAGAGATGATGTGTCTCAACACAAAGTATTACCTGGTATAAAAATTTTCCCCAATTTTAGGGTAATTTTTGAGATAAGTCCTAAAAAGTGGGACAATAATTTTCGGACATTTCAAACAAAAGAATGATGAAAATCTGTCAAAAACAATCCCCCTATTGATTTTAGGTGGTTTTTGTCAGAATTATCTGGCAACACCTTACATCAGTTTTCTTAGAGAATAGTACTAGAAGGAGTCACTGAGGCTCTATACAATGTATGAACGAAATGTTTCTGTCACTAGGGTGAATACGCCAAAAGTATTAAAAAGTAAAAATCTAAGATGGCGGCCGAGTTAGGGTACTTAATTTATGTTGACATTTTTAGGGACTTTTAAAAATTCAATTTTGGGGTACCACTAAACCTTGCAGCGAGTTGACTTCTATAGAGCAATGGAAATTCTCGGTGGGAAATATTACCTGGTCCAAAAAATTTTCCCAATTTTGGGGTAATTTCGAAGAAAAGTAAAAAAACGTGGAATTTTTTTTCGTCAATTTGAACAAAACAGTGATAAGCATTGGTCCAAAATTATCCCTCAAAGGGCCCTAGGTGGTTTTTGTCAAAATCTCCTGGCAACACCATACATCGATTTTCATAGTAAACCGTACTAAGGAACTCTTAGGTGTATGTAACCTGGGCTCTGTACAATATATGGATGAAATGTTTCTAACACCAGTGTATATGTTAAAAGTATTTAAAAATAAAAAATCCAAGATGGCGGCCGAATTAGGATACTTTATCTATGATGACAATTTTAAGAACTTTTTAAAATTCAGTTTTGTGGCATCATCCCTGCAACGAATTGACTTGTATTGAGGAATGGAAACTCTCGGTGCGAAGTATTAACTAATTTTCATAGTAAACAGTACTAAGGAACTACTAGGAGTCACCTTAGCTCTGTACAATGTATGGACAAAATGTTTCAATCGCCAAAGTGGATAAGTTAAAAGTATTCAAAAAGGAAAAATCCAAGATGGCGGCCGAGTTCGAGTATTTTATCTCTGATGACAAATTTAGGAATACATTTTGGGGTACCTGGCTTCCCTGCAGCGAGTCGGCCTTTATTGAGCCATGGTAGATTTCGGTTTGAAATATTATCTAGGCTACAAATTTTCCCCGATTTTTAGGTAATTTTGCAAACCCAAAATGTGGGAATTTTTTTTTTTTTTCGACATTCTAACATAAGAGTGACGGGGATCTATAATAAATCTCATCTTAATAGTTTCATGCGATTTTTTTGTAAAATTAGGTGGCAACACTAAGCATACATTTCTGTATACTAATACAGAAAGGTAGGTAATGTGAGGTTTTGTATTGTGACCATTGCAATAAAAATTAAAGCCACAGAATAATATAGTAAACAAAAAGGTAGGTTAGGTTAGGTTTCGTATTATGATCTCTACATT
This sequence comes from Achroia grisella, assembly GCF_030625045.1. Classification (NCBI taxonomy): domain Eukaryota; kingdom Metazoa; phylum Arthropoda; class Insecta; order Lepidoptera; family Pyralidae; genus Achroia; species Achroia grisella. The sequence continues at coordinate 1,306,443 of NW_026712925.1, forward strand.
AAAAACTTTGACCCTAGACTAATATAGTATACAGAAAGGTAGGTTAGGTTAGGTTTTGTATTGTGACCATTACAATACAAAGTTTCGCCACAGGATGGTACACGTGAAACAAAAATTCACTGTTACAATAGGAAGTCACCTAATCGTATCAAAACAGACAACTCTACTTGCCAACCAAGTCTATTCGAAAAGAAAACCGTCTGCACAAAAAAAATCAACGACAACGCCTCGCGGGCCTCTTGAGGCCCGCGCACACACGCACCCTCTAGTAATAATATAAAGTCCTCACACCTATATCACTCTACCACATTAGATAGGTACTACTCCTGAATCTTCGGTAGTAGAACATATTAGAATAAATTTGTTTCAACTAAAAATTATATATTTAAATACTTTTTTCTTTTGTAAATATAAATAGATACATACCTAATACAGAGACAAGGTTTAAACTTTTAAACCATAACTGCTCATCAATATTTATGTTGTATGAGTATAGAACCCGCGACAATCAGATAAGGCACTAAGCAAAACATCACCGAAATTATCGATGTACATACATAACTTATAGTATGTAACTACTTTACAATATTTATATTTAGGTAGACTGTAAAAAATTGAGTGAGTTTCATATAATTCAGCCACCAAGCAGCTTAAGCAAACAAAAGAATAAGTACTCATCTATCTTTTGTTAACTTTACTTTCTCACTCCAAGGTAGTAAAGAGATGGCTTAGCAATGAGACCGCCTTTTATATCAGTTTCTATAAACTTATTATTTTAATTTTTGCATGTGCACCACATCCAAAAATTAAATAGTATAAATAAAAAAACTTTATCCATTACAAATTTTAAGTAATGCATGGCATATTGTAGCAGTGCCTGCTGAAGTCACTGTGTTGTGTACGTTAATTGTGTCTTGTCTGTAATGCATATAAATAACTTATTTTTATTAGTTTAGACTGTGTTGTAACTTTATACTCAGTAATATCACAGACAATACTGTTTTTTATAATCTACATTCGGCCAGTATGTGAAATAGATATGTAAATTATAAATAAAAAAATTGTTTAAAATACATTTTTATTGACTTAAATTTAATTTAAACAATAATTACAATCAGTAATTGTACTTTTCATATTTTTATTTATGTACATTTGTGCTAATTAAAATAGAAATAGCTATTACAACATTAGGTACCACAACGTATTGTTTGGCAGTTTTGAAAAAGTTAAAGTTAGATTTAATGACAACTAATATAAGAATAACGGTATACAGTATTAAAGCCTGGTAATATGAAAAGATCATAAAAACTTTCCCAATTTCAGTAATATACATATTGCGTCCAATTCGAAGTGGTGTATATATGAGGACGAAATTTTTCTAAGTACTATAAAAAATGGTAGTAATATTTTTAACTGAGATATGACGGCTGATAGGGCCATTTATATTTGAGGATAAAATGTATACAATTCCATAACCAATACGTAATATATCCAGGTAATAAATAATCATCACAACAATCTAACTTTAACTACCTTTAAAATAAGGATTACAAAACACAATCACTCTACAATAAACTCTTGAAATGACAAATATGTTTACGTATATAGTATTATGTATAAGCATTAATAATCAACATTTGCTTACAATATAACATATTCATCATTTCTATAATAAAAATTATATATTATACTAGCTACATACACAGTACCACTACACATTAAAACAAATGGAAAAGAATAAAGATCCTCATACAAAAACTTAGGAAAGTAATAAAAAATATAAAAACGTTCACGTTAAAACTCGTTCGTACAAGTGTAATAATTTCTATTATTTTAATGGAATACGTTAGGACAAACAAGATTGATAAAAACATCTACTGTAAACAGCTAAAACACTACAAATGCAGCCAATTTAATATATAAGAGATCAAATTAAATGAAGCGAAAATAAAAGTATATACACATCCATGTCTTTGTCTATAATCTATATATTACCATAATTTATTTAAATAATAATATGAGAACAAAACTCTTAATTGTAGCCATATTACAGTCATCTAGCGTCGGACATGTCGATTCCACAATTCAAGCCGAGATTACAACTATGTTGTTATCCATAATAATAAACCTTCAAAGACAATCCTCTGAGGGCAAAGCGAATCAACCGAGAGATAAGTGTCACCGAATTTACGGTAGCACTACAGTTTAATTTATTTAACTCTAATGGTGTATTTATATTGGTTGATTCTAATCCCGGCGTTAGAAAAGCTAGACGTAGTTTTAAAGAATTTATCTAACATCCAACCAGTACAACACCATTACTGCGACGAATTTATCTAAAGTAACACTATACATATAACAGTTAAAACTCAACTGCAGTATTTTATTGTCACAGCTTTTGCTGCGTGCACTCTTTCACTTAACACAACATGTCGATTTAACGTAGACTTACTGCAATTCTGTAACATTCTATATCAGCACAGTACATCAGATATTTATGGTCTAATTATTTAAGACTATAAAATCAATTGAAGTTGAAATTTCACTGATACTAGCCGTGACTAAATTACAATTGTTATTGTTAATAACCGTTGCCATCAAGGTTTAATAAATTCATTAATATACATTACATCCTATAATACAGAATTAAAATGAATTACAGAATCCTAACACAGCCATTGTTACACGTACTGTAAGCGAAGTAACATTGGATTTTAATAATTATTTAACACTAACAAAAACCTAATGTATATATTTAATTTGATTTTATAAATAATGAAATAATTTGTATACGAATCTAGTAGCAAGTTCGCTTTCTGTTACAACAAATCAGTTACTAATTTTTATGGAACCTGTAAAGCCGTACTTACCTTACGTACGGACATACCAAGCAAGAAGCATGATTTAACTAGTTTTTTTAACATAAACATACTACATTTTTCCGGATTGTGTTTACCTGTGTATCTGAAATATGCCTCAGTTCTTTAGAATACTATTTTCTATCTAAAATCTTTATAATCCATTAAAACTAACTTCACCACTAACAATTCTATATATATACATTAGCTATAGTGTGGTACGACAATAGACAACCATATCTTAAAATCTAGAGAACTAATCCAAATACCCAGACCGGCTTTCTTGAAAATATTAGAAATAATTTTAAGTATACTATCATCACTAGCACGTTCATACCCTTATCCCATTCATAAGAACATATTATACTAACTATTACCCGCGACTTCGTTTGCTCAAACTTTCATCCCATAGATCACCCCCGCCCTTCTAGATTATTTTTAATATAAATTATACCTTATATCCATTCTTGTAATACAATCACCCACATAGCAAATTTCATTACGACAAACAGGCACACTTCATTCAATATTGGTACAGATAGATTAGTAATAAATAAATAGGCCCATAGTTCCATAGTTTCTGCTAACATCGAAGTGAAAAATCGTTATAGTAAATATACTTTTTTTTATATTTTATAATAATTTGCTGAATCTACCAATGCCTTAATTATTAATGTTATTTATGCTATACTAATCTTTATGTTTCCATAACAGCGTATATTAAGTGCGTAGCACATATTTTGCTAATTAAAACTAATCATAGGTACAATGTAATCTTTACACCAAGTTATCTATAGGGCAGACTTTCTTCCCGTATTGTACATGATAGGTTAATTCGTTTATAATTTCTTCTTAAATGTAACAGAACTAAGCAGTTACTGCATACCAAAGTTAACGATTGCAATTGAGCAACTAAAGATTCATACAAGAAGACTAATAACATACCCTTGATAAGTTAACAAATTTGAGAAAAAATTCTAATTATATTTTGCCTTTATACCGCATACTATATATCAATTTGCCTTTATACGTATACCTGAAGATAGAAGATATTCTATAACAAAATCCTCCAGCTTATACTGTGCTATGTGAGAACTACCCTTCTCCCCAAGAGTTGAGTAATGGTGAGGCAGTTGATAGAACACTGGAGCAACCAGAGTCAAAACTTAATCTAAGCAAGACGTAAGAAATAACACCATTTTAGCCGTTATAAGTCCGATAAATCTATGCACACATAAGTCCTATACAACCGCTCACACAAGAGCAGCTGTATTGAGTAAGTCCTGTAGATTTCCAATTTCACATAAATATTACTTTTTATTTATAGATCATCTCCTAAGATTAGCTCTTTAAATCAAATCAAATTCAAAAATCATATAAACCTGTAGAACATTTTAGGCGCTTATGAACGTCTTTTTTTATTATATTTTTTTCCTCACCGTCCATTTCTACTTGTGATAATACATTTATATTTAAATCTCTTGCTACAATAATAAGTAATTGTTATTATAATCACTATCAGCTACGGGGAATCATACTCAAGGCTGAAAAGATTGGTAAAGAATTCTAAGTTTCATTAAATACTAATATTTTTTTATATAAGATAGCCTATGTCTAACCTAGTCGTACAATCAATCTTCACGTCAAATTTCATTACGATCTATTCAGGCGTGTTATTGTGAAAAGGGAACAAACAGGTATACATACATTCGCAAACAAACTAAAGGTATATAATATGTAATATTTTTACTAAGAGTTTATCAGATTTTTCTTCTAACAATGAAAGAAAACCCGTGATCATGGGCGGTAGAAACACTGCCGAAATAACGGAAACATAATAAAAATAAAGATGGTGATTTTTGCTAATTTCGTCAAAATCAAGAAAACGAAAGAATCAAGTCCGAAAATAATCAATTTTGCATAAAATATAAAATGTATGTCATAGATTTGTAGACCTTGACATTATTAAAAAATAATATGTATTCCTAAAGTCGTAGGTATTCTTGAGATCCAGATAACCATAAGCCACATTGCACTAAATTTGCATAGGTGCTCATAAGTATAGCTAGCACTTTATATAATCAATATAACAATCTTAAGTTAAATAATATGCTAGTTACGTATCCAGCCGGCGGTGTGCAGGTAGTGTCGAATAGCGAGATCGATGTCGGAATCAGGAGCGGGCGGCCGCCTCAGCAGCACTCCTTTGATGGTCACATATTGCGCTGGCGCCAGACTCAGCGAGGCACACAGCTGAATAAACAATACAGGAATTAGGATCATAGTGTGGTAAGGCAACCAAAAAAAGACTATTTCAATCGCATCATTAAGGATAACTCAAAAAATACAGGGTGGAGCGCTTGCCGCACCCTGCCACTATAGGGTGCTATGAATGTAACCGATTTTATGAAAAAAACTATTGGGGTAAGGACGCGGGTATAGTTACATAATATTTAAGACTGCTTCTCCACACTGGGCCCATGTCTGGCTACGCCCATGTGGTCAGGTCTTAATCAATAAGAAATATATGACATGAGGTTTATATAGAAAAACATACACAGTCGAATTGAGAACCTCCTTTTTTTTTAAGACCGTGACCATCATGTTGTTGCTATGTTGTGAATGCCACACTTGATTGAGCGTACCATCTCGTTGCTAAGAATTGTTAACTTTGCATAATGTATTTTATGTCAGCTAACTTTAAACTACCACCTAGGAGTTTAAGTGGAGGTAGTAAACTCTGACAACGGCGATACAATTATTATCTTTACATAGTATAGAATAAAATCGCTGACGCTATCTGTTCGCTTAGCTATTTTAAACTACGCATCGAATTTTAATGCAGTTAGTAAGTATTAACTCATTAATTAAAGGGAAATAATCATAAAATTTTAATATACATACCTACATAGCAATTGCATTACACCTGTTGTACTCTATTTAACTAGTCCATTATTAAATAAATATTACTAATGACACTATTGACGGGACCAGTTTATGTTGCTAGCCAACTCACCTGGTATAACTACCAAGGTCAGTCATATTGTTATGATAACGTAATTGACACTATTGTCTTGTAAAATCGTGACACATAAATATTATATTTATAGATAACGATTAATCTAATATTAAGTAATTTTCTTTATGGGATCGTCATGGACTATTGGTTTTCTACGCCGACTTACACCAAAAGTAATGCATTCAAATGTGGCCGACACCAAAAAAAGGAAATTTGTGTATATTTCTGATTGATTCTTCAGTGACGGAAACACAAAAATAGATAATTTGTAAAAAAATATGCAATGTAAAAAATTAAAATGCTGCGCCTTTTATTTTACACTAAATGAAATCTAAGATTTGACGAATTAGTCTAATGAACATTTTAACTTTTTCAGTTACGCGTATTATTACATCAACTTGTATGACAATGACATACCTGAATTTCATTATTGGTCAGCAGATGCCTCGAGCATCCGCCGTTGCTGTTGTTGCATGAGCTCTTTTTGGAGCATCCACATGCGATACTTCCGTCCCGTGTGCACCTTGGGCTGGTGGAACTTGAGCCGCTTTCTCCGTCTCTGTGACCATATTGTATCATAAGCAACCCTATAGATATCAATAGAACCGTACTCACCCACTTAGAGTTCCATTTGTAAGCAGACTTTCTAAAGCTTTAGAAATTTTGCTGCTATTAATCCTAAATTTTGTCTGAATTTACAGTAATTTTTCTGTTAAACGTAAATTTTTTATGGTAAGACACATATATATCAAATGACAAACGTATATGGCAGTAGTTGTTCATGTAACGAATTTCATTTAATGTTAAATGTAGACCATAAAAAACAAATTCAGTTGAGTTTCTTGGCAATTCTTCTATTTGAATCTATTAACTGGACGGTAGGTGGAAAATATGAAGAAAAAAAATACGTTCATACATAGTAGAACATTTTAGTCGCTAAAATGTTCTACATGAATAACTGGGTTTTGATATGTTTATTTTTCGATATGCCACGATCGATCAACAGTTGGATTCGAACGGGGATTAAAATTACGACGGGCTAAGCTGAGATCCGAACCCTAGCGGTGCCATCGAGGTTGGATTTCAACCACTCGATAGTGTATCGAGTGTACTCGCCTGTATTTTCAACCGGTAATATCATAAAGCCTTGCTGCAGCCAACAACAATAGAATACTTCAGAAAGGAAATGAAGAAACAGAGAGAGGAAGTCTGGAGTATTCACAAGGAAGATATTGTATTCGAGAGGATGAAACAACTGGTAATACTATTTGCATTTTCTGATAAGAATATTACATGTACACGGAATACACAAGTAGTAGTAAGAGAAATAACACCAAATGTTCATTTACATAGGTAATGGTTTCCGGTTTAGACAATTGGATATAAACTCAGACAATAGTTTCTTTTATACTTTATATTCTTAAAAGGTTTTTATTTATTTTAACCTGTTTTAGCATTCGCTGTGCTAACTTTTTATACATGTATTGTTATTGGATGGTAAGGTAATAATATAATTTTAAAACGCTACAGTCGATAAAAATTATATTCAATACAGTCAACGCAAACTTACATGTTAATTTGCCTAAATCATATTCTTTCTCTATGTCAAATGTTAAAAAGAAATATACATTTGCTAATTATCCGTATGATAATAATAATGTACACATAAAATATAGATTATTGAATTACGTGGGACCAGGGCATCTACATTACTATATTGTAGCCCACTTATGTCTAAACGAAATATCTCTTTTAGATAATACAGACTCTATCCTGAGGTAATAAAAACCTTCACTTCTAAGATAACCTTCAAGTCGTCGACTCATCTAGGTAGCGAACTTTGAAAAAGAGCGACAATAATAAATCTGTGTAAATCTTGCTATAATTTAATGATAAAATACCTTTTTCTTTGCTGCTGCGTGTTGGTCTGCGTTTGCTCTTTTATCTGATTGGTGTCCAGGCACCCACTGCTGCCCTGGCGAATACAATAGTTATACGGAATCAAACCCACCACCACACAACATTAACGCCTCGTGCCTCGTTGTCGAAGGAGTGCTATTAATTTGGCATTAACATATGGAGTTAATCCTTTAATTTCCAGATTCTTCCTATTGACTTTAATAAATGAAGTAAGTTGAGATACTATTATCTCAACTTACTTCATTTATTAAAGTCATAAATGCATAAACAGCAGGTTATGTCTATACATAACCTGCTGTTTATGCATGGATATCACTGGATCCGTCTTTACACTCTCTTATTTATTGCTTTGCTATGTGTTTTATCCCTATACCCAGTGAATTCACTGCTCTAATTATTTTGCCTCTCTGACTCCTCTGCTCAGTATGCAGTCTCCTTGGTATATACAACCACAGTGCGTACAATGTTATGTCCGATTCATTGCCAGAAAATTAAAGAAGGTACAGTAATAGTACAATAATATTTTATGTAAAAATAATTGTATCCATATAAATAGTACATAATCAAACTGAATTTAATGATATTATTTTAATTCGAGCATGCCTTATTATAGTCCAAGTACTGTCAATGGCACAGGATCTATATATACCATCTAAAAGGAATCTATTTTTTAACGATATTGTCTACGTCCACAAATACACCGCGCGAAGCTTAAGCGATGGCGTATAAAGCATGAACTAAGACAGCCTATGTGAAATGGAAATGAGAGACAAGAACAAACATACAAAAAGCAGTTTCGAATAGTAACAAAAAGGATTGATACCTAAATGAATATTAAAAATTGAAGTAAAGAAACCTGTAGTGTTAGTTGACCTCACACATCGATGGTTCAGAACACATAATGTAATCAGTTATTAATTCTTTGTATGATAATCTTTTACATATGTATAAAGTAATTAATTCAGACGTAACGTTGTTACTCATAAGTCATAGACGGTATATACAGTGATCAGCATTAAGTGTATTTAATCCTTTAAAAATATTGGACAGTAAATATATAATTTATCATTTTAATAGGGTAAACATTATCTAAAATTATTAATATCAATAACATTAGTTATTTCTACAAAGTTGAATTATAAAACTTCCAATCTTCATTTAACTAGAGCCTTAAAAATATGCATAGTGTAGTACACCTTTTTTTATACTACAATGGAAAATGATTACCCTAGCCTATGGACGCCTAAGACACCAGGGGTCACGTACATGTTGCCGACCCTTAAGAAACTTTAATACCCTCCTTGAAAAATGCCATGCCTCGGGAGAATGCCTTGGTAGGTATTTCACAATCTATGCTGGAGGAAACTCCTCTGAAGCCGCACTACCCGAGACCACATAGGTTCTAGCATGTGGAGACGAATTCCCTGTCGATGGCGAGCACCTTTTAAATCTGTTCGATTCGATCACTAGATGACATTGATTAATAATTATCTTTTTGTCTTTTATTAAATTAAATATATGATAGTTTTTATAGTATAAATAATTACATATATTGAAACCAGAGAGTAGTGTATGAGATGAGGGTGTATGCGAAGCGTGCAGTACCAGCAGGCGGGGCCTCACGTGGAGCGGGTGCTTGCGGAGCGCGGCGTGCTGGTCGTAGTGGGCGCACTCCTCGAGGCGCGTGACGCCGGCCAGCCGGTACCGGTGCAGCTCCGCCAGCCGCACGCGCAGCTCGCGCTCGCGCCACAGCCCGCCCACCACGCCCGCCTGCTCCGCGCGCCCGTAGAACTGCGCCGTCCACCGCAGACGCTCCGTGAACTCTCTACGACGTTTAATATTTAATTATTACGACCATAACTAGTGCTCCTTGATTCACTACTAGCAAGAAGCGACCCGCTCCGGCTTCGCACAGCCCCAATATTTATTTAACTTTTAAACAGCTCGAGGTAAGGATCTTCTTTTATTAAAATGAAGATAACCACTACAGGTGTTCGTTGAAATCAAATGACATCATAAGACATGTAAAGGACATCTTTGTTCAAAATTAAATACTTATAATAAATAAAGTATTTATTTGGATAATGATTAATATAAATAATTACAACCACAAATCTTTTAGTAATTAGATACTTACTTTTTTTCTTTGGCAAGTTTCCCTAATGTTCTCTGTTTGTTTCTCTGATTGTTAAAAAACATAGAAACTAGCTGAAAATCTCGGACCAGTCTTTTTCTTCTTGTTCTCTCTCTCAGGCGCCTTGTATAAATATCCACTTGTGACAGTTTTAAAGCTGAAAATATTAATAATTTATAAGCAAAAATGTTTATTCACAAAGGAGATTCCTCAAATATATCCTATATTATTACTATATGTTCTTATGTATCAATACGGTATATAACTAATTATTGTATTACTTATTACAGTATATAACTTATATGATGTAACTTTTATTTAGAGATGATTCAGGATTCATAAGTTCTCGATTTTAAAAAATATTATAAGTATATAAATTCATCAATATCTCTAGTTTATTATTTCTCTTATGACATTCAAGACATGAAAAAGGAATTATTTAATATAAATAATCAAGTTTATGATAAAATAAAATGTATCTTACCGGAAGTCAACTTACCAACATCTAGCTCATCATCTTCAGAATTAAGAGATAAAGCAGAAATCAATTGTTCTGCTTCATGGTCATGTTCCTATAACAAAATATTTTTTGCTATACCTTATTTTGTTTTGTTGTGCTTTATATATTTTGGAAATAAAATAAAATAAATATATATTAGATGAAATTTAAGTAAGTATTCTGTTTCTAAGAAATAGACAAACAATGTGACAATGTATCAAGTATGCAGAAACATCTTACTTGGTTATTACCACTGGCTAATAATTATAAAAAAAATAACAAATTTATATATTAAATAACATCCAAAACTTTCTACAAAAATCTATCACTTAAACTAAATGCTTTAAAATTTAATGAAACATACTCTTTCAAAATCATCCCTATTGGACATATAACCCAACTGTGTTGCTTCTTCTGTTGTGATGGCAAGAGGTGGAAGCCGTGACACTGCACTTGGACCAAGTGGTCCTTCGTCTCTCTCTGCACAGTGTAGTGATGGGCGAGATGTGCTCTCCACATTGCCCCATGTAGCCCGTCCAATGCTACCCTCCAAGTACCTCGTGATATATTCATCTTTGGCCTCTAAAAATTTAATAATATTTATGTTAGTCAGATATAATAAGTTACCTAAAGTACTAAAACAACATAACCAACCAACCAACTCCTTTATCTGCAAATATGCTTATATTTGGGCCATTTTGTGTTACTGGCCAAGCTAGGATGCACATTTAACATTCAACTTGAATTTATAATATTATTATGATTTCTTGTGTACGAAAACATTCAATAGATTATTTGTAGAAAGCATAAACAAATATCTTTTTAGTTGTTATTTTAATTTGCATAATATGTCTTACCTTCTGGAGTTCGTGTTTCAATATGTTTGGCAATATCCTCCCAGTTTCCGAAACCAAATTGTTCAATTGCATCTAACAGTCTAACTTCTTCATTTGCAGACCAACTGCTGCGTCCCAAAAATATACCAAAGGCACCAGAGTCCTAAAATACCACACATTACAATTTAGAAAAGAATGTATAATTTTATATTATTTAATACTCAAATTCTCATTTTACATACCATAAACTGATATGAGTGATCATTTTTATGTGATCCTATTTCAGCACCGAAGGAAAAACACTGAAAATAGAAAAATATACAATTTAAATTTTGCGCCAAAGTAGTAAACAAAAATGGCCGCTACAATAGTGTACCTGCAAGCAGATATCAAATTCTAAACACTCAGCACATCTTATACGGACTCCATTTATTTCCTCTTGACAATATGTACAATTATATTTAGCATATAAATCTGAAAACGACATTGCAATTACGTTGATTAAAATATCTATTTCACACGTAGACACTTCGCAAAAAATTCATGAAGAACAAAAATCATCAGTCATTTTTTGACACTGTATGTGACCATAGTGTAGAGGCGCAAAAATTGTTTATGTACTATGTTGCCAGTGACCATTTGGCTTTCCCCGATTTTCAATGTTATAGATAATCCTAAAATACTAAAGAAAGATCCGCATCCGGTATGAAAAAGTCTGATATAGTATAACGTAACATAACAGTTCTATTATCATTATAATTCGACTTGGTGTTCGAGAAACCGATGACATCTATTTTAGGTCGCGTTGTATAGAGAGTATTACAGTCTTGTCATTATAATATATTGAAAATCAATTTACATTTTGAATTATATACATATGTAAGGTATAATTTTACAATTACCACTGTTCCACATAAATAGTTCATTATATTTTATTTTTATTCAGCGTTTACTTTAGCCATATTAAATTTTTCCTAAACCGTATATTTTATTTTCAGTTATAAATCTAACCCACTTCAATACCATAATATTTACTTTGCTTTTTCTCATGGCAAATAATTAGGTACGTAACATCTTTAGCTAATACTTGATATGTAATAAAAGATTCATTACCACGTATGACGGTGTAAAAAAAGATTTTACTACTATTTTTATTTTTTTATGCTACTGATGCGCCAGGCGCTTGAATTATAGGTACGTATTTTAAAACAACAACAAAAAATACTCTGTATACTTCAACGTTATACGTCAACTTAATATGTCTATTCTCTGAAATGACATTTCTTCGTCTGTCTGATCTGTGTATTGTGTACTTGACTGACGATTGTGACAAAACAATTCGATTGCAATTTTACGAATTACTAAAATATTATAGGTACTTTAAATTAATTACACCTTTCTTTGTTGCCTCATTGCGTTCTTACTCACTGCTATATAACAGTTTTTGTTATTTTTTCTTCTTCGAGGACTTACGTGTTGTTCACTTAATATTACTGATCGTAAGAACTGACCTTGTATTTATTGGATGTTATAAACTTAATGTGTAAGACTCTACAGAAATTAAAGCTTATGGTGTTTGTAATGCGATAGTTTTGATAAAAAATCTCATACGATATCAAATAAAATGAAATCTAGCAAACGAAGACTTCAGGCACTCACGGAGGGCACCGATGGCTTACCTAATTACCTTAAAATGGAAGATTCTGAAACGTCAATTCCGCCAGTTTTTAGATCTAGATTGCACGATTTATTCTCTCAGATAGAAAAAGAATTTGACCTTCTGTATACTGAGAATCTCAATTGTAAGTAAACATTTGTTATTACTTTGACCAATCATTATATGTTTATTATGTTCCCTTATCTTATGGCCTTCCCTTATCATATGTTCTAACTGAAAAATCTTGTATATGCCAAACTTTTCAATCAATGCTTTAATATACCTAAGAAATTGACTTATAGATATAATTACATTATTTTTCATGTATGTCATTTTTGTCATATAATCTTGTCTTCTGTTTAGTTAGGCTAAATATTTCAGTTCAGAAGGACTTACAAGAAATTCAACATTTGTGCAATATACAAATGCTACATTTGTATACATACTGCATTCACATAATAATGATTGTTAAGTAACAACTATTTCATGCTGTTCACAGTTTTAGGAAAATGCTAAAAATATGCTGAGTAACTTTAAAGTATTATTTAAATTATTTTATGGTTAAAGTTGCCAATTAACTGGCACCTACTTCTAGTCAACATGTTTTATAGCTAAAAATATTTTTTCAGTACATAATAATTTTCTTCTATAGAAATAATCTTTATTGAAAGAAACATTCAAAATGCATATTCAAATAACAAGAATGGGCTTGTACAATTTTATTAAAACAACAGATGACATTATAATATTGATGTTGATAATAAAGGATGATGATAATGCCATACAATATTTTTCCTTCATTCTCCAGTTTTATATTCAATTTTGTAAAAATTATATACTTTATTATAAAACATTTTATACATCAGATATACCTACAACTTATTTTCACTAAAATTTTAAATAAAATATATAAAATATAAAATAATATTTAGTAATATTTTATTATTTCCAAATGCAGTACAGGAGAAGATTGATATTCTAAGTGAAAAATTGGAAAGAGAAAGTTATGTGGGAGACCGTCAAAATTTAGATTACATAGAATTTGAAACTACAGGAAAAAATACCAAAGGAAAGTGTAAGTATTCTTATTTATACAAAAACAAAAAATAAAGTCAAATTGTTCTTTCTTTACAACAATGTTTATTATGAAACTCTTATCTATATAATGTCTTTTGTGTAAGTTACTATAATCATATGTTTATTTCAGTTCAAATTTTTTATGCAAACAATAATATTTGTTCTGTTCAATAATAAAAACATTACTATACTATGCTATCTATTTATGTTAATTTTGAAATAATACCCTGATTTTATTTGGCTTAATTTAATAAATTAAATCACTTACAAGCTTTTATTTTCAATGTTTGTATGGGTCATATATGGCAAATGAACTTTAGAACAGATGACCGTAACCAATTGCTCTGTAATATCATACCTAGTTTAAATGGTAATGTATTGTTAGTTAAATTGTCAAATAATAGGGTTTGCTGAGACAATAGAAATAAAATTAAGAGAAATAATATTATATCACCACCACTTTAAATAACTACAAAAGTACTTAATATAAAATATTTATTAAATAAATTTATAATAACTGGAAGGAAGGGGATTATTAGGAGTGGGGACTAATAACCTCATTGCTAGTAACATACCCTCTCAGGTTGACCCTGGAAACCATTGTGATAAATTCATGGTGAATTTACCATGATGAGCTAACCAATCTGACATCTTATCATTCTCCACTGGTGCCCCGCCTGCCATTCCATCCGTAAGAAATTATACAAACTTTTTTTAGTGTCACAAAGCAATTCTCAGAAAGTAAAGGCAAGCCACAAATTGCGAGTGCAGACTAGTAAGATAGTATCCAGTTTCAAAGCACCCACATACAATTGCCAGTTGATTAGAGAATTCACTGGACACAAAGATGGTATTTGGGATGTGACATCTGCTCGACCAGGCCAAGCTCTTATTGGAACTGCATCTGCTGGTAAGTTGTTTTTCTCTTATATTATACCAGGATAACATATCTCTGTTTCATGTTTTTAAAGATTCTACATAAAAACATGCAAATCATTGTTGTATTTTGCATCAAATCTTGTAACATGCATAATGAGATTTCAGAATTGGTGTTTGGTGCTATAAAGTTTTTTTATGCTTCAGACATATGATTTTTTTATATATTTATATAATAGTATTTTTATAGAGGTTATGTGTCAGAATATATCAGTGGAATTTCTTACTGGATCTTCACAGCAGAAACTGTAAAAACATGATGTCCATAAGAGGCTGAAACTTTAGCATTAGTATCAAAATTATAGTATAGAACATTATTTGTTAATTTTCTATAATTAAAAATTAAACCAATAATTTTGTTTTAGATCACACAGCTTGTGTATGGAGCGTAGAATGGGGAAAGTGTCTTCTGCAGTATACGGGCCATCTGGGGTCAGTCAACTCAATCAGATTCCACCCAACGCGAGATATAGCTCTTACAAGTAGTGGAGACAATACTGCTCATGTCTGGCAGGCTGCTGTGAACTGGGATCTGCCAGTGAGTTTTAATATTTACCACAAAACAATTAAACACATAAAATAATTATCCTAATTTTATACTAGGGCACTGTAGTAGAGACTACAGGTAATACAAGGTTGCAGTCTATCAATAATGTCACAAAAATATGATAAAACAGTAGTATATATATGACATCAAGCTTTTTGAAATAATGGGGCCCTTTTGGTTTTCGGCATATTTTAGCCGAATTTTAGGCATTATTGTGTCAACATTTTATTTACTACTATTCTATCACAAAATTTAATAAGTTCACTTTAATAATTACTTACACAGAGTTCTCCATCTACCAATGATATCAAAGCATTGGGTAGTTTATCTCTTTATTGTAAAAATAATCATCAAAAATTAATAATCATCGTAATTCCTAATATATCAAGTAATTTGGTTATTTTATTACTAGCGTGGACAATCTTCTGAAGAGGAGCTCGAGGGTGGCGGCGAAGAGAGTCTTGGTGAAGGTGGCGACCGACCTGAAGTGCTCCGTACTCCTCTTACTGAGCTTAGTGGACACCTTGGTGTAGTGGTAGCTGCAGATTGGCTCACTGGTGGTGACCACGTCATCACAGCTTCGTGGGACAGAACAGCCAACTTATATGATGTTGAGACGGGAGACTGTTTACAGGTTCTAACAGGTATACGAAATAAGTACTCATAATAATATGGTACAAACACTTGAAATTTTTTCAATAGTTGATTTTACCAAGGTGGATATTGTACTAAATTGTCTGCATGGGTTTCACTATTTCAATTCTTTTAGCTGCCGAGTAGCTTGTTTTATAAGATGTACTTACATATGTGGTTTTATGGGCTACATATTATTTATTGTATTATGGTGTTACATGATGACAATATGTCAATGATGCTGTTTATGTATATAGACGACCCCTTACCATTAGGTGGGCTGTCTTGTTTGCTATTGCAATTATATAAAATAAAGTTTGACGACCTCGGTAGTCTAGCGGTCTAGCACACCGCTTTACGTCCGATGGTCGTGGGTTCGATTCCGCGCACGGCACAAACATTTGTATTCATGAGTATGATTGTTTGTATCGGTCTGGGTATTTTCTATGTATAATAATTATGTATTAACGAAAAAAAAAATCTATGTATTTGTATCAGTTATCTAGTACCCATAACACAAGCTTTAGCTAGCTTAACTTGGGTCTAGATAGCACTATGTGAATTGTCCTGAGATTATTATTATTTTTATTAATTTTAATTCTTTTGTAACAAAAAATACCTAACCTACCACTTTTTAATAAAGAAGCCAGCATTAGAACTTTAGTAAATGTACCATAAATACATAACGCAAAGCAGAATTGTCTCCATTCAGTGATGAAATCTCGGCTAATATTATATAACATATGCATCAGATTATTTTAGATCAGCACAATGACCGATAGTGGATAGGAGCAGTGGGTTTATTGCCAAAAGTACCATCATAATAATTTTAAAGAGTGTTTAATTGTTACCAGGTCACGACCACGAGCTTACCCATGCTTCGGCTCATCACAGCTCCCGCCTCGTAGTGACGGCGTCGCGCGACACTACCTTTCGTTTATGGGACTTCCGCGAACCCATACACTCCGTTTCCGTATTTCAAGGACACACTGAGTACGTATCTAAACAAATTATAATATATTCTCACAGGAAAGCGTCATAATGACAAAATGAGCATAATATAATAACAATGTTATTATAAGTATGAACTACTGTTCTTTTGAAAAGAGTGTAATTTTCTTGTCAGTTCATTTTGAGCCGATCTACATTTCGAGTTGATAGAGGATTTGATTTATCTTAAGTATTTGTAATATACCTTTTTGAATAAATATATGACAGGAGTGTTAGTGTTACTACACTAAAATTACACCAAAGATTATATTGAAATCTGACTGACACCAAAACACTATGTGAGTCAATTAATATGTATGCCTAACTGTCCAGTGTCCCAAACTTATAAGTAGACGGCGGTATGCTTGCCCTGTCATTTTGGATTCGAGTATCATCAATAATTATCACAACATCGATATTCGACATTCATCATACAAACATTAATAAATCTTTATATTAATATATACGTGGGCATTCAATAAAATTTCACATAAAATAAATACTTCCTATAATTTATAATTTTATTTACTCTCTGCTTCACAGGAGTGTCACATCAGCAGTATTTACGCGAGAAGATAAAGTAGTTTCCGGTTCCGATGACAGATCTGTGAAGGTAAGAATTTAAACACAAAAGCAGAATGAAACTGGTTAATTTGTGCCGTTTGAAGAACAGTTTATTTGTTGAACTTATTACTGAACTAATTAGTTCCCATATTATTATTACAGTTAAATATACTCAATCTTTAATTACTATAAAGTAAAAGTGCTATTTTCATCACAAGAAGTAACCGGATAATGGTTACTTCTTGTGATGAAAATCTGTAGCTTGGTTTACACTATAGATTTTTGTATAGTTAAATAGCTAGTTGATGATGTCAATTTGCGTAATCAGTACTTCTAACACGCAATTAAATACAAACAATAGCAGTTAGAATGATAATGATTATTTTATTATTTCTAATTACACATTCTTTGGTACATCGCACAAATGCCCTATATGAATCCCGTTTGATTGGCACATTTGAACGGGAGTCGCATTATAGCATTTTGACGGGTCATCAAATGTTTAGAGTTTAGATAATTTTAATATCAATTACTTTAGAAAAACGACGATTTAAAGAGTACTTTACAAATTTCAGGTGTGGGATGTACGCAATATGCGATCAGCTCTAGCAACCATCCGGTCTGACTCCTCAGTGAACCGCGTGGGAGTGAGTAGCGGTGGCCTAATTGCCATCCCACATGATAACCGACAAGTTCGTCTCTTCGATCTTCAAGGACAGAGGTTGGCTCGCCTCCCCAGATCCAGTCGACAAGTAAGAATCGATGTTATTGATATTTTTAAAACTAGAAATAATTACCAGAATAAGCTATAGTGTTGGATAACCCAATAATCGGAAAAAATATGACATAGACGAAGTTGTGCGAGTCAGCTAATATTACACAAAAAGCATTTACGAAACGCCGTCCACGAAAAATACGTGTTAATCTAGAATAATTCTTGAAAAGGAATTCGTGAAATATTTTTACGAGAACAAGCAAACATTCGATTACATGAATGTTTGCTTGTTCTCATAAATTTTCGATTTTACCTACATTATTTTAGAGTACAGTAAATTGGTTCTATACTTTTATTGTATTATCTATAAAGGGCCATCGGCGTATGGTGACATCTGTGGCGTGGGCAGAAGACACACTGTCCAGCATAAACTTCTACAGCTGTGGCTTCGACCGGCGCATTCTTGGCTGGTCCATCCAGCCTTCCAAAGAGAACTGAACGGTTTCTCCATGAAGCAATATAAATGGGGTCTTGCTTCATCGATACCGAGGTACTTCCAGGTTATGGTGAGTCATCATTAACATACTATGTGGATCTTATATCAATATTATTGCTCACTAGAGCAGCATACTGTCTTCTTACATATACAGGATCTCCACATTCTATGTGTCCTACTTATTGAACTAAGTTATGTGTCACTTTTTAATTGATACCTATATAAGTGATTTTTTTTTTATTTGTGAAAAATTGTTAATTATAGATTTGAACAACAGATATGATAGAATTAAGTACATAGAAAAGTTCACAAGGATGTCTCAATCTAACCTACTGACTTAAAATAAATTGTACCTTTAATTTGGGATATGGAATTGTATAATGGTATTCAAAATTGTTATTATAATAATTTTGGACTTTTCATATTGTAACCTACTCGAATATGTACTCTTCTAATTATATCTATTGACACGAACATATTAAATTGGTGTATTAAAATATAATAATTCCAAAACAAATATTTTCCAACTTTGTGCACTTTACATATAATAACAACATTGTACATACTTTATTATTTGGCCACAGTGTCAAATATAGAAAATAAACGAAATGTCAGCAAAAATACCTCAACTATCAAGCACAATTAGTTAGTTATAAAATATTCATAAATGGTCCTTAAAATATATAGGCCATGTAAACTTATCGTCTGTTCCCAATTAGTTGACTAAAACAGTTATGGTGTTTTCCTACTTCTTTAATTTTAAATTACACAAGTTATTGCATATGCCTTATATATTTGTTAAGAACTCAAAGTATTTGAATTTTGTATATCATTTCATTCCTAATTTATTTATGTAAGTTGGATACAAATCATGTTAATATTGTACTTTGCTTTTGTAATAGAATTTAGAACCTGCTTTTATACACGGCATATTTAGTAAGTAATCTTATGTGATTTTTATTGTCTAAACAATGCATAAATGAACAAACTAGGTCTTGTTTTCTATAGGATAGATTCGATTTCAATAAAAAGTACTAAAATGTTTATTATGTATGCTTAAAATAATATTGAATATGAGTTACTCTTTTCTCTAAGTAGTGAATGTGATACATAGTGTTATGTTGCATGAAATATAAAATAATACATTTATTCACTTTGAATCCTTTTTAGGACTATAGTGAAATATTGATTTTAAGTTCTATGCACAAAAAGTATATTATTGTATATTGTATTATTCTGAATAATTTTATTTCTGCAAGTGTTTCCATTATTATTGTTGTTAGATTTAGTACTTTATTTGTTAGCCCCTATTGTATAACTTTGTGTATCGAATTCATTCTTTATCATGATTGCGAAATATATTTGCTTATCTTTGATATTGGTAAGTACGAACAGCGCCTACATTATATTTGTTTTTTACTTGACATATTTAGTAATCAATGTTGTTGTCTTCACACATATCACAAAATTGTTTTACGTATTTATTTATGTAAATTCTTTTTGCATAAAATCAAATTCTAAATTCGTTAATTAAATATGTTAAATAGAAAAACAAACATTACAGACACAAGAAAAGAATGACGATTAATTAACGCGTGGCAAATAAACGAAATGCCTCATATTTTTGGTAGTGTATTTCTATCATGCAAAAAAATGACAACTTGTGAAAATATTTACAGTCTTTAGTAATGTAATAATTAAAGGCATTGAGAATCAATTTCTATTTTTTTTACTGCAAATTATTATAAAATTTGGTACCGGAAATCATAAGCATGTAATAATATCATAAACTTATTACTGTTTAGAAAATAATATTTACTATAGGAAACGTTGAAATCAATGGAGGAAAGGTCGAAAATGTCACAAACGATTGTTGTTTTCGTAGATGACTCTGGTGGATATTCATTACTTGTCAATATGATAATTTTCTTTATTCAATATATAGATGCGACTTCGTTAAAATTTTATTATATTGTAATTTAGGTTACTTTATGCGTCCAATATATAATTAAGATATGTAAAAAAAATGTAATGTAACGGTCGTTTGCGTAGTAATAGGAATAATTCAGGCCAAGAGCTATTTATTGCATACTTATTTTTAAACTTTCGCGTTTAATACACATTATTAATATAGTTAAACGGGTTTTAACACAAATTATTTCATGGGATATTTATGGCAGTATTTACCTCTCTCGACGATTCGACTAGGCTAGTGAAACCTAGATTTACTATAGTAATACATTGCAGAATAGAAATATTATTATATTCTTGTGAACATATATTCCGTCGAGTATAAATAACTGAGCACAGCTAATATTTTTATTAATGGGTTCTTATTTGGCACGTGCATTAGTTTATACGCAAGTTTTACTTGCCTGATTGCTATAGAGGTTAGTATTTTTCGAGTATATATGTCCAGATATTTGGCGCAACGAGAAATCATTAGAATTCAAATGTTAATTAATATAGATTATATTTATGTCGATGTGTAATGTTATCATACATGTAGGTAACTCGATTTCGACTGATTGATCATTATTTTATAATTGTCTGTTATTGTTTGCTTTATTATCTAAATTCTTATTATAAAACTGATAAGTTTTTCTGGTTGAATGCGCTAATCTCATTATTCAATCATCGAACTTCCGGTTCGTTAAGTATAACAATTTGCTCTCCGACTAATAGGAACGGATCATAAATGAACAATGTTGTATAAGGGAGGAAAAATTATTACTTTTAAGAGCTTCCGTTGCTTCTCTCTTATGTGATACAAAATTAAGTTGCACGGGTCGGATAGTATAGGTACTTACAAACAATGTGGTGGGTTAAACTTGTTTTATGAGTAAAATTATTTATGAATAGTATTAGAACTGAAATCAGGTATAAACTGTGTATTAGGCTTTTAATTCGAGTGGCGGGGTAGAAATATAAAATACATATTATATTTCGTATGTGTGTATATTTAAAGGAATTAAGATTTTATTATTATAATTAGACTTTATTTAATAATAGTGGTGCTGGACAAATTTATCTGGCATCATTAACACTTGTTAGTAAAATATATATTGTTTAAATTTGGCCATTGTTGTTATATATATATATAATTATATCTTGACGTAGCTCTTAGACGAAACCCTTTTGTGGATCCAGGTCTTTTTCTAAACTACATTTTAATTATATCAGGATAATTCAGTAATATCGAAAAATCTTATTGTCTTTATTCTAAGTCTAGATACAGGTATAGAAGACATTTAAATTGCATTTTACAAAATCTTTAATTGTGATGAAAACTAGAAATTAAACTATTGCTTGCAAAAAGAATGATTCAGAAAGATCTTACTTATAATTTTTCAACAAAGTTAAATAAAACTGTTGAAAAATTTATAGTTTGTTGTGATCTATAAATAGTTTTATGAAAATGTACATTTATTGAAATGTAAACTTTACTAAATTGAAATTGAAATATCAGTCAGAAATAAGTTATAATTGTGCCAAATTCCTTAATTTTGCTTTCCTCGTTAATTTGAATGTCAATCCAGTTATTGAGATAGACAAATTGTAAAGCTATAGTTTTATCATCTATACTGATTAAAACTACTGCTTTGTCATTTGTTCAGAAATCCGTGCTTAACAATATTTAACAATATTTATGTAATTTGTAAAAAATGCTTAGTAAATACTGATGTAACTGAAATAAGATTTCGGATAAGCTTTGAAAATATTTGAATTCTAGTCTGAGATAATTTGAAATTATGGTTTGTTGTTTGTTCTACAGAATGACACAAATTAAGGTACCCTAATTTGTGTCAATACACAAATTTATTATTTATAATTGGTTTGATTGTATAATTCGTACAAATCCAAAATTAACATAATTGTGATTAATATTACAGCATAAACTTTGTGAGACTTTATATTTACAAAAACCTATAACAGGTCTGTCCATCATGGCAATAGTAACCTTAATATTCCACATGTAAGAATATATCCAGTCCGATAATGAGAGTATGATTAGAATGTAAACCATTTTGATGACGACACAGTGTAAATGCTACGACAACTCATGATTGCTGATTATTAAGACTCAGGTGATATAGGAATGCAGACTATGTAACCGTCCGGCAGGATATTTACTTTCATAGTATTAATTTTAACTAAAAATTGTTTCTCTGCCATGTATGTAAGCTTCCATAAATTGCTTATTGTAATGTGTCAGAAATAATATTTTATTATAATGTTAAATGTAGAACAAATTGATTTAAACCTAAATGTCTATTGCGATATGCAGCGTCACGAACGAAATAGTATCTAGATGTTCATAAACTTGAATGTTTTAAAAATGCAAGTAAAAAACATAAAGAAATTGCTATAAATATGTGTGAAATAAACCTTGAATTGATAGGTTAATGGTTAAAAATAGATAAAACATCGAATATAATTATGTTATCTATTCGATTTTGATCCCTAATTGATCCAATTAAAAGTAAAACCGCAGATCGCATTTGCCAAATGTTCGGTTGATCTATTTTAAAAAAATAATGTAATAAATAAGAGTTTTGAATACCGTTCTATTTGTTTGAACATATGTAAGGCAAAACAGAGTATATCTAATACAATTTCAGTTAATTGTAGATTCCTCCTAAGTATTTATTCTTTTTTCTAGTCAACTTTAATGTTTTGTTTCAATAACTATAATTTCTTTTCTAATAGATTTTTAAAGATACTTGGAAATATTGTAAATTATGAAATATAGTAATGTGAACACATAATCATTATACGATAATTGTCTATTACTGTCTAAGTAGTTAGTAATCAGAATGCATAATATTGTATATGATATGCAAAAGATGTGTAAATTATAAACTTTGATTAAAATAAATTACAATTTTAAGTTGCAATTTTACACAGGGCAATGAAATTACAAGAACATTGGTTTTTACTAGTATGAGAAGAAATATTTAGACGAGGATTATTTCGTATCGATTGTCTAGTAAATATCTATATAAGTCGTCAGAAGACCACTATCAGTATTTGGGGCTGCATGCTTACAGTTGATACAAGATCTATCCGTTAAGCTATTGCGCTAATTTTAAACGAATTTTTTTGTCCCATAATTAAGATCTTAAATTGTGTATCTTCGAATTTAACAAATTCTATCATGTCCAAAAAAAAGTCCGAGTAATCATTTGTAATGGAGATATTATTCATTTAGCAATCGAACTTGATCAACTAAAGGATAATTTGACCAAACTAATCTACAAACCCCTGTATTATTGGGGTTTACGTGTTTTTTTAAGTAGATCTATTTGACTATTAAGAAATATCAATATCTACTTTAATTTTAGCTTTATTTTAATCAAAGTATATGATAATATTTTATCAGTTGTTGAATATGACATGAAAGCGATCTGAATATTTTTGTTATGCCAGTTATGGTACGAAATATATTATAGATGGTGAAATATTAATATTTTGCTTTTATTTTGATTACCTATAGCGGCCTACAAATAACTTGGGTACTATTTAAATAATAATAAATAACTGATATATGTGACGTTAAGTATATTAGATATTATTCAAGTTGTTTGTTCCTGTTCTTACCCTATTTCAAATTTATATTAATTAAATAATATTTAGGTAATCAAGGGTAGGTATACCAATAGTAAAAAAAAACTTAAAGACTAAAACCATGTAATACGTGTATTGCATAAGCAATACACGTATTTCAACGATTTAGTTTAGCATGGTTTTAGTCAACGACCAGAATTCAAATTCTGTTAAGTTGTATAGAAGTTATGAGGTTATATTGAACATAAGTTCTATACTAGTCAAAATTACAACTATCTGATTCAATATTAGTAGGGTGAAAATATGGTGCATGTATAAACAATAGATACATATAATATGGGTCAATATTGTGTCCGATACATTATAAATAGCCTGAATTAAAAAGGTGTAACTTACACCATAATCGTTTTCAAAGTTAATATATTATAGTTTGGTTTAATTAAATTCAAAATTAATGTAAAACAATATTACTAGTGTTTGGCCCATATCATCCAGTATTATGCCTTATTTATTGTCAAAAACTACTACGACAGGTGGTCTCTATCGTGATTAATTGTAAATGAAATCGCTGCGATGATCTAACTGATCTGATTTTATGCTCACTCTATAATACCCCAGCGGACACCAAAGAATAAAGTAAGTATCCGATAGGACAGGTAAGACAATTCCATTGTCATCCATTAAAATATATGTATATGTATTATAAGATTGTCATATTACATATTATTATGATCGCCTCAGAAGAACTCAACTTCATTTTCAGTTTTTTTTTTATTATTACAGTGGAAATAAATAAATATAATTTTATATTTACGGTTATTACAAATTCTTTCATGTTTTTTTGAAAAATATACGAAATAAGGATAATATCTATTTGGGATTACTTACCTAGAAAAAAAATTAAACTGAGACCAAGATTATCAACAGAACTAGTTCAAATTTCACATTTAAAATACGTAGTAATATACAATATATAGAAATAAATAAAACCGGGTTGGTTTACCCTAACGTAAAGCTGGTCAAAACCCCTTCAAGGGGAAACCGAGACCTACGGGTCCGTTCCGGGCTTCACAATCATATTCGCTCATGAATATTGGTAAACATACCTGTTGGCAAATGCCTCTCATTCCAAACCACAAAATATAAAAAAAAAAATTTACTTGACAAGTACAAGTGCTTTTTCCGTTTGTTGTGTTCAATTTTATTGATATTCCCAGAAAAACAGAGAATATAACATTAAAAACTTTGTTAGATGTATATCTTCATGATTATTTTTAAAAAGTGACTGATTAATATTTTTTACAATGGATGAGTTGCGTGCTTTTTTAAATAATCCATGCCCGTCTAGCTCTCAAGTGATCAAACTTCGAGGTCCTATGACTGGAGGCCTTAGAATTACGAAGGAAGATGACATAAATGTAATGAATAGAAAGGAGGAACATCGTCGGACTATGGTCATGAGTGGCACCGATTACGCTAGAGAGGTTAAAGAACGCGAAACCGAACTTTATCTTAAGGTAAACAAACTATAGTAAACTTGTACAATTACAACGTTATAACTTTTGTAATTAAAAATGCTCTCATAATACAATAATTTATTTATTATCATTGTTATCTTATAATAATCACATGTAACACTATGTGTGATTGTTATGAGCCTAAATCTTGTAATGATAAATCTAGGTTTTTAATTTTAATTTTTTTATTGAAACTAACCCACTGACTAAAATGATCATATATTTAAACATTTTTATTTGAAATTTAGGAATAATACTTGTGCTGTATGTCGTGTTGTATGTTCAGCTCTATTTTCCATATTTAGCCTCTCATTTCTTAACTGTTTAGTCTTGCTGAGTAAGAAGAACTTCAGAGAATTTATAAATATAATGACCATTGTGGTCTATAGATTTAATATGTCACTTTATTTATGATGGTTGTTGCTTCTGTGTACTCACACAATGCAAACATTGTATTCATAAGTATGAGTACAGTGGACCTGCGGTAAACCGGCCCCCGTCTTATACTAGTGTATTATATATCAGCTCTGTAGCAAAAACACTGATAATTAAAGAAAAATGTGGTATTTTAGATTGCCTAAATGGTAACAAATCTTTTATTAGTTGACATACATTATGTATGTCAACTAATAAAAGAGTATGATTTGCACTTCTGAGTGTATATGTATACATACATATATAACATAGAATCTTATCACTGGATCTTTAATTTGTTGGATTACTTTTGTAAAAAATTCCAGACTATAGGGGACCCTTTAGATAGTACACTATAATCCATAAAATTCGATGGTTTGACACTGCTCTGCAAAATGTTTGTCGGATAACGGGGGGTCCACTATATTTGAATTAATCTGTGTGTTAATGTAAATAAACACTGTCCAATTCAAATGGTGTATTAGTATACCAGTGACATTATTATTTTATATAAACAAAAAATAAAATGTATTTGAGTATTTATAACAATAATTTAGTACCCATAACACAATCTCTACCTATCATAGAACTAGAAGGATAGGCAGTATGTGAACTGTACTGGTTTTCTATAATAATTTTGTTAGACTTATAAAATGCTAGCTTTACCCACAATGCAGCCTACATGGCATGTAACCTGTACCATTTATAATAATGTTCCTCCATGAAGGTAGATTTATTCTTACAGATTACTCAATTATTGGTTGAGCATTTCAATAAATAAATAAGTCAGTTCTCTTTATGATATTAGTATAGATTGCAGAGCAGTAGAGATGGCAATAGTAGGTGGTAAGAATGAAACTCTACACAATTGTGAATGTATAATTTTTAAATGGATTGTAATTTTAAATATTTAGAATGAAACAGAACGAGAAAAATGGCAAAGCATATCTGGGGGGCTGGAGTCATTGGAACATCTCTCAACATTTGGAACCTCTGTTCAAAATTTAGGTGAACTTACAGAAGAAGCTATGACTGAAGTTTATAACAAGTATTCCTTTCAAATGAAGGAAGGCACTAACAACCTAGCCATTGATGAATATAAGCAGCAGGTATTTGTACATATATTTTTATTGAACTTAAAAAAGTACACTAAATAAAATTTTATATTTAGGTTATTTAGGAACTATTCCATACAGGTGATAGTGGAACTGTATGGAATCTTTCCTAAATATCTATCAAGAGTCTAGATTATACAAAATTGTATTATATTTCATCAACCAAGTTCAGGTTTCTTATTATTTAGTTATATTATTTATTTATCATATATATTCTGTTACTTTACTGCAATTTGCGCAGGAGGCTAGGGTGGAAGTGTGTAACAGGAATCCAGGGAAGCACATACTTATTCATTTGCTCAATGAGCACATGCCATGGTTGAGTAGGCTGTCAAATGGTACTAACACTGCATCTGGGCATAGAGTTTACAAGATCCATTAGTCGCCATACAGTCTGTATTATTGTTATATTTGGTGTATCAACTGTATTCTTCATCTTTTTCTTCCATAATAATTGTTATTGGTCTCATTTTATTTTTTTTGTACCCTCCATCCTTATCATGACTGGTGACAAAACTTATCCTTGTGGCTGCATGCACACACATAGGTGTTAATGGAATTGAAGTCCTATGCCATTTAACTGGTCTGTGTATTGGTGAGCAAGAGCAAAACCATTGGATTAAGCAAAGGTTTTTGACAGAATTGCATCCTCATGTTTCCATATAGTTCCAATAAACATCTCTTTACTAAAAATAAAAAACAAACAGTACTTCTTTTAAGCTTCAGTAAATGTTTAAAGTTATATGGAATACTCCGTATCTACATATTAGTTGAGGAGAGGAAAACAAAATTAAATCCAGTAATTTCCCATGCCAAAAGAGGCAAATATGTGGTTGCTATATATCATTGTATATTTGACATATATTTTCAGATTCTAGACAGAATATCTGGTTATCCAGTAGTTATTATAGAAGGTCCAACTGGATGTGGGAAGACAACACAAGTACCTCAGTGGATTTTGGATGATTGTTATCAAAAACGAAAACCTTGCAAAATAATGGTAACCCAGCCAAGGCGAATTGCAGCTATATCTATAGCCAAACGAGTAGCTCAGGAGCGAGGCTGGGATGTTGGAGGTTTAGTGGGATACCAGGTAATTGCCAAAATCAATAATTATATTTTTATTTTATTATGTCTTGAGATCTAGTGATTTATTAATTACCATTATTTACTTAATACCAACAGAATGTGAATTAAAATCGGGCTGACAAAAAAGAATTGTGGGACATTTTATATTTCGTACTTAATCTCCGGTAATGGAAACATCTTTAACACGTATTAATTCGAGAGAAAAAATGTAGTATGTAGGTATGTTAACTGGTGCGTATATAACGTCCCGACATTTTTATTTATTTATTTAAAATAAATAAATAAACTCCCGACATTGTCAATGATATCTCTGACTCATCTTCATAACCTCTCCTCATCTGGGCTACAGTTGTGAAGGATAATTATATTTATTTTTAATTTTGTAACAACTTTGTATTTTAGGTGGGACTAGAAAACAGAACAACAAATGATACTCGTATACATTATGTTACTACCGGCGTACTGCTTCAGAAGTTAGGTAAGGTGTTTCATAATTTTCTAGCAATATTTCTATATTTTATGCTAATTTAGAAGTGAAGATAGGGTCTGATCCATTGATAATAGTCCTTAGTAATAAATATTTTGTAAAGACACCATATATAATATGCTTGACTAAGTTTAAAGTATTCAATAATAATTTCATTTCAGTGGGCGCAAAAAATATGAATCAATACACACACATTATTCTTGACGAAGTTCATGAGCGTGGACAAGAGATGGATTTCCTCCTGCTAGTAGTCAAAAAGCTACTGTATACAGTATCTCCAGGAGTCAAAGTGGTGCTCATGTCAGCCACATTTAATAGGAAGGCTTTCACGGACTACTTTCTTATACCTACACCTCGAGGACTGCAGATGTCATCAGGTGTCAAAGTTGTGAAGAAAGAACCGATGTTTACAGTCAAGACATTTTATTTAAATCATTTAAATAAATTTGGTTCCGTAAGTATATTTAAATTCTATAAATTAAAATCTTCATTCTTTACCTTTAAGTATTATAAAACTAAGTAGTTGTTGTCGGCTGTCTGTTTCTTTGTTTACTTCTAAATCATATTTTGATAAATTTTCGTCATCATTTCAAGATTTATTTCTGAAAGGTTTATATATCTGTGTAATAAATTTTACTTCTATGGTATTTCTTACATAGTTTGTTAGTTTAATTATAGATTTTACCCATCTTGTTCCATGAATTTCAAAAGAAGGACTTTTGTGACATTAAAAAAAAACTTTATTGTATTAACTGTTAATGACAGACTGCAAACTACATAGAACAGAATCTATTTTGATATAACTCTAATTCCTTAGTTATATTAAAATTTTCTTCGAACACTAAATGTGAATATGTTTAAACCAAATATTATAGTAAATTTAAATCTCCATTAGATACTTGACTTGTCAAGACCAAAAAGAGAGGAACCAGGCATAGTCACAGAGATGTATCACTTGGTCATAAAGTTGGTTAATGCATTTGAACATATTGACAAACAAGAGGACACCTATGAAGATCGTTCTGAAGCTGACCTACCTTCAGTTTTAATTTTCTTACCTGGCATAAATGAGATAGAAGATCTATACAGTTGTCTAACAGATCTTGCATTAAGGTAATAATCGAATATAATTTTTCTTGTATAGATTATAATTTATTTTAATGAATTTTTTAAGTGGTGAAAATGATATGCTTCACCTGTCTGTGCTACTGTTAGCGGGACACCAGTAGAACATTCTAGGATCAAGCATTTATATTAAGAAATTACAAAAAATTCTCTCTTCATCTTAGATTATTATTTAACAATATTTTTACTGTATTTAATAAAACAAATCTGGCCGACCCTTGCAGCATTTGTATATATATATTGGGAATAAATTTTCCCTGATTATACAACATTTTTCATTGATCCACTCAGATTAGTCTGAGTGTAAATTTATGTATGTACTTATAGAACTCACAGTTCCTGAAATTAGCACACTTTACCAGTAAAACTCTTCAGCTTTATAATAATTATTCTCATATAAAACTAATAATAATTTCTTTTGTGATTGAGATTCACGAAAAAGGTACTAAGGGTACATGGACGAAATCCTCAAACAGTACATACCTTTCTCTTGTTTATTTAGAAAAAAAATAGTAGACGCGCAGTGTGCTTCGTACAAGTGGTGGGTGCTGCCGCTGCACTCGACCATCACTGCAGATGAACAGGTTCGTGTGTTCCAACGCGCGCCGCCAGGGCACCGCAAGATCATCCTCTCCACCAATATTGCCGAGAGCTCCATCACAGTGCCAGATATTAAATACGGTACTATAATTATTTTTATATTATTGGAATAGCAAACAACCTGATGCTAAATGGTAATATAAACAAGAGCACTACGGATATTGATACTGATCTTGCATTGAAAATCCAAGTGTCACGCCCAGTGCTGGATTAACCTAATGGTAATTGTAGAAAATACTACTGGCTCTATGCTCTCACTTTTATCTGAACACAATACCAAGAAGAAATAGAACTATTTTAAAAGTTTTCTCCTTCCGCCTGATGCTGACGTTAACAGACACAAACTACCCTCTGGCCCAGGACAAATCAGAGTATAATAAAAGTAGTTTGCTACAGTCCCCGCATTGGCTTAATTCGACATTGCTCATGCCTCTTATTATATGACTTCACTGCCTTACCTACAAAACAGCATCAAAGTAAATTACTTGGCGGCTTAAATAGGCGAGACTGAAGTGCCCACGTAGATGACTTTTTATGAAGTCAAACCAATTGCTTTGGATTGTATTACATTGATTGAACTCGAAATTTCTGTAACAGTGTTCAGCCAAACCACTGTCTGAAGATATATACCATGAAACCATATGTATATTTATTAAAGTTTTATATTATATTTAATTTTTATGAACTTATATATTTTGCTTATTTATGTAATTATATGATTTTGTAAGTATATTATTAGTATATATACACATATAATTTTCCGTATTAATATATTTTATATCTCAATACTATCTACTTATTAAATTGCACCGCTATTCAATCTCTGATCAACACGACGGTTGACTGGTAGAGAATGCCAACAGGCATTTAATCCATGTATACAGTTTTGTGTGCAAAAGAATAAATAAATACATTTTTATTATATGTGTAGACTAACAACTTGCTATTTTTAACAGTGGTCGACTTTTGTCTCGTGAAGATGCTAATGGCAGATGAGTACACTAACTTCACATCGCTGCAGCTGCAGTGGGCGTCCAAGACTAACTGTGACCAGCGAGCCGGCCGCGCCGGCAGGGTGCGCGATGGTCGCGTCTACAGACTCGTCACTGATAAGTTCTATGTAAATAACTTACAGTCATAAACAAAATATATTAATGTATCTACTTGAGGCAACTAATGGTCTATATTATAAATATCTTATAGGCTAACGTACATATGAAATATATTAAAATTATTATAAAATGAAAGTATAAATTGTCTCTGCGGTCACGGCACTGTTCACGTCAATCTGCCACGGTAACGCCGTTACACCACCCCTTTCGGCCAGTAGTCGCACTTCAAGAAGGTGGCAGCATGTTTTTACCTACACTGTCTAAGACTGTTGTCTAGATAGAGTAGTTATGTTGTCTAGATAGAAGGCATCTTATTTTATAGTATAAGGGGACAAAGGAAAAGGAAAAAACCTTTTTTTTTTAAGTTTTATTATTGTGTCAGTTTGGAAATACCATTGCTGGAAGGCGATTACACAACGTGGAGTATCGAAATGTAAATGTAATATTGATCTAGAAAACAGACTATTATAGTAGCTAGCTAAGCTTATCCTATAAGTGCAGAAGAATTTGCTACCCCGACTTACGCTTAAAAGATCGTGTATATCAATCAAATGTCAATGCAAAAAAACTTATATTAAATTATAGTTATATTAAACTTTAATTCTGACTAACGGAATGGTCAATAAATTAAAAATTAATATTAGAGCTGACTTTAGACTAGCTTCCCGCCACGTTGAATTCAAATATACATACCAAAATGTAGACACATCATATTGTGTTCGCCCTTCTTCGACAACTGTCAATACATTTCACTAGGACAAATATCCCTATTTGTCCTAGTGAAATGATCTGATAAAATATCGTGATCCTATATTTATTATTATTTCACACAGGAGAATCTCCCGCAAGATTGCCCGCCTGAAATAGTGCGTTGCCCACTGGAGCGGCTTGTACTTCTCGCAAAGATGTTGGACATGGGCCCTCCCAGTGACATCCTCGCGCTCGCTATGGACCCGCCAGACATCTCCAACATACACCGCACGATACTCGTACTTAAAGAGGTAAGGCCGAAACTTCTCAATTAAAAAGAATGTGCTATATAAAGATTGATGTATTTTTAAGCTTTTTATGAATAGTTAAAATTTAATAAAATTTAATAGTAGTAGGTTTTGAAATATGACGTCTCGAAATTGTTGTACGCTGACATGCTTTGTAATGTTTCATTATTTATTAATGGTACACATTTTTTACATTAAATTATACATTTTACACAACGGGCGTTAGAATGAAGTATTCTTAGACATATATTTCTAAAACCTATTAATATACATATGTGCTGATAATTTAAAATTTAAAACTGTCTTCAATTTTGACAAAGTTGATATGGTATATTCCTTCTCAAAAATAATTTTCACTTCGAAATCACACATACAATATGTGTGTTGAAGTTACTTTTTTTTGCATTGTACTAAATAATTTTAACACATTTGAAATCGGTTTCCTTATGAGACATATTAATATTGTTTTAAAGGTTGGAGCATTAAAGAAAAATCTGAATGATAACTGGAGTTCATCTGATGGCGATATTACATACTTGGGTCGCATTATGGCCAAGTTGCCGCTGGATGTTAGGGTTTCAAAATTGATTGTATTGGGATATATCTTTGGATGTTTTGAAGAAACTGTCATTATGGGTAAATAATATACATATATGAGTTTAACTTAGTAACTAGATCAAGAGCTATATTTCTTATTTTGAGACTATGAATTGTTTTTTTTTAAAAAGATTGAAGTTATACACCCTTAATTAAATATAACTTTCTTATAAACACAATACGGTATTATCTAGATAGTGTGTTGCTTCTCTCAATCTCAATTGACCAATTAAAGTTGCGCCACCTATGGCACAACAAATATGACTATGTACTATACATGTACTATACATTACATATATAACTTAATATAACAATAGTACAATACAAAAGAATGTGTCGTATAAATTCAGCTAATCATCTCACTCCCTCAGTCTTGGTTTGATTGTATTTTTAAAAAAGGGAAGAATAAACATTATACTTGTGCAATAGTATGTTCTTTTTAATACAGCGGCAGCTATGTCTGTGAAGAGTTTATTCAGCAGTCCGTTTCGTGAGAGGTTGAATGCCTACAATTCTAAATTGACATGGGCAGACGGTTCGACTAGTGATTGCATTGCGTTTTTAAATGTTTATAAGGTAAGATTTGTCTAGTTTCTATTGTATTATTATAAATTCTGTCAGTTTTTTTATGTATAATGTTCCATTAATCGTACTTAATGTTGGATGTGTATAACACATACATATTTTATGTATGTGTTATACACATCCACTTTTTATACTCAAATATCGTTGTTTATGTATAAAAAGAATAGTTCCGAATGACCTAATATTTATGATTGGATGATGATTTAAAATATAATAATAATAAATGTTTATTTTTCTGTACAGTGTAACTATTAACATGAGTTTAATTAAAGTTTCTATAACAGAAGCTATATTTCATGTCAAATAACTTGCCATATAATATAAAAAAAATTGAAGTACTAAATCTAATATGAATTCAATGTTTCTATTGTTGTTATATATATATGTATAATAATGTATATTTAAAAACTTTGTTATTTATAAAATCTAATCTGTAGGTTTGGAATCATCTGCGTCAACAAAATTTTTTCAAACAACAAGGCAACAATGAAGTGCAATGGGCTCGAAGATTTTACGTACAAGTTCGCGCGCTTAGAGAGCTCGACGACCTGGTGCGAGAGTTGCGTGTTCGATTATCCAGAGAAGGCATTGAACCACTAAAGGGGAACTCGCCGTGGGACAAGCACGAAATATCCCTCGTTCTAAAGGTATATAGGTGGTCGGCTTTGTCAGAATTTTGATATTTTTAGTAAGACATTTTATATTTTTGTGAGTTTTGAAGTTTTATATAACAGCCCTATAATACTCTAACCTTTACCCCAAATATGAGTAATTCTAATTTATCATATGTACCTATATAATGCGAGGAATTAATGGTAGTATGTTCTTCGACACCAAGATCAGTCAGAGGCAACCGTCAGCTTAATACATGAACAGCACGACGAACATCGCATTGAATTTGTTACGTCAGTAGTATCTATCATGGCTTCTTCTGGAGGCTACATGTGTTGCTTCTCCTGAAGGCTACATGTATTGTGTTGCGTTTACATTACATACATATATCCTGTAATTTTACTTCAAACTTGTACACAGTTTCAAAAGCAAGGCGACATGTATAGATGAGGCAGAAATATCTTCTCAGGTTTCTTTCTACAAAGTCTACTTCGGTATAAAGAGTTATTATTATTATTTTAAGGTTATTTTGTTACTTTAATATTCTAGTTGTTAGTAGTAAACTTCTAGGATTTATATGATGACATTTTGACAGGTGCTATTGGCCGGCGCGTTCTACCCACAGTACTTCATACAGGTGTCGCAAGATGAAGCACGGGAGCGGGAGGCTATACGCACGCTCGGTGGACACGATCCCAGGAATACGGTGAGTTTCAACAAGCCGTAATTACTACTTAGTATTATCAATATTATTATAATAATAATAACCCTGAATAATTTACACAGCCAAAATAATTCAATTAGACCCACGCTAAGCAAATTTTGTGTTATGGGTACTAAAACCTGACATAAATACCTAACAAAGTTTTTTTTTGTAATATATATACACAAATACAAACAATCATCTGTAATACAAATGTTTGCATTGTCCGAGGAATTGTTTTTTTTTAATTGAATATAATTATAAAGTAATTGAATTTAAACTTGTTCTACAATATATAGACTTCAATGAGGACGAAAGTGTTCAAATGACGGCATTATGTAAGCTGTAATTTTGAAATTAACTTAAAAATATAACAGTATGCAAGTAAATCAGGGCAATTGTAAAAAAAAAAACAATATTGTTATGTCATTAAGCAGAATATCACATGATACGTGCAACTGAATCTTACTAATATTATAAACACTAAAGTTTTTGAGTATGGATGGATATTTGTTACTCTCTCAAGCAATAACTACTTTACGGAATTTGATAAAACTTTACAGTACATTTATATATTTTAAACAGATATTATGACCATTGGGCGGAATATTGTGATAAACGTCAAGTGAGTGTGATGTAGACGAACTTGCGCTGATTAGCATCTGACATTCTATCCAACTTTGCAGGTGTACTTGAAGAATTTTCCAGACAATCAACCCGGCGAAGTGTACGCCTCTGCCATCAAGAAGGCAGTGAAACAGCAAATAGGAGATGAACCTCGAGTTAATTTCGACCTAAATAGCAGGTCCGGCATAATCAAATTATTTATGTTTTAATTGGATTGGCTACTTGGTTTAATGAATTTACAATCAATTGAATATATATTTTTTTCTGTAATATGTTGCCAATTTATAGATAATATGTAAAATAATGTAATGACATTCAAATATGGTGCTGATAAAAGATCAAGTTATTCCATTACGTTAATATTAGTTGTGAATCGTGTTAAAACTTATGTTGCACTTTAATAATGTGATAAAATTAAGTTGCTCTGGTTATGCTTTTATTATTGGTTGGTAATCATTCATACCTATATACATAAAATTTTTAATGTTTTTTTATTATTGTTTCAGGAAAGTTTACTTAACATTCTCTGATAAACAAGACTTAAAGGCAGCAAGCAACAGTGGTGTAAGTTTGAATTTCTATATATACATATTTACTATTGTATCCTGTGAGAAGTAACTTACACATGTTCATTTGAAAAAGAAATGTAATAGTTATCTTTTATATTTACACTAGTATTTTAAAGAGGTAGTTTTTAAATTTTGAGTATAGAATATTGTCCAATACAAATCCTTTTCACCAATATTTAGAACAGCCATAATGTGAATGTGAAGACACATTCAAAGTAACCCAAATATATGATACTGGACACACTAGTCGAGTTACATTTTTTTTATGTAACTTGAATGGCAATCAAGCCACTATCAGTCAGGTGACTGAGGTTGGCTAACCTGATGGTAAGTTAAATATGGATAGCAACAAATATGTATATTACATCATCATATAAGCATCATAATTGATTTAACTTATATCATATATATGTATATTCGGTTTAGGGCCTGGTGATCTGTACTCCAGGTCAAACCTATTTAAGACACCAGCTTCTCACAGCATATTGATTGTATAAGTAATTTTATGCATTGTATTATCAAAAATACTACATGTATTTATTGCCATGTTTGTGAGGAGAAATAAATAAATAAAACAACTGTATTTACAGTATAATGTAGTATATGACTTTCAGGGACTATTGTAGTGGTAAATGGACGGAGGTATAGGTATCTCGGCCCATTCACCACCGTCAATTCTCGCTGATATCATTTAATTCTCTGTCACTTTTGTTCTAAAATTACAGTTATGGGTATTATTTTTAGGATCCAACAATACCTGGACAAGTATTACTGCCAGTTTACAAAGCAATCAAGGCCAGACAGTTGAAAATGGATATTAGGATACCTTTATTATCGTATGTATTGCAATTATTTGAAATCACTAATATTATGCCCTATCTATGCCTCATACTATTAACTATATTTTTTGATCAATTTCACCTTTTCAAAAGCACTTTTTGATCAGTCTAAATATTAAAATCAGTTCACAATGTGATATGGTAATAGAAACGTTAATAATTAAAATATAAATTCTGTTTTTAAAGCGTGGAGAAAGCAAATGCATTGTATAGTATGCTGCAAGAAAGTAAAAAGGAT
The DNA here is from genome assembly GCF_030625045.1 of Achroia grisella. NCBI lineage: Eukaryota > Metazoa > Arthropoda > Insecta > Lepidoptera > Pyralidae > Achroia > Achroia grisella. The sequence goes on from NW_026712925.1 coordinate 1,344,119, forward strand.
CTTAATATAAACAAAATGGCGCCTCGGTTACCTGAAGTAGATGACACGCACTTTCCACTAAAAATATCCCATGTAAGTTGACGATTATTTTTACTAATATTATAAATATAAAAAGTGTAAAAATCATTCATCATATTTATGTTACCTTTATAGATGAACAGCGTAAGTAAGTTCTGGGCACAGTATGATGATGAATCGACGGTGTGCGAGCTACGGCAAATACGACAGGAACTGAATCGTGCACCGCTGCTTGCGTATACAGGGGATGTGGCAACTGGACAGTGGTACGCCGCGCCCTATACCGGACCAGAAGGCACTGAGTTACACCGCGTGCGCATACTCTCGATGCTGCCTAGAGATATGATCGAGGTGATTTTAGTTTATATTTATTGGCATACGCAAAGATACTATGTCTATTTATTTGTAAATTCTTTATTGGACCATATATTTACAAGAGATATTGATGTTGAAAAGACGGTCTTGTCGCCCAGACAACCTTTGGATTTAGAAAAAAGACAAAAAAATGATAGGTGGGGCATGAATAATAGTAGTATATAATTGGTAAAAATGAACAATAAGAATGTAACATGTACAGGTTCTGTACATAGACTACGGTAGCTACGGGCGCGTGAACAAGTGCAACCTGTACCAATTGCCAAGCGGTGCGAGCCAAGTGTCGCCGCCGCTCGCGATGCAATGCGCGCTGGCGGAGATTGCGCCCTCACCGTTACTCGAGCCGCACGCGCAATGGACACGTGACGCCTCCGATTGCTTCCGACAATATATGAAGAAAGGACGCCTCATTGGCAAGGTTGGTTTTTTAATTTTCAAAAAATATCCAGCTTTAAGGGGGTCTTCCTATGTGACGGCCTGTTTTTTAGGGATATTTTAGGATTTTTTTTCTACGACCAGTAAATATTTAGAGCTTCAAGTTTTTTATCATTTATTAACACATATTTGGACAGTATAAATATAAAATTTCAGCTAAAAATATTCAGTCAAACTAGAGTTACAGCGCTCTGAACACCCCCGCCTCGAAAAAAAGAGCTCCCACTTCCTCCACGATTCCGGCTGATCGGCTTATCTGAAAAAAAAAAAAAAAACGGCGTTTTAATTTGTAGGCTTAAAAGCACGGAATGACCTATAATCAAATGAATATAAAAAAAATTGGATTTTTGATAGATATTTGAAATAAAAGTTGCAAATTAGGCGTTTTTTTTTTGTTTTTTGCTATAAAAAAATCGAAGTTTTGAAAATTTTCGATTGATAATAGTTCATTCCATGCGTTTACATATATTGAGTGTGCCCTGTAAATTTCAAGTAATTCGGTCCAGCCGTTTCTGAGATACAATGGAGGAAAGTTTGAAAAACACAGTTTTGAGAAAAACGCGTTTAAAGTTTCAAGTCCGTTAAAAACTATTAAAATATCAACTTACTCTCAATCGGCGATGCCTGGTCCATAGAGTATTCCTTCCTCTTCCTCGTGAAACTCTTTTAAAGCAGATTGTTCAGCTCTTGAGTCAATCCTGGCTTGTTTAACGACATCACTTACGCGCCGCTCAGAGCGTAAGATTCGCTTTTCATCCCGTTTCTCAACATACGCTTGGGCTTCACGACCAACAGGGCATCCCATAATCGACATAACTTTTAAAATACCTTGAAAACCTTCATTAAAGATAATAACTGCTAAGTAGCTAGCAATTTCAACAACTTTGGGACCAGAATGAAGATGTTTAGGAGCGAAAGTCCAAATCAAAGAATTCAAAGATTCGTTATTGTTTTGTGTCTCTGCTCCTAAACAACGAATTAATAATTCGTCTTTCGATAAATCTTCGAAAACCGGTTTGATAGCTTCTTGGACTTGCGGAATTAGAGGTGGTTTATCGTGATGAAATTGGTCCAGTTCATTATTAGCTTCAGCCTTACGCCATTTACACCAACTGTCTTCGCCTTCTGGACAAAATTGATGCTGAGGGTTTTCATCAGAAGAACATTTGTGATAGTACGTTGCCCAAACTTCCTTTCTCATATCTTCAAGCGAATCTGGATGGCGTCGAATTGCTAATCCGTAGAATTTTGTAATTTCTTGGATAACTTTATCAGTAAGTTTACCTGCTCCTTTTCCTCCTATTCCTTTATTGGTTTTATCCTTTTTAACAGCCCGAAGTCGTGTTCCCATCCTCTTTTCTACGTGACCCACACATTCTTTTTTTAACGGTACACAATAGGCCCGGTCTCTAACTGCCAACTCACCGCTCCGAACCGCTCTTTCTTTTACCTGCTGTATCTTTAAAACGACTTCGAATTTTCTAAAATCGCTTTACTACCGTATTCTAGACATGTTAACGGAGCAATTTATGAAAAAAAAAAAAAAACGATTTTTTCAACCCATCACATAGGAAGACCCCCTTAATTTACAGAATTTTATATTACGTATTCTGTCCATCTTATTATATATATTTATATCACGTCTTCTGGCGGTAAACGATTACCCAAATATACGCATTGCCAACCTATAAAAAAATTGTAGTATACCCTTTTGAAAAACTCCGTGCTGTAGTGAAAACCTCGGCAAGTAATTACATTCTATAATCTGAATGCGTCGATTTACTGAGCGGCTGAAGGTACATTCCTGACGGATACGACTTCAGTCTGATAGTACCGCTAGGGGTTCGAACTTCGGCAAGGGCCGTCGTGACTTCGATGACCGTTTGAATAGCGCAGGAAAAGGATTATAGGCCGGTGAATTATCATTAGCATAAAGTAATTACAAAGAGTACTACAAGTAACTTTCTTCTTATAGGTGTATTCTGTAACACACGGCGTGGTGTCCATCGAGCTGCTGTCCAATGGTGGTAAAACTAGCGTCAATCAAGAATTGTTGAAACGTGGTTACGCTATACCTTGTGAAGAAAGCTATGACTCTAAAGTAAGATACACTTATATTGTAATCTATATTTATATAATAATAATACAATGAGAGAGACTTTTTAGAAATTTGTTACAGACTTGCATTTTTTTTGTTATTCTATTTTATCATAGTTTATACTAGGTGTTACTGGCAACTTTGTATGCTTCTTTTAGATAATAAAAATAGTTCTTTTCCAATCTTGATTACGATTTTCATTACGATCCATAAATTAACGTTAACGTACAAATAATTAAATTAAACATGTCATTTTTTTCCATTATGTAACGTTAAAATGTTTAATGATAATATCTCTCGTTCAATTTATCTAACCACTTGGTTTGAAATGAATTAGAGAGGAACACTTTTGAACTTTAATTTGTTTATTTAATCAGCTAAATCACGACCTACGACTGACGGCGTCAGATCTACACATGACACAGAAGCGAGCCTACAACAAGGAGCAGGCTGAGATGGCAGTGTACCAACAGCGAGACTACGATCCGCCCAGCGCGAAAGACTGTATCTCCGATGTATGCCTCAAAGGACCGTATAGGTAAAGTTGTTCTTTAAATATGAGTCGAGGTGTAACAACACTATTAATTAAGTATTAGGGTATTGTACTGTCTTTAGATACTGAATGCGCAATCAATGAAGATTTATCTAAGTTGGATTGGTATGATTTATTTAAAGATAAATCGACTGAATCCTCTGTTGAGATAATTTATGAAATTGTTTACGGACTAATAAAAAAACACGTACCAATTAAAATTATAAAATCTACTCGTTTCCCGCCTTGGTTCTCTTCTTCTTTGAAGCATATATATAAAGATAAAACTCAAGCATGGATTAAATGGAAAAATATAAAAATAAGACTAATTATGAAAAATTTTCACTGTATAGAGAACGATTCAAAAAGGAATCACAAAAATGTTATTGTTCTTACATTGATAAAGTTGAAAGTAGTATAAAAGACAACATAAAGTTTTTTTGGACATTCGTTTCTAATAGGGATGATATTCCTGAGTCACTATATTATAATGATAAAATCACTGAAAAACCTGAAGAGGCTTGTAATTTATTTTCAGACTTTTTTCATTCTGTTTTTGAACCCTCATCCGTAACAGAAGATTATGATATAGACAATATTAACTCAAATATAAACAACAATAGTAGTAATGTGGTAATAACTAACATTACATTCAGTATCGATCAGGTACTTAAGGAACTTAAGCTGCTGGATATTTCTAAAGGTGCAGGTACTGATAATATTCCAGCCTACTTTCTAAAGTTAACTGCAGTGACATTATGTAAACCATTGCACTATCTATTTAATAACTGTCTACGTGACGGTGTATGTCCGATTATTTGGAAATCAGCACGTGTCGTACCAATACATAAAGGGGGTTGTAAAAAAAATATTGAAAACTATCGCCCAATCTCAATTTTACCAACGTTATCTAAAATACTTGAGAGACTCGTGCATAATGCTATTTATCCCATAATTCATGACAATATTATTCCTCAGCAGCACGGCTTTGTTGAACGTCGTTCTACTACTACAAACCTGGTAGTCTATGCCTCTTATCTATTTGAGACTTTGGACCAAAACAAACAAACAGACAGTGTATATATAGATTTCAGAAAGGCATTTGATACAATAGATCATAAATGCCTTCTAGAAAAAATTGCATTCAACGGTACACGAGGTTGTCTTTGGCGTTGGTTTAAATCCTACATCACAAACAGAACTCAAAAAGTTGTAATTAATGGGCATTAATCCGATTTAATGTCCATATGTTCTGGAGTACCTCAGGGGTCGATCCTTGGTCCTTTACTTTTTATAATGTTCATAAATGATGTCAATTCATGTTTTAAGTTTTGCAAAATTTTATTGTATGCTGATGACCTTAAAATATATCATGTAATTGATGGTCCCAATGATCATATACATTTTCAGGAGGATCTGAATCGTTTCAGCAGTTACTGTAAAACTAACAAGCTAACACTTAGTCTAACAAAATGTAAAAGTATCACTTTCTCCAGAAAGCGAAATATAAGCAAGTTCTCTTACACATTGTGTAATTCTGTCCTCAATAATGTGGAAATAATCAAAGACTTAGGTATTACTTTAGACACTAGGCTCGTACTTGATACACATATCGATAATATAATTAATAAAGCATTTAAAATGTATGGTTATGTTATGAGAACCTGTGTTAATTTTAAAAGCCCTTCTACTTACTTATATTTATACAAAAGTCTTATTCGCTCTCAATTAGAATATGCCGTAACTGTTTGGAACCCTTTTTACAATATATATTCGGATAGAATTGAAATGGTACAGAAAAAATTTCTACGCCGATTACAATATAAGTTTTACCATAGCCATCTTTCTTATGACAGACTTTTGAAGAAATTTGATTTATTAAATCTAACATCGCGACGCACACAACTTGAGATTATGTTTTTATATGATATAGTCCAAAATAAATATGATTGCACCTCTTTGACAAACCAGATAAGTTACCGAGTTCCATCGCGAGCACAAATGAGAACGTCAAGAAAACAGGAATTGTTCGCTGTTAACAGATGTCGTACAAACTCTGGTACTCGGTCACCAATTAATAGAATTGTTAAAGCATATAATGATAAGTTCTCTAATATAGATATATTTGCTACTAGACCATCATTATTCAAAAAGATGGTTGGTCAGAATTTGTCACATACCCACTTAACTTAATAGATGTTAATTTTTATTCTTAGTAATTCCTTTTTTTTTTATTTATTACTATTATTTTATTTTATTTCATTTTACGCTTTCTTATATTAATAGATAAGTTGCATTTTGAGTCAATATTTGTAATTTTGTATAAAATTCACCACTACTCTAGACAAATTTGCGTGATTATATAATTATTGTCTTAAGTAAACTGTGATTAACGTCGTTGGTGATACATTTATCTTTCATCTCATCACATATTGTATGTATATTTAATATTGTATTACTGTTTGTTAGTCCTAAATAAATAAATAAAAAAAAAAGAATGAAAGTTGCTTTGGATTTTGTAACGCGTAATTTTGTCGCTGTAAACCTATGTTTATTTTATAGTACATACGTACAAATTACAGTACAAAACGCGTGTGTCGTATTGGGAAATATATTAAAAATATATGTAAATATGAAGGATGTTTGTATAATTCTAGAATATTTTCCATTCATTATAGATAATCGGGTAAAAATAAATAACATACGTCGATAGGCATATACGACTCGTATTTTATTATATACTGTCTGTTGGATTTACGAGTCGCCCGCCTGAATTCAGAAACAGGTACCCTATGAGTTACTCCAAAAAAATTTATTGATTTGTATACCAAATTTCAGTCTGTCTGTTTTTGCGTGAAGATAAACAAGCGTCCATCTAAATTTTTATTTTGTTTAGTCTGCGGTAGCAATGCGCCGACTGAAATGTAGAGAGTATATTATAAAGAGTAAAAGAATATATTATAAAGAGAGATAGCGGATTTGAGAAATACTACTTATTCTTAATTTGACCACAGAGTTTTGCAATAAATAAATTAGTATATATGCATGTAGGTGTGAAATACGTGATAGAGTTTATAAAGTATTTTTTATACAAAATGTTTAAAAAAAATGTTAGCATTTTGCATTCTACTATATAAACTATAAGTGAGCGAAATTTTATGCGCGTATGTGCGTCCAATTTTTGTAACATGTGGTACAAAATTTTGGATACACGTATTAAGATATAAATATTGTGTTAATGAATACATATATAACTCACAAAGTTATAGCCATTCGGTCAAGGTGGTCTTACTAATTTTAATTAACTTTATTATTTGTGACAGTCCTCTGGAGACAACGGTACACAACCTGATGTACGGCAGCCAGGAGAAACAAGTGCACATTGAATGGAACTCAATAAATTCCGTGCTTCTCGACACAGACCCGCAAGAGGTCTACGAAAGGTACACATATAAATAAACTTTTTTTTAACCTATCATTCGTTATGTACTAAGGATTCAATGTTAAGTTCTTATTTAAAGATTCCGTAACGCGACATCGCCCTGTTATAATTGTTAATAAAATCTCTTAATTTGTTTAATCTCTTTATGGCATTAATATAGAATGGTTTATATTAAATTTGCTAAGTTTTAGAAGGATTTTACAACTATACGAATGAATAATGTTTCTAGCTTATCACGTTATACTCTATGCTATTTCTATTTATAGTCGACGGTTGTCGACATCATTAAATTATATTTTAACATTTATTTACGAGTATATTTGTTTTTTTATATGTACTTATAATCAGAACCTTTCCAAGTCGGTTATAATGTTATAATGCTTTATTGTGCACCAAATAACTTTCACATTTGTGTACATCACTGTACCAACTTAATAAAGGTATAATAGTGTTAAATCATGATATTGTAAAATTCCTATTAGTATAAAATATTTTTTTATTCAGATTGGTGGTTGCTGCGGTGGTAGGACAGAGTCAATCGAGCAGTTCACTCACTCTCCGTCACACCACGCTGATGCCCAACATTCCTGGCCTGCCCGCCATCATCTCACTGCTTTTCTGTCCAGTGTAAGTATTATGGCATCTTTTGATTATTATTATTTTATTGCACTTATAAAATTGTACTATTTGGGGAGCTTAATACCACATGGCATTCTCTACCAGCTAACCATTAGGTAAGAACAAAAAGCGGTTGGTGGACAGTGGTGCGAAAGGACAAACCTATAATTATAATGAGCTTGAAAATTATTGAAAACTTGAGTATTACAATGTCCTTATAGTAAGTGTACGATAAAACTATTTGATTCCGAGTTATTCAACGAGGACACTACAAACTTTCTGAATTAGTAATATAAACATGTTTATATGTTCTTGTATGTCTTCTATATCTATAAATTATCTCATATATGTATAAGATAATTTATCTAGATCCAAGTATAACCTACGACAACATCTCGGGTTATATCTACCGCAATGCAGGTTCTCAATCTACGTTCCAGCTTAAAGATTAAGATTTGGCATTTAATTTAAAGTGTAAGGGCGGCACGACACATTAGTCCTTAGAAATTATATTTGTGATATATGTCGGGATGTGTATCTAAGGTCAACGCGAAATATACTGCTTTCTTATCAACGGGTCTATGTTCTGGAGTGTAATTTCAGTATCTATTTCTATCCAAACTATTTTGACTGTTCTTTCAATCAAGACTAAACTGCATAAATTGATGAAATTAATAGGTAGGTAATGATATCAAGGCTATACAATTGCGCGAATCATTGCAATCCAATGACATTGGATTAGAATTAGTTATTGACCGGCAGGTAGATGGTTAAATTGCAATTCCATAAAGATATAAAAAAGAATGGGACAGGATAATTAACTGCTTTTACAACGACACATTTTACACGCACGCACGCATTTTTGCACGATTACCGTGCCAGAGTTAGCGCGGGAAAGCCAACGCGCGCAACGTGTATTTGCGCGTAGGATTCCTGGCATTTGACTTTATAATATTATATGTTTCATTAATAGATTTTATTTCTAGAAACATATTTAAGATTTATAAATTATCAATAACTCTATTTTACGTCATGGTCAGTCTTCCGACATTTTGCAATGATAATTAATTACTTTAAAAAGGCGCTAAAGCATGCACGATTTTAAGAATGCGCGAGCTGACGGCGCTTGTGGTCTTCTCGTTCTTGTATACAAACATTTACATAGACATTTTTTTCCTGCGTGTTTCACTCGTGAAAGAGCGTACGTTTTCGAACGTACGTTACGAAGGAAACTATTAGGATTTTCTTTACTTAAACTTAATATAGATATAGAAGATTCATGTTGTTGCTGTAGGGCGGAGCTGCGTCGCGACGTCGGTGGCAGTCGGTACGTGAGCGTACTGTGTGGACTTGGCAGTACGGCTAACGCTGTACCATACTTCCCGGAGCATGACCTGCTCGTCTCCATCGACGCGGACCTGGCTGTTGAGGATATCGGCCTGGTGACGTATAATGATTTTTAATCACGGGAGGGGGTTGTTAGTAATGTGTACTAACAACCCCATTGTTGGCAATGTAACATGGAAAGTTGACCTCGGAGGATCGTGGTACATTGCCATTAGCCAAGATGAACTAACTGACCTGACTTCATGCTCATTTTATCCTTCTCAACCGGTGACTCGTAAACCTTAACGCACGTGCATCATTCCATTATTATCACTCATAAAAAAGTTGGATAAAACAGGGAGGACTTGTTAGTGTATTAAAAGTCCCATTTCATCTATACATATAAATAAAATTGGAGTGTCTGTTTGTAATATTGAAATAACTGGTTTTTACTACATGCTTATGAAATATTAATAATATGAAATGAATGCGAATGAAATATAAATATTAATAATAATAATTTTTGTCTGTCTATCTGTCGGTCTGTTTGTTCCGGCTAATCTCTGAAATGGCTGGACCGATTTTGACGGGACTTTTTTTGACAGGTAGCTGATGTAGTAAGGAGTAACTTAGGCTACTTTTATTTTAGAAACATTCTTTTATTTTAGTAAAATAAAGTTAAATTCCACGCGGACGAAGTCACGGGAACAGCTAGTTAGAGAATATTTCTGAACCATACTCAGTACAATAAGGGCATATTCATTAATATAAATAGGTATTCGTATACTGCGGAGTTGGAACTCGCGACAGTCGAAAGGTTACTCAGTGGTCCTCCTCTCGATAGATTTTTATTTTTATAGATATAGGTTTATTATATCAGATTGAGGACCACCAAATAGGGTACATTGATAGCAAGGGTACACTGTTACATATGCGTAGGTGTTTATAGTATTATTGAATTCGACGACCTCGATGGTCTAGCGGTTTAGCATGCCGCCTTACTTCCGATGGTCGCGGGTTCGATCGAACCAGCGACCATCGGAAGCATCTCAGGGCACAAACATAAAAATATATCTATATTTGTATTAGTTATCTAGTACCCATAACACAAGCTTTAGCTAGCTTAACTTGGGTCTAGATGGCACTGTGTTAGTTCTCATAAGATTATTATAATTATTGGTGTTTTGCGGGTGCGAAATAGAACTGTTTAATGTAAATTTATATTAAAAACCCACAAGATAACTAGGGTAACTATAGGACGTAATCGAAGCCTAATACCAGCAACAGTTGGAATAAACGGAAAGTGAAATTAAAAATGTACATAAATGATATGTGTGAAAACAGAACTTAGAATATAGATGCCAATTATATTAATTTAGGCCACATCGCCTTTGATATATGAAGTAATATGGTTATCCTGTAAACAGAACTCTAAAATGAACTCTCTGCGAGTGCATAACGGTATTGATTACAATGTGAATATTAATTAATCAAAATAAATTGATATAAATGTACTATACATTTGTATCAATTTATTTTGATTAAGAAGACGTAAATGCAAAATTTGTTGCGATTATTATTTAATTTGCAAACAGTGTCATACAAATGAATAAGCTATTTCTTTGATTGGGAATAATTGTGACAAGTCACGTAGTACTCAAGTATCATCATATGAATAATGTTTCAACATAATGGGAGAGTTTTTTTTTCCGAACTATTAAACACCTTGTGGAGACAAGTATTACGTCAAAGCGTGAGCACAGACTACACAACTTCAGAACGTTTTGATCTGATATTTGCCATAAGTGCTGACGTTAGGCATTAGCGTTGACACTGATAATATCTTCGATATATATGATGGCTTAATCAATTTTGATGAAATTTAAGTGTACTCGGGAGGTTGGATAAGAGTTTATTATCTTTTTATATCCCGAAGTAATAAGGGAGATCTACCGAAATTTATCTACTTCTATCTACTATCTATCAATTACTATATTTTATAATATTGGTATTTTTAATATGGCAAATAAACAATTGTTTTAGTTATAAATGTAAAAATTTGTATAGTTATTACTTAATCGTGCTTAGACTGGATGGATTCATACGAAATTTTGGTACATAGATTAACACAAAGGATATTTATCCGAATTTACAATTCAAAGTTTATCATAGAGTGACTGCAAACAGCGCGTATATTTGACATTATTTTACCGTATATGATTGCAATTACACTTCGACATATGTGATGGCACGGGCCCACGTAGTAGCAATGGACCTTTCTATAATGTTTTTTTTGTCTGACCACAGATAAACCACGTGCGTCATCTCATGGACTACATGATGTACTGCGCAGAAGGGCAGGACACGCCCACCGCCGACGACGAGTTCCGACCACAAGTGCCCGCCGTCATAAGGAAAGATATCATGAAGTAGGTATTTTTGTACTTGGCACCTACATATAAAATATCGTGACTTAGTGGTTTCTATCCAGTGTTACGAAAAATTATATTACGGAAGATTATATTCGTTTAGGTCAACACTAAATACCTGACGTGTGTTAATTTATATTTGTCGCTGCAGTCCACTGCATGCGACAACTCAGTCATATGCCACATTTATCTGTAAACGCAGATATATCTTTATTGATGTAGGTATATTACAGACTTTTATGATATGTCGAAATCTACCGTCAGTTCGGAATGCCATCGATCTCTATTCTTTTCAAATGGTTTTTGTAAAAATGTATAAGCCATTTTTACAAAAATACAGTTTTATTTAAAAAAAAATAGTGAGAATAGAGAATATTCGTTCAAATATGCCGCTATTGCCGCCATAGAGTAATGAAAACAACCATACCAAACTAAATTATTCAGAGAGAGCGGTAGGCTCGTCACCTGACACGTTAGCTTCAAATATACTTACCGAAATGTGGGCATGTAAAATATTGTGTTCACGTAGCCGACTATTGACAATGTATTTATTCGTATGATATAAAAGTATAAATATTAAAAATGCAAAATTTAAGTAATATATATCTAATATAATAGAATGCCCTCTAAATATAAATATATGGTAGTAAAATTACAGGGCATGGCATACCATCGTAGTCCTATGGTGAGCTGTTAACTAACTGTTTGCCGTATCAGTTACATTGAGAAAACAGTATTACAAAGTTTCAAAAAATGTAATTGTTCTTGCTCCATGCGCCAATTCGTATTGATAAACCAATTATATCTTGGCAAATCAAAACACCTGTTCACACTTAGCCCGATTGAATGGAAAATTTGATGGTACATGTAAACACTCATGTTTGTGTTGCCGAATTTTGTTTATATCCGCAAAAATCACCTTGGCACGATTTCAACGAAATGAGTGGTAAAATATTTTTGTTTTTAAATATTGATAAATTCAGACACTAATGTGTAAATTGAAATAATTTGTAAACAATGAGGCCATGGGCCATGACGGTCTAGTGGTTTACTATACAGACGTAAGTATTGAATATTGAGACCGATAAACCAATGTAATCCAAGCGATGGCGGTACATGAAAGTACCGACATCGCCCTTACCTGCATAATGATTATTTTTCTTATCAAATCGGTGGATCGATGAGGCGCGACGCAGTTAGAAATGCACTATATGGATGAAACACTTCTTATGATGGAATGGAGGATAATGGGATGGTGCACTCACCTGCGCTAATGGTACGTTGGCAGGGCACCAGTGAAGGATGATAAGATGAGCAAGAGGTCAGGCCAGTTCGCCCATCGTTGTAAATTCATCGTGAATTTATCACGATGGTTTTCAGGGGGAACCACGTGGAGATCAATCTGACATGGTTCATTGCTAGCAATGGAGATATTATTAACAATCCCCTTCCCCTCAAGATCAAACACTTAATGATGAATTTTAATTTGTCGCAGCCTCCTATTAAAACGTCGTAAGCACCGTGAACCTCAGACGGTGGAGAATGCGTGGGAATGGAAGTCGGTCCCTGAAGATGAACTGCTCGAGATATCCGTGCCGGACATGGTGGAGCGCGCTGAAGTGTTCCCGCTCCACACGCCGCAGGAACTGCATCCGCTGTCCATGGATCAGCTACTCGCCCTCAAGCGAGACAATGATCAGCTCAAACTCCTCGTAAGCAGGTTAGTTAATATGTCTTGTAATCGTGATAATTCTTATAGATTAGAATCGAATAGAAATTTTTTATTCAAATAAACGTACATTAAGCAGTTTTGTATAGTTATACTTATTTTATTTTAATCTACCGCCCATTCGGAACGCTGTCTCATCACAAGCAGGACGAGCAAGAATCTTGCGTCTTGCTCTTTTATAAATAAATGTTGTAACTTTACATTTTTGAGTTGAAATATAGGAATACAAACTACCAACTAGCACTAATTCATTACAGTTAAAATATGAACTACATAAGAGTATGGAACTACATAATATGGAAGGTACTATCAGATTATGAATATAGCTTTAAAGGATAAGAGGCATAAAATTTATATTGCCAAAATTAGTGGTATCACGTGTGTCATATGATAACGTGATGTCCGTTGTGATGTCCTCAAGCTTGTTTGTTATTCCATTATATAAAAGACATATAAATGGCTTTTATATAATGGAGTAACAAACAATAATATAATGGAAAAAATATAATGGAATAACATATATAAATAATATAATGGAATAACAAAAGCCATTTATATAAAAAATAACACCCTTCAAGGGTGCTATTTTTTTATATAAATGGCTTTCCCATTCCTAAGGACTACGCTATATTTTCATATCCAGTAATATTCCGCCATATTTTCAATCTGTTTGTTACTCGCAAAACAACTTTTGTGTATAAGTTATATACACAAAAGTTGTTTTGCGACGATTTCTACGGTTTCTTCAGCCAATGTTAGTCATGATAATTGTTATACAATTGATAATGAAAACCAGGATCTTATTTAATTTAAGTAACTTGACATGTACAATACTTAATAAGTCGAAGCGTTTTTAAAAATACATTCGTCTTCAATAAAGTGTTTATTTCATTAGGCCGTCTTTTTATATATTTGTTACATTTGAAAAGGTTTTTTCAAATGATAACGTTTTCCAATCCGGGCTGATTGTTTGCCATTACAACTACATAAAAAACTGTTAATAGCGGTGGCAATTTAGCGCGGTAAAGCCAGCGTGTGCAATCATGATTGATGTGTTTGTTGACTTTTTCGCGCGTTTTTGTGCAATTCCTTTAATTTCACTTTATTTTATAATTGTATTTTTAATTTCTCATATTTTATAAATTCTTAATAATTGTATACTTATGTTATTTCTCTATAGTCACATATCAGCCGTTTTGCAATGAATAATTAATTATTTAAAAAAAACGCACACGAATGTCGATCGCGGGAATGCGCGAGCTGTCGTTATCGTCTATCCTTTATCTTAGTCTACATTCACACACACATTGTTTTCTGCGTATAAGTCTATTTGCGCGTGAAAGAGCGTAAGTGTAAAAGCTGATATTATATTATATGAATGTTGTATTCCTTCCAGAACATCGATCTCGTCGAGTACGGAGCTATCGTGCAAGCTATGTGGAACAACGACGATGCCCACACACGCGATGCGTATACATCTCTACTCGAATGCACACAAGGAGAAGGAAGAGGATTTCCACATTTTCCAGTCTTAGATCCTATTTTTTTTAAATTATCTAGTTGATTCTATGCCACGTGTAAAATTACTAGTTGTTATAAGTAAATGTCGTAAGTTACATTTAAAAGAGTATTTATTACTCTTAGTTAAGTAACTTAAAAAGCCGTTATTTCGTATTACTAGTAGTATTAGTAATAAAATACTAAACTTGTTTTTAGAACTCCATTAGGTTATTAAGGTATTGTTTCTCATAAAACTAAATAAAAAACGATTTTTGACGAATCTCTAAGTATCGTATAAGATAAATATCGTTTGATACATGTTAATTATAAGTTATTTTTCAAATGTATGTTCTAAATATTGTGATATCGTATTTTAGTTATTACGTTCTAAGTCGTATTTAAATACCTACTGTACAGTTTTGTTTTCTATTCGGCCCCATGTGAATGACGCAAATGAACCGTTCTGTGTACAAGTAGAGGATAATGAGTACTGTAAAAATGATTATATTTTGGTTATGAATAAAGAAACAACCGTACATTTGTTTATTATTAACACATCGTTGATTATATTTTTACTTAAATTGTTGTTATCAGTTAGTTGCAATAAAGACTGACCTTTAATTCCTAAAATTGAGTATTACGTGTTTTATTTATAACGAAACTATCTTTTGCCCTCGATTTTGTTTTATTTTTTAGTTAAAATATCCAATGCCCATTGTTTCCTTCCTAATCTGTCTTCATGTATATCTCTTCAATATCTGTTCCGCGGGGGGATGGAGATTGTTAGTAATGAGGGCGTACCCCATTGTTGACCTCCTCGCGGTTGCCTTTGGAAATCATCGTGGTAAATTGTCATTTACCAAGATGAGCTAACTGACCTGACCTCATGCTCATATTATCATCCTCCACTAGTATACTCCGCCAGCGTAGACAGTTACACCATTCCATTATTATCCATAAAAAAAATGTTTTGCTGTTTCGTCGTCAAATGGTAACAAACACATATTTCGATCTCTTATTGTATTAATTTACTAATAAAGACTATAACAGAATAACAGACAGGGTTGACTCACTGCCTCCTCTGAGTTATAGACCGTTTTGTCTCGTTTATTACTTATAAATTTTATTATTATATAAGCAGCAATTGTATTAGTTTTTGAGACAAATAAATAACATTATTATTATCATTTAATTTCATTTAAAACGCTCAAGTTTTAAATACAAGGAAAATAAATGTATATGGTTGTAGTGTTATAGAAAGATTTTCTAATAACATTTTGTTGTATTATATATGTACATATTACATATTGTTGTTTTATTGCAGTGTTGGCAGTGCGTAATAGATAATTTATATTGTTTATTAATTTGATTGATTTCAATCAAAGTTAAATTAATGATGATCAAAAAATAAACGTAATTATTATTAGGAACTAGCTTTAATGATAGTCATTAATTGATTTGATAATATGAAATGAAGCGGTAGAGTTTGTATAAAGTCAACCTCAATCCAATTTGTGCATAGTTAATCAAATAACATGACGACCTAGGTGGATTAGCGGTGTAGCACACTGTTTTACGTCCGATGGTCGCGGATTCGATTCCTCGCACGGTCGGTGTAAACTTTAGTATTCATGAAAAAAACTATATATATATATCTATCTGTATTTATAATAATTGTCTAGTAACCCTTACAGCTGCTTGGTTTGGAACTAGATGGCGCTGTGGGAATTCTGAAATTATAATTACGATTATATATATATCTATAATTATATTTTATATAAATTTTAATCGTTAATCAGATTAACTTTACAACAGCAGGTTATAAAGTTAATCTGATTAACGATTAAAATTTATATATATAGGTCTAGCCTATGATCATAACAATATGGATAGTAATATAATTATACTGCACGCAGTTATTACATATGTATATTTACATGTGCAATAGTAAATATTTAAGAAATATGCATAAATCCAGACAAAATAAATTATCAATTTGTAACACATTTACTTTTGTGTCACAACTGTCTTGATTACATTTAATTTCGTACAGGCTATACTATAAGTATATAATATTATCTTATTTGTGCTGTAATCTATAAGAAGAATAGCTAGATTCCTATTTGAAAGTGAAAGTGACTCCTATTTAGAAATGTTGTACAAACCGCTAATCAATAAGTAGTAAAACTGCTTTACTGGGTTACGCGTATGGAAGCTAATACAGTGGACCCGCGGTAATCCGGCCCCCCTTGTAATCCGACATTGTCTATTATTTGTTATTGAATATTACTTTGACAATATACTTCAGAGTGCATATACATACATACATATATAACATAGATTCTTATCACTGGATCTGTAATTTGTCGGATTACAAGATACTCTTTTGTAAAAAATTCCGGACTATAAGCAGAGGACCCTTAAGCAGCACTCTATAATCCGACAAATACGATGGTCCGACACTGCCCTGCAAAACGTTTGTCGGATAACCGGGGGTCCACTGTATTTAGATGTGAAATATAATACGAGGTGGCGAAACCAGGTGAGTAAGTAATAAGTCGCCAAGATCTTGTTTAAACAAGAGTTAAATCACGCGAATAACTCAAAACAAATTGTTTAAACAGTAAAATTCATACTTTTAGTTATCATCAATTTTATTTACCTGCAGTCTAAACAATTCCATACACCATAATAGTCTGACTGCAAATATAATTAGAGCTCTTTATTGAAGCAAACCCGTTGGACAAGTTTTCAAGATATGTAAGTAGGTACGTCCGTCATCAGAAAATTAGTTATTGCAGGGAATTCTGTAGTTACTGTATAACGTAGGCTCATTATATCAGCTGGTAGAAATAAGGTGCCATTTGAATCTTTTAAGGCAGGTGTCTACTGGTAAATATACGGTACATCTTTCATCTACAAACCAAATATTACATTATATTGCATTTGTGTATTTATATTTCAATACTTTAGATAATGTTGTGGTTGTTACATTACTACTTTTAATAAATAGTCTGCATTTAAGCAATTTGTGAAGTGGTTACTTTTTTATTTTTACAAGTAGGTATAGTCATTTCATACGTAGGTACCTACAAGTGTGTGATTGTGCACTTTAAAGTTGCAATGTTTACTTTCTGATTTTATATAGCTCTGATTTAAGACTTACCTTATGACCTCCTGCTCTTCTATTTAATACTACTAATTTGTGACAGGTACTCGGGTGGGAATCGGATACGTCGTTAAAATTTGTATCGTTTCATATTGTGTGCCAGCGACCCAACCAGCCATCAATTTGTCGAAATGTGGCAAACGCGGGATGATTTGAATCAAGTATTGCAGTAAGTAAAAATTTTTACTTTTTTGTTGTAAATTCAATTCTAATATAGTAATATATAATATAAAAAGGCTTGATTTTACTGAATAGACTTTTTTATTAATACTGTAAATGTGATAGCGTGTTGTTCGTTTGTGCATTCAATGAATATTCATATACTTAATTTGGTATTCAGATATTATTTGGGATAGATTACATGGACATGGTCTATTTTTTAACCGAGCCAATAAAGTATTCCAAGTCATGCGGATAAAGTATGATAAATATTTTGAACTATTTTGTACTCGGAGTAAAAAAATTATACAAGAAATTGTATCGTGTGGATACCATGAGTACTTTGCGCATGTTTAGTACAATTATTTCTGACTTTTTAAAATATTTTGTTTGTTATAGAGAGATACTGTGTGTACCTATTACTAGTATTATTATTAGTAGAATGTATTTTTTGTGCTCGTATAAAATTTGGTATCTAGAGCGTATTTATTTATAGTGGAGTGTAATGATATGGTGCACTCCGTTATATTTATTAAATTCGGGCTATCCAACACTAAAAGAATATTCAATTCGATTTTAATTTTCTTCATGTAGATCCAATGTAAGTGTAATGAAGTATTAATAATAGTAGTAAAAAATATAAATAAAATACTACGTATGATATTGCAGGTTTTATGGAACGGTTGTTTTTCCTATTTGCGCACGAAAACTCAACAATGTAATAAAAACAAATGACAAATGGTTATGGCAACTATTTATTTCACTGAATTATCACTCATTTACTCTTGAAAAGTTATATTTTTCAGAAAAATGTAACCACTGACTGAATTTTCGGGGAATCCCCTATTATGATAATACATACGCCTGAAGGAAACTTGAGAAATCGCCGAGTCCCTAATACAGTACCTATTTAATAAATAATAATAATTTATTATAAACTAGTAATATTGAAGAATATGTTAGACATAATACCGATATAATTTGCAAGGGAATATGTAGGAATGTAAAGGGAATAACCAGCGCTATTTTAATTCCTTTTTTCAATTGAGCAATATGTTGGCAGCTCTGAGCAGTTCTTGTCATGGGTATTTGATTATCCTGAGTGTACAGGGTCTCCATATTAAAATGTCCTTGCCTTTTTTGATGGTGTTAGTGTTAAAGATTATTCTATGATTTATCTGCGATTCACATTCACCAAGGAAAATCGTGAATCATTTAGAACCATTAGGCAGAATTTTTTTAAATGGATTATAATGGTATTGTGCATCCGTAAGCGCTAAAAACGCTGGCAGGGGACCAGGATGATAGAATGAGCTTAAGGTTAGATCAGTTGTCCCATCGTGACAGTAATAATAAATGATAAGAAGAAATATCTTTTGTAGACGTTTTAGTATAGCAGAGCGCAGTATAGTAGTAGTGTAGTAGTGTATATATAATAAAACAAATGTAGGCATAGAAAGAATACTCATATTTTAAATACGAATAAACGAATATACTACAAAACTGCCAGTGATTCTCAATATAGGTATTTTGAGAATCACTAGCATTACTTATCAGTCACAACTTCACCAGGAATTTATCGCGATGATACCAAGAGTGCACCGCGTGGATGTTAACCTGATGCCTTACGTCGCTCGATCGCTAACACTGCTTTATTGTTAGAGATGGAGACATTGGTCCACATTACTAACAATCCCTTTCCTCCTATTTGGTTATCGATTCACTCAACCCGCTTTGTGTGCAAAAATAATAAAAAAAATTGTATTGTATACTTAATATCAATTAATAGTATTACGCCAACAAACGAAACAAGAAAACCCTCCTATTTAACCTTCGAAGTGTACATGTATCCGATGGTAATAGATAGGAAAAAACATACTCTGAGGACAAATGTGGACATATATAACAACATATATGGCCTCTGTAAACGAGAGGCTAAAATACCTCTCGTTTACAGAGGCCATATATGTTTATAACTACCAAATACCATTACTTATTACTAAGTAATAGGATTCTAAACAATCTTACAACCATGGTATAAACTGAGCATACAGCAGCCCATGGATGCATCTCAGTCACCTACCCTTGTTCACATATGGTCCTTATGTTGTTACTGCTAGTATATAAGTGTTATTAGCAGAAAACTTTGACGTCTTGCAAATATAATTCTAAACATGTCCAGCGTCAAATGCAGTTAACTAATTATATCAACATATCAATTTAATATTCTCATTTTCTGATGATGTTTAATCAGCAGACGAAGTGTCTGTAAGTTACTAGTAGATAAAATAAGTTCGACGCCACTCCTTATTCATTGTTTAACAAAATGTTTAAAAGTAAACCGTTCATAATAATGCCAGTAAGATACTTTTGGAATAAATGTTGGCGGTGAGTGTTTCAAACATATAGATACTAGTAAATTAATATGTAGTAAAATAATAAAATTATGTATAATATTATTTAACATAGCATGTTTTCAAGTACCTATCGATGTTTTAACTCCATGGTTATAGAGGTCAATATATTATCTTTCGTTTGATTATGGTGAATACTTATTAGTGCTACGATATCTTTGAAGAACTAAATATAAAAAATGCTTGTAATATAACGTGCGTTGAAAGTACCATAAAATCTTAGTTATAAGTATAAAATACGTGATTAAATACCTATCAATTTGTTGAAATTTATTCATTTAAGATCACTTTTGATCATTGCCTTTCCAAACTGATATGGTCCTCATGATGCCACCCACAACGTCGATTCCCTTCAATATATGTAGGGTCGTCTCTCTATCAAGTAGGTCACCACTTGATAACCTTTTTCTCCCATCAGTTGTTGGTTTATGCTATGTGTTTAGCCCCTTCTCACTATACCAAATTGCTTGAATAATACCTATCTGTTAATATGGTTCTTCTATGGGTCTTCTTAAACAATCTACACATGACATACAAAATCAGGGGCAACAAAGAAACCATAGTTGGGGAGCTCTCTATGTCGCCTCGTGTGTAGTGAAATCAGGGTTGATTTCTCATCGCATGCCGAATCGTTATTCTCTCACCACAACTGTTCCATTGTAGTATCAGATTTTAGTGTCGTGTGTAGACTATTTTATTTGTGATTCTGTCACGTAGAGAAACATGAGCATTGGCCAACCAGAGAAACTTAACAAATTCCGTTGTTCTTTTAGAAACAACAGTGTTTAATTTATGAAAACGTATCAAATATATTGATGTAATTACAATGTACTTATTCATATAGTGTAATTGCAATGTACTTATTCATATCCATGATTCCATCCGTTTGATTTTGCGTATTTCAAAATTATATTTGGGGATTATTTTTAATCTTTGGAAATATGAAAGTTATTTACATTATTATGCATTAAGCTATAGGTATTGTTCTTGTTCATGAAGGTATGTATTACTAACCCACGCCATTACCTATATGCAATTAATAAAGTGATCTATTTATGTCCGACCAGTTTTATAAACACAGCATACTGTATTTGCTGTTACCCTTTATTATAAATCCTATTTAGGGAGCTGACTCTCAGCTTTTCAACCTTTTTAATTTATTTTCAAATATTCGAAATAATTTTATGTATGCATGTTACCAGAATAGAAATACAAGGGTAACAAGCATGCAATCTTGACGTGCATAAGCACTTTAAAATATTCGATTTTTTACTGATATTACAGGATAACGACGGAGATATTTTAGTCCATAGAAATAAAGTTGCCACGGGCATCAAAATGTATTTTATTATGATTCCTGTCGTATAGACATGGACCGTGGTTACTATTTTCTATCAGGCCAGTCCTGCCAGTCAAATATGTACCTACTGGTAAAAGTAAAGAATTTATTTCGATATAACAGTATTGATATTACTATCAGGCCGGGAACTCAATTAATTAATCTTACGTAATTTTAATTACAATTAAGTAATTACAAATCGTTATATTTGATTAGAATCACGATTATGTGACTGGATCACACTATAACAACGAGTTAATAAAATGGTTGTTTTGTTCATAATATCCCCGGGTTATCAGGGTGTCACACGTATGATGTCTCAAGTTGAACAACAACTGATAGTCTTTAATGGTCATTTGACAGGACCACTTCTCAGTTTTGTACAGATTACTGCACCATGGTGGCACGACCGATTGAGGGGACTCAGATTGCAAGGTACCTCGATACCGACATTCGATAGAAAATTATCAACAAATTCAATAAATAATCTTCAAATAAATCATATAAATGAAATGTAACATAAATTTATTTACAAACTTTACTTTCATTAATCTATTTTATTGTTTATTTTTTTATTTGTTTTGCCTAAGTATACCTGACTGTAATAAATGTGTGTCTCCAGGTAGGAGATGTAAAAAACTATTTGTCTACCTACTAATAATGTATCTACTACATATTCAACTATATTTTTTATATTACTGATATCTGTTAGCAAAGATTACCGTAGCCAATTGTAGGTTTACAATTGATATGAAAGATAAAATGATTGTAGAAAACTATTGTTAATTACATTAAGAAGGACAGCTTTCAAAATGCTTTCAAAAGATCAGAAAACAATATTTGTTGGAATTTTAAAATTGCCTGTCGATTGATTTGTACTAGGACATATCGCGAAGCCGTTGTCCTCTTTTCTACGTATAGCAAACTATTGTTATTTGTATATTTCTTTTTTGTATATCTTTTTATTATATATCATAACAAGTAAAACAAGTGTCAGACACTTGTTTTACTTGTTATGTGATCGTTTTTTTCGTTTCGTTTCAAACTTAACAAATTAGTTATTATTCGCAGCTTCAAACACAAAATTCCGTATACTGTCTTTAGTACCAAGAGATGGTTACACACCCAAAATTTTACGTGCATAACCACGAACAACTCTTGAATGCCAAAGGACTACTACTACTTGCAACGACTACTCATTGTCATAAAAACCTACTAAAATATATAATAGGTAGGCCTATTATATATTTTAGTTAGGCCTATTATATGTTTTAGTTGGGTTTTGCCTGTTGTCACAAAACCCTTTTTGTGTGAGTAGGTACGAAAATTTCAATATTTTACAAAATCGTCCATGGCGATCTATCTTTCTCACTTTGCATCATCTTTTTACTTTTAAATACGTTAGGAGTGGAATTGAAAAAGTTTTGGTATTCGCGGATCTTCCATTTATAGTCTAAGAGCCATAGTATAAAAAATATTACTGTTAATATGTATATAATCTTTAACATATATTGGACAGATCTATACAAGATGATCTGAAACAGCAAGTCGCAGAGCTGCGTTCTCGCAGCGCTGGCTTTTCGCCCAAGTTGGCCATCGTGCAAGTGGGCGGCCGAGAGGATTCCAACGTATATATTAGAATGAAGCTGAAAGCCGCTGAAAATATCGGGATAAGTGCTGAGCATGTGCGTTTTTCAAGAGACATCACAGAATTTGAGGTTTGTATCTATAATTTAATTCTAAATAGTAGGTATACCTAACTTTTCCGCTTACTTCTTAAATAAATTCCGCACTATCATTGCGAGAATTTATTCCAACAAGTTTGTAGGTAATAAATGCATATGAAATAATAATCATAGCAAATAGGAAAACCTCTCGATTCTAAGAAATATGTCGGTAATATCTCATTTATAAACATAATATTTATTATTCTGTATTGGTGTTAATAAACCGTTTTATTAAGAGGTATGTTTATAAACATTTTAAATTCGTCGATATTATACATTAAGTCTGGTTAGCACTGCTCATATGTGGGAATGATACATTGAGTACGAAAGTAAATATAGATGTACTCAAAGAGTTTAGATAAATAAACAAACCATTAATATAATTTTAAGGGAATTGATTTGGAAATGCTAAGGAAGGACGTTGCGGGCATTGAGTGGTCCTGCGTATTAAATTGTAACTCAGTGGAGGATATGATTGCAAACTTTAACTCAATCATACTTCAAATATACAACAAGCATGCTCCTATCAGAAAAGTTAAAGTCAAACATTTACCTGCTCCATGGTTATCCCAAAATATAAGAAATATGATGGTGAGGCGGGATAAGGCTAAACGGAAATATAAGCGTTTTCCGTCTGAAGATAATTTAATATACTATAAAAAGCTGCGGAATCGGTGTAATCGGATGTGTAGAGATGCAAAGAGACGCCATATTCATGAATCCATTCATAGCTATAATTCAGCTCAGATTTGGAGACTTCTTAAATCATTGGGTATTGGCAAATCTTCTTCTTCAACTTGTCCCTCTAATTTGGACTATAATGCGCTTAATAAGCATTTCTCCTCGCCTCCTGTCACCGTTGCTGACAGTATCAAAGCGTTAACACTTGATAGTCTTCGCCGCCAGTCTAAACCCAATTGCGAGCCTTTTTCCTTCAAAATCATTAGCCAGTGTGACGTTAAAAAGAGTATCCTTACCATTTCCTCCAAGGCAGTCGGTGATGACAATATTTGTATACAAATGATTCGACTACTAATTGACGAACTTGTGCCCATAATTACTCACATAATCAATCATTCTTTGGTCACTTGTTCTTTTCCGGCTGCCTGGAAAAATGCTCGCGTGATTCCTCTTCCTAAAACCAATAATCCTAGCTCTTTTAACGAATTTCGTCCCATTTCTATTCTACCTGTATTATCCAAAATTTTAGAAAATATTGTTCATGAACAATTATCCCTTTATCTATATAGTAATAACCTACTATCTCCTTTTCAATCTGGGTTTCGTCCTGCCCATAGCACAGTTTCGGCTTTAATTAAAGTACTAGATGACATTCACCTTGCTAAAGATAATAAACAGCTCACAATCCTCATTTTATTAGACTTCAGTAACGCCTTCAACTCTATTGACTTCGATATTTTCCTTGGCATCCTTGACTCTTTTAACGTATCTCCACTGGTTTTAGAATGGTTTGATTCATACTTGAGGGGCCGCAGGCAGTGCGTGTACCTGGATGGGAATACTTCAGATTGGTGCGAACTGACTGCTGGCGTCCCTCAAGGTGGTGTTCTCTCTCCCTTACTTTTCTCTGTCTTCATCAATTCACTGACGAAAGTGATCTCTTGCAACTTCCATCTCTATGCTGATGATCTACAACTGTACCGCAGTTTTGACCTACCATCTGTTGATAATGCTATCTCCTTGATCAATACGGAACTCGAGTGTATTTGTGGCTTTGCTAAGGCATATGGTCTGCTTGTTAATACCAAAAAATCACAATCGATTATAATTGGCAGCAGATGTATGCTTAATTTATTAGATTCAATGCACATTCCTTCAATAATATACAATGGGGATATAATTTCTTATGTTAAAACAGTAAAGGATTTGGGTGTTTACATTGATAGTGACCTCTCCTGGTTTTCTCACATTAAACATGTGAGTAAGAAAATATATGTACTCTTTACCTCACGAAATACGTGCCAGTTCTAGTATTGAAATATTCAAATGCCGATTAAAAGCGTATTATCATTCACAATGCTGGCATACTTTTATATTTATATATTTAGGTATATATTATAATTTACATTTTAACTTATGTCTTATAATTTATTTATGTACCATTTATGTATGTCTATTTATACTTATAGTTAATATCATTAAAACAATATTTTAATCTCCTCTTTTCGTACACGTATGACTATTCTATTTAATACACGATCCTATAACATTTTCTAGGTTTGCTGGAAGAAATCTCTTTTTAGAGATAAGCTCGCCCTTGTACATTACATTTATTCTGTATATTTTTTTTTTATTATGTGTGTGTGTGTACAATAAAGAATAAAGAATAATTTATGAACTAGCCAGTTTTCCATTAGTGGAGTGTTTCTTAGCTCTCGGTTTGTTATCAGTGTACTCATCACAAGAGAGTTAGTCAGAAGTATAATTTGAGACACGCAAACAAACAACAAAGCATATTTTGCTGCTAGCCAAATTTCAACTCACGACCTTTCAGTGTAATAAACCTAAGTCACTATGTTTCTCCACGCTGTTCTTATTAATTAATCTACGTCGATATTCATCACCACAGTGTCCCTATAAAGTCATTCTAGAAGTCTATTTATTTCACTGTAAGTACAGTTAAATAGTGATTTATTTTATATTACGAAACTTTTCTCATATTATTATGCGTCAAATTTAATACGTCATTACATGAGTAAATAGCCTACTTTAATAAACTTGTTTATTTCTTAGTGTACGTATTAGATATACCTACCTAAGTGAAAAATACTAAACCTATAGAACACGGAACACTTACGTAACAAAGCTTTGTTGACTATGATAATATAGAGATACAGGATATAGGGATAGGATTCCGGACTATTGATACTCTACGAGTCGACGGATTGCAATTAATAAGAATGCAATTTGAATGTACTATTGCATGTACGAACACTATATGGGAGTAAATCGAATAGAGTACATTCGTTTCATGTAACTGGATTAACAAACAATATGACGACCCACCTGGTGTAAATTGTTGACGGCCTCGGTGGTCTAGCCGTTTAGCACACTGCTTTACTTCCGATGGTCGCGGGTTCATTTCGTCGCATTGTTCCAACATTTATAGTCATGAGTATGATTGTTTGTATCGGTCTGGGTGTTTTCTATGTATATTATGTATGTATTTACAAAAAAAATATCCAAGTATTTGTATAAGTTGTCTAGGTATCCATAACACAAGCTCTGCTTATTGTGGGACTAGATGGCGCTGTGTTAATTGTCCAGGGTTATGTATGTATGTATTGTATCCCTTTATATCTCTAATACCTTGCTATTCCTGAGTTCTATAAGAAGACCCTATCATTTAACTGCCATATCTCACTATTATGCGAAATAAAACCACGCAGCCTACTTTGTACCGAGTATACGGTAATAATATTATCATCGGCATCTGATGATTAAAGTAGATTTTTATCGTATTAATCAAAAGAATATATTTTATAAAAAATCTGTAGTACATTTATGATGTGTCATGATTTAAGAGATTTCGAAGATTTTTTTCATCGAAAGGTTTGGTTCCATATTAAACTCACGATACTTTTATGAAGGTAAAAGCAGTCATGATATGAAAAAAAGTAGGTTAGGTTAGGTAGATTGTTTATTAATTAAAAGGGTTTTTTTAATGGATGATCCAATTCTGCACCCGTATGTACTAACGGTTTACACTAGTGGAGATAAGATGAGCATGAGGTCAGGTCTGTTGAGCCATCGTGATAAATTCACTAGGAGTTTATCACGCGGCTCCGGGGGAGGATCCCGCACGGAGGTTGACCTGACTTGGTGCATGGCTAGCGATCGACTAATTAGCTCACATTGTTAACAATACCTTTCCCTCCAATTAAAAGGGTTTATTCCATGTTAAGCGCACAGTACTTTTATTAATATGATGTTAACCGAAATTTATAAAGTGAACAACTCTATACAAATAAATGTTATAATTTTGCAGTTGCTGTCTGAAATAACGAAGCTGAATGACTCGCCAGCAGTGCATGGGATCATTGTACAGATGCCTCTGGACTCTGAACATTCGATCGATTCCCACAAAATCACGGATGCTGTGTCTGCTGACAAGGACGTTGATGGGTACTTGTCATTGTAGTATGATTTACTAAGAAGAATTTCCAAAATTATAGGCTTGTAACGAAAATACTTTAAAAATTATATATAGGGAGATTCTGTGTAATAGGACTTCATTAGTAGTTGAGTTAGAGTGGGTAACCCAGTCTCACCTATATCAGCCAAGAAGCATCTAGCTTTTACTGTATTTCACTTGTAGGGTGAGATTAGGTAGCGAAATTACAGGATAAGAGGCATGACATCTTAATCTACCGAACTGGCAACGCATGAGTGGTTTTATGGGCGTCACATTATAAAGTGATATCCGTAGTGCTGTTCATGTATATAGGCTAAGGTCACAATTTACCATCAGCTGGGAATTTAGTCTGTTTGCTATTCTATTTAAATAAAAAATAGGTAAATAGGTTAATTTACTATTCACTTATTATTTTATGTTGTGTTAACCCAATTACGCTGAGGTATAGAGTAAATAGTTCTTTGCATTGGCGCAAGGGCATCTCTATCATTCTCATCTCGATAATAGTACATGCTGTAACTGTAACAATTTTTATTCAATTACTCGACTGATAACTGAGTTATTTGTTTTACCATTCGTGAAAACGCTATTACGCATTATAAAAAATTAAGATGTTGTAATATATAGCATATATTTTTTGCGTCTAAAGAATACAAAAAATGTTACACATATTTTTTGTAAATTAAAACATAATAACAATTTAAAGTAAATTTTCTTATTTAATTCGTTTGGAACGAACCAGTACGTTTAAACTAATTCTGTTTTAATTTGAATACGGCTTAAAAGTGTTTAAAACTTTTAATTTAAGAAAAATATTATAGAATATATTTTTAAGACGTTTTAATTAAAAAAAATATCTGAAATTTGTTTTATTGTCTGTCTATAATAGCTTGAACACAATAAACGAGGGTCGTGCGGCAGTAGGAGATCTGTCTGGGTTCATTCCGTGCACACCAGCAGGTTGCGTGGAGTTGATAAAGACAACCGGGGTGCCCATTGTCGGCAAGAACGCCGTCGTGCTTGGCCGCAGTCGCATCGTGGGCACACCTGTGGCGGAACTTCTTAAATGGGAAAATGCCACTGTTACAGTATGCCATTCCAAAACTAAGAATCTAAGCGATATCGTAAGTACAGGTATAATTACAATTTGCTGATTATTTCAATACAAAATACTTTTTTTTACCAGAGGTAGACTTAATACAAAGTTTTCTGCGTAGGCTTACTCTATCTTATTCTCATCCAACATTCTGTAAAGTCGGTTTTTTATGTTGTGTTTCGGTTTGAGGATGAAACATCAGCAGAATGCGGAGAGTGATATAACAGAGAACGGAGGCATGCCTGTACGGTTATATTCATAAGAGGATTGTCGCTCTAAGTTAGGATTTGATGTAAAAATTTAGAAGTTTGAGTAATTGACTAGTAAACAGATTTAGCTATTTAGATAGATATATCGTTTATTTGTTTGATTTACTATATTACCTGCCATAGTACTGGGTTCCTATAGGGCTTTAAGGTCAAATCTTATATTCTCTCGCATTGGTGATATACAAATCACTCGACGAAAGTTGATGTCATATATGGCTAAAATTAATATTTTGTATTATATTATTTTAGACGAAAACAGCGGATATCTTGGTGGTTGCGATTGGCCGTCCGGAATTGGTGCGAGGGTCGTGGATTAAGCCCGGAGCTGTTGTCATTGATTGTGGGATCAATCCTATTTCAGGTTTGTGTGAAACAATGAGTTGTTTTTCAATTCGTATATATTAAGGTTTCTTAAAGAACCTCCCTGGTGATTTAGCGTTTAGATTTAAGTCCATCTGAGACAATCCTAATTAAAATATTCCCATGCCATAATTCGAATAGGGTAGGTACTCATGTTATCAAGTTATTCCGCGAGCTAACTTGTTTGCTTTAAATGTTTATTCATTATTGTCAATGAGCGGAACCGAATGACACAACAAATTGTATAAACATGAACTTTTATCTTTTAGTTTACACCAGTTGAGTCAGTTGCTTCGACATTTGGCAATGTCGAAGGAACTGACTTGAAGCAATGTCCTTATACATTGCCAAATTTTAATAACATCATAATCATTTGGATGCTATAAAAACTAAAATAATATTTTTTAAGCAACCTATGGTAAAATAGATAGCTAACCTATCTATTCAATTATATATTCCTTAAACAGATTCATCAAAGAAAAGCGGTCAGAAGCTGGTTGGTGACGTAGCATATGCTGAGGCTCTGGAAGTGGCATCACATGTGACTCCGGTGCCCGGCGGTGTGGGGCCTATGACAGTGGCGATGCTAATGAAGAACACAGTGTTAGCCGCGAGGAGACAACTCGATCGTATATTAACTCCGACCTGGCCTCTACGTCCCCTCAGACTGGTGCCAGCGTCGCCACCTCCCAGGTTTTATATACTACTATAATAATAATATCTCAGGACTATACACACATCGCCATCTAGTCAGTAGCTAAGCAGAGTTTGTGTTATTTTTTTGTAAATATATACATAATATGTACAGAAAACACCCAGCCTGATTCAAGGACCTGGACATGCGTATATAGGCCCTCAGTGTATATAATATTTCAAACTTAATGGTAACGATGATGATGATGGTATCTTGATTTTTAAACAGATTTTAGTAGGCACATTAGACTTATATTATATTAACATTAGTAAGTCATTTATAGATTCAGGCGCATAACACACAAATGTATTTTGTGTTTGTTGCTTGCTATGTAGCACAGCTCATCAATCCAGGCTGTGAAAATAGTTTTCTTTCTCTACAGCGATATCGTGATAGCGCGATCCCAGAGTCCGAAGGATATTGGCGAGTTAGCTCATGAGATCGGCCTATTTCCGAAGGAGGTCTCACAATATGGACGTACAAAAGCAAAAATCTCACTCTCAGTGTTGGACCGGTTGAAAGACCAAAGCAATGGGAAATACATCGTGGTTGCCGGGTAAGTTTTTCGTGAAGAGGTTCATCAGGTATGTAATATCGGATAAGGTTGTAAAAGATATTGTTATTTCTTTGACGGTTTTAGGTTAGGAATTTTTAGATAACATGAAAACTCATGACTACTGTTCTATATTAAACCGAGATACCCATATTCTTTGTCAGAAATATATAAAAGAGATTTCGTTATGTCCAGGATAACACCCACACCTCTTGGGGAAGGCAAAAGTACTACGTTATTAGGCCTAGTCCAAGCTCTTTGTGCGCACCGTGGACGCAATGCATTTGCTTGCATGCGACAACCTAGCCAGGGTCCGACCTTCGGTGTGAAGGGAGGCGCCGCCGGTGGTGGTTATTCACAGGTAAAGTGCTATAATTTCTATCATTAAACCCCAAAATAGCAATCCTATATCATCACAATTCGTAATAAATGAACTAAATTATGACACGGTAATTAATATTTTGACGCAATGAGAGTCAATACTTTGTAAAATTTTAAAATTTTAAGTTATTAAGAAACCAGTAAAATTTTAAGTTATTAAGCATATCATGTCAACTCCAATTGTTTAATAGGGTTATGGAAAGAAGATAGTAAATCTATTTTTAATTAATAGGTTATTCCAATGGAAGAGTTCAATCTGCACTTAACTGGAGATATCCATGCGGTTACAGCTGCTAACAACCTACTCGCCGCCCAGATGGATGCACGTATATTCCATGAGCTAACTCAGAAGGATGGTCCTCTATATGACCGTTTGGTACCAAAGCTTAAAGAAACAAGAAAGTTTTCTCCTATACAGTTGAGAAGGCTCAAGAAGTTAGGAATTGATAAAACCGACCCCGATTCTCTTACGACTGAAGAAAGAAGCAGATTTGCCCGTCTAGATATTGACCCAAAACGAATTATGTGGAATAGAGGTGAGAACCAAATATTATGAAGTAGGCTACAGGGTTAGTCATACCGTGAGTGATCAAGTCTGTGATAAGTAAACTATTTTGACGATGTCAGATTTGTTGGAATTCTTTGGTTCAAAGAAACTTACTAATTGAAGTAATTGCGTAAAGATTACATGGAAATTTTAAAATATGTTTTAGTTCACCATTTTGGTTGGAGAAAGATAAATAAGTATAACCGATATTTCCGATTTATATTAAATAAACGCATATTTAATATAAATCGGAAATATCGGTTTAACATAACTTTTTATATTATTGCCGGAAAATTCCGGAGTAATTTGAATTTATAGAAAACTTTTAATTGTATTTTCAGTGGTGGATTTAAATGACAGGTACCTTCGTAAGATTACCATAGGTCAATCGCCAACTGAAAAGGGTTTCACTCGTGAGACTGCTTTCGACATATCTGTCGCTTCGGAGATTATGGCCATTTTGGCACTTGGCAATGACGTGGATGATATTAAACTAAGACTTGCAAATATGGTTGTGGCGTATGATAAGAAAGGAAATCCTGTAACTGCCGACGATTTAGTGAGTACATGTCGACTTGTTTAATTTAATTAATTGTGTCTTTAATTAATTGTGAATTGTGTGACAAATAAGTTGACGGCCCGCCTGATGGAAAGCGCCACCGTTATTTACACAGGTGCAAGGCCTGTGGTTAATGGTAATGGTATGATATTATACGTTACATTCCTGAGGACTACGATGTCATCCGTCCGTGATCTGTAATACATACAATGAGGCTTTAAAACGTGACGCCTGTGAGTGAAATGTATAAACCTATTACAAGCATATTTGTGGTTTACTAACTAAAATTACTAACTAAGACATACTTATTATTGAGATCTAAATAAATTATAAAGAAACAGAATCTTTTGTTGAATTATATTTGTATACTTGGTATATTTTATACTATCTGTTACTTTCGACTTTATCTGCGTCTTTGAGATTTAGCCCATATGAAGGATATGGGATCCATCGGGATACCATCAATTTTCACATGAAACTTTATTAAAATCCTTATTTTGTTGTTAAAACGTTTTTTGTATTTATAATATTAATATGAATGTCTGTTTAAATTAAAAGCTATATGTTGTACATAAATTACTGTTGTTCAAAATTTGTACTTACATTTACATTAGTACTTACAATTTAATTCTAGGGAGTTACGGGTGCTTTACTGGTTCTGCTTAAAGATGCATTTGAACCTACCTTGATGCAGTCTCTTGAGGGTACTCCGGTGTTAGTCCATACGGGTCCTTTTGCTAACATCGCTCATGGGTGCTCATCCATCATAGCTGATAAGATCGCTATGAAGTTGGCGAGAGAAAATGGATACGTAGCCACTGAGGCCGGTTTTGGATCTGATATAGGTCAGTATTTTCACAACCTTTCATTTAATATGCAACGCTTGTATGTTTTATTAATGGATGAATATGGAATGGTACCATTGGTATCTGTTAGCGGCGCGCCAGTAGATGAAAAACTAACGTGTGATAGCACACCTACGTATTTACCACTATGAATTCAACTCCCGTCAACCATTTGTTATCAATGGTACATTGTTAGCATAGTACATTGTTAGCAATGGGGCCACTAGTCTTCATTGCTAAAAATCCGCTTTCCCTCCAACAATGCTAGTTGCTTTGTTCAGGTCATACTTTACAGCTGAATTTTCATCCTCAACCGATTGACCTGATTTTTTCATGTTTAGGATGACAATATGACTACCGAAGATTGCGAAAGTTTTTATGCAATTTTATGAATGGGTTTAATACCCATTCATAAAATTGCATAAAAACTTTTCGCGTCAATGGATTGCGAAGATACCAAAAATAACTATCATCATGATATTATTCGATATCCAATATGGCAGACACGGAAGCTCTTTAGTATTTTCGTATGTTTAAAACTGAGGAATCATGGGGAAGCGGTTGGACGGTATGGTGGATAACTGCAGCATCGTTTGCGTTCTTTCGTTTCGGAGAAAGTAAGCCAGGCTATTTTGGCCAACTAGGTCACAATACCTGCAGGTCGGGTAAGCGAAAGAAAGTTGCTTTCGCGACCTCGGCCGCCACGAGCTTAGAGTTATATCATCAAGTTTTTAGCCGGTAGGAGTCCGACAGTACCCAATCCTCCCCTATGGGAATGGGTCTCCATGACGGATCTAAAAAAGGCCTTAATGCCCGAAACTACATATGGGAAGTCTTCCTTTGATATAATGAACAATTTATAATGAGAGGTCTAAATATTTGGGCAGGGATGGAGAAGTTCTTCGATATCAAATGTCGGGCTAGCGGTGATAAGCCACACTGCGCTGTCATAGTGTCGACAGTTCGTGCATTGAAGATGCACGGTGGTGGACCTGCCGTCACCGCCGGTGCACCGCTAAATGAGGTCTACGTGCAGGTCTGTACGACTTAAATAATAATAATAATCTCATCACACTGCGCCATCTAGACCCAAGTTATGCTACATAAAGCTTGTGTTATGGGTACTAAACAACCGAAACAAATACATAGATAACACCCAAATCGATACAAACAATCATACTTATGAATACAAATTTTTGTGTTGTGTTATTTTTATTTATGTTTCTTTTCAATATATATAATTTATATTGCGTTTATATACTTATATTTCAGGAAAATCTAGAATTGCTAAGTAAAGGCTTATGCAATTTAGGAAAGCACATTAGCAACGGAAATAAGTTTGGAGTTCCGGTTGTTATTGCTATAAACAGGCACGGGTAAGTGTATTAAATGTTATTTTTTTATAACTGTATATAAAATGTTGAATAGTAATATAGTAGGTATACGCTGGCAGGGCACCAGTGGTGAATAATAGGATGTGCCTAAAGTCAGATTAATTAGTCCATTAAATTCACCAAAAAGAAAGTAATTACTATTACTCTAATATTCTAATTTATTTTTTAGTTTGGATATACTTTAAATGTCATTCATCTTTTTTTTTGACGCTGTTTTAACAAAATGTAAAAGAGATGATTATCATTCACGTCAGATGTTCTACATATATTTATTTATTTAAAATTTAATGCAATTAATTTCATGAGAATCGGTCAAGCCGCTTCGGAGGAGTATGGGAACGAAAACTGTGACACGAGAATTTTATATATAAGATTGAATGATACATATACAAATATATAAGAATAAATAGCTACATATATATATATATATATATATATATATATATATATATATATACATATTTAATAATCGAACAATGAAATATCATGTACTGCCACAAATAAAGGAAATATATAACTACAAATTAATAAATAAAATAATAATAATAATAATCTTAGTTCAATTATTCAAGGCTGATTTTGCTTATTCAGAGTAAAAAACTAAATATAAATATTATTTATAACATTATTAAAATAATACACTTCAAAACCAACAATAAACAAATATAACAGTAGGTAATAGACCAGAAGTATAATTGCGGTAAAAAGAAATAAAATATGTATGTTATGTCGATTGTATTAACTAAACATGGCACGGAGGGCCCGTGTCTACATCTCGATCATTCATTTTTAGACTCCCTTCACTGCGCCCTGCGCTCTACATGTTTACAGAATGCCGATTCAAAGCCAAGTGACTTGAGAGAGCTGCGATAACGGTATTTTTATGCATTTTACTGAATAGCATTACAGTTCACACAACAAGGCTATTATTCTACCGATTACTTATGAAAAACAATACCACGAAACCGAATATATTTTTGTTACTATTTTATGTTTTCCGATAAACAGTATAAAATAACAAGGTTGGTCTATTTTGAGTAAAAACATACCACAACATTTAGTGACTACTAGGAATTGAGAATATCACTTATTCATAAAAGAATAGCTGGCATGTTACCAACCTAATATATAATCCACTGAATAGTGGGTTTTTTTAGCAAAGGTCAATATTGCCCTCCCTAAATCTAAGTTTATATTATAGATCTAGAACTCCATGTGGTGCTCATTTTTGATGAAACTAGAACGGCATACATACATGGATATCACTATGGAAGTCACATTACGGTTTATTGTATATTTTTTACTAATATATACGATATTTAGGAAAAAATGTATTGAAGTGTCTCTATCAGTTGATACAAGCTCTGATTAGCTAGGGACTAGATGGCGCTGTATGAAGTGTCTTAAACTATTATTTTATGTTATTTACTGGCGGTGCTCTCAACTTCGTTTGCGTGCACATTTGTATTAATTGTTTTGATAATTTAAAAAAAAATCTCCTTTGAGCTACACACAAGCTAAGCTAAGCTATCCTTTTGCCTTTAAATTGCAGACTAATTTCTTGACTACTTTCATGACTTCTCCAGCATTGTTTACAAATAGATAGCCATTTTCTCATCCTTCGCTTCCTCACGCGATGTTATCATAAATTTATAAAGATATTTATTTTATGTAAATAATATAGAACGTTCAACGTAGGATTCGGATATTTTTAATTATCCAATTATGAATTGGGACTCTACACTATTATATAATTACAAATATAATATATGAAATAATTTTCTCACTCACTTATAACTACTATATACAATTATATTTTATACAATAAATATTGATTTATATACATACTAAATTTTAAACATCATCTCGTACCGGCTGGTCTAGTGTGTTATCATTCATTGCCGTGTGCTTCTGAAACACTCACAGTTTATGACGTACTCGTAGGGTGTGTGCGTCGTTTATTACGCTGCGGCGCGGCGTACGCATTTACTTTTGCTTATAAATAATTCCTGAATATGCCTAACTAATTAACTTCAACAAAATATACCACAATATGTTTGTCCATACAAACACAATTAAACGAATTATTTTATAATAAATAGAAAGAGAATGGAATATACAAAACATATGTTAGCAATTTAACACTAAGTAGTGTAACTGTGTTTATGTGGACATACATAACTATCTAACTGTGAGTTAATCTTGTTTTATTAATTCATCCATAACAAAATAATTATATATATGGGATACGATGGGACTGGCATTATCATATTATGATAAAATTTCCCCGAAATAAAAAGGAATTATAAAAAAAATCAAAATAATTCCCAATAAATAGTATAAATGTAGGTAGTAACCACAATATTTGCATATTATGTATCTTTGTTTATTAACAGAAATGATACAGACGCCGAGCTTAATCTAATAAAGCAGTTTGCTCTTCAAAATGGAGCATTCAGAGCAGTCTTGTGTGATCATTGGGCGAGGGGTGGCGCCGGGGCATTGGATCTGGCGGATGCAGTAATTGAAGCTTGCGATGTTAATTCAAACTTCAAATACTTATACCCATTAAATCTATCTATACGCGATAAAATTAAGAACATCGCAACAGAAATGTATGGCGCTGGGAATATAGAATTTACAGATGATGTGCAAAAGAAGATCGACATATTTACTGAACTGGTTCGTAATTATTGTATATATTTATTTTACCTACTTAGGTTTCTTTTTTATTATACTTTCCTTTTATACTTTCTTCTTATTATTATTATATTTCAACAAGAGAGCTTATTCGCCTTTAAAAGGCCGGCAATTCAGCTGCAATTTGCCATTTGCCGCAAGTCCTGGTCTGCGAGGCAGCAATATGTCAATGTGTCCAATTTCCTCCGGGTTGAAAACTTCTACAATGGTTAAGGTACTATGAAGTCTAGTGAACGTCAGCTTCTGTCCCGAGTGTAGTAGTACTACTTCTACTAACTAATACTTTAGTTACTACTACACTTTAATACTACTTCATATCTTAACCATTTTGGAAGTTTACAGCTGAGAGGAAACGATTGACGAAATTCGGGCCGAATTTCGCCAATCGTTTCCTCTCAGCTGTCATGGGGACTATAGGTATAAAAAGATAGCCCTTTGTTTTTTTTATTGATGATAATGGAATGGTGCACCCGTATGCGCTGTCGGTTTACGCTGGCGGGGCACCAGTGGAGGATGATAAGATGAGTATGAGGTCAAGTCAATTAGCCCATCGTGACAAATTCACCAGGAATTTATCACGATGGTTTTCAGGGGGAACCGCGTGGAGGTCAACCTGACATGGTACATTAATAGTAATGGGGTCATGAGACCACATTACTAACAATCCCTTTCCCACCAGTAGCCCTTTGTTATATATAGGCAGGTTTCAGTTTTAAATAAGAAATTTCTATATATTATATTAGGTTAGTTTACGATTTATAATTTAGGTTAGGCTAAGAATTGTAACAATTTTCTAAAAACAAATCGGATTCTTTGACATTGGTGACATACCTATGTTGACTATATATAATATTGCATTTCTAAAAAAAATTCTAACTGTCCGGAGTGAAATATATAATATTCATTTGACATCTGTTTATATTCACGAGGTTCGTACAGATTATTTCTTATTATATGTATTTTCTAAATAAAAAAATAATTAATATTTACTTACTAATACTAATTAACTAATTAATTATTTATTTAGTAAATGATAAAAATCTACCTGGACTTCCAATGGTCACTAGTACGATGAAAAAAAATTGTAATAATATTTAAAATTAATCACAAGCTCTTCAGTAACTGGCACATGTAACTTTGAATCAATGAATTTATTGATAATGTAATTAATATCCCTCTTAGCTGCTGATTCACTTTGCTAAATCTGTTGAGACCACATGGCCCGATGTTTTTTTCATCATAATTATACAAGTACTTGGGTTTGATATTGATATAAGTATTTACATTATATACAGTCTAATAACAATTACTATTTTATGAAAACTAGCTGTTAACTGCGACTGCGTCTGCGTTTGTTTAAATAATGGAATGGAATAGTCTTTGCTGATCCTAGTGATACAATCTATCTTTAAGATATCAATTAGAATCCATTTAGCCGTTAAACGTGAAAAGATAACAAACAGTCGCACTTCCACATTTATAATACTGACTTTTAAAATAGAAAAAAGTAATAAAGTCGCTCATAAAAATAATTTGTTTAATCATAGAAAAGTAATAAACGGACACACTGTCTATATGTATATAATATAGTCATTTGTTGGTCCTATATTATTCTTTGTCATAAAGAATTTGATTTTTTAGTAAATAAATATTAAAATTAATTTATTTAATTAAATTTCTACTTTTTTACAGGGTTACGATAAACTGCCAATCTGCATGGCCAAAACATCCAACTCATTGACGGGAGACCCGGCAATAAAGGGTGCTCCTATGGGCTTCACTTTGAAGATTAACGATATCTTCGTATCCGTGGGTGCTGGGTTCGTGGTTCCCATGGTTGGGGAGATTTCCAAAATGCCCGGCCTCCCCACCCGGCCCAGCATCTATGATATAGATCTAAACACTCAGACTGGCGAGATTGATGGACTCTTCTAACTCCTCTAATTATTATTTTTTGTAATATTGTATAAATTATAATATAATACATCTAATATTGTTTTATTTTTTACATATATAAATACTCTAATTTTTAGTTAACCTAATTGGAATAGCAAACAAGCTGATGACCTGATGGGAGGCGGTATTCGTCGGCTATACGTATTAACAGCACTACGGATATTACTTTGTCACCCTTAGTACCATTTATGTATCATCATTCCAGAGAACGATTTACGATAAAGAGTTACGATTAATTTACGACTAACCTTGCATCTATATATATCTAAACTTGACTGTGTTGCTAACGGAGTATGATCCGATCCACTAACTGAACCTCGGAAAAATTTGATCATAAAGTCAAGAAGTCATAAAGATTATAAATATATATAGAGTAGATTTATAAATATATATTGGTCGTGTGTCGGGCCAATTCCGGATAAATAAAGTAAATGATAAACATTCAACTTTTTGATATTTGGCAGTTTGTAATCACACAAGATTCTGAAAAACATTAGAAATAGCAACACGCAAGTTTCTTTCTCATTCTTTTTGTGACGAGTCTGCGTTTCGAATGAGTGGTAGAATAAAAAAATATGACTGTTCAAAAGTGCTTATATTAAGTTTGTTTGAATGAAGATTATTTTTATTTCTATTCCGTAAGGGGGTAGTACAACGTTATATAAAATGCATATATGCATTTGAAAGAGTACGGAGGATACTCTGCATCCTATTTATTAGATATTATTTTCCTCTAAATTATGAGTTATATACGTGGTGACAAATGTATAATAATATGAATAATTCTTGTAATTGGAACGATAAACGAGCTGACTGCCTATGATGGTAGGTGGTAACCGTCGCCTATGAACAGCACTACTGACATCTTGTTTTCAAATGGCACCAATAATACTCATGCGTTGCCAATCCAGGTAACGGCTAACAAAGCATGCTTCGGGGCTGAAATAGGTAAAACTGAGAAACTGATCTACTAACTACTACTGCTTTCTATACAATAATGGAGGAAAAGAACTCATATTATACATCATCAAATACTACGAATATTACCATATTACTCGGTAACTTTACCGGTTATCTATTTATGTAGTAATGTACTTCGTCAGGTGGACCTCCCCTGGATCATGAATCATCATGATAAATTCATGGCGAATTTACCTCGATGGGCTGTTCTTATACTGATCTTATCACCCTCCACTGGTGCCCCGCCAACGTAAACCGTTAGTACAGGCTGGTGCACCATTTCATTATCACCCATGAGACAAAAAAGATGTTGGGATGCCAACTGTACCAGAATCCTAGATTTTTGGCCGTCGCTAGGAGAACATTCTTATTCTTGTACTCGGACAGAGACTTTGATTTGCGAAAATCGGTCAAATTAGACATGAAACGGATATCCGGTAACTATTTCTTCCGGTACTTATTAGTTCCGGCCTATATATAGCTATTATTATTATTCAGCTGGAAAGGCATCCGGCCGACTTAAAAAAAAACTGGGTAAAAAAAATTTTTTTTAAGTAATTATTTGCTTTATTTAGTTAGTCTTAGTATTACTTAAGGAATAAAATTAGTTTTAATTTTTAATTTTTAATCACTCAATAGTAAATTACTGTTATAGCAAGAAAATGAATTTATTAGTTAGCTAAGTTCCGCCGGATATCCGGCTATTCGGTCACATGGTTTTAGTGCCTGATAGATTAAAATAGCTCGAATTCTGCACCATGGCTTGGCATGGCCAGTATATTCTTTGCTCAGTACTATCGTGCGACTCGAATGAATCGCACATGTTTCACGTTATGTTATAAATATTTACGAAACAGATGAACGCTACAAAGTTTGCGCACTTTGGTTGGATACATTTGAATTTTGATATATTAGAATTACTATAAATAATATTTACTTATATAACAAATTCTTGATCATGTACAGAATGTACTGTGGTCAATATTATTCCGTGAAATAGTGAAAGTGTAAAGTCTAATATATTTATCAAAAATATCCATGATATTATTATTATACACCAATTTTATGTTTGAATACAAAAATAAATATATTACATCTAAATCAGAGGTTACTTAGTT
Organism: Achroia grisella; assembly: GCF_030625045.1. Classification (NCBI taxonomy): domain Eukaryota; kingdom Metazoa; phylum Arthropoda; class Insecta; order Lepidoptera; family Pyralidae; genus Achroia; species Achroia grisella. The sequence goes on from NW_026712925.1 coordinate 1,385,017, forward strand.
GTGTATAAGTTAGAAAACTAAAGATAAATAAGTAAGTATTTTTAATTTGTTATATTTTATAAACAACTTTAATTTTTAAAAATAATGCCTTTATTTGGAGCATACCAATATGCTCCAAATAAAGGTATATTATTAATTGAGTTATAAGCCGGTACAATTAATTTATTGAGTAGGAAATTGAATTGAATATCGTTTTAAAAATGTATGTATAGAAAGTTTGTCAATATTTTTTTTTGCAGTATAATATGAGGCCATATTAAAAAGTAGCATTCAAATCATTTAAGCCGTTAAGAGATCAGTGCTCACAGAGAGACTAATTAAAATCTAGCAATCATTGTTTTGGTTTCTATTTTGTTCGTAGTCCTCTAATCCCTACAAACACATATTTCTTTTTGGACGAATAATATTGTAATGTAAAACCCCGGATAGAGCCTGGAGATCTGTAGTACATGTTTCTTTCGACTTAATTCAGACTCCAGACAAATATATGAAAGTACACTACAGAACCGTTATTAATAGGCACCAAGTCCTAAAAATGATCATAAACTTTAAGCTAAATAAACTTTTTGGGAGTGAAATCGCTTGAAATTGATATTAAAATAATAACTTTTATATTAAATTAATAATTAAAAAAGAAACATATTCATTTCATTCATTCATTTATTTTATAGTTAAATTATATTGTATAGGTTACTTACTTATACAATACAAAATAATTATGGAAGATAATAAACCTTATACGTACCATAATAATTCTGTCAACCGACTTCTAAAAAGGAAGACTTCTGTTTGATCCCCATGTATTTTTATTTTGTACTAGCTGTACCCGCGACTTCATCCGCGTGGAATTTAACTTTATTTTTTCTAAAATAAAAGTAGCCTAAGTTACTCCTTATTACATCAGCTACCTCCCCAAAAAAAGTCCCGTCAAAATCGGCCCTGCCATTTCAGAGAGAGAGCCGGAACAAACAGACAGACAGGCAAATATTGTAAAAAATGTTATTTTGGTGTGTATACCGTATTTATATTGCTATAACCATTTTTTACTATATATGCATGAAGTAAAAAATGGTTATTTCAATATTACAAACAGACACACCAATTTTATTTATATCTATAGATCTATAGATGTTCATCGACATTTTTTATATTTAATTTTATTGATGTTTCACGTAATTTATTTAAGAAACATGCTATTCGAATATTATATTTTTTTTTATTAATTACATAGCATTTATATCTAATTTTTAAAACTAGAAAATTTGGACCAACAGCTTATTTAATAATATGGTATGTGGTAATATTGGATGGATTCTTCAATCCGTCCTCTTCAGGACGGAATAGCAAAATATATTGATACTCGTATTTTATTTAGAATACGTATTGAAAAATACTAATAGCCTTCTTGCATTGGTGTTGCCTTTTGTACTACTTACATTCATATTATGTATAGAGACAGTGGTATGAACATTATACTCTCTTTTCAGATATATATATTTCTTAAAATATATAAAATGATAAAAGAGAAGATGTTTATAATAATAGTGGTTATAAACGTGGTCGTGATAAACGTGGTCGGTGGTCTGGATACAGCCTGTTGTGACACTGGTCAGTTGCTCCGGAAGTTCAAAAGTCCAGACGGTCAAACAAACAAAGTGTTGTGTTTCGAACGAGAATCCAATAGAACAATGCCCTTATCTATAGCCTGCGAAATGCCTGTAATAGTAAGATCGAAGCATTATGTGAGTGAGAAAGGACATTTAGTTTTGCAAAATATGGCCAACTATGATGTAACTGTAAACTCAGGAGAGTAAGTATTTACACTATTTTTTATATAACTGTAATTGTAAATAAGCTGACGTTCCACATGGTGGCTAATGGCAACCGTCACCTGACATGAAAAGTAGCAAGGAGACCACGGTGTCGTATGATAGCCGCAATGCCCCTCATATGTTGCTATTGCCAGGACTAAGATATCCTGTAACTTAAGCTGACATATCTCAACTTCAATCCAAACACAACTAACTAGAAATCTGCTTGGCGGTTGCGATAGGTGAGATATCTCTGTCTACTTAATTTATATTATTTTGTTTAATTCCGCTACAGTTTATAGAAATCCGTTAAGTAAACAATAAGTAAACAAAATAATACAAATCCATTAAGTACTGAAATGGAGTTCCGCATTGACACCTAATACGATTAAATATATATCTCACCTATTGTAGTCGCCAAGCAGATTTTTAACGATTTTGTACATAGTCTGCCTCGGGAATGACATACATTTCCTTTAAACCACATAAACTTTGAGATAATATAAATTCCGGAATATGTAAAAATATTTTTTAATTTGATTGAGTAATTTTTAAGCATCCTAGCAAAATAAAAAATAGCGCAAACTGAGACCTAGAAGCGATCATTATAAAGAAATATCAAATTTCTTTTAATTTTATTTAATTAAACGGCGGTTGAAGGCGTGCAGCTTATATGAGTGCATTTAATTGTTTTGTTGATTAGAATTCATTATTATAGAATTATATTTATTAAATCATCGTTACATAGTATAAAATAAAGTCGCTGCCGCTGTCTGTACCTATGTATGCTTAAATCTTTAAAACTACACAACGGATTTTGAAGCGGTTTGTTTTAATAGATAGAGTGATTCCAGAGGAATGCCAGAGGGATTATATATATAATACAAGTACACTCGGGCGAAGCCGGGGCGAGTAACTAGTATGTATATTATGTAGTAGTAGCTATATTATAAATAGCAATGCATCATATCAGGTCTGGAAACCATGTTATTTTATTATTGGTGAATGAAAGTCGAGCATGAAGTCTGGTCACTTCGAGTCAGTTTCCTCCATGGAGTACATAACTGACCAGACTTCATGCTCGACTTGTCAAACTCCGTTGGTGCCGCGACAGTGTAAAAAAATAAATAAAGTAGATATATTTTTACAGATATTGTTTGCACCGAAAAGGGAATTCAACAGATGAAAACTCCATAGTCATTGTGTTGTGTGTAAAAAGCGACGATACTGAAGATGATTTTAATGATTCCATAAAGGGTTATTGTATGATAATTTCTGTCATCTTTCTTACCTTGACTGCGTCGGTATATGCTGCTATCCCTGAATTAAGGTAAGTAAATAAATGTTCTAATTCATTAATAAACTGTGTTTAATTATTATTAAATTTTTCTCGATACTTAACAAGTCGCTGCCCTTCCCGGCTTTAGCAGGGATTCTTAATTTATCTAGTAAGAAATATCACCTATTTAATCTGGAATAATTGCAATAGTGAAATAATATCTCGTGTTTTTTTTAAAGAAATGGCCAGTGGTATTTGTATTTATTCGTTACGAATATGGAAAAATATAAATATTTCCTTTGTTATGTTGTATCTAAGTATTTTTTTATTGAAAATAATTTAGCCATAATTTACTCCAAGTTCTAGTCAACAAGAATTATATTTATTGATTTTATTATATACTGTTTATTGCACCTGATACAGAAAGTAAATAATAAACTATTAGAATACAGTATTCCTCTCATTATAATATATTGAATAGTAGTTAAATGATATCCTATATCCTATTACGCTATTGTGTAACTTACGTATATATACTTATTTTAATATAATAATATAAAAATATATACTTACTTAATTAATTAATACTTTGCCGTTGGATTATCAATATTGACGCAATACCAACTATTCATTGAAAACGATTTTCCTTTTTGTAACACGCTTCAATAAACAGTAGGCGTGTCAACCATGTTGAACAATAAAATATACCTATTTTGTTATAATTGTTTATGTAAGATGTGATAATAATTAATTAATTATTAAAATAAATAAGAATATGAAAGAAATATTTAATTATTTTATTCTATGTATTTTGAATGGTAAACAAGCTCATGCTCAACTAATGGTAAGTGGTAACTGTCACCTGTACACGAACAGTACCACACACATTACGTCAGCAACGTCATGTAGGTACCACTAATGCGTTACCATTTCGAAGGACAACGATGGCATACCTACCCTAAACTACCCTGTAATTTTATTGGCTTAGCTCACCACCAAACCAGAGCTTACAAAGCAAGTTGTTTGACGGCTGAAATAGATAAGATAGAGAACTCATGCAGACAACTTTGACAATATCCACCTCAGTTACATTCAGTTTGTAAGTATCTACAATTATATTACTTTTTTACAGAGATTTGCTAGGCAAAAGCTTGATCAGTTTCTGCGCAAGTTTATCTATAGGACTGTTCATATTGGTCGTCATGAAATTGGTGGATTATTCGGACATGGCGTTATGCGCAGCGAGAGGTTTGTGTTTTGTTCTCATATGTAGGTACTCGTACATGTAGCTGTAAGCTCAGGAGTAAAGGGTGTACAAAAGAAGTCAAAAGTCAGATAGAATAGTCAAAATCAACCTATTTCTCCAAGAAATGGAGTAGAACTTTGAAAATAATTTTTCATACTCAATTGATCTCGTGATTTATCTATGAGTACTGGCTTTAGTACTAATTGCTGTATAGATATAATATAATTATATATTGATAATTCACATATAAATACTAATATCTGAAGAAAACACTTTGTACCCCTTTTTACGAATATGTCTCGGAAGGAGGAAATTTCGAACACATAGTTCATAATATGTATATAGAGTAGGAGTGCAGAATGCTAATATATACTTTTTAATTATACATACATTAAATGAATATAAAACATTACACACTACCCTATATTTAACACACACGTACAGAAGTACCTATAATATTAGACAATAGAACCTTAATAATGTTCAAAGTTATAATTTAAATTAATTATGGTCGAATTTCGACCCTTTGACCCGTCACTAGCTACGACAAATATATATAATGTAAATATTTTATTAATTTTGCTATTGCAACTAACTACAAAATATAAAACAGGAAACAACAAATTATGCTTAAACGATAGTAGCACAGATTAGATTATTACTATGCGTTTCGCATTATTGTTTATTTTTGTATTAATTCTATTATAAGTAAAATAAAGTGGAGGACTATATAATTATTTATTTTCAGGTTTTCTTGCATATTTTTTTATACTGTCAAGCTTTTTTTGGTCTAATGCAATGGCAATACAAATAATGCTTTCTATGAGGTAAGTTAAAAATTTGTTTCCTCAATTTCAATAAGTACATATACACATATTATATCCTTCGGTTGTTTTGAAGTATTTAAATTTTGATATATTTAAAGAACTTTTGTCATTGATGTAAAATTAAATCTACGGTGAAAGGATGGTACTTATATATTTTTTATTAATCTGGATAACCCATATAGTGTCCCATATTAAGCAGAGCTTGGACTATGTATTATAAAAAACTAAGATATAAGGAAACAATAGTTCAAAACTTATGAAAATACATATGATTGTTTAGTGAAAAGGTCGAATCTATGCTCATCTGAGAACAGTGCGTTAAACAACTACGCCATTGAAGTCGTCAATTTGGTCCTGATTGTTTTGATATAGTTTTGAGTCTTGTTTCCTTGAGTTAAAGTAATATATACCCTCATGTTGTAGCCGACCAACTGTCCATGACAACAAATGGAGAGCGTTTTTGTGGTACTCGCTATATGCATGGGGCTGTCCAGCACTGCTTACAGTCATTATGGCAATTATCAATTTCCACCCCGGAGACCATGCCAAGCCTGGCCTCGGATTAATGCATTGCTGGTTTGTAGGTAAGTTGGTAATTCATACTAATATAACTCTGGCTGTTGCCTCAGTCATTTTAACGATGTGCCTCCCAAATTTAAATATATATATGCGGCTGAACGGATCTTAAATTTGACCTGAAGATGGATTGTATTATGAAGAAGAATATATATTATCTTTTATCTCAAAAAGAAAGCAGCGGTAAATAGCTTCAGTACTAATATAAAGAAAAAAGTCTGAAACTACCAGTACAATAAAAAAAAACTTTTTTAGACAAATCGAAGTAATCAGCTGTCGGTGGCCGAAAACGATCATTCGACCGAACCGACGAAAATATGACAAATTACAAATACATAGTATTTTGGATAAAGTAGGAATTAGGGTAATTTTAGACTCGTCTACACTGCCTGGTGACGCGGATGAAAGCGCGGATAACAAATATATAATTGAATAATTGATATATTGAATAATTGATTATTATTGAATAATTGATAGCAATGTGTTAGTCGCATATCCTAGATACCTTGTTAAAGCAATTATCTACACCCATATGGATTATAATAGGCGGAATGGGCCTACTTATTACAATTGCAAGTTTTAACTGTTATATGTTCAATGTTCATGCTTCATTGATACGATATTAATGCAGATGTGAATACACACTCGTATAACGTCTCGAAGATATCAAATTCCTGACCCTGCATGTACCTATAATGAAGAATATGTTCATTCTATTGAAGTGACGCAGGTCAACCAACTACAATGAATGAGTCTGTCTGTAAATATAGTTCAATTAAAACGTTCGTTTTGTGAGTTTGTCTGTAAATACACTTCAATTAAAACGATTGTTTAGTTAGTTTATTTTTAAAGTTCGACGGAAAATGGATGTGTTATACGTTTCACTGTGCATCTGTGTATTTGTGGCTACGTAGTTTGTAAACAAACGAATGAACCAATTATGATGCGGGTTTTTTAAATCTGAAGTGATGGAGATCTTTCTAAACGACAATATATCAGAAATTCATTTTTTGATTCTTGGGTATTTAAATTATTATTCTTTTATACAAAATACAGTTACACTGATATATCTAAAGGGACGTTTGCTTGAATGTTTTAAACTCTAAAGCTAGACACCTACATAGTGCAATCGGATTTAATAAAATTTTTAGATTAATATTGCAAAGATCAAGGTATGACGACGATAAGAAAAAAAACAGCCATAAATAGAGTAAATAGATCCGGCAATATGCAATGCGGTGGAGGGCCGGGAAGCGAGGTCCATTCATATTTTAGCTTTGGGCCTTGAATCATCTATGTTTGATTGTGTAGTACTCACTCCAAAGTTTGATTGTGAAGTATGAAGGCAGGAAAATAACTGAGAAGATAATGACAAATTAATTATGTTATTAAAGAGAATGAAAGACTAAATACATTAATTGATATACGAAAGAATGTAAACAATAATAAAAGTATAAGTACTAACTTAAGATACACTCGGTACGTGCGTAAGCAAGAGTTGCTAGAATTTACTAATTTTATTCATTGCACAAGCTGCGCGCTCAGACTTCACACTGGTCTACTAATGAACCAAATTACGTCAAATCTTATGTTTTAATAAAAATTCCTAACGTTAGTACGTAAAAATTTTTGTTTTGGTTTGTTTAGTTTTTAATAAAAAAAAAAAGATTTAATAAATGTGTAATGTGCGTGCCCAAGTAATGTATATGTCTGAGATAACTGCAACCCGCGTCTGCGTCTATTTGAACCTCTATTTCACTCGATAAAAATAAAAGATAGCCTCGTAAAAATACTAATGCTCATTAACCTACTTTCAATAGGTTAGTCACGAAAAGATAACAGACAGACACGTTTTCGTATTTATAAATTGTATTTGTATTTAATATTCTCTTATCTGTGATACAGAATATCATAGATAACAAAATATTAAATACAAACGCAGATCAGCGATCATTATAGAAGATATGACCGCCAAAGATTAACGACATCTGATCTTTTTGCAGTACATATATATACGTATAGTTTAAATATACTATTGTTGTTTAACAAACGAATTATTTTTTGCGAAATAATAGTAACTGTATCCTTACCTACTGTACCAGTTTCTCTAACAGGGTATATTGTTAGCAATTGGTGTCATTAGCCCCGCTTCGAACGAATCCCCACCGTCCATTTTGTTTTGTTACTAATTCCATTATCGTGTCGTGCTCTAGTAGTTTACCTACTGGTCTGAATGAACTGAATGAGATAACGATCTTCATTCTAGTCAGGGATGTCAACTGTACGAGAATCCGCGTACAAATACGAGATGTTAGGTGTTCACTACGAAGGCATTTTGATTCTCGTACATATACACGATATTTTGACCTAAGAAATCGTTTAAAATCCTATGGTTAAAGAGCTAAACTAGGCTAGTTACAAGATTTTATTAGTATTTAGTCTAGTTATCAGTTGATGAGACATGAGCATTTGAGACACACATAACGTTCTCAGACGTACTTAGTGTGCCACGGATGACACCTGAGGACCTGAAGTACGTGCTGCTGTTCCGTTCTGTTTACATACGACTGTTGCCACTTTCAATCAGTTAAACCATCAGTATTTGTTATTCCAATAACATATAACAATAATAATCTCAGAACAATTCACACAGCGCCATCTAGACCCAAGTTAAGCTAGCTAAAGCTTGTGTTATGGGTACTAGATAACTGATATATATATACATAGATATTTTTTGTAAATACATACATATTATACATAGAAACCGAGGTCGTAAAGATATAAAAGTAAAGTACATAAAAACTACATGATAGATGGAAATCATGAAATCTTCTTGTTACAGGAAATCAGCAATGGTACTACATGTATAGCGTGATGTCAATTCTAATATTAGCAAACATTATCATATTTATTTGGACTTCAACTCGTTTTTGGTGTTTATCGTTTAATTCATCGCATATTAAAGCAGGGAGGTACAAGTAAGTAATTTGTATGTCCATATATACATGTATAAAATATTTCTATTTCTACAAACTAGTTGGTTATAAGTATAAAATATTTTATAAAATTAGGTATATAGTTCCCTCTTTCCTTTCCGGATGTTCGGTGTTAGCCAGAAAAAATATTTATAGAAAGTAATATCACTATTAAAATTAAGTGAGTTTGAGGACTGATGCTTTACTGACATTGTCATCCTAAAATCCAGATTTTTTAATACTTACCTACTGAAAGAAAAACAATTGAAGAGAATAGTAAATCCTTTATTGAAATAAACTTAATTTAAGCACTTTTGAATAGTCATAACAATTTTTTTAATCTAAGATCTATCTAATAAGATTAAATCAGTCATAGTGATAAGAGCTGACCAGTCCCTATACTCGTTCACGAGTATAACGTATGAGCCAGCCATCACTGCGCTTGACCATATTTTAGGGATCCCAATGACCAGGCCTACCACGCCGCCATATGTATAGACATTTTAGTGAGCATGACTATTCATTCACGAATATACAACATACAAGAAACCATTGTGATTCGATTTCTTTAGTGGCGATTAACCACGCGGAAAACCGTAAATAGTAATTCTTATGAGAGATATAAAATTAGACGGTTAAAACTATAGTAAATTGTTTTTATTGAAGACAAAGAATTTTTAAGATTTTTTTACAATATGATATTACCTAATTTTATCTATATAGACTTTGTATAAAGACGCCGGAATGGGTGAATTTGTCTTAACTATTTCTTGCGCCAAGCAGTTTGCAGAAAATTGTATGGTGTGTGGCTGTGAAATTGCTGGGTACGGGGGTCTTATGTCACTCAAATGGCAACTTATGAGCAGCACAACGACCGTCACGTGACGACGTAATTATCCGTGGACTCGGCACCAGCCAAGTATATAGACGAAGGTTGCTGTTTAAATTAGTCTGCTAATCTGCATATTGATAAATAAAAACTTCAAATATTAAACTAAATTTATTTTAAATAACAAGTCTTCATTTTTTTTAGACTTATGCTTACAATTCGCCTATTTGTGTTGATGGGAATACCTTGGATATTTGAAATGATCAGTTCGTTTATGGAGACAAGTCTTGTATGGTAAGTTATTGAATAATTTTAGTCATGCATGTCATTTTATTGTAAGCTGATCTCACAGTAGATTACATACCTACCTATGTTATACGTACCACAGAATATATATATATATATTTTACTCATGCTATAAAGTTGTATGTAGCAGATTTATGAAATAGTTATTGTCAATAAACACATAATGACACATAACACATAATGCAAAATACTAATGATAATTTAAAAAAAACCGTGAAAGTGTGAGTAATACCTACTCGGATAGTATGAAATCCGAACAAATCATCTCCCCGTTTTTTTCTTCAAAATCCGTTGCGTAGTTTTAAAGATTTAAGCATACATAGGGACAGACAGCGACAATGACTTTGTTTTATACTATGTAATGAAGAAATAAATTACAGTAATTAGGTATATTTATATTATATGAATTTAGTTTAGCGAAGATTTTTTGTAAAGAATTTTAATTATTAATTATAAAGTAATACAAAAGCAATACAATAAATACAAAAAATTGTGTAAATACACAAATAGTTCAATTTTAACAAATAACACTATTTAATATATAGCTGTGACAGAAGCACGGTTTTTCGGAGCAGCTTTATTTTGGTTCGTAAGGTTAAAAATATTTGCTGTATCGTACATTCTAGGTTCAATTTTGTAAATAACCTTGGTGACGTCTTTTAATTAAAATTTCTATGTAATAAATATGTTAATTTGATTCGGCGTACCATTATATTTATTTTCCTAATTATTTCATTAATTATTATACCTTATTAATTTTAAATTCATGTTTTTGTTCAAAATTATTTAGTTTTTAATAAATAATAATAAAAAGACTTACTACAAAGAAATAATAAATTAGAATGTTGGGTATTTTTAAATTATTGGTATTCCTTTATTTTTAAAATGTATGATTATATCGAAATATCGATAAAAAAACATAAAGAGTGATCTAACATTCGATTAAAAATATATATTAAAACAAGATTGTTTACTTGGCTAGGCCAGCATTTCATAAAATTTTATGATCAACATCCACGATATTTTAAGATCTTACCACAACATCTACCTACCTACACCTACGTTTATATACATCTGATAGTTTAAATATATATTTGTATTGTCATCAGGACCGTGATAGATATCATCAACACACTGCAGGGTTTGTTTATATTCATTCTGCTGGTAGTACTTCGACGACGTGTCCTCAAGATGATGCTAAAACACGGTTGGTTGGACTGCATATCAGATCGCATAGAAAAACACTTGGCACTAGCTGAAGACGAGGAAGATGTCGTAGAACATGCAATAGATGTCAGAATGACAGAAAAAGGTAATAGTAAAATATAGTTGCCTTACTCTCTTGAACAAAGTATTTGAAATCGATAACATTATGTTTTGCAATAATGCATAAAGTTCAGCACAATAAGACGGCTGTGAGCATACGATATTAATGTTACACAAATTCTATATCTACTTAAACATAGTTGTAAAAATTAGGTACATACATTACGCCCTAAAAACAACTAATATGTTCTTAAGTTATAACATTTTTTTCTATTTTTTGTCTTCATCGTACCTAATTGGCCTGAGTCACTAACGATAAATATTTAAACTTCGTACAATAATATATATTATGTACAATGTTATGGAATAGGTACATATGATATGGGTAGGCACTACAGTGTGAAAGACGCACGAAGCGGTTACATAAGTCTGAACACGCCTCTTTAAATAAAAAAATATTATCTTTGACCGTAACAATTTCTTGTAAACTTGTGAGTGAATAAACATATCATTGAGGAAATAACCTACACTACTAACTGTATTTACCTATCTCTTCATATTTCCCCAATTTCCGGTACCAGACAGACACGTAGGTACTCTAAATATAAACTCAGCATATTTTTATCTAAATATATTCAAAACACACTTTTACAATAAAACAAAATTAGAAAAATTTCTTTTATTTTTAGAGTGTATACATGTACATATTTTTTAACGTGGTTATCTATTGGTAGACAAAATTGTCATACACGCATTGCTTAATTGACCGTGAGTTACTACGGTAAGGTCGAGGCAAACAAGTCACAAATAAGGTGTGTGAATTCTGTATATATATTATCATGATATAATACTGAGCTATTGTAAACAGTAAAAGCAATATATGAAGCTCTTAAAAAAGAATTCTGTATATGAATTGAAAATAAATACCTATAATAATATAATGAGTATAAAATAGCCTAATATTAGGGAAATTGTTACTAATACAATTTCCCTAACGTGAAGGTACAAAAGTAAACGGGTCTTTTTCATATATATTCCCAAGACAGCAGCATTTGAGTATCACTCAATATTTTATTGTAATTTGTACTGTTTTAGTTGTAAGAAATTGGACTCTCTGGTTGGATCTCGTTGGACTGTTGGACAGATTATGATTATACAATAAAATTGTATCATTATTGAATCTGTCCAATTCTTATTTTTATTTGTTGTATATAGAATTTACTACTTAGAGCTGTGTTCTTTCTTATTTACCAGTAAATATAATCACTTAAAAATATACGATACATCTAGATGTTGTACTAAATAGAGTTTCGGTTTTGAAGTGTATAAGTATTGTAAGTACAGACACCTGAGGGAATTCTGTTACGGTTTATAAGGATAAATTCGCCTTATCTGATACAGGCAATAAATTTATATAAACATGGGTTAACACTGTTATCGTCTGTACAAATATGAACATTTTGGTTTTTACGACTAAATAAAAACATAAAAAAGTCAAATAGAGAATGACAATTTTGTACTTATGTTATGCTATTGCTGGAATAATATGTTGCATTTAATCATAAACTAACAATAAGTTTAATGTAGTAGGTAACCGTTGGTTATTATTTGTGCCATAATTGTTATTTTTATGTCAATAAATTAGATCATTAAAATAAATGTAGTATTATTTTTATATATCTGTGTATCCATTATCTTACCTAAATGCAAGTACGAGTCATTTACTACAGTAAAGAGTCACTTAACTAGGTATTTCTAGTTATTTACCATGGTCCTTCTATCAACCATTTCATTCAGTAACTGAAATGACAAACAAGCTCCATTTGATGGTAGGTGACAACCATTGTCTACATACGTAGACATCACATCATCAGTAACAGAGTATCGTGATGATACCTTTCACCATAGCCATTTCACTACTATACTTTACCCAACAACCGAAAAGTAGCTTACAAAGCGAGCTGCTTGGCGTCTGAAACAGGTAACCAAAGTTACCTGAGAGAATTTATACATAATCTACCTCTGTTATCATACTAAAGTTCGATTATTAATATTAAATGCGAAAGTTTGTAAATATGGATGTTTGTTACTTTTTCATGCAAAAACTACTGAACGGTTTGATGAAACTTCACAGTAATATAGCCTATGCATCGCGGTAAGACCGCGGGTACATCTAGTATTTTATAGATTAACTAGCTTTTGCCCGCGGCTTCGCTCGCGCTAATTTATCCCCTCAGGAGTGGAATTTATAAAATCCTTTCTTAGAGGATGCCTACGTCATAATAACTTTATGCATGCAAAGTATCAGCCCGATCGGTTTATAATTGACAAAGTTTCATACAAACTTTCATCCCCTATTTTATCCCCTTGGGAGTAGAATTATTCAAAATCCTTTCTTAGCGGATATCTACGTCATAACATCTACCTGCATGCCAAATTTCAGCCCGATTCGACCAGTGGTTTGGGCTGTGCGTTGATAGATCACTATGTAGAATGAAATAAAAGAAATGACAAAATATTTACTTGAAATATTTATTTGTAATTTGGTACAGTGTGGTGAAATATTAATTCCCTTACTTATAAAAAAAGCTAAACCTTAATATAAACCTTATGTAACCGCTGTACACTTCCAAACATTGGTTTCCTTTGAAAGAATGTGACAAAACACTGTAATACTTAAAGTTTGTTTGTAAGTTTTAGTTCTTATAATATAGGGAGACAAAAAAACTGTAACACAAGTGTATCTTCTACGTGTTCGGCGTCTCTTCAACCTCGTTTACAATCTCCGTGGGGCGGAAGGTGTCTTCGTCTTCGCTGTCAGGCGCAGCGCCGGGGTGTGACGGCACAAACCCATCGGGTTCTTGAGAGCGGGCCGCCGATTCTGTTCCCGGTGCTGACCACGATTTACTTGAACGCTACAATTGAAATACGTTATATTTTAAGAATATTAATATTCATAGTAGTTTATATTTATGATATTTCACACATAGTCTACGTGGAACCAAACATGAGTTTATTACAGAAGTTCGGTAAAATCGGTTCACGGTTCATCGGTCAAATTTTTATGAATAAGATTTATAAAAACGTAAAGGGGCCAATAATTCGAATTTACTTACAAAACTATTATATAACTTATCTTTAAGCTAATTTCTTAACTTATAACAAATATTGTAATATATGTCTAGATTTTACTGTTTCTGTTGTTAACTTTAATTTATGAGGTACGTTTTTACATTGCATTACCATCCAATACTTAATACCAAACAACAGTCTCATTATTAGGTTATCAATATAGAACAACGAATTACGATAATACTATAGTGTACAAGCACTATAACATGACTCACTTTCACAGGCACATGAAGTGCTGTGAAAGTGAGTCATGGTCATTGTTCGATGAATTATTATAAGTATTGTTGTACGTATCTGTATAAGACGTCTTTTGAAGGCTTGGATGACTGTATTCTATGTTCTGAGTAGCAATCGATCAATCCTTTGCCTCAGCAAAAACTTTATACAGGATATATATCGAACGACGACAACCGGTTGCATTTATAAGGATTTCTGTTGAGACAGAGGATTTCGCATTTTGCTTATTTTTTGTTTGTACCTGATAAATATAGACTCCAGATTAATGATTTTGAATTTAATTCAAAAATTCTAACAAAGTGAACATGAGATGCACATTAAACGTACCGTACACCGTACACTGTACCGTACCGTATGGTCCTCCGAAATGGCTTGACCGATTTTTATGATATTTTATATGCATATTCAGTATGTCTGAGAATCGGCTACTATCTATTTTTCGTATCCCTAAGTGATAAGAGGTGCTCATCCCAAACATTTTTTTTATTATTTGGATATATTTTTTATAATGTGGCAATAAAAATACTTACAACTCAAAATTTTTACCCTTACATTATCAAACCCTATTTTTAATAGCGATTTTAATTTATATAGCAAAACAACGTTTGCCTGAGTTAATTAGTAGGTAATATATAAATTACTAGCTTACTCGACAGACATTGTCCTAACTATAAATGTTGACTCTGCGCAAATACTATATATACTATGGGCAAATATAAAATATAACTTATAGACCGTATTAACTTTTCTAATGTTCCGAGCGACTTTCTTCATTTTTGCTTTCATAAGTACCTTCTCCAGACAATAATTAAAACAATAAAAAAAAAAAGAATTGAAGAAATAGAGATTAATTTTAATATATACATACGGATAGAAAACAGTGCTCTTGAATTATTTATCTTAATATATATATATATATATACGGAACGTAATATTGAATATCACGCATCCATATGTAGTTGTTTGCCACGTGCAATATTGCAATGATGTCACAATGATTAACATAGTGTCAAGAGTATAGTATAACGATGAAATAAATAGAATCAGTGAAACACGATACTTTGCCCTTTGTACTTTATAGTATTTCCCTATGACTCACATACAAATAACATAATTATATAACTTAAATGACCTAGGAATAAAAAAATATATAACGGATTCTAGCTAAGAACCATCTCGACTACATCACTTTTAACCTTGTCATAATCGGTCCATTCGTTTAGGATCTACGATACATAGGACGACGCAAAAAGAGCGGTGTTATAAATTGAACGTGTTTGTATACGTTAATTCTATAACACCGCTCTTTTTGCGTCGGATTTTAAAAATGAGATCAAGGCTTAACCGACTTTTTTATAAATTAATTAAATATTGACGACTCCTCAAAGTGATGGTACCCCTAACTAATTTATTTATACTACTACTATTGAAAAGAGAATTTCTTTAAGGAGTTATTTTTATTACTCGTCTATAACTATTGGTTATTCTCCCTCTCACACACCTCAATCATACGTCCCTGTCACATAATACGTTCCGATACCTTACACTACAATGATGGCAAACAAACATACGGCCCCATCTGATGATAAACAATTGCCGTAGCCTAAGGATGAGAATGTAGGCGAGTTATCGATCGTTAATCTATCCTTCTGGTAAACCTCATGCCGTAGTCTCTCGACTCCATAGTCACTCGTACGTGGAAGAAGCTCCTCTGAAACCACACTGTCCGAGACCACTTAAGTTCCAGCGTGTGGGGTTGAATTCCCTGTCATTAGTTCGCTTACCTCGTATTGTTTATTGGCGTCTCGCACTTTATCGAGGTACATTTGGTAGACGTAGCGTGCCATGTGCGGCATATCGTGCACGCATAGCGAGAGAGAGTCGGGCACGTTGGCAGTGATGGACCTCTGCGCGGGGTACCGCTCTCCGGGTACCAGTTCCAATTCCAGCGGACGTTCCACCAACTACACCCAGTAACAATAAGACAGTGTTAATATTAAATACAGATACGTCCATACATATCTGGTATCTGTAAATAAAAATATATTTCAGTTCTAAACTATATACACTAACCTCAACAATACCAAATCAATCAAAATGATAAATCAACTTCTTTACATAGCATAAAAGAAAGTATTACTATAATATTATACAATACTATTAAAAAACTATTATAAAATTTTATACTATTATTACTACTCAAAAGTAGTAATAATAGTATAAAATAATATAATATAATAAAATTTTAAACTACGCAATGGATTGTAATGCAGTTTTTATCAGTAGATAGAGTGATTCTAGAGAAAGCTTTGTAGGTATAATATGTAGGGTAGCTAGTCATTAATAAAAGTAATCAACAACTCAATCATACAAAAATAAAAACCAAAAACACTCGGCAAATGCGAAAGTACACCGTAAGCGCAAACGCAACAGCAAAAGAAAATCTTAACTTTGCACATTACTTCCAAATAAAAATAATGTCAGAAGACTCTTTAGAAAGCATCGTGATGAATCGTTCTTGATGAATTTTCCACGATGGGCTAATTCATCTCACTGACGGAAATGGGAACGTTAGTTAGTCCAAATTGCTAATCTTAAATAAATAGAAATAATCTTTATTCAAATAAACTCATTACAAGCACTTTTGAATTGTCATATTTTGATTCTACCACTCATTCGGAATGCAGATTCATCACAAGAAGAATGAGCAAGAAACTTGTGTGTTGCTCTTTTTAATAGATGTTTTTTTTTATATAAATAATTACAGTATAACAAGTAAGAGGCATGCGATAATCAACATAGAAGTCGCTACGCACTCATTATTAATGTAATCAGATAATATTGTCAGTGCTATGGATTTAAAGTTTTTCTATAAAAACATTATTATCGTTAACGAATTCTTCAATTTTATAGTAAGCTTTTTTGCAAAGGAACTGTTTTATTTGACATTTAAATCTTTTTTCTGGCAGATTTATAACAGACTCTGGTATTTTATTGTAAAACCTTACGCAATTGCCATAAAACGAATTACTAACTTTAGCCAAACGACATTTAGGTAAAATCAGTTTCTTATTGTTACGTAAGCTTTTATTAGTGCAATCACTAACTCTTTTGAAACTGTCTATATTCCTTCTGGCATAGATGATATTTTCATAAATGTATTGAGAAGCAACGGTGAGGATATTTGATTCCTTAAAACACTCTCGCAATGACTCCCTGGAACCCATACCATAAATGGAGCGAATGGCCCTCTTTTGTAAAGTAAATATTGTATTTATATCAGCTACTTTGCCCCATAACAAAATACCATACGACATAATGCTATGGAAATAGCTAAAATAGACAAGTTTAGCCGTTGCCACGTCTGTTAATTGTCTAATTCTTCTTACCGCATAAGCGGCAGAACTACTCTAATCTACTATAAAGCGTTTGTCTTACAATATTTATACATCTACATATTTCTATTTCCTAAGATAATATTCAATTCAACTCTGTACGGTTTATAAATTGCATCGTTAGTATATTCGTTTTTGCTCCAGACGAATTAATTCCTCTGTAGGTACTCAAACAATTTCAATTTACTGTCTGTCTGATTACACTCGCGAACAAAAGTCACTTGGAATTGATTCCGCGCGATCTTGAATATCTACTTAATTACTAGTTAAGAAAAATAAAAATGGTACCATTTGAAAGGTGAAACTATATATAGTAGTGGCAGATATTCACAATTGTTATTCTAAAGGCAATTACACTGAGTTTTATTAGTACTCTCTATTTTTTATATTACAATTTGAAAGTATGTTAAACATGCTAATTTTAGTCTAGAATATTATTTTTACTTTTACTATACCTCATAAAAATCTGACTATAAAATGCGGAGAGTGGTGTACAGGTCTAAAAATGAACAACTTTTGCTATTGTGATTGTTCCTACAAATTCTGACTCACAAACAGAAAGAATATAAAAATGTATTAAGCGTCATTTACCTGATTGAACGTCGGTTGCAATTCAAAACAGTTCCTGAAGAGGTTGGCTCTCGCAAAGATGTAGAGACCGAGCCGCGCTCTGGACGCGGCCACTATCAGCCGCCGGAGGTCCCTCACGTGACCGACCGCCTTAGTCCGTACCAGTGACACTAGCGCGATGTCATTTTGCTGCCCTTGGTATTTATCAACAGTCGTCACCTATGACAATTAATTTGATTATTCACAGTCTATTCGGGCACAGACCAGCCGGTTTACTCTAGAAATTTTAACCCGGGGGGCGTTAGAGGGCGTTGCTAGTAAGTGATCCTTCCTTAAAAACTTTATTTTCCTTTTTCTAAAGGACTCCTTTTGGAAAACTTATCATGGTGATTTCGGTACAGGCGGTACCGAGGCAGCCGGTTTACTTATGAAACTAATTCTAATCCGAGGGGGAGGCTGTTACTAGTGATGGGGACTGGTGATCATCAATAGCTGGTAATGTACGACGTCATGTCGACCTTCACAATGTACCCTGAAAACCTCCGAACAGAACTCGCCACGAAGCCCCGGCTTTATTATCATCGTATCTTCGACCGGTGTCAAGCGTATATCGCTAAGGTAGGGGTCATACTTCAAATAATCAATTAAAATTTCTAATGACATCAGTTGCATCGTTTATCACCTTTATATACATGAATTTTATTCGAGCAAACATATTCATTCCAAATTTCGTAATTAATTAATAAACTAACTAATATATATCATATATTCATTAATTAAACATGATATATATAATACATATACCGACGGTATTCATAGTAAGTATACTCTTTAACAGGTTTAAACACATATTTGATAAGATAAAAACAAGAACATTAAATATAATGTGAAATTACATAAACGATTACATATGTTACCTACATCTGTAATAAAACTTGTTTATTAAAAATAAACTCCTGAGTCTGAATTATTAACAAATATATAGTATGTACGTGTTAACTTAAAGATTTCGTAATCTTTATAGTTAAATAACTGCATAAAGCTAACGAACTCGTATACAATACTATATATAGTAGTGTTCTCGTGCAGCTGCGCCTAAAATAAATGCCAACCGCCCTCGGTTACAAAGTCATTCGAAGCCATTTCAATGGCATCTCTGCCACGACTTCTGGTAGATTATGATTTTAAATTGCTGAAGAAATCTGTGGTATCTTATTCACCTGCATGAGAAAGGTTTGAATATCCCCAGAAACCAGCAGAAGACTATGTACTGACAGGAACAAGAAAGGATAAGAAGGAGAAAGCGGGACTCCGACGGGGCGACCGGGCTAATTTGATGGTAAATTGAAGACCTTGGATGCACCCTTCCATCCTTAACTCCGATTCCACACACCACCAACAGTTTGTTTCACAATTATAATTCACTGGGCACGTGAATTCACACAGATGTTCTTGTTAATTTTCAATAAGTAATGTCAACTCAGGTATTAACGGCAGCTATAATGAATGCACTTTTTTCTTTTATCGGGGATCACACGCTCACAAAGTTAACACCGGTTGGCGGGAATATTTGAATATAGAATTGATTGAATGAATGATATATCTTCTTATATGTTGATTAATACAAGGATATGAGGATTGGGAAAGGATGTCAGAACAACTTCGCTGTTTCCGTTACATTCCTTATATTTCTGTGTATATTTCCCTAACTTTGAGATTGGCTAAATGTGAAGGCAAAGCCAAAGATGGGGGAGGAGAAAAAAAAACTTCGTTTTCTCTTAGTATTTCTTCATTTTTCTCAAATGGTATTACCATTGGTATTAAATTCGATTAGAATTGATTAAAATTATATTAGTTTATTTAAGTTTAATCACTATTAAGGTTCTACTGTCAAAGACTATAGATACCTCTATGCATGCGTGTCAAATACATGTGTAACATTTTTTTTATTGAATTAATGTACTTTTTTAATAATAATTTAAAACAAATGCACTCCTCAGTTTGTCCAATTTTCGTGAATTGTACAAACGTTTTGGGTGATGTATTAATTCATATAATTGTAGTAAAAAGTAATTCCTATTTATTCTATATTAGGTGAGCCCGCGGTGTTTCACCCGCGTCAATTTCAATAAAAAAGCCTATGTGTTATTCTAATGCAAAAGCTATATTAATATAAAGCTTCATCAAAATCCGTTCAGTAGTGTTTGACTAACAAACATCCATACTTACAAACTTTCACATTTATAGTATTAAAATGATTACCTTATGTGGTCGGCCAATCAGAGGATTGTCTGCGCAACGTTTATCGATGACGTCACGGATGAGATGTTTCTGCCCATTGTACGTGGTGAGCACGGAGATACGGGACGCTGGCCATCCCAATATCCGCATGTACATGAATACTGCCACAACGTATTCAGCTTCTGCTAAATTCTATATGTAAAAAGAATATTAACTTGGTTAGATGTTCGATGACAATTTCTTTCTTCTCCCGTACTACAGTTTTATAAGGTACTTTCTTAACCGTCTTATAAAGCTGACTACAATTAAAATATACCCTTCAAACACCGTTATATAACGACAATAAAAAACTACTGTAATGTATATTTACAGTATTTTTTTTAATTTATTGTTGGGTTTTGGGCTATTGTCAGGTGCTAAGACCTGTCATACTGCGACCTGCATTGTTCCACAGAGCTATTGTGCTCGCCCTATTTCTTACATTACAGTAACATTTTTGGATAAATGATATTCTATATTGACAGATTGCAATATATAAATCGAAAGACTACGTCAAATGTTAACTACAGACACGAAAATCACAGTATGTATATCTGTGTAATTTATAGTCCCTCATGAGGTGTAAATTTTTTGTAATTCCTTATTCATTAAACCATAATATTTCACGGCGAAGACGTTAAAATCGGGCCAGATATAGAATATTTTACAATCTTGCTTATCTGATTGAAATACAATAACGTACGTATTATTAAATCATGGTGAAGATAGTAAAATGATTTAGATAATATTTTACATAGACAAACCTAAAAAACTAAAATGACAATATCAGCAATTAACGAATTAGCCACAGCATTAATGACACCTTTGTTTGCTCTAAAACTTCCTATAGCTAACTAATATTGTAAAGAGGTAGTAAAATGTTCATTTATTTGTAATAAATAAAATCAAAACATACTCAACTGATTTGAAAGATCAATTGAACTGCTTTATCTCTTCTATTAATGAGCACTACGAGTTGTATTTATTTTATATAAAACTAGCTGTACTCGCGACTTCGTCCGCGTGGAATTATAAACTACTATATAACTAACAAACTATATAACGTGAAATACTTTATTTTTCTAAAATAAAAGTAGCCTAAGTTACTACTTATTACATTAGCTACCTGGCAAAAAAGTCCCGTCAAAATCGGCTCAACCATTTCAGAGATTAGTCGAAACAAACAGACAGACAGACAACAATTAAAAAAAATGTTATTTTGGTTTATTAATGTATTTATATCCATATGCATGCAGTAAAAAACGGTATTAAAATGATGTAAGTTTATTTCTAAAATAGTATAGTTTAGGGGGGTCCGGCGGGGGATTGGAACCACACTAAGGGTCTGGCAACGAGTAGAGCAAGTTATAATACTGTTACGAGCAATATGTGAAAAAATGGAGCATCTTAAAATAACGAATTTGATATGAAATTGTATACACCATTGTTACCCAATATACGGTTTCAATGAGTCTGGTAGGATAAGGCACCAAGAAAACTGTCTGGCAATTTAGGAAATTCAGTTTAATAGTTCTCTCAATAATATATATAAAGTTCAGCTTTATTAAAATGACGTAAGTTTATTTCTAAAATAGTATAGTTTAGGGGGGTCCGGCGTGGGGTTGGAACCACACTAAGTGTCTGGCAATGAGCAGCGCAAGTTATAATAATGCTACGAACAATATATGAAAATATGGAGTTTCTTAAAATAACGAATTTGATATGAATTTTTTTACACCTTTGTTACCTGGTACCTGCCAAAGGAACCACGATCCAGGTTTCATGTTTGGGGATCGTTCTTACCTGTGTTGGGGACACACATACAAGAACTTTCACGTTTACTAAAATGACGTATGTCTGGCCGTCGTGGGCTCTTGCTCTATATGTCCTTTCTCAGAGTCTCGACTATCAGTGTCCCAAATTTCATTTGAATTGGTTTAGTAGTTTTGGCGTGTAAGCGCGATAGACAGACATTCATAATTGTAATATTAGGAAGCTATTTAATAAACTAACCCAAAAAACCCAAAGAAAGAAGTTCCATCGTTCAAACTTTAAAAATTATGAATTGCCTTAAAAAGTTTCATCTCGTATTTTATTTTACAATCCTTCAGGGTAAAACTTTTACAAAATTTAAATGTTATATTTCATCGACAGCCTAAAAAAGACGTTCTAAGCTTCTAGCCTTAAAAATTACTTTCATACAACCTTACATTTTATTTTTGAAATTTCATCTTCCCTTTCAACCCACATATAACCCTTTTTCACATTACAAAATAATCTATGTCTTTTCTCAGGGTCTAGACTATCTGTGTAACAAATTTCATTTAAATCGGTACAGTTGTTTTGGCGTGTAAGCGAGACAAACAGAGTTACTTTCACATTTATAATATTAGTAAGATATTCAATAAACTAACCCAAAGAAGATAAAGAAAAAAGTGTAATTGTTCTTGCTTCAAAAATGACGAATTTTCATAAAAACTTTCATCACCTATTTTATTTTACCCCCTTAAGGGTAATTTTTTACAAACTATGAATATCATATTTATTTATAGTTAATTAACAGCCCCAAAAATAATTTTCAAGCGTCTTGCTTCAAAAATGACGATTCTTCCATACAATCTTTCATCCCCCCTTTCAAGCCCTTGCTACTCTTTTTTCGCATTAAAAAGTAGTCATGTGTTTTCTAGGGGTCTTAAACTATCCTTGTACCAAATTTCATTTAATCTGTTCAGTAGTTTTTCCGTGAAAGCGAGACAGACAAACAGAGTTACTTTCGCATTTTTAATATTAGTAAGGATTACAAACAGACACTCCGATTTTACTTATATGTATGTATATATAGAGTGTGCATTTAAAAGACGAAAAATCGGATTTAAAATTATTTATTTTAGGAAAAAAACAACTATCTACGTTACTAACTTAAAGAAAATAACCTATAAATAATTTATAAACTTCAATGTAAATCTGAATATTGAACACAAATGTACCTAATTTATAATACCTAATTACTTGAAGGTAAAAAAGGAAAGCAGTAAAAATGTAACAAAATATTTTGAATTAAGATAAGAAAAGATAAGAAGAATGGATTGGTATATTTATAAAATATACCTATTAATCAAAAGTATGATATAAGAATTGGAAATCAATTTTTAAATAAAGTCGACGAGACAACCATCAACTACAGTCCACTCGCGCGATGTGAGTCCGCGCGACAGGTAGCCTTTGTGATATTGATTCGTTGGTGTGAGAAGTAGCGACAGGCCCCTAACATTGGTGTATGTTCCGTATTTATATTCATATGTATACAGTAAAAAACGGTTATTTCAATATTACAAACAGACACTCCAATTTTATTTATATGTATAGATGTATAGATAACTCCAGATGTACCTGAGGTACGGCAGTGAGATTAGTTGATGCAACGATTGAGTGGTATTCCTGGAATCATATGATAACGTGATGTCATAGTGCTGTTAACGTATAGGTATAGCTGACGGTTATCACGTACCGTTTTCATTATATTATATATTATCATCTTGTTTGTCATTCTAATTACTAAAAAAATAGCACCCGGATGCTGTTCGCACTAGTTTTTTTTATACTACTCTATTCTATCTCTGATACTGCTACGTGCTCGTTGCCGACCAAAAAAGAGAAACACCTCGAGAAAACCTCGTCAGGTAGTTCATTCCACAATTTAAGGGAGGAAGCTTCTTTGAAACCGCATTGTCCGAGAACATTTAGGTTCCAGTGTATGGGAATGAAATCCCTGACGATGGCGGGCGGTGTGATGGAAAAAGTAGCCAAAGGTAATTGATATCATTAGGGGGGAAGAGAATTGTCAGTAATGTGGACTAATAATTCCATTACTAGCCATTGCTAGCACCACGTTAAGAAGTCCTCCACGTGGTATCTCCAGGGAACCATCGTGGTAAATTACTATTTACCAAGATATTTACCACCCTTAGTCTTTGCAACTGTCCTTTGCAGAACTCTTATTGCACGTGTAACTCAATAACAACGCAGCTGACTTTCAAGTCGTCGTTACCTGCAGCGGCGCGTGTAGGCATGACACGTGTAAAATTGTACTTATAAAAGACCAGAACGTTAAAAACACACATCTATTCTGTCTCTTAACGGTATTATTGAAACTCCTAGGTTCTGGACGAAGTAGGTCATTTACATAAACCCTAAAGGGTAGTAAGTAGAATACATCTACTTACACCCCCTTAAAGTTTTACTTAATTTATAGTCCAATCGTTGTATACTTGCCTGGTAGAAGTAGGGACTGGGCTCGGTCTCGCCAGCGCCGTTGAAGTCGTCCACGTTGATCAGTTGGAAGTCGTACCGAAGGCCGGCGTTGGCGGCGCGGTACTCGGGCAGGCGACACACATGACCCAGGTCACCCAGGGCGCGATATCGCCACCGGTACAAGTTGCAAATGCTATCATGACATAATAGAAATGTATTATTTTCTTTAGAGATAATTCACACAACGTCATCTATTCCCGAGGTAGGCAGAGCTAGTGTTATGGGTACTGGACAACTGATATCAGTGCTTATTGTTAGATTTTTTTTAAAATACATACATAGAATGGAGGAGGGGATTGTTAGTAATGTGGAATATTGACTACTACACTATTCTATATTCCTGATATTACCATATTAGGTTGACTTTCCCGGGGTTATCTACATAGAAAACACCCAGACTGATACAATTACTCTTGAATACAAATGTTTGTACCATCCGAGGAAACGAATCCGCGACCGCGAATTGGAACACCGTTAGATCAAAGAAGCTGTAGAATTATTCATGTATCCCAATAGAACTGGGTGGAAGGGACTGTTCGTAATGGGCTTTATTGACTATACAATAATGTATAGATACCATTAATGTACCATGTCAGGTTTATTCTTCCTCAGACTCAGGAGACCTTCGCTGTAAATCAGCTCTGTAGCTTCGGCTGCAGTAATATGCTGAGCAGAATCCTTTTTAGTGAACATTCTTTAGTAGTATATTGGTTTTTAATTGTTTAATTGTTTATGTTGGTATGGCTATGTGTATGTATATGTAGTTACGTGTGTGTACACATACCTACATGCTACTGTCAATAATATGTGCTAAATAAATGTATATCATTATTATTATTTCCATGCGATAATAAAAAACCGATGTTAAATTCTGGTGAAATCGCCACAAGACAGTCACCACTAATTCACGATTCCATATTAATTCATCAAAAAAACGCAACAACACTCTTATAAGATGAACTTAGAGCATCAGATTAATTAACATCCATCAAGTCATTTAAAGTATCCCGTTGTTTAAAAAAAAATCCAACCACTTTTCGACGTCAATTTTAATCAAGCAATAATGTGTCGCATATTCATATGTATCCATATTATAACTGCATGAAAAACATAAACATATGTATATTGCGGAAAATTTCGAGTGAAAATAATGTAAACACTTGTTCTTAACCAAACATAAAATTGCCGGTAACATAATTTGATTGCGCAGATTAAATCCAAACATTTGCATTTGTTTTATTATTTCAGCAAATATTAGCTACCTGTGATTTAGTCTGTTTTTTTTTCATAAAAAATTAGACGAAAAATCTATGTCCATCCTCGTAATGGTCTTACGATTATGTCATATTTCATCGAGATTTGTTTAGACGTGAATAGGCAACGCAAAGAAGCAGTCAGACAGAAATACTTTCGCATTTCTGAATCTAATATTTTTACCCTTCAACCCATATTTTTTTAATATAAATATTATTTTTATGGCAAAACAACGTCGGCCAGATACTTCACATAGTGCAGGTAAGGCAATTTGCTCATTGGTGAGGTAATGTAGTAATTAGTTTTAGGGTAGAATGGGACTGGCACTGACTATTTAATAATAAAAAAAAGTAGGCCAGGTCCGTTATTAATATACATTAGAGTTATTAAAAAAATCCACCTCCTCATGAGCAAAATAATTAACCATGTATTTTGACAAAATTTGATTAAAAACTGTTATGAATATAAATTTATTTTTGGAAAAGAAACCGACGGCCAATAACAATATGGTGGCTACAAGTATTATTGCATAATATGCTAGGTGCATGTTATGCACCTCAACCTTTTTATAGATAAACACCTGATGTTTATGAAATTTAATCAGGAGGACGATCATATGATATCTTTTATCTGATAAAAAAGCAAACGATGTCATAATTAACAGGAAATATAAATATATATTTCTAATCGTTTTGCGACTAAACAGCTGAACGGTCTCAATGAAATTTGATGTGATAATAAATGGTATCACGAGAATATAAATAGACCACCATTCACCTAAAAAGAGACAACGGCGCAGGTAATGGCTAAAAATAAAACGGTAAAAATATAAATACCTCGGTCTCGCACGCCCCTGGGCGTCCAACTCCACGTAAGGCACACCCAAGCGGACCATTCTGGTAAACAGACTCTGTTCCATGTTGCAATATTTTTGAAATGCCATGTTCTTCACGACTGGCGGCAGTTGGTGGTGGTCGCCGATCATTATCCATCGCTTGAGCCTCGAACGGCCATCTTGTGGATTTTGCAATAGTAGCGGAATGAACGTCTCGATTTCTAGGATTTGCGCTGATTCTTCCATTAATATGTTGTCATATTTGAAACCTAATAAGTAATAAATAAAAAAATATTTCTGAAATAATGTTACTTGATAAAGCAGATAGGTGTACAGTCATATCTATGCATTTTTATTTATTGAATATTATGATAACCTCGCTTTTCTAACAATCATTGGAAGTTGTCTGCGTCGATATCTCTTCTCCCGTTAATCAGTTTGTTGCGTAGGTATACTGTGTATAGATTTTAAAGACTGTTCGGGTTACAGAATAGAACGGAATGACTCCATAATGCTCAGGAATGGCAACTAATGAATTGTACTAAGAACCATAGACGATGCCTTGATGTCCTTGTTGCGGTTCATAAATATAGGTGACGTCACAATAAGGGCCGTCATTAAGTTGGATTATTAAGTAATATTATTGTTAAGTTACATAAAAGATATTACAAAAATTAAAATAATAATAATAATCCAGGATAATAAACACAACGCCATCGGTTCATTGCGCACTACACAATACAACTAATAGAAATATTAAAATATATTTTCTCTACATATCTATAATATAAATAGAAAATGCACAGACCAATCATACCCATGAATATAATGTTTATTATATCGTCTGAGGATTCAAACCCGTGAGCATTGGAAGTACGAGTAGGTCGGAGTGATAAACCGTGCCGTCAACATTTTATTTTTCTTTTATATATATATATATATATACATATGCAGTTTCTTAAGACTATTTAATCACACGACCTCGGTGGTCTAGTTTTTTTTCCGATGCCGCTTTACTTACGATGTATCATATGATTAAATGCATCTAAATATTTATATCTGTTGTCTAGTACCCATAACGCAAGCTCTTCTTAGCTTGGGACTAGATAAGTCTGTGTAAAATATCCAAAGTTATTATTATATTATATCATAATACATATTAAAAAATTGTCGTGAGATTAAAAAAAATGTTTTTGTTTTGTTACTCATGATCGGTGCAGACATGTCTTAAAATTAAATGGAGCATTTTATGAAATTACGAGCCGGTTTAAACAACTTTATTGTGTTTATCTTTTCTTGTATATATTCATATTAGTAGCATATATCACGTTGAAATATTCTTATTATAGAGCTTATAATTATATTATCAAGACAAACACGATATCACAATCGCGTAGAATAAGATGTTTCGCCATCTATCTAAAGTAATATAATAACAAAACCATTTATTTTTTTGTTTGTACGAGTATATATAATAAATTTAAAAATACAGATTATATTTTGGAAATTATTTTATATATAGAGAAATATTTTACCAGTGAGTAACAATGTTGGTTCACGCGAGCAGAGCTGCCCGATATACCTAGTATTTCATATCGTTGAGGAGCATTTTATAGCAATAAAAAGTAAATGGACATTACGTATCGTATTGTAAACAATAGTGTAAAAGAAATATGTAGCGCGTACCTACTATGTTTACATATAATGTAAAAATAGAAGGTAGGTACATATACAATTTCCTATTTATAGAAATATTTTGCGTTTATTTTTCTAAAAATAGTAAATACAATACACAACGCTCATACCGTACTACGGTGATTCATATAATCTCATAGAAATACGGGCACGTCGAAGGTTAAGTTCATCCTATTCTTATCTCGGATTGTTTTTTTATTATTAAGTCAGATCAGTTAGCCCATTGTGGCAAATGGGAATTTACCACGATGGTTTCCAGGAGAAACCGCGCAGAGGTCAACCTGATATTGTACAATGTTAGCAATGGGCTTATATTAGTCCACATTACTAACAATACCCTTTCCCATCTCGGAAAGTAGTCGTGTCTGTCTGTACTAATCCATGCTGATATTATAATTGCGGAAGTGTGTGTGTTTATTATTTCGGTTGTGTCTCTTTCACGTATACAATTTGAAATAAAAATAGGTTGCGCTCTGGGGACGGATATATGTATGTTATCCTGTTGTTCAATCATAAAAATCATTTAGAAGAGGTGGAATAGAGGATAAAAGTTTGTGCGGACAAAGCTGCTACTATAATGACTGTTACCCACAGTCATTATTACAAATATGAAAATGTATCTGTCTGTTTGTTACATTTTCATGGCTAACCGGCTGTCGAGGCTGGACATATGCTGTCTACTATAGTGTTTTATATAGCATACATACACAGACGTCTCGTCTTAATTATGAATTTGCATTGGTATAATAAAAAATAATCTGCGAAATCGAGCCAGCCGTTCGCGTGCTGTGACCAAGGAAATTAGGGAGTCATTTATCTAAATGTAAAATAATGTAAATACCTATCAGTATCAATAATGTTGACAACAATTTACCATTTTACTTAGGTTTTTGAACTTCTGTACAGACAAGACATAATATGTAAATATGTATCTATGTACTAACATGTTTTTGTCTAAACGGACGTCATAGTTATTTGGTTACAAATTTACAGATATCTGCGTAGTGTTTTCAAATTGTGAGCAAAATGCTTCACACGATGAAAATTTTGTTAAAATTTCAAATTAGACAACTGAAATGTAGGAAAGTATTACGTTTTAGTCGTTAACTACTAAAAATAGTCACCATTGACGGTGAAATGTTGAATCATGGTAAATTTATATAGTATGACATATATAGCGGATGTAATAGGTAGACAGAGATATTCACGTAGAGGACTTTTTACAAAGTATAATAATAATAATACACCTGGATAAATTACATATAACCATCTAGACCCCAGGTAAGCAACTAACACATACATAACATGTATGTCACCATGACTGAGTACCGTGCGAGGAATCGAACTCGCGGCCATCGGAAGTAAAGCGGTGAGCTAAACCCCAGACCACCTAGGCCGTATACGTCACAACAACGGTTACACGGTCTGCTGACCTGACCGCATAACTGTTGTTTTTGACATAAAAACTTAAACACAACACATTTCACCGACCCCAAATAAATGCGAACTGGGATAAGGAATATGTTTTGTCGGAGTCGGCTATTTATTAATAAAATATCTCTTCTTTTTTTTCTTCTCTCTTCTCTAATGAAGTTTTAGATATAAATAAGACACTAACCCATTTGTACGAGTTCAGATCGTTTCAATGCAGCGTGCGTGCAAGTCATAGCAATAATTTTAGCTTCTTTTACTAATAAATATTTAGATCGATCCAATCCAGATCGTAGCAATTCGAATGCTCGGAACTCTTCCAGTTCTTCAAATATGTGGTCGATATATCTGAAAAAAATATTCATATTAATTTTTTGAAAGAAAATTATTTTCTTTCCTTTGTAAGCGAATATAAGCGTATTTTACATGCTTATTTGCTATTTGTTGTGTTTTAATTTCATATTAGATGTAAATGATATCAAGGAATGTGTTATATATTTATTTTACTAATATAATAGTAACTAAATAATTTTCTTCTTCCATTATAGTAAATTAGATGTGGACAGCTCACTTGACAAACTTTAAATACCCAACGCATTAACAAGACAATCTTGACCAATTTTTATTATTAAATCAATAGTACAAAGGACATATATGGAACTTAAATTTCAGAGCACAGATAATCTGAGTGCACAAGGATTGAGTGCGTAAGCAGTTTCTATGAAGATTATCGTATGCCTAATCCTAGTTATATTTGTATACTTGAAATAACATTTATTTAAAAGACCAACCGCAATATCTTGCCCGAGCGCTCTTGTATTTGGATTGGTTAATTCTTGGTGATGTCATAATCAACAAGAATTAACCAATCCAAGGACAGTCCATACTTCCCAATACTTGCTAATATTATAAATGCGAAAGTAGAAAAAGACCTTAAGAAAGAACATTTTTAATGCGGAAAAAAGGGTTGTTTGGGGTTGAAAGGATGTATGGCAGTATCGTTATTTTTATAGCTAGATATAGGATGAAAATTATAAGGTTGGTAACAGTTGATTTAAAAAATAAAACAGGCGATGTAAGTTTATATGGAAATTTGTCATTTTTGAAGCTAGATGGATGAAACTTTTTTCTTTATATGCTCAAGATCACTATATCAAGCGGACGAAGTCACGAACACTGCCTGTAAGATATATTTATAATAATTATAATTATATTATTATTTTCATCCTTTTTATTATTATTTTATTTACCTGTAACAGCTCTTGGCTATTTCCATATCATCGGTGTACGATTTTCCCGCAAACAACGGTTTCGGTGCATCGTCAAAGAACTCGTGGAAAGGAAACTCTTTGCTTATGGTGTCTGAGGATTTTGTCTGAAACAAATCAATATAATAAGTAATTTGGATATCTTGTGTTCAGAAACGTGCCTGAATGTATATTTGCAGAAACGTTTGGACGTATGCCTAATTGTTTGTTGTTCAACTAATTTAATATATATATCTACTAATAAAATACATATGTTTACGAGTTTTATAAACGTATGAAATTATACATGAAATTAAATACTAACTATAAAAATACTTTTTTTATTAATCTATAATAGTGCTAATATTACCTTGGATATTTATAGAGAAAGGCTATAAAGTTATTTAACATCATGCTACGATGTCGCCAACCATCTTGTTTTCCCAGGAGATGTCATAGATTTTCCAGTGTCCAGCGTACTGGGTTTTTAAATTTTAATTACTTGAATTATATGTCACCTATTTACACTATATATTAATTTAACTATTGCATTTCAATTATTTTTTTAAACTGAATTGTCATAGATTGTTCCAACTATTGATACATAAATTTTATTTAATTTGGGATAGGCAACCCTAATCTACGACCAATAGGAGTGGAGCAGCAATGAAACATACTTT
Source organism: Achroia grisella (assembly GCF_030625045.1). Classification (NCBI taxonomy): domain Eukaryota; kingdom Metazoa; phylum Arthropoda; class Insecta; order Lepidoptera; family Pyralidae; genus Achroia; species Achroia grisella. The sequence goes on from NW_026712925.1 coordinate 1,417,199, forward strand.
AAACGGTATATATTCTGTGACGAATTTCCACGGGATTAGTTAGTACTTTTACTTTTATAATATATAATATTTACTATAAGATAACAATATAAGAAAAATACAGGGAAGACGGAGATTTATATGAAGGATTGTTAAGAAGTAAAGTAAAAACAAATGTGTACAAGAACAGAAGTACATACTTGCAGAAATTTAGAATATAAAGATAGTTTTGATTAGCCTGTTACAAAAACATCAGTGTTTTATAATTTTGACATGAGTATCAACTATAAAATCATGTTTGTGTGTGTATGTGGCTTGCTATTACTTTGCTGTACGGGCTGCATAATGAATATAAAATTTTTATTGTTTTCCAACTGAAATCTTATACTATAATAGATTTATATCTGAGTAACCTCGTCTGCATTTTAGATTAAAAATAGTCTATGTCTGCCAAAAACCACGTCGTTAAAATCTATACTCATGTTAGATTTAATTAAGATTTGTTTAGCTGATTAATCAGGAAAGTTTAGAAACGAACAGGTAGATATTTGTATAAATAACTTTGTATTGTATTGTACTAGTTAGTTGTAGTATAAAAAAAATGTATTTAAGTATTTCTAAATTTCTATCACTTGTCTAGTACCCATAACACAAGCTGAGCTTGGGACTAGAAGGCGCTGTGTGAATTATCCAGGGTTATTATTGTAATTATTATCATTACCTGTTCTTGTGCACATTTCTCCAGGAACGCTGACCACCTGGGCCGTACATGGTACACATGGAAGTGATGTGCTAGTTCACATGTGGCGCCAGCGTCGCCGCCTGCTTCCAACGTCCGTTGCAGCCGTCCTACCATATCCAGCAGTTCGAGTCTCTTCGCGAGAACATAGTTCACTCGACCGTACCTAAAAGGTGATTTCAATTATTAATACACCATTTAATACACATCGGATAGGGTGGAAGGGGATTGTTAGTAATGTAGACTGTTGACCCTATTATTAGCAATGTACCATGTCGGATTAACCTCCACTCGGAACACCCTGGAAACTATCGTAATCAATTCCTTGACAACGACGTTATGATGGGCTAACTGACCTGACCTCATGCGGTTTACACTGGCGAGGCACCAGTAGAGGATTATCATCTTATCATCATCTCGTTAGCGCAAGCGGATACACCATTCTATTATCATCCATAACAAATACACATTGCACAATAACTGACAATGCCTTTGACAACCCATCTGAACTATAACCTAATAACCCCATTATAATAAAACTAATAACCCAATAAAATTGCTAACTAGCTAATGTACCATGTCGAGTATGGTATAGACGTTAAATTAAATGTTATGGAATATGGAGCTATAACAACTTAAAGCCCAGTTAACAATATCCTTAATATATACATCTATATATATACATATAAATAAAATTGGAGTGTCTGTTTGTAATATTGAAATAACCGTTTTTACAACATACACCAAAATAACATTTTTTTAAATTGTTGCCTATCTGTTTGTTCCGGCTAATCTCTGAAATGGCTGGGCCGATTTTAACGGGACTATTTTTGGCAGGTAGCTAATGTAATAAGTAGTAACTTAGGCTAGTTTTATTTTAGAAACATTATTTTATTTTAGGAACATAAAGTATAATTCCACGCGAACGAAGTCGCGGGTACAGCTAATATATCATAATATTATAAATGTGAAAGTAGGAATGTTTATTACGCATTCACATAAAATATAGTGAACCAATCATCATAAAATTTTAAACACATGTTCTTGGAGATGAGGAGAATGAACATAGGATACTTTTTATTAAAAAAAAATCAAATAGTTATTATTCAATGCGAGCGAAGCCGCGGGTAAAAGCTAGTAAACTATATTGTTAAAGGTTATTCAGTCAGCTCGCGACTACGGTTAGTACAACCTTGTCTAAACATACAGACAGAGGTTTATTTACCAGAGAAGATCTTTATTTACAATAGAATTTTCTGTGTTAAGATCCCGTTAAGAATATATTACACACGGAAGTTTGTGAGATTTCTATTGTCCTCAGAGTTCTAGTGTTTATCATACATATATTGAGCTTTAAACTACTTTGTCGAAGAATTAGAGGGTATTTAAACGATAAAAATAAAAATAATAATAAATTTTATCTTTATCTTTTATCTTTCAACAACTTTGTACACAGGAATTGCAATGCACGGGAGGTACAATGGACGTCATAATTCTGTATTCTATGATGCACGTCATGCGCCATCAGCTCTTTTGCCATTCAAATTTCATATAAACAAAATTGTCACGAATTCACGATAAGCCTATTTGGCATTCTCTCATGTCCAATAGTCACCGACAACTACACCGTAAACGTAGACAGGTTCCATTATAATCCACAAAAAAGACGATGCTTTAGGTATAGTAGTGATGTCATGCCATAGTATACGCGGACGTATTTGCATTGAAACTAAACAACCTTTACATAGGGCAATATGAATATACATACATGAAGACATTTAAAGGATCATATATATTATAAGCTGACTTCGCATACGTTAATTTTCCTTATAAATAAAAGTCGCTATAAAAATAGGGGTTGAAGGTAGAAGGGTGAAAATTTAGGGTTGTATGTATTCATATGCAAATAAAATAAAAAAATTGTTAAGAAAATAAAAACAATATTTAGGGCTGAATAACCCTTATTATTTAGGGGAAAGAAAAATAGATAGTGGCCGATTCGCAGACCTACTGAATATGCATATAAATTTCATAAATAAGATAATGTTATGCAAGTACTGCATGACAGTTATCTCGGGTTGTAGGCAACCCTATCAAATTATTATGTGATAACATATGAGTTTCTAAAGCGACTTCAGAAAGAAGAATGTTCCTTCCTTCAATTATTTTTATTTTAAGAGATATCTTCGCAAATAGTGAACTAGTTTTTATAATGCTTTTAATAATTTAAAACATATATTGATGTGTAAGTTTATTCTTAGTGAAGTAAATAGATATACTTACCTAGAGAAATCTTTCTCCGTCTGCAGCGCTTCTTCTCCATGGCCGAGACGCAGCAAATGTCGTTCATCTACATCAAGTTCGGCTACTTTTTCGAAAAGTTGGTTAAGCGCCTGGTTACTGTGGGTGACCACGAGAGTGCGTTGCCACGGGAAGTTGTGGTAGAGGTTCGATATTATTTGGACAGCCACGTCAGTTTTACCTAGTTAAAATAAATGAAAATTGTTAAAATCTAAACGCAAATGCTTTTTTTATGGATATGCTTTTTTATGTACCCACCCTCGCTATAAGTGTGCTGGCGGGGCACTAGTGGTGGATGATATCAATGACACTAATGTTGATAATATTGGCTGGAAAGGTTTTAAAAAAAAATTCAAAATATTCTTATTCCATTTCTTTCAATCTGTCTAACAACTAAGAGCATATAGTCAGATCTGTTAGCCCACCCTTACAAATTTACCATGAATTAGTAATTATGGTTTCCGTGAAATGTTTTCCGTGGTAGAGGTCGATCTAACAATAGTGGCCCGTTACTAACAATCTTCATCCCATATTTAATGTCAATAATATCATCTACATATTTACATAATCAGCCAGACTTTACACAACTGTCTAAATACTAAACTAATAAAAGACAATTGAATAGAGAAGTCATTAAAGTATCTTTGCTGGAGAGTATGTTATGTATGCATTATGCTGCATAGTACACCCAAATATATAAAGCTAAGCGGATTATTAAAAAAAAAAACAGGTCAAAATGATGTCGACGACCTTGGACTTATTTATACATTGTAATATATATTATTTATACAACATATATTTTTTTATCTTGAGATATTTCGAATACGTATTACAGATTTTTAAAATGTTTTCACTTATAGATAGCAGCATTTGTCGTGAGTACCGAAGGCCATATTTTATTTAATAATAAATTAGAGTTACCTACTACAATTGCTTTAATAAAATAAAATATAAAAGGTTTTATTATGCCGTACAATAGAAGTATCTTTTGTACGGCATAATAAAACGTAAAACAACAAAGACACTATTGTCCTTAGCCTTTACAAGGCAACTTAAATCTTTACGAAACTTGGACTTAATGCCATAAATGACGACGTTAGACGTAGGTGCGGGTCGAGTATAATTCTTATGAAGTTAAGTTACAATACCAACCGGTTCCCGGTGGGCCGACAACCAAAGTCAGTCCCGGTTGCATTCCCGAACGGATCGCCTCCACTTGCGTCGGAGTAAACAAAATATTGTTCCTGCAAAAATAGGATTTTGTGAATACCAGAAAAATTTTCTAGGAGCAAAAATTTTGAAAGTACATTATTATATGAACTTTATTTACTTCAATACCCAGAAATGATGAACTCAGTTAGGCCTACTGTCACTTTTACAGTATAATTTGTACTCAGTTCCGAGAGTTTATCCTTTTCACATTTGTTAATATCATAATTGTTTTTAAATATAAAATATGTTCATATTGTTCTATACCTATTATTGTTATTTATTATTTATCAAGGACGGTCTTAATTTTCTATTATGTTTTATTTTAACAAAAACTGCTTCTTGTAACTGATAAAGTTGCTAGAAAATATTTTTAATACGAGTAACTAATTTAATTATTAATTTAAAACTGATTAAATGAATACTCTCATTTGTAAAAGACTATGTAATAAGAATAGAATCTCCATAATTTTATAGGTAAAGTAGTCTTAATTTTAGTAAACTAGTTTAGATTCTAATACATACTAATGTTATAAATATTAAATTGTATCTGTCTATCCGTCTGTTTGTTACTTTTTCACAACTTATCTTAACGAAGTTTGACACGGAGATAGATTATTAATAATCTATTAAAAAAAGACGAAGTCGCGGCTAACATCATGTACTGCATAAATATTTAAAATTACTAGTAGATAAATATAAAATATATCTGTACGTTTGAATAACATTACTGGAATAATTGTTATAATAATTGGCATCCATACTAGTGTATCTATAATATAGAATGCAGTAACTGTATCTGTTTATTTATTACCTTGTCACGAGACCCGACATAAATTAACTTATATCTATAAAGAGCAGACGAAGACAGCTGCATAAATAAATATAACCATATAGATAAATGTGAGTAGGTATGTATACTAACTTTTTTGGCTCGTTGTACAGATAGGGCCCCCTCTTGGGTTGCACGTGTGGTTCCACGACAATCACTTTACGTTCTTCGTCTTCATCCATTGCATTATCACCGAGTTGCTTCTTGCGTACAACGTTCTCAAACGTTAACCTGAACAAAATTTATATGTCAAGCCAATATATCCTAACCTACTCATTAATATTTCCAGACTTTATAACACATTATCATCCGTAAAAAAATATGGAACCTTACGGGAACCATCCTAGAGTTAGAAATGTTAATTATAAAATGACAGCTTATTCTGTCGCCCCAATTTGAACTCAACTCTTGACTTTTGGGGCCGAAGTAGCGTAATAACTTTGTCACTACGCTTTCAAATCGAGTTATATTTCACTAATCTTAGAACCTAATCTAAGTTGAAATTCGGAACGTATTTATTTTATAATAATTAATAGTGAATTATAAAAGGAACAAAACATCTCATAATTAAGAAGCAGACATATTCTAAAAATAAAATACCGAAACATCTACCGACTGAAACGGCATGCAGATAAAAAATAAGTATTAAGCAACAATGCACGGAGCAGTTTGGGTTTGAACCAAATAAAGAATGTATAAATACTTCTTTTTTATAAAATCGGAATGACTAACCGTTGACACTAACGGGCCAACTGGTGGAAGTGAGTTTCGATATATGTATTTATTTATTTATTTATTCTTTTGCACACAAAAATGTATACAAGGCGGACTTAATGCCTAATGGCATTCTCTACCAGTCAACCGTCGCGTTGATCAGAGATAATAATAAGGCGGTGCAATTTAACAATTAATATATAAAGAAAAACAAATATGGATAAATACAGAAAAATAATATTATACATATTATTATATGCAAATATATAACATACTAATATACCCGTATAAAATACATATACAATTACATAAATAAACAAAAATTAAGGCCTATTGATCACATATTTATATGTGGTATGAGGTTTTATGTCATCTATTTTTATTAGATACACACTACTTGACCCGCGCAAATTCGTCTGCATTTCATTTCACCACATTTTGCAATATTTTTCATTGCATTTACTCCGCTCCTACTGGTCGTAGCATAATTTTATATGTATAGCTTAAAGGCTTCCTCGTCAAATAGACTATCCAACATAAAAATATGTTTTCAATTCGAACCAGTAGTTTCTGGGCTTTGCGCGTTCAAACAAAGAAACAAACTCTTCAGCTTTATAGTGTATTAGTATAGATTTAAAAAAATAAAATAATAACGACAACAAACAGACGACCTCGATGTTCTGGCGGTTCACATCGCCTAACTTCCAATGGTCGAGGTAAGTACGATACCTCGCAAGATACAAACATTTTGTAGTCATGATTTTTTGTATGAATCTGGGTGTTTTCAATGTATGTATTTACAAAAAATAATTTATTTAAGTAGACATCTGTTAGATGTTTGGCACCTATGTGCTAGACGTACATAAGGATGAGCTCTGTTCAGTTTTACTGACTAGATGACGCTGTGTAAATTATTCTAAGTTAGTAACTTAGAATAATTTACACAGCGTCATCTAGTCTTCTAAGTTATTATTATTAAAGTTAATATACAGACAGACAATATAACTTAATTCCATTAAAGCCTAAAAATATATGTATATGGTACTTACTTATAAGGCCGGACGAGCTTCCGCGGGTCATCGGTTTTCACTTTGATCTCATGTCCTGGGAAACTGTTCCGCAGGTGTTCCATGTCCAAGAACGTATCATTGAAATCCAAGGTCGGGATCTCATTCGGCATTCTGTGTAAAAAAACGTGGGTGAATCATGTATTACATTGCATTAGGTACATCATTGATTATTTAAAGTCAATTAAATATCATAATCAATATTATTGGTATTTTTTTTAAACTACAATAATCAGAAATTGAAAAAATGAAAGTATAAGAAAAAACTGTATGCGATTTAATGATTATTTTTATTATATCTTTACAGATGTTTTGGCATATTTTGACATATTTATTACTTTTTTGTATGAAAGAAATTTTATTCATTTGTTTTCGTTCTCGCGCTTTTCTAGTTCTCTTTCACCACTCAAGTTTTCATTTGCTGTTTGATTGCAAAACTGTGGTATATGTTTTTATTATCACCCTGGGGAAGTAAATTGGCAACAAACTACATTCTTACTCATCACATGGGTTATTGTTAACGATGACTGTTAACTAATTATTCTAAAGAGCTGCATTACGCCATTAACGCCTACAACGGGTGTCATAAATGAAAAATAACCGTAACTAAACAGCAAATTGTTACTTAGTTAAAACTAGTTCTTTGATTCGATAAAATAGGTAGTTACATCACCACCAACTAGTAATTATATATTAATATATTGTCGTTAAATCATCATACATACGAGTGTAATAAAATATGATGTTTTCTGTACATAAATCTTTGTGTATATTAATATTTTTTCGCAAAAACCATTTATAAAAATGTTGTGTTATGTATTTTTGCACACTAATCTCAAAAATCGTTTAATCAATTTTAACGCAGATCTCACGCGGATGTGTATTCGCTTGTTTTTGTGTTTGTTTCTTTCCAATTGGTCCACAAACTAAAATATTCTATATATAGGTACATAAATGTGGGCTTGGTATGTAACGAAACGACTCTGTTAACTGAATGATGTATGCATGAATTGAAACGTGAATGTCGAGAGAATGGATATATAAGTGAAGCGAAACGAATACCACGCAAATGATACTTTCACATATGATTACGTACCTGGTATAGTGAGCCTGGCCCGGGTCTCCATAACCGAGGACTATATCGTGCAGCCACTCCGGCACGACGCATTCTGTGTTCATCAACTCCCTGATAGTCTCTAAGACCGCTTTAAAGTTATTCTCTTTTGGTTTTCGTCGCATAACTATGTTGAATGTTTCGTAAACATCCTGTATGATTAAAAAATTCAGTTATAGAGTACGAGTCTAGTCTACAAGTTGGCACGTGGAAATTGAAGTAAAAAAAATATTCTGTGTTAATCTAGGATAAATCTGCTTTAAGTGGATATTGGAGGCATATTAATAATAAACTGTAGAAAGTCTACCTCAGCTAAGTAAGTAAAAACAGAATATTAAAACGAAGAAATGACAAACATTTGGAAAGTGCTCGGGAAAGTCAGGGAATTGTAACTTATTTAGATTGAGACATACAATCAGGCAAATTCTGAATTCTAAATTCTGAGACTCTAGTTGCCAGAATTAGCATACTGTTGATAAACACACTTACCTCATTTCCTTTACTGGCGCGATCCAAATCCAACCTATATTGGTTCGGATCTAATAACAACCGGAATGTTCTAGAATCACCATCAAGTTCTGGTCTCGGCTCCGGGCCTTCTTCGATCACCCTCCCAGCTGCGTCTAACATACCCTCAACTTCACAGCCTCGGACATACACAATGCCTGCTTGTTGTACCATACTTTCCCTATAGTCGTACTTTGTACCTAAAATAAATATTTATATACTAGTAATAAACAGCACAGACAGTCGGCAAGTATTATTAATTTTCAATGTTCAATGTTAGAAACATCGAGCAAAGCGTGTTGAAGTTGAATAGATGCAGATATTATATCAGAATGGCTGCATCTGTTTGGAAGAAATATTTTCATTTGAAATATCTAAAGAACAAGTCTGGGCCCAAACCTTTACACACAACGCAGGCAGGCAATATTGCCCATGCTTGAAGGATGCAGTTAAATAGACATTTAATATTATATACGACGGATAGACATTATTATTTGTTAAGAAATATATAATGCGCACATGCAGTGGTAATGGGACATACGCAAGTGACAATACGGCACTCTTCAAGTTTATTGAATTGATTTATCTAAACCAATATTATTATAATATTGGTATAGGTAAGCTAAAGTGTGTGAGTATGTTAGATTGAATCAATTTTGTATATTCTTTTAGTTTTGAATTGCTAATTTATCGACGATGTCAATAGGCGATATAACATCACGCTACGACTAATAGAAACGGAGCTACAATGAAAAGTGTTGCAAAAACAGAGAAAATGTGACGCAGCGGAGGTCAGGTAGTAGTTTATATTCTATTAAGGTATATATTAACTACATGAAATCATTATTATGTATGCATATCTAAAATTAATAATCGATACAAAGTTATAAAAAAAACTTAGACACATACCTATGCCCTGAGTAGGTCTCACTGTGACCAAGAAGCAAACATCGTGTTTCCTCAAACTCTCCCATTCATGTTTTATCTCGTTTTTCACGCTCAGTGTGACTGTCACATCAGCTCTTACTCTGGAAGGTGCCTTCTCACCAATATTAGGCTTGGCGACTTCGACCACTGCAAAGCTCTTGATGGGGTGAGCCATACGTGCCCACCCTCCAAAATACACACTTCCATCTTCTGCTCGCCTAATAAGACAAATTAGTACAAAAATTATGAAAAAGAATAGAAAACACTTGAATGTTCTGTGCTTACAGACCTTAGCCTAAGCAACTGACAATAGCCCAACCCTAGCTTGTGGGCTATTGTCATAATATATATATATATATATATAAGTATAAATAGGTGAAGTTTTCAACTTACATTTTCTTAAGTAAGTACGTAACGAATTTTAATATGTAATAATAAAAAAATTGAAAACAGTACTCTGCATTTTTACTTCCAAATGTCATTCTTCAGACTAGAAGACGATAGAATATAGAAATGCTGATGAAAAATTCTTATACCGTTATACTTATTATCTGGGACTAAACACTAATGACTCTGTTCCTTTTCTTAATTTGTATTCTGATCTGTGCTCATTTTTTTACTGCCACGGATTTGATTTTACATTTAAAATTTTTATTTGTAAATTTATACTTCCTCTGTTATAAAATAACAAAAAAATTCAGGTTACTTGCGCACAATCACATAAGATGCTAGGGATGCTATTGTTTCCTACACAATAGTAGTTCTAGATACTTCTAGATCTATAAGTTGTTAGTAAGACCTAGATTAACGCGGGGGATACGTTCCAATAAGTTCCAGCACTAAACGAAACAGCGTTAAACGAGGCTATCATTCATACTTTTCTTCGGAATCATTACTATCAATATTTTTGTTTTCTTCTTGCTCAGTTAATTCCTGCAACTCATTATTAGAAAGACTAGCTGCTGCTGACTATTTCCTCGACTGTTTTCGTTATGTTCCGAATCCCCGGGTCGAAATAAAGGAGCGCTAAACCGAAACCGCGTTAAGCCAGGTCTTACTGTACTCATATTTTAAGTATTCTACGACCGCAAGTATATTTTGAATTGTAATAAATCTATCTGAGCTTTAGTATGTATATTAAATAAATTCATGGAAGTTACGCACCATGGCGCCAGTCTGTAGACAGCGTCCTCAATATCTTGACGGATTTCGTCTGTAACAATAAAACGCGACAGTGATTGACATTTATTAGGCAAACCATAACAATATATCAATATATTAGAGATCGAATAAACGTTCCAGTTGTACAGATTTTTTTTATTATTACATATGTGACACAGTGTGTGCCATTGTATTATTAAAATCTAATATATGTATACAATTCTCGTGTCATCGTTATCATACTCGTCCCTAACGGCTTGACAGAAATTTGATGAAAGTTTATAGGTATTCAGTAGGTCAGAGATTAGGTTATTATCTATTGTTTATACTTCTAAGTTGCAAGGATGGGCCATCATCATTAATATCACATAATTTTTAATTTTTACGATGTAGCTTTAAAAACTTCTTCAACTTTAGAAAATTTAGAAGTGAAGTCCACAACCTAAGTGTACGTGGGTTCTCCTCTGAAACCGCACTGTCCGAGACCACTTAGGTTCCAGCGTGTGGGAATGAATTCCCTGTCGATGGAAGTTTTTAAAGCTATATCATAAAAAATAAAAATTTAACACATAACTATTCTAAATTTTCAACTTACTACCTTCACCAACCCCTATTTTTTAAAATATTTATATAGATATTAGAACTTTAATTTATATTTCAAAACAACGTTTTCAATTATTTATGTAATTGTAATACTGATCTTATCATCCTCCACTGGTGCCCCGCCAGCCTAAACCGTTAGCGCAGGCGGGTGCACCTTATCATCCATAAAAAACCATTACCATCCTGATGATTAGAAATAACAATCGTCTATGTACCCAAAATACACCGCGAACATCATGTTACGTGATGTCATTCTGGAGGATCAAGATAGTATGACTACATATGTAATTTCACTGCTCTATGTCTTTATCTTTCAGCTGAAACACAGCTTGAGAAGCAAGATTCTTGGCAGCTGAAGTAGGTGTGATTGAGGTACCCACGAAAAAAACTGAAGGTACTTCGGTCCAGTATAATTGTTAGGGACCACCCAAAAATTACGTCACACACTAATGTCAGAAACTGTACATCAAACCCTTATTAAATTAAAATTTACAGAATCTAAGACTATTACCAGGATAAAAAAGATTCGAAAGTTCATAATTTACTACACGAACTTTGTGACTCTTCCTGTGATCTCTATGTCACAATCTCTCAATGTAAAGCTGCGACTTTTTTGTAAATACATTATATACACAGAAAACAACTAGCCAGATACAAAAAATTTGTGCCGTGCGCGACCCCGCGACTATTGGATGTAAAGCGGTGTTCTAAACCACTAGACTACCGAGGTCTTTAAAAGCGTAAATAATTTAAGTTCTATATTTTCTAGAGTACGTAACGAAAACATAATAATAAAAAAATTGAGGGCAGTAACCCGTATTTTTACTTCAGATCAGAAGACGATAGCTAACATTAATAAACTCAGTCTTCATAATTTTGGTTCCGAAATTCTGATGAAAATTTTATACATATTGTCTGTGGAAAATAGATGATCTATTTTTAGTCCCAGCAAACTGTATAGTTTTGAATTCAATTAGTTATTTTCTTCATTGTTCATACCATAGTGTGTCACGTTTATAAGGGGGCATAGATTACGTTGGGACAAAGTGTCATTTTGTTTGTTATAAAAAATAAAATATAATATTTACTGGCTTCATATTCAGACGAATATGTTGGTTTGGCAGAAATATTAAAATATTTTCATTACTAATAATATCCTGTTCAGTGACGAGGCTTTGCGTTTTGTTAACATTGGCTTTCATTGTAAACTATTCTACGAAAACTCTGATAAAACTATGTTATGGTATAAATAACGCGTTAAATTCGTCATTATTAATAAAAGCATTTATAAATTCTTATACCTCTTTGCAAACATGTTTAAGAGAGTCACGAGATAGATAGAATGTTTTGTTAATATTTAACAACCAAAGAAATTTTTATATTCGTAGCCGTAATGTGAATGTAATTAATACTATTATTTATATTATTAACCGGGACTTAAAACGAATAATTTTATTACAAATAAAGGTATTTACCTCTCCCGATGTTTCAACTCTCGAGGTAAATAATTAATAATTTAGACCTGTTTTAAAAATAATCGTCTATTTCAGATGTAACATCACATAAGTCACTATTAATCGTATTATATTCAATGTCTCATATTATATTACATATAAAACAGACAAACAGTTTATAATTCTCTACTAATATGACCAGAAAGATAATAAAAAGAAAAATCACACTTACATGTACTTTCAAGACGGAAAAGATTAAAATTCCTTAACAGATAATCGTGCAGTGTGAGAAATTGGAGATTCAGTTTGGGGAGCGCGAGACAGTTTTCACCGCTGTATATCTCTGTAGGAACCACGTTTTCGTCCCAAATAACTTCTTCGGTTGGATAAAGTGGCATAGAATTCAATTCTTCCAATTGAGATATACGCCGTTCGTGACGGGAAATCTAAAAAAAAGTTGAGTAGTTATAGTTTGCAATACAAGAGGCTATCTTATTGTTATAAGCTGACAACCTGTAAGGTACATAATTCGAAGAGAGAAACAGTATAAATAATAAATAAGACACAGGTGTTTTATTTATTATTTCTACTGTTTCGATTCTAGTTATATAAAAACATAGGTTTCTATTTTTATATAACTAGAATCTCATACAAAATATTACCTGATTGTAAGGGGCAACCGTCGCTTAAATAGACATAAACGACACCACATTATCACATTTCTAAGAACTAAGGTCGCTCTATCTTAATCGTAAAAATATATATATAATATTATAAAAGCGAAAAATTTTTGAGTATAGTTGTTTGTTACTCTTTCACGCAAAAACTACTGAACGGATTTTGATGAAACTTTAGAGTAATAGAGCTTATGCATCAGAATAACTCAGGCTATATTTTTCATTGAAATTTATATACTGAAATATAACACGGGTGAAACCGCAGGCACAGCTAGTATCCTATAAATTAATTGCTATACCGTATTCTAAAGCAGCTTACAAAGGAAGCTTTTCAATAGAAATAGGTAAAGGAGATATAGCAGAAGCATATATGTCAATATATTTTATTCTCTAATGACGTATGCTATTCGGAATTTTAACACATAAAATCTAATGTTACGAGCTATATGTAAAGAATTTAAATTGAGCTAATATTTTTACTGGACCTACCACATCGTGGGTATGTAAATGAATGGTGATACATTGTATTTTTTTAATCCATTAAGTAATTATTTAAACAAACACATCAATTAGCCATTATTAGTTTCGTCAATAATTTATTCATCTAAAATGAAAGTAAATTTTTGTTTGTAACGAAGAAACGAAATTTCTTTGATAATAATTTGCGGTTATGTACTAATATTATTATAATAATAAGGAATAGACATATTTATTGTCAGTAACTCAAAATATATTTAACCGATTTAAAAAAATATTTTACCTATAAAAAGCAAAATTATGAGATTCCCTACAGGATCTGAAATATTTTTGAGAATATAATTATTAATAAGAATAAGGTGGCGTCGCGGCGGGTCACTATATAGTTTATACATATAAATAAAATTGGAGTGTTTGTTTGTAATACTGAAATAACCGTTTTTTACTACATGCATATGAATAAAATATATTTTTTTCTAATTTTTGTCTGTCTGTCTGTCGGTCTATTTGTTCCGGCTAATCTCTAATATGGCTGGACCGATTTTGACGATGTAATAAGGAGTAACTTAGGCTACTTTTATTTTCAAAAAATCTTTTAGTTTATAAAAATAAAGTTAAATACCACGCGAAGTCGCGGGAACAGCTAGTAATAAATAAATTCACTCACTAATAACTCTTTGAGGAAACCCTTGTCGACGCGATGCCAAGACGCTTCATCTTCTTTGCCTTCAGCTGGTACCAGATTTAAATAAGTCGCAATAGCGCGGAGAGCCTTGTCACTGCAAATTTTCGGATAAACATTAATTTGGATGATAGAATAGGTAGGAATACTTTAGTATAAGATAGGACTTATCTAAACTAACATCATCCAATAGGAAGAAATTGTTTTTTATAAAAAAAACAATAATAACAGACACAAATTAGTACATATAGAAGTGAGATAATGTTAGTGCCATATGGAAATGGCTTGGTACAAAACAAGCTGCTTAACGGAATGAATTGGCAAAAGGCGGCAGGCAGGCAGGACACACACAGGTGAATTGCAAATAACTAGTCAGGGAAATACAAATTTTACTACAATTAAATAAACCTCGTAATAATTCCAGGGGTGTTTCTACACTTTATCTGGGGCTGGGGTAGTATAAAGGTATAGAAGTAGGTACCTTAAATTTCCAAAGTGTTTCTGTAAAGATTCCCTAGTGTCCACACTGGCGACGTTGGCTAGAGCGAACAAACGCAGATCAGGGAACTTGGCGAATGCCGCTTTCTGCAAGATTAACATAATTGTAGAAAAACTTATGAAGCAGGTTGAAAGCGTCGTCACGTAGTGGTTTACCACCCGGGTTTTAGACCCAAGATCATGAGTTCGGATATGGTCGACACCAAAACAACTTTTTTGTCACTGGATAGTTACAATACTTATTTGTGGCTACTCAGTGATACATACACCGATAATAAATCAAATAATTAAATTTAGTCAACCTCTCATATACCTATGTCCTAAATAGGTACAGTTTATATACAGATAAATTTAAATTCTGATTTATAATATAGCTTCTCAAAGAAGCTAACCAGTAATGATATGCAGCAGTAACATTTTCTCTTAGCTTTTTATAGCCACTACTTAAAACAATTCGGTGATGATATAGTTTATTGCTATTCACTTTTGGTACAACCAATCCATAAAATTACTGAAGTTCTCATAAATCAATGGTTTGATTATCACACCCTGACGCCATAGTGCTATTTCTATTCTTGAAACGTTTCTACATATATATACCCTTGGATTGCAATCACACCAAATCCGTTACCGTACTTCTCAATTAGGGGACGCGGCGAATATTGAAAGGACCCAGAAACGCTGGGTTGCGATGCAGTCAACTTTAGGAACCACTGCGCTAAAATTTGTATTTTATTTTTATTTTTTAGTAATAAGGTCACCTAATTTCTTTTAGAAAAGTGTTTAATGTTTAATATACATTAGATTAATATTTTGATGAATTTCAACTTTGTACTTCTTGAAGTGTCTTAGCTTACTTTTTTTTTATTATTATTAATGGGTTTGCGCTTGGTCTTAACACATTTTTAATGAATATTTCTCTATTCTAAATTAATCTTTTATAATTTTTAGACCATGTGTTTGACGGAAAAAGAAAAATAATAACGCTATAGAAAAAAGTTAAAGCAGACCCAGAGAAATTACCGCAGCGAAAGAGAAAAATAAGGGAAAGCTACCATAGGAATAAAAAATTAATTTCAAGTATGCTGCCAGAAGATAAAGTAAGATAAATTAAGTTAATTAAGGAGACTGCTAATGTTTTAAGTTAATTAGTAAGAGGTGTCACGTTTAGAGATCTGTTAATTATTAATTACTTTATTGTAATATTGTTACGTTTTTTAGAAATAAAGTAAAAATACAGGTGATTTTAATCCTAGTATCTCCTTTGGAATCCTGAGTATGTCCTATGGACAACCGTATATGTCCACTGGACAACCACTTTGTCCCTACATCATATTTACTTAAAAGAAATTAGTAGGGTTTACAAGAATTTCAAATGTGAATGTAACAATTAAAAGTGAATTCATAAATTGTTACACGTATTAATAAATATCGCGTATTAATTATTATTGTACAAGTTAAATGAAAAGTTCGTTACATTTAAAATTTGTGGTTGTCCAGGAGATAATATTATTAGGAATAATTCATAAATTAAAAGTCGCGTCATTTATTTCTGAAAGATTAATTGAAATCCATCTTATATTAAGTCATAATAAAGTGACGGTTTATAATTTGACTGAATTTTAAATGGTTCAGAAACCTTATTAGTTATTTCTTCAAAGGACTCGAGTCATGTTGATTTCGTAGTCAAATTTACTATTTTATATAAATAAATGTCTCTGATCTATGTCAATGTTTAAAATATAAATAATTATCTACTGCGATATATTTGCGATAAATATAAAATTAAAAAAGTAAAATATCTCGTAGATATACACTTAAAATTTGATGGACCCAAATACTGTATGTTAATATTCTGTGATACATTAAAAAACTCGTACAAATATTATTAGTCGTGTGTATCAATCTTTCACGACTAAATGGCTGACCGGATCTTAATGAACTTTGACATGGAGTTAGATTGCATCACGAGGGATGGACATAGGCCATCTTTTATAAAAAAAATATTCACTAAATGGCGCGTAAAAGCTGTTAGAATATAAATATAGATATATAATAAAGTAGCCTATGCCATTTTTCGATAGAAAAGATTTGCTGGAAAAAAAGAAGCAATGAAGAAGCACTTGCAAAGGGTTAAAGAAAAGAGATAGATCATATATATATTATTGAGAATAGGCGAGGAAAAAGTTGGGGCAATTGATACGACTACCTTATTAATAATGTTAATAAGAAAATTAGATGGAAGGAAGGGGATAACACAGTTATATCAAGCAGGTTAAGGAAAAAGTTGGAGTCGTGTTGTATCAACAACTAAAAAGATTGACGGAAGATCCAACAACAAGAGCGCAGCATTTAAATTATGAATGAATGAATGCTATCTTCTATCTAAAAGAATATACAATATCAACAACTGAATGCCTTACACAATAATACGTAATTTAATATCGAATGGTAATTCATGTTTTATTACAATACAATTATCATGGCTGGAAGGCATTGCAAATATATGAATACAAACCGCCTCAGCCCATGTTTAGCCGTTATAAATTGAGATATACCTATTCCGTCTTATAGATGAGGATGCAAAACTATGATCTATCATTATAAATTAGTACCATTTGGGTGGTAATCGACTACAATAACATTTTAATTATACAATTAAAATGCATGACACATCATAGTAGATACGTAGGTATCATCAAACACATGCATGATTTAAATATTAGATATTCTATACATTATTTAAAAAATCATTTAAACGTAAGTAAAAGAATAATAAAAGAATAAAAAAAAATTGTTAACAGGTACTGTCTTTTCTAAGGTTGTCTTGAAATATAGAAGAGCTTGCATTAGTGATGACTACCTTTTGTACTTATTTTATCAATTAATGTTAGTGCAGTAAAATGTTTAAACAAAAAATTAAAAAAGTATTCCAAATTAGGTGACAAGCACGCAATATTTCAAGAACCTTAATCACTTTTGCTATAAAGCTTGACGACGCCTATAAAGCTAGCTCGACGACGGTATCGGTGGTGTAGAGGTTTAGCACAGCACTTTACTTCCGATGGTCGCGGGTTCGATTCCTCGTACAGTACAAACATTTGTATTACGAGTATGATCGTTTGTAATACACTTGGTGCTTTCTAATTATGTTTACAAAAAAAATATTTATATCAGTTGTCTATAGTATTCATAACAAAAGTTGTGCTCAGCTTGGGACTAGATGGCACTGCGTGAATTGTGCAGGAACAATTGGTCTTCGGTCCAACCGGAAGTATTTTTTTTTTATTATAATTTGCAATAAGTTTACTCGGATACGCAATTTAGACAAATGTCTCTACCTTAGTATTTAATGTAGCGCCTACGTAAGTTAGCAACATACAATAGCTGCCATATTATAAACAGAAACATCCGTGATGATGTTAATAGTGTCTAGAAATCACACCTGCTAACGAGGAGGCTAGGCTTACTATTCTTACTAATAAACAAACATCTATTGAAATATATAAACCTGTAATGATGTTATTCTGGAATAATGCAACAGCGTCATGTCCCGATCTGTCATAGGATCACCAGTTTCGTCGCTGATTTCGAAATTGGCATAAAATTTCAGCATTTGTAGGAGCTGCAACAAAACGAAAGCATTTTAAATAGAAATAACATTAACACAATAAAATCAATACAAGCATTTCTGAATAAGTCATATTTTTTATTCTACCACTCATTCGGAACGCAGATTCATCACAAGAAGAATGAGTAAGAAACTTGTGTGTTGCTCTTTTAAATTAAAATAGGAATATTTTGGCATATATATTATGGCAATATAGTACGAGTATATAGGCATTTTATTCTTCAATAACAAAAACATTGTACCATGCTCCCGATATACATTTTTGTTTCAATACAATGTCGTGATTTTTTATCGACCGTCAGCTTATTTACAATTTAATAAGATTAAATAAAAAATACACAATTGAAAAATATTTAAATTTAAAAAAATTAATTACTTTTTAGTACATTTAATTAGAGGTCGTGAATGAATCAGCTGACTATTATTGTTATAATTATTTTTAATTATACTTATCAATTAAAATTATACTTATAAATAAATTCTCTCCAAATTCGTAAATACTACTGCCATCTGTTATTCTGTACGGATAATAAATAGGTATGATCATTATTCAGTTAGCAAGTCTGAAATGCTATAGCAGCGTTCATGTGTGGAGTTACATGCTTTTAAAAAGCAAGCGTAGCGCCCTCTTGACTAATATAAGATAACCATTTTAATGTCTCTTCCATATTTTGTGGAGCATAATTAAAAGATGGCAGTTATTCAAATAATAACAATGTTCTTCAGCAGATTGAATTATTTCTAAATAATTACAAATCAAATCAAAATATGTCTATTCGTATAGGTTTAACACTTGTGATAAGAATAAAACTATCCCCACTTTGAAATGTGGTTTTTGGCGAGAAAATTCACAAGAGTCTGAGCATAATCCCCAATCTCCTGCCAATTGTTTTTTTAAATGTAAATTACAGTACTGCAAATTTAATATTGAAACTGTTTTGTATATTTATTAAAGTAATTATTAATAATATTTTTAAAAAGTTACCCAGACATATTCATCTTTTTCTGAAAGTTATCAAAACGTACAAAAAATATTATTTTAATACTTACCTTCATTTTATTATATAATCTTGGTGCATTTTTAAAATAAAATCTTAATCCAATTTGTACATATACTCGAAAAAGGAGACTCAATTCGGCTACATTTTTATTTATATATTACAATATTATTTTTGGGAAATTTGTCCCGAATACGCATCGTACGAGTTAAATTTGCCAAAAAAAAATCCTATTTGCATTGTAGTACTTCTATATAGGTGCAGGTCACACAAGGAATTCATATTTATTCAATCATCATGAACGCGAAAGTGAGTCTGTCAGTTTGTTTTGTTTTGTACTTTTTTCGTCTAAACTGCTAAATTTAATCAAATATAACATGAGCATTTCTTTAAAATATATTTTTTTTATCACAAAATCATTAATTTTTAATTCCTTAAACAAAAATTGATTATTTTGTAGTAATTTAAATACTAAAAATATTTTATTATATTACAATGTAACAACTAAGTATTTACATTGTAATCTGTTTATAAATATTTAATCCAAATACGTAGTTAATATCTGGTAGACGCAGTTATCTGTAAGTTCAAAATAACATATGTGTTCTATACAGTACAGATGTTTATTTATAACCATTTCTAATACACTTTCGTTGTGAGAGTATCAAGTTATATCTTCTAAACACATTAAGTATTTTTTATATCCACTTGTACATAAATGTAATAGCAACAATAATTAAAGATTACAGTCAATAGAAAATCTATAAATAATGTAATAATTTATACATGTTAATATACGGATACTCTTTTTGCGAGTTTTCGAATTAAAAGGCGATAATGTGATTAGAGAACTCGTGTATAACATAGACATTAGAACAACACAAATAAAAACGATTTACAAAAACTGACAGCTGACTGAATTGCATCATGCCCTAGGACATTGAAACATAACGATGTTTCAAGCAGAAGTCGAGGAGATAGGACATATTTTTATAAATGATCTCTTAATAACTCCCATAGATGTACGAATGTCTGCAACTTGAACCATTCCATCAGAACCAGGATAAATAGCTACAATTCTTCCCAACTTCCATTTAAGAGGAGGAAGGTCATCTTCATTGATGACCACTAATATATCAATAGTAATGTAAATAATCCGTCAATAGTAATATTATAAATGCGAAAACATGTCTGTCTTACCTTATCAAAATTAAGTTAGACGATTTTTATGAGAAAGGGTTTACGGGTACGGTGTCAAAAAATTGTTTTAGCTTAAAAATATATTCGTAAGGGGGTGCGATTAGGGAAGAAAAATCATACAGATGCAGTCGCGGTTAACTAGCATCTGTTCAAGTTATATTTTGAGGATTCCGAAACCAAAAATTAAAACAGAATCTTAATTTTACTGCGTTTGTGAGTCAACCAACCACCTGTTGTTACAGGGCTATATAATGTGATTTTAAAGTACCTACATACTAATAATTTCTTCAGACAAAATCTTTTGACGACAAAAGTTTTACTGGCTGAATGCATCTCCAATGTATGCAGTATGACGAAGAAGTATATAGGCTCTATCTGTTATCAATAAAAAAAATAGTATAGTTTACAATTAAATTTTATATTCATGTCATATCATAAAGGAAATGAAAATGTCCAACAAAAAAAATATTGTTCGTAATCAAACCGCAATTTTAAAAATATGTCCAACTACATTATGTGGGCTATCATATCAACATTATGCTTATATAGTCATGTAGTACCGTTGTATAATTAAGTACGTCATGTAGATAAATAATTATCGAAGAAATATAATAAAATAAATATCTACATTATTTTTAGAAATAGAAATAATGTTCATTAGTAACTTTGAAGTTTTTTTGATTCTACTTCGGAATGGATATTCAACATAAGAAGATTAATAAAAAATCAGGATGTTTTTTTAAACATATCAATTTGACTTTCCATATATTTTGTGTGAATATGAACTACCAAATAGCACCAATTTACAAGAGACTACAATTTACTATTATATTGGGGGCCTTCATACTGGTATAGAAAGAAAAACAATGATTGTTAGAATTTTGTCTATGCGTGTATGTGTTCTAAATTCAGAAACAGATTAATCCGATTTGATTACGATAATAACCGCTAATGAAACCTCGTTTGTATTTACTTACATTGTTTATCAAACAATAAAGGTAGGCATCTAGATAGAAAGTCGGAGACTCATCTAGTATTAAATAAACCAGTCATAGTGAACACCAATGTAGACCAATCACTACAAGCAGCGCCCTTTCACGTATATATGTATACATATTATATATACTAATTCCTAATTGGAATGTAAAAACATGTGATGGTAAATGGTATCCGTTGTCTCTATCCGGTATACATAACAATTACTACCGATATAGCTTTATCATGTGAAGCACTAATGCTTTACCATTTCGGAGGACGGAGGTCTAATCTCACCCTACAACAGAAACCCGTCTTTCAAAACAAGCTGTTTGACGGCTGAAATAGGTGAGACCCACGTAGATGACATTTTACAAAAGCTACCTTGTAATAATATTTGGTCGGAATTTCTGGCTGTGCGTTTCCGTGTCGGTTTTATTTTTAAATTTACATATACTCCATTATACGTACAGTACAATGTATGAAATATTACAACTAGTTAACTGAAACTCCAATGTTAATGCACCTGACATATTATGGTGGTTGTGGTACCAATAGGGATGTCACAATCTGTATAAAAAACGACACTTAATCGACTGTCACGTACACATAGCATAATCAACTAATAAAAAACTACATTTATGAAAGATTAAATACAGTACAATGTAGTAATATTGTGGTGGTAGTAGCACCGGTGGAATATCATACACATATATAAACGATTTTTATGAAATTTAAACGTTGTATATCAGTAGTAATCTTTTTTTTTTTCACAAAAAATTTTGGTCCCTTGCTCTGTGAGAGTTCTGTATTTTAGATCATCATTTGATTTTTATATTTTGATCAAAAACAAAAATCAGATAAAAAATATCTATATTCAAATTGGATTAATAAAATCGACTCATCAACAACAATCTATTTTTTCATAAGCGATGATTATTTCACATCCCTAAGTGGTAGAAGTCAATGGTACTTCATACGGCTTTTACTCGGCGACTACACCGCACGCATCCACTTTCAATTAATTAAAAGTGGACATTAAACCGACGACCGTATGCATATTGTGATTTAAATATTTATAGTTAACTGTTTTAATTTTAATTACAAGTGACTGTTAATATTCGGATGGTTGTAATTCATTAATTTATATCAAATATTCGGAAAAATGAAGGTAAGTCTTAAAATGTAGTATTTGTCACGAAACATTTATATCATAACAATACTATTGTTAAACGTTATAACATATACATTTATTTCGATTGTTTGGCTACTGGAATAATATATTCGCGTATATATGTATTGTTAATATAGATTTTGGGAGATAAAGAACGTGTAATGTAGTCTAAATGTAGGTAGTGCAGTTAATATTCTACGTAAGGAAAAATTATTATACTTACAAGTAATAAGTATAAAAAACGAAATATTATGGATTTGTTATATGAATATATTAAATACATTCCAAAATAACATTTTTAACATTTTCTCTTATAATATTTTAGACCTTGCTTTTCTTACTAAATTAAAAGAAGGTGTACGCGTTTCTTTCCTCCTTGAAATCTTGTAATTGAAATCTTATACAGATTTGTCATTTCTTTTTAGTGTAATAAAAATACATTTAAAATTTATGTTTTTACGTTAAGAATAACACGTGGCAAATGATACTATATAGGCATCTGGCAGTACAAAGTACATTTATTATGTAGGTAGGTCAATACGTTCATTATGATTGCAAATATTAATATCGGGAAACACAATGAAAGCTCATCTGATATGAAGTAGCAGTCTGTATTTATACCATCATTCAGAGTCCTTAACACTAATCTGTCGTCTACTGAATCGTCATCAAGTATTTTTAATATACTTTCCTACCTTACTTACAATTAAAAATATGATATTCCTAATTCATAAGGGGAATCGTTTAAGGACAAAGATTATTTTAACGCTATTATATATATAGGGCATCTAAAATACTTGGATACTGTGTAGCTCACAAATTAAAAACACAAAGCAAATAAAGTTTCCTCATAACAAAAAAAAGACTAAAGATAACAACTGTGCATAATCAAATATATAATCTTGTAAAAGAATAAAACATAATTTTCAATAATCAAGATGGTTTTTTTTAGTTAATAGTTACGACATGGTGCAATATATTGCATTAACGGTATACGCTGGCAAGGCTGGAGGATGATAGGTTGTGGATGAACTTAGGTCAGTCAGTTCGTACTCCTATCGTGACAAATTCACCTCAGACACAGCATGTTGATTGGTAGGGGTAACTGCGTTTAGGTCGACATGGATAGCAATGGGGCCATTAACATCCCACAACTAAAAATTTATATAAATAAATTTCTTTATGGATTTGAATAGATAAGCCAAGTAAATCATTATGTATATATGTACATTAAAAATTTACGTGTGACGTAGTGCATCAGAAGATAACCAGCAGAGGGTTGAGATAAGTGAGACTATGTGTATATAGATAGACATTAATTAGTTAGTTACATATATATGGAGCCTAATACAATAATATTCGGAGAGAGTTCGGAGTATGTACGTACCTTCGTTTTTCAACATCCATGCAAAAATTTGGTGTTACAAATATAACTTCTCAGTGTGTATATGTATTAATCTATGTCATCGTAGTTGCTATACAAATGGATCGATTATGATGCGGATTTTATTATAAGCTGACTTCATCGAGATGGTTCTTAGTTACAATTTATTAGAGATTTTTTTAAGTAACCTGCCTTAAAAATAATTTCATACTTTCATCATATTATTTACATTTAATTTCGTACTGTGTCGTACGGGTTATAAAATAATAATAAAATATATACCGTATTCCCATATTTTACGATAGTTCGTTCACTTTTTCTAAAAAAATATTTATGTATCGAATATATATAAGTCAAAACAAAAAGAATCATCAAAATCAGATCAGAATTGCCGAAATTATGGCGTATAGTATAGAAATAGTAATAAAATAGCTGAAATGAAAACTTCAAACCTCAAACTTTATTTTTGAAGTTTGAAAATGTAATGATAATTGTAAAGAATAACAAATAAATACATGTAACCATATTAATAATAATAAATAAACAAAACACAGTTTATATTACTCACAGTTTATGGAAGTTAAAGGATTTTTTAAATATGTGAAGTATTTTTAGGTAACAATTACTAAAAATTTGTGTAATTTAATTTAACATCACGTTTTTCGACAGCATCATATTCATTTCGTTACTTACTATTTTTAAACGTAACTAAAAAAACATTGAACACAACGAGATTGTTTTGTTCTCTTTTATTGTTTCCAGCCATGTAATTGAATTAAACATATTTTTTATCACACTTTATAAAGTTTAATATTGATTCATCAAATCAATTAATTTTATTTACAATGAGGATAATCAATAAGTTTCTACATTCAAATTGATTCATTCGTTTACTTATTATAATTATATTAGTAAGAATATTTAGTAATAGATAGCTATTAGTTCTATTTCTTGCAAAATCGTAGTTCTAATATCAGTCATTCAATCATGGATTTTAAGAAATTTGTCATAAACAATAACATACAAACCGGACATGCGTTATCATTACGCAGCCAGCCATACAAATACAAGCAAAGTACTCATTTAAACAATTTCCTCTACGAGAAGTAATGATAACGTTATCAATGAGACCAAATAGTATAGCGCGACACGGTCATAAGTCATGATGCTGTCATTCTTCGATACGGTAGAAAAGATCTCTAGTGAACTGGAGACTCGAACTAAGAGATAAATCTCATCAGTTCATACTCATTCATTATCAAATTTTTTGTAACATAAAAATGTAGGGAGTGGCGTATAAAGAATTGAAAATTAGCATATTTAGATAATTTTGACCTCTTACGCTGTCCGTTCAAGTTTGAATGCGAATTCTACAAAGAACCTATAAATAGCAGGGGACCTATAATTATATCTAATGCAATTTAAAAATTAACTGATAAAGTGGTTGTTTGGATAATTAAATATTTAAATACGAGTATGTATGTGCAAACATCATAGATATTTATTATTTGTGGTTCGTGCCACTTATATACAGGTAAATAAATTAATTAGTATTTAATTACAAACTACATATGATCTATAACTATGTAGTTGATAGCTCTAATCAAAGCAAAATACATTTATTTGTCTACATAATATAATAAACATATATATAAGTACAATATGTTAACTATCGTGTGACGCACCATTAATTAAAAATGGTAAAGTCAATAATCATGTAACCTGAAACGGAACGTCAGAGGCCAGAGCCAAAGTAATCTATGTGACATTGACAAGTGGATGACGGACGATTGAACGGAGGCAGCGGGAGTTTTGGAGCGAAAGTGTTGATATTATTATAAAAACAAATAAGAGATAGATAATTGTGAATATTGTAGGCATTGAGGTGTTTCTCTCCCTGACTAACCGGCATTACGCCTAAGTCGTCAGGATACTAGTGATTTTAAAAGTTCAGAAGCGGTACCAATCCCGCCTACAAATTCGACTGTAAGGTAATTCTGACTAGAAGTTGTGGTAAGTGAATTTACGTTAATAACACGCATACCATTAAACGCAGTTTCTCACTTGTTTTATTGAACTTTTGGATGAATTGCTTTCTACATATTAAATAGATTTAGTATGTACGATAACTTGCGAGAGTAATGACATGACATGTAGCACGATATTCAGGTATACAATATACCTAAGAAAGAAGTATTATGAATACATTAAGTATAGAACAACATGGCTATCTAATTAGTTTAAAATATAGAGTAACTATTGTTATGTTACTAATGCCTATGATAGAGTATGATAGGATATCAACAGATTAGAAACAGTTACATTAACTATGTTGACATACAGGTTGAACATGAGAACACATACCATGTTATACATATAAACAGTGTAATGGTATTGCTGAGTTTGTTGCTAATTCACAGTAAATTAGTCAAACTTACTGTTCAGTTTTGTGTGTTTGTTCTACGTGAATTTAATTGAAGAATTGTTATTATTTCTTTACATAGGTACACATATATGTTTGATGATCCCATTTCAGATAAATGACAATCACAGGCATAGTCCAGGTATATGTCTTGATGGTGGTTATATTACCAAATTGAGACACTGTCATATGTATATATATTATATTGGTTGATACTTTGATATGTGTTTATTAATGAATTAATAAAGGATATTAATATAGATAGACACAGTATATTGTTGACATAAACTGATACCAGCAACATAACATGTTATATTTCATAATATTAGATATTAAAGACATTTTAGATGCTATCTCATGATTAGCTGTGAAGCTCTCAGTGAAAATAGTACTTAACTCTGATAGTACAATTATTATATTTATTTCTTGCTGTGTTTTGAATTTTATATATATAGCAATGGCTAACAATTGGTAGTAAACTCCAATGTTAAAAAACCGAATAACTGTAAACTATTATTATTAATAGTTCCTTATTTAATCATTATTTAGTATAAAATCCAATTGAGATCTATTAGGATCCTCAAGGTTATCATAATCATATGATATTGATTATTAATGTGTTGAAAAAGCACCTAGAAATGATATCCAATTCCTCAAAGGTGTCATATTATGCTGGAATTATATATTATATGTATGCTCAGATTGAATGTATTATATGTTTGAGCAATTGGTTCACTTCTTTGATGCTTCTCTTGAAATTCATTAGAATGGCCCTTAGCAGCCATTGTTGATCAATAAATGTACTTAAAGGTCCTGTGCAGGTACCTGTAGCTATGTACATTTGTCATTTGAGACAATGTTTAGTAAGTGAGTGTTGGAATTTATAAGCACCACATTAATATGTGACATGTTAGAAAGTGATAGATTACAGGTAAGACTATTCTTACATGGTTCAGTTTTATAATTTATGAAGTTGTCTTTTAACCTAAAGAAAAGCTTTTGGTAACTCCAGAAATGAATGTTGTTGGCTCTTGATTGTATTATTGATTGTACAAGAAACCTGTTTAATTTTCTAAACAATACTTGAGCAACAAGCTTGTCTTTAAATTTACTATTAGTGTTATGAATATGAATAAAAGTTTTTGGAAATAAGTTAATAATTGTGTACATACAGAATGTTTGGATATATATATTGAGTCGCAACAGTGAGAGTATTTGCCTTTTGATGAGTTATAACTCTCCATACAGTAAATTGCACAAAATGTCATGATTTTATAATATGAATATGTACAACATACGACAATTGTTATCACAATAATGAAAATAGACTATTGTAATATATTGCAATGTATTGCTATATTGTCCAATCTTGTGTAGTGCATAAGCTAATGAACTGAAGATTTGCTGCAAGGATCTGAGCTTAAGTTATCCATTGAGTTTTATTATTTAGTGTCATTTGTAGAATGACAGTACTAAGAAACTATAAAGTGGACAGATTCATTGTTAAATCTGTATTGGAATTGAAATGTGAACCAAGGAGGAAATCATTGTTTAAATTCAAATTGTATTATATATTTGTGAAGTACAGATAATAAAAAAAAAAAAAAGAATAGGAAAAATCCTCAATATCTTGTGAACACAAGTTAATCACTGCAAATGTAACTTAGATTGAAAGTGAGATGTTGGTATCCGTTGGGATGAACAGTGATTCACAAGCACAGTATCAGTATAATTTATAGAAGAAAAAAAATATATAAATAGTAATGATTCAAAAGAAAATTGTATCATATGTACAGGTATAAATACATATAGTAATGCCTATTTAACATTTAAATAGTATTGTGATTGTTTGGATTGTAGGACGCCATATAATGAAATGAAAAATTTATAAGCCACATATATATATATAAGAAAATGGCAGAGACGACAGACAAAAGAAACGTAGGACAGCAGAAAAAAAGATAAGCAGATGCCATAAGAAAAAAAAGGAAACAGCAGGAGAAGACTGGATGCAAACTTCCATAGAGAGAGACATGGATAGTCAGTATGGACGAGCTGGTTTATGAATATGGATACTGGCGTAATTTATGAGATTTTTATATGGTTTACTGATGGAT
This sequence comes from Achroia grisella, assembly GCF_030625045.1. NCBI lineage: Eukaryota > Metazoa > Arthropoda > Insecta > Lepidoptera > Pyralidae > Achroia > Achroia grisella. The sequence goes on from NW_026712925.1 coordinate 1,446,041, forward strand.
AATAAACTACTTTATAAATAGCATATATGTAGAATGAAAAATAAATACTGCATGGTCTAAGTTGTAAGTTTTACATGTTATAGAGAATTATTTGTTGAGAAAATGTTTGCGAGCTGAGCCATTGTTCTTTAATTATAATGGTATTATAGTGAATACAAATTTAAGAAGCATAGGTAGTTAAAAGAAAAACAAAAACAAAAGGACAATTGATTGTTGTTAAATGTATGAGCATTAAAGTTTTGAAAAGTGTACATGGGTATACTAGATTTAAGTTGAAAGGATCATATTGAACCTATAACTGTTTTAAGAGACCTTTATATCCAATGCAAATAAAATGAGAGACAATATAAGTTGTGGAAGTAAGGCTATATCTGTCAATTTAATCCCAGGAATATATAAGAAAAGTTACTAGAGGATATAAATGAAAGTTAAGATATAAGAAAGTTAAATATTGTTAACAATAGATTACAGTTTACAGTTATAAATTACTGTTGTAGATGGTTTTGCCAATTTTATTAATTTCTAGTTAACCTTTGTTAAATCTTGAGATATTGTATCTATTAAGATTTTAATTGGTTGAAAAAAAAAGAGTATAATCGAAGCGTATAATGCTAAATTAACGAGCATGTAAGAATTGTTGGTATACATGTTGACTCAATTGACTGGAATATGAGATTGGATGTGTTGTATTTAGACCATTGTCACTTTTGACATAACTGTTGAGTTGAAGTAAAATAAAAGTGTTAACTAAGGCTTTTAATAGTAAACTCATCAACATATAAGAATTGATGTTGTCACTTGCATAGCATACGAGAACGGATGTATTAAATAAGTGAGGGTGTTTTAATGTTGAATTGTACAAAATTACAGGTGTAGAGATATTGGAAGTTTATAATAATAACGGTGATGTTGTTTTCAAATATTTGGTTGATATTGATCAGATAAATAAGATTGAATTAAATTTAAAGCGTTGTCTTTGACGATGACGGAAGTTAAAATTTTTATAAGTAATGATCAACGCAATCAAATGCTGGGCATTTGATTCCATAGATTAGTCTGAGCACCTATATGCACTTGTATGTGTGGCTGAACGCCCTTTGGAGAAATCGGATTGACTATTGTACTAACTAAATAGTTTAAATTGAAATTAATCCTTTCAGAACTGATTTTATGTGTCTGTTGTAATTAATGGGAAATTAGAAGAGGTGCTAATTTATAGAACCCAGACACCGTATACAGACACTTTAGAAATATTATGAATAAAGCGCTCGAGGTGTACAAGATAGTTACACTGCAAGATTGTAGTAAGGACGATCACAAGGTAAAATTTGATACACCTCTATGGAAAATAGTCGGTAAATATACGCGGTGAAGAGTTGTACATGAACGAATAGATCTGAAAGATTAAGGAATGCTAGTGATACAATGATGAGTTACAATCGATGACAAGCTGAATTATGAGCAAAATGGCTAATAGAACGGGCGGTTGATATGACAATGAAAAATGATTTGCAATACTTTGATGAAATTATGAGATTAATATAATAATCATATGACTATGAATACGATTTATGGATTTTAAGGTAAATGATGGTGATTTAGATTTGATGATATACTGATGAGATGATTGCGCTGAGATCGCGGCTGATGGTTCCGTATACGTTAGTTCACGGAGAAAATGGGGATCCGCGTGTGCTCAATGCGACGTACAACGAACGACTCGCTTTTTGTTGATGCTACTCAAGATTTGGTAGATAATAATAGGAGTAGGGTATGTGGTAGTAATATATTGCATGTTCGTTCAGAAATTGGTAGATACTAGATATATATCAACCAGATATATAATTCGAATTTGGTACATAATTAAATTGAATTAACTTATGATTAAATGTTATAAAGTCCTTTAAAGCGTTGGAGAAATAGTAAAATGGAATCAGGAAATCCAGTTCTTAATGATATGTAATAGAATAAAAAGTAATAGTAAATTTTGATGGGAGTGCATATAACCCATAGTTGAGTTGCAATGTAGAGCACTTGAGGCTGAAGTAAAAATAGCATAGTACCATAAAGAATATGACTAGTTGGAGGCCGTAACTCCTTGCGTGCGCAAGCGGTGAATGCCACATTGAGAAAATGACCAGTTGTTAAATATTTGATGTGTTTCAGTTGGAGGCCGTAGTTCCTTGTGGCGGCAAGCAGTGGCTGAGTCTAATGAGAATCTGACCAGTTTGAGGCCGTAGCTCCTTGTGTGGGCAAGCGGTGGCTGAGTCTAATGAGAATTTGACCAGTTTGAGGCCGTAGCTCCTTGTGCGGGCAAGCGGTGGCTGAGTCTAATAAAATCCAGATCTGTTGAGACCGTAGTCATAGTGGGCAAGCGGTGGCATTTTTTTAATGTTTTATTTTAACAGGTATTTCACTAATTAGCTAGGCAGCCGTGTTTGCAGAGATGCTGACTAGTACCTGGTGTGAAAAATTAAGTGATACAACTTAAGGCGGAAAAATATAACAAAGACTGAATTCATGATGTTGAAATGTAATGTGTAGTTGTCAGTGGCAACTTTCATATTTTAAGTATGTAAAGTATCTCAAACTAAATTTTATATGATTTTAATTTTATTATATTACCCGATGTTAACTGTTATGATAATATCGAATGAGGCCCTTCGATAACATTGGATGGCCGAAGTGGCTACGAATACCATCGATAAAATATAAAGTGAATAGTAGGCTTACTAAACTCACGTTCGTTTGACGAAAGTTAGTAATTCGTTTTATGGAGGTTGCGCAGGGTTTTGCAACAAACTCCCGGAGTCTGTACTCAGTTTGGCAGAAAAAGAAATCGAATGTGTCATAAAATATTTTCTTTGTAAAAAAAAGAAAGCTTATTATAAAATTGAAAAATTTATAAATGTCATCATTTATAAATCAGTGTTTTTTTTTAGAAAATATCTAACTTGAAATTCATAGCGCTGTCAATGTTGTCTGATTGAACGGAGATTAAGTGCGTAGCGGTTTTTATGTTGATTGCCGCACGCCTAATCCTTGTTGTTAATTAAATATAAGTAAATCAATATTTATTTAAAAGAGCAACACACAGGTTTCTTGTTTATTCTTCTTGTGATGAATCTGCGTTCCGAATAAGCGATAGATTCAAAAATCTCGACTACTCAAAAGTGCTTATATTAAGTTTGTTTGAATAAAGATTATTTCTATTTCACATTAATCTGGAACAGTGGGTTTTGGTTTATGTTAAACTGGTGTTGTAAAGAAAATTGAGATCAGTATCTACAATCATTTATAGTTCCCTAAATGTACAGGGTTCAAAGGGTGCAATAGATTACTTGACCAGTGAGCTGATGGTATTGTTAAGTAAATCATAACTGAAATTCAATGAATTATGTTATATTAAAATAATTCTCTGGTAAATCAAGAGTATCGTCGAAGTAAAATAGTAGTAGTAGTATTGAGGGTATTAGAACCACTTGAATAATATTGACCTGTTATTTTCTATTGGTGAGGTGAGGGCAGGCAGCGATTTTGTTCTAATTTTATGTCACGAGAATATTACTTTCTCTTTATATTTTTTTCTCTATATATGTAGGTAATTAAGTTTTACCTTTTGTAATGTGATATTTTAAATTTATCCGTTAAAATATTCATGATGAGAAATGTCAAGTTCTATTTTGGAGGTATAAAAAAAAAATGCAATGTTCATAAGATCGGAAACTTACATTGTGATGGTGATATGTTACAGTCTGACTCATAGAAGTCAATCACCGCCAAATAATTGTTTGTTACTCTAAAAGGTTGTTCATGTTTTTGGGTGATTTGGATTATGTAAATTAATATATGTTATGTTATATTTTGTGCATTCTGAATGCATGCCGAAACTTAGCTCTGTTAGTATTGATTTTAGATTGTAAACCTTTGACAGTATACTAAGATAGTCAATGTTATGAAAGTAATGTGTATCTTTAGTTTATTTAGTTAAGTATTTGTTATATGATCCTGTAGACACTATATCCTTTGATAAGCATGACTACGCTCATCAGTTACCTATGTGTCTGGGCCAGACACTATTGCAGGATGGCCGACTGTTAACTATCGTGTGACGCACCATTAATTAAAAATGGTAAAGTCAATAATCATGTAACCTGAAACGGAACGTCAGAGGCCAGAGCCAAAGTAATCTATGTGACATTGACAAGTGGATGACGGACGATTGAACGGAGGCAGCGGGAGTTTTGGAGCGAAAGTGTTGATATTATTATAAAAACAAATAAGAGATAGATAATTGTGAATATTGTAGGCATTGAGGTGTTTCTCTCCCTGACTAACCGGCATTACGCCTAAGTCGTCAGGATACTAGTGATTTTAAAAAATATAAATAACAATGACTATTACATTTTAATTAAAAGTTTTCATTTTGCATATATTTGAGGGGTACGATGTGTACCTATGTTGAAATAACGATATTAATTATTACCAATAGTACATACGACCCGGCGGCGGCGCGACGCCGACCTAGAGTTGTGATACTTGTGATGCACCGGATGACCCTCCATAGTGTGGTAAAAATAACGTTCTACGATGTAGTATCGGTTTTTTGCGACTGAGATAAATTTAGGTGACATCGTTATAGAATATTTATGTTCTACCTTGAGTTTTAACTATGTCAATTTTCAAATAGTTAAAATAGCAATCCCACTTTCGCAACAATTACTAAGAATTGCGAAATTTTAAATTGTCATCTGTGTAACGTACATTGTTAGGGTTAAGTTGTTACCAATGAATGTATCGCTATATATATAGTATTATTATTTAATCATCACGCATTTTATCACATTTATAATTTTAGTGACATAAATAACTAGCTCCCACAAACTAATTTTCTGATCCTCCATATCACTCAAAATATTATTCTGCATTTTTTTAGCTACTCTTGTAATTCCCCCCTAATATAGTACCTTATCTATTGTAACACGAGTTAAAAATTTAATTTTCTTTGAAAAAATATTTTGATGTTAAGCAGAATATTAATTTACATTAATAATAAAAATTTATATTATGATGAAACACATCTGTATTAAGTATAGTTTTTTTTTCATTATTGTATAATAATGCACTTCTAGATAAATATGAAAACAATCATTAGTTTGTTGTTTAAACTTCAAACTCTCAAAAAAAATCAGATAAAATAAAGCTCTCTCAATGGTTTTGGTTCAAAACTCATAGGAAATGGTTCATTTCTCGCACAAAGTTTTATAGTATCCGTAATTTCCGTGTGTTTCCGATCAAATATTCAGTATGGACGTCCACGAGAATTATCACTAGGGACAATTATTATGCGACAAATGTATCATATCCGTTAACTATTTGATGTTTTGATGTCCAATTGATGGATAATGCATAGTGAGGTACAAATATATACAATTTTGTACAATAGATGGGTATTAATATGGGTCCTTTATCCTTTATCCTTATCCTTTATAATTTACATTATACAAATATGCTTACACTTTTAAGTATTAATTCTACAAGTACATTAATATCCATTTGAATCTAGAACTGCAATAACCAGAAGAATGGGAAGGTAGGGATATTGGTAAAAAAATCGACTTACGTATGTAGTAAAAATATCTTATACGAATATATTTTTTTATACTTGGACTTTGAAATGACAATGCCTAAATTTGGAATTAAAGAATAACAGTGCGATTTTTAAGCAAAACAACCTAAAATATTTACTTGAATGATTGATGACAAGCTATTTTTAAGTTTTTATTGACGTCACTATATTTTCTCTTGCACATACAAATTTTGTTACAATTGAAGTCGGTTTTTTGTGTAGAAGTACAACAAAGTATACAAGTTTGTGGATAACGTTCTCCCAAACAGACTTGTTTGAGAATTCAAAGAATTGTTTTGCTGGTAACATGCAAATAAGTAGTCAATAGACGTTTAGATACGATGTCACAAACAAAATATAAACAAGTTGTATTTAGTTACATTGATAAAGCAACTCAGAACTTCCGTTCTCTGAACACGAGATAACAATTTTGCTACAAAAAAAAACTACACTATTAATGATGGATATGTTGTTCTACTTGCTCCTCTGTTAAGTATGGTAGATAATGGTTTTATTTAATATAATTTTTTATACACTTGAAATCGGATCTTTTTTTATATAACTTCATATTATTACGTAATTTCCTTACATTATTTGAATTTGTTACCATGAAATAGTCTTCGGTATTTTATATCTACTTAAGTCAGGTATTGATGTTAACAAATATTAAAATTAATATATTACAAGTAACATTTATTATTGGTACACGCTACACGTACACAACAAAGATCCACTCCATTTTGCGGTAGTTGAGTTATTATAATTATATTCCGTCCCATAACAATAGAAATAAACAAATTCTAAATTTAAAAATTGCATTAGTTTTTGCAACATTTGTAAACACGCGGGTCGATGCAACAGTATAAATAAATACCTACCCACATCATCGGACTAGGAACAGTCCAACAAAGAGATACAGACAACATCACATTACCGGCCATGTGTGAATCCAAATTAGTTCAATGAATGATAATTTCTGTGTACGCTACTTGATACGATACCGCCCTTATTTGTAGTATACAAAGTTGCTAATAGGCGGTTTTAGAGTCAGCAATACGCGCATGACACGCTTGTGTTTCAGGCGTCCCGAAACCGTTTATCATCATTCTGTATGGTAGTTTGTCACCATCGTAGCATAAAAAAATTGTTGGCTACATACACGCTGTTCCTATGGAAAACATCCTGGTTACATCCTGGGTAGATTTATTACGTTAGCTGAGACGAGAGCTCCATGTTAGCACCCATTAAAATCAGTTAATAGAAAAATCATTGAAGTTAAACATCATTAAAATCAGTCATTACGTAAAAAACCTTGTATCAGAAACAAGTTTTTAATTTTTTTAAATTGCATATCATTAACAATTTATTTAGTTATCTGGGATCCCCCATTTGCTTCTCGTTTTATGCTTGCCTAAAATCATCATATAGATGACCTCGACGGTGCAGCTGTTATATATACATGAGCCCGCGTATTCTAAAATAACAACAACAGTGGCTCAAAATAAAGACTTTTATTATGTATGTAAGATTGATTATCTATTTGAATTTCCTGTACCTATTCCAGAAGGCAACCTTATATAGATATATCTGTTATATATTTTTTTATTGTATATAATTAAAATATATAACCAAACTCAGTGAGTCGATAACCATTAACGATTCAGTTTCCGGTTATTCAGATATTTAAATGCTACAAAAATCTATGCGAATGTATTTGCCCCAAACACTACCCTCCTTATTACTTGTAAAATTAGAATCTGTCAAGCTGATAGCCCAGTCTGACTCTTTAACCTTGTGTATAAATACTAAACACATTACCGTCTTTAGCATATCATTACAGATCCCGATAATAATTGTCAATTGACCCATTTTCATGATCGATCCTGTTTGACCCTGCAGAATAATATAAAAAATATGTCACCGTTAATAAGATGAGAGGTGAGGATCTTTATTAGATCCTATTGATTTTTAATATTGAGTTCAACCAATCAAAGGGTCTGTGACTGTTTTTAAATTTATAAACTTATGCGTCTCCATTTTTTACTCTAGTTTTTCATTTTTTAATTATGTCACAGGCATATATAATTTTTTTTTTGCTGGATTACGAGCTGGAGAATGGTAACTCCTGCGTTAACGGCCCCACTGTTTACAGAAAGAAGTTGGTGAGATTAGCTTTAACAAAATCGCCAAATTTACTCCTACCTATCATCATTCAATTCTACTTCACTCTCATATGCATAGTATGTTGTGTTGTTTTCAGAAATTACCTACTTAAATGATCTAATTCCATGAGATTCAGGTCACGATGACCGTGACATTTCTTACTGCCCAGAATAGTTAGTAACATCTTTATAATGTAATTATTCATTATTATGAGACCATAATCTATACATAGGATTGCATTCGCAAAATTTGTCTTCAGTGATTCTGAGTTCCCTTTAAGTATTTATTTTTATTTCATCACGTTTCGGAACACGTCTTTCTTTTTAATGAACTTAAAAAGGAGAACGTTCTCAATTTGATTTGTTTGTGTATTATATAATATATTTCGTAATATTTTCTCTAATTATTAATCCTTTAATTACAGGATAGTCTTAACATAAGAATAGTCCAGTAGTACAATAAAAAAAAAAACGTTAAAATGTTTTGTTTTCAAACGAAATACTTTGTAATATTGTCACTTTCGATTTGTAAATGCTAAAACGGGATCACCTTGATATTCATATGAGTTCTGACTCTGACAGTTGGAGGTTCAATAAACCCATCGACATTCTACGACCGTATGAAAATATTAAGTGTAACAATTAAATAACAATCATTGCAGTACATATATGTTTTGAGATGACCCTTACAGTAGAGCAGTGCTGATAAACAATGTTATACTCATATTTAAATATAAAAAAGTATTTATCGGCATACATATTATGCTTATATTATTAGAGAGTGCGAATTTAATGGGTGTATTTGAGGCTAACTTGCGCGTTAAATGTGCACAATTATTTTCACGTAATTGGAATGACTAATGAGCTGATGGTAAATAGTGACCATCGTCTACATATATGAACAGTACTACGGACATCATGTACTTATCCTGTAATTTTACTGCCACTCATCTCACACTACAGCTGAAACACAGCTTACAAAGCAATCTGCTTGGTGGCTGAAATAGGTGAGACTGGTAGAAAAAATTATAATAACTCTCTTTGTTTTACAGCATTCACTATTTTTAGTATTAATTAGCTGCGGTGTAGCGCTATCAGCTAAGCAGTGCTGTCCAAATGGAGAGATACTCAGGCCCAAAGGATTCTGCGGCGATACCCATATGGAAACATTAAATTGCAAGGAAGGAAAGCTGCTCCTCAGAGATGTCATCCTCAAAGGAGATAAGGTGTCCACAGTGGATACACCCAATTTCGTGTTCGTTGATGACCCAGAACAGTTAGTATCTTTATTTTATATTAATATTACCTCTAAAGTAACAAGAAATTCTTACAACTTGTAACATATACGTATAAGTATAATAAGCCGAAAGATTTCCCTATATTACAATAACCGGTAATTTACTCCCCAGGAGCAACTCTATATATTATTTACTGGCTGTATTTAATGGTGCTGCCTGCGTGATATTCAGTTATATCCTAATAATGCATCCGTAGTTACATACGTGCAACATGAAAAATCTTTAAAATTCGTCTACTCTTTTGAGTATACTTATATTTTTATTTATTGATAATATTTATTTAGTTCTATGTATTAATAGTGTACCAACAACAAACTTACTAGAATTCTGCTGTGCGGGCTAGTAATTTACTTTCCTTTTTCTTTTATTAGCGCATTTCAATAACACCGCCCGCGTGAATTGCACTTGTAAATTTTCTCTTGCGAAAGCATTATACAAGAGTAAAATATATTTATATCACGAACATTGTCGTTGGATGCCAAATTTATATTTGTCTATAATGTACCTATGCTGAACAAACAGCATCTGTCTTGTATAAGATTGTCTAATATATAAACTTCTTCAAAACGACAAGATCATTTTTTATATATTTAGAATGTAATATCCGAGAATAGGTCATAGACTATTATATTATGGAGTATAACCCTCAGTTAATGAGGGTGGGCCTATTGAGAAATTTACTTTACTATAAATAATTTATATGACAAAAAAACATTTGCCAGTCAGTCAGTACGTTAATAAATATATTTATTATTACATTATATTATAGTATACTGATTTATTTTTCTATAAATTTCAGGTATTGTATTGGTAATATGTATCGTGACATTGAAAACCATGAAAATGGAACTATCCCAGTGGCTATTGTTTGTTTCGAAAAAATCCCGAAAACAAATAAAGATTACGAGGTCAGCGGTATCCTGACACTTATATCAGTGGTTTTTCTCTTAGGCACCGTCCTTGTTTACAGCTATTTTCCCCAACTGAGGTAAGATAATTACTTACAAAGTATGCTTATATGCGTAAGAATAAGTAAGTCAGAGGAGAGTTAATAACGGTCGGAATTTGATCACCAATAAAAAGATCGTAACGCTTCCAGTAGCGGCGGTCAGGTTTTCAAACTGAATATAGTATTTGTGTACATGTTAATGGTAGCGGAATAAAATAAAATTATATAAATCAATTAAGTAATGAAATGGATTTTCGAAAAATACCACTAATATCGATAAAATATATAGTTTTTATATTCTTAAATTAATTATCCTCTTGTCGGTTTGATACCGGCTGAGAATACCAAAAAGATATCTATGTATAAATATTGCCGCTGTAAACGATGTTATGCGCTAGAATAAACTAGTTAGGAACATGGCAAGGATCTAGTTATGTTCTATCACAGTTATTCACAATACACGTTTCTGCGAGTAGCAGTCCTGTTTATGTTTACGTAGGTAGTTCTAGTCATTTGATATTTACATACATTTTCATATGTTAAGTACAGACAGTTCATAATATTAGGCGTTTAAGACAAATTACCGTTTCGAATAACGGTACAGCTCGACGTTGCAGCTATTAGATCCGCCATAACTGAATAACTGTTTTTGGAAAACCCTTTTAAGCTAAATGCTATATGTATCATTATTAGTATATCTTCGTATGGTAAACAAGTTAAAATGCAAATTGTAATACTCCATTTCTATACTGTTCTAGTAATTCGTAATATGAATCGTAAGACGGATCAAGTACATCTTTTGAAAACAAGAGTGTAAACGAACCCTGTCGGTACAGTAAATATTCTTTCAAACATTGAATTATTTGCATTAGCTTTTTTTTTTAATTATACTTATTTGTGCTTTTCTGTCTGTCTTATCTGAAAAACGGCTCGATTGATTTGAATGCGAATTTGTATGCTGCATTTTGAAGCTGTTTAATAACAAGAAGGTGAAGTTCATGTATTATGATGAAAAAAGTGGTGCCTTATATTTTAATGCCTGATATTAATATTCATATCACTGTGAACCACAGATAAATATGCTTTCACTTCGCCCTGGTGGATCAACATAAATATTATTAATATATTTATAAGGCAGTAGAGATATTAACAACATCTAGCAAAACAATAATAAATAGAAATCTAAATGAATGCGAAACTCGTATCAAAACTCGTTATATGGTTGCAGAAAAACATAAATACACAGAATGGCAACGGTTTTATTTTACACCTTAATATTTAGAGATAAAAGAATTACTTTATACCTACATAGCTATATTACCTACGTTATCGCATTTGTAAATAATAAAAAAATACCTATGCAAATATTATATCTATGTATATATTTGTGACAAAAGTTACGTTCATTGTATAATGTTTGAGAGGATTTAATAGATACTGTTTCTTTTCCATTAAAATACAGATTACAGACAAATACAAAATTAATACAAATACTTATAGAAATGAATAAATAATTTTGTTTTAACCATGAATTGTCCGTGATGCTGTACATGTCTATAGTATTACCATTTTCCATCACGTCCAATTGTTTACCAAACCAATTACATAAAAAACAATATCTACCTATATCTTAAAGTTATCTAAGTATATCAAAATCTCGTGTCACGTTGGTTCTCCACGATGGAAACCTTAACTACCTGAATCCATTTTTATTAAATTTCATACTCGGTAGGTCTGAGAATAGGTTTGTTTCCCTAAGTGATAAGTTTGGCTCACACCAAAAAAAATATTTTACTTTAAAATATACATATAACCAATGGCCCCTATTTTTAATACTGAAAAACCTAATCAAAACCTGAATAGCATGCCTGTATGTTATAATGCATCTTTATTACATATTTCAGAGATGTACAAGGATTATGCTACATGTGTATGTGTATCAGCATGGCATTTGGCTTCCTGATGCTTGGCACCTCACAGCTCAGTAGATGGTACAGCGGTGATCTGTGCACCACCACAGGTAAGTAAAAAAAAACAGAATCCCAAATACTGTGTTGTCCTTGCTATTCCAGTTACGTAAAAAAATTTGCAATTTTATTACAATTACACTAGCAAATACAAAAGTACAAAAGCTTTGACAAATAAATAATAATAGGCATATAAATAATTATATAAAAGAGCCAGGAAAAAAACAGCCATTTTAAGATAATTATCCGCTTATTTTTATTTCTCTCTGCATACACATTAAAATTATAGAATGAAGATTATATATTTTATGATATGTGTAACATGAGACATTTATTTTTATTTAGAAATATGCAATGTTCTGCTAAAGAAATATACACATAGTCATCCTACCTAACTGCCGAACTCAATATCCCATATATGTTAGAAAAAGAATTACAAAATTGATTCCGTTCAACTTTTTATAGAACAGTACTAATAAATAAATTAATAATATAGAACGTTGTCTGTTCATTTTTAAGATACCTATATGAGACTAGCAATTACGCGATTGATGCATCTGCATAAACTTTCACCCCCTATTATATTTTCTAGAATATTCTCGTAGTAATCTATTTTCATGACAAATTTCATTAAAATCTGTTCAGACATTTAGTAGCGAAAAGGTACACATAGACGTACAAAACCTTTCATATTTATAATATTAATATGGTTGGTATATAATAAGATGATTATTACTTCTCATTACCGACAATTGACGATAAGTGTGTATCTTCAGTCATATAAAAATCATTCCAAATAAAATTGTAATTATTAATTAATACTATTTGTTTTAAAGCTTTCCTCCTATACACATGGATGATGGCCACATTCTTTTGGATGAACGTTATCTGCATAAATGTATACCGCACTGCCAGGTAAGTCAATTACTATTAAAACTATTAGGTACTATCAATCACAAATCTACACTAAAAATACAGATATAAAAGACAACGAAACTCATATAAAAATCGTTGCATTATTTATATAGGAATACGAATAAACTGACAGACGTGGACATCGACTTTCTGATATTAATGATTATTTATGGAAATTTCAATTTTTTTTAAATAAAACCCCATGTTGGTTGATAAGGTAGATTTCAATATATAAAAAGAAATAGGAGAAGTATATTTAATAACAATTCTTTCCACATAATAATTTTAGTTTAAATATATCTTAAAATAAATGACTATGTAGAAAGAAAACTTAGAAGATATTAGAGAAACTGATAAATTTACATATTGTAATATATTACCAGGGATCCCACTTACATGAAGAAGACTGAGAGGAAGCAATACTTCTGGTATAGCTGCTACGCATGGGGGGGCACTTTCGTTTTCCTAATGGTGGCTGTCATAACTAATTTCATGGAGGGCGACCACTGGAAACCGGGATTCAACCGAACCAGCTGCTGGTTCGCGGGTAAGTAATTTCCAATTAGCTACATATGTTTGTATTTTATTTAAGAATATCTGATAAGCCTAAAAATAATACTCAGTTATACTTTTTTTAATGTTTTTTTTTGTTATTAAGTATCAGAATCTAGTCACATGATATAAATAATAGTGTTTCATATTTTTTTTAACCGACTTCCTTTTTGCACCTATTTGAATGATTATTATTACAATTAATAGAGTTATTGTTAAGTTCGTCATTCGATAGAAGTTGCTTTTAAATAATTATGTACAATATTAATATAATAATTTTTATTCATAACGATTGATTTGAGAGATAATTTTAAACGTTTTTGTATGGTTAGGCTAAACTTACTTTATATTGTTTCGGATGGATAAATAAAAATATTCTATTTATATATTATTAGTAATCTTAAGGCAACTATTTAGACATTACCCATATCTAACAGTGGAAGATCATTAATCATTGAGTGGAGTCACTAATTAGGCACTCATAAACATATCTGTATTTGCATAATGATTCGAGCATATGTATTGTCACTGAACCGCGATTTGGTAAACATAGGTAGTAATAAATATCTAATAGACGTCATTAACCACATGATTTCAAGGAAAGATAACAAAAATTTTCTTTATTCGGCAGTGGTGGACCACAAATGTCGTAAACAAAGAATAATATTAGTATAAATTCAATAATAATAATAATAATAATAATAATATATTTATTGACACCAATTTAAGTAGTTACAGTTATTCTCCTTATAAACTATTACATTTTTGTTAAATACGCATCATACATATAATTTACCAGTAGCATCTATACTAGGCCGAGCCTGTATCATAGATACTACCTTCTTCCAGCGACAAATAGGTAAAAATTAAAATGTTGCAATTGCGTGAGTAGATTTACATTTCAACTTCAACTCAATATCTAGTATAGATCAGGATTCAAGATCAAATTGTAGCACTTAATGTAATCTCATAAGTATGTCTGACCTGATAATAAATTATCACGATCCATACAAATGTCTCAGCTTAATTAGAAAGTTTTCAATAAAGTGGTATCTTATTACTGACAGCTGATTTAACCAAATTAGATAATTAACATTTTAAGCTAACCTACTATTAATATTAAAAACGTCATAATTTGTTACAAAACGACTGCATAAAATTTTGGTACACAGATAGATGGAATCCTTTATTAGACAGCATCGTAGCATACAGTTAGACAAAATTGTGTGTAATATTAAATGACTCTATAATGTTGTGTTTGATTTGCTGTGTTTAATTTTAACATTGCTTTACTTTCGAGGTACAGGTCACGATCAACAGTACGTAAACAGTTTGACACAGTGACATTATTGATAACAAAAACATTGCTATACTGATTACTATTAGTTGTTGTGAAATTTGTGACAAGGTTACATATTGACGAGTTTTCTAAACATACTGTCCATTTGTTTACAGACCGAACGGAAACTTGGATATTCTTCTACGGACCGATAGCTGTCCTCATCACTACCAATATAGTTTTATTCATTCTATCATCCTACACGATATGTCAGAACAGAAAACAATATGAGGCAAATAAAGTAATGATACTTAAACACACGTACGTAAAACTAACACTTTTATAAATTTCATATAATGGTGTCAATATTAACCGTGGTGTATATAACAAGCAAATGTGATTTGCAGGTTCTATCTGTCTCTAAAACTATTCCTGGTCATGGGTTTATCCTGGATATTCGAGATCGCCAGTTTTGCGCATGGAAAAGACCACGTGCTATGGTAATTATATCCCGTATTTACTTATTTGAACAGGCGACAATTAGCAATGCCTCTGCGTAAACAGATATAGAGTGAGTTTGAGATTATTTAGGTAATAAAGAGCAATACACAAATTAATTATGGCACCGAAACTCTTGATTTTACCTGACCTTTTTAATTATAGTAATGAAACTAATAGAATGACATTATTTTAAAGTTAAATTCTAAGTAGAATTTATGCCATCTCATGGGTTATATGAAAAATTAGTTTATCAACTTTTCACTTTCATTTTGTAAACTTACATATCTACACAATTATTGAAATAATTTTGATGATTCATATTAGTCTAATCAATTAAAATTTCTCTCCTACTAATTATTGTAACATTTGATGTTTTCATATGTGAAAATATTTTTCAACTATCTGGGATTCATTGTCATTATTGTTACAGGAAAATCACGGATACAATCAATTGCCTGCAAGGCGTTACCATATTTGTGATATTGGTGGTATTAAGGAGGAGAGCTATACGCGGGTTGGTCAATGAGAGCTGTTGTCTGCGCATAACTCGGCCGTTGGCTGAGAAGTTAAGTCCCAACGACGAGGAATGTGACCAGCACATACTCGCAGATGACACAGTCGAAGTCAGGCTCAACTGATAGCGAGCCATTTGCCTTAGTTCCTTAATATAAGATAGCATGTAAATTACAGGTATATACCAAAAAGAATCTCCAACTTATTTATATACTTATATATTTTTATTAATTCGTTATAAAATAATACTCTCGCCAACTGTCGTTATGAAAGGTAAAGGATTATGCGTGTATTATGCGTGTGTGATATGTAGGTATATAAAAATTATATAAATCATTTATTTATACAATTATAATGAGTATAGTTATACATTACTGTTTGTATATTGTGCCATAATAATAGTTTTTAATTTTAAAATTCGTTTATTGTGATGTAATGTTTATTTTTCATACGTTGTGTTGGCTTGTACTCACTCATACGAGTTGAGTGTGGTATAAATATACAGGTATATGATATTTTTGAAACAAGTGTATTGCATACCTACCTACTATAATGTAAGCATTCCAGATATATTTGCTATCTGTCTTCGGGATTCGGTGGTAATGAGAAGCATGTAATCTTAAATATGATTAGTACATTGTTAGTAAGATTTCTAACTTAATTAGCCAAGATATTCCTAATTATGTAAATAGCTGTAATCATGTATAAAACAAAATTATGAGAAATTGATATTTAAATTATTACAAATCAATAGAATATATGATACACTGCCTCTTAAAAATGTTATAATAAATCGAATTTCTATATTAATGTAATTCATAATTTAAAGTGTAATAAACATTCCGTTATGTGAAAAAAGTAACGTTTTATGAATGTATCTAAATACTAAAATAATAAAAAATATAATATTCATTTGAATGTTCCTATAGCCGTTCGATGGTTACAAAGCATGTAATAAAATAATGAAACTATGAAGTGTTTTATTTTTTTATATACATTATTACTAGAACCTTTGAAATCACAGATCAAAATACAGGAAATTCTTCCTACGATATTAAGTAGCAATAAAAGGCTAAATTCTCCGATACATAAAAAGATAACGGATTATCTAGAATTAAGTAGGTATTCTTATTATTAGTATGTCTGTTTGTGTCTTGCTTTTTAATTGAAAAAGTAACAGAGTACTATTAAACGCGTTTTGAAACTGGTACACCTACAACTCAGGCAAAGTTAAACATTTGTAAGAGAAAATCAAGTATAAACTATCTATAAAAATAAGAGTATAAACTTTATAATCAAGATTGTGACAATGATACTACACTCGTATAATGGGAAACAACCCGAGAATTCAGCTTATGTCGAGATAGCGATCGTACCTCATATAAGTACCGCCTCCATACCATAATTTCACTAACATATACCACGCACTTTTTAAACTGAAAATGGTATTATGTGACCATGTGGGAAATAATACAGAAAAATGGTAAAAATAAAATATGTAATATAAATTTATAACGAAGGGGTCATTACAATTTAAACATCATATATTATTATTACATATGTAGTGTACAATTTATATTTATATATCCTGCAATAAATAAATATAAATTGTATTTTTTTTAATTCCTAATTTTTAGGGGGATTTTGGACAAAATTTGCCGAAACTTGAGACTGACATCTGGCAACATTGTGTCAATCGTTGGTGAGTCTCATCTCTCACCGTCAGTCAATCAGTCAGTATCAGTAAGTCATTAGTAATCTATTACTGATTCATTCATTATTGTCTAATTTCAATTCAAATTTAGTTTATTGAATAAGTTATACGTAGAATAAGAGGTTTATAAGGTTAAATGTTAAGCGTTACGCGTTATAATCACGTGTAAACAACCGTGTTCGTATTCGTAGCTTTACTAAATATGCGTGCCTTAACGTTAGTTGCACCGGCGGTAAATATTCAGTATTGTTTGTGATAATACAACTTAGCAGTATATAATAGGTTAAACAATGAATCTCTGGATTGTTTACTTTGTATTAACAACATCAGTATTGCATGCTGATGTAGGCGAACAGGATCTTAACGAAATATCAGAAGAAGCCAATGCAGTGATTTTAAATAAGTGTTGTGAGAAAAATGAAATCATGGTCGATTCCATATGCAGATTAGCTGAATTGGTCAACCAAAGTAAGTGGGACTGTGTAATAGTATGTCAAAGCCTAACAACATTAAAGCATAGTATACTCTGAGTAGACCTGTGTATAATATAAGTAGAACTGTCTGTTCTCACTATTTAATTCAATAATTAAAAACTTATTCACAATTTTGTTTTAATAATCTAACAATTTATTATTTATATATTACTAAACTATTTTATAGTTAAAGTAGACTTAAATGCAATACAAAAAGCTTAATTACACAGCAGTTGTGTGTTGTTGAATTCTCTTCATTGTGAAATATTAATAATAAATCTCTATTGTAATGTCACAGAAATATACATGTGAACTATGTAAAAGTAAGTTAACTGTGTATCATTGAAAGACAATGACATACTAAACTCTAGTATAAATTGTAAAGAACATTTATAAAGCATTTAGCAAACATTTGTATTTTTGTAAACTGTTACATTGCAGCATTGTGGGAACCACAGTTTAAAACGGAGGAAGGCAAAGATGTGGATGTGAAATATGTCCGCATTGTATATGGTGTGCCAGATTGTACCACGACACAAATGAGAGCAATATTTCAATTGGGAAACTCAGAGGATGAGTAAGTAATAGTTACCAGTTTATTGACACTATTAACATGTTAATCGCCATATCAGTCATATGTATCTGATGCTAAGAAGTTTTACATGAGCCATGTCAGACATATGTCTGATGTGTACGCGATTAGGTAGACGGCACTGTATTCTAAACAATAGGTTAATACTTGTTGTATCTTGTTTGGATGCGTCAGACATATAAGACTGACATGGCATGTCGGAAAATAAGTTTTAATATAGGGCCATATCAGTCATGTATGTGACAAAATATAGTGTTTTTCCGGGTATCTTAGCAAAAAAATTTTTGCCTGTGATACATTAAGTTAATTGTATGTGGTAATTACAAGCCTATAGATTCTGGCAACAGCAATATCACATGTCCAGTAACCATGCCAACCATAAAAACCATGCATGCATTACATGCATTGGTAAATCTTGACAGTGAAAACTGAATTACCCATTTAGGCGAATTTGAAACTTTGTCTATACCTAAAGGATAATGTGTTGGGAATGATAATTTATTATAATTAAGTAAATTTATATATTTTTTGCTATTTTCTAGGCTTAATCTTCTATCAGATGGTCGTTTACAACATCTAATCCATCATGAACATAGCTCTGACAGCGTCAATGAGGATCCATTAATGGCTAATACATTTGGTATACATGATTCCATTGTCATACCTGAGGAAAAGGAACCTACATCATTTATTCATGTTCAAAACAAATATTGCATGGAGAAAGTAAGTATCAATAGTTACCTAAGACAAATATAAAAAAAATATCTAAAAATATAGTACCTTAGATACAAACCTGAAGATGAAGCAATAGAAATTCAAAATTGATAATGTACACATTTATACTGACATTATTACACATCCTGGTACCTGTTCTTACAAAGTTCATAACAAATTGTCTGCCTTTTCTGCTATGGGTTATTAGATTATGATAATGATGGAATTTCATGTCCCTAATGTCATTAATTCTTTTTCTGAAACTGTTTACTTATTATTAAGGTATTAAGACTTTAGAATCTTAATGATTACTTTTCAGTTTTTAATGGCAAATACAAACAAGACAGGGAAATATGCTATGGTGTGTGTACCAGAAGTAAAGATCAATTGGAAAGACACAAACTTTTTGATGAAGAAAATACTCAATCCACTATTCCATGCAATTGCTATGATATTATTCCTCCTAGTGGCGATAATATACTTTGTTTTACCCACACTGAGGGATTTAGCAGGAAATATTATAACTACAATAAATGTTTGTTTGATAGTCAGTCAAGCAGCTGATCTTGTAAGAATATTCACAGAACTGAGTAACCATGTGAGTTTTATGATAACTGGTAAGTTGTTTTTTAAATTTTATATATGAACTATACTAATAGTAATACAAATTTGTATAGGACCACTGAAATACAGTAGTAGTAGTATGTATAGTAATGATTTTGTATTACTAAATAAACTTAACAATATAATTAATATCACATGCTTGAATAATACCACAAATATCCAAGACAGGGTCTTACGGTGTAGACCCTGTCTACAGTTAAGTCAGGTAATCTTATATATATCAGGTTTTATAACTTCTCATAGTTACACAGTAAGACCTTTTGGTTCAGAGTCATCGAACTATAGAATCAATATAGGCATATTTTTCCACTAGTATAATCAACTGTACTGTTAGTTAATGTTAATTTAAGTGTATTTATGTTACATTTTTTTTTTTTCAGATATAATTTTATATATCAGCCTATTGGGTGCATTCTTTTGGTTGAACAGTTTTGGATTTTATATTTGGAAGACCTTTAAGTAAGTGTTTAATTTAGAAATCTAAAACTTGTTAACATAAATTATACTATCTTTTACCTATAACTTTGCACAAATGTTTCTTCCTCAAATTCACACCCTTTTAAACTTTTTTCAAGATATCATATGTCCATCCTGATACAATCTATATTCATGTCACAGTTTCTCGAAAATCATAAAAAATATACAACAAAATAATTTGTTCTTTCAGGTCGAGAAATGTCTTCCTAAGAGTAACGGATGTGCGCAAATATTGTTATTACTCTAGTGTGGTCTGGTCGAGTGTCACGATCATGGCAGCAATGGCTATCTGTGCCCATTTTCTTTTGGATACCAGCACTAATCCAAATAGGAAAACACGCACACAGTTCTCATCATCAATACTTGTTGATGATATTGAACAAGAAACTATTGGTATGTATTTAGGCATGACATCTTAATCCTCGAAAATGCCAACGCATTTCCACGGATTAAGTATTAAGTCTATGATGCCAACGAAATAAAATAATGTATCCTCTCTTATTCTTATATATATACTTGTTGCTCTGGTCTCGAGCTAATCTTTATTTTGACTAAAAAAATATTTAACTAATTTAAAAATTACATTATCATAAATAACATGGATGTTTTACTTAAAAAAAAATATTTCTACATCAATTCAACGTATTAATCACAAGTCATTAATACAATACTTAATTAATAATTTTCATCATTATTTCATAGTATAAAATAAAGTTGTCTGACTGTCCCTATGTATGCTTGAATCTTTAAAACTACGCAACGGATTTTGAAGCGGTTTTTTTTAATAGAGAGGGATTCAAGAGGAAGGTTTATATATATAACATGTACTCCCGTGTGAAGCCGGGGCGAGTAGCTAGTAACTTATATGCTAATAACTTTATGTTTCAGGATGGCTTGGTATTGCGATCTTTTTCACTCCAGTCGCATTCACAATTATTTTCAATATATTTTTCTATGTAACAACTCTGAAGGTTATAAAGAGAATCAATATATATGGACGGATACATCATAAACTCAAAGGATGGTGAGTAACACTTTTGTGTGCATTTATAATAGAGCATATATTTACATATCATATTCCATTGTTGTTTTGGATTTCATTGCAAAATAAATATGATTTGTATTCAATGGAGGTTATATTAAATCTCAAAATCTCTTATTATCAGAAATGGTATCCTCAGTTTACTAAGCTGCATCTCGGTATGAGTAACTTTTTAACTGTGTGTAAAAATAATCGACCATGACGTTTGTAATACCATCGAAATATCTCATAAATAATTTTATCAAAGTAAATGTATTTACGTTTATTCCTTTTTATCAAATATGTACAATTATAATAAACCATTTATTATTTACATTTCAGTTTTAACCTGTTCCTGCAACTGTTTCTAATAATGACCACAGCTTGGTTATTCCTCCTGCTGTCTTGGCTCAATTTCGACGGACTAGTATACGCTCACATCGTTGTGAATATACTTCAAGCAATCCTCATATTCTATGTATGTGTTGTGAAACAGTCACACGTCACGTTTCTTTTAAGAAAGAGTTGTTGTTACGCGGAACCAGTACCAACTGGTGAATGGGGCGATGAGATGACACACATGAACGGTGGAAATTACTAACTTAAAAGTCTGAATAGGTATTAGTAGTGGATTATGGGCATTAGCGCAGCTTTTATGGGTCATCCATTTTAATGGCCGTAGTAATATAGGGTTGTGATGGCATATGAGTGAAAAAAACCTTTTGAATTTTATTAATGATCTAATTATTTAGGCATTTTGATGTCTTTTTTACGAAAGCATATGAAGATACTAGAAACGAAATTAATAAATAACAGTATATTGAATTTACAATAAAAATATTTTATACTGATTTACAATAATATTTTAACACTATCTTGCCCATAATTGCTTATTTTAATAATTGGGTTTATGATCTGGAAGGTGCTGTAATGATTGTTTATCAAATTTTTCAAATGAACGCTTTCATTAATTCTTCATTCAATCCAAAGATCAGATTTGTACTCTTTGTAACTATACTCCTCCAAAACAACTTGACGATCGAGACCAAAATTTCATCGAAAGTCGACCTACAAGTCTATCGTTTATCACAAAAAAATTCCCAACCGTCAAAGTCGACTTTTTAACAATAAACGCGCTCCGCTCAACACGTGGCCTGGTGTGTAAACAAAACATCTGTAAAAAACCTAGTCAATCAAACTAGTGTTCTAATTGTATTGTGTAAAAAACGTAATTTGAAAACTTGATATTGAAAGCGGTGGCTTTGATTTTCAGTGAAATATATAATAATCGCTGTTACAAAAACTATTAGGTTGTTCGGAAAGTAATTTATTTCGTTTTTTCCTAACTTAGGATTTAATTGTATTCTTTGCACTCAACTTCACAATTATGCCGTATAATATTTACAAGTGGTCATAAATTGTTAAATTTGATAAATTTAACCTGAATCCGATGTCACGTGTTGTGTTATTCGCCGGTTCGAATCAACCAATACCTTTATCAGCTTCAACCGGCCTTCCCGAGGGTGGTGCATCTTGGATATCAAATGCCGGATCGAAATTTAGCGAACCAGTTCTGGCACTGGCGTACTGTTAACACACCTTCTCCACACACATCGGTCAATTTCTTTCTGGCTTGAACAGCATTTTTGCCCTTTCTGTAGTAAAACAGTAAGATATGCCGAAAATGCTGCTTATCCTCTCCATATTTAAAAGGGCACCAACCAAAAACTACTGCGTAGAATTAATTGATATTTTTCACACACAAGCCTTGCTATATGAGCTCTCAAAGCATATAAATATTATACGGCTTAAGTGTGAAGTTGAGTGCAAAAAATACAATTAAATCCTAAGTTAGGAAAAAACGAAATTACTTTCCGAACAACCTAATAGTTGCAAGCATGATGCAGGAATTGAGATTTATAATGCACTT
Organism: Achroia grisella; assembly: GCF_030625045.1. Classification (NCBI taxonomy): domain Eukaryota; kingdom Metazoa; phylum Arthropoda; class Insecta; order Lepidoptera; family Pyralidae; genus Achroia; species Achroia grisella. The sequence goes on from NW_026712925.1 coordinate 1,469,351, forward strand.
TGTCAACATTTGTATTGATGTGCTAATTTGTATTTTAGCTATTTGTAATTATAAAAATTAAATATGTAACTAAAATAGAAATTAATTTTACCAAATCATATAATACATAAATTTTTTTATGTATATAGCTAGCTTTAAGATGACTCCAATTTTTTACGCGTTGATAGCTTTGTTTTACTGTATATTACATTTTTTTGAGACTAATATTGAATCTCATGCACCAAATATATTCGAAATCATTAATTGACGATCTGTTTAAGTTATTTAGGATAATGATTGAAAGCAGTGTCTTATACAAATCTTGTGCCTTTTACAAGTGTCTCGAAGGAATAGCTATAGAAATCAAATAGTAAATAGCTGTACAGGGATTATTTCCTTATTTATGTACAAAATTAATTAAATGTTTATAAGGGTAATAAAATTCGCTAAGTTAAGATGTAACGGCAGTTAAATTATATATTATTTTAAATTGCCATAACTAATCTGAATGCTCATAAAGATACTTAATTTTGATCTTGTCTATTCAATTAATTTTATCGTAGCTCTATTGATAATTTCCAATGAAATTGGCATAATATGACAAAAAAATATGTCCACAACTATTAGATGATAACATGCACTTGTTAGCACAAATAAGTCATAAATATGTTATCGGTAAAGTCATATATATTTCATGTATGTTATGTTACATTTTTATTATATGTATAGATATAAATTATTTCATAATGCATGTATCAGATCAAAATTCTGAAAGAATCTCTGTTACAATTGTAGAATTTAAATATACAGACTTGATTGATATATTTTACCGATAATATATCCTAACATATCACTATAGGATATACTGATATAATATACATTATATTTAAGTAATAATTGGACAAGATTTTAGAAAATACTGACTACCATTCTGTTTAATATTAATTCTTATTAGTTAAGAATAAAACACGGCTGCATTTTAAAGAATAAGTTTAAAAAAATGTACCAACGTTTTATGTGACTTTTACTGTCCAATAAAAATTAACAGAATGTAAAACAAAAAGTATTTAGTTTATATATGTATGTTGTGAATGACTGCATGGTATCTTTGCTCAGCTATGATTTTATTATTTTCTTTTATAAATTTATCTGTCATATTTTATGTAAGTAAAACAATAAGATTTAGTTTGCATTGATTTATTGCTTATGAATTTTAAAGAGATAATTTTTAATTGCTCCTTTTAAACCACAAAATAAATCCGTCCTGTTACATAATGGTAGTGATTATAATTTAGAAAATTATCATGTATATGCGCTCTCTAAACTGTACTCTAGTTTTACTATTTACAAAATATATACTTTTTATTCACACATAAATATAACCTAGCATTTCAAGTAGTGAAGCATTTATTGTTTTGTATGACTTATTTTTATTCTGACGTTTATTAAAATAAAACATTTGGGTGAATAATGATGTATCATTTATTTAGAGACCAATACATCACCACTCTCTTAATAATAATTCCCGGAATCTCGTAAAGTCTAGCACAAAGCTAAACTATCAGTACATTAATATCGTCTTCATTATGTACTGATAGTTTAGCTTATGCTACTGCCCTTCCTCATAATTATTACACAACTATTGAATGTCGTTGACTTACTATGATCATCAAAATTTAGATATCATTATTCATTCAGTATATAACTAATACTTGTCATAAGTGTTACCATAACTTTAAAAATGTATTATTAACCGAAAAGATCATACAAAAACTTCCTCTTTTACACATTTCTAATGAGATTGTACGCAATTATAATACATACTGAGGTTTTTGTTTAGGTAAATTCACACCATATGCCATTAGATTAATGTCAAAAAATAAAAATAATTCAATCTGCAGCTATAACTTAAATATACTAATCTCCACAGGTAGAATCCATTCTCAAGTATCCCAATAATCTCATAATGAACAGTGGATAAAATTAGAGGCCACAAATGAAACCATAAATATTGCAATAGTGCGTTTGTTATTCGATAAAAATAAGAGTTTGCGGATGATGAAAATACTAAAGCACTATAGTCTATTACCTACCGTAGATCTGCACAGACAAATAGTCTTCAGATATTTTATTAAGATTTAGGAATATATAATATAATAAAATATAGTTTTGTTAACACTATACTATTTTTCATAATTTATTCATTACTAGCCGCGCAACTTCACCTGCATCACACTTACTCATTGTTACGTTATATTTCGCCCAATTTAGATAACATATTTAAAAATTATAGCCTATATGTTATTCTGAGTTATAAGCTATATTGATGTTAAATTTCATGAAAATCCATTCGTAGTTTTTGCGTGAAAGAGTATCAAACGTGCATCCATATTCACAAACTCGCGTTTATTATATTAGTAAGAAGATGTATATATTAATATTAATATAGTGTTTTCATGGACAAAAAACTACTGCAAGAACACTCCTTAATTTGCCCAGACCATATTATACTATTAAAGCACTCACCTGCATGAACAGCTGTCCCTCGGGTCTTCTAGATAAAGCTGCCAATTGACAGCGCACTACTAAATGACAGTCGTCCATGACGGTGTTGAAGAAACGACGTGTGGGCAACAGAGCCTCCAAGTCGATCATCAGTTCTAAAAACCGCTCGCAGTATCTGTTGAAAGAAAGAGTATTTGAAATAAGATCATCGTGGCTTAATGATTTATCATCTGATACATTCGAAGATCAAGAGTTCGAATTAGGCTAACACCAAAAGAGTATCTGTTAAAAGAAATATAGTATTTGTTATAAGAGCATCGTGCTACTACACTGTTTTTAAAAATACCCAGTGAAATGTGAGTATTGACATATTCAATACGTGTTACTTTCAGTATAAGTTTGACAGTTATAAAAAAACTGAGGAAGGGATTGTTATTAATGGGACTGTCTATTGAAATTTACTACGTCAGGTTGACCCCCATTTGGTTTTCTCTGGAAATCATTGTGATTTATTTCTGATGAATCTGATGAAATGAATTAACTCTGGTTAGCATGAGGTCAGCCTCAGGCTCATATTGTTCTAATATTATCCATCCGGACACATAAAGTTCTAATATTATCCATTAAATAATACTATTTAAATTAAATTTAAAGTTAATGGTCATTTAGAGGCGTAGGAGTGAAAGGGTCTTAAATTTCTTGACGTCATATTCCTGGGGTAGTGTCATAAATATGACTGAGATAAAAATCACAAAATTCCTATGACGTAATTAATGGATAATAAAAAGTTTGTATTACCTGATAACATTAGGGTCTACATCTTCGTTTTCGGGAATATTCTCTAGAATTCTCATGAATTTTATCATAAGTTGTTGCAGATAGCGGCGCTCCCAATTCAGCTTCTCCAACAATTCTGGCTTATCCTTCTTCTGAATAGCTTTCCAATATTTTCGCCATTTTGGCACTGACTTAAACTCTTGATTTCGTCGCCCTAAAACAAAGTTTACAATTTTAGTAAGGATTTCGGTTATTCAAATATGTATCTCAGATGATTATTTGTTAAGGATATGGTTGTACATTTCTGCTTTGTATGTTCATACCTAATACAATATTTCAAATGTTATTTCATTTTATAATTTGTATGAATACTATAAAGATGCTGTATTTGCTCCTACTAATATTAGATTTAAGATACTGTAACTAAAACTATGGTTAATAATCTGAATTAAATATATTATTATTATAGAGTTGATTTTGTAAGTAAACTCCAGAACCACTCCACCAAATTGAGATATTTTTAAAAAATACCATAGACTGTATACTACTTGTATATTGAAATATACAAAACCCATTAAGTTATTGTCATGTTCGTTTGTCTACGTCGGTCTGCAACCCGAGCGGAGGTCATTAGTATTTTAAGTTCTGTATATATAATTGGAATGGCAAACAAGCTTATGTCCTACCTTATGGCAAGTAGCCGTCGCGTACATACATGAACAGTACCAAGAATTCACATCCTTTCAGGCATTGCGGAAAACTAAAAAGTCATGCCATTGTATCCTGTAATTTAACTACCTTACCTCACCTTTAAGTATGTCAACAAAGGTGATCACGCATCAACTTGTTTCTATGTGTAAAACTCTGGATTCTTTGTTGTAATAATGTTTACTATTAACATTATAAATAAATTACCCACCTTCCTGTAAACTGATCCACATGCTTAGCGAAACAAGTCGCTTGACCTGGTCTCTGCACAGCTGCACTTCCATGCTCCCGAAGCAATGGTTCAGAAATAGTAGGAGCGCGGTCTGCTCGCGCATGTTGCGACTCGTGTGGTCGTCGGCGACACTCGCACGGAGTACTTGCTCGAAAAATGCTGGGAAGTGATCTGGTTTTTTTAGGAACGCCTGAAATGTACAAAAACTGTCGTATTTTTATCGTCTTAGTGGAGAAGAGTATTGTTAGTAATGTGGACTAATAATAATAATTTGTTAGTAATCATTTAAACAAATAATTTACTTTATACAAATTTGGTAAAGAAGCTAAATCAGTCTCAGTAAATTGCAAATCAGTTCTTACAAGCAACATAACATTAGGATAAGCCATCCATCATAGTGTGAATCAAACCTTACTCTAATGACGTAAGAGTTAATATTTATTTATTTTAAAATTTCACATACAAAAGTTACATCATTATTTTCTTGAAAAAACAAACACCAACCTGCCATGCTGGCACTCGTTCTCTGAACTTCTCGTTGATCATGACAATGATGGACATCATATGCGCGTGCGACGCTTGTCCAGCCTCATAGTACGGCCATAAGTAACTCTCTAAGTACTGAGAGAACTCCAGCATCATAATACGACGTACTGAGAAACTGTAAGAATGATAATTGGGTATGTAATTAATTTTATGTATTTAAAATCAAATATATTATAATAGTTTCAGAATCGAAAATAAAATATTGTTAAAATTTGTTAAGCTTTTGTGTAAATTGGTTGAAATACTCGTGTGAATAATATAAACTCTGGACTCGTGCCTTTCATATTCTCAATAACTCATATTCAGAAACTATTTTGTTGACTATTATTATGAATAAATTTTAAAATAATATTTTACAGTTTTATTTATTTTCTTACCTATTTAAAAGTAAATTAATATTTTATATATATAGTAAAATAAATTTACTTGTAGTTATTTAATAAAACATTTTATTTCCTCTTTAATATTATAATGTCAATGAATTTATAATTCAGTATCAAGTGATGATTATAGAATTTGAGTATATTATTTTCATTATAAATATTAGTATATTATTAAATAGTAGCATTATTACCAAAAACTGGGAACACTAAATATTATTTACAACTGGCAAAATTTCAAAAAAATAAATCAGGTCAATGCACCCAATCTATGAGGCTGTTGACCTTACTGCATTCATTTGTTTATATCACTTTGGCTTAAATGTTTCATAAAACAAAGTTTTTAAGAGTATAATATATTAAATTACTCACTTGGATCGAAGAATTTCTGTTTGGTAAATTGATTCCACAATTGAGGCATCATAGGGTAAGTGATTTTCTTTAGTTTGTGGAGACCAGTACCGAGAGGCTAGCTGTAAACAATATGGCCATGTTAATTCAATGAGGATAGTTACATAGATTTTTATCAATGTATAAGTACCAGTAGGTTTCAACCTACATAAAATTATGACCAACATGAAATAACATAGTTAACTAGATGGCCATAAATAATTTAAATATTAACTGTTATTGTTAATATTCCTTCATAGTTAACAATATGTGTCTAAGAGTTTACAAATTAGTTTTAATATTTTAATAAAATGTAACTTAATAATCCTTCAGCAACCTTGATTGCTTTAATATTAATAGAATAGAAACAATCTTTATCAAAATAAACTTAAATTTAAGCACTTTTTGAAATGCAATTTCAATACAAAAATTAAAAAAATATTTTAAAAATTACATTTTGAATGAAAATGTGTGAATAGAAATTACCAAATAGCATGAATTTGTTAAAGTATGATAATATCGTGTAAGATTATGGCAAACAGGAATTTAAGATCCCTTCGCCACTTTTTATAGAAATTACTGTAATATATAAGGAATAAATCCATAATATTCTTTTATACAAATTACAATGGCAAACTACTGTATTGACACATTGATGGAAAGTGGACTAAGACATATAAACATATAACCAGGAATTATCACTGAATATATATATAGCGACACTTGATTTAGTCCTATCAGTCATTCATTTAATGTAAAGCCTTATTGACTTAGTAGTTCCCTGCTCTTGCTGCCCATATTACACCAATTATATTCTTTAAACCCAAACCTTAACACAACACAAGCATAAACATTCATATTTTTGAGCTGGTGGCCAAAATGATTAAAAATAGTTGCTGATACAGCAATCCATTAGTCCAACAATCACTTGTATTTATAGAAGGGGAGGGAAGAGTTGCTAGCAATGTGTCACATTTAGTCATTAAGCTTTAGTCACAACCTTCACATGGTCCTCCATGGAAACCATTATGAAAAATTCTTGATAATATCGAAACAATATGCTCCTTTAACTTGATTTTATCATCATCTACTCATGTCCCTTCTGCATATATCATTACCACATGGGAATGTACCATATCATTATCATCCATTATAAATACAAATACAACTTGTATTTCTAATAATAGTGAGATTCTTAAATAACATAATATTAAACAATTTCGGCAATGAAATAAAACTGAAGTTCTAATAATAATTTTGAAATTATGTTTACACTAGACGTATTCTGCATCTTTGGCAATGTGAATGACAACAAGAAATATATTATTACGAATAGATCATATCCCAAACTAATACAAATACTGATTTAGCAAGTATACTTACTGTGTATCAAATATCATTGAAATTTGCTCAACTATACAAACAAAACTGAGTAATATTGAAATATTTTAAAATCTCTTAAAACTTCAGACATTTATATGTCTAACATATTTTTGTAATTTAATGTTAAGTATATTATACATTTAAGTATATTGGATAATATATAGACTTTTATTTTGCAAAAACTAATATGATATTCAATGCTTGTGCCAATTTATTAATAAGGTATAAATTGTATAAACAAGTATGTAATTTATACTCCACAACATAGAGGAATATTATTAGTTTAGACCTATGTAGATTCTTTACCAGATTTTGTGCCAGCATTTACAAATATATTAAATCAAACCATTTTATGAATGAATGAATATTTCTCTCAGTTATAGCCTGTCCAGGATTTTGACATAAATTCTTAGATTTCCATTTGCGCAGAGAATAGTCATATACATTAGCACCAAACAATGTGGATTAATTTACTTTAAATGCCACATGAGAAGCATCATTTAGAATTTCAATTTCAAGCTTAGTTTCTTGACTAATAATTGTTGCTTAAATACGTCAAGATATCACTGGTATGATTATTTATATTTCGTTAATAGTGTAATATTTGGGGCGGAAAATATCCCTTATTGGTTAATATTATGAAATTGACTATAACCTAACTTACTTGTGTAATTATATCAGCATTGATCTGCGAAAGTGTTGGTAATTTAGGCGCCTTTGGTTTATCTTCTGGTTGTGTACTCTCAGTTTTCATTTTTGTGTTCTAAAAATCTTTTTAACATAAAATATAACTGAAATATGAGCAGCAAAATAATAACAGAATAAACGTCAAATTCACGCCGACAACAAACAAAACATTTTATTTTGAAGTTTATACTGTCAGAACTGTCAATGTCAACATATCAATTTATCTTGTCATCTCAAAATTTTACATTTCTACCTTCAGTTCAATCACTGAGCCAGTAATCACTACGTTACATAAATTTTAATTAATGTAGAGCTTTTACTACATATAGAAAGTGACTGTACCATGCACTATAAAAATATGTTATACCTACTTTGAGTTTTGAGGGAGAGATTATTAGTAATGTTGAGAAATAGCCTCATTGCTATCAATGTACCAGGATCGATCTCCAGAGCGACAAAGCGATAATATACCATTTCAACAATTGGTTGTTGATTTCATGCTTATGCTATAATACGCGGTTGGTGTTCCGTCAGCGTATACCTAAACCATACGGCATTCCTCCTCGCCGCCATAATGCCGGGGTCGCAAGAACGAGTTCGCAATCGACCGCGACCCCAGCGGCGGTTGCCCTCAAGCGGGCCGTACTCAACGCGTGGGGAGAGGGGGGAACTCTACACGGTTTCCCCGCTTTTGCCCACCCTGGGGGAGACGCACCGGAATACGAGTAGAACCACGGCAGGAGCGCCCCACCAACACGATGCTTAACGGCCGGGACGGGCCCTACCTGGACCCATTGTCTCAGCCTGTGCTCCCCTCTCGTCGAACTACTTTCCACTAGGGTAATGGTAATCTGAAGACATTTACCATACCGCCCGAAGCGCATCATAACCAAATATTGTTCAGCCACCGTTCCCCGGGGACGTACCACGGTGTTGACCTAATAATGCTGAAACATTCTAGGAGGTTGTCCGCACTCCGCCAGCGTTTACCTAACGTAACACGAATTGCCCTAATGTCACAAACCTAACTTCACATAGATTGGGTAAATCTAACTGAAGAATTTTGACTTCATTGGGTGGGGTATAATATTATGGGAAAAATTATACCTTACTGACTGTTATATATCGACGAATTTGAACAGAAGATTTTTGAAGCTGTGCTGTAGAACTGTTATAGAAAATACTCCACTCCACACCTTTTACTAAAATCTAATGGTTATTTCATTAATATTATATACATTTTATATGTTAAATAAAGCTCCTTTGTTGCAGAATTGTGCAAAAATGATGTTTGATCCACCGGATTTTCCTTACAAAGAACTGACAGATAGCCTAAAAGCACATTATGGACCAGATGACTTAATATTTAATACCAACGACCATTTATCAGATATAAACAGAGATTTAGTAACAGTAACAGAACAAATGATCACTAATGTAGAAAATGAATTGAGTTTTCATTCTAATGATGCTGGTAAACACTTTAATGTTGAAAGTACGGCAACGAGATTCAGCAATATCGATATTGCTGACTCAAATATGCAAATGTTTATTGTACAAACCGATAATCTTATAAATTATGAACCTACATTATTAGATGAGAACACCGTCAACCAATTTTTATTACCTATACAAAGCATTGCGGAAAATAAGGTAATGTAATACAATATTCTATATTTACAGTTTCCTAACTACACTTTGTTATTATAATTTTATATTATGGAAAACTCGATATTTCTCACTTAATTATGCTGTTAAGTAAATTGATTTGTTAATGGGTTTCAACTGAGAAGTATAAGATATAGTAGTATAAGAGAAAAACTTAGACCTCAGAAATTGTAAAGCATGAGAGGGGCCACGTCATATGATGACATGATATCAGTGATACTGTTCGTGTAAATTATAGAAGATCACCACTTTGAATCAAGTGGAGTCTGCTAAACAATAAACAATGAACTTTTTTTTATTTTCAGGATCTAGATAATCAACAATCACAAGACTTAAATACTAACGGACCTGATATTTTAGCTTTACATTCATGTGTTATATGCCACGATATATTTACTAGTGACTCTGATCTTTTGGACCATACAATATCTTTTCATGCTTCAAACACGACAGTGAATCAAAACAATTTAGCAATAATTGATAATAGTAATGAAAAGGAGATCCTTGCAATAGATGGTATGTTATTGTTTTGAGTATTATTGATATTACTATTTCATTATAACTAAATAAAAATTTTTATTTTACGACCAAATATATTAACAAACGTGGAACGATGTAAGCACAGTTCTTCGTACCTATCTACAAATCTTGGTGTATTATGGGGAGACTTGAAAGTATAATGCTGGCCATTAATGTATTATATTATATTCATAGAAAAAATAGTAACACCATATTTTAACAAGGAAGAATTAAATTAAGAAAGATTTAAGAAATCATTGTAAATTAGCTACCCTACTACTTCGCTCGCGATTATCAATGGATTTGAGACCAATAAACTCAACATCGAACTGTAATAATTTCTTTACCTGAATTTCTGTATAATTTTTTTTTCATAGATATAAAAATTGTCTTCCAAAAATTAAAAAAAAGAATCAGGCAAATAGGTCTCTAGGTCAAACTCAATCATAATCGATACTATGTTGTATACACGTGGATTATGATTCTTTATAAATATGAAAATGAAAATTGCGGCTAATCATTACGAAAGCATTAATATTACCTGTGTTTTTTCAGATCCTAAAAATAGCGCTGTAGATTTGGAGGCAGACTGGCTGGTGTGCTCGACGTGCGAACGTGTTTTATCGACAGCACTAGAAATAGAACCTAGTGGTAATGACATTTTTACTACATTGTTACAGTCATGATTATATTATAATAATACTAACCTGAGATATCTCACACAATGTCATTTAGTTTTAGGTAACCTCCAATCATCGGAATTAAGGCGGTGTACTAACCAACTAAACTACTAGACCACCGAGGCAATCCATCCGTCTATATAAATGAGACTCGCTGTTACTTTTCAGATAAACAATATCTTAAAGGCCATAAAATTTCTTCGAATATTCACGTCAAGTTTCGTTAAGATCCGTTCAGTTGTTGTGAACAAAAAGACAGACATATACACTTTCGCATTTATGATATTATCAGGGAGGAAACTGGGCAAGTCAATCGATAGTAGCTTTGGCTAAGTTACGTCAAGACAATAAGCAAAATGTAAAAACAGGAAGCAAAGAAAGTAGATATTTGTTTTACTTCCTGTTAATTAATGCTACGCCCTGTCTTAATATAAAGCATTTCAGGATAGGAATAAAAGCGTTGGCGGTAGACTCAGCTTATCTCAAACCAACGTCTCACCCTAACTTCTCTTCAATGAGTGCTATCATTGTAGGAATAAAGTTAAGCGTAAAAAATACTTGAAATGAAAATGAATAGATGTATAAGAGAAGGGCACCCGAAAAGATGGATGAACTTTGTGATATGAATAAAAGGAAATTTTGTTTCGGTCTACTCTAATGCTCTAATGTTGGCTGCAGCTAGCCTTTACAGCTTCACCGGACGATAGAGGGCGAGTGCAGATGGCACTCTAAACCCGCGGAAGGACTATAGTCTACGACTTTAGTCTGAGGTCACCGCTAGGGGTTTGAACTTCGGCTTAGGCCGTCGTAACTTCGGTCCCCGTTTGAAATGCACGGCGGATCGATCGGAGGGGTATAATAAAAGGAGAGTAAGTTGATATGACGGCCGATAGGCATCAGTGGAAGAAGGTGGCATACTGCGCTGACACCAACTAATATAGGACTAACTAGGATAAAGGCAAGGCAATTCAATTGTCCAATACAAACAAATGGCGGTGTACCAGTGGAAGATGATAAGGTGAGCATGAGGTCAGGTTAGTTAGCCTATTGTGGCAAATTTATATACCATATGGTTTCCAGAGGGAACCGTGTGGAGGTCAACCTGACGTGATAAATTGCTAGCATTGAGATTGTTAGTGCGCATTACTAACAATCCCCTTCGCCGGTATTGCTTTAAAAATAAATGACGTGCTTCATATGTAGTAATAATATTTGGTGCCTTTTAAATATATTTTCAGAACAGTTATGTTGTGTAAACAGCAATGGCAAAGGTAACGTGTCATCAAGAAAACTCATTACAATGTACGTTTGTGAATTTTGCAATGGCTTATTCGCTGATGGGGAGGCTTTGGACAGACATAGACTGAGTTGTTTTAATGTTGAAGAACAGAATTATTATTTAGAACAGTTGGTTAGAATAAAATTTCATTACTTATTGATATCAAGTCCTATTGGTTAAACGGTTATACTTGCGAGTAAAAGCGTATCTAAATATATATAACTCAAAGGTTACTGATGTAGTGATCTATTAATGCACAGCCCAAACCAATGGACGGATCGGGCTGAAATTTGGCATGCAGATGTTATAACATAGGCATCCGCTAAGAAAGGATTTTGATTAATTCTACCCCCAAAAGGATAAAATAGGGGATGAAAGTTTGTATGAAACTTTGTCAATTTTAAACCGATCGGGCTGAGACTTTCCATGCATAAAGCTACTTTGACGTAGGCATCCCCTAAGAATTTTGATAAATTCCACCCCTAAGGGGATAAATTAACGCGAGCGAAGCCGCGGGCAAAAGCTAGTATTTATATAAAGTATTAATATAAATTATAGTAACCAAAATTAAATTAACACCTAGTAGCTGTTTTGTTTACGAATTGATTGGAATGCTTGTATTACGGGATTCTTGTATGCACAAACCAACAGTCAATCAGACAAATATGCTAAGATGCTGTATTGGGTATGCATTTTGTAAATATAGGTAGCTATGTAGTGCTCTGTGAAGATTTTCCTGACAAAAAAAAAATATCGTATAGACACAGACTCCTTTATAGTTTTGTTTTATTTAAGTATACAGTAGTTAAGTATGCATTTCCTATGCTCTTACTAAAACTATGTAATATTATGTTATCTGTGCTAAAACCTATCCAATCGATTCTTAAAAATATATATTTTCAGGTTGAAGGCGATTCATTGATACATAACAATCAAAATACTTATTGTAACTGTGAATACTGCGGGAAAGATTTTTCATCAGCGGAAGACTTAAAACTCCATCAGGCGCAGTGTCCGAAGCCTCCTGCAACTAGAAATATACGACGCACGTACACTAACAATAATAACAACAAGATGTGGAATTGTGGGTCTTGTAACCAGCTTTTTGCTACAGCTAGGTATCATATCTTTTCTTTTTTATTTTCGATAAAAATATGCCTTATTAATTTTTGCCTAAAATTACTTTATTATAAACATATATGTGGCATTGTTCTTAATGCTCATAAAAATAACTAAGGACAATGACAGGATAACATTATGGGATAACTACAAATTCTACAATAATATATTAAAATGGTTTGGACGCTTCAATGAATAAATATCTAATAATAGTCTAGTTATGTAATTATATTTGAGTAAAAATGGTATCTATTTCGTATGGCATTACAATTTTAATAAATATTTTCAAAGTCACTGAAACATTATTCATCCACAAAAATAAATATTTCATGTATAGGTATTTTTTTATGTAACATATGTGAACCAGCTTGCTTCTCACTTCATGGTAAGTAAATACCCGCTTCCCCTTAGCATCTGGAGTACCAGGGATTTATTTACAAGTGGTACCGGCTTCCTAATTTGGAATATAGTCTTTATTGAAGTTTATAATTTCGTAATTGTTCAGAAATACCACTGGGGGGAAATTATTTCACAGAGAGTATAGAGACTAGCTAGTAATATGTAACTTCAAAACTGATCAAAAATTTTATTTGTTAAAGGGCTTATCTCTATTCAATTTATACCTTTATATGATATATGATACTCGTAAAGATGAGTTTATACGCGTATATACGCGTCTTTACGATTAGTTTTCTCTTGTAATTACATGTTTATTTTCTTACAGGGAACTATATCGTCATAAACGGGGCGAAGATCGGTCGCCAGGAGCACCTCTCACGGCATACGTTTGCGAGGAATGTGATAAAGTATTAGGAAGTATGTGCGCTCTGCATACACACAAGAAAATGCACAAAGTTTCAAAACCGGTATAAGGCCACATCGGCTAAAGTGATTTTTTTAAAATGTTTTTTAATGTGTTTTTATAATATAGTGTAACGCAAACAGTATTCAGCAGTCAAGCAGCTTGCTTTGTAAGATGTGTTTAGGTACCTAGTAGGTCGAGATAAGGCAGTCAAATTACAGGATAAGAGGCATGACATTTCTGTCCGCCGGAATTACTTTTTTATAGTATTTTAAATATGCAGATGATGGTTACCTCTTAGCATCTTAGCTTTGCTTTCCATTACATATAAGTAGAGACTAATTTATTTGGTTTTTTAGGGTTACCCATGTCGTATATGTGGTCGTCGCTTCAACCAGTCCGGACACCTAGCCATACACATGAGGATGCATACAGGAGAAAGACCATACCCATGTGACTTATGTCCAAAGGCATTTAAAGTTAAGGTAACGATATCTAATTGTGATGTCTTGCCTGCGTTATATGTAAGCCGTCAGGGTACCAGTGAATGTTTACTGGTTAGATAGCGCATCATGACAAATTCCCCAGGAATTGACCACACTAGTTTGTTGGGAGGTACTAACAAGAGGTCGACTTATCGTTGTGCCACAATTGTAGCAATTTCCCAGTATATCAATCCAAATTAATTAGACAGATGGTGACAGGCTCGGCTTCTGCCACATTGGAATGTGAAATATGTCTAGTGTTGCATACGTTGACCACGATGTCGACGGTTGGCAATGCCTCTGAAAATTGGACCCATTTAGGATAACATCTGAGAATGGATATTATTAATTTTAAGTCCTTAAAATGAAAAGTCTAAGTAGAAGTTAAAAGAAAAAATAAATCGTTCCTCTATCTCGAGTCATCGAACGTTTCGACGTCAGTTTCCTTGTGACTATAATGACTACTTGCAACGTATGGTTAGACGCTAAAAAGAAACTAAAACGCCTAGGCAAATTGAATACGTAGTGTGAAGATGGTTCCCAGTATTTTTTCGTATGATAATGTGTGTGAAATGGTGTGTGCGGCAGGTGGAGCGCGACGACCATCGGCGAACGCACACCGGGGAGCGGCCCTTCGCATGCGCGGCCTGCCCCAAGACGTTCACGGCGGCCGCACGCCTGCGTGAACATGCCCGCATTCATACCGACCAAAGGTTCAACTTATTCTCTCTACTGGCCATAAAGGCATACTAATTAAAATCTACTATTACACTTGTACTATTTTTTTTTAATTTAGAACTCTGAATCATATAGGGGAAAGAGGATTGTTAGTAATGTAGTCTACATTTCAGCCCCGTTGCTAGCAATGTACCATGTTAGGTTGACCTCCACGCGGTTTCCCCTGAAAACTTTCTTGGCAAATTTCTATTTGCCATAATGGGCTACCTGACTTCATGCTCATTTTATTATCCTCCACTGCCCCGCTAGCGTAGACTGTTAGCACAGTCAATGATTCCATTATCATGCATAAAAAATCTATCCATATCTTAGGTACGTAATATTTAGGTTCACACGTTTTATAAGTTAAACGACACGTTGAACTCAAAGCCAATATGAAAGCAAGTTATTACACGTTAATATAGTTTTGATATTTAAAATACCTAGATATTTTGAACAAAATAAAAATCCACTCTCTTACTGTCAGAAGTAGTGTGATGGTGGCGCCATCTGTTGTTAAGACTAATCAGTTAGGGGCCCTCATCACGTGGCTTACTGTCAATAGGTTTACAACAGAATTGTGGTACTTATGATTAAGTACACAGAATAGTGTGGTTTCACGTAGAATCTGATTGATACTGAATATTGTTTATGTTTATCTAAATCATATTTTTAGAAATCAGAAGTTTGGATTCGAATTCATTTCTAATATTTCTATAGCCATTTACTAGGACAACCATTAGTGCATTGATATTTTCTTTAGAGAATAAAAAAAGTGCATGTATATCAGAGATATAAGTAGATTTAAACCTCAAAACAAAGGGTCATGAAAAAGTCCGATCATCTAGCGCCTCTGTCGGCGTACGGGTGCAACTAAATTAAAAGCCTACATAGGAGTTCAACAGATGGCGCCAGGCGTCTTGAATTAGACGAGAGCACGTAATCACTTGGAACCTTTGTGTTTTATAGACAAAGAAAATCGTTGCCTTTTGTACATTAGTATTAAATAACAATAATATGCTTGGAAATAAATTGCAAATAAAAAACTTTTAATTTGTATTATATTAATATAATCAATATCTTAGTTTATGATAAAGATATTTGTATGAATATTTTCTTGAGTGTGTCCCACTCACTAATTATGATGGGGTGGGATATTTTATCTTAAAAATATCATACTTTTATGATGCATATTTATTTATGTACTTTCGTCAATAGTGCCTAAACTACTCATCTGATCCTGATGAATGTGTAGTCTATCGATTTGTTATTATGGTCCGGGTGACATAGGCTACGTTATATACGAACAAAATCAATATAACGGACTTCACTTGAAAAAGAAAGGTCTCTGAAAATTATCCGTAGTAAAGAAAAGAAAAATATCCATATTACACATATGTAGTAGGCATATTTTGAATTAGGTAACTTTTGTTATTATCTTTGGATAGGTATATACCTATAATAATAATAACCCAGGACAATTCCCACAGCGCCGTCTGATCCCAAGCTAAGCAACCTAACAAGGTCTACTTGTGTTATAGGTATACTAGATAATTGATAGAAGTACTTAAATGTATATATTTTTGTATATAGCTACACATAATATACATAGATATCACCCAGATCGATACTAACAATCGTATTCATGAATATAAATATTCGTGTCGTGCGAGGAATCGAACCAGCTATCATCGGAACCAAAGCGGTCTGCTAAACCGCTAGACCACCGAGGCCGTCATTTCTCATGCCGTCATGGAATTTTGGAATGTTCCATTAGAGCGGACATTTACTTTTCCATCTTTACTTTACTGCTAGTATAAGTACTCGTGTTAAACTAGTATTTATGTATAATAACGCTGTACACAAGTTGATCGTAGTAGTGCTCGACTGTTGATGTTCGGGTTAACTATATTCTAGTTTGTGACCGGCTCTAACTGAGTTTTATAGGCGCTGAACGTTCTAATGATCCACAGGGATATATACATATACATTTCAACTTTGCGGCTACTAGTATGTGTTAATAATAGTCTGTCAAATAGTATTAATAACTCATGACAATTCACAGGCGCCATCTAGTCCCAAGCTAAGTAGAGCTTTTATTACCTACTAGACAACTGATATAAATACTTGGACATATTTTTTTTAGAAAATATATGTATAGTCTTAGATTTATATCTGTTTAATATTTAATATAATTGTATTGTATAAACTAAACCGCCTTCGAGTATCTCTGCGCTCATTAAGGTTGGCTGGTAGATAATGCTATTAGCATTAAGCCCACCTATTGTACAAAATTCAATAAAGTTTTATCAATAAATACATATATAATAAATAAATATACTGAGAAAACACGCAGACCAACATATAAACAATCATACTCATGAATATAAATGTTTGTATCGTGCGAGGAATGGAACCGCCGCCATTGAAAGTAAAGCAGTGTGCTAAATCGCTAGACTATCGCTTCATAATTTTGAGTAGTTTCGTTACGTAGTCACTACTGTATATTATCTGAAGCACCTAATGTGGTTGTGGTTTGGTTTTAAAGACAAAGCTAATAAGTACATAGTTTGATTTAGTTCTCTATTGTTATGATTTATGATGAAATGACCAAGTGGAGTACCAGTGATAGGATGACAATGAAGTCAAGTTAGGTGACTAATAACAATAAATAACCCTGAATAATTAACACAGCACCCTCTAGTACCACTTTTACTATTTTTTTGTTGTAGTAACTATTTATAAAAAAAAATAACCCATAATACAAGCTTTGCTTACGTTATGTGTTATTTTTACCCAGACCGAAACAAACAATCATGCTCATCCATACAAAATGTTTTGCACTTCGGTTGAGTTGAACTCGCGACCATCGAAAGTAAAGCGGTGTGTTATACCGCTAGACCATCGCGGCCGTGATTACGCGCCGTAACTCTTTACAGCTAGAGTCAACTAGAAGTAACACAATGCTATCCAGGACCGCGTTAAGGGTAAACACAAAGTACAATATATAATAATTTACATCATCAATTTTTTCAGACCATACCGTTGTGATATCTGTGGTGCCGCTTTCCGAAGACCCTATGCGCGAACAGTCCACACTCTCATACATACTGGAGAGAAACCTCACGAGTGTGACGTCTGTGGAACTGCTTTCAGGTTTGTCTCATTAAAATTTTAAAAGCTACTTTCGAATTTCTTCAAATTATAAAACAAAAACGCCCCCGCTGTCTGTACGATTAGATATTTTAAATCATGCAACGAATTTTGATGCAATTTTCAACAATACATTCAAGAAGGTCTGTATCTATAATATATTTACATCCGTGCGAAGCCGGGGCGGGTTCTTAGTTTCATTTATTAAAGAAACACTACTGGGAAGTGATAAACGTCACATATTAAATAAAATACACATATGTACTATTGCTTATGTATTTATATAAAGATGATAAGCCTCTAGGAAACGTTACATTTGCCACTCTTTACTAATAATAGAATAGAATACATTCTATAGAAGAAATATGTGTTTTTCCAAGTGAGCCTCATAAACTCTGCTGTTATGTCATATTTTTTTGTGCCTGGAAAAGCAAACAAGTTGAGTGACCACCTGATGGTAAGTGATAACTGTCACCTATAGTGGGATTATTAGTAATGTGGACTAATAATCACATTGCTAGCAATGTATTATGTCAGGTTGACCTCCACGTGGTTCTCCTTGGAAACCATCGTGATTAATTCATGGTGAATTTAACACGATGGGCTAACTGGCCTGTCCTCATGCTCATCTTATCATCCTCCACTGACGCCCGTCATCGTAAACAGTTAGCGAAAACCATAGGAACTATCACCTATATACATGAAAAGCACCATGGACCTCACGTTATCGTGTGACGCCCGTGGAACCACTCATGCCATTCATAATTCTTGGACTTAATTTACATGTCGCCATATATACTATATATTTCACTGCGATAAGCTGACATTATGAGTTAAGAGGAGTGTGTCCACTGTATAAAATTACGATGTAGGTCTTTTTGTGGATTGGTTCTATCCGTATTCTTGTTCTTATATCTTACGTCTCCCCTCATCCCAGCACGATAGCAATACTGTTTTGGATTGTTCATGAGAATGAGCTAAAAATAGGTTCTTTTTTGGTGAAAGTAGAGTTTTTCAGTTCATGCAATTCTAATACAAACTTGTTTAAAGAAACTCTAAAGTTTAATATTTATTGCCTTATTCTATGTGTTCATATGTTTTTATAGAGTTTAACTAGTTATGGTAGAAAATTTCTATAGTAGTGTGTTTTGTATGAAGAGAGTCAAGAGATGTGGTGTCCACCGTTCAAGCGAAATACATCTAACAATGCTGTTTGGCAGCTGAGAAAAGTACCTAAACAGATAACTTTATATAAAGTCTACCTCGGTAAAGTACCTCAGAAGATACTTATAAAAAAGTATTTTCAATTCATCTTTCCCACACTGTTTTTAAATTTACCTAAAAATTAATACATATAATTTCTCAAATCTTACTTTGTTTTACTTCTAAGACTCTACTTCAATATTTTTATTGTCTACAGACGTTCAGGCGACATGTGGAAACACAAGAGAACTCTGCATGGCGTTCAGGGTGTGACTGATACGGAATTTAGAAAATCCTAAAATTATATCACAGCAAAAATATTATAAACACATAAGTAACACCAACAAAACAACAGATAAGACGGTTGAACTCTATGTATTACTTGGCCTAGCCTAGAACTTCTAAATTCCTTATGTAATGATCTCTTTGAAAGAACTGTCAATTCAACATTATGTTGTATTAGACCAACGCACATTTAAAGACATTTATAGTTATTTATATATATACATGAGATAATTATTTTAAAAGTTTAGGCTGAGTTATAACTGAGAGTTATACTCTCTCCTCGTAATGGGCGGATATTGATCCACGCTGGCCACGCGACTAGGCACAGGATTTCTTAGTGTTACCTTCTCTTATACTGTTGTGCCTTATTTCTCTAATCGCCACTTACGATATATCACACGATTACTACTAACATCGCTTGTGCTAGCGGTAAAAGCTGGCGAAGTGAGTGATAAATAGGATAGGATGAGTTCAGGTGAAATAGCCACGTTGGTATCCATGGGGAGACCACCTATGGAGGTAGACCTGGTACTAGCAATGGTTCTATTTAAAATCCCCTCTTCTGCATCTTTTGCATAGTTTATTTTTTAAATTTATCGATTCGCGCAGATAGCTCACTGATTAGGTGCTTACTCTTACGATGTCGTACATATTGTATCGTGGATGACCAAATTCGTGCAACATTTAAAATATTAATTTCTGTGTATCTGTATCATTAAGTAATAGTCGCCATGTCTGTTATTCATTAGCTAATGTGGTGCAGACGCGACACAATTGTTGTGCGCATTCCGTTCATCACATCACTTTCGTTAATTCCGCATTGTAATTAGTAAATGTGTGATCATATACTTTAGTAGCAGACTTTAATATTGTTGAAAGACCAATGACACTCAATCCCGATGAATTAGCCATACATTGTAGTACCCACAATTGAAACTAATGTTTAGATTACTAGTCCTCTTTTTCAGTTTAGAAATATTTCCTTGGAAATATAATATACTAATAGATAATATTATATTAAAAAGTGAGCTCAATATGGTTATATAGGTACACGACTATATTGGATATGTAGTGTCATTTACTCTGTTTGATTTTTTAAATGTGCGTATTCATAAGTGTCCAATACACGATGTATGAAAATAATTTCTTTTCGACAGACTTCGAAAATCGGACTCATTTAAACTGTATGTATCTTACGCTATAACTTTGCAATACATTCGCCATTTTGAACGCATTCTTACGATTCTTTTTTTAACAATTCGAGTTACCATCGGCTTGTGTTGGTTTCTGTATCATATTAATTTCGTCACGTTTAATGATGGATAGCATTTTTCGCCTCTTCATTTTTATTTCTACGAATTTCTTTCAAATATTTCATTGATTCTATCTCCGTTGGAGACATTCTAAATTCTAAGATATATGTACGCATTTAGGTCGTTGAAATTAATATATAATTACTTGTTTTATTTGCTGAAATTCTAGAATTGCCTCCTGAATTGTGTTTGAATTGACTGATTGAAAATTGACCTGTAAATGTAATAATTATATTTTTTTCATCTATCGTATGTACTAAACATACAACCTGACACACTAACAAGCTCTGCTTAGCTTGTGCAGAGACTACAAATTTTTACTTTTGACTGAGTAAAAATTAGTCTCCAGGAACAAGGAAATTTTCGAGTTATAAAATGAAAGTCAAAGTTTCATCAACAGTAAATATTTATTATAAAAATTGCTCTTATAGCCACATTTCTGTTTCTATAATATATATAATATTTATGTTCATTCTTTGTGCCATTGTTTCACAAAATTATTCCTGTTCTTGTTATTTCCGACACAATAGCTTAAACAATTAATATATTACAATATGTCGTACATTAGACAATTATAGAAACAATTTTGAAGAAATTCTAACATGAGGAACATTTAACAATTCGATGTGCACAATAATTTACATTCAAAATTGGTTTCATAATGTTCTAATGAGAGTATTCTTTCTAAAATATATTCACAATTGTTTCAATAATAGATCCTGTCATTTTTGGTAACCAATGGCAATGAGAAACTAAGAAGTTACACCTATAACAATGTAATCGCAAGTTACGTATGTACGGCTGCGAGCTCTTCTTGGAAGAGCCCGTGGCCAGAAAAGACGGATGTGACGGATGCTAATGTCATAACAATTATTGCTGAAGGTCACAACACAGTGCGCGAGCGCAGCTACGCCCGCCGAGGGTGGCTTACGTACATATCATGGCAAGTAACAACGCAATAAAATACAGAGTATTCACTATAACTTATATAGTATCCACCATAAAATTTTCACAAACAAGATACGGAAACGAAATAATCTAATATTCCCGTATGTGTTGAATAGCATTTATTTCTGAAAAAGACTTATACGAATATGAAAATGACAGGATAGAGTTTGTACGTAATTGCAAGCATAGGGACAACATACTGTCTAGTGATTCTGTCGCATATAGTGTATATAAAGTCATCGTACAATGTTTTGATCAAATATTTTTAAATGATATCTTAACTAATGATCAGTTTTCATATATTAAGTACCGAGGAAATAAATAATTAAAAAACTACAAAAAATAGTCTTATACACTATATGACAGACACATCAGAGTATGATTATAAAATTTACCAGGTACAAACGTACCTTGTACATAAGTATATGTCAAACAGAAATTTGTCGAAGAGTCGCTAACTTACTTAAGTAAACCATCACAACCAACCATACGGACATATTCAACAAAAAAAATTATCTACGCAAAATAAACCGTAAAATAAAATAGATTGAGCTGAATTCAGTTATCCAGTGCGCGAGTTTAGAACTCACAAATGACTAAAACATTGTTCAAGTATCTTAATAACTGTACTGGCAATATTTTTGTGACATCTTATAATAAAATGTATTTATATAATGTAATTTGTAAATCTGTACTTGTTGAGTTCATGGACAGAATAGAATAGTTGTATAATACAACACGGTAGTGCGCGGGCCCCGGGGCCCTTTGCAGGAGCAGAGTGATGAGCTGCTCACCCGGACAATCGACATCGATATGAATAAAATTATTACTATACATAATATATTTACAACGGCCGCGGTCATCCGCGCCATAATGCCCATCTCCATAATATAATATGTACACTAAATTTAAGAACATAGAGTTTTCTCTCATTAGCTACCGAATCACAATTCAAATATTTGAGTAATTGACAACGGTGGACAAACATGCGCCGGAGCATTAATGCATGCTACTTTATTGAAATTTGTACTTTGCTCTATTAAATGTCATGCTAGGTAAGTATGTTTGGTCCATGCAGTCCCAATTCCGTGGATGGCGCGTTCATTTTACTATTGGCGACATTAGAAGAGTGGTCGGAACTATAATTACGATGACACATTAAAATATTGATAGAATGTAACGATCATTAGATGTGAAGAACAACACATTTCTTTTGGGACCGATCACAAATCCTAATGGCGCCAGATTTATTACATTCCAATTGACGCGCGTTGCTCCCAACCCGATGTTAATAATGAGAGAAGTTATCGCTACTCCATCAGAAGAGATCACATCTACCCGCATTACAACGGCTTTGCAAATTTTGAGTAACTTAACTCTCTTCTTAGAAACAACGGGTTGTATACGATATCAATTTGATTGTTTGATGTTTCAAATCTCATTGCATTTTACTAATAAATTTATCGGACAATGTTGCTAATATAATTAATGCATATTTTCGGATGTCTTCTGACGAAACAGAATCAGAATAAAACACTGCAAAAAAATACCATTTATCCTCTAATTGTGTACGCATTAGGAACTGCAATCGGTTAGGAAGTAAATGATTCGATGAGAATTTATTTATCATTATTATTATTATGTAAATAAAATTTCTTACTATCTAGACCATAGCATTCGTTAGAAGGCATCCGCATCAATAAACTTCTTAAAACTTCACACTCATATTACTTTCCAATGCAAATTAGGTATTTTAAGTACAGATCAACAGATCGTCACTAATTCCAATTGTTCAAATGCATGATCCTGTGGTAAATGATGAAACTTTCATAGTTACAGCTGGTAAGGCTATATAATTGACATCCAGTTCCATATATCCACAGCGGACTTTGGATGTGAACTAATGAAAGTTAAAACAATTTTAAGTACTCAATAGACTTACATTATATTTGTTCATCACTAGTTCAGAATGTGAACTCGTCATACGTGCTTCATGCTGCTGTTATCAGTGGGCAGTACATGTAGCTCAACATTTGGCGTAACATTCTCGTGCTTCGCAAACGGTCGGCACATGTCCACACATCTGTATCATTTGTCGGACCTACACTTAGAAATCTGATTCGTGGCAGGTGTGCTCCTAGTTTGTTGAAATTGAACCGAGAAATATTGACCGTAGAGTCAAAAAGGTTAGCTACTTATATTAAATTTATGAGGTAATCTTTCAAAATTAAATGCGTATAAGCTTCAATTAAAAAAGGTCACACATCCACGAAGCGATTTCTGTCAATAAAACATAACCCAGTCATAATCACCTCGTTGTTCAATTTATATGGAAAATATCAAGACAGAAATAATTTCATACTATCACTTTTTCTTTCAAC
Source organism: Achroia grisella (assembly GCF_030625045.1). NCBI lineage: Eukaryota > Metazoa > Arthropoda > Insecta > Lepidoptera > Pyralidae > Achroia > Achroia grisella. The sequence continues at coordinate 1,493,490 of NW_026712925.1, forward strand.
GAAAATAATAAATATAGCTTTTTACCTAATTAATTAATTACACAATAATTTCAACAAAAATTTCAAACACCTGAGTTTTAGTTTAAACGATAATAATGTCATTAGCTAAGTCACTTCAGTTTCGGTTTGGAATTCACTTAAAAGGAAATAAAACTATCAAAAATAACTCGGCTCGCATAAAAGTCCTGCGTCACGTCCGAAGCTAGCACCTTCCCTTTTAGCAATTATATAATACTAACTACTGACTGCGTGTATGCGTCGCGTCGCCTCGACGTCGCTTCGTGGAGGAGAGCCGGGCGCCGGGCGGCGCGGCGCCCCCGACTAGATGTGCCGCGCGGCCGCGGCGGGCGCAGCCGCGCGGCGCCGCCTCACCTCACCGCCGCAGCCGCCGCCGCGGTATCACAGGCGCTCAGGGGGGCGCGGGCGACTCCGGCCCGCGCGGCGTGCACTAACTCGTCGGCACCAGCAGCCGCACGAAGCTGTCCTCGCTCCAGCTCCAGTCGTCGGGCCACGCGTCCTCGGGGGGGTCCAGCGCCGATCGCGACGACAGGCTCAGCACCGAGCCCCAGTCGATGGTGCGCTGCTCCTCGTCGCCATATCCGGAGTCTCTGTCGGGGGGCGGCGGCGAGGGGAACGGAGTCGCCCGCCCGGCGGCCGGGTCCCGTGCGCTCAGCAGCTCGCATCGCGCCACACCGCCGGTCACACAAGTGGGCTCGAAAGGCGCTTCCTCGGCGCTCTCCCGTTCCATCTCTCTCTCGATGCCGCGCAGAGTATTGCACACTAACACAGATCGCCTCAGCGAAGGGTCCGCCGTTTGACGGAAACGAGCTAATTTCAACGCACACAAGTTCATCATCTTGAATCGTCTTTCGCGGTAGCAGCGCCTCGAGGCGCAGCGGCCGGCGGCCCGGCCGTCGCAGCAGGCGCGCGCCGCGGCGCCGCCGAGCTCCAGGTATGACTTGCCATTCTCGGCACGAATAGTGTCGTGGGCGCCGCACCAGCCGCCGCACCAGCGCCGGCGGCACGCGCGCCTCTCCTCTTCCTCCGTTCGCCAGCAGTCTCCGCCGCCCGCTCCGGCGGCCACGGCCTCGAGCCGCGCTATTGAATCTTCCCAGCGTGCGACTTTACCGCCGCCCTCGCACGGGGAGCTGGCGCGCCGCTTGGCGCCGCACCCGCCACCCGAGCCCTGCAATAACAAAACATATCTGTTAAAAAATTGAATAATATTACTAAAACTATGAAATTTAGACAATGAAAATAACCAACGTCCAAATCTAAGAATAATGTCCAGATCGGCTTTATCCTTGACATTGGCAGTTTGATTGCAAAATGATAAAATTCCATAACTGTCTGTACTTTTTAAAATTGATACCATACTTTTTGAGTACATATTATTATTTAGTACTATTGATGTCTTTATAATTATTTCCCACATTATTTTATATATTTCCCTAACAGTTATTTTGTTGATTTCACCACTTTTAAATATAAAAAGGCATTACGTTCTAACAAAAATTCTAAATATACAAGTTTCTAATATCACATAGAGCCAACAAAACAAACGTTGTTTACTCCAACCCAAAGTTTGACGTAAGTTCATAATTCGAATATCACACGAAAAAAATATCACTGCTAATTTCAGTTAAATACCTAATTAACAAATGACTGTATTCTTCTACCTTGCTCAAATCGAATATATAAAACGAGAAGAGGACAAAACAGTTGAAGAGTGTTTGTTATATTCATGACAGTGACAGCTATAAGGGGTATAATAGACTAACTCCGACTTATAGAAGGATATTTTTTTTTGTTATATTATATCCGTCTAACATCCGTCTGTATTATTTTATTGTACAATCAGACTGATTTTAAACTCAATAAAATTTAAATCATGAAATATAGTATCCTATTCGTAATCAAGTAAAATAGTAACAATAGTTGAAATTCTTGAATACAGACTCCTGAAATTCAAATGTTTGCGAAAATTAATGCAATACAATACCTATATGTAAATAAATCAATTCTGTAAAAGGGCAAATAAACATCGAAGAGATGTCATCTATTTTATAAGTTTCTTTCGATGCGTTATGGAACTCGAAATAAAAAATTCTAGAACTAAATATTTCCGGGTTTAAAAGTTAACAACAAACAGATCGGTGTGTGGGCCGAAAAATATTCGGCTGCGTGATGGGTACCAGTAGTACTGGGCCGTAACCTGCAACAGCCGACTGACGAAAGTACCGTAAGCTTTGCTTAACCAACCACTTTGTACTCGATGGGAAAATGATTGATATTATTTAGACGTTATCATTTTTAAAGATTTGTCCGTTTATTAATTTATGAAGTATTGTACTCACTATCTTAAACAGTTAGCGAGCCCATACCATGTATGGAATAAAGGCATTAAACTCTGAATTTTTGGACAATTCTAAGTGTTTTAATTTGATTATGTACCGCTTTCCATAAACTATACAATACTATTTTCCAGTAAAATTACTATATGGTATCCTAAAACAGACAACATAGGGGTACCGTGTGATTTGTACCTGGATACAGCGCCATTGTGCGTCCGACCCTTCTCAGTTTTTTTTTGGGATACAATGCGATTCCAGGGCGCAGCCCCTACGACCAGAGTTTTGTTCAGGTAGCGATTCGTGCTCCGCAATCCGGGCATGGGATTTGCCTGCCCGAGTCTTCGCATTCTTCAAAAAATTTTAAATATTCCATGCTAGCAATCAGGCCCGACTTCACACAGCTCCAATTATTGTGGGCATCTCTATCTTATTTCATTAATAAATGTATGAGATAATATTCGGAATCGATTAAATATATATCAAGTTTTTTAGTTACAACTTTTAAATTTATTTACATGATAATAATAATAGTTTCTTAATTTTCTTTTTTAAACTCTTCAGCAATCACAAATGATCAGATTACGTGCTGTATAATTATTACAGACTTTGTTTTATAAAGTTCAGAAAGTACTGCAAAAATTGCATTCACTTTGGATACAATTTTTGCAGCTGCGCTGACTCTATGTAGTGCATAGACGGGAAAACGACAGGGCTCGTTGACTTTTATCACATTTAGGTACGAGTAGTCATAAGACTGATGCCGTATGCATTGCGCGTTGTGCTTCCATCGTGAGTTGTATTTCGCAAGGTTGTGAGCCAGTGGGCGGCATGTGGAACGTTGCAGCCGTCGCCGGCGGTGAACAAAATAAAATAGCTAAAGGCGATGTCCAGCAAGCGGCAGATGCCTCTGCACCTGCCCTGACAATTAGATGGCACACGCGCCTTTACAACCTAGGATCTGCTTCCATTAAATACTATTATTATATAATGAAATATGTGCGTATATATAAACGGAAAATGTCATTGTCAAATATACATTTATCTATGAAATTCATTAATTTCAGTCGTCCCCAATATGTAATACAATTATAGAGCGGAATCTGTAAACATACTGAAAATCAGGTACAGCGCTACCTGGTTTCTTATTTATAGATAATTGCTTGCTCCACTTCCTCTATTACAGAATATAACCTCCTTTAAAATGAGTCTTGTCTTGTTCCTAAATATTTCTTATTTTTGATTGGTAAATGATAAATATCCACACAAATAACTTTATAGTTTACAATTACTACAGAAAATTGCTTAGTGCGAAGGTAGGTAAGTAATGCAATGAGAATTGCGGACATAGCGACTGAGCCGGAGCGCTGGAAGGCCGGCTGAGTGTTGCCGACCAACGCGCAACGTTGACTCAGCGCGACCACTCATCGCAACGCTGCAAATAATCATTTTGCGTCACCCCTTTATCGCTCTGCGGAAAACGTGCCGTTCCATTGTGCGCTGTGAACGTCGCACGCCAACTATGCCGTTTATTATAGCAGCAAAATTATAACCGTGCGCGACGAGTTTCAATATGCAGAAATAGATAATTCTACGAGGTTTCATCGGTATCACGCGGCGCCCGAGTAGACTCGTATGTGTGGAGAAGTGTCGTCCGCGTCGCCAGCGCTGGCGCTCATGAAAATAAATTTAGTAAATGACGTTGGCGCTCTACGTTGCCGCTCCGCGCCTCTGGAACGCGATTGCACACCGTTGCCGCTTCGCGCCGCTCTTTCTAATCTTGTCGTAAAGTTCTTTTTCTGATGCGCAGCGCGTCGCTCGTTCGTTCTCTCCGCTCGAAACTTGGAGACGTCAAACGTTTATTTTATCGCTAGTCTCGAATATGCGGCATTTTATAACCGTACCTCTCGGCTATATAGCGAAGAGGAGTAACTGCTTATTCAAAATTAAAACCATAAAGAATTTTACTCGATATGTCAGAGACGAAGCCGTAGGTATATTAGACTACGATCCGAAATAGCGGTGCAATAATCGCTCCTCTCGCTCGAGCCGAGCCGAGGAGGTAGGAAAAGTTCGGTCGGCGAGGCGAGTCGAACTGACTTTCTATGGCATTGTGAAGACCGAATAGATGACGGTACGACGGCATTGCCTCACAACGCGCTAAGCCATGTCAAGCAAGCGAGTACGGGTCGCCGCGGTGAGGAGCGGCGGGCGGGCGGGGGGTGTGGGCACGCTGGTGTGCGAGCACGTCGGTGCACGTGCACGCGCACACAGCCGCACGCCATAATAACATCGCGTAGCGGCCGTCCGCTTGTATTTAGCGCTACAGCTACATGCTACATACTTGGAGCGGCGACCGTCCACGAACGTTATATTAATATTATACCCAACCATTACGGCGGGGTAGAAACGAGGGGTGCGCATCGCACTGAACAGCTCATGTAGAGCGTACAGTTGGAATAGCAAATAACTTTGTGACACAGAATCTTTTAATGGAAATAACAACTGATGAAGTGATTAAAATAACCACTAATTAGAAAACAAATATATTAGGATATATTAAATTAAATATATTATCATTAATATAAGTTACAGGTAACCTATATGTTTTCATAAAATTTTATAATACTAATATATTGAAGGTTATGCTGTATCTTAATAAATATTAATATTAAAATTCATTAAGATCTGTTTAGTCGTGAAAATGTTCATAAAGACACACATTTGCATTTATAATATGTATATGTAAGGATAAGAAAATAAGACGTCTAGGAAAGGAAAAAGACCAATAAAGGAAAACGTAATCCTATTCGCGATCAACAAAAACCACTCGTGGATGAAGAGGAGTTGTATGTGTGTGAATTGTGTAAAGAAAGAAAACCAGGAAAACAAGGTCAACTCGAATCTGGTTGATCACGTGAACTACAAAATAAGATATTTAACGTTTTCAAATTTTTAACCCTCCATGGCGTGATGGCATTGGTTTTCGATCTATTATGAATAATATTATTAGAGATATACGATCTAGAATAAGTCGAAAGTATGTAATTATTGATATGATAGTTTGAATACTTAAACGAAATGTATTCTATCAACGAACATGTGACTCTACATTTTAAACAGTAATACCGACTACATACTAATATTATATATTTATATTGACATTCAGTGTATTCATACATACATATAAGTCAGTAAAAACAATGAAAACACCAAAATCTGCTAAATAAAATTGCTAAAATCGCATATAAAAAGACGAAGCAAAATTAAAAGAAGTCCGAGAGACAACCCATTTTTTTCTTAATCCTTGTTTCAAAAATATGTGTATGTTTTAACAACAATGATTAATGGGAGAGTAATTTATAAACTATTAACGTTAGTTACACAATTTAATTCATTACAGGGCTGTTTATTTATCACTGAAGTAAGATCATTTCTCTATAAACTAAGTGTAAGATCAGAAAATAATTAAGTCTTGAATTTAATTGCTTTTTATTAATACTGTCTCGGCAAATATTAGCAATTATCTTCTTTAATATTTCGAACTATATCTTTGACTACATTCGTTACTACCATCTCTATTATTTCATTCACGATGCAAATGACAGACCCCTACAGTCTGTCATGTTACTGGTATACGGAATAGTAATAATTATTCAATACTGCTATTTGATAGTTAGTTCTCCACTACTTCATAAAATGGAAGGTCTAAGTTGTCTTGTCAACGATTCTGATAAGACACAAAAAATGTAGATATATATCTCTAGTTTATTACTCTTTCACGCAAAAACTACTGAACAGATTTTGATGAAAATTTACAGTAATGTAGCTTATGCATCTGAATAATACATAGGCTACATTCAGGTAAAATAAGTGTCATCCAAAATGCAAATAGAGTATCAACTCTAGTTGCATTTTGGATGCCACTTCTTTCACCTCGTTACTTTTATGCAAAAACATTGCGTATATATTTGTAACAACAGAATGCAATCAGATGCAAGATGACAATATTACTAGTTGTATGTTTAACCGTTTGTCTGTCGAGCCTGAATAAGTCATAGTAAGTCATATTTTTATAAAGCTTTGATATGCAGAATTGACAACTTATCGTACTATATTTACTTTTTAGTTAGATTTCTGTTTGTATGTAAAAGTGGTAACAAATATTATTATTTATATATAGGTACATTTGCAGCATTTGCAAATAGATAAATTAAAGGATTTTGATTAAGGTGATCTAATATATAATCTTTCAAGTCAACACAAAGCTACTGCGAGTAGCGAGCTCTGGCATTCGTTGGCGAGTGAGGCGGCTGGCGCTGCCCGCTATCGCTAGAGTTACCAACCGTCCCGATTTTATCAGGATGTCCCGGTTACAGTCTACTGTGGTTCATGTCGCCAAAGGACTAACGAGACGCAAATTGTTTCGTTTTCAATTAAATAAACAACCATATTGTTGTTGCTCATACGTTGCTGGTAATATAATATTTTTTTATAATTACCATTCATATAATATCATCATTGGAATGGTAAACAATCTGATGGTCCAGCTGATGGTAAGTAGTAATTGGCACCTATTAAAAGCACTACGGACATCATGTTATCATGAGGTCATTAAAACTAAGATGGCATTCCTCTTATTCTGTAAACACACTCGAAAAACTGGTTACATACAAAATGAGCAGCTTGGCTGCTAAAATAGTTGATACTGAGGTAACCACATAGACGACTTTTGACGAAGTGTAAGTCAATTGTTCTAATATGCCGAAAAATCCATTAATAGAGTTCTCTGGAGTACCCACGGTGATAACTTTCATCAAAGTTAATTCGGTTGATATATAACCGACTTATATTTCGGACTTTTATCAAAGTCTAAGTCGATTGATATACAACCGATGTATACTTTGATAAAAGTCGTCTCTCTCAGGAATATTGTACCGAAAAATCCATGATGAGAGTTGGTGATCGTAGCTGGCACGCACATTTCCGTGAGCGGCGCTGCGCGGCGCGGCATCGAGGCGTCGAGGCGGCGAGGCCGTGTGCAGCTGTGTGCGCTCTGCGTCCCGTCCCACACATTGCGTTGGTACTCCGTACGGTTGTGTGCGCACACGAGTGTAGCGAGAGCGAGAACCAGTCTCACATCCTGTTTGGTGGCCCGTCGCTGCCAGCTTCGTGCCGCACTGTGCTTCTGTCGAGCTTTTTACTTTGCGCCTCTGGCTGCCTACATATATATTTTTATAAAATGCCATCGATTTCAACTCTCATATCATTCTGTACTATGATAATTAGGAAATGCATATTTGTAATGAATATAGACTCCGAAATTTTACCGATTTAATATATTATTTTTGGGATACATTTTGTTTTTGTAAAAATTAGAGACCTTCACAATAATAGAAGTCATGCGATGTCAAGATAGATAGCTATTTGTTAATAACATTAGAAGGTAGTTTCTGTCTATAAACAAAAGGTAGAGCTATCAATTAAATGTTAAACTACTAAAAGGATGGTAATTATTCATTGATTTAAATAAACATTTTAAATGAAGTAGTGTCTCGGATGTACATTACGTGCAGATTTTAAGCTAACATACACTTACGCTCTTAACTGGACTGATTAACTACAACGGTTAACACGATTACTAAGCATAATACCGGCTATCATAAACGAATAGCATACTTTAGAAAAAAAGTCCAAAACAATGCAGTATACCGTACTTTATTCTATACCTGTATGGTTAAATGCGCAACATTTATTTGTACGGCAGCGTACCCTATTAAACAGGTGTGGAAAAAGTTCAGATCTAATGTACCGTTGTGACGAAACGACGTCAAAGGATTCAAGGTGTCAAGTGAATGAAAAAATAAACAAGTAAACCGTTGAAAAGCAAACAAAAGGAATCCCCGTGGAATGCGATCCTGCATAAAAAGAGAGGGAATTCCCGAAATGCATTGTTTACAGTGCACGGACGCGTGCGAGACGAGGTGTTATGCGTTTATTTACGAGTTCCAGTGTTGCTGACAAAGTTTTAGACAGCCCCTAGATAGACCTCCGAAAATATCAATTCGATGCATGTTACGTTAATAAAACTACTAATAATAAAACTACTAATGATAATTCATGATTGTGCATGGATATCAAGTATATTTTCAGTTAATCAACATAATAAAATGTGTCAAAATAAAAGATACTGTTAATAATTAACTTTATGATATAGGAATACGAAGGTAAAAATAACTATTATAAATCTTAAGTTTTACCTGATTCATTTAAGTAATAAACAATCGTACTTTTGGAATGAGTATATAAACTTGTAGTAATTTTTGAAATTTCAACCCCTCTACACACGTTAAGCTGTATGCACCGGAAGAAGGGGTTAAATCCACCAGGCATAGTGGTAAAACAACGAAGTTGGCAACACAGTATTTATTTACAAGTTTGTAACTTAGTTGATGTTGCACACTCCCAATTGCAGCCTGCGACCACTTCATCCAATGAAAGGGAAAATTCGTAGTTTTTGTCGGCAGAGCATTCATGGATATGACGCACACTTCCGCGAATACAGACGCCTCCTCCACTGATCCACTATAGGTATTACGTACGGAATGTCAGGCGACGCTTGTTGACTTACTACTGCTGTACATAGGGTACTTTCATAGGGTGTTTGTATGTATGTAAATTCGTAAACAACATTTTGTTTTACTTAGTTTCCTTTCTAACTTCTTATCAGTTTGGATCCTAAACATTTTGTATTCTAGTTTTATAATGACTGACATATGCCTTCATGTCTAACAGTGTTCCTAGACTAAACAAATGGTTAGTTGATATAAAACGCCATACGTCATTAAGCTCTTTAATTATAGTTACCTACAGATGTTTAGTTTTTTATTCGATCAATTCTAATGTTGTGGGTCGCAGCTGGCCTTTACAGCTTCACCGGACCATAGGGGGCGAGTGCAGATGGCACTCCAAACCCGCGGAAGGACTTATGTTGCGGCTGATGGCTAACTTCTGTTTGACGGATACGACTTTATTCTGAGGATACCGTTGTATCTCGGCTCAGGCAGTCGAATATATACAATAATATCGATCCTTGTTTGAATTGGAACGGATCGATCGAATCGATCAGATGCGCGCCCATCGATGTTTAGACTTAATATTTAGCTATGGGGGCTACTAATATTAAAATTATCAAAAAAATGTCAAGGGTAATTTTACGTCATGGATGAGAAATATCAAGAAATTATTATATGTAGAGTTAACTCTACATGTTTGATTTTTCAGCTGAGATAGTCTACGAATCCCATTGCCATTGCTTTTTAAAACTATTAAGATTGTTTGCCTTGTATAACTTATTACTAACTGTATCCCAAAGTGCTGCCCACATAAGTTTTCGAGTAAAAGTTTTGTATATGTTAGTCTAGGATATGACCTATTCAAATTTCATTCGAATGCGTCCACCCGTTTAAACATGATTAAGTAACAAACTTCTAAACATATGAACTTTAACATTTATAATATTAGTTGGATTACATGTTATACAGCTATAGATCAGTAATAGTGCGATAATGTTTAGTTGGATTGACACTATTTACCTTATAAGTAGGATGCGCGACTTACAAGGGACCGGTTCAAGGCACTTGTACGATTAACACTGACATTGTGAGACGGGCAGTGCACGTATAGGTACATAAATCACAGCGATCCACGGGGTGGAGTTTACTCGCGTGCTTTTAAGATAATAAATCAGAGGCCGCGGGCGTACGCGGGCAGATAATGACGTCACTGGCACGTATCTCGGAGAATCCCCGGAAGAGAGCGAATAAAATAAAAATGTCACGTAGCGATCAGCTGGGCGGCGCGGCGCGAGCGTGACGGGTGGGCCCGCTCAGCGATACGCATAACGACGCCGCAATAAAACTTATTTTTATGTTTTTCGCTCACAATGGCCGCGCGAAGGTCGAGCTATCTAAATGGGTCAATACACTCTGCGTACTACGAACGGTGAACACGTGCTCCCGCGTTTGTAAATAGCGAGATATCGGCCGATTGTTGCAGTGATTAATGGGGGCGCGTAATGACTCGGCGCCGGGCCACCGCCGCCGCCCGCGCCGCTCGCTAATGTGCTCATTCATCGCTTCGACACTATTATTGTTTGTGCTCTGAGATGGTTTTGTTCGCATTCCGACAATCGATGCGACGACATTAGGGCGATGGCCAATGTCAAGGTTGCACTTGCTATGCGCCGGCTCGTAGCTCGCCCGCACTAAATGCTAATTGCCTCCGAGTACGGTCGGTTCCGTTATGTCGATTTTGCCGGGAGAGTACTAGTTTGTGGCTTACAGACCACGAAGCTTATGAAGAACAAAAGCGGGTAAATGAGCGCTATTGTCAACATGAATTGCATCTCAATTATTAGAGTTATAACGTAATAAGTTCAGTACCTATTTTTAAAACCCTATATGCTTCAACAAAATTCTATAGCTCCAGCAATGTACCTGTCTCATCCAACCATCTAAAATGCCCCTCTTAGGAATTTTCTATAAATCCTGACAAACACAGGCTGGCGATCCATCTGATAGTAAACTGTAACTTTCATCTATATACGTGACCAGCAATACGGGCATCACGTAATCATGTGACACCCGTGTTGCCACTCGAGCTTTGATATTCTATAGTTATGAGATGTTATGCTTCTTATCCAATAATTTAACCTAAATAAAGTATTATTTACCAAGTGTAAACATGTTTATTTATAGTTAGATCAAGTGATACGAGTATCGATATAGATTCCAATACAGGTAATTTTTATAGTATTCATTTAATCATTAGTTATCAAGATTAAACCAAATAAATTGATTAGCTTTTTCTTAGTTAGCTCTTTTATCAAACATGAAATGAATACATTATAGTACAACTGGGTACGAACCGGAGCAATCGATTCTCATAGAATCGGAATTAGTTTCCAGAGATCTGCATATAAGTACCCTTGCAAATACAACTATAAAAACGAAAAGCTGAATCAATATTCACGAACTGGAAATCAGATACAAAACATGTAACGACTTGTAACCTAACCTAAGAGATGATAGAGTTGTACAATATTACAGATTAATTTTCAATTCGCATTTCAAGTAGACAGATGGCCGTGTACGGCCCGCCGCGCGCCGTCTGCGAGGCAATCATAGGTGGTTCGTACTGAAATCTGTACGGGCGTCATCGACAGGCGATAAGGGCGAGGTCACGGTTATCAATGGAGGCATCTCCATACGCGCACGTGGCGGCCGGCCACGACATCTCGCGCCCATTCACTATGAAGACGCCCGCCCCCCGCGGACCGGCACGTTGCCCCCCGGACGCCCCGCGCACCACCCCCGCACCCTCGGTGCATCCATGCAACAAGTTAGGGCACAGTTCTGTCTTGGAAGGAGTTCCGGAAGACGATTACATGTGAACAGTTTTAAGCGATTTTGTTGCGAATACGTACTATTACTGTAACTCACAATTCGTAATACAATGAAATTACAGTCAATAAATTAGTAATAATAATAGTTTTTGCTTCAAGTTAGATGTAGATTTAAACTTGTTTATCATTTATCTGAATGAATTCTCATTATTAATCAAATAAGGATTATTATTCTGCTGAAAAGGACATGGCCATTTCCGATCGATAATTATGTAACGCAATTCAAATAAAGTTCTCGTAAATCATTGTGGTTCAAACAAATTTTCCGGCTTCGCGATGTCCAATTAAATATGGATGTGATTGAAAAACGCGTGTCCGGTAACGAGCGTGTACATAATTGGTGGGCGGCAGCCGGGCCTGGAGTGACCCAGTTGCCGTTGCCTGGCGACCCGGGGCCGCAGCCCGGGCCCCCGCCGCCGCGCCGCCCCAGACCAGCGAGCTGTCGCCCCACGCTCGCACTAAATAACCTGCCCAAAACTGACACCTTAGCAAAGGTCGTTCAACCGTCACTCTTGCCATTTTTAACCTGAAGTGCATACATGAGAGTACAGCAAGAATATGTCGATTGGATGAGATTAAAATAATAGATAATTTTAACTAATCTTATAAATTCCAGTGGTGCCCTTTATGTTTCTACCGAGTAAGAAAAGACTTGTTACGAGAATTTAGTAACAACCTAATTTATTAATAACAAAGGCCTTCCTTCTTGAGTACGTATATATTGAAGTAAATATTAATATATTTACGTATTTTGATAGCAACAAATAATAAACAAGAACTACACTGTAAACTTTTATTCTGTTTTGTTGAACCAAATAGAAAACCTGCGAACGAATAAACTTAATTGTTATAAGCCGCGTTTGCCGCCTGCCACCCCCCCGAAGACGACTCCTAAGAGGGAGGAAAGTACCAAGCACAGTTGTATTCCTCCGAACTTGTGCTAAATTTCACTTTCTCTGAAGACGTTATGCGTAGACTTAACCGCCTACCGTGTTTCCCACCCTGGTAAATTTACAAAATAGTTTCTCGATATTACTTGAAAACAAAAAGAACTTTGTGATCCTGTTAATATTTTTGATAGAAGCCTCTGCTTAATGCCTTTCTTTCGAAAAGTAGTATCTTTTTTTCTCATATAAAACAACGGTGAACACGTATCTTCTATGAGAGCGCTTTTCACCCTCTGTCGTTATCTTAGAGAACCCTAACTGAGTAAAACATAAAAAACGTACGTCAAAAAAAGTCCTTCCACTCACAAAAACTCCGCCGCCTCCTCGCCCTCTGAAGTTATAAAACGTTGAAGGCGGGCGGGGATGAATGCGGGGTTTGTGACCTTATCCCCCTATCTTAGGGTCGAGAACAGTTCGTGTAGGTGGCTCGCACACCAATGTGATATGGCTGAAAGGCGAGCACACGAGCGTGGAAGCTTTAGCAAAATGAAAGCCGACTCGCTCTTAATTCACCAGTACAAGCACGCGGCGTATACGGACGTCGATAGAACCACCCTATGCCACCCACCCCTCGCCGCCCGCCTCCACGTGCCAGGCATAAATAAGGGGAGAGAGGAGGCTTGAACTCGGGTTAACAAGAGAGTGAGCGTCCTCCCCCGCGGCAATGCTAGAAGGGAGAATTAAGGGGGCTGCGGCGAAGGACGAATTAAGGAGATGAGAGAGCACACGCTCTCGAGACGCGCGTCCTCACGCCACGCTGGGAATTAAAGCTGACTGAGCGACGCCATCACTACCAACTATATAATATTATTTCTATTTAATATTACTACATACATTAATTCTATTTATTCGTCTTCCATAACTACTCTTACCATTGTTGTCAATGTACCAAAGGATTAAATATTGTAGTAATTTTAAAATATAATCATTAAACTTTTTTAGCAAATAGAAACCGTTATACCAAGCATACTTCTAAAACTTAGTTATAGGTATTCATTTCAAAGCAGAAACAGAAACAACATTGACATGCCACCCTCTCTACCTACGAGCTGCGTGACGTCACCGCTGCGTTTTCATAGCACGTGAGTCATATCGCCACATAAATTACAAACTATATCCCTCTGGAGTTAGGGTTTGTTTTCGGCAAAATTGGTGGAGCTTCTTTGTCTTGATGTTGCGATGCAAACCAAAACGTTCTTTATCCGACGGACATAGAGTCGATTGTGTTCAATCTTAAATGAAATGTTCTTGGAAAGAGGGTGGGTATAAATTTTCCATGGGGGCAGACGGGGCGACGTCGCGCGAGGGCGCCGCTGAGTCACGGCGGCGTGGTGTCGGCGGGGAGGGCGCGGGTGAGGTGCGGGCCGGGGCGCACATATTGTAAGTATCTACCACTCACATGTCACAAAGTTTTCTCCGCATCGAGAAACTTTGTTAACGTCAACCGAGCACGTGGCCTCGCTGATATTGTACATAATTGCTGCACCGTTTCCCGCGTAAAACTTTTATTTGAAGTTTCATAAATGAAAAAAATCTATATATTTGAATTATGTCTCGTATTTCAAGTCAGATCAGTACCGTTTTGGTTTTAGTGACTTTTTATCGTAATATCATATCATACAATAAGTATGCCAATTCGATTATATTATGTTGTTTAGAGATTATCAAAACAATTCAACTTACTAATAATGTATCATATATTACTAAAATAGAAGGTCCCATTGTAGGTAAGAACTATTTCATTACATGCTTATTATTTGTTATCGAAACGATTGACAAAATTGTTTACAGCAAGTGCACGCGATATTGTCTAGTATTATCTAATTATAAAAGAACTTTCAGTTCTACATGACTATTTACAATGGAGGGGTCAAGCTGTATCTAATGACTTGCTTGACAAAAGATATACGACTTTTTACCACCATTATATTTTTATAAATATTATATTTCGTATACGGATAAGGCTCGATGGATCGTCTTGGTTACATTAGCAGGTTAAAATAATAACTTGTTTCTTTATACTTAATACAAATCGCCCTAAATAATGTAAAAAAAAGTGTACGGAATTTACGCCCTACTTACTGATGTTTGAATTGTTTACAAGAACATTTGTATTATCTATCGCTGTCCATGTCTATCTGTTTCTCACGTTGTTTCTACTAAACCATACATTGAATTATACATCTAAAATTACAATGATTATATTTAACCTAAGGGAATTAAGTTAAGGAATTTAAGGGTGAAGTCAGAATATATCAGTATGTATATATGTATACTTATTATAAATATATTAATTCATAAACATTTGTAAAGATTAAAGGATTATATTCTATATACATGTATACGGGGTGTAATTAATATAAACTACGTCATAAAGCACAACTCTATTAGAAAACATGATGAAATTAAAGTCTATGGAAATATGATATCTTTAAGCAAGCAATTGGTTGTGTTACATCGGACCGTCACCTTGAAGTCTGATAAGGTGTCGTTGATAAGAAGCGATATGAGGCTTGCAGCAATATTTTACATTCTTTGATTGCCTCGTACCTAGAGTTCATTTTACAATAATAATATAAAGCGATCTGTGGTCGAAATAAGCACAGATCCATTTTATGACTGGCTTACTTAAAAAAATTGACTACCATTATTATTGTTATTTTAAATAACACGTGGACAATGGTAAAATATTAATTGTATAATTTATAAATATAAATTGATCGTGAATAGAAACTAAAATATATTTAAGCATAAATAAAAGCAGACATATTATAAGTACATTAAATTAATCAAAGTCAGTCAAGCCAGCAATGCAAGATAAACATTACCAACTAACTACTCATAATCGGCGAGTATGAATGGGTATAAACAGAATTGATGCATATACATACGAACCAAAAGACGTATGCTGTTTGAATCGAAGCATTTGGTTACACCTATCCTATTGAGATTCCTCTAACCATCTCAGTAACTAGACCACCATCAGACACGAGTGGTGACTAGGACCTCAACTAAAATCCTTAAGTGATTGAAGAACGACATGGCTTTGTATGATGACGACTCCTAAACATATTACAGTAGCCCAACATATAAGCGTATTGTAGAATGCAAGAGAGACAGTAAGATCAGTATTATTGTTGTGTAATAATTTTAAATATTTTAGTAAGAACTTTATTTGATAAGTAAAACTATGCGAACCTAATTCTCTTTAGCATAAAAAACACTACACAAATTCATTGAAGACTATGTGATACCACTAAGTGTTCAATGAATTTGTTCATTTGCTCTGATCTCATTATAATTTATGAGTTCCCTATGTTTTTGAATGATATTAATGTAAGACAGTAATGAAATCGTAATTGAAAATTATAACTCCCGTGTAACCGTGACGTGTTTCTGCCACGGAGCTTGTACCAGCAATGCTTGTTCGAGTTCCTCTCTACGTTACATTATGTAATTCAGGAGTGGAGGGTTGAGCGGAGTGGAGATCTGTGTATATCCCACCCTCCCCAGGAAACTCGCAGGTTATAAAGCGCGGGAATGAGTTTTCGCGCGCAAACTTTATCGCGAAAGCCCGCTGACGGAGCGATGCTTTTTCATGAGCTTAGCCTTTTCTTGCCATCCCAGTTAAAGTCCCCGTTTCTTGATATTGAAGTGATGTTTAGTACTCGCAATAATGCTTTACAACCCTAGAATTCTCAACAGTGCTGACGTCGTGAATATTGCCGTGACATTGGAACTTTTTTATTACCGAGGTAGCACCGCTTGTAATGGAACACATTCAGAATTTGTGATCTATTCAAAAATACAATATTTATCAACAAAAAACTTGTATGCTTATAAAACACTAAATACAAACATTTCCTCGAAAATATTCAGCAACATTTTTTTATAATATAGATTAATAATTTTGGTCAATAATATAAAATATTATTTCACCTTCGTTATTTTCGATAACCTTACACTAGCTGTCTAGCGCTCGGTCCTTCTACAGTTTAATATTGCGATCCGCGTTCCCACATCTACCTTACCTTTACGTTTCAGTCTTTAGCATATCATTAGATAGCTGGGAGCATTTCATCGCAAGTTGTGTTAGCTTAATTTGTTTCATAAGTTCTTTTGTTATGTTAGCTTTAAGAAAAACCACAGACATCTAGGCTGGCACTACGTAATAACGTAACCTAATGACGATTTCGAATACAACGACAAGACAAAAGTCAGGGTCGACCCTTCCTATGGAGTAGAGGGCCCGCACCAGAGGGAGCGCACAATAGGTGACCCCCGAATTCAGTAATGGGTTCGTTGCGTTAGTATATTGCCAACTCGCAGATTACGACCCTTCCAAATTTCTATCACTGTGTACCGATGAAATAGAACTTTCAGTTTTCAATTACTTATTTTTGTGTTTTGAATATATTTTAATAATCTTTAATTAATTATTACGAACTGATGGTAATTTCTCAGGTTTTTATTTTAATGTAAAATGTAGCAAGATTTTTTTTTTGTTCTTTCTGAATATCCTTTTTTACCTACATACATAATCCTTTTCCACTTGCGTTACACATTATGAGCTGTGAAAGTGTAGACTTATCGATTGAGGTGCCTCTACATTAATTTGGTAAGTATGTAACGATTGTTTGTTTTGAAAGAGCCGATCGATTAATCGAAGGTCAATATTGATGGTGGTCTTCGAGCCACAACGTGCTGTTGTTGGTATCGTGACAAGTGCTGGTGTGTGATGGCTCGTCGGTGTGCTCGCGCAATTGCCGATGCTGCTTTGCATAAGTAATGACCGCCTCTGCTCTCCGCGCCCCGCAACCCTGTCCTATAGGCCTATCGATTGCGGCGGCGCGGGGCGGGCCGCATCGCCGTAATTGTCACACCGAACGAGCTGTATTTCGCTCCACCCTTAGGATATCGACCTTACTACCCCCACATAAAGTCCGCTCTCAGTTGGCAATATTTTCTGATTGAATACCAAATGCGTTATAGTCCTCTCTAACTTTGGAGGCAGCTTGTAATAGAGCCTTCGAAGAGTCTATGACAGAGCTTAATTAGACAGGCGCGCGATGGCAACGAATGGATTTTACTTGTTCAATGTTTCAGTTCGAATTAAAGCTCGAATTATCGCAGAAGTACTTAAATGAGTTCGCTGAACTGCAACTGAGCTGTGAAGCTCGAGGTAACACCACTAATTATAGTTAAATACGGATATATTCTGAAAATATGTTTATCCTACAGTGACCAATCGATTCTTATTCGTATTTGCATATAGTTATAAGGTCCTACGTAAATGGTATACTACCGAGTGGAAGATATTCTTCCTAAATCATAATCTATAATCTAAAAAAAAATCTAACGTCAATATTAGTTAAGTTATTAAAAATGTATACAATCAAATTAAGTTCATAGTAAAAAAAACGTCAGAACTTTCAGTTGCAACTAAGGATTAGTCATTTCGTAGTAGACCCCAATCAACATTGTCTGCAGGGGAGAGTTGCTAGACACTCGATATCCAGCACGCACACCGTCCAAACGTAGAAAATATA
The DNA here is from genome assembly GCF_030625045.1 of Achroia grisella. Classification (NCBI taxonomy): domain Eukaryota; kingdom Metazoa; phylum Arthropoda; class Insecta; order Lepidoptera; family Pyralidae; genus Achroia; species Achroia grisella. The sequence goes on from NW_026712925.1 coordinate 1,511,803, forward strand.
ATAGTAATTCCTTATTACTGAACGCAACACAGCGTGCGACGTCGCGTCGTATGTATTAGCCGTAGTCGTTGTCTATTCGAGTTCTGTTTTTTAGCGCACCAGCAGCGACGAAAGTATAGAGAAAGTGGCGCGTTGACGTCACTCACACAAGCGCAGCATACGCGTGGCACATACACTGGGCGTTTCGTCGGTACGTGGTGCGAGGCACGCAGAGGTAGCTGGTTGGAGTAGCCGTGGAATGACTTGACAGCGCGCAGCGGAGCGCCGCTCTCTGTGCCCGTTACCAGCGTCTTGCTACATGCCAACGGTTACAACACCACGCTATGTATGAGAAATACAGCGCCTCGACTCACGATACGCCGTCACCGCTCTCGACACGTTCTCTTACTCAATAAAACTGTGAAAAAATATGCAGGTATCAGCTCGATATGCAGGTATAACTCAGACTATACGAGTAATGTAGGAGATGAAGGATAACGAGATTCCCCCAACGTCTACTAACTAGACGCGATGATATACGGGCGTCTCTTCGTGGCATGCGGGCGAACGTAATCGCTTTTATACAAATCGTATTTGTTAATACGAGTAAAGTTTTTTGAATAAGTTTCGATAAACGAGAATAATAGATCGTAAAATCCGCCACCTGTTTAGGTGAGCGCGTGCATACATATCTAAACAAAGGACGCGGTGGCGTCTCACAAACACGATTCTTTATTACGGTCCATTGCAATTGTTATTGTCGATTTGTTACGAGCGAAAATATGCATTGTTAACGGTAGAGCTGGTAGATGACATAACTCGGCCCGTGCCCACGTGAGAACAAATCTGATCTAAACAACCGAAAGTAATAAATAATAGTGCGAAAAAGTGTGAAAAGATTTGGTGTGATATTTATTGAGTTGAGCGAATAGATGAATAGTGCGTGGCCGGCAGCTAAAGAGATTATAACTAGATTAAATTGAGATCAAAGATGGTTCATTCATGATGTAATGACGACTATAGCAATTCGTACATTTGTGTTGGTCGGTTTAGTGTTGTTTAGCGTCCCGGGCGCCGTTGGAGCGTGTCGGGCGCCCGGGCACTGCGAGCGCCGCCCGCGGCGTACGATTAATTACATAAAGTGCGAGATGAAAAGGAAAACGGCCGGCGGCAATCAGCTGATTTCTGATTGATGCGTGCACCGACGAGCCGCGCGGACGCATCGCACCCCGCACGCATCCCATTCATAAACCTGTTTAGGACCGTTATTGTTACGTAAAAAACATTACCGTGTCGTTCATGCTTCATTACGTCACGTATCAATTAGCTGAATTTGTATATGTATACAGTAGTATACACGTACACATCAGTTTTTTTACACGAAGTATTCATTAAACAAATATAACATTTATGTTCGTCGAAATACTAGTTTTAATAAATGTCCAGAGTGTGTTAAAAAGTAGTAGGTTCATTTTTCTCTAATGTAGTATATATGAGAAAAATGAACCTGTATTCTAGATTATATAATTAGACAGACAATTAAAACGTTAAATTTTTACTAAAATATAGAGTCAGAACTTTAAAGATATGCAAAGAAAAAAATTATAATCGATATTATCTAGTTCCGTTATGTTGTTTATTTGCAATAATAGTGAATATATAGTAGAAACAATTTCTATTAGTTCGACCCCCCGTTTAATTCGTTAGAAATATTTACGGCATAGCAACAAAGAAATTCAGTACTAATATTAAAATAAAGATTCCTTACGAATACAGCGTTGTTTATAAGCATATGTTATTTATAAGAATATTATCTGTATTTGTAGAGGTTTTTTTTTCAATGCCAAAAACTCTATAAGTGGTGACGTCACAGGCTCGTTGGGAGGACGAAAGGAGATTAGGACCGCTGGGAGGTGGGGGTGTGCAGAGGCGAACCCCTCACAGTAACCTCTACCATGGTGTCGATATACATAAAGGTTTTAAATTTGTAAAGGAAGTTTATTACTTTATTTATTTTAATTCTTAATAATATAAAATACAACTAATTCATAGAGTATAGTTATAATAATTAATGTTTGGAAATGTGTTGATATAATTATTTCAATAAGTTAAGTTCCGATGAACGAAACACTTAAAGCTTCAACAACAGATGCAAATTTTAGATTATAATGTCTTTTTTTTTGTAATGTTATAATTCCGAAATATGAAGTGACTTCTATTTCGAAGACATTAATGAGATTTTTTAAAATAAACTATGTATATTACGGCTCTATTTTTTCCTTTTTCAGTCGTCTTAGAGAAAAATTAGAAACACTTTTAATACTTATTACTTAACGTGTAAATTATTTTTTATTTTCTGGGTTCTGTGTTCTATAGTAATATTTTTAGTCTCATTGTTTTTTCGAGTTGAGAATGAGTATCAGTCGTAAGGGTTAGGTGTCATGGGTGGTAACTTGGGGTGGAAGGTGCCTCCCGCCTGGCGGCGAAACATGTTCGTACCCACACACTCCCAACTACATTACTGTAATTATCCAATTATAGAAAGTATGACATCGCATTTCGTTAATCAGGAAGACATGAAAGGTTAACGACATTTATCACTAGATTTCAAAACAACCTGACTACTTTTAAAAAATGTTAATTTTAAGCACACGATTAATTTTGATTACACTCGCGGGGTTCTATATGTGTGGTTATATAATTATATGCCGAAAATGGTATATATATATATATATTAATAGCAATATTATTTTTTTGCCTGCCTACATAAAAAGTACAATTTCAATTTAAATAAGTAAAAGCAAAAATACTACTACTAGCCTAGCTGGGTTGAAAGTAATAGAGAATTCTCCATTCTCTACAGCATCTTACTTTGTTGCTAGGAGAAATATTTTGACAATGCAATCCTATAAAAGGAATTTGTAATAAGTACTAGTAGTTAATAAAGGCAAATCATACCTAATTTACGATAAAAGTTTATAGATGAGGTTCAATGGCCATTTAACCTATTCACTTTAACTAATTCCACATGCAAGATTATTTTCAAAACAAGTTACGTACAACAGAATAGACTCAACAACTAATTTTCGATATAATGAACATAATGGTAAGCTATGTGCGAAAACAATATACCTATCCTGAACTAATAAATCACAAGATAACGAATAAAGCGTAAAACGTACTGCTCTACCTCCCAACCCCCTTTGCGGCTGATTACGGGCGCCGAGCAACGAAATAAGAATGAATTTTTAATGAACCCCACCCGACGGGCGATACGATACCCTGCCTGCCTGCCTACCTCTTCCGAATGCTACGCACTTAGAAGATTAGTCCCGAGAGCCATCCAGTTAACTTACTAACCAACCAACTTGAATAGAATACTTTACGATACTTCTATATAAATTCATCTCGTAAACATACAGAGCGCATCTAGTTCAGTCGCGAACCCATGGAATACAACACACCTTTCTGACAAAGAGAGTAAACGCAGTTATAAAATAATAAAACGGCAAGCCGACGACCCCGAAACAATAATGTAAATAGAGCTTTATAGTGTAAACAAAAAGAATATGAGTATTACGTTAGCGTTACGTCAGAGAGGGAGTGCGGGAGGGACGTCACGGGCACGACGTCACAACGGAAGTCCGCACTAGATATATTTATTGTAGCTTTGTAGTCGTAGCCGTGCACCGCCGCCGCCGCCGCCGCCGCCGGGACGAGTTCAATGTCGGCCGACTATCTATCGGCCATCAATCAGCGGAGCGCTATAGACACGGGACACCCGCTTTGGACAGATACGTCGACGCATCGTTTTGTAGTCGCATCTGCTACAATTGTTCTAAATATCGTGACCTATACAGATTCGGAATGGTCACACGTCAGATGTTTTATGCAATTCACACGATTCAAAACTAGCGCAATTTTGTGTGTACTAAAACAACTTTGTAAAATCAATGGTCATTTCTTTTAAAAAACAGTACTCATATAAATTTGAGATACACGTATCAAAAATATAGTATTTATAGTCTCTGCAATCTTCGATCAAAATCATATCTAAATCTGTTCATTCAGGAGCAAGTCTCTCATTACTCAGTACTCAAGTAAACATCGTAGTTAATTCTACAGAAAGTCACTATTTGCATATAAAACCTCACTCATTCTCAACCCGTTCGTACCTTTAGATAGTTTACTACATTATCAACTACAAAAACCACGAAGAAGTACAGAAGTTAATGTTTATTTACGTCTTTGAGCTGAAAAGAAGATTGAGATCAATTTCATGTTTATTGGAAATGTCATTAATATACCGAGCGTGAAAGGTTAGCTATGTCCTTTTGTGCGTGACTAACACTACGGGTGCAGGTATTCAAAGTCCGGGAGCAAGGCCAGCTCTGTTTACAAACTTCCGTCACGACAAGACACTTACGAGCACTTGTCACTCGGTGTTTCTCCGCGGTGGACGCACACGTGTCAATGCAAATAATAGCGAGCCCTCACGGTCTCACACACAGTTGACATTGTCCCACTTTAGTCCGACTGCATGCCCGTCTAGACTTGAGATACGCCGTTGATAGATTGCCGCTATAGCTAGTTGCATTCGTTATTGTAATCCGTTCGATTGCACTTTTACTGAGACAGCGGCGTCTGGGCTTGTGACAACATAGTTGTCTGTCTAGCAGCAACTGTTACAGCACCTTTTAAAGAAATTACCTGAGCTACCGACCGTACACTGTTCTAGGATAGGAATGCTGTTCAATTTTATTCTTGAATCGGCCGAGTAACGATAGACAACATATTACTTGTTTGTGACTTATATAAATTATTGATAAAGAACATAGAACAGATTGTATTAGTGAAGAATGTATTCTTGAATTTCTAAAGCATGCACCCTTGTATAGGCTAGCCCTGCGCGGGGTGGCATCGAGGGGCGAATGCAATGGGGTGGCTAGGCCCCCGTACCTACCCCAGTGCACGGTAGGCGCGTAGTAACTGCAATAACGGAGCAGTGAAAGTGTCGCGGGGAGCTTCAACCGTCAATGGGTGAAGACGTACTCCCTTCACCCCTCCGTCTTGCTCAAACTTTTAGTTAATAGTATGATCTTCCTTGAATTTCCCGCTCACATGCCACATGGAGTAAACACTCGACTGAAAGTTTCACAGCACCGACCGTGAACAGTTATGCTTGTACAGCAAATCTAACCTTGGGTCGGAATGGTTCAGATGAATTTCAAATGTCTCTCAAATCAAGTTTAGTATGTAAAGTGCACGTGAGCGGCGGTCGACAAGTGACGGCGACAAGCAAATAAATGAGCGGAACGGGTACGTCGTCATTATCTCGAGGCATGAATGAAACAGAACGTAAATTGAAATGTATCGCGTGCCATAATCCGCGCGCATTAATCTCACTCAAATGCCGATCGTTACGTAACAATGAACAACAAACGACTCAAGTTCATTGATCCACTTAATGTCCGCACTAAATGTGTCTCAGTTACTGAATGTCAACATTGTTATATAATTATGATCGTTCACACAGTGCCTAGTTTTATTCGAACGGTATGCGCACGCGCCACAATCCGCGATTTCCCACTTCCGATCCAATCGCCAGCTACGTCATAATGTTTATTTATGAGCTTATGATTATAAAATGACGTTTACATCATTCTGATATCGTTGACCGGCCGCCGTTTAATAATAACATTCATTCATAAGTGATTAATGATTACTACCTACGAAATAGATTTGTAGTTGTAGTATTAATAAAGCTATTATCATAATTATAAACAAGATTTTACGCTGCCCGACGCCGTAGTAAATTATTATTTACAAACATTTGTCCCCCACACATTCTTCACCTAGTGAGACGGTGTTTGTTTTTGCCGTTAATTATAATATATATTAGACGTTTTTCTATAACAATTTGCTCTTGAAACAAAAGTTGTAGGTAATTCTCGAATTAACACTGAATGTGGGTTCATCTATGTTTGTTCAACCAAACTAACTGATGCCATTTCATCAAATCTATAAGCCACGAATTAAAGTTTTTTGCAGGTTAAATCTTAAATTTTATGCCATTTCAATCATCAAAAAACTAACCAAGTGTAATTTTTAAGACTATTTTTGAATTAGAGATGACTTTTGCAACGTGTAATATATTACATGTTGAGAAATATATTATATACTGAAAGTCGAAATATCCAATACAATCCTGTTTTACACAGTACTCTAGTTAATCAAAAGCCGATTACAAAGTTTTGAGTCCATTCTTTGACTCAATGTAAAACTAATATACCATCTTGATATTTTAACAGTTTAATATTGGCAATTCTGTCGTAAACGAACTATCAAACATCTGCAAGGGCCGTCAAAACTATAACAATTTGTGGCAACCCAGCTAATTTTTTTATGGAAGTATAATATATTCATTAATAGTACAAAGTAGAAATACAAAAAAAGATACAGGGCCAAGTATAGTTCTAATCATTAAGCATGGGACAAACTGACAAGTTACACTACACATCTTGTCTAATGTTCCTACACTAGCACCAGACATTATAGTAGTAGTTCACAATACAATATACATACACTTGGGTACTAATAAAAGTTTAATTGTACGAGTTGTCAAACTTTCCCCGAACTTGACCGTCAAATTACGACAGCAATAAAGCAGTCATATACAATGACGTGAATTTACATAAATTATCGGCGTCGGCACGTCTCGCCGAGTTTACTCAGATCCAATGTTTACATATGCATCGCAACAAGAGTTCAACGACACCCATATTGTTTTATTAGCGACATAAATGGGTCGCGGTACGCGGTACGCGAGGCCATAGGAAATAAATATATTTAGAACCGACGCCGCGCGCCGGCGAGACACTTCGCAAAAGTGTCAAGCCAAACATTATTATTAACCGTCCTGAATTTCTTTCTCGTACAAAACATTATCCATACTAATATTCTAATATTGTACATAAGCGAAATTATGTATGTCTATTTGTTACATGTTGACGACCGAACGGCTGAACGGATCTTAATTAAAATTGGCCTAAAAATTGTAAAAAAAGCAGACAAGTTGCGAGTATAAAATTAAGGTAATTTTCTAAGGACATCTATTTATACTTCAATAAAGGATGAAATAATAAAATTATTTGGACATATAATGGTCATAGTAACACTGTTGTGTTAGAAGCATTCTTTCAATATATTCCTTTATACAATAAACTGTGATTGTTAAACGAAGGTTGTAAAGTCTATGTCAAGTATTTTAGTGGTATAAGGTACCTAACATTTATTATTGTAACAAAATAAACTGTATGTCGACTAAAATAACAATTAGTTTGAAAATCTCAGACAGAATTAATTAAAATTGATAAATAAAAGGCAATATGGGCTATCTATTTCACTCTAAACCTGTCGGTATACAAATAAAAAAAGAAACGAAAACATAAATTCGACAATGTACCGTATTCCACGTTAATAGAAATAAATTTACAATATAATCCATGCGTATTGAATTTGGTACTCGGTACACCTGATATTCGCATATTTTTTTTCTAAACAGGTGTTACCCGGCATTCATTGATTGTGGTCGGCGTGTCGATGCCCTATATTATTGTACTCTTTCAAGTTCATTGAGTCATACAATGGACATATAATTGGTCGTTAGCGTATGTCAAAACACGTCGTCGGTTCATAATAGTTTACATAATTAGGTTCGTTTGCATAAGCGATTATTATGCGTGTCTTCGCTAGTGACGTAGCGCACTATGGCTAATTCATTCATTTGTTTATGAGTTTACTATTACTTTTAGAGCACGTGGTCGATTGTTTACGATACGGATGGTAATTTAACGGCGACCGCGTAATAAAGGCAGTCATTATGAGATGTGCACGTACAGCGTACAGGTACGGACGCATCACGCTCAATGTGTTTTTGTGCAAATAATAAAAGTTTATTTACAATTCTACGTGTAGAAACGGAAATTTATTTTTTTCTTTTCGTAATGCTAAAATGTTGACTGCCTTAACTTCATAGAAATGTTATAGAATTCCCAACTACTGCAGATTTGTTTGTTTTAAATAATTCAAAGTATTTGGAAGCCTGTACCAATACGACCTTTAAGAAATTACATACACGCGTCACGCATAATTTAAAATAATAAATATTTAACTACAATGTTCAGTAAGTAGAAACAAACGTGTATTGAATCAATATTATTAATCCTAAGATCAGATAAACGGTGATAAGATTCATATCGTGTAAACATTATGTTAAGTTGATTACTACTTTGTTACATCACCAAAATTGAAAATGTATTTGGGTTCTTAAGAAGATGTACAGATTTAAGGAATAATAAAGGTCGTGTTTTTCTAAAATACGGGAATGCGAAGTCCTAGTAGGAAAAGTAGCTGTGGCTTCTTTTCCCTAGACTTCCCAAATATTTTCGTTCAGCTTAAATTAGGACTTTAAAAAACATATTTTGAGACTTAAGTCATGAAAATTACATAAATAATTAATAGTAATTATGTTATAGGAATTGAATAATAAATAAATCTTCTATCAGTCATATTTAACAATTTCTAACTATTATATAATAATAACTTTTCTTAATTAACTTATAATTCACGTTTCAATTCATAGCAGTAATTTGATTTAATTTATGTTTCATAGACGCGTAATTCAGTGGTTTTTGATAATAATAAAAGCGTTTCATTGATTACTATCGCTGATAAAGTGTCAAGTCACAATGACATAGCTACTCTCCGAGCAAAGATGCCTGTGTGATACTGTTTATAAATTCTTTATCAGTTTTATCAATAAACATTGTAACACATAATTTTAAATGATAAATCTCGTGTCAAAGTATATATCAATATCTGTTTTATATTTATTAAATGATGATGCACATGTATACTGAATGCCTATTTATAGAAGAACCCGTTTTGCCCGTTTCATCCACGTTATAGCTGCAACAAAAATAGCCTGTCCGTCTCCATTTTAAACTTATGTGGAAATAATAATGAATTCTGGTAGATTCGCCTACAACAGCAAATTTACTTCGATCTAAGCAATTTCCAGGGTGATCGTACGAGGCTGGACCCGTAGTAGCAAACGACCCATTACGTGGGCATTGGGTCCCTTGCTACTATACGTCAATCATGTAGAGATCAACAGATGGATGGAGTTAGTCCTTAGCGCCATCATAAGGACTGACTTCCTCCATCAAGCCTTTTTTGAATGAATATGGAATGGTGCACCTACCTGCACTAACGGTATTATAATTCTGATGGGGCACCAATGAAAGATGTAAGAATAAAGTCAATTAACCCGAATTGTTCGAATTGTAGCGAATTCTCCAGAATTAACCACAATGATTTTCAAGGGGAACGCGTGGAGGTCGATCTTGTTACATTGTTAGCAACTAATCACATTGGGGGAAGGGGATTTTTAGTAATGTGGAATAATCAACCCATTGCTAGCATGTCAGGTTGACCTCCACGCAGGTTCCCTTGGAAATGGTATCCGTGATAAATTCCTGTTGAATTTGCCACTATGGGCTAACGGACCTGACCTCATACTCATTTTACTATTCCCCACTGGTGCCTCTTTTTTAAAAACATTAGCGCAGACGAGTACATCATTCCATAATCATACATTTAAAAAAACTAGTCCCACGTTTCTATAACATTAAAAAACTTACAATCGAACGACCGAGCTACCTGTATACTATCTAATATCATGTAAATGAGTAACGATCGGTCAAAAACACTGCATCTCAGAACAATAGTACTTGTATATGATAGTCACTTGTAAACCGAAGATCTTATTACTAAACTCATAAAGTTCAAAACCGTAAGAACTTCCATAAATGTTTATTTGAAGAGTTCATCGTACTATCGAAAACCTGGTTTTACTAATATCTATTGCTAATAATGTTTATTGTAATTTATGATACGTTATCATATAACGTGGTATTATATAACGACCGGATACCGGAAGTAGTAATAGTACTAGCAGATAACGTGTCTGTCAATATTGTTTTGATACTCGATCAGCTGTTGGTACGTCATGTCTGTATATTGCCTATATGCGGGTATCTATGCAGTTCGGTTCCACGTAACGGCAACAAGTTGCATTCCTCGATGCACCCTTCCACACCCCCGTCCTACAACCCACTCTCGTACTCGTACTCGTACCCAGTGATATTTCATGTTACGTTATATTTATGTTTCACGTAGCTTTCTAAAGTTAACTTTGTTTACGACATTTTTGTTTTTTTCTATAAGTAGGTACTAATGTGTTATATTTTTACGTTTTTGTAGACTTTTTGACTTGCGTAGTCCACTAGTTTCTAGACTAATTTCTTATGCATACATTTTAGTTAATCCCTGTGTTTTTGAGAATGTTATAAATATCCAAGATTGTACAATTTATTGTATTTTTATGTTTTTAGATACTTGTTATTCAACCATATTAAACAGTATGAATAGAGTAATTGAAAAAAATGTAAAAGAAATTTAGAAACTACTACATAGGTTTTGAACCTTTTATCCTATTCACACGGCCAACGCCGCAGGTAGGCGCTAGTAGTAAATTAAACTGTTTTGTAAGACTGTAAACAGTGACAGTAAGAATCGGTCAGGAATTCGGGACAGCGGCGACTTTAATTGAATCGAAAATAACTGCACACAGTTTGCTCAAAATTCAATTCTAATAATGGTAGGTTGTGTAATAAGTGCCTACCAACTTTATACCAATATTTTTACTTTCAAATCAAATAAATTACCCACTTTAGTCACGAATCGCTATTAAATGGTTAAAAAATTAATGAAATGGCTGATTAATAAGTGTTTAATACTTATTGAAAGATTATATGAAAATGGATAATATTGTATCAATTGTAAAGATATAATGCAGTATTGCCATACATGGAATATTACGAATACTTCAAACAAAATCACCATCCACAAGATACATCAATAACTAGATAGTTTATAAGACCTTTTCCATAGTGTCCATATTTATAAGAAATGTACATATTTTTAAAAGTATTAAGTGTTCAACCCTCTATCGTGCTTAACTAAGCTTCTATAGATAGTACCGTCATTAACTAAGCAGCACATAGCAAGAACCTAATCAAATGCTGGAAATTACACAGTTGATGGATTAAAGGTTCCAGCTAGGACAAAAAAGACGAGCCAAAGAGTGGAGTGGCCATTGGCGATCCGAATCGAGAAGTAAATCTCTATAAGAGCCGAGGAGGCGGTGCTGGGCGGGGCGCCCCAACAGTCACCATAGCAACGCACCCCTCGCCAGCTCCCAACAACTCTCGCATATGATCTCCAACTACTCTCACACCTCGCTACATCCATCCAATAGAGCTATCCAGCTCCAGAAGAATTAAAAACAATGCCGAAATATAAATACGAGACCGTAATAGCGTATAGAAAGTAAAGTGTGTTCAGTGTGCGCAGCGCTGCGAGCCAAGTCGCCGATAATTAATGTGGAGTCGAGCGAACGGGCGCCGCTCCGGCAGCCTCGCGCCGCACCGACAAAAAACCCGCTCCGACACAAAAACACCCGTCGCCGGAGCGAGACAGCCGCACGAGTGCGAGCGGGACGCAGCGCCGCATGTATTTCTGTGAGGAGTTCTCGCTCGCCTCGAGCGTCGCCGTCGCACAGTTATCGAGATTCCGAATACCGCGCTTTGATTTAAAACCAGCCGAATGCGCCCTTCTATCTATCACATGGTGTTTGACAGGTCGGCGGAAACGCACCGAGCTGTCAGATCAGAAAAAAGGCGCGCATCTTTAACCGCGAAACAACAAATCGAAAACAACATAAACTATGAAGCCTATTATAAAACCAATTAATAAAAGTATGATGAAATTGTTATTATTGCAAATGATAGATGTTTATTAGACATCATATAGTTCAATACAGTCAGGGTACAAAACTCTTTGACGTCAAAATAAGAAAATACTCGAGAACTAATAATTGTATGAAATCCTAAAATTTTTCATTATAGTAAATGCATGCACTTAGGCAAAGATTATATATATCAAATATCCCCAGCATTTCTTTAGTCATACGAAAAATAGCAAAATAGAACAGAATTATTGTAACTTTATAAGCTATAGAACTTATTGTGATATTCTTGTCCTCTCTATGATTGAGTACCAAGAAGTTGTTAAGGCTGTCTATACAACAAGATATTTTGCTGGCAAATAACTGATCAAACTCGTGTATTTAATTTTGAGGGCAGTCAGCATTCTTTGTTAGGTCTGGATTATTTAGCTCCTTGGAAAAGTACCGACACGTTACACAAAATCTAAAAGTTGCGAAATCATTTTACGTGAAAATGTATAAAATTCAACGGACCTACGTTTATAGGTCTTACAATTACATTTCGAGTTCCAAAACAACAATTTTTTTATCAAAAACTTATTAATGGAAGTATGAAACACTCAACACGAAGTTGACTTGTAAAATTTTATGGAAACTGGAATACATTTGCAAGACCATGTTTAGATAGAACACAATGAAACAATGCAATAGGTAAACTTACCTGGAAATCACTCCACATTTTCATGGGGATACACCATAGTTCCGATACGAAAACATCACACGATCACGATAACAACTGTCAAGTGTCACAGCGGCGTCACAGTCACGTACACATCAATCGGAGGGCGGTCGCAGACTAAAGCGAATGGCGCGGCTAGCGCGGCAGCAGCGCGGCTGGCGTGCGGCTCTTACGCCGTTCCGGCTCTACAACACTCTGTTCGGTGGCGTTCGGGCTCGCTCGGCGGCCCTCGGCCCGGCCGCAGCGCCCACCTGCGACTCGCTTCCACGAACAACAAAACTGAACCGAGGCGACTCCACTGAGCGCCCAGCACAATGCCTTCCATCTACCCGTTGCCTTGTGGAAATACCCGTATTTCAGCTCGCCAGTAAAGTTGCCTTGCCAGTGCTATGACAATTTTAACTAATCTATAAATGGAAATTGTATGAGATCTAATATAATTTTCATTTTGACATTTACCCGAACAACGCAATGATTAGTTAAATAAGAAAATTTAGAAAACTTTTATAAATAATGATTTTTATAAATTTTGATTTAAATACTGCAGTATATCTCAGTAAAGTCCGAATTATAAAACTGAATGCCTAAAATTATAAGTATACTGAGTTTTCATACAAAATCGTAGTGAGTAAATATCTATACCGTATAATCTTATCAGATACACTTATAGGCACTGCACGATGGCATATCTTATTCTAACGAATGATAACAAGAACATTGATTGAAACCTAACGTTCGCACATAACAGTTCAAGTTTTCAGTTCACTGATAACAGAAAGTGACAAATAAAAAAGCTGAGCTAAACAAAGTTTTGAGTGCGCAGCGCTACGGACGACGTAGCAGGAAGTTCGTAGCAGTAAAACTTCGTAGCGCTCTCGTAGCGTGAAAGTTTTGATTTCAACGATTTGCGTTGCGGCAAAGAGAGGACCGCGAGGCCACACTAGCTGCGCGACCCTGCGCCCCGCACCACCTACATCCACCCACCGCGCGCCCCACGCACGCATTACTACTTTGCGCACCATTGCGCCTCCGTCGTACAAATACTCCTATCTTATCCATAGCAACTCGCCGATGTACGTTGTATAAAATGTTCAATCAACAAACATAGGTCTTTAGATTTATCCGTTCGTTTATCTCTCACGAGAGTGCGCCACTTGGCTGTCGAGCGACTACGCCCTTACCGTGTTTCGGTGCGTTTTGCAAATCATTTCTTTACAAAAAGATCGTCGTTCGGACGCTTTCCATTCCACGTGCAGTTAACATGAAATGGTCTGGCCGGTCTCAGATCGCAGCAATGGGGCGTGTGGCGATCGATATTGTAGCTCGTTGTTTCGCCGCGCCGGAAAATTCATTCGGCGGTAATTTTAAATACGGTATATTAATACCGCTGTATAATGGTAGGTTAATACTACATAATTAAATTCTAGATTCAAAATACAATTAAATCCAAAGAATATTTACTCGTTTTTCTCGTCGGCTAATATCAGTATGGAATCATGCTTCTCGGCATGACTGAGCTGAATTTGATTTCTGCAGTGGGCGAACATGCGCTAAATCAAAATAAAATAAAAATTGCATGACTTAACCCTTCTTGGTTTTTTTATTTCATTTTAATGGATGGTACACCTGCCTGTCCTAACGATTTACGTTGGCGGTGGCTGGCTGCTACTAGTGGAGGATGATAAGATGAGCATAAGGTGGTTTGATGAGGTGAGAAAATGCACCTGAAATTTATCACCATGGTTACCAGGGGCAACCGCGTGAAGATTCGCCTGACATGGTAGATTGCTAGCAATGGGATTTATTAGTCGCCACCACTAACAATCCCCTTCACCAATCTTTCTTGTTTGATAAGACCTCTTGAAGAACAAAAATCGATCAGTAGTGACTGTATGTAAAATTTCTTGGAACTTACATAAGAAAACAGCAGTGGTAACAAAATTAAGATGGAACCAGCATTGAAGGCAATCCTAATAATAGCAAAAACATCAGGATAGAACTTTTTTATAGCATAGATACGATATGGGGTCCTTGAATTCCAGTTGGAACGTGCGTGAAATTATAGTGAAATTACAGGGTATTAAGGCATGACACATTAGTCCCCCGAAATAATAATTAAATCAAAACAAAATATCTTTATTTTTGTTTGTAGACCTAACAAACAAACTCAAATCTAACGTCAGTTAGGAATGCTTTCGAGATGAGAACAACTGACAAGAAACTCAACAAAAAATACAGATACAAAAATACAGATTCATCTTCAAATTTGGAAGAATAGAGTGACACCACCATATGCTATTACAATTTTATCAAAAGCAAATAGTGTAATAAGTGTTCGTAACCCGAACAGACCAGTCCCCTCAAGCAGCACCCGTTCACGAGTTTGACGGATTTCACAGTGGCACCAGATACTTCAGGTCATCATGATATGATGACGTAGCTATCAATGTCAGGTGAGTCGTCGGTTTACCATTCCTGTTTTATAAAAAATATATAAATATAGATTTACTGTATAACCGCGTAATGTATTGCTGTTGAATCATTCACAGTAGAAGCCTACGCAAATCACGGGTATTCGCTAGTGTTAATGAAGTAAGAAAATAAACAAAGAAATGCAGACAGATATGTTGGGCACAGTAACACGATGTTTACAAATTACCTATTAAATATCTATTTCTATCGTAATTGTAAAGCAACAACAGTCTATCATTAGAAATGGCTATCTCTATCCTTATTGTACTAAATTCAATAAAGTTTAAATAAATAAATTCATTACAAATAAACAAACAGTTAATACACTTCCATATTATAGTATTAGTATGGATGAAACTACATTTGTTTGTAACCTATTAATGCCATTCTGATTAAACCATAGATACGAGTACATAATATCGCCACGACTGTCTCCCATAGCGTTAGGCAGAGACAATGGAACACCAAATGTTTTTTTTTGTAATGAATACAGGACGAAAATATCTCAATTTACATGTAACTGTGCATGCTATTAAAACACTAAACTAGTTTAGGTGATGTCACGAAAAGTATTTATTAATAGCACGCTTCTAAATCAAACCTTTTCGAAAATAATGTAATACTGTTCTAAAATTTAATACCTAACACTAAAATTATTTAGATTACGCGGTGGCTTAGTGGTTTTACTATACCGACTCTAAAGCTTGAACAGACAGTACAAAGCTGGGTGATTAAAAAAGGAAATTTTAATAAATAATTGAACACACATTAATACAATATTTTACTCCCCATTAATAAATAGAAACAGCATTAATAGAGCCCAATTTTATGACATTTAAGTTCGGTAGGATCGCCTATTATATTATATACCTACACAATCTAAATATATTAATGAAATTAACAAATCAAAACAACGTCCACATTTTATATTTCATCTGACTATCCCATCTGTGATTAAAGCTGTGAAATTATAATATCTATTTATACACAATTGAAATAATTTAATAAATGTAAATTATCACTGTTTATAGTAAGAGTCTCGAAGTTGGTCGACGTTGGACAACTAATAGCTGAAAAATAAAATTGTTTGTACTATAATCTCTATTTGGGAAACCTGTTTCTTTATATGTATTCCATATTATTATTTAAAAAGGTGTGTATGTAAGAGCATAGATGTCTACTTGTAGGTATATGGACTAGTATCAAAGCAACTTTAATTACAACCGCATAAAGTTGTTTATCTCGTACAGCCACGTCGCACTAGCGATGCGATATCGGTTTGATTTGTAATATACACACGGTAAAAACATCTCTAATTCATTAACATTAAGTCACAGTATTGAGTAAATGGTTTTATAGCATCAGTTTGCTTTATACAAAACTGAATCGGACTAATTGAGGGATTCTAAGGATGCTGACACAACTTAATTGTCAATGTCAAAATTAATAAGTACATATTAAATACTAGATGATCTCGGTGGTCTAGCGGTTTAGCACACTGCCTTACTATGGTCATGGGTTTAATTCCCATACAATACAGACATTTGAATTTGTATTGACATGCAATAGGCAAGACATAATTTATTATGTATTAAAAAAGTTATTGTGTTTACGTGATTTCTAATGCCCATAGTACAAATTCTACTTAGTTTAAAAATAGATGGCGCTATGTGAGTTGTCCAAGTATATTAATTTATCGTTACGATAGGTTTAAAATATTGTAGGGTATATACATACAGAAGTGGTCTCCTCATTACTTCAGTGACATTGCAATGTTACCTCGAGTTCAACAAACTTAATGACGTTATGGACCGGCTTGACTTTGGCATAAGAATAGGAGTTTCTTGTTATTTTAGTTTTAAACTAGGTAGTTAAAAATTCAGCTTTGAATACGTTTTTCTAGTCACTGTCACATTTGTATGACAAAACTCAGTATATAAGTTTGCATACTAGAAAACAAATGAAAATTTAAATGTTATTATGAATAAAATTTAAGACTATATATGGTATTGTACAGAAAATCAATATTAATTGTATTTAAAAAAAATTAAGAATACTAGTATTTCAAGAGTAGAATACCGAGGGTTTATATAAATATTATACACCGGCATTTATTTTCTTATTAATTGATTTAAAAGTTGGTATGAATTAATGTGAAATAAAAAATTCTTATTAGAAATGTTTACGGTACTTTTACCTTTAGATAATTATATCTTTGTTTACACCAAATCCATATAAGAAGTTATCGCAAAACTAAAGGCCCACCCCGACACTGCCCGGATACACGTCTTCTTAGAATAATGTTCCTTTTAAATCGAAAGAAATCTTCAGGTGGTCCCAGAATTTTTTTTTGTCATAATAAAAAACTCTCTCTCACTCTTTAGAATATTAGTATAAATTTCATAATAATAAATATGCCTAGGAAAAGTTGTTAATTTTTAAACTAATCATTATTCTGAACCTTGACGTTTTCATTTTCCTGTGGTATTATTATGTCACGAAATATAAATTTTAATACAAAAATGTAGAGTAATATCGAAAATTTAATTTATGTTATAATATAAATAAAATAAATTTATATTAGATATTTAAATAACAGAGGAAGGTAGACTGTAAAAAGTTGTCTGCCGGAGTACCTCAATCTCAATTATTTCAGACGTCAGCACCTTGCTTTGTCTAATCGCATTTTATAACCTAAAGATAAGCTATTTTTCTGTTATAGGATGCGATTAAACACTGAAATTTCAGAATAACGGGGATAACATATATTATATAGATATACTATTTAGATCATAGCAACATATGAGTGTCATGTAGGTCACATGACAACGTCATGTCCATAGTGCTGTTCTTGCACTTATATAGACGACTGTTACTGCTTACCACATCTAGTGAGGCATCAGCTTGATTACCATTCCAATTACATAACAAAATGTAGTAGTAGTACAACTAGTCAACAACTAGTCAACAGCAAAATTTTGAACTGTTAATAAATAAATTATTGATTGAGAAGGTCTATTTTGTGTATCTAAGTCAACCAAAAAATGTGCAAACTTAACTAGTTATTATGGTACGTT
Source organism: Achroia grisella (assembly GCF_030625045.1). Classification (NCBI taxonomy): domain Eukaryota; kingdom Metazoa; phylum Arthropoda; class Insecta; order Lepidoptera; family Pyralidae; genus Achroia; species Achroia grisella. Next base: position 1,529,921 of record NW_026712925.1, read on the forward strand.
GCTTAAGTGCAAGGTGCACTAAATGGGACATGCGCATGCGCCCATTTTCTACACATATGTATGTATGTGTCCACTACGAACTTCGATAAGCAGTGTTGCCAACAGTGTTTTGGTGACCCCACTAGGCAGAACACCAAATACCACTGAAAAACCACCACGTTTTAAAACGCATGCTAATGAAATCAATAAATTATAATATTGCATAAAACGATATGGTTATTTATAAAATTAATATTTATATTTTTGAAAATTTGTGACAATTATCAGTCTATATTCTAAGTTTATGCCGAATGTTGAGTAACAAAAAGAATATTTTATAATGATGAATATGATCTATATGACTTTTGAATAAGTACTAAAACTTTAGTACTTCTTAGTCTCGTAAGTAATTAATATTATTAATAATATTTTGTATGCAAACCCGATTTTTGTATCTTTTACGCCTCACAGATAATAAATCATGTATAAAAATACATTTATCTGTTTAATATTTGCCCCCTATAAATGCACTACTAGAAACAAATTTCGGCCAGTAAACGGAGGGTTGACCCTCCAGGATCCTCCAGAATCCACCAGATTTAGTGGTAAAACCACCAAGGCGGCGCGGCGACACTGGCGATGCGCTAGCGCCAGTACCACATTTCGCCGCACTGCAGTTTACAAATACTCGTCGACTCATGACACGAGCTGACTGTACCTACTTGGTGTCGGTTTACGATGCCTACATATACGAGAATGCAAGACATATAAACGCATGATATTTTCGATGTTCTAAAGGGGTGTTCATTGTTCATATATGTATATAGAGTGACAAATAACTTACAGAATTAGAACACAATCGCTTAAAAGTTTGTTCACTATTAAGTAATCAATTAGTAGGTTTATTATTTTTGTGATATGAGTATAAAAAAAGTTTATTTATATTTGTAGGTATATGATTTTATGTATACAAAAATGGCGTCCATTTTGTAACACACTACACATACATACATACTCTTTACTCGTGGATGGAGTGACACAAAATTAATTTAACTAAGGTAAACTTCAAAAATATTTAATTATTTATTAAGACAAATAAAGAGTAAAAGAGAAAATAAGTACCTAAATACAAGTAAGAACAAGACTGTGTTATCGCTAATGTCATCTCTTATAGACAACCTCTAAAGGTACCTTCAGAAAGTTGACGATCTCGGTGTTTTAACGGTTTTGCACACCCAAAGGGGTGAATCCCAAAATGAAATCCAAAGTGAAGAAATCGAACTCGTACGGTACAAACATTGGTATCATGAGTATGATTGTTTGAATCAGTCTGGGAGTTTTCTATGTATAATGTGTATGTTTTATACATATCAGTTAATAATACACAAGCTTTGCTTACCTTGGGATTAGATCGCGATGTATGAACTGTCCTGAGGTATATAAAAACCTACTCATATGGTCTACTTCTTTTTTTTATTTTTAACTAGAATACAAACTGGACGTTCACGTTGTTTATATATATATATACAAAAGACAGTAATTAAATAAGAGATTAGTGATAACCATCATGCATTGGCATTCAGGAGAACTAAGTGTTGTCCATCCGTACTCTGTAATTTCTCTGCTATACACCCTTGACACGAACCACAGCTTACAAAGCAAGCTGCTTGGCGACTGAATTGCGTGCCCTCAGAGGCTACTTTGTACCCACAAAGTTTACTTCAGTCAAACATTATGTAGGAGGAAATAAGGCAAGAATATAGAGTGGTAGAGTCATTGCTAATTAATGAAACAAAAGTATGATCAGTTTTGTTTCATTACAATATCTGTTATCATTTACTCTAAAAAAATTTAAGTATTTATTTCTTTAAACTATAATATTACAATTGTTTATTAAATTGTATACATTAGTTATGGCCATCGCTATAACTGTCATTCTACTATTCAACTTTCATCTTTTTATGGATAATAATAATAGAGTCAGAGCAGTGAGCCCTTTATGACGAATTCATCTGATGTATTTCATTCATATAATAGTACTAGCACAGTCTTCAGATGGTACTGTGCTAGTGATGGATAAGATTTCTATTTTTTGATATGCGTGCATCTTATCCTTTTCTGGTGCTGGTATTTTGCATCCTGGGAATGAAAAGGAGTGATACATATGTACTTATATCATCACCGCACAGAACAAAACCAAGATAGTAAGCTAATTTATAACTTTACGACTGTCTCTGGTAGCCATAACAACGAATAAGGAAAATTTTATAATTAACAATACTGTTCTGTAGAGTGACACAGGAAAATAAATTTAATCAGTGTTACTTAGTAACATGCTTTACTGAATTAACTATGAAAAATAGATACGAAAATAGTATTATTATCAGAATACAGGAAATTGTAATATTTTTGTAATTTTATTCATGTATATGTATATTATAGATTATGGTATATCAAACTGTTTGTACTAAAATTTAAAATTAACATTAGTTGCACAATGTATGGATTGATTAACGTGAGAGTTAGGATTAAACTATTATATTACAATTTTAACTTTTGTTATGAGGTATATAATTTTCCCATTGACATGGATAATGTAATAACATTAAAGAAACTTATTATAAATTTTGTAATGACATATTGTAAATTAAATAATGTAAATTTAATATTGTAATGGGTGAAAACTGTGATCGGTAGCCCAGCCTATGCTGTAAATAATATAATTGACGTAGTGGAGTAACCTGAAACAGTCATGCTCGCTATAAAGTTCAAACTTGGGCCGGGTCGATGTGCTCCCTCAAATATGGTTGAGTGCAATGATGGCTGGCTCATACGTCATACTCGTGAACGGGTGCTGCTTGTGGGGACTGGTCTAAAAATTAATAAGTGTTCACAACCCGAACAGGGTTGTGAACACTTATTAATTTTTTTGTTCTTTGTATCGCAATGCGTATGCTGGTGGTCACTCTATTCTCCCAATTTTGAATTTTAATGACTGTGTATTATTATAAACATGTTCCACTATTATTTGAAAAAAATACGAGCTGAGTTTCTTGTCAGTTCTTCTCATCTCGATATCATTCCGAACTGACGGTAGATTTGACATATCATAAGAGTCTGTAATAGACCTACATGAATAAAGATATTTTGAATTTGAATTTGAATTATATTGTGTCATATATTCCTGTTCCTCCTCCCCAAGTCATTTTCCTTATTTCTGATGGTCGTGACAGCCTTCCAGAATTTTTCTTTTCGATTACATCCCTCCATCTGTGTTGATCTTTTGTAAAATAGAGAAGGAACATACACTACCTTCTATAATGCCCTCCAACTATGAGCCGATTTGGTCAGATCATCTTATAGGTTTACACCCTCTAGAACGTTTGCCATTCCCCTGTCAGTCACCAACAATTGTTTAATGTAAAAAAAATGTTAATTACAATATTATATATAGAGGGATAGGGCATTGTTAGTAAAGTGGACTGTTGACATGGTACATTGCTAGCAATGGAGACCCATTGCTAGCAATGTACCATGTCAGGTTGACCTCCACGCTGTTCCCCTGGAAATCAGCATGATAAATCCTGGTGAATTTGTGATGATGGATAAGGATAACAAGGATGGTAAGATAAATACGGAAGTCAATTAGACTTGATCTTATGTTCATCTTATCATCCTCAGGCGCAGGCGCGTATACCATTCCATACTTATATTTGAAAAAACTATAGTTATTTATTTTTGTATAAATATTTTTATATAGTTAACTATATAAAAATATATTGCAATCTTTGCTTTATATTTCCGATAGGTAATAGCTTACATGTCCTCTGTTGTACGGTAAAAAACCACGATGATATCATCAGAACAAACATAGCAGGGATTGACATTACAGTCCATTGCTGATTGACTCAACCGATTATGACGGAAATTGAATCGATTCCGCAATGTATAACGAAAATAGTCTCCTCGTAAACTTGTAGAGTCAATAGTTTTTTTTGTACAATACATTATTGTCACAGCTATATCAGTTTAAAAAAATAGTTCTCTCTTAAGAGTTAAAAATAGACCATATCAAAATATTTAATTTGAGTAGTAAGTAGTAAGAATGAAGTAATGTTTTTCCTCTGATTTTAATGCCATTCAAAATACTAATTTAAATAATAGATTAAAATAAAGTGTTTTTGGAATAAACTCGATCTAATTAAAATATGTAGTTCCCTTGCTCGTGACATACCTTGTGCCCGGTAATCAACTGTAAAAAATATCTTACAAACAATTAACATGTAATTTAAAATGAATGCACTTCCCTATTTCCTTTTTACATGACAATATTTTTCCTCAAAATTTATATTTTAAATTTCTCTTTTAAACTCTGATGTATTTTTCATCGCTTACATGATTTGTAAAGTGGACTAATGGCATCTTTGCATCGTACTGCATCAAGTCAGGTTGACCTCCACGCGGTCACTATTGAAAATAAACGTAGTTATATCCGAATTTATCACATTAGGCTTACTGAACCGACTTCATACCCATCGTATGACTATCCATTGGTGGGCACCAAAAGTCGCCAGCATATACCGTTAGCGCACCATTCCATTGCCATCCACACAAATGAAATTGTATAGGCGCAGATAAGAGAATATTATATGGTATTCTTGGACCAAGTTTTAATTCTTAAATTAAGTCTTTATATAGTGTTGAACTAAATAAACACTTTACGCAAAGCAACTTTTATTTTAACAAATTTCTTAGATGAAGGGACTCATTATATTTTTAGAAGTCGTATTTTATTTTCCTTGTTTCTGACATTTTAGTTTAAAGTGTTAATTTGATCATTTGATCAACAGAGCTAAACGGAACTTAGAAACGCTTTCGATGTCCTATCGTGTTGAAATTCCTTTCCGTTGTCCTGCTTAATTACAATATAAGAAAATAAAACGGTCTATAGCACAATAGTACAACGTTATATTTAACAGTGTTTCTATTTCTGTCCATTATAAAAACATTTATATTTTCACATCCCCTTTCACAAGCTTAGTCCTAGTTTCTGTTTTTGAAGTAATTCTTCATTTACTTTTTCTACATTAACTTCACGGTCGTTTTTTTATTTCAATTCTGCAATATTCTCTTAGGAGCACAAATTACCGATAGATGGATTCAAGAATATTTAATGTCTTACCCGACTTTGATGATGCTAAGAAAATGATGGAAATGTTGTGATGTAGTTACGCAAGTCGATTTCAGATAGTAATAAATAACGCTATAACGTTACGACTTTAATCGCAAATGAGGTAGTCAGACGTAGAATGTGTAAGCATAGAAAATGTAACTGACATTGACATTAAAAAACTCTTTACATGTTACATTCGAATCCAAAGTGTCAGAGCGTGAACATACCGCTTTGTCTAATTTGGTTTATTATTGGTGTTTCTGTCACTAAAAAAACAGTAAGAATAAAAAAATCTGTACATTAAAGTTTATTAGCGTTGTCGACCAAATTCAAACTCTAGCGTACGTATAGCGGTTTAGCACAAAGTCGTGGGATTCGATTCCTACGACTATTTGTATTCATAAATATAGTTATTTGTATTGGTCTTTCGATGTATATTATCTATGTATATAATTTAAATTGCATTTCTTTTGTAAATTCATACAAGACAAGTAATATAAATACTAAAATATTATTTTTTTAAATATAAAATATATACATAATTATAATATATTTTTACAAAAAAATGTAGTATAATTTATATTAGTTGCCTCGTACCCATAACACAAGCTTTGCTTAGAATGGGACTAGATTGCACCGTGTGAATTGTAATTATTGTAATTATTATTTGTTATGTTATTATATGTTGTCTAAACAAGGGTTTACAAATTTCCTTTAAATTTGGATGTGCCAGATCTTTACTTGAGGATGGGCGACGACGGTCTTTTGACTCATCGAGTAACATGTGTCCATCACAAATGTTAATTCCCATGTGCCGTCAGCTATCACCATCAGCGTTTATTAGGCTTGATTAGTCTCTTTGCTGTAGACACTATCTAACTGTTTCAAAGTGACACATGTTCAAGTAAGTCTCTATGTTAATGAAAATAAGGCCTATAGTGGCATAATACAGAAAGGGGCTTTAATTCTCCTTACAACTGTTATTGTTTGTAGAAATTTGGACTGTATCAGGACTCAGCAAAGTTTATAATGTATTACATTGTGTATAAATATAGATTACGTTTCAGGAAGGTTCAAGGATGGAAAGGAGTACTTATGAATTATTTTATGGACATTAAATTTTCACTGTTAGGCTCAGATACCTATTGACCAATAGCCGATAAAGTGCAGTGTTTGTTTATAAAATTTATACAAGAAAATTAATATATTTTCTTCATTATTTTAATACTTCATGAAATGTATTAAATGTATGAATCATATCGGTGGTATTTGGAACTACAAACAATAATTATAACTTTTTTACTAAACGGGTATATACAAATAATAAAATGTAAGCGAAGTTTTCCGTAATACATTATCTCACTTAAACCGATTAAGGCGTGATTAGCGCTCACAAAAGCACAGACAAAAATTCTGAAAATCATTGTTTCGGTTTCTTATAGTTGATATGGGGACTTTCCCCAGTAATAGTTTTTCTTCTATATCTTCGCTGTACTATATCCATCTAGATATTATCACTAAGATTTTTTATATATAGATACAGTAATATATATAATAGGTATAAAGGTAGTACTTTAAAATGTTTGTATTACTGTAGATGCAAGTATTTAGTATTCTGTTAAAGTCAAGTCAACCGAGAAGGTAAGAACAATAATTAAAGCAAGATGCTTGAGTCTGTAATAACATAATATTACATAGAGGTAACATTACTTACATGTTAGAGGTAACATAATGAACATCATACATGCAGTAGAGTCCAATTTATTATTGTTCAATCGAATAATGGTCAGAGCTTGGAAAATGAATTTTAGCCTAGTTTTTACCCCTGAATACCATTTTGCACTGTTTAACGTGCAAAATGGTGCGTTGTTAAACCATTATAGTGCCAAGAAGCAATCACTTCAATAAACTTGCAAACTCACTTCAACATCCATAGTAATAAAAGTAGTTATCTTATAGTATTTAATAAATTATCTTCAATTAAATCCTGTTAAGAACCTAACCCTTATAAAAAAATTCAAATTTTAAGTTTAACATTTTGTATGGTGAAAGTGTCTCAGTGTCATTCTTCTCTATGTCTTTTAACTTAATCTACAAAAATTTAGTGTAGTAAAATAAAACTGTGAGTTTTTGATTATCATTTTTTAATAATTATATTTTCTGCACAGTTCTACTATACATATGTAGGAGTATCTACAGCTCTGTTTTATGAGCGGGAGCGCGGATTATATTAAAAGTTTAAATTGAAGTATTCAAGTCTTTACTTAGTTATTGCTATGAGAAAGAGAGTGAGATAAAGTCAGAAGACGTCGCTCTTCGGCCATTGTTGTAGGTTTCCTACGAGTATTATTCACACCATGTTTCAATAAAAACACAATTTTTTTTTTAAATTAACAAGGGTAACGAGAGATTTTTATAGACATTTCGAAATCAACTACGAGATCTATTATGCTCAAATTATCTCTTTCTAACCTAAACTGAAACTTTAAAGTTGATTTGGTACAAAAATATTTAAATAATTATCAAAAATACAATGCAATGCAAAAATGTTATTTAAGAGACATTGTAACAAACAGTGTTGCCATCATGAGTTCACTATCTTACAGTATTAGTTGCAAATTTGAATACTAATTGCAACTGTCATATATGTATATAGATATTCCCATATCTGTCAATTACAATTTCATTTAAAACAGATCTAGCTGTTAGCAACTACGTTACATAATCTACCAACTGATCTAATACTTGTATAATACCATTATATTATTATTTCTTAGTAATATATCTATCTTACATAGCCACAACAAGTAGATACTTTCTGTACAACAGACAGCCGTCGACGTTATATAATTTCTCAGTAGATTAAAATTTGTACAGCTTATTCCATAGAAAGTATGGCCACATATACTAATTTTATAGCAAGATTTGATTTAAAGATTTTTATGAGTTATATTTCAAATCTGATCTATACATATATTATGTGCAAATTAAGAAAATTTAGGTATCTATATATAATTCCAAATTATCACTTATCACTAAATGCATATATGTATGTAAATTATATAATTACATAAAAAAATCAATTTAAAAATTCTGTCCGTCTGTCTGTTTTTTTTAGGCTAATCTCTGAAAATCGGTCTGGTTAGACCAATTTTGAGGGCACTTTCACTCGCAGATAACTAAAGTCATAAGTAGTAAGTTATTTTTATTTCAGAAATCTATATTTATTTAATTAAAAATATAAATTTATTTTTTTATAAAAAAAGTTTAATTCCACGTGAACGAAGTCGCGGGTTCAACTAGTTCTAAATAAATAATGACTCTTACGAAAATATTCTATAAAATCTATGAATATTTAAAAATATATGTCGGTCTTTGTGCAACAAGTGTCGTACGACAGCGTTCACTATTTTTTAAGTTCCATATAAACATTAATTGCAATTTTAATTTTTCTTGTTTGAGTTCTATAACTATAAAAACTAATTTTAATGGTGAAGTGCGCATTAGATTACAAGCTGGATAGTATATTTTGTGATGGACTTTTGAGTTCCAAATTATTTTATTATTGTTCTATGTAAATACACGTACACATAAACAGGAATAACCTATATGAAAAAAATCAGTTAATTGTATAATATAGAAAATATAATATTATTGTAGAGGTTAGTTATTTTCAGTTTATTTGTAATTTTTTACATATTTCCACCGTCATTTAATAATTCGTAGAAAACTTCGCAATAAAAAAATTGGCAATGCCAAGAAGCTCCCTTACCTAATCCTTCAAGACGTAAAGAGATCAGTGGCAAAACTCATTGCTGCCATTCCTGATAATTCGGGTGTTTGAGATTTTACTGCCATATCTCTCACCATTCAAAATACAGCTTACAAAGCAAGCTATTTGTAAAAAAAATAGGTGTATAAAAAAAGAGTATAGAAAGCCTATAGTGTGTATAAAGTGTATAATAGAGTGTACCTCAGTCAAATGTTAAACTGTATTTTTACTTATTTTATTTAATAGTACAGAGGACAAATAATCATTTGGCTCGCCCACTATTGAGTGATTACCACCGCCCATGAACACCCGCACATCAGAGGAAACTCTATAAATAATAAAATAATATAACTTCGCTACTATTACCCCAGATGGGGTAGTCAGTACCTGTACGTACGTATACGTAAATGAATGTATCAGTACGTAATTAACCATGTTAGAGGGCGGGACTGCTGCCGTTACTCAAATTATCTTGGTTTATTGTCGCTGTTTCCATCACCGGAGAGTTAGAAACATAACTTCACTTACAGTTTTTTAGTGTAGACCACATTTGAAATCAAGACCTTTAGCGCCTCTAGCGCGAGAGGTAAGAGGCGCTGGACCTGTCCAATTCAAAGGAGGATCGATATTGCGACGGCCTAAACCGAGGTTCGAACCCTAGCGATGCGTCAGGCGGGAGTTGGCCTTCAGCCCCTCCATAAGTTCTTCTGTTTGGTGTAGTGGTATCTGCATTTGCCCACATTCATGAGCCAAGCTGTAAAGACAAGCTGCGGACACAGCTTTAGAGCAGTTCGAAAAAATAAATTTAGTTTGGTTGGATCTCATAAGAAATAATGTGTTACATAGATATATATATTAATATATATATACCTCGTAAAAAATGTAAACAAATAAATAAAAACTAAATCTTAAACTTTGTAATTTCCAATTAAAAGCTTCTCACATGTATAATGTACTTACACCAAAAAATATGTATATATATATTGCTCTGATAGTCTACTATTCTAGTACCAGCATCATTTTGTTAGACCAAAATAGGCCAGTTCTGTTTTTGACCACCATTTTACAGTTGAGAGTGTACATAAATGTAACCTTTTTTATTATACAGGAAAATAATGGTTTTTGTCCAGTCACTGCTCCATTCAACAGTGCACCATATAATATCGCATTTTAGCGTCTATTCTCACAATACCCATGACCTTGAAACACTAGTGGCCTTTTGATCTAGCCTGAGACTGTTTACTTCAGCTCGTCAATAAGAACTGTCAAATCGAAGTCATGGTATTTCAGGACCTAAGTACAATAATACATACGTATTTTCAGTAATTTTGGTAAGAGATAACATGTACAGGCTTACGTAAGGATAGGTAGAGCAGATCTAAAATCACAACGTAGTTCACAACATTCTGTGTATTATATAATCATTAATTCTTACCAATTAAAAAAATATATGGTAAAGTTGCATTGTGATATATTTGAGTCTAAATGGACGCCATCTCTTTTACATACACTAGTTTAATTGCATTTGAAATTCTGTCAGGTTTTCGATTATTGTGTAACAGTGTATATGAATAAATAAGAAATAAGATTCTACTTAATTGTTATTCAGTATTTAAGTGAATGATTAGTTTTAGACTGATTGGATTTAGACTAATCAGTTTACTAAAAAACACTTAAATAATTTTATATATCTAAATAAGCAACGTTACTCTCGCTGTATTCCTTGTAGATCAAAGCGGTGGTGAATTTTGCATCTATTAAACTATCAGTATATTTTGTAATTAGTTAACAGTTATTATATAAACAAATCATTTAAATAATAGGTCCATGTCAAATTGCATTTTTAAAATAATATTTTATGTTATATAGGCGAGCCTAAACTTTAACTGGAATTTTCTACAAAAATATTAAATAAAAATAAGATACATTAAAAATTGTTCATATATTTATTAATGAAAATCGTAACATTCCAGAATGAAAGGTTGTTTTTTGAAGTGTATCCTGTATATATAATATAAGACAGAACCAACCTAACTTGTTTACTGATGTGGATTGTTCAACTTCGAAGCATACACGTTATGCCCCAGTTTTTTCTTCTGTGGTTATGCCAGGCTATGATGCCACAGTATAATAGCAGACTATAATTATTTTTCTATAAATACGTAAGTAGTATAATTTAAAAGCATTGAAATATAATTAAAATCGTATATTTTATATCGAACTTGTTGGCTATCTGTCCACATCAGTGCAACTTGTCGCTTCTCGATGACGTACTATATTTTTGCAATACTTAGTATAAATACACTGCAATGGATATTATGCTCTTAGTCAATACAATATGTATGAAATTTAAACAACTTGAGCTCTAGCGATTATGAATTGAAATCCTTTGTAACTGTTTAATTCATTGGTGGTTTGCAATTGCATAGCATTGAAGGTGTTACGTATGTGTCGCGTAATGCACGATGACTAAAACGATAGATCCTCCGAATGCGATATGAGGTTTGATATTTTCGGACGCAGTTTTTTCCGTACCTCGATGCACGTTCAGCGCATAAAATTTTAGAGCTAAAGTGGAATAAACATATAAAGGCTCGGTTCCACTGCGGGCGCTAACCATCAACTTAACAAGACGTAATTTGTTGAGAACCTTGAAGCAGTCGGAGCAGCTGGGATGTCCAGGCTTCGGGTGAAAAGATCATGGAATTTATAAATAAGTTATAATTATACCAGACTAACTGTAACCCGTGGATTTGTCGGTATAAATTAAACCAAGAGTATCCTCCGTTAATCAACTATCTACCTCTGTAGACAATTTCATCTGAATTCGGCCAATCTTTTAATGGCTGATTGCGTAAAGTTACACCACACAAATCGAGATATAGGTGTCTAAATTAGTTACTCTGCAGAGACAACATAACTGTGAAAAGAACGAATCTACTACATTTTTTATAACTGCACATTGACAATCATCGAGATATAAAACTAGAACTTTCCACTATCAAAACAATTCGTGTTTGTCATTACGCAAGTAGAGTCGATATTTGATAGTGTATATTGAACAAGAGAATCCTGGTTCAGGTTGTATATCGAATCATAGCAACTTAAAACTGAAGCGACACTGAGTAAGCTGCTCTCTGCGTAGGTACAGAGTTTCTGCACGTGAAAGGTAGAGGACGCTCGTAATACCAGCTATCGTCTCCATGTTTTCCTCAGTGCTTTATCTCTCTCTGGCTCTGCTCTTTGACATCGTCTGACGTACTCGACCTCACGGTAACGACATCGACCCTACTACATTAAGAATAAGGCCGTCATTCCCCCGACAATGGTAAGGTCGAATGAATTTTGGGCTCATTAAGCGGCGTTTGGGAATTTTGGATCTAATTTTCGTTGTGCGCTTTATTTTTTCAGAATTACCGGCTACAATAGTAGGTGTGCAATACAATATTTGATATAAATAGATCCATTTAACAACTTAAAATTCATTGCGAAAATAATTATAATAACCAAAGACAATATAAGTATACCCACATAAGAAAATAAAAAAAAAGTTTATTTGTGCAGTCTTAGGTAGAGTTATAATTATGTAGTCATTAATATGTTAAATAAGGAAAAAAAACATTGCTCTTTATAATGTGTGCGAAATACGGAAACAGGGCTAGTGTATTTGGTAATCTGCGACTACCCAAGGCTAGCATATTTCGGCAGCGTGTGTGAAATGCGGGCGCGCGATGGTGGCGCTGCCGTACGGTGTCGATTGTCAAACTGCGTGGCCGGCGAGGCCCGGCCGCTGACGCAACGCGCGACCTCTTTGTCCGGCCCCACGGACTCGGAATGTCCGCGGGCCGGCCTCGCCTGCGCCGCGCCGCACCGCCATCCGCGCTCGAGTAATTACGAATGTCAAATGTTATCGCACGCAACCGTCCACCGTCGCCGTCCGCACTCCGCTGCTCCGCTCTTCATAATAATAAAACCTGATATTTAAAACGGAACGTCCTTCTAACGCCGTGTAGTTGCGCCGACGCCAATCTACGATAATAATAAGCCGGGTACGTTCGAAGCGATTTGCTGCAGCGCTACTTTCTTTTGTACTATTAGACGGCTGTGTGCTGTAAAGCGCTACAGCGCTATGAGTGTACGCTACGTAGCGCTCACATAAGTACGGCCAGTTCTATGCGCGCCTGTATAGCTATTAAATGTATATAGAATATATAGTAGTAATCGCTCGACGCAGCGGTATTATGTCGGAAATATACCGGCCGCGCCGCGCCTCAAGCCGATGTACACTTTTGGTATTTAGTTTGTATGGAAAGGTTTATTTTGATTTTTTAAAGGCGTAGATTGATTTATTAATTTCGTTCTTTTGATAAAATATAAAGTATAAAGTAAGCTTTCCTTGACGGTATATGGAGTAGTGTTCGGGACTCAACTTTACAATTAAACCTAACATCAACATGTAACGATATATACATCATAGAAGCTATTTGTACATCCCTAAGAAGTAATAAAATTATATTATGGATATATCTCATAATTTTGTAAATTTAAACTTAGAAAATATTTAGTATTTAAAAAAATATCGGACAACTTCAATATTTACTTAAACATAAATCATAACGAAGAACACACAAACTCAAATAATTTATCTTAATATTTCTTTTCTTAAACATAAAACAACAAGAATCAACTTTACAGAAAAGCAATTATTGTCAAATAGTTATACAGTCATATATAAAATTAATAAATCACGCCATATCAATTTATTTAAAATTACTATCACAGCTATATTACAAAAGACTTAATTAAACATTTCAAATCCTTAGATAAACATTTTGATATTCAAATCTAAATATATGTGTATATTATTCATTATTTAGCGAGTAATAAAATAAAAAAACTATAACAAACTTGAATTAGAAGTAAATCTAATTTTTTTAATCAAATTAACCTTGTCTGCATGGTGTCTCATCTATTTCTATCAGGAAGTTTTGTGAATTATGTTTCGGGTAGGATACGTTATTTAAATTACAAAGACAAAGCATGCATATCACATGTTTTATTAAATCATATGATATGCTATCAATGCCTCTGTTCATACATATAGACGGTAGTTAGAGGTGGTCAGATTATTTACCTTTTCAGTAAAAACTTATTTCTTCCATTCTATTATTCTTATTAATAAAAATAATAAATAAATAAATACTTTAAATTTGTATTTCGTATATAGTTTCTCATACTAATAATATTAACTTAAATTAATTTAATTAAATCAATACAATTAAGAAATATTATAATTTTTATTTTACTAAATATTTTCATTATTTGGACTTGTTTAAAAATAAGCGTTATATATCTAAAATATACTCATATCTATCTAACAACATGTCTTTTAAAGAAACATTTTATTTTAGTAGTTGTTTGTATTTTAGTTTAACAAGCAGCTAGTCGGCACAGCAGTAAAGATTTTAGAGAAAAAATAAATAAATTATTATTTACTTTTTACGAAGCTAATTTTCATATGAATGTTGATAATTTTAATTCCCCAAATTAGCAATGTCATTATTCTTTTTATTATTGCTTAAACTATAAAAACGCGTAAATGATACACGAACAAGGAAAACAAACATGACTATATACATGCGGCCTGTGGCGCGGCCCATCCCTCCGTCAGCTATAGCGTGGCCTTATAGATGGTTGTTTGCGCTCACAGAGTGCGGTGAACAGCGCTCACCGGCGGCGCGCCTGTGTGAGTGTGCACGTACGAGCGCACACAGCGCTGGGCGCACACACACAGTCGCCTCGTGTACGGGTGCGTTCCGAAACCGCTCTCTATTCTATCTATGCGAAGGCGTCGTATCGCCACGTATAGCGGGCACGCTCGGGGCGAGGAATTTAGAGGCGGGGGTCGTATCGTTAATTGTTATGAAGTTGATTTCGGTCCTGAAATTCCGAAATAGGTATTTTGAAATAACGCCTCTTTTTCGTCAACAGAAGTGCGACATTCTGTCGTGCACAATATTCAGAGTTAATTGTTATTCATCAATTTATAAGAACCCGAGACATTTACTTGGTTGCTCGATGATACAGCGAGCTAGGTCATGCTCGCGCGATTGCTAACATATGTTTACTTGTTGGCGGCGCGTTCGTCTTATCACTGCGGCTGTGATAACGATGTGAATGGTGCCGTATGGCTTGATCTTTAGGTTTAGAGTCGCGTAGAGCCGTTACAATAGATAGAGTTAGTTCTGTTCGCAAAACAAGTCCATGGCTAGTGAATTGGGTGACCGCGCGGGTCATGGTAATGGTGGCGCTGCTGAGGAGTTACTCTAATGAGTTTGCAATTAGAAAAGCATTAAGTAATCCTGTCAATACCTTAATAATTTAGGACCTATAATATAATTTTATGACAAGTGCCAATTACTAGCGGTATCCCGCAGCATTATCCACATATATATCCAGAATATGTTATTTTATTTAATAAGTAATAATAAATACTCAATTCAGAATAGTCTCCATCTGTACTTACTTACATACAGCACAATTTTATTAATACTCATCCATTTGCATGACGGACCAGTGAATTTACGAACACCCACATTTGTATTATCAAAATTAATTACCAATATATTTTTGAAAAATATTTTTTTTAATAAATGCAATTCAATATAACGTAGGTTATAATCATATTGTCTATTAGCAATACAGTATAACAGTACAATTTCGCAGAATGTAGAGTGGTAGAGTCAAAATAGAATTGAATTATTTTTACTGTGTCAAATCTAATTGATTCTTAGTTTTGTGTTTGTTCATTAACTAGGACGTCCCTGCTTTGCACGGGCACAACAAGTTACTTGCTGACAGTGCAGTTTTTTTACAGACGAAAGAATTTTTTAAATCATCGAATTATTCTTAAGATTTTATGAATTAAAAAGATATCTCTATATATGATTTTTGGAATATGAATGGTCATGTTAACCATTGGTACACATTGCAGATATTCAGCGTAAATTCCCGCGGCCTATGTTAAAAAACAGTAGATGTGGAACAAGCGCCATCTGGTCGCGACATATTGAGACGCGTGGTCGTAACTACGTCATGCGAACTTTGGAGTCAAAAAGAGCTATGACTTAGTGTTGCTAACTTAGTGATTTTGCCGCTAGAACTGGTGGAATTTACACTTGTTTTGGTGGACATTTGTCTCTAGATGATTAGTAGGCTTCGAAACTAATAAAATAATATTACAAATTAAAAATATGTCATTCGACAGTAAACGATAAGATTTTCAACTTTCAATAATAATTAGATCTTAGAATATTTTTATTAGCTACATATTTCTGTATGCTTAATTAAACTACATTATTTTTGGCATAGCTTTCTAATATTGAATTAAAATGTTGTCCATGTTGAATTGTAATTTTGTGATTTTATGGTTTCATTATCAACGTTAAAAAATTCGTTATTTTTTATTGGTATTTAGGTGCAAATATCGGGTTTGTTTAAATTTTGCTGGTAACACTGAGTATGATTGAAAACATGCAATATGGCTTGTGTACAGTGATACTCTTGTTCATATTAACATTATCGTATGCAGAAGTCGTTTTCATATATTATATTTATCGATTTCATGTCTTATACTCCATATAAGCCGTTTCTAAAGATGAACCAGAATCGGCGGATATGGTGTATAATGTTGTTTGGTGGCCAAAGAAGGATCGTCGCGCATTCGATCCCGCACTTATGATATTACAATGCACTTAGAATAATATTTACTATATGGACTACAATCATTACACATACTACTTAAATCATTAAAACATATATTTTTTATGCTTTTAAAGTGTATAATAATATATAAATATATACATATACCTACATACATATATACTGGCAAACCTGTCGATGACCATGGGTTTTATTTCTACCTAATATAATGATTTATATATGATAAGGAATATATATTAGTTTAACCCTTTTCTGTGTACGAACCCTAGGTATACAAATAAATTAATAATCCATATATATCTAATAAGTGCATTTACAGTAACCTATTTAATATAAAAAATAGTACATGTTATAATTATCAATAGTAAGTATACATAGAAACTATAAGAAATTCTTATGGTTTATCGACACTTTTTATGTAAATATACAAACAATTTCAGGCATGTAAAAATTATAGTTTAATTCTCATGATAAATCTGTAAAAAAGGAAATATGTAAAACCATTAGTACCGAGATTGTATTGGGGCGCGCCCTCTAGTACCGTAAAATGGCACTAAACTGGTGTCTTGAGTCACAAGAATTCGTGTATCCAAGTATGAGTTATTTCTTAGTACATAAACTAACTCCCTGATTAAAACACTAAACCTTATAATAATATATTTGTCACATTGTTATTTATAGAGTTCTAATGAATTTGGCTACTTCAGTGTTCTCATTTATGATTCCTACTAATTCGTACGGGTGTACTTTTGTAAATCGCCATATATTAATAATAATCACATGACAACAATAAATGACTTTCTTGAATGAATACGTGGTTTTTGTTTGTATTATAGTGCAAGGTACGATAGGACTGACGTATTAAAAATGACAATTACTAAAAAAATAAAAAACATAAAATAAATAAAGCATTTATACGCCATTTTTTATATGGTAAATTAATTAATTATTCTAATTGTAAGTGGAATATGAAATATTTTACAATATTAATTAATTCCCGTATCGATGTATTCTTCTCTCTTTTCTTTATAATATTGAAATAACCAAATAAAGTTTCAAAACTGCTGTCATTAGTTTTGAAACTTTAAATTGACATTTCTATATGGAATCTCTTCTAATTCACTAGTATCCCCATACGTCACAATGAGACAAATATATGGCTTAGTTGCAATGCTGTGTTAATTCTTGGTAAATTTAAGGTCAGTCTTTTTAGTTCGAATAATAAAACATAGATATTTAAGAGAGGTTTTCATTATTTAAACCATCAGCTAATAGATAAACTCTACCACAGCGATGACATCACTTTAGATGATTGTTCATTCAAACACAAGCGAGATCAGATTGTGACTTTGTGTAGTGCACACTGCACTTCATTACCCAAATGAAACTCGCTACAGGTAAGTAATTAATTATTTTTTATCTGTCTTTTTGAGGAAAATAAGTTGTAAAACTCAAAATCGTCGCCTGTATACGTATATTGCAGAATAAGTTTACTGTGACGTCGTGGTATTCCCCTTCAAGCATTGTCATCTTATCTTGTATAATGTTTGACTTTAAGATGGTATTTTTATTCCAACTTACCGCGTTTCTTTAAATTTAATAGTAATATAGTCAGATGGTACTCTGACGAGTTACTAGTGACGAATAATGAAGTGCGGATGAATTCAGATCATTTACAATATCTAGTGAATGTGAATTTACCATTAACCACGATTGGTTAATATTGGGCATTGAGTGGATGTTACAGTATTTTATTAACAATAAAAGAGAATATTTCCCTTTACTAACAATCTCTACCATCGTAAGCCTCCGAATATATTGTATGTACCTAGTAGCGATACCTAGATGATATAATATTCTCTTATCTGTACTTATAGGCACATGACTCCGAAAGCAATGGGTCAAAGTAGTTGTATAATATGAAAAATAAGAGTGGTGAGCTTCGTTCTGTCAATATTGAATAGTTGCAGTGCGTGCGCGCATATTTTTCCGTGATTCAGAGTCGACTAAAGTCTTCAGCTTTAAAGACAACCTTAGCAACCAACCCACCCAACACCTTAGTCGTCCAAAGATGAGAGGCGCGCGGGGCAGCACAGTTTACGTACAAACTACAGCACAACGTAGTTTGTGGTACAAAGTTTCTCCAAACATTTCTACTACATCATATTCTAGGTGTTGGTCTTCCGACGCTCCAAAAATCCTTCCTTGGGCTTTGACTTAAATTTAGTCCTGTGAAGCTATAAAGGCTTAATACAAGGAATTGTTTGAAAAAAATGTTACTACTATTTGTGACCGATTTTCAACCATCGCCATCATAACGGGAGCTACGATCCGAACAGAACGGTGAAATGTAATGTTGAAATGGATAACATCCCATTCACTTACGGGGTCAAATGAAATTTATGGTGAATATTGTCATTACATTCATGGAACGGTAAAGACCGTAGAGGTATAAAATCGTCTATACCTTGACTTTTTTGTAAGCAATTTCGATTGAAGGGTAAAATAAAAAAAGTAATTAAAATTACAAGACTCATAAGCCTTTGCCCTTCCCATTAGAACGCATAACTGACATAAAGTACAGGGTGTCACACGATAACGTGATGATCATAGTGTCTTTCAGCTTCTTTCATTCAGGATCTTCATTCAGGATTGTTAGTAATATGGGCTAAGCCCATTGCTAGCAATGTACCATGTCAGGTTGACCTCCATGTGATTCCCTTGGAAACCATCGTGATAAATTCGTGGCATTTACTACGATGAACTAACTGACCTGACCTCATACTCGTCTTATCATCCTACACTGGTGCTCCGCTCGTTTCCAAATACTAAAAAAAGGAACACGGTTTGGTTATTTTTTTATTTATGCACTGTGGACTCGTCTTTAGAAGTTCAAAGTGTTGGTAATGTCTGCAGTTGACGGTCACTTTCTATCTGGACCACTTTCCATGGATCTGTGCCGTCAAATTGTTTGCCAGTCATAGTTTTTCTGTCCTTCTCTATAAAAGCTTCCCTTCAGTTCACGTGTCGCCTGTTTAGGGCACGACTGGAGGAGCAACGACCTTACAAAAGTTACAGAGGGAGACTGTAGATATTATATTCAGCAGTAGACTATAGCATACAATTTGGATGGTAATATTTATATATTATTTTACTATTTTGTGGTAGAGTGAATCATATACTTTATAATGTAAAAATTACGCTATATGATTGTTTATTACGAGTAAAATGAAACAATTACACAACATTTCAACACTTAATAAATACGTGATTACTTTGAGCATATTTTTTAAAAAACAATAGTTACAGTTAGTATTTATCTCTAGATAAGAAAAATATTTGTGAATATAATATATATATATATATATATATTGATTTCGTCTTGATTAGCGAAGTTGCGACCTCAATCGTGTGAGTCGAGAAAGGTAATCACTGAGTTAGCAGACTCAAACATAAATGCAGTTTTCCCGCCATGTTTGCAGTGCTACCATCTAGAATGAAAGCGTTGAATCATCAATGAATGATTTGAAAATCATTATACATAGATTCCTTATATGTAAACCAAGAAATAAATTTTGAATTAATTATATATATATACATTCATAATACAATGTATCGAAATTATTTTGACTTCATATTCGTCAGATACTTTGCTTTACCTGACCTCTGGTAACTTATTAATTAATTAATTAATTTTATTGACTTAGCTGTTCATTAGTGTCGGAGATAGATAATTCTTAACCCAATAAAGGTAATAGTAAACTTTATGGAGGCTATAGCCTATCGATATTTGTCTATACACAAATATCGATTACATTTCACAGAATAAAAAATCACAGATTAAAAAAGAACATCAATGCATATAAATAGAGCTGTTCATGACTCAGTTATTAACTGCAAATCCCATTAACTAAATTATTTCTCAGTCAATGTCAAAATTAACATTTTGCACTAAAGGTAAGTCAATGTCTCAAAACAGATTAGTAGTAACGCGACTAAAGTGAACGACAAGGCAAAACCGTCTATGAATAAGGAACAAAAGCATAGAAAACCATTCTATAACTAACCGTAGCTATAATAATGTAATGGTCCATGAGCATAATGTAGCATGAAAGAAAAATCTGAAAACAGTCGGGTATACTCCGCGATGGCGATGTTACGGGGCTCCACCGCTAGGTGGCAGCACACAGTTCGCTATTCCAGTATATACATTATTTACTGCGTTTATGTATAGCGTTATATAAGTGAACAGAAAGCTAGGTTCGACGCGCGGCAACGGAGCGGTGGAGGCGAGCGGGCGAAAGGCGCGCGGCGAGGGAGCGAGGGAGGGGGGGCGCCCGACCCACGCACACAGCCCACCACACCCACGCACACAGTGGACGTATGCCCTGTCCGTGTAGTTATATTGAACGAGCGAGCGAGCCAACCGACCGACTCGACTCGGCGTATTCTTATTATTATGAAAGGAGAAACGCTTTTTGTAGGGCAAGAACTAAATTTGTAGTATTACGGCTGCCGATAATAAAGATCGTAAACGCATTTCAGTTCGCTGAAGTTTCCGCGGCCGCTCATAGATGTCGCGCTGCCAATTCGCCAGCGCTCGTGCGAATTTCCGCAGTGGAGTTTTCAGGATTTTCCATTATGTGATTGTATGGCGGCACAATGAACTTTAAAAACATAAACACGCTCCGTCTGACCACAAATAATACAATATAACGCTACGAGCATATTGAACTGCGTAATGTGATTAGTAGAGTCTCATACAATATTAAACACCAATGGCGGCTTTATATACAAGTACCTACACTATTTTTACTGTGCTCTAGACCACTGACTAGACTTCTCATTAATATTACGAGTACGTAAGAATATTAATCTTCTTACAAACTACAAATAAAGGGGGATAGGGGATTGTCAGTAATATGGACTATTGAACCCATTACTAACAATGTATCATGTCAGGTTGAATTCAACGCGGTTCTCCCTGGAAACCATCATGATAAATTCATGATATATTTGTCATCGGGACAAATTTGTTAGTTAGATGACCTGACCTCGTGTTCATTTTATCATTCTCCACTAGTGCCCCGCCAACGTAAACCGTTATCGCAGGTGGGTACACCACCATACCATTACCCTTCATAAAAAATCCAAATAAGTAGAGGAGGGGATTGTTAGTAATGGGATTGGCGTCATTGCTGGCACTGTACCATCCAATAGACCTTGTTGGTTAATTATAAATTGATTAAAAATAAAATCAACTTATTAATACCGTTTTAATTTGTATCATACGAGAATCAAACCCGCGACCATCATAAATAAGACGGTGTGCTAAATCGCCTGGTCACTGAGCTCGTATTGAATATTATAGGTATACCAGGTAAAAAGTAATCAATTATTTTGAGACTGATTTTTTCAACTATTTTGTAGCTACAATATAGTATATTGTACTAAAAATATATTTTCATTTACAATATAAAATATACATTTATTGCTATCAATAACCCGCGTCTTCGCTCGTGAGCCATTTACCTTTTTTTATTACATAAATAAAACTAAGTTACTCCTTATAAAATTAGCTATTTGCTAGTGAAAGCCCTGTCTAAATCGATCCACCCGTTTTAGAGCTTAGCAAGAACAAACAGATATACAGACATAACTTTTTAAGATTATTTTCTGATGTAAGTACCGCATACTCTCATATGCATTTAGTGAAAAGCTGTTAATTTGAAATTACAAACAGACACTTGAATGTTATTTATTTGTACAAATGACTGTATGATATTTCCTGCGTCAACTTTCGCTTGTGCAGTATTTTTTAGTTTTGAAAGTAATATGCTGAATATGTATTTGCCCCTTTTATTAAGAAAATAGGTAAAATATTTTTTGTAATTTATTTATTAATGATTGAAACCAATGATTTGCTTAAATCTATAAATCGTACGAATTCAGGTCAGTTAGCCCATAATGGCAAAATTCACCAGGTACTTATCACGATGGGTTCCAAGGGGAACCGCGTGGAGGGCAATCTGACATGGTACATTGCTCACAATGAGTTTATTAGACATTACTAACGATCCCATTCCCCCACCTTGCTACATTTTTAAGGAATGATACTGGAATGGCGCCCTCGCTTGCACCAAAGGAGTGGAGGATGATTAGATGAGTATGAGGTGAGTTAGGGTATCGTGGCAAATTCACCAAGAAATTAACATGATGCTTTTCGGGGGATACCGCCTGGAGGTCAACCTGCCATGGTACATTGCTAGAAATAGGATTATTAATCCATATTACTAACAATCCCCTTCCCCTAATGGGGACTAGTTGTTAGCAATGTGACAAGGTCGACCTCCACGCATTCCCCCTTCAAACTATTGTGGTTATTTTCTGGAGCTTTCCTATACGTACCCCTACAACATCGGATTTAAATGTTAGCGAAATGTTGACATAACAAGTAAATAAATTCTCTATATTGCTGTCTCCCGTCTTTTTTAATCGTATAAAAACAGACATACACCGCCTAAATTAAAATATACATATATACAAATTAAAGTTCAACTATATTTTATCAAATTGTTAATTATAAGGTCATTTTGATTCATTTACATATATCAAATTGTAATGTAGTTAGGTATATGTAGTATAGATTTGTTTTTCCTTTACAGATGTTTACACTTTACTTTCATATAATTCAGTTACAAACACTATATCTACCTACACTGCTCTCTTTTTTCAAACTAAAATAGCAATAATACCCCATGATAATAAGTGACAATCCACCTATCTTAACACACGTAACAAGTACAGTTAAATGGTATCAAATAAGTATAGAAATGTAGAAGTTTATCATAGTATATTTTGTAAACCCAACGGTCTTGGCATATACCTTCTATTCTATAATTAAATCTTATGCTTTATTCAGTCCAGTGCAGTCTACTCCTGGACGTAGGTGTCTTCCAAGGCACTCTACTGGGCACTCTTCAGCCCTTCACCTACACTTTTACCACTACATTTGTTCAATAACTATTTTCTCATTTTTCAATTCAATTCACATTGTCTTTATTCATTTAGGTCTATTACAGGCTGTTATGGTATTGTCGATAGATATGTCAAATCTACCGTTAATTTTGAAATGTTTTCGAGATGATAAGAACTGAAAAGAAACTCAGGTCGTGTTCTTTTCAAATATTTATTGTACATGTTTATAATAATATAGATACTTTTTTAAATTCAAATTTGTGAGAATATGAGGAACATTGCGGTGCATATATCCCATCTAGCCTGAAATTTTACTGAAGTCTGATGTCATTGCAAAATTATTATAATATTGCGTATATAATTTGGCTGTACCTATATAATAAGCCTTTGGATTGTGTTTGATATTGGATGTTAATTTATATAACGTTCCAGTATTTTTTTATATAATTGGAATGACAAAGTAGCTATTTACGAAACAAAGTAGCGGATAGTCAGCATTTACCATTTCTTTTTGTATATTATAATGAAATGGTGCATCCGCCTGCGCTAACGGTTTACGCTAGCAGGGCCCCAGTGGAAGATGATAAGATGAGAATGAGTTCAGGTCAGTTAGCCCATCGTGACAAATTCATCTGGAATTTATCACGATGGTTTCTAGGGGGAACCGCGTGGAGGGCAATCTGACATGGTACATTGCTAGCAATGGGGTCGAGAGTCCACATTACTAACAATCCCTTTCCCTCCAGCATTTACCATTAGGTGTATCGACCTGACGGTAAGTATGAAATAGCACTACTAACATTACGTTATCACATGATACCGCTCATGCGTTGCGGAGGAGAACGATACATATATCTTAACCAGTATTTTCACTGCCTTTTCTAAAGCAAGCACCTTGGCAGCTGACATGAAGACTGACTTTTACAAAATCTACCTCGGCTACTTGTAATTTGTGACAACAGTCTAATAAACAATATTGAATACACTTCAATTTATTGCAAGTCACATCAAAATTGGTTCAGTGATAACCGAGATAAGATTGAAGAAATAATACAGATAAAAATATCTAGTGTTGCTATCATCAAAAGGCTACGCTAGCGCCATCAGGTGGACTGATACTTGTTTATCGCTACATTTTTATTTTTCTGTTTTAACAATATACCTCAATGTTTGATGCATTTGATTATAAAACAAATATCTATAGGTGTGGGAATATAGAAAAAAATAAGGAAGGAGTTTTCACCTCTGTACCCTTTCTATTGAAACTTCGCATACGCAAGTAACAAATAAAATATTATAACATAATGGAAACCTGAAGATGTAGACCTGGAGATGAAGACTATACGAGGGTCCCTCGTATAGTCTTCATCTCCAACATTTTCTCCTGTTTGTTTCATAAGAATTTTATGTAATAAACTATTGAATGAAATATATATAACCAAAAGTAGACTTTGTGTACTGTCGCGTCGTCGTGAGTACTTCTGTCATGCACATTATATGCTGCCACAAAGCAGTGTGCTTTTTTGTAAGCTGTGTTTCGATTGGAGGGTGAGATATGGCAGTGAAATTATAGGGTACATGCTTACATGAGCAATAAAACAAATTAAATAAAAACAAACTAAATTAAGGCATAAGCATATGCAGACAAAACCTATAAGAATCAATGCAATGAAATGCTTGAAAATATGCTGAAAAAAATTGTTAGATTCATACAAAAAAGATTTTGTTCCTAGTGGCGCAAACCTGACACCGTTTAAAAATACACTTTTCTTTTAGGCACAATTATCCCGATCTCTTTAAAATAATTTTATTTTTCACCGTTTATTTTCGCCCTCTATCAATATTTTCTTTCTAGTCTTTCTGAATGATCCAGTTCCTAGATAGTCTAGAACATTATTCCAAATTACCCGAGAAAAGCCATTGTAACATGTTCAGTGGTTGTAATTTTTTTTCTTATTTTCAGGTGTTATTTAAATGGCTTCATTAATTTTGGTTTATAATTTCATTTCATAAACAAGAAAGACACCAAAACACGTAGTCGCTACGTACATAAAAGTTGTCGTTACGTAGTAACTAATATACAATCTGTGGTTAAAGCACTCCGTAAATCCGTAGCATAACATTCCCGCTAAAACATAACGTAAGCGACCTTCAAGTAATTTCGTAATCTGTATTGAAAGAAATACTACATAATGGTGTGCTGTATTTTAACATTATGGATGTTTGTAATAGTTCCTTTGACTGTTTTATGTTTTGTTATTTCTTAATATATTTTTTTATTCTATTAACTTATTAACTATTATTTTTGTATCATATTTATTTATTGTTCGTAATTTTTACCCCTAATTTAAATAGTTGTCTGCACTGACAGCCGATTTCATAAAATTTGTACTGTTTAGAAAACTCTCTACTCTCAAAAAGTTTCCCTCTATGTCTACACTTTTTTAATAAGTATGAAGAGACATAATTATATTTTCAATAAAATGTATTTAAATATATTATAAGAAGAACCACAGCCAGCATCAGCCAGCCATACAGCCATAACCATTATCTAATTAATGCAGGGATTGTGAAAAAATACAATTGAAAGGAGAACCTCTTTTTTTATAAATTGGCTAAAAAATCGGCACTCTAATAATTCATTTTTTGTTTTATTATTATTGTCTACGAGAAGCTGTGTATATGGCACGTATTACAAGAGACAGGATAGCTGTCATACACACATTGGCTGCTTCATTTGCTGGTTACGTGGCGTAGTCATCATGTATTATATGAATAAAAAAACAACATCGGTGTTGATATCCATAGAATAGAAAAGTAATGTCTGTTCTGTGGAAATATTGAGGACATGTTTTTTTAATATTATTACATATATTTTGTAATAAATATATTAATTTGTATATCTTTACTCAAATATTTTATTCAATGTACAAAATATTGTATTGCTTTTCGTAAATTTATACCAAGAAACATTTTATTTTCTGTGTACTCTACGCTATATAGTACTACGTTCTGCGCGACTTCCTTCATTGAAAATATCAAACTATTATACATATATCCCATCATCGTAATTAAACATACATTTGTTCTTGCTATACTTATACAATTTCTTTTAAATCCATTAAATGATATATTGGAAACAAATAAAACTAACTTGCTGAGCTCGCGATTTCATATCTTTAGTATTATATTCAAACAGACAAAGATTTAAACAATCTTTGTTATTGCTTCTGTTATGCTTCTATTACCTATCTTCCAAGTACAGACGTGATAACTATTAAACACATAAATTATAAATATTAAAGTATATAATTACATCTAATTATTGCGATTTTAATTTTTAATGCTAACTATGGATATGATATTATCTATAGTTTGGCAAAGTGACAAAGTTAACAAAATTGCCTTATGCCAAGATTTCAGTATCTACATATGTAGTACATAGTATATTTATAAGTATTTACGAATCAAAGGGCTTGTTGTAAATATATTTTTAGAATTTTACCTGCATTTACCCATTGGTAGAAAGTTCGGCGACATTTAATAAAGGTTTGATGCGTAGGTGAGGGATTCTATTATTTATCTCTGTAATATAAGTCAGCGGTCTTCAACACAGGGCCCGCGGCATTCCTTACCTACCCTCAGTTTTTTGTAACTGAAAACGTTATACTTATAAACGTTTATCACCTTTAATCCCTATAAATAAATAAACGTCTATTATAAAAATTATAAATGACTCTGAACTGCCAAAATTAACTACAAACACAATACAACTTCATCAAGGTTTTCACTTTTATTATGAAAAATTAAGAAAATAGCTGGGTGAAAGCCAATCCTACAATTTAATATCTAAAACTAGTTTATTAAGTGTTAGTCATTCTATAGTATATGTAAGTAAGGGTTATATGTTATGTAATAAGAATAAAAAAGAAATAAAAATAAATACAGACTAATTACTGTACAGACATATTATTGTATGTAATTTGCAATTAAAACATAAAAATCTTCAAAAAACAATAAATATTCAGCAAAACAAACCACCAAACATAGTTGAATTGTGAGGTTCGCTGTATTTTACAAAACAATTTATTATAGGGGAATGTTATTTATAAAAAAATTTCGTACATTAAAATGCTATAATATATTTTTTTGTATATAATGCTGTTGCTCGAAGCTGGCCTTTACAGCTACACCGGACGATCGGGGGCGAGTGCAGATGGCACTCCAAACCCGCGAAAGGACTTATGGAGCGGCTGAAGGCAACTTCCGCCTTACGGATACGACTTTAGTCTGAGGGCACCTCTAGGGGTTCGAACCTCGGCTTAGATCGTCATAATTTCGATCCCCGTTTGAATTGTACGGTGAATCGATCGGAGGGGATACTACAGGGCGTGAAGGAACAGCGTGTAAATTAATAAGCAACTTGAATGTAAATTAATTAAAACATACATATTTAACATATGTTTTAATTTGATTCCGTATGTTATGCTGTACAGAAATTGTAAGCAAAATTATAAAAGTTTATATGTACCACCAAAGACAATTATAAAAGTGCCAGGCCTACGGTCTTTTCTACATTTATTACTTGTATAGATCATCTCTGATTTGCACCTTTTCAATTTCGGTGGGTTTGATCAGTGTGTTACCTATTCATTGTCCACTGAATATAGATATGTGTTTATTTTTCTATCTATTATTAGGAGCGCGTTAGTAACAAGAACAATTCTCTAACCTCAACAAGTAACGCCATCTATTTCATCAATGGTAACCAACGAACTGACTGACGAATTGCAAAACAACCGTTTCATTACAACAAAACAAGGAATGGTGCACATGCCAGCGTTAACGGTTTACGCTGGCGGGGCACCAGTGGAGGATGATAAGATGAGCATGAGGTCAGGTCAGTTGGCCCATTGTGACAAATTCACCAAGAATTTATCACGATGGTTTTCAGGGGGTCTGCTTAAAGGTCAAGCTGGCATGCTAGTACATTGCTAGGAATAAGATCATTAGTCCACAGTACTGACAATCCCCTTTGCCCCTAATCTGGGGAACAAAGAAACCTGGTTTAGGTAACCACATTTATAATAGCATGAATTATTTCATACAATTTGTCTATTAAACCGGGCTAGTTCGTTGTTAGTTTATATTAACCGCTCAGTGTAATAATTTCAGCATTTTAAACACTGTTGAAATTTTTTTTTTCACCGTTGTTTACAATTGTACACATCATATAAACGAGATATATACCTTAATAATATTATTAAATATTTAGACGCTGTTACAAACGTCCTTATTTTTTTAGATTTATATTTACGAGTTATATCACATTTATTAGATGTGTATAAATTAGCAGGTTATACAAAATTGATCTGGTAGTATTCATACAATAAAGCGAGATGTTTAACTCTACAGAAGAGATGTATATAGATATTCAATGTAGTCTATAGTAGCATTTTAAGCAAGCAAGTTCATCAAAATATTAAGTTGTGTTATTATTTGACTACGTCTTGAAAAGTATTTTTGTTTTATTCCTTTACAGATAATTTACTACAAAAAAAAAATAAAATCGTTAAGCCACAAAACTGCATAGCAATAAATATTTAGTCATATCTTTATTTTTATTTAGAGACACCTTATTTAGACGGCTTCGGTGGTCTAGCACATCGCCTTACTCCCTATGGTCGCGGGTTCGATTCCTCACACGATACAAACATTTTTATTCATAAGTACGATTGTTTCTATCGGTATGGGTGTTTTCTATGTTTATTATGTAATGTATTTCCAAAAAAAATGTATATAATTATTTGTATCAGTTATTTATTATCAACACAAACTCTGCTTCACTTGGGACTAGATGGCGTAGTGTGAAAAGGGTTATTATTATTATTATTTACTTACTCAACTCTCGCTTTTCACTATACTTTATTTATATATTCATAATCTCATGTATTTTTCCCACCATGTAGATAAAGACCACAAAACATGTTTGCTCCTATCCTGTCATATTTCTTTTACTTTCCTAATATTAGTAGATCCCTTTATGCATGCTCGTCGGTATGTACCTACGAGAAAATTCTTTCATAGACATATACGGACGTCTAATAAATATTTCATATAATACGTAAGTACCTAAGAACATAATATGCATTACTTTATTTATGTAATATATGTACTCTATACATATGAGCAATACACGCACTTTACATCGTCAAGGGAAGGCCGTAGCGCCTCTGATGTCTTGCCTTTCTGGAGGATGGCAAGACATCAGAGGCGCTACGGTGAAGATGTCATTTCTCCATTCACTATATATTCACTGTCATTCCTTCCTTCCTTTCTTCTTCTTCATGATAGCTTGCTTTGTAACACGATGAACGTCTTTGTGCAAGATCTAACGCGGTACTGTATATTAAATTATATCTATTCATCCAAGAAGTATGAATGAGACTAAAATAGAAGCAAACACGGTATCATGAGATACCGAATATCATACAGAGTGATGGTGAGTATATATTAAATGATTATCACTAACCATCAGGCAGAAGAATCCTGTTTGCTATTTGAATACTATAAAAGAGATCTTCTTGTTTTTAAATAAGAAGTTTTGTTATTGTTACTCTTGTGAGAACAAAAAACATTAAAGATCAGAAAGAAAACAAATGGTATCAAATTGTTTATCTGCGAGTACCTTCCATAGCAATCTGTTTATACTCTAACATTAGCAATGCTAGTGAAAAGAAGAGGGTTGACAGAAGGTAGTCTGAAGTCGCGCCGTAAAAGGGTTAGCGGAAAGTATCGGATGATGATCAAAAACCTTTGGTTATTATCAGATAACAAAAAAGTGGACTAAAGTGAATATATTTAAGATATAAAGTAACTAATATTATACTAGTGCTCTTCACCCAGGGGCTAATAACGTAAGTTTTGTATATATTAACATAATACTCATACTATATATCCCACTCTGCAATAATGTCCTTTCAAAGAGTGAAATATTCTTTATAATCAGAGCAGTGCTTCCGGGATTCTAAAATCCACCTCGTGTCTATTTATAATATTTAAATTAATTTATTATTTAGGTTTAGATAAAACTCCAAAAAATTTTTAATTATTCCTAAATTTAAATTTACGACATCTAAACTACATACATGTATTCCTTTATTTTGACAAGTAAATGCGTCGTCTCGTGGACATTATATCTATACTTTAGTATTACTTGTGAACTCAGGTGAACGCAACTTATATGCCCATATTTTCGTTGTTTGTTGGTTATATTTAAAATATTTTAATCCAACGTTGCAGAGAGCGAGCCTACAGCCATCTTTCGGCTTAATTTTCAGTCTGATATCGGTGAGTCCTACACCAGAGAGTCTGTCAGAAATATAAATTGACAGAGATTTTTTTTAGTCTCAGACCGTTTTGATCTCTCAACCTCTTTGTCATAATTTAAGGTAGTAAATCACTAGGCGATACAGTCTAAGATAACTGTTACTGACGCTACTTTTTTATGTTTTAAGTATGATCATGCTGTTTATTTTGATGCTTATTATTGTCACTGATTCGCTCCATACATCACTGCCGGCTTACGAAACTTTAGGAATTGTTAAAGCAGAGATGACAGCTCTCCTGAAGTTAACAAAATTACATTAATTTTAACATATATTTATTGCATGCTCAATAATGTGAAAATTTTGGTAGAATTTTATTAACAAACTTGACGAAATTTTGACATTTAATGAGTTGTAATTGCAGATATAATTGACTTCATATAAAATTGTTTATTTTTGTGTTAGCAGAAATGGCAGAAATATCTGAAGGGTCGTCTGATGTAAGTGGCAAATAAACACTATCGTGTACATTAGGTTATTTGATGATGCTAGCGGCACCTTTTGATTTGCCATTCTGGAGGACTAAACTGCCATGATTAATTTTGGTCAAAGGATGCGATATTGTAGTGAAATTATAGAGTACAGAACTCTATAAATTCACTATGATATCGCATCGTTTGACCAAAATTAAGCTTCAAAGTAATCTGCTAGACGGCGGAAATAGGTGAAACAAAGTACTGCTCAACTAAATCTGCCTATACTAAATGTAATATAATAATTGTAAAATAACTATTATTACAAATGAAACAAAATAAAATACCTATATGTATTACATTACTAATTTGCAATACATTCGTGTTTTTAATTAAAACAAATATGTATTGTAATTTTAAGACTAGACCAAAGAAAATGGTGGATAATGAGTAGCTATATATAATAACTTGCATATAAATATATGAGTTTTATCTAAGCGATACCGAAGTGTAGGTAGAACAATAGTAATTCTCGTTATCATATAGTTTGGCCCAGCTGATATGAACGTAAATTGTACAGATTAGTGAAGTGCATGGTAATATGTCTACACGTGTTTCATTGCAATAAATATTTATATAGAAAAATTGACATTTGTAAAAGAAATATATTGTCTAACTAGCAGAAATCAGCTGCCGGCGTAAATTCGGAAATAAAGTATCCTTTATGTTAAACTGGATTGGATATTGGATTATAGAATAAGACACAATGTTGCATTTAGACAATGTTGATTTGACAATACATTATTTTTAGTAGAAGATTTTAGTTCTGCCTCAATATTATTTGTACTTTTATTTTAATTAAGCTACCAGCACATTCAAGCACATATTTTTATAAAATCTCAGTTACAACAAAACATGTATAATGCATTTAATTAAAACCTTTGAGTAAATAACACCTTATATATAAAATTATTCAGATATCTATCTAAACTTTCCACAGAAATTGTCTATGTTAGTCTAAAGAAAAAAATAAAAAGTTTATACATTAAATTTATATTAAAAACATATACCGTTTACATAATTTTCGATGTCATTTTGAACGCAACACTTGGCTAGAGACAATTCCATGGGTATATTTGAATCAAACGTGTCGTGGGATGAACCTACCTTCATTTCTCGGATTAATGTATTGTTATCAGAATTTTCATAAATCAGATTTGAACTCAGAACCCTTGGGTTCTAAGTTGGGGTAGTCAAGCACTAAACAACAGTCTCATATTGGTTATATTTAAGCGCAACTTGTCTTGTGCAACTACAGACGTGTTAACTATATATATGTATATATATATGTTTATCATCTACAAAATTCAACAAAACGAATCTATATATGCACTATACGGGTAGTAGGCATGTTACATGTGAACACGTGGTCGTGTAGTATCACTAGATAGCACCATAGTGTTTTGAGAGCGACACCAACCCGGCTGATGATGCAATGCTCAGTGCGGTAACATCAACCTAAACTATATGAGACATGTAAGTATATAGACATTGTTTTCGTTCGATATCAATACAAGAAGTTTTTAAATGTGATTATATTTTTTTTATGTTTATATGTTTTGCGATTTTGTCTCTTATTATTTGTTGGATTTTGGATCATACACTAAATAGCTTATAACGATGTTTTTCTTTTAAATGGATACTAAAATACTAATTAGTATAATTGTTAAAATATTATCTGATATTTAGCAGATTTATAGTAGTATTTACAGTTGTATCTACGACATATTTTAAAACCCCACTTAGTGGAAGTTGGAAAAGAGCTCAATTAGCTAGAATAAATAAAGATAAAGAATGTCTAAAGTTATGTATCAAAATGAAATTATGTAACCATGAAGTTAAAATACTTCTGGATATATACCACATATACATAAATCACTAACTAGGAGAATAGCATTAATATCTCAACAATTACTTCATAGAATAGCGCCATCTTGTAGAGATATAATGAAACTGTGTCTCTTAGGTATGTAAGTAAAAGTCAAAAGAATCAGTTGTAACGTAGAGTTATACGCCACCGATCTTAGTAATCACTGATTAGAGATTTATATATCTATTTAAATTTCATATATATACATATATTCCTAGTCGTCACACCATATTACTGAAATAAAGATTCCATTATGAATATCTTTATATCATACATACGGATTATAACGATTATACGTGATATATACGGATTACACACATATGTGTGTTGTTAGATTTTTATATATATTTCTAAGAATATTTATTAACGAAAAAATTAAATAAGTTAGAAATTTTCATTCGTCTACTTTCATTGTTTTTGGTCAGTGAATACGAAATTATTGAGTGATTATTAGATATAGATTAAAATAGCAATTGTAATACATTAATATTTCGATAAATCGAGTTAAGATTTTTAAATTAGAAACAAGCGGCAGGTAGGTGGCATGGATCGATGCTAGCCGCGCCGCCACACTCTAAAAGAAAAAATATCACGGACTTACCTGTACTACTTTTCTTTCATTTTCTATTTCCATTTATTATCGAAAATGTTACCTGATTCCATTATCAGTTCTGTAATAATTACTTACGTAACGGCATAATACCTATATACCAAATCCAATTTCATATTCTTAATAGGCAATATCTTTGCAAATTTACGTTCACGTAATGATTTAATATTAGTTAAAAAAATCTTAAATTAAAGTTCCAGTTAATAAACCGACTATAATTGTGATGATATTATAAAGGTTTTAACATTGGAATAATCAATTGCAATAAAAAAAATATCATCAAAATCGGTTCCATCATAAAGTACCATAACCAAATGTACCAATGATACGAATATTATATTTATTATTAGGAAAATTAGGATACGAATTGAACAATATTGTGAACCTAGACGAAAATACAATAATATTTTTAGCTATTTACTTATATAAATATATAATCCAGTTTGATTAAAAAATAATGGAAAGTACATGTATTAAAGAATAAAAATAAACTACAAGCAAATGCTTTTAAAGAATGAAAAACCGATGCGCCTCGAGGAATTGGATTAATTGAGAAAATAAAATAATACAAGTGAGAAATGAAATTGGTCAATGTTGGTCTATTTGAAGATATTAAGTAGGTTTCTTTAGTATCTCCAGTCAGCTGAAATTTACATTTTGTTTCCAATAAAATCCAAAACTTTTAGCAACGATCAGACATACTTTTCCAATGTTAATAACTGGCATTAGATAATAACCTTAAGATAATGATATACATTTTTTTGTAAATAGAAGAAAAAGAACCATAGTTACCTAGTACACATGTATGACAAGCAATGTACAACATGTAGGGCAAGCAATGTAGAGTAATTCAGCACAAGTTCTATCAGAATGGGGTTTGTACAAAGTCGTCTGTGTAAGTACAAACCTCTATCTCTACTAACCTCTATCTCACCTAATTCTGACTCCCAGCAGTTTGCTTTACAAACTGCATTTTGATTGAACTGATGTAACAGTTGCAGTTATTTTTCATAAGAAAGAAGAACACTTCAGTTCTAAGAAATGGTAACGCATGAGGGATGCCAAGCGTCAAATGAAGACGCGAATTACGTGGTAAGTTCCGTCGCCTCTTACCATCAGGCGGGCCAGATTGTGAACCATTCCAATAACAGAGTACAGCGAGTAAAGCTTTTTAAGTAAACGAAATACAAAGATAGACAAGGCTCTAGATTTTTCCAAAAGACAGGAAAAACTTAAAGAAGGAAATCTTAACTAAAGTAGTAACCAGGCCGCCTGTAGTAGTTATCCTATACTTTTCCTAAATAGGATAACGGATAACCATAATATGTATTCAATTACTCAATTAATAAAGGGTTTATTAATGATTTGAGTAATTTGTTACGGTGTCATTTCACTATTATTAATTTATTATTTATGTAAAAACTTATTACATAAATAACTAATATCCCTGTATTGTGACTTAATATTATGGTTGACTATCACCACAAATTTAGTTTATTTCAATGACTAACCGACTACGTAAATGCGAATGTATTTACTGCGAATGTACAGTAGTCGCCCGCAGCCATGACCACAAAACTGAATCATACACTGACATATTTACTCTAGCTTGCTATAAATGGAGACACCATGATATGTACATTATAACGAGCCGTTATTATCCCACTGCTAGGCACGGGATTCTCTTATGTAGAGGATTTGGACGACTGTCACCACACCGTCCAGCTCAAGCAGCTTGCTTGGTGTAAAATTACTAACTGAAATAAATAGACAAAGTTCGTCCTGCTACAGTTAATAATACTATTTTAATTATAAGATTCAACATATCTATACATTACATTCCTTTTTTTATAAAATTAAATTGTACATAATTATAAAAAACAATAATATCTGACTGTTTTAGCAAATAATACATACCTACACAAAATATTTAAAGTATTCTAATTTATTATACTAACGAATATTTCCTTCATTTCACGTAAATACTCAAGTTTAAAACAAAATAAATAAATATGTAGACCTTGAAAAATACATTTCATTACAAAAACTAGAATAAACAATATACTATTGTATGTAAATTAATATTAGTGTTCCCACTGTCACTCTTTCATATATTGAATATATTGTGTATATAGTATTCCGTCTGTTCCATCCATATATGAGAAACAAATATAATTAAGTATAATATTTTTCACAAAAAAGTCATCCCCAAGTTTTTCGACACGTGGAAAATCTTCGTCCACAAGGAAGTGGGAATAAATGGCATTTTAGTTACAAAAGCAGTCACGGTGTTATATTTGTACTAGATTTTTTTTTCGAATCATTCTAATGCTGTTAGCCGCAACTGGCCTTTACAGCTCCACGGAATGGCAAGACTATAGAATTCAAACCGGCAGATTATAGTGTTCCTGCCTCCTCCTACCTCCTGGATATGATTTTAATCTGAGGGCACCGACAGGATTCGTACCTCAGCTCAAGCCGTCGTAATTTCGATACCCATTTGAATTGGACGGGGATCTATAGGTTGCTTAAACAGAGTTAGAGAGTTATGTCATAAAATTATATAACAGACAGAATATATATATATATCTATATATCTAGATTGTTAGTAAGAGATAGCTTTAAGCGATAAATCCGCCATTTGTTTAGGATATTTATATTAAGTTCTTTTTCTGTAAATATTTTTCTACGCACCATAAAGAGTTACTACATTACTATTATTATATAAATAGCTATAAAAATGTAGACATTTGTACTATGATTTTTAGCCTTGCTGAGTCCTCGAGACACAGCATTAGGTCAAGGCACCTCTCGGCAGGGATGCCAATCGTACGAGGATCCTC
Source organism: Achroia grisella (assembly GCF_030625045.1). Lineage (NCBI taxonomy): Eukaryota > Metazoa > Arthropoda > Insecta > Lepidoptera > Pyralidae > Achroia > Achroia grisella. The sequence continues at coordinate 1,566,729 of NW_026712925.1, forward strand.
GTCCAAATACGAGATTTTTGGCTTTATACAAGTTTGTACTAGATTTTGATCTACGAAAATCAGTAAAAATACACAATACGTCATAGTACAAGTTCAGAGAGTAAGGGATTTTATCATATTTTTATTCCTTCGTTGGCAACCCTACATCTCTGCTTCAACAAAGACACGTGCCCAGCCGCAGCTTCCTGTGACACGTTGTAGACGTAACGCGAGCAAATAAACGCAATCCTTTTGAATCAAGGCACCTACTCATTCGTGAGCTCAAAGAACGAACCTTACTTATTTTCAGTTACTACTTAATAGACGTGAATAGCTATTTCCAAATGAATCAAGATTTCTCGATAACATTATGTGAAATCATAAATAAAGAAGTCTCGACTTCTTTCATTCTGCAGACATTTTGGATAGTATTCATGCAAGGAAATTTATAAAAATACACACAGTGAGTGTTATTACTTTGCGTGTCCACTACTTCTGCCGCAAACAAGTTTGCTTTGTAAATTGTGCTCTGGTTTAAAATTTATAATATATAGAGATCGTGGACGTCTTGTAGTATTCTTAGGACTAGTCTTTCCAGCACTTGTAGTCCACACTAACGAAAGTATTCCGGATGTTTAATGACTAAGCTTTATCCCTAATACTATTATATATAGGCGATGGTTACCATTTTCCATCAGGTTAACTGTCAGGTTGTTCGTCATCCAAGCTATGTAGCTTGGAAAATATATTATAATATTCTTTCTACAAAATAGGCTATTGAACCTTCAGCAACGAAAGCGCTGTTTAAAAAATGCGCTGCGTATTTCCTTCCAATCATGACTCACTGGGCTCGTGTAGAGTTTGGTAACTGTACAGTACAACGGCCGGCGAATGTGGAACGGTCTAATAAGTGTTCCCAACCATACATTGTCTTATAAATAGTCTGTTGTAATCATCAATGAAGACAACTGAATATTAGTGAAACTATGAGGATACTAGAGCTCTTGTTTTTCTATCTTTTCTTACTTTTCTTAAATATCACCTAAATTTAAAAAAAATAAGGAGAAAAAGAAACTTTGGTACGAAAAATGGATTTAGAAGAATTCTAATCTTCTATGGATATTTTATACAAACAGCATTAATTTAGTACATAGGGTCCGCTGTTAGATTAAATCATACCAAATTCATTTCTGTAACTTGCTAGAATTAAGCTATCTTTCATGCACCTGTAAATTCTAAAATAATGAGTTTGGTGGTAATGAGTAGTCAGATGTTGGACTTGAAGGGTCAAGAATGTATTGTACTTATATTATTTTCTTAGCATGACATTAGCCACAGATACGTTTAAAGTTTTCTTTTTAAACAGGTAAAATTAAGTACTTATCAATTAACAAAATGTAACTTTCATATTTGATTGTACTTGTGATATACTTCTTTTAGTTGTTAAAAATATGTGTGTCTGTACACAAATCTATATCGCTACATAACGTGTTTCACAAAAGAAAAAAATATCCTCAGAATTCATTAATTCAACTATGTTAGCGCTAAAGAGTTCTGGTGTCGTTCTGCTTATTACTATAGTAAGATAGCTATAGGAATGACATAATACCCATAATGACTCAGTCCACACATACTGTTTGTCGTTTGCGAGTTGTCCCGTTGTGTATTTTCGAAGTCCAAAGACCAATAAATTGAATGAAATCTTGAAGCTTTACCGAATACAACGCAAAAAGAATAATTTATATTAATTCAAAAAAATCTTATTCAGATACGTTATTTATGTAATCATGTACTAGCTGACCAGCAAAACTTCGTCTGCATCATACTTTCTTGACATTTATCATTACATGTATGCGTATTCTGGTGTATAAGCTATATTACTGTAAAGTTTCATCAAACTTGTTCATTCATTTATTTGTATCTATCCATCCATACTCACAAACTTTTGCGTTTTTTAATATTATTAAGATGTTTAAGCTAACAATATATTATGTACTGTACGTACATACATATTTAAAATTAAAAATCGATTACAGTATAATAAACTTATCGCGTTTTTCAATACATATTTTTTGTCAGTCGAAAATTTGTTTTACTTGATGAATCTAGTACATATGATATAGGATTCTGATTACTCACAATTCGCTAGATAATTAAGTACATATTTTATAAAAGGAGCATGTAGCCGTTGAATTGCCAAAATTGACCAACTTCAAACAATATTCTTTCTCTAATTTTCTTAAATATTCGATTAATTATTCATTCTTGCATTGATTAATTACTGCAAGAAATATTCTAGAAAAGAGATTATGAAATGAGACGGAGAGACGAGCTCAAAAATGACCAGTGAGTTTTTGATCCCATTACAAATCTTGCGGATATCCTTGCCTTTAGATATTTGCAGTAATTTTATAACGGTTTTCCCATAATATGAGTCATGGCAATGAGGCGCTACAAAATATGTATAGCCTAGATAGAAAATTATAACTTTCTAAATAGACTTGAATATTAGTGCCTAACTAAAAATTACATAATAAACTACATAACTACACCGGCTTCGTATAGGTGTAATTAGTGTAAATATAAAAAAATAACAATTAGTACTAAAACGAATAATTTATATATATATATAAATTATTCGTTTTATATATATATATATATATATATATAATTATTAATAGAAATATTTTTTTTTATCAATAAAAAACACTTCTTTTTCCTTGTATAGGATTAATTCATATTACATGTTGCATTAATTTTACTACGTTTAATGTTATGTTACGATTATATTATTAAACAATTCCCATGTAACAAACAACAGGTTGCCATTTTTATTGCTCTTTTTTATTAATTATTTTCACGTAGGTAGCCTCAAATGGATTGAAGCTGTAAATCAGTGTTTTGTTCCTTCCACACTGAGCTTACCTTTTTGTATTGCTGCGATGTAATTGTGTGTGATCAACTAAATATGTATATTCGATAGTTATTTTTACAAGCGTTACAGTTTATTTCCAAAGGATCATTATATCACAATATATTACAAATCAATTTTCTTCTATAACGTTAATAGGAAATTGTTCGTAGCTTGGTATTAACCAAACGAATTCCAGTCTAGTGTTGTTTGGTCGATGGAAATGACCTTTAACATCTCATCTTTTGCTATTCTCCCTTCCCCCCACCATCCGCCGGAGCTTCCTGTTCCCGCGCGCTGCCCGCTTCCGGGAAACTTCGCTCAGCTTTCCAATAATTACGAATACAAAATAAATTAGAGCCAGATTTTGTGTGTACAGAGTGATTTAAGATTAATCAATGTTTTATAAAATAAATGGCCCAATCAATGTTGACAACCTCTGTGGCTGAGGTGGACCACATTTCGAGTAAATTATATTCGATTCAAAATCTCAGTAACGGCAATTTTAAAAATACAACCTTTTGTATAACTTATCGATGAGACTATTATTAGAAATATCAACTCTATGTACTAGTAACTGTATGTATTATAATGAAGTAACAATTATATGGCATTAATTTAACTGTCTCTAACACGATTCCCTTTCCCATCCAAGACCTAATGCCGTGCCTTACAAATGAGTGGGGGTTATACGCAACTAGTTTAACGATACCGAGTAATAATGCAACTACCTTCTTTTAATATTTTTTAATTATCGGATTTTTCTCCAATAGAATAGAATAGAAATCATTTATTCAAATAAACTTACATTGAAGAACTTTTGAATAGTCATCACATTTTTTTTTAATCTACCGCTCATTCGGAAAGATTTTGTGAATACAAACTACCAATTAGCACTAATTCAATTAAATACTCAAATAGAAAAAATATTAAGTATACAACCAACTGGTTAAACAATTAATAAGAGGAAATCAGTCATAGTGATTAGAGCAGACCATTCTCAATAGCGATGTGAACCCGAACAGTATATATAGTTTAATATTTTTTGGATGATGGAGTGCAGGACGGTGAAAGTCTGCTCTGATGGGGATATTCTGGCGGCACACCTGACGAGATGAGATGAGACCAGGAATCAACCTCAACATGATTTTCAATGTAACAATTCTTTCCGACATATGCTTAATAGATGGATAGTACTACCATCCATCATCCTCATGGCAGAAATGGTAAAAGGTAAATGTTCATAATCTCTATTTGTAGATTCGTTTGTCTTGTCTAACCGATTATTCTGACTAACTGATCTATCAATACATAGCCCAAACCACTAACTTTCAAGACTTAGATATCAATTGAGATCGGTTACCTGAAGTTTCCCCGAAAAAGATGTACGTATCGGTTTCGCGGAGCCCAAGCCGCGGTCAGCAGCAGCAGCAGTTAGTAAATCATAATTAATACTATATATATTAAATATTATTAGAGTTGTTGGTTAAAGAAATAGCTTTAATTTTAGTCATAAATTCACCTATGTTTCTTAACTCAGGACTTATTTTTCTGAATTATTAAACACCTTAGAGTTGTAGTAATTTAACACGCTCTTTCAACTTAACTCAAACCAATTCCTCTGTACTAATTTTCATTAACAGGCTATTTACAAATTAAATATAATCAAGTAAATATGTATTTTGATCCACAACAACCCCACAGTAATATGTATTACAACAATCAATCATAAGAATAAATAACACGAGAGCAATGAATGTTATCGATTGCAAAAAGAATTCTCAAAATCGGTTGAGTTTCGGCGAAGATACATCTTTCGTAACAAACACAAAAAATTAAGGCCATCTTGCACGTACACAGATATGTATATAAAATGAGGCGCAATGCTTTATTGTAATCCCAATCAAAATCTAAACGCAAGGGAAAGAGATTGATTTCAGAATTGCGAATTCTTATTATTCATAATGCTCTTGTATATTATTGTTGTTGACTTTAGTTATGGGTAGTTATGGTATTTAAGTTTATGATCATGGATTTTTTTAACCTAAATTGTCATTTAAGTTGTAATCAAAATTTGTAGCTGATAATTATTGAGTAATATAACAATGACAGAGGCGAACAATATTCTCATTAAATCAATCATGAGAATAGATACCTACTCGGTTTCTTTTCAGCCAAAAACTTTAACAAAACTAATAGTAAAATATACTGCTTAATGGATGTCACTACCAACGATTCTAACTCTAAGAATAAACTAACGTTTTTGTGATAAAAATTCTTATTCACCGCGATAATTTCTAAGAATGGGAATAAACCAATTAGTTAAGAAGAGCATTTTATTTTCTGTAATATTTACAGAGTATAAAATAAAATTGTTCTAACTGACTGTATCTTATAAAATACGCAATGAATTTATTATGCAGTTTTTTGCAATAGATAGAGTGATTCAAGACGAAGGATCATATAGGTGTAATACATTAATATTAAGGTACATAAAAGATGAGAAAAATGAAATCGTGTAAACCAGCTAGTCGTAGGTATGATAAAGTATTTCTACACTACTTAGTACATTTTCGTTGAACTAATGACCATGTGTTTCAGTAAACTACTCACTTTCAAATTTTATAACATCAGGTCAGTTACACACTATTCGCACAAAGCAGAAACCTTTTCGTGTTTAATTACATTTTCATAATTAAATGCAGTAGTCAGTTAAAACTGTTTAAAGTTATATATACTAATGAAAAGGTCGTATCAACAGCGGTACGGTGAGTTTTCTCACTACTTCGTTTCTACACTCTGTAGCTAATCAAATTCGTATTTAAAATCATATTTATAGTAATTTTGTATATTTTATTGTTCTGAAAGTCTCTAATAGAAGATTTAGACGTGTTCCTAGACCAAGTAAAAGTGACTATACCTGCTTGTATATATGTATTAATATAGCATTTTTTTTAAAGTGATGATAAAGGATTGGTGCACTCGTTTGCATTAACGGTATATACTGGCGGGGCACCAGTGCAGGATGATAAGATGAGTATGAGATCAGATCAGTTAGCCCATCGTGGCAAATTCACCAGGATTTTAACATGATGGTTTCCAGGGAGAACCGAGAACCGCGTGGAGGTCAACGTGATATGGTACATTGTTAGCAATGGTTATTAATCTACATTACTAACAATCCCCTTGGTTCCCTGAATATGGCACCAACTGTGCTAAAGATATAAACTAGAAGAGCAACAATGGAAAATGATGGAATAAAAATGAAATCAGATCAATTGGGATATCTGAACTGACTTGCAATAAATTACTCTTCATCCACCATGATGGCAGTATTTACCAAGTATTGACCGCTATGATTTCCGGGTAGCCACCGCGTACAGGTCAAAAGTTTCCAGAAATAGTAGTTCCCCGAGTCATATGAATTTTAAATCAAATCTGTCTTATTTATCTAGATATTATCAAAATTAAATGTAGAAATAGTGCCTAGATCTCATTTTGACGGTCTCATTAGTCTAGCGGTTTAGCACATCGTTTTATTGCCGATGGCCGCGGTTTCAATTACTCACAGGGCACAAACATTTGTATTCATAAGTATGATTATTTGTATCGGTCTGGGTGTCTTCTATGTATAATATGTATAAATAACGAAAATACCTATGTATTTGTATCAGTTATCTAGTACCCATAACACAAGCTTTAACTAGCTTAATTTGAATCTAGATGGCGCTGTGTGAATTGTCCTTTGCAGTCACGGAGAATAACAACTGTAATTCATGTATCTAATATTTTATTCCATACACATATTTGTTTTATTTTTTTGTTATAGTTACAAACAATTTTTACAAAGTTTATAATCACTTTTTTTTATTAATGGTGCTTAGTAGCACCATTAATAAAAAAACTCTTTCGTCACGAAGGAAAATAATAAATTTGTTATGATACAAATAAATGAACGGAAATGACAAGCACGCTGACTGTGGAATGGAATCTGTATGAAGCTGGAAATACATATTCTTACAAAGGTTACAGATTACACCCACGGTACCCCCCTTATATGTTGTTACGTCTGAGGATTAAGGCGCTATACCTCCCGTGTCAGTAATTATACTGACTTCTAACCCTTCACACCTAGATACAACATGGTACAAACAAATATAAATAATATGAAAATCAAGTGAGGTACAACATATGGTATGGTACTATTATGAACTACATATATACAGTTATGTACCTTGTCCAAATAACACTTTATTAAGGCAAGGGCATGTTACAAAATCTTTGGACATTTTATTATATATTTATTTTTGTATCAAGATTGAATGCTTTCAATATTAAACGTAAATAAATATACCAAAAAAATGAGTTTTTATAATTTTAGTATTGTCAGTATTATTATCACTTTTCAGTGTTCCTGTTCGTATCTACAGTATAAGTATTTACCATCTTTTTCCTCTGTTTCATTAATTTCACACACACTGTCCACTCATCTATCGCCCACATCTTGGCTCTAGTATGTAATATTATATTATCTGTGGCTCTAGCATTAGGTAACGGTTAATAATATTCGAATTTGTCAACAATATTATCACTATGTCAAAGTACTAAAAGTGTTTACAATTGCAGATGACAGAACCATTTACTAAGTAGCATAAAAATGTTTAATTTATTTTTACAACTCTGTTATACTTGCTTTTATCATTGACATTAAGTTCAGTAGTCTCTATCATATCTCCCACATGCAAGTACAATGAGATTATTGCTTGTATTAAAAATATCTTCTCCATGCCTACTTCTTTTTTAATTTATTTCATATAAAAAAAAGAAACAAGAAGTATATTTTCATCTTTCTAAATCTCTGGAAGACAGATCTCTAATAGGAGAATCTGCAGAGGAGTATAAAGATGATGATGGAGTTCAGAAACCAGTATCAAAAGCCATGTATACACATCCATTACTTGATTAACTTCTATAATTCATTCATAGAAATAAAAATTCTAAAAATAGTGTTCGAAACTGATTGAAACTGATAGCCATTATGGATGCACCATTTGACAGTTTCAGTTATATAAATCATTACAATCCAGTTCTTCTTGCCCGTTAATCTCAGTATACATTATGTAGGAAAAGAAGAGAATTTTTTTTATTTAACTAAGTTTCACAACACTTTTGTGTAGTCTTTACCAGTTATTTGTATCTTTTTTGTTCTACATTATTTTATCATACAAAATTTAACTGACTTGTTGATATTACTGGTCTCTTAAAAAATATATAGGACTGTACAAGTTTACGATTTTGTGTGAATTCAGACTAATTCACAATTGGCCATACAATTTGAATGAGTTTAAGTTAATAAAAATAAATTAGACGAGTAGGGTATCAATAATATTCCTATTTTGTTTCAATCCATTGTTTCTTTCAGTGATTTTCAATACCATTATGGCTGAAATTATATTTCCCTCCATGAGATTGCCATATTTTATCACAGAGATGCCAGAAACGTTCAGAATCCAATAACTTTGACTATGACAATATCCCGGAGACCAAAATAGATAGGCCCGAGTTGTTCTTTGTAGCTGCCCCTAAATAGAGTGCGTAATAGGAAGGGGAGGCCCGGAGGGCGACCCTCTCCCCGCGCATGCGCGCGCTATACCTCACTAATATCGGTTTTGTTACAATGCTTTTTGTTTTTCAATGTTAATATACATAATATTAAAAGCAGTTATAGATTATTTGACTAACAACTATGTTCTTAATTTTCTTTTTTAAATAAAACATATTCCAAATAGTATCTTTACTATAGAATTTAAGAATAACGAAGTCCTTACTTACGTACTTATTTTCCGTTACCGTCCGATTTTCTGTAAAAATATTCAAAACTTCGAGGGGAAATAGACTCATAATATAACGTACCTTTTTTGTCTATTGCCGCTTCACATTTTAATATACCTATTTTATATAACAATACCTGTTATTTAATATTATTTCCTATCTACTAACATTACAATACCTACCAAATATTATAAAAGCGATAACTAAAAGACAACAAAATTTTCATTTTCAGTAAACCATGAAACCATCATAACCGTAATGAATTTCTAATGTCCTGCCAAGCAGGACGCGGCAACAAATTGGTACAGAGCTAAAACGTGGCCGTTCACAGAGGGTGTGGGTGTCCCAGCCCGGCAGATGTGCGCCGCACGTGGCGGGACTGGCGAGCGGGTGCTGCTTACAATGGAACGCGCGCTGCGATCCAACATGGCGGACACATGGGGAACGTTCCCGCTCTTTTCGGTCTGTTCAATTCGATCATTGTTCAAAGAGTTGCATACGTATATATATGTATTTATGTTCTGTAAATATGACGGAGAGTTAAGTGCATAATTTAAATTTATTTTCATAAAAACTTAATTCATTACATAAAGAAACATTATAAAACAATATCAGGACTTAATGTGTAATCTATGCTCGTATTCACATATAAAGACACTTATCCAATCATCCAACATATGTATTCTTATACGTCGCAACAGGATACGATGTATAAAAATTCAACATGATGGTGTTGCTGGAAATACCACAGAGTAAAGCATAATGAACGACAGTAGCTGTTTTCCTTGTAAAGACTCCGTAGATATTGGTATAAGATACCAGATTTTTCGATGTTTAAATAATATTTGAAATCTTTAAGTAATAGCAGTTTATTTATACTATATATAAACATAACACAGATAGATGACGGGATTGTTTCAATAACGGACTCCAATTACAATTTAAACAATTAAATCTAGACACACGAAATACATTGAAATTCCAATATTCGAATTATAAAAATTGACCAAGTCTTTGAAAATTGCAAAGAAGACAGTATAAAGACCGGTAATTTTTGTCACACTCGTATTTGAGTAAAATGAAGATTTTCTCATCAATATTATACGATTTTTTTAGCAGCTAGCTCTGTCTTTAAGGTATAATAAGTATTAGGCAATTTTTTAACTATTGAACTTTATAAAGATAGTACTTAATTAAATTAAAAGAAATCGTATCTAATACTTAACTTTGATAAAATTGTATTCGATAATATTTAAGTATTGGTACATAAATTATTTAAAAGAAAATCAAATATTTACGTTCTCTCAGCTGCGGGAACGGTCCTGAAAGGAACTACCTCGTAGTCGTGCCAACCCCACATAATTGATGTACTGGGTTCATTTCTCGATTAGGTCTGTTTAAGAAAGAATCTTCCCTAAACTACCTTGGAGCTTAGTATGTTATTTTGGAATGCTTTAAACGTTTGGTTATTCTGTTTCAGCTTTTTTAATGTAGTTCTCATCATTTTTGCCACTTTCATTAAAAAGCACGCAATGATACTTTTTGATGTATACATATAATCACATGTTTATAATACTAATACATAACAAAATTATTATTACATATTATAATAATTAAATCGTGCTCTACAACTTGTAAATTGAATATAAAAAAAATAAGACAATTACTATCAACATATGGAAATCATATTGTATATAATGTATTGTACATAATATTGTAATATAATGAATATTACAATAACTAATTTGGCTATAATATATATAAAAAAAAAAATAGGTCAAGATTATTTTTAAACGTAAATTGTAAATGAAATTTAAGTAGAATTTAAATGTACACACCTACTTACCTTAAGTTGCTGTATTGACTTTACGTCCCATTGCCCCAGGCATGCATAATTAAATAATTAAAAAAATGCTATTGTAGTCTATTTCTGGCTATATATACCTAATTGATGCATGAAATATTTATGTTATTTTTAACTGCTATTTTAAATTTGTGTCATCGTATGTGCACACTGTATCTAAATTGTAAAAGGAAACACATTTTAGTAAACTGACCATACATACTGGCTTTGTACGATACAATTACTATAGGGACTACTATTGTAAAAATAAATATAACTTACAACTTTAAATATCTACATATATTGATTATAAAATCATTATAATTATAATGAGATTATAAAAGATTATAAAATTAAGTATTTTTTAATTTGTCAATTACAATTAATAATCAAATCTTTATTTGTTGAATAATATAATTTTGATAAAAGTGGTTTTAAATATTGCCACATTGAATTCTCTGCAGGGAATATAATGTCTACATTACCCCTCAGCTGCTCCATGTAGTAAGCGTATTCGACCTGATTTGACTCTACAACCTGATAAACTTAAATTAATATAAATTAACTTATATTTATATGGTGGTCATGCACTTTTTTGGCATGTGTATTTATTTTTAGGTTAAATCCAGTCCAGGTAAAACTTTACTTTTTCTACTTTTATTTCAATTCGTAAACATAATTTAAAACTAGTTTTTGCAACAAATTCTTATAAATATTGAAAATGTTACAAAATTTCACTACCTGTATCTAAATCGTGCACTACGTATCGTAGGTACATTTCTTGTAGACTGGTATAAAAAAATTTAGAATATTCTTTTAATATAATAAAGGAATATTTTCTACAACATATTTATCGTATTATTGGCTATTTATTTTATACTAGTGGGTGTTACCCGAGATTCTGTATTTTTTTTTATATAAAATATAGTCTATGTCCATCTTGCCATTGTAATCCGTTCTACCGCTATTAAAATCTGTTCAGCCAATGTAAACAGACTTATGATTAATTTCATTAAAATCTGTTCTATGGATTAGTTGTGAAAGATAACAATCAAACAGACACACTTTCGCTTGATTTAAGTGTATACAAGTATCAAATCTGTCTTTATCCCAAAATAAAAAATAATTACTAATATTCTACTACGTCCTGCATATTATCTATAAATACCGACCATTTATATATAATTATAACATATTTGTCTGTATTAATCAACAGTATATTCCCAACTAATTATTTGTAAACATTTAGGCTTTTCCCTTTCAGTCATAATTATAAATTTAATATAGCGCTATATTAAAATAACTTTGTATTCAATTAAAACTATTACGTACATCATAGTGATTATTATATATATTTATTATGTGTCTATTTATTTGTAATATGCTCGGTTGAAATACAACAAATAAACACAAATAAATAATATTATGATTTCATACTCAAGTATTGTATAGATTTTTTTTATAAAGAGAAATAATAAAAACTGTCTAAAGAAATATACTATATAAACTATATGTATTTATTGTAATCATACAGTACCAATTTTTGATAATGTTTTTTGATAAAGTAACATTGGTGTCACAAGGTGTAGGAGAGGTCCTTAATTTCGGGACGTTAGATTTCAAATATTGAAAATTCTGATATATTTAACTAGTAATTCACAACATTTGAACGTAATGCTTAAAAAAATGCAATTGATCTACTGGTGGTTTGCAAAATATGTGACGTTATACTAGGGAGGGGAGAGTCACACAAAGGTGACCAGCTGTGACAAAGGAGTGAGAGAAGTGAGGGGTGAAAAATCATGAAATTCCTGAGATGTAATTTGCGGATGTTCCCAAAAAGATTTCATAATGGCAGTAATACCTCTCTTTACGAAAAAAATATTTAGGATCATCAACAATTGTTACTATCATACAATTAATTTAATTACATGTAATGGGTTATGGTTTAATTGTACAATCGTTTATAGGCGAACACGGCATGCAAAATAATATACAAAAGTTATATAAAAAAATCTTAATTTAACTGTTTCTTTTATATTATGAATTATGCTTATTATCTATTACTTATACTATATACTTATAATATATATATATTACTATTCCAATGGAGCTATTATGCATATATTATATGATATGCACGGATTGCGTCGAAGTGGATGTCTACGATTTCACTATATTCGTTCAACAATTTATATATAGTTTATATAGAAAAGGATTGCAGAATGCTAATATTTTTGAAGCTATGCACATAAAAATAATAAAAATTAAAAAAAAATTACACATTATATCATGTATTTGACGCACACACGTATATCTCTCTCCTTTGTTTATTGTTAAAGTCTGTGGTCGAATTAAGAAAAGATTAATATTGTTTATCTTTAATATTATTTGTCTATAGTCTTACTGAATATCAAACATAACCATAATTTATATTAGTTATAGTCGAATTTCGAACAATGGGCGACCACTAGTAGATATGCTTCACAGTACTAACATAGGTAGTATCTTCGTAATCATGACAATGAAATACTTCTAATCCAGATATCACGTATATAATAATAATAATACGTGATGAAAAAATATTGTATAAATTTCTTGTCATTTTTTTTTAACTATTCTTATCCTGTTCCTGTGAACTTCAATCACAAGAAAATGTCTTTAAAAATTCAGATAAAATTTTAAAAGTTCTGTTCTTTAAATAAATCAAATATTTATTTATTCTGACAAAAATATATCAATACAATAAAACAGTCGATTGACATTACTACAATATGAAGAGACTACTTATATTTAATGGATGAGAGTATTTTTTATTAAGGTGTTTGTGCTAATGACTAACGACTTGGTACTAAATAGACCTGTAGCACTGCGAACTGCATAGATCGATTGATCTTTTTTAGATTTCGCTGCCTAAGCTCATCAGCGATAGGAATTGAGGGATATTCTTAAGAGCGATAGTTTTTATCGTCTCAGTATAGAAATTATAAGTGAGTATATAAACTGTGCTAACAAGGGAACCAAGGGGTTGCTCTTTTTTATCTTTCTGTATCAAAATAATTAAACTAGTTTTATTATGTAATTGCAATAGTAAAAAAGATGGTAAGTGGTAACCGTCGCCTATATGACAGAAATACCAACATCTCGTTATCATGTGAAATCAGTGATGTCAGTCATTAGTTTCCATTCCACAGGACTAAGATGTCATGCTCTTTTATCCTATAATTTGACTAGTACCTAACCTAATCTCACCCTACAACCGAAACAATGCTTACAAAGTAAGCTGCTAGCCGACTTATATAGGTAAGAATGAAGTACCCATGTAAACGTTGTTTTATAGTCTATATTTCATCTATCTATATTCCATTTCTATTCTTAGATATCAATTTATTTTTTATAATCAATCCAAAAATATTGTTAACAAGTTTTTCATATTCGCGACATCATTTGTGTTTTTAGTATATTTATATATATAACTCTACTTTTACATATTCAAGAATTATATTATATTTTGTAAATGCATCGATGTATCGATGTTGTCTGTCCGAATAATTAAATTCACAAACTAGAATTTGGACACTGACTTTCACCTACAGACACACGCAAGTAACTACTCATAACAACACAGTGTCGTAAGCTATATTTTTGAGGTTCCGTAGTCAAATGACTGAAGGAATCCTTAAAAATTACGTCTATACATTAAAGAAATAGTGACTACTAAAATATCTGTACTTACGAGGACGATATATAAGAAATACTATTAATGGGGGAGTATAGCTACGTAATAGAACCCTAAACAATGTTTGTTTGTTTCAATTTTTGTCGGTTTGTGTTGTGTTTGAGCGCATTATTCTCAGAAACTGCTTAACCGATTTTAGCGTGGATTGTATTTTTGTATTGATAAGGTTCTCTAAAAATGTAATGTGTATTTTATACAAATCGGATAAATATATAAAAGTTAATGTTCAACTAGTATATATTCATTTTTACAAAGTGAATCAGTAGCATTTAATTATAGAAAAGTTTGTATCAATGATATATTTAATACATAGTACATTAAACAAACTGTATCAACACCCATAGCCTAAGTCGTATTTAGAATTAGAATTAAAGTAATGTTTGTTTACAAATAAAAAAATATACGGGTACGAAGTCACAGGTACAGTCAGTTTTTACATTTAGCTGTAATTATAATAACTACCTTTAACCGTTATGGGATATAATATAAGGTGAAACTATGGTATATAATAGTGTCCTTTTGATTTTGTCAATTAAATTTGTATATTTCATATTCTGTGCCTCATTTAATTTTAAGTATTGTAATATAAGAAGCAAAAGTACATATGTCTGTTTAATAAAGTCAAAAGATACATAACCCATTTTAAATGCAAATATTTCATCATAAAGTTACAACATCAGCGTTCAATAATATCGTCTCTATTTATTTAAAAAAATACAGATACGCCGCCAAATATCCGTATTCCAGCCGAGCAAAACTTATGCATTTTGTATATTTTATTTAACTACTCTTTATATGGTCTCACAAAAGTAGTGCTCAATAATTTTGATCATTGATTTATTGAATCAGTGATTTCCATTAATATTGATAGAAATAAATATTTCGTGGATAATATTATTATAATAATCAAGAAGTAAGTACAATTTATTCTTCAATGAACAATGCGCTCATAAGGAACAGTACTAATTTTAAATTTGAATTTTATTTTTTATTTTCAACAATGCAATGTGACTAATAAATATAAATAGCAGTACGTAATTTTTATTTCTCATCCTTTATTAATATATAAGTATAATTACTTATAGTTAAATATCATCATTATTATATTTTACTACAGCAATACCATGCAGAGTTTTTAGTCATCGAAAAACCACTTTACGTAAAGTATATTTCCAACTCAAAAACAACCAAACAATCCGCTATGTCCGCAATCCTCGCAACATATTCCATTAGCTGTTTCTTTTGCATAAGTTGCTACAAAAGCATAAACTATTTCTACTAATGCAAAGTAGGTAGTCATTCGACATTTGCCTATACCGATTCAGTTAGTTGTCGGACCACGGCCGCTCGTCATTACGCCGATGGTCAACCGGTTTGTGATCACATCAGAAAAACAGCTACCTCTCTACCAAGGCACTCCGTACGAGTTGGCCGTTTCGTTCAGTATGTACGATTAATATTGAAATAAGAATGCAGATTGTTACCATTGAGCACAGTGGTACAAGTCGCCCGATATGCGAGACGTGGACTAGTGGTGAATGCCACAAATTCGGTGTCAAAATTTTTATATAACGCTGCGAATTTTATACTGTATAAGTGCACTAAGTTTGAGTATAAAAAATTGTCATAACATTACATGACAGCAATGTTTTGATGCACTTATTATCTTGACATTGAAATTAGACGTAATATAAAAATAATTAATTTAAAACGTTACTTATCGTCCCTATTTCACAGTTCACCTACAGTCTATATCACACACCTAAACACTATATAACACTATATAGTGTTTAGGTACTATCAGTGTATACAAAATCATCGTAATTTTATTAAATTATTATTAGTTTAAACCTAGTTAGGTTGCTTAAACCTAAACCACTGTAAAAAAATACTTCCAATGGATATAAAATAACTTAACTGAAATGTAATTCCAGTTTAACTATTTGAACCAAAATCCACCCAATTCACATTATTTTTAATAAAGTCCAGTGTAATTTTACAAATCCAACAAAGTCTTGAAATAGTGTCTCTATATATATATAGATATTTTACACATTCGATTTTTATTAATTTTATGCAGAGTTAACTTATAAACCATCTATCATACTCTATAACATACAACATGTATGGGTTGATTCCTAGCAATGAGTCATGGCAGATCGACATCCAAGCCCTTTTGCCTATAAACCGACAATTCTTTGTAAATTCGGCATGACTAACTGTACAACTAACATTGACTTCATCCTCATCTCGTGGAAGATGAATGATGACCAACTAGCCTAAACGCAGAAGAAAACAATATTCCATCCATCCTATTAACATTCTTTGACAGCTTTGATGGTCTAGCTGTTCAGCACACCGCTTTACTTTCGATAGTCGCGGGTTCGATTCCTCCCATGTTACAAGCATTTGTAATCATGGGTAAGATTGTTTGTACCGGTCTGGATATCTTCTATGTATATTATATATGTATTTATTTTAAAAAAAGTATTTATGTATTTATATCAGTTATTCAGTACATAAGCTGTGCTTAGCTTGGGACTGATGGCATAGATGGCACTGTGTGAATTTTCTAGGGATATGTTATATTGTTATGATTATTATTATAAACGTACAAGTTTCTGAGGACTAAAACTGTTTTAAGTCGGGACTACTTAAATAATATTATCATTATGAATCCATACAAATATTATAAATGCGAAAGTGTGTCTGTCTGTTACTTTGTCACGACTTAACAGCTAAACGAATCTTCACGAAATTTGATGCAAATATAAATCAGAAAGTAGTTTATATATAATTTAAATATTTTGGGAGGGTGGATGTTCGATACTCTTGCATTCAAAACCTGCTGGACGGATCTAATGAAGTTTGGTACACAGATAGTTAACATCCTAGATTAACACATACCATCCTTTTTGACCGAAATCACACGGGAAACGCAGTGGGATACCTACGAGTACTCATAAACAATACCATTAATATCCTACAGTGTATAACGGCTCTCCTCACCAAAGGATATTAACCCAGTATTGAAACATTTAGTTATTGGCGTTTTATTTCATTATTAGTGATGAGGATGAAATACTATTTTTTTATTTATTTGTTATCAATACAATACAATGCTACGTATAATTCTTAGAAAATATGAAACCCTGCTCCCTAACTACAAAAATCCCTGTACTTTAGCATAAGCACACACAAGAATGACACATGATTTTTTTTACACTGTAACTACATGTATATGTCTATGTGGTTACTCCATATTCTGACATATAAACAATAAAAATATAGTTTCAATCCTCACTTTAGTACAATTACGAATCCGATACACATGTTCTAGGAGCGCCATCTAGTCCCAAACTGTACTTTGCATTCTCTGTCACCAAACCAACATAACATGCCTTCATAATGGTGTTTGTTTGGTGACCAACACAACAACAAGCAAATACCATTATGAAGGCTTAAAAATTGTTAAAGATGTAAAGTTAAAATATAAAATGTATTAGAATCATAAATATTTAATCCATAACAAAATTGCAGCAATGATATGTGTGTATATGTGTGATACATTTGTTGAAGTGTAAAGTAGGTTTCCACTTTTCAGAAACCATTTAATATATTATACAGTTTATTTACAGAAAAAGTATACTTTGAACCCTTTTTACCTCCTTTTTACAAGGACACCCCTTCTGTGAGAACTCGTCTGCCAAAATCAGGTTAAAAGAGTAACTTCAATTGTATTTAATTACAGTCTTCATTGCTAGCGATGTACTGTGTTAAATCGACCGCCACGCGGTCTCTAGAAAACATCGTAGTATTTTCTGGTGAATTCTAAACGATGGGCTAACTGAGATGACCTAATGCTCATTGGATCATCCTCAACTATCAATATTTTAGTAATATTTCAGTGAACGAATTGATGATATATCATCCTCTACTAGTATTTTGGCAGTATACCGTTAGCGCAGGCGGGTGCACTAAAACTGTACCAAACGCATAAGAAACCAATTCACACAAAGTATGGCGCTAGTATCACGGTCACCATATTGGATTCAAGAAAAGTTCGGCAGAGTGTAAACAAGTTGAGAGCTACCTTTCCTAAGATGATTAAAACCTAAATAAATGAATAAATACCTATAATGTATTTCGGGTAGTTATATTCTTGATTTATTAAGTAAATTTATTTTATACTAGCTGTTACCGCGACTGCGTCTGTGTGGCATTGCCAAGTGGTACTCCTTATTACATCAGCGACCTGTCAAAAAAAGTCTCAAAATCGGTCCAACCATTTCAGAGATTATCCGGAACAAACAGACAGACAGACAGACAGACAAAAATTGTATAAATATTATTTTGGTACACGTACCGTATTTATATTCATATACATGTATTATAGTAAAAAACGGTTTTTCAATATCAATATTACAAACAGATACTCCAATTTTATTTATATGTATAGATTATTGGCATCTCTTTTTATAGAAATATAGCGCAATTGAGTTAACAAATGAATATAATAAAAGTCCGTTCCGCTAATTGATTATAGAATAAGCTGCATTATTATTTTTTACATTTATTTGTTTATAAATGCCATAATCCTACTCGAATTATAAATGTGCAAGATATATGAATTGAATGGTCTGAGTTCTGAATGAATCAGTTGTACAGTTACATGCAAGTATATTATAGGATACCTTTATGCAAGTTCACACAATGTCATGGAATACAGTTGTTTGTATGTTGGACTGTTTTCCACTTTCAGCCTCTCGTTTGGGCCGTTGTGTGTGAATACAGTTCTTTATTTAATATTCTAAATGTTTATAAAAACTGACATAATATGTCTGACATGATATACCTATGTTATTTTCCTATGTGATTTTATTGCAACAGATTTTTTACGCACTGCATTTTTCAACGAGTATTCCAAATTATACATATTTTAGTTGACTCACAATTTTTTTTTATTATTATACCACGCTAATCCTTAAACGCGGAAAGTTAAGTTCTAAAACTGCTCTTAGCGTAACTTGATTAATGATATGTTTATCAGATGTCTTTTTTGTTATTGGCATAATCCAAATTTTTTGCACACTGCATATTTGCCAAAATAATATAAATAAGAAATATTGAAAATACAGAATACTCATACTAAAAAAATAGACAATACTATCGTGCTATGAGGTCTCACCCGCTAATGTGGCCATCTCCCTATCCTTAGCTTATTCGAGCCCTCGTCTGAGCTCGCCCGAGCTTATTTCTCGCTTAGTGTTAATTTTAACTTTTATCTATGTGCTTGGCTCCCAAGGATTGTAGAGTTATGTTTAATACACTAAAATATTGCTCAATAATTTGCTTATCAAAAGCATAAAGGTTTTTTTTTCAAATCCGGCTAGTTCCAAAGGTGTTAGAAACATTGATAAATGTGCGCTACGATCGGTTTTAAGACTCGTCTTCCTTTAAACTTTAGTTTTATGAATTAGTACAAATCGAGATATAAATAAATGCAGGCATTATTTGAATAAAGTAGGCGAATGTATAGTTATATATCGTTGTAGATATGCTTGCCGAGCTCAAATACTTGTCTATTTTTACCAGTGGGCATCCATTCTGGAAGTCAACGAACCATCTTCCCGTTTCTCTCCTTCTGTCTCCAGAAGAATTTACTGTTGTTCTCGATGTTTTTTGGTTAATTTTATATGCAATAGAACTGTAAGAGCACCATGATTTTAAATTAATAATTAGTAAAATTAGAATTAAATTCATAAATCACAATTTTTATTAATTAATTCAGAATAAACGCTATTCCTTGAATCCAATACTTTTACCACAAACAAAAAAGCATAGGAAAACTACAACATTAGACATTTTCATAGCAGTAAGACCACTTGTAAATTAATTTTAATAACTCTTCTACATCTGAAAATCGGCGACAATTAGGTTCATTTTCAAATGAGTCGATATTATGTTTCACTGGTGTATTTTACACATATATATTTTCTCTTCTAGTATTATAAGAACCGCGGTGGTATTAATATTTTGTTTAAAATAGAAGAAAAATATTTTGTTGCAAGTTGCATATTCTATACTTTACTAATACGTAAGCATATTAGTTTCAGGAACCGATTTTTTTTTATAATTTATAAAATATTTCATTTAAAATTACATTACATATATTATATCTACATAATATTATGTCTAATGTAATTTTAAATGCACAAAGAAATAATTTGAATACGTTTTTTATTATATTTCTCGTTTTAATTATATTTTTAAGTGTACATTGCATGCATTGTTATACGACTTATATTTTAAGCTTTGTATATATACCTAATTTGTTTTATTTTACTCTAGCTCTACATATATAGCTATACTAGCTAGCTAGCTAGATTTTTTAATTTATCCTATATTTCTAAAACAATAAATAAATATTACAGTACGAAAATCAAAATAACCTAATAATCCTTTACATAATATTTAAAATAGTCCATATACGCAGTTGTCCCAATTATTTCAGTGGAACACAACTATTGCAATATATTATTCACGATGAATGCAAAACAGAATACTAACAATGAGCAACTTAAGATATTTACTGAGTTATAATAGGTATAGGTAGTACTACAACAGCTAGATGAGTACAGAGGGTGTGCAAGGGCGCTAGGGCGCCAGAGGGCGCAGGGGTCGCTTGCCGAGGGCGCCAGGGCGTTAGCCAAGGGTATAGGGACAACGCATCGGCTCCTAAGCCGTTAACAGGGACTGCATTCAATTGATACAACTTACCTATTACACATGCCTACCTATTTTAAACTTATTAATGTACTGTAACAGTTCTAGAATAAATTGTTTCGAAGAAATATTTATTTGTATCGATGAAAAATGATTCCTTCCTTTCATGAATAAGAAGAAAAGAATTCTAAATATTGTATCTATGTTAAGTACTCGTAGTTTGACCATTTATGTAAAGATCGTGACAATATTCATATCTGGGTGAAGAGCAAATCCACAATATTAAAAAATAATTATATATAGATTTATACTACAGTGTTTTATTACTCTTTATTAATTTAATGAATATATATCGTAGAGACGCTGAAATATTTCAGTTCTGTATTTTGATAAAATTCTGGAACCTGCTTATAAAGAATAGGTATAAAATATAAATCTATTTTTAATCAAGGAATCAAAATATTTTTTAGACAATCCTTTATACTTTCCACCAATATTCAAAACATAATTCTGTGGTATTATTAATACACGAATACTGAATTAATAAAAATATTTTTGTTACATTTAATAAATAATATCCTCGTATTCATATTTTTTTATCACGATTTGTAGTCTCTTTTTAGTACAAAATGTACTCGAAATATTATGTTTTTCCATTCTATATCTATATATCCAAATAATGGGATAAAAATGAGGCAATGATGAATAAACTATATGTTTGTTACATATTTGAATAAAAATTTGGTAGCCCTACAGCTAACTAAACTACTGAATGCTGAATTAATTTGTTTCAAATTTGCCATCCAGATAGCCTGAAGCCCAAGCATCCGAGCTGGCTCAATACACAGTACACAGGTATGTAACATCATTGACAATTTCAGTTTACAATGTCGTGACATTTAGTCGATTGCCTATCATTGCAAACTAGCATACATTATAAATGCGTAAATGTGTCTGTTTGTTTGTTAACTGTTTACGATTAAACGGCTGTACTGGTCTTAAATAAAATTGTAATGCAGATTGTATTATCAGGATGAAAATATGCTATATTTTATCTGACAAAATAATCTGTAAGGGGGTGTAATACGGGATGAAGTTTATCCAGACGAAGTCACCGGTAACAGTTAGTATTATAAATGAGAGAATATGTCTGTTTATTAATTTTTCATGACTAAACAGCTGAACGGAATGACTGAATCTTAATGAAAATTTGTGTGTAGATACTTTATAAAACAGAGATTGCTATTGATTACACATGGACATAGTTTTTTTTTCAAATAGCAACGAAACTGCTCTTCCAGAGGCAGCCGGTATTGAATACTTTGTATTATTGCATACTTTCTATAACTAAAGATTATGGTTCATTAAAAAATGTATTCCTGTCTTAGTGAATAGAAATATATAAGGTTTTTGGTATATTTGGGTTTTCTTATTAGCTGCTTATAGAGTGGTGCCCCGTTTAATGGACGCTGGCGAATTACCAGGGGAGGATGAAAAATGAAGTTAGATCAGTTTGTGATGACATCGCTAGGAATTTTTCAAAAATGTTTTCCAGAGGAAAACATGGCATGGCGCTCGACTTGATAAACCCCATTGCTATTAATGCACAAATTCCCTTCGTTAACAATTATTTCCCAGTTGTATTCCTTATATTTCACATTTTTAAATTAAAATTTACTGTTTAGTACCCGTATCACTAGCAATATAGTCTAATTAACTTTGTTAAGGTGCCCATGGTCTAAATGGTGCATAATTCCGGATGAGATTGCTATGGTATGGCTAATTCACTTATCTTCACAATCATCCTGATCTTCATCATTTTCCACCGTTGAACGGTCAATGTGTACCATTAGTGCAGGTAGGACTTTCTTTCCATATCAATTATATATGAAAATACAAACATGGTTGAAATTATCTTCCCTTCTAACAACGCTATGAAAAAAAAATCTATGTCCTATACTATGCCTATATTGCCCTATACATAGATTTTTTTAATTTAAGACAGTGTTAATGTACCCAGTCTTGTGCTGACGATATATAAATATACTGGTGGATGTGGTGGTGTGTGTGATGATGGAATAAATATGAAGTCAGGTCAGTTAGCGAATTTACTAGAAACTAACAACAATTGTTTCTAGAAGGGACCGCGTGAAGGTCGATCTGACCATCCATTATTAATAGTCCCTGGCAATAGTAATTTTTGTATGCGTTACCAAAATTAAATTTCCTGTTTTAAATGTCATTAATTTATTTATCCAAAAGATAAAAATAAATAGTAAAAAAATATATTTCGGTGTTTGAGAACATTATTATATTAAATAATTTAAATAGTACTATGAAATTTCTTTGTTACTGTGATATATATTATAACTAAACACTTTTTTCCTGTAGCAGGGACTTTAAACACTTCGGTAGCATCTTATAAAAAAAGTCCTTATACTACAGTTTAGATTTAGAAAAGTTGTTATACCTATGTTATGTAGAGACATTATTGCCTTACACATAATTTG
This sequence comes from Achroia grisella, assembly GCF_030625045.1. Lineage (NCBI taxonomy): Eukaryota > Metazoa > Arthropoda > Insecta > Lepidoptera > Pyralidae > Achroia > Achroia grisella. Next base: position 1,590,269 of record NW_026712925.1, read on the forward strand.
CCTAGATTAGCGAGTATGTGATTTTTTTCGTAATAAAATTCATGAGGTAAGCCATTGAGAACATACCAGAGTTAGGTACAAACATGTTTACTCAACTCGATTCGAGACGGAGACGCGGAGACTCGCTGCGCCACGGACTAAGAATATTTTCCAATGTCAAGTTGGGACAAAATATTTCTTTATCTTCATTCGCAATGTTTATTTTCTTATAGGCATTAATACGGAAATAGAATTATAATTATAAGATGTTAAAGAAACTGAAAAAAAGAAGATTACAAAATTAAAAATTCGTATCAAAACAACATTCAGTTACTTATAATATATTAATAAAATTAAATATTACTCAAAATAAAGGTCAAATACATTACAATTATTATAAACTTAACAGGTAACAGTTGTCAAAAAAGAACAATTTTCCAATCTAATTTGTATGAAATGGAATTTTCCTCATTGTCGTTATACAGTTTTGATAATTCGTTTTACCAAGCGACAGTATCAAACTCTGCTGCGCGATAGAGACAAACTTCCATACAGCTCTGTCCCACTTAGTATGAGAACTGCTGGACTTGCAGAGACAACGGCGAGCGGCAAGAATGGCGCAACGAACAGCCAACCATACCTAAGGACCACCACACACGTTTAAATTGTTTGAAATCAAACACAAATATTACGATTTGTGTGAAGTGTGTGTGAGGAAAGTGGTGGTCATCGGTTTTTCAATAATTATAGAAAGTGTAGACTAGTTTTGCTCAAATTTTGAAAAACACATCACACACAGTCTATCTTCATCGATAACACAGAGCAAGTATTCATAATGAATTAAATATAGGTATATGTAAACACCTTTTTTGGTCGATGTTAAAACTTATAATATCGATATTAAAACATAACAAAATCCGTTATTTGTTTAATATATATAAACAGACAAACACACATAGCTATTTTATTTTATACCATTTAGAAATATCTTTATTCTCAAAAAAATGCGTGGATCCAAGAATTAGTGAAGAAAATTAGTAACATAAAAGTATATTTTAATTTTTTAGAAAAGTCGACCCTCATCTAAAGGACTTGGCTGTAAACCCTATAATTGCATGGATTCAGATTTGGCCAAGTTACCGACTAATATACAATACAATACACTACTTACCAAGTACACCGCAATATGATATAAACTAATCATATTTTTGGAGTGGTTTAAAAAATATATTAATGATTTAAGATATAAAAGCACATTGCTCCGTTTAAGCAAACTTAGAGTCAAAATAAAATGCACGTAACATAATGCTTGATGCAAGCCATTTGACCGTTTGCGGGGCCCATAACGAGTTACATAAAAATACAAGTCTGCAGCGGACCACGACATCGAGTACCGGTTACTCCATACCACAGCACGGGCCTCACTCCACTCGCATGTTCACACAGTTTATTTACAATATTATGCGTAAACAATTGTAATGTATTGTTATCAATAAATTTTCAGAACATTTAAAACATTAATGAAATTAACAAAAAAATTACCTTATCACAATTAACAGCTGTGAGCCTACACAGTTCGTCTGCAGTACTATTGACTACCCTAGTCAGATATACTGCTAACTGTTGATAACATTTGAGGTGCCACATTTCGATCTGTATATTTGAATTCAACCTGTCAGAAAGCGAGCCTACCACCGTGTTTCGAATTAAACACGTTCTGAAAACTGCCTGCCCATCAAAGATATCTATAAAAGAAAAACTATTATTGGAGGCGTTAAAAGAACCGAAAGCAATGATTGTTAGAACATTTGTCTGTTTATCTTTGCTAATTTCAAAAACGCCTGATACGATTCCTTTGCGACTTTTACTAATATATTGGGGTTAGTTTTGCTTAAAAAGTAATATTTGTTTTATTTCATTGTTCAATATTTATACAAACCTAGAAAAGGATTTATTACCATACCAACATCGTAGGTCGGGGGATTATTAGTAATGAGAATTAGTGGCCCAAATGTAGATGACTGTTAACCTCCACGCGGTCCTCCTGGTGACCATTTGAAATAATGATGGTAGCATCATCCAATAGTGCCTAGCTTGCGTATACCTTTATCATAGACGTGTACACTATTTCCTTGAAACCTACGAATAATTAATGTATAGATATAGGGCTCAATGTGTTCTACGTAATGCTACGCTGCATCAATAACCCAACCTACTCATGCAGACGGATTAGTTATTTTTTGTTCTTATCTCTTATAGATTGGTTACTTTATGTAACTTGCAAGATTTCTAATTCATAAAATTCCCTAGTTAGGTTTAGAAAAAATGAATCTATAAATCATAGATAGATTCAGAATTGACGGATTTGCACAGTGACGACACCACGATGTCGGATAAAATTAATGTCAGTTAGTTAAAAATGTATTTTACAAATTTTACAGAAATAGACTTTGTAAAAAAATCATTTGCGTGGGTATCTTAGTTTCGCCTATTTCAGACACTAAGAGGGTTTTTTTAATTCTTTTAAATATTGAGGGATTGTTCCGGAGAATATCACCACTCCCATCGGTGCGACAATACACATATAATATCTAAATTATGGTATATTTCTTTCTTCTATGCTAACTTTGACTATATTAATTGAAAGCTTTGAAAGTAGTATTTTGGTTGAAAGGTGAATAAGGTGTGTTAATCAGTGAAATTACAAGGCATTGACATCTAGTCCTTCGGAATAACACATGAGTTGTATCACGAACGTGATAGGAAAACAATATCCGTAGTGGTATTTGTGTAGTTATGTTAGCGAAAAAGGCCCTCAGATACTTGCCACTGCAATTTCATAAAAATAAAACAATATCCTCTATGAAGTCCTCTTCTATAAAATCCCAGAAAAAAAACCCTCTTCTATAAATGTCTCACTTAATAAAAATGTAACAGAAACAAACAGCCACTCAGTCAAAATTTCACAACAAAACAAAACACTGTAATACACCGTTCAGTTACTTATCCGTTGCAATACCCTAGAGAATGACAACTCTGCCTTCGACTGTAGACGAACAAAAGTTTAGCTAATAAAAGTTTGTTGCATAAGCCTAAAGTAACAAATTCACCCTCACTCACTAAACTCACATTAATATCGAATATTCTTAATTTGGGGATTAATTGATATTCGGAATAAATAATACATTATGGTTCAAGTTTGTGAAGCTTTGATTTATTATGTATCTAATTGACTATAAAAAAACTTTAAAACTCTTTTTAGAAATAATATCCGCCTGTGTATTTAGAATATAGTTAACGTTTGTAACGCAGTTGCCAGCGTCTTTAATATTAACGATAAAATAAAATTGACACTTTGAGCTTTTGAATGAACCATTTGATAATTGCAGACATATAACAGTAGGGGGAAGGGGATGGTCAGTAATGTGGATTAAAAATCACATTACTAGCAACGTACCATGTTGACCTCCACGCGGTATATATATATATATACATATATAAGGCGGTATATGTTACTGATATAAAATTAAAGATATATAGGTATTATGATATACTGGAGTGTATCAGTGTTATATAGTCAAGTCCCAGAAGCGATCGAATGAATCATTATATTCACATTAACCCCTCTACATTATGAAGAGGAGGGACGTAGGTATAATGTAGACTTTTGTTAATTCTATAATATACTTAAACTGACTGATCAACATACAATAAAAACAAATAGAATGGAAAAACATGATAAAAATGATAATTAAGTGAAGTACTAATTAGTTAAGTATGCATTGCAATAGATTTCGAAAAATTCCAGCAGAAGACCGGGACTGTTTTACCAATAAATCATTGAAAGTAATATTATAAAAAACCGATCAGTCGTTACAAAATTACGGAAATTAACTTCATTTATTGTAAAATAATCATCAAGCACTAATAAATATTTATTGTAAAATTGTGGAAAGCACCCATTTCATAACAAATATAAATACAGTTGAATTAAAAACCTCCTGTTAATTTATAAGTATGAGTACATTGCATAAAATCCAACGATTTACAGTTTTAAAGCAGCGTCATGAGAAAAATATGGAAACGTTCCACAGACTCTATATTTTATTCATTAAATAAATAAAATGTATTATAGTAACATTTTAAAATCTACAAATATGAGCATTTATATTTTAAGCGTAATATTGGATCTGCATATCTTTTTTCCATATTATAAACCAACCGGAATATTGTTAAAAATTTTAAGTATACAAAAAAGATTGCGAAAACTGTAGCCAAAGGTATCGCATCACGAGCGCTGAATTGACTAACCACATATTTACTTGATGTCTACAAACTCAATGTCACGGTTGATCGGTTCTAACAAAGCTAGTAGACATGCGACCCTCGTCTTGTATCTTTGACAGTTAAATCTAGATTTCAGTCTACCTGAACTAGTTCGTTTATCAACTTGATGAAAACCTAGAAGCAAAACAGCGTGTTCCAAGAAGTCATATTATCTATGGTGAGGCGGCGCAGAGTAGATCGTAAACATCACGACGTGGTGACACATCGCCGCGTGATTCAGAGCGGCTGACTGCGCGTGCACAAGAATCCCTGACGTCAGGCGGCGTCCGGCTGCTATCTTGTATAGCGCTAGATAATATTACGAACAGTCTCCAATCACGAATGGTATCGCAGATTATCACAATAATGAGGAAGGATATATATGAAAATATTTAGTACAACTGTTCAGTACAACGGTATGTTGTGAGTATTAAGGTAATTACTAAATATTCGGTATCCTGAGACTTTAGGCTATACTCAATTGTGAAACTTCTGTGGAGAGAATAAACAGGGTTTGAAACCAATGGTTGTCTCTTGAAGCATCAAGAGACAACCATTTGTTTCAAACCCCACCATCGATACAGTCCATTGCTCTCCTTGAGGAGCTGTCGCCAACAGTGTAATGTGTTAACAAAACAGTTAAATTCACGACTTACAACAGTTTTTCCTATGGTTGGAAAATACTATTTAATAAATTATAATCACTTTTCGTTGTTGTATTCTTAAATCTCTAAAAATATACATTATTAAAAAAAATTACATAATCTGGAATATAGAAAATCTGTCCATAAAGTCATTAATCATACTATTACAAATAATAAAAATATAGGCAAATAATTAAGCGGCTTATTAGTAACAAATACTATTAGTCGATTGCTAGCAGTGTACCCTGTCAAATAGACGCGACGCAACGTCCACGCGGATCCCTCAGAGACAGATGATTTCGTCAAGACGGGCTAAATTATATAATTTAGTACTCAATCTTTTAATCTAGACCTTTTACTCTCTGCTATATGCAAGCAAAGCAGCTTTAGCGAAAAAACAACATTTCATGATCATCAAATAAAAAAGTCATGCAAAAATAATGTGGTACTATTAGATTATCCTGCTTTGTTCGTGGAATGTGTAGAATATTCACCCGTGGCAGCGTGCGCCGGTTCACGCCCGTTGCGTTCCGTTCCCCGACCGCAATGCTGAACAATTCTATACCTTTTGTATTCATAACCTCCACATCACCTCGCAGTTCCACTACCCGCTTGTACCGAATTTTGCGCTGACCTTCCATTATTAGCTTTTAAACCGACTTTAAAAATATGCGAGGTTTTTGCTTCACTGTGTACATATCTTTGTCCATTCTAAACTAATTTTAAAATATCTTTTTCAGGTTAATTATAATTTAAAATTGATTTGCATTTTTACAAATTTACCTTGGATACTATTTAATCCATACGTGTTTACGGGGGTCTTCCTATGTGATGGGTTGAAAAATCGATTTTTTTTTTTTCATAAATTGCTCCCTTAACATGTCTAGAATACGGTAGTAAAGCGATTTTAGAAAATTCGAAGTCGTTTTAAAGATACAGCAGGTAAAAGAAAGAGCGGTTCGGAGCGGTGAGTTGGCAGTTAGAGACCGGGCCTATTGTGTACCGTCGGCTTTATACCTGGCCTCCCTTTTATTAATATATTTGTTTATACAAGTTTAGACACGTTTCTACAGATTTAAAAAGGATAAAACCAATAAAGGAATAGGAGGAAAAGGAGCAGGTAAACTTACTGATAAAGTTATCCAAGAAATTACAAAATTCTACGGATTAGCAATTCGACGCCATCCAGATTCGCTTGAAGATATGAGAAAGGAAGTTTGGGCAACGTACTATCACAAATGTTCTTCTGATGAAAACCCTCAGCATCAATTTTGTCCAGAAGGCAAAGACAGTTGGTGTAAATGGCGTAAGGCTGAAGCTAATAATGAACTGGACCAATTTCATCACGATAAACCACCTCTAATTCCGCAAGTCCAAGAAGCTATCAAACCGGTTTTCGAAGATTTATCGAAAGACGAATTATTAATTCGTTGTTTAGGAGCAGAGACACAAAACAATAACGAATCTTTGAATTCTTTGATTTGGACTTTCGCTCCTAAACATCTTCATTCTGGTCCCAAAGTTGTTGAAATTGCTAGCTACTTAGCAGTTATTATCTTTAATGAAGGTTTTCAAGGTATTTTAAAAGTTATGTCGATTATGGGATGCCCTGTTGGTCGTGAAGCCCAAGCGTATGTTGAGAAACGGGATGAAAAGCGAATCTTACGCTCTGAGCGGCGCGTAAGTGATGTCGTTAAACAAGCCAGGATTGACTCAAGAGCTGAACAATCTGCTTTAAAAGAGTTTCACGAGGAAGAGGAAGGAATACTCTATGGACCAGTCATCGCCGATTGAGAGTAAGTTGATATTTTAATAGTTTTTAACGGACTTGAAACTTTAAACGCGTTTTTCTCAAAACTGTGTTTTTCAAACTTTCCTCCATTGTATCTCAGAAACGGCTGGACCGAATTACTTGAAATTTACAGGGCACACTCAATATATGTAAACGCATGGAATGAACTATTATCAATCGAAAATTTTCAAAACTTCGATTTTTTTATAGCAAAAAACAAAAAAAAAAACGCCTAATTTGCAACTTTTATTTCAAATGTCTATAAAAATCCAATTTTTTTTATATTCATTTGATTATAGGTCATTCCGTGCTTTTAAGCCTACAAATTAAAACGCCGTTTTTTTTTTTTTCAGATAAGCCGATCAGCCGGAATCGTGGAGGAAGTGGGAGCTCTTTTTTTCGAGGCGGGGGTGTTCAGAGCGCTGTAACTCTAGTTTGACTGAATATTTTTAGCTGAAATTTTATATTTATACTGTCCAAATATGTGTTAATAAATGATAAAAAACTTGAAGCTCTAAATATTTACTGGTCGTAGAAAAAAAATCCTAAAATATCCCTAAAAAACAGGCCGTCACATAGGAAGACCCCCTTACGTCTGTTTTCGTCACAAATTAATATAATCATATATCTCGAAGTGGACAGTCCCGAATTATCATTGAATACAGTAAGTACAGCTACCTACTAAAATGCAGGAATAGTTTAAAATCGTGTTTTCAGGGATATTTTTATATTGATTAATATTCATATACATACATTTGTATTCAAGAACATTAAATATTTATTGATTTGTAGTAGCTCAATAGGTCGATATTATTTTATTTCTTTTAAATTCGCTTATTTTAATATAAAATTTGAAGACAGCTCGTCTAACATTGGATTCCTAATTGTTTCTCCGGGTTGATTATGCCTGAATCACTGAATCGACCAAGATAGGCAATTACAAGCGAATTAAACAATATGGGAAAGTCAGATCACTCAGAGCTACAAATGTGCACGAACGGTTAACAGCGCCATCTGTTATACACAACAGAAACAATATACTTTGCTTTAACATTATTATTGTAATTTAGCTCTATAATAATTACTAGTGGTTGCACAATGGTCGAAGTTCAATCACAATAAAAAATACTAAAAGATACCACCTATATAGAACCAGCAATAACAAATAAACAAAAAAATATATACTTACATATATGCGTGTGTGACAAACACATAGTGTGTGTAGTAGTCTGTTTTATTTATTTAATATATTTATAAGCATAATTAAAAAAATATAGCATTCTGCACTCCTTCTCTATGTATTAATTTCCGCTTATAATATTCAACGTTTGGTCTTTATTGATAATTTACTGAACATTTACAAGAAACCGGAAAAAATCCCGCGTGACATATATACCTATATATTTATACGTTACCTCGATATCGATAAAACTTTAAATAATTGATACAAGGATATGGACTACGGATAAGACTTAAATTTGGAACACGAATGAAAACATAATAAATAAACATACATAAGAATTGGCCTTTGGCCTCATCACTTGTTCAAATATGAAGAAGTTTAAAAGTAGACTAGGCTGTACGGTCTAAGGATCTTTGCCTGTTCCATCACTGAAAAGGAGATGGACGAATATGGGAAAAAAAAAACTCTATGTATTAAATAAGTGTGCGAAATTTCATATTCCGTGCAATTTTTGTAAAAAGGAGTACAATGTTTTACTTCACATATTAAAATATAGATAATCTATTGATATTTATATTAGAATAATAAGGATTACACCTAACACGTTTCTTCTCTTTTAGAATGGGGTACACACGCAGACGATTTGTTACAAGTCACCTCAGGATTCAATGTTTTTGGTCTTCTCACTATATAAATAACTAGCAATCCGCTCCGACTTCGCATATGCTGCAATATTTGTTTAACTTACTGTAAGACAGTAATGTTTAAAAAAAACACCTTTGGAAATCATGCATTTTGATTACTATAAAAAAAAATATAGTGAATTAACCTTAAATTGACATATATTGTCGTGGATTTTTATAAACATTTAAAGGAGAACAATTATACCATATATATATATTTGCGTAACTTGAACCGTTTATGCAAAGCACGAAGGGGATGCACTAAATTTTTTTAGCATATTTTCAATGCAGCTCTGCTCCTATTAATCGTAGTGTGATGTTATATAACCTATAGCACTCAGGAGTATTTAAATATTCTTTCAGTGAAAGAATTTTTAAAATCATATTAACAGAACCGGAGATTACCCCGAACAAACAAACACAAGCCTTACCTGTTTATAATATTAGTATATGTAGATATGTGAATAATTTTATGTAATAAAGCAAAAAAAAGTACCCATAGGCCATGTTCAGTTCCGTCCCCATCCGACCGACCCACGTCAGACAGATGGGGACGACTAGCTTAACAGCTAATACTCATAAATGTGAGTAGACTAGACTGGAACGATTCCAAGGCCGAGACAAAGCACGCTTCTGGTATTGCCACAAAGGCGTATAGCGTGTCAATGAAAGTACACTAATCTACTATCACTAATATAATCGCACTAAGCGTTAAAAGAGTAAAAAAGTTTTATATATTAAATTTGTATAATCTAGACTTTCCACGATCTTTGGTTTACTTGATATATTCAGATTAAAAAAGAAATTAATTTCTATATTCTGTAGAATTCTTGTAAACAAATGTTTCTTACTAAATGTGGTAGTAATTTAGTAAGAACTGAATCAGAGATTTATGTATTTACTGTAGAGATAAGGTAAATAAATTAAATAATAACAAAAAATTCTACATCCATTATATTTCAACATCATTAGTGATGACAATTAAAATTAATACATTTCAATTGCGATCCAGATGCGTCCCTTTCTTTACAATAAATGTATGAACCCAAATGTTTTAGATTAGGTACCTTAGGTTATATTTTTCTCACATTCATTACCTCAACTAGGAAATACAATCACTGGAACTTGGCAACTTTATCTTTAAATTAATCCAATGTAGAGATAATAATTGTGGAGAAAGTAGTGACAAATAGTAAAAATCAGTCTAAACGAAGAAGCTCGTGCCTACATTTGATGTTGGTATACTGTCCTTCGCTCTTCTCTTGGCCTAACAACTAAGTACTACGGAAGCTAAGTAATAGATTAAAAGAATTAAAAATAGTATCTTCGATTTTTAATTATAGTTCAGCTAGTCGAAGTTTGAGATTCTAATACTTTTGACTAGTTCATTATACTGCCATTGTTTAACTGACGGAGACGTGCCAACTAACAAAACACGCAGAGAAATAAAATAGCTACCATTACTGGTTAATAGGAACATATAAAAAACTCGCACCACGCCAACATTTAAACAATGGCCAGAGGTGGATAGCTTTTCGTCCTTAAATTTAGCAATTCAGTTTCATTAGACAGAGAAATCTTAGAATAAGACAATAAAAAGTGGAAGATACGGCACGAGCTCATCACAAACAGCCAAGTCCAGTGGTCTATATAGACGTGGCGTCTGAACTCTTACGATCGGACCAAGTTCATTCGGTTGTTAAGTTCTTAGTCTACTTTCAGTAACATAACATGTAAATACATCACGCAAAACGGTCCAAATTACAGGCAAAATAAAATGGAGTCCAACCTACAAGATGTATAAACGTGCCATATCTCCCCTTTTTTTAATATAAGAGACAAATTAATTAAATTTGACATTCCATCTCCAATTCGATCCTCATACCTAATACTTATTTACAAGCTCTGATATTTATAACCTACAGAATTCGTTCCACCCTAAGAACATAAAGTACATACATGTTTCATAAAACTTAATCACCTCTCTGGTAAAAACAAATTAAATTATGTCAGATCATTAAAAAATAAAAAAAACTATTTGTGACAAAACTATTTGTGCATCCCAAACATTATAGTTGACATTCACAATAATATATAGTACACAAAACCCAGATATCAACATAAATTACAATAATAAAAAATACAAAACTAAAATCAAGCGCATACAATGCGTGACCTCCTCACACCTAGTTCAATAAATACTTTACTAGCACAGCCCACACAATCAGTTCATAATCGTATTACAGTCTTATAATCCGTTTCAATATCACAATAACCCCGCTAACCAACCTCAAATGCGGCACGAGTTTGGCAGTAGGTGAAAATTCAAGAAAAAATCGAGTAATATATAGTATACGATAATTAAGAATCACAATACAGTTAATACTTAATAATAAAACTTACCTAAGTCAAATAAGCTAAGGTCAGTGTACACTAGCAGACTGGCATTGTTAAAATAAAGCACCAAATATGGCCGCCATAAAAAAATATTAAGTCAACACTATAACTTGGACTCGTCGTAATACTTCAGCAGGAATAAATTACTATGATTATGTTTCGTAATACTTTATAAAAATTAATGGATAATACTGCATAGTAAATAATACTTAACAATTTAGGCCAAATCTTTACGATAAGCAAACTATCACTATTGTATCTAGCAGAAAATTAGAACATATCGTAATGCAACCTATAGTATAGTTCGCCGTTATTATGTCGATTCTATCAATACTCGATAAAGGAGATTCTCAAAACCTGAACAAATTTAACCAAAGAATTAGTTAGAAATGTGAAGATATTTTTCGAACCTTTCATATAAATATCTCCAAGTAACTATTCTGTTTTATACCAGTTACTAAATTCATATTACACGTTAGAATTAAAATTCCAAACTAATAATGTAAATGATCTATCTAGATATTTTCAGCTACGAACGACTACGCCCTGACTAAATACTAGATGGATCCCGCAGCTTTGTCAGCTTTAATACGTAAAATATCTTGTCTTAATCTGTAATAATAATGTAAGAGTTGGTAAATTTCACTCGAATCCGTCGAGTAGTTCTTACGTACAGGAGTAACAAATATTCATTTATCCACTTTGTATCTCATCATTTATGTTTATAATATTAGTAGAATCAAAAAATAGCTTCAAAGATGACTTAGTTTCTTGCACATGTAGTTCAGTTTCGTATTACCATAGTTATTTAGTTGGACATATTAAATTTAATGTCTTAGTTTGCAGCAGCAGTGTACAATGGCCCTAGCATGGTACACAGTGAAATTTTAATACACATATATAAGATGTGATGTCGTTAGCGTGAAAGCAACCTCAGTCTTGTCAATCTTCAGATGTGAACCAACAACGCTACTACGCCCTGCTGTTTCGCCCGTCGTACGCTGAAAATAATATTATATGTTCTGTAAATGATTGACATCAACTGAAAAAGTAGTCGAGCTAATTTACATTTTGTTTTGTAGATTCTTATAATTTTAAGTCACCTTCTGAAGTCCTACCAGGATACCAACAGAACCTAATTCTACATGCAGAAGCTTTACAAGCCGAATCACGGTTTGAAGGATGATATTGCTACAAAGCAAAAGAGGTATTACCACATTAATGTTAATGTCTCCAATTGGTGGGTTGCATTCTAATTACATAAAAACAATTGATATCCCCTTTTCACTGTAAAAATATGTTATAATAATATGACAAATGATAAGTATGTCTGTGTATTTAACTCACAATGTATGTCACATGTTATTACGGGTGGAATTTTTACAACTCTTTTTGAAGTAGATATTTATAACTATTAGTGCTCAATTCTTGTATCCAAGTTTAGTTTAGATCACAATGCCAGGCATTAGTAACAAATTAGCTGCTACCCATGCAACATTATATATTTAATTTACACGTTCATCTAGATGTTATATAATATAAATTGTGTAAAGATGTTGGAAGTTATTAGTAAAATATTTTAAATAAAAGTTTTAGTTATACTCTTTAGCACACACACATAAACAAATCTTGTTTTTTACTTTGAATATATTTGAAAAGTACTACAAATTATAGAGTACCTTAAGTGTTATGTTACTCACCAAGTTATCTTATGCTTCCGTAGGTTGCTCTATTTGATCAGTATGGGGCTCCTCGACGGCGACTGTCTTCACTTTAATGTCGACCCCCACTGCGTTTTCGATTGGCACTTTTTCAGCATCTATAGAATCTCCATTTGAACCATTCATTACTTCTTTGCCATTTTCAACAGACAATCTAGAATTCAGTTCTTCACTTTTGCTTGCATCGCCATTTAAATTCGTAGTCTCTGTAGTTCCATTTGTCCCTTTACCATTAAGATGTGGTTCCTTAGGCTCACTTTCCATTTTCACTTGTTCATTAACATTATTGACTTCCTTAATGTCTTCCGCAACTGTCACTACAGCATCAGAACTTTCAGTAGAGTTCGGAACTGCTGGTGGTTCTTTGCTTTCAACATCATCTGACTTCTCATCATTTTCTTTTTCGTCTGGTTTACATTCTGATGCTGCTGTTGTTTCTGTGGGCCTAATGTCTTCAACTTTCTCTGTAACACAATTTGCCTCTACATTATTTTCTGTAGTTTTTTGTTCTGGAACATCCTCTGTTACAGGAGTAACTGTATTAGCCTCGTCCTGTACAGTGTTTTCACACTCTTTGTCAGTCTTTGATTCCTTGATTTCTTCCACTGTATTCAAATCCACATCATTACATTGTTTCATTTCCATTTCTAGTTCTGTATCAAGTATTCTATCCACAATATCGTTAGAGTCCACATTCTCTGATTCTATTGTTTCTTCAGCAATAGAATTTAGTAGGGGTTTTAGAGGTATGTTATCTAAATTTGTTACACCTTGGACCTTTGACAAAATTTCATCACATTCTTTTTCCAGGACTTCTCCGGCATTTTGTAATTCTTCCATATCTTCTACAACAGGAGGTTCCTCAATCACAGGTTCCAGGTCCTCAATGATCTTCTCATTTAAGGGTTGTTTATCACTTACATCTTCTATTTCTGTAATAACAACGGAAGGTATTTCTTCTGTAGGAGATTGATTTGTCTCTTCTTTTTCAACATCTTGCTTTTCTTCTACTTTAGTACATTTATCAGAATTAGGTACATCAGAGTTACCTGCGTCGATATTAGCTTTTTCTGTATCCATTTGTTCCGTATCCATCTTTTCAGTCTCTTTTTCTTCAGTCTTATCCACATTATTCTCAGTTATCTCGGCAACACCATTAACTGAAGGTATATCAGCTACTTCACTGGAATCTGTTACCTTTACACATGTGTTTGAAACAACTTCTGTCATTTCCTGGTCATTATTGATTTCTTTCGGTTTCTCTTCAATCGAGACTTCTTGTTCTACTTTCATAATATCTACTTTTTCAGTTTCCTTGGCGGGAGTAATCGCGACTTCGGTAGTGTCCTTCTCGGGTGTTGTCTTCACATCATTCTCTACATCTGTTTTGGCTATTTTAGCTGGTTGCTCTTCCTGAAATGATTTGTAATTAATATGATATAAATAAAAAACATATAGCAAACATTCAAATAAAGATAAAGATAAGTGGAATTCTGAAACTACCACCTTAGAGTTCACAAACAAGAATTGATTTCTAGTGTTGGTTGGTTGACTGGAACTCTTATATAAATCTACATTAACTACGTTGCCATGTACAGATGTATCTATATTAATATTATATAAATTTATTATATTATTTTTTTAGTTTGTAATGGATAAACTCAAATCATTTGACCAATTTTAAATTAATTCTTCACTATTAATTGAAGGAATAATTATTAGCGATGAACTATTATTAGCGATTCCGAATTCCATGCAGCGCCGAGACACATCAAGTCAGTAATAATTTTACAAATAGTAGATATAAATATTGTTTATAATGTTTTTTCATATACAAAACAGTAAACGAATATAAAACGGGATTCAATACTCGGAACAAAATAAGTTAGAATTTCATACCAGATCAGTTAATTTTCACCTTTTCCAGCTTTAGTGGCGTATATAATTTGTTAGTCCAGTAGTATATGCCAAAGGTAAACCCTATGATATCTTTACACGTCACTATGCTTTAATAAATAACTAGTTCTTCAGGAACTGTTCTCAAAATTATATACACATTTTGCATAGCCCTACGTGGTGCTGCATATACGTTTATTATTTAGTTATTTAGTAAGATATAAAACTATATCACCAAGCTAACAAATAAATAAAAAAAATCTAATATAGTTGTACTGAATAGAGGTCTCCATATTATCTACATAAGTCACTCACAGCACATGAGTCACTTCTGTATTCATAGGATTTATCCGGCTGGACTATTACGATAGAGGGTTTGATAATATT
This sequence comes from Achroia grisella, assembly GCF_030625045.1. Lineage (NCBI taxonomy): Eukaryota > Metazoa > Arthropoda > Insecta > Lepidoptera > Pyralidae > Achroia > Achroia grisella. The sequence goes on from NW_026712925.1 coordinate 1,605,277, forward strand.
TCAAATTTACTTGGCTTATAGCGATGACGCATTTGCGGATTGTTCCTATACGCACGGGAAATTGTCAACCTTAAATTGGAAATTGTCTTAAGTGTAAACAAGTATTGACATACTATATATATTAAGATTCCATCACCACTCTAAGAACTAATATTTTCTATATTCAAAATAGGTGTAGCAATAATAATAACTGAACAACAAAAAAAATAACAATTCATGCTGACTGCACAATTATAGCATTTATAATTGGGCGCTATATATTTATTTTCGTAACTAAAACCACCACCACTTTTACAAAAGCCCATACTTTATGTATATTATTTATTTTACATACACCAATAGCATTGCCAAACCATTTTCATTTGGAATATTTTAATGTTATTGTCTACATATGGGTCGTAGGAGAAGCGTAATAGTATAGAATATTTTCTATACTATCTCTTACTTTATTAAATAGGAGATGATTATGCGAATTATAATTATCTCTTACTACCGGATGAATTTCAAATTTCAATTTGACTATGCTTATGACTTATGTGCTAAACGACTAACTATAAAAATGTGCAAAAAATAAAGAATTATTTACATTTTATTAAAAGGCTTTATTTAAAAAATATTTTATTAAACTAACAACATTCAACACAAAAATTAAAGAATTAACAGTTCTATATGTAGTCCAAAATGTCTTCTACCAACGGAAAATACACACAAAATTAAAAACGTAAGCTTCTTGTCAATCAATTTTGTATTTGTTTAATCATTTTTGTAATTTATTAAACTACACATATAAGTCACAGTCTTATTCATAAAAAATATTTAAGGCATAACAAACTTAGTTTAAACATCCAATAACATTATTGAACCTGTTCTTATTATTTTCAATTGGTTTTGATTATTATTTGAACTGTATAAAACACCATTATTTCAAGTGGTGTACACTTCTAATCTAAGGTTAAAAATGTAATCATATATGACTACTGGAACCTTTTATAACAATGTAATTATATGTACATGGATTATATTTTATATAAACATATAATTGTGTATAGAGCTTATAGTTTGTTGGTATTTTTATAAACAAGACTAATAAATTATATAATTTTATTTGTTAACAAATTACAAGTTACTACTACAATTAAGGCATGTTTATTTCCGACTAAGTTACCACGAACAGTTATTTTGAAGAATACCAAATATTCAGCATAGTAATAGTACTCCGTGACAACACACAGTATTATTTGATCATTGTTTATTATACCAATTTGTATTATTAATAGGGTGCAAAAATATAACGGAGAAACAACAGTATCCGTGACATATCAGGACACAACCAGAGATTCCAAGTCTTAATGTGCATTAGATATCTGATGTTATTCTTGAACGTGGCATATTGCCGCTAAATAGTTTATAGGTATCAATATCGCAAAAGTACTCTATGTCTATTATTCTGCTATTACATTTTTTCATGAATTTGTATTCAGTGTTATGCTGTCTTTTGGTATGCATATTATTTTTTGCTATAACCTACATTTTTAGATGCTAAAATACAATTTGAATATGGAAAAAGGCTTCTATTCGGTATTCCGCTAGAATACCGAATTGAAGCTGACTATTCGTGGTATCATTATTTTCAACCATACACATACATATTAAAGTTTTAAGCACATACAAGCAAGTAGCACCACTAACCTACAACATACTTACCTAAATGTGATAAACAGTAAACTACATAGTGCATGCATGGAAGCGTGCTACTGAGGCAGGGTATGAAGCACCTGGGAGTCTGGCTTGCGCTTGTTGGTGATGATCAGCTGCGCTAGACTGTGCAGCACTGGGAAGACGGATGTAGCTTCTACTGGCAGCGGGGCGTTGCCCTCTCGGCTGACTAGCGCTACGTGTAAACCAGATGCGCGAGCAGCTTCCGCCTCTGTCACAAATCAAAACATATAATAAAATTTAAAACGACCCTTATAGGTACTTTAAAATAAATAAACCTTAGAAAAAAACTATTGTACAATTCTTGTCTAGTGCAGTTTTTGTATATTGTTGAATGTTTCATTAAAATTTAGTGGTAGTTTTATTCCAATAGGTATATAAATAAAAAAGGTAAAATCGTAAATAATACATTAGTTAGATATTTGAATCCACCATTATTATTTTTATTTTATCGTAAATTATACATAAATCATTGTAATTAAAAATAAAATCGCATTAAATTACTAAAATGTTTGAATTAAAATAAAATTGTAAATATAACTGACCTTTTACAATATCAGTAAGAAACAATATTTCATCCGACTTGCAACCAATTTGTTCAACAATAGTAACATAACTGGCAGCTTCTTGTTTAGCACCTACAGCAGTATCAAAATGGCCGTCAATTAAAGGAAGCAAGTCGCCTGCCATTGACTGCCCAAAAAGGAGTTTCTGGGCTTGCACAGAACCCGAAGAGTAAATGTACACCTTCTGGCCTTCAACAGTACGCCACTGTTCCAGGGCAGGTGACACATCATCATATACACTAAAATAGAGAATATAGTTTTAAACATAGAGAAAAAATATTTATTCAATGATAAATCAATAAAATATTATATAAATCCATAATAAGGCAATTTTTTACAAACCATACATTATATTCACAAGAAATAATGAACAAAAATGTTAAGGATAAAAACAATTTTATAATTATATAATGGAAGGAATGATATAAGCAAGTCCACAATTTGTACCATATTTCGTTGGTCAATAAAGCAAATATTAATAAATAAAACTAGTAGGTAGGTAATACTTGTGTTACATTATCTACATGTATGTATAAATCAGTAATTTCAATACAATACATTATAGTGTAATATGTTTTACAAAATGATATACTATTATGACGTAATTTCAAAGACATGGTGTTGCTATCATGTATAACATACAAATGTAGTTGGATAATTTAAAGTGGGCTTTATGTTGATATTCAAATATTCCCCTGTATATGATTACAGAAAACACAGTAATATTATAAATATTTAAATATTCATATCATTATCTTCCACACCAACCTTCAATCGAGTTTCATTCATAGACAGTTGACATAAGGGACTAATAAATACATGTAACGAAATATTATCTCACAGAAATATCTTAAATTATATATAGGAGTATTTCATTAAACTGCCAAGTTATATCACAGGTTCATACGATTGTTAAAATTATAAATAGATAAGTACAATATAACACATTAACAGCTTTTCAATTCAAGCACAGATGTGCTTGTATCTCTCGACATGCTTAGTATTAAATTTAATACATCAATGTTTTTTCTTATATCTAAAAGCAACTGCCATCGAAATTGAGGTTATCAATTGAACTGTATCTTACACACATAAGATAGTTGTGATAACCTCTTATATTACACAATATTAATATCATCACCAAATCAAGATTCATGTTGTATTGTTTAAATTTTGAGTCTCGTAATGGCGCCGTTATATTATTATCAAAGTCGTAATTGAAGATTTTTAATCAAATATTACATTATGACACTTACTGTCCTTTGATCTCCCCTTTATCATATCCCTGCTTCCAAATAAGACCTTGCAGCAATTTGAGTGGACCTGCTTTACGGTCCATCGACATCTGCCACTTCACATTATTCACCAGCCCCTCTATTTGCTCCTCTTTCGTCGCATCCTGGAAATTAACGGTTTGAAACTTGGTAAATCAAGATACATAATAGATATATGTACTATGTAATAAATGAAAATAAATAACAGAGTTTTGGAAAATGAGTTATAATTCACTACAAATATTAAGTATTTATATAATTAATAAGAACACATTTTACATGGTTACTTGGAATAGGATTTTATCAATTAGAATTTTAGATTTTATTTACCTGTGTTTATGAAATCCCTTATGAATTTGGAGTATAATAGAACAAAAAACTAAATACATAGCTATTACATCCAAACAGCTTTACCAACTTTGACATTTATAATATAATAATCATACACTTTCAACCCTCTATTCTCAGAAACCTGGTTTATTTATATTATAAGTATTACTATCAGAATCATCCAAAGAATAAGGCTGAATTTTCAATAAAATATCCCATAAACATACCTCTCCAGGAATGGGAATAGCTCCCTCCACACTTTTCTCCTTGTCCTCCACAGACAACTTTCTGAGAGCATCAACAGCCTCTTTCACCTTCTCCTCATCCCACTTGCTTTCTAGGAACTGCTTTACATGATCTTCAGCGTAAGGGAAAAGCTTGTCCTGTTAACAAACATTATATGTATATGAAAACTACTAAGATTCCCAAATAACGGTCCTTACCCTAAATGACTATTGCTAGCAATAGATTATGTCAAGTTGACCTCCACGCGGACCCTGTGGAAACCGTCATAGTTAATTCTTGGTGAAATCACGAAGAGGTAGTTTATTTAGGCTTTGTTTCTAGGATATACCTGTAGTTATTTTGTTTCAAAAGCATGGGAAAACTGCGATTTAATAACGCCGCCAACGTAAACTTACTTTCCATTTATATGACTTCGCGTTTTTTAAAGAGAGGTTTCTACACTATGTTGTTATCCAGGTCTGTATGTTCGTAAAGCTAGCAAGTTTTGATTCTGGCCGAAACCAAAACGCTTTGCCAATTTTTATTTCTGCTGGACTTTCCGGTAATGTTAATAATGACAAACAGAGACAATAAACAAAATTAATTCAAGACATGGCGGTAGATTCTCCTGTTCATTTAAAACTGTAGTTTTGAAATTAGCTAACATAATCCAGCCTAAACCGTTAGGCAGGCGGTTGCACCATTCCATTATCATCCATAAAAAAAACAATTACTTACTATTCAAACTCTCAAGGTAAGTGAAATCAATTAACCAATAAATAAAAAAAGTAAATAAACATTTATGAAAACATTTTATAAAGGTATGAGTGTGAGTATGATTGTTTGTATCGGTCTGGGTGTTTTCTATGAATAATCTGTATGTATTTACGAAAAAAAATTAACTATGTACTTGTATCAGTTATCTAGTACCCGTAACATAATCTATAGATAGCTTAACTTGGGACTAGATGGCGCTGTGAATTGTCCTGAGATGATTATTATTATTTCATAAAGGTAACTGAAGGTACGACATGACCTTTAAAAATAGGTAAAGAATTGGCGGAGATGGGCGAGAACGCCGAGGGTGGTTAAAATGGCCGCCTCAACCGAATACTAAAACTATCTATTTCGTTTAATGTTTCGAGATTGCAGAGTTTAATGGCCACCCTGTGCTGAAAGCTTAATATTAGTAGACTAACTAGTTTTTCTAGCTACAGTATACTACAATACAGCAATTTTTAAAGAAATTAAAAATTTGTCTAAAATATAGCATAAGAGGTAGAGAGGTAGAGCCCCTGATCACTCGTCATCAGGGGTATTTCAGGGATATTGTCGGCATTTTGAGGAAGAATATCTTCTAAAAGGTTTCAATATCGGTATCAGTTTTTTATATACATTCTTTTAAAAATGTAATCCTTATAACTATTATTACAGTACAATATTAAGTAACGGTTATAGTATCGTGTATACTTATTAGTATAGGTGGCTGACGTTTTTAATCAGGTCGATCGTCGATTCTTCGCTAATCCTATAAATATAATAATAATAATCTCAGGACAATTCACACAGAGCCATCTGGACCCAAGTTGAGCTAGCTAAAGCTTGTGTTATGAGTACTAGATAACTGATACATATACATAGATATTTTTTTGTAAATACACACATATTATACATAGAAAACACCCAAACCGATACAATCATACTCTTCATGAGTATGATTGTTTGTATCGGCTTACAAATGTTTGTGCTGTGCGAGGAATCGAACCCGCAACCATCGGTCGTAAAGCGGTGTGCTAGACCACTAGACCACCGAGGTCGTCAAAATATATTCTGTTTGACAAAATACTATCTACGTCAATTACGAAAATCTAGATTGGATGAGATTAAATCTATTACAGAAAAAATATGATAGGTTTAAACACCCTGCAGACATTTTGAAATGAAACCATGATTTAGTGAATAATGTTTACATGCATTAAAACAATTACATGTGACATACCGTACAGTAGTTTTGAATTAGCATAGCATAAAACTGTGGTGAAATTGCATCGTCTACGAAGCAAGAAGGCGCGACGGGTGAACGAACTGTGCGGCTGGGCGCCTTGCCGGCTTGTCCAAACCGGATAGCGAGTCTACCTAGCTGAACGACCCGACATGGAGACAAGGCCGATAGGGGCACAATGCACCACAAATGCAATACATCTGATCCAATTAACTAAATAAAATATTTCAGAACAGATAAAGATGGGTCCTTACGTAGAAAACAACTAGGTCTCGTAACAGAATTTTAATTGTAGATGTACAATAAAAATCATATATAGGTACTTCTATACTAATATAGAGGTAGTTTGTGACGTTGTAGGGACGGTAATCTCTGGATCTAATGCACCGATTTAGAATTTTTTACCAATACAAAACATTATTTGTTCGTGTCATATATAACATCACACAGCGATAGGAGCGGAATAGCTATAAATAACGGGGAAAATGAGATCCAGACTGTAGACAAAGTTGTGCGGGTCAGCTAGTATAATATACAAAATATAACCATGGGCCCATTGCCAATGATTTCCAACGACATGTCGAGCTCCATTCGAAAAATCCTTGAAACCACCGTGTTTAATTCGCCTGACCTGTCGGAGCATGAGGTCATCTTGTTATCCTCCACTGGTGCCCCGCAGCGTATACCGCTAGCGCAGGCGTAGAGGAGTGCAGCATTCCATTATCATCGATTAAAAAAACTGATACTAAATTAAATCAGAGAGCGGTGTGGGCCAGTGATTCACTGCACAAACTCGATGAACCCGCGACTAATCCCAAAGGTCATTAATCTAATTGCCACCAAAAAACTTTGTATGCTAATTTACGTTTCAGACTGAATTTCTGATCACAGATTCCGTGATAGAATGTCCGATAACAAAGAACAATATCGTGAGAGACGATGATTTCACCAGCTATCACATTGGATTCCACCTGTCTACAGTCATATATTATTATGTGTATAAAGTATGTGCAAGTATGTAATGCAATAGTAGAAAAAAATTAAAATAAAAAAAATTGGACGACGTTACGTATTGGTTAAAAGCCCGACGCGAAAGGTTACGAATTCGAATACAAATAAAACATGGTTTCAATTTATACATATTGTCGCCGTTCTGGTGACGAAAACACCGTCAAAAAATTTACCCAAGAAACGGCGGTAGTCTCTCCCGTTGTCACATTGTATTTTAATAAACCAAGGAAAATATGGGCTACTTTAGACATTGCCTCTGAAATTTCAAATCTACCCTAGTCTGGGATTAGGGTAGATTTGAAATTAATTTATAAGTGATTATAATTTATAGCACACAGAACCTTTGGGCGGTATCAGAGAATGCAATGTATAAATCATTGTTACATTCTGTCTTAAGATTAAGTTGAGAACAAAAACACAATAAAGCAACGGATGAGAAGGAATATTTTATTTAAAATCCAATACCTGGCAGTTGCATCAGCTTGGTAATATTATCTGCTCACCACCCCTACCCTAATCTGTGATGCTAATGGGTTGATATAGATGGATGGAATTAGGATTGACAAACAAGCTGATGGCCTACTTGATGAAATTTCATCATGACTACCATATAGTGAGTAACAGTTACATTATTTTTGGATTAAAACACACCATAAAGTCCTTCTGATTTGGAGGTTTAAAATAAACCAAATTTAATCTTTCCTGATATTAGTGACAATTTGTATGTTATTCTACCTTACATGAAGCATTAAATGTGACAAAAATTTTAGTACTTTAATATAAAGCATATAATCATTAATAACTATAACTTCAAATTCTTTATGTTACATTACCTAATATAATTGGTTACTATAGGTTTAACCTCTAACAAAATTTAAATCAAATAGGACAAGTACCATCAGACAATATGATAAGTGGAGTTATAAAAAAATGTACACAACATTGACAGTTTAATAATAACCTTTCAACTCTCCACTGCATTTCACCAGAAACATAACAAAACCATGATTAATGATAAATAATAAAGTAGATAAAATTAGTTTAATGACCAATGGAAATAAATGTTGTCACAGATTTTACAAAATAACAGTATTAACAGTTGTTTGGAAAGATGATAAAGAAAGTAGTAATGGAACTATAGTTCCAACAAATTACATAAGACAAAAACAATTGGAGAAGATACACAAGATAAGACAATGAAACAAATTTAATCATATTAATCTATGTTACTTGAAACCACAACTAAGAGCCTTCATTTTATACCTAAGATAGGTCTACATCCTACATCTACCATCTACCAAAACGAATTTTAAACATGTACCTATTTAAAAAAATATTGAATACTAAATGCTTTAACAGCAAACTAAGATTTTTATAGCTTTGAATGTTGCTCCTAAAAGAACAGCTAGAATTTTTTTTATAATATTTTTTGTAATCTATTCTGAGATAATGATAATCATTATAATGAATAACTCTATAATAATCAGCTGTTAAAAATAATTACAATTAAGACTTGTATACATATATATCAGCCATCAAAAGAAAGACTATAATAAATTTGAATGTAATGTTAGTAATAAAAGATTATATTATCATGATCAATATAATTAAAATGCTTAAATATGATACCACATATTAAGATAATTTTTTCATTGAGATTCTTAAAGGTGGTGGCAAGCATATCCATTACTATTCCTAATTGTCTACTTCATATTAGAGAATTTATCCTCATCATTTACTGAAGTAGTGTCAGGTCATTTCAATTAAATAAACAGTAAATAGGTATTAATGTAGATGAATGTTATATTCCGTTTTCATCAATAAAAACCTTTAACAGGGTGTACTTATTGTCTTTGATAATATAATTTATCTAGGTACTGAGTAAAGCATGCACTTGACCTCCAAATATATCCAAAGAAAAACTGAATTGATACTTAATGAAAGCGCAAGTCGCACGCGGTGTCGTCATATTATTATTCCGCGTATGGAAGTAACGTCAATCATTTTTTATCTCCATCATAATGGTAAGTCGGTAACGCGTGGAACAAGGACAGAGCGAGAGACTTGAAGGCTATTGAAACAGGACAGTTAACTGTTCCACTTTTTTTACAAGCCAGCTGCTCTAAACAGCTGTTCGTGGCTATATGCCGGCCGTCACCTTTCCTATCACGTTTCTAACCACTATGGAACGTCTAGAAAACCCTTTAACACAAAACCAGCGTGCCTTTCACTTTGTAAAATTACAATACTATGTAGGTACTTTCCTATGGTATGATATAGCTATATTTTGGACTATCAAATTTGCTTTTCTTAGCAGAAATTACAGCGCTTTTGATTTAAAAGAGACTTATGCCTGTAGGTATAAAAAATAAAAAACAAACATAAATGTGAAGTAAACCACTATTTCAAAGCACATGGATAAAAAATGGACAATGAAAGCGACATGAATAGAGGTACCATTTTGATTTCGTCCACCATATTGCAAATCCTAAATGCGAACATTTTGCATGTCCAGTACTGTTTGGTGGACAAATAATCAATAACAAGCAAAAATATATAAGTTACAATATATTTATACATATAAATACATTGAAACAAAACACCGGCCGGTCAACCATCAGACCTACCTTAACAAAGCTGATCGATGTTGTTGTTCCTTCTATGTCCAACAAAAGAATTTTGCATTTCTTGACGATGCTGCCGATTTCATTAATTTCATTCGCCATTTCGTTACTATAGTACTGCCTTTAATAGGAGTACTTTTTATAGAATACTCGATTTTATTTGACTAGAAATCTTCTCACGATACGTTACTACCCCACACCACAGGAAAAAGCATTTATTGAACGCCACGCACGAAAACGGCCGGCAAGTGAACTGACGGCGAGAAGCTAAGCGAGATAGACGCGCAAATAGTTCACTTTTTGCTATTGAATAAGCGAGATAGTCTGATTTTAGTAAATTGGAGGGGGAAGCGGAAGGATACAGTCTTTAAACTTCAATGTTCTCAATATCAAAAAAACATTTTCAGTCATTGCCATATCTGTTTTGAAAATAACAAGATGATAGTTCAAAGATTATATAATTGAAAAGTAACAGACCTCGGAAATAATTCTATGTCTGTACTATCGTTTTAGTTTTTTCCGGTCTTGTAGCCTGTTTATAAAGTATATTGCAATTCTCACTGTATTAATATAGTTATTTTTTATGGCAACTATTTGGAATTTGTATCGAAATTTTAGCCATTATACTGCTCGGCAATTAATCGTTAAAGTTAACAAATAACACCGCCAAATTTGAAAGCCTAACTTATGAACTTTTACTACTACTACATTTTCGAGAGCGATGGTATTTTATACTTTCTGTTTCAAGCATATTTACCACAATTAGTTGTCTTGAAGAGTAATACACCCATAGATATAAAATAAGCGTTCATTAGAATTTTAATAGTAGAATTTGTCAATTGTTACAATTATTTTATTGTATGGAAATATTACCCTAACTTTTTTTGCTTCGTAGATTATTTAATTATACTTACCTAGTTATGTTTTAAACTGTTTTTCACAATAAGTTTACAACTGTATTGTATTGTACAGCAGTACACTTATTTATTCTAGCCATTTGCCCAGTGCAAGGCCAAGAACCCATTGTTGTTAGCGCTGTGTAGACGAGTAAATAATGAACATGGGTTTCTCGGGTTATTATATTGAAATATAATTGCTTGCATAATATAAACCCGTATATGAATGTGTACTACACACACACATCAGGTAGTCTCATGGGCTGTTAATTTTAAAATAATTATAATATATACATATAACATAGATTAATTTTCTGCAGGTGTATTCATTACCTGCATACAATGTTGGTAGATATTGCATGATTTATTGTCCATAAATTATACAAAATATACCCTCACAGGGTACCAATAAAAATGTAGAAAATGTTTTTCAGAGTAATTTAAATAGTCCATTAAAGAATACCAAATAATACTGCACCACAGATGCTCCACATATAATTTTATTTAACTCTTATTTTAGCTTATCGTACACAAGCAGTTATTGTCAACAATTATTCTAATTTATCACTTAAGTATATAGCATATATTACAAAGTTAAAAAATAAAAATAAATAATACACTATATTTTTAAATGGTCTAACAAACTACTTTTAGGCCCTTTTCGTTTTTCTTCAGTTTTCATTTTCTTCACCAGTTTAGGGGTGCCGATATTTGTTTCAGCTTTTCTTTTTTGTACCTGTGACAAAAATATTTAAAAATTAATGGGGTAATAAGATAATTACCATTTTAGTCAAATTTAGTCACAGTTCTCCCTATTACATATGCTTTATCGAACGAAAATGTGGGCTAATGCAGAGGGTACTCCAAACCTTGCGGAACTATTTATGGTGAGTTATTTGTATATATATCATAAAATTAATTAATCCACTAGAAATGAATTGCATGAAATCATAGAAAGTAAAGGAGAGAAATACTTGAAAATAAATTGAATATGAACACTAGAAAGAATATTATTATTTTCTATGTCCTTTTGTTTCATTCAAATTTTATTTGTTGTAATGACTGTGATTTCAATTTAAGAGTGTTATACCTTTTTTCTGGTTATATAAAAATATACCAATATAATATTTATATAGTATATATAAATCTACAATTATGTATAATTTAACATCGCAAAATAATTTATAGCACAAATTATGGTGTTGAACTGTGTTAGTAGCATTAAATTATACTACAACTATTAGTATTAATCTGTGTGTTGCTAATATCAAACCGACATTGCAATAGCGAAAATAAACTATAAAAAAATAATATATAAAATGCAACATTTACCTTAGGTTCATTGTCTTCTTGGGTGAGTGCAGCGAAAACAAAGTTCCTCTTATTAGACGGCAAAAGCGATCCAATCTTCGGTGCGTCGTCGTCGACCGCCAATGGCGTCGCCAAGGCAGCCAACCGAGCGAGTGCACCGCGTCCTCGCGATAGTAACGAACCATGATAATTTTGCTGCAATAATATAAACATTGTAGATTATTATATTTATTGAATGTTCTAAGCATTTCTCTTAGGCATAGTCATTTCGGTACAGAGATGCGTGTATAGAATGAAAGCAATTTCTCACTCTCATTTATATACAGTCCTTCAGTAACATAGATATGAAACATCTTGCGCCTTTAATTACTGCAATGAAAAAAAAACTGTAGTCTTAATTTTGACAATTGACCACTAATTATAACATATCCATTATATTAAAATCGCAAACATTTCTACATAAATCAATAAGATAATGTTACATTTATATTTACCTGGAATACAGCAAATGCTTTTTTGGGACTTGGTACATCTTTGCTATTTTTTTTCTCTGGAACCGAGGGGCTATTTTTCATTTCATTTGTTGTCTTATTTACTTGAGACAATAAACTAGACATAGTTCTCGAACATAAATTTGCTTTGATTATGGTGGTTCTATTTATGCTCATATTCAGATTGTCTTCCGGTTTATCGTCTTTGTGTTCCTAAAAGTACATAAAAAATATTTGTATATATTTAACTGAAATGGCAAATAAGCTAATGGTCAACATGCTGGAAAGCTGCCATTTTTTATACACACAAATAGCACCACAGATATTACAAAAAATACCCTGATAAGTACATGGTACACCTCATGTGTTGACATTCCTTTTATTGTCAGTGTAATTCCTTCATACCTGTAATTTAACTACAATATCACGCTCTAAATCGGTCCACAGCCTATAAAGAAAGTTGAAGGTGACAGAAATATGTACGATTTGTTTCTCTTCGATGAAAGAAATACCGATATCAAACCAAAAATTAATCGATAAGGGCGGTAGATTCGCTCCTTGCCATGTTGGAATAAAATATACAGAGCGAAATGGGGAAAATATTTTAATTTAGAAGTCTAGCAATACAAAACCTGCATTTAAGTCTAGAAAGCACTGAATAGAGTTACACATAGACATATTACAAACTGTTATTATGCTTTTGTCACTCCAAAAACAACTAAGTAAGGTACTTCTTATTCGTTTTTGTTTCAATATCTATAATGAACAGACATAAAAGCCTTTTACAATTTTAATTTTATAAAGTGGCTTGAGATTATGTGAATTTACCATTTGTCGTAAGAAAACTTCTCTCTCGTGGCGTTGTTTACGCCACTGCTCCTCAGACTCGAATTCTTCTTCCTGCGTATCCGCAAATTCCTCAGGCATAGTACCAACTTCTTCTTCATCATCTGAAAATACATAACATTATTTTGACTAACAGCAACCCCATTTTATGATGTAGAAGATGAAGCAAGTAGACAATGTGTCGGCATTGCTTTGTATTACGAATTTATTAGGTGGACTATGGAGGCAAAACAACTTAGTACACAGGAATAGTAACACAAGAAGGTTATATCTTTAATGAGTGGTGCACTTGTCTGTAGTGGATGACGATATGTTGAGTATGACGTCAAGTGTGGTATAGATATATAGTCTATGGGTAGCCCATTGAGTGAATTCGCCAGAAATTAATTAAGATAATTTCCAGAGGGGACAGAGTGATGGTCTTCTATATATTGCTAGCATTGTGTTCCTATTGATTGCGCTCATTAATAACAATCCCCTACATGAGACATGAGGGGTATTATGGACATTATCATAATATGATGTGATGTCCGTTGCACAAGTAAATGTGATTAAGAAAATTATCAGGAACAGAAATAGATCAAAAGCACGTTTTACGTTCTTAAATTACAAAGAAACTGCATGATGTACCATCTCTTTATATTTATACCTAAAAGCCAACTTCATACAACATAATGAAACTTTCTGAGTTTTCATTCATCAAATAATATCCATTTCATAAACATAATCTAAGCATAATATTCTTAGGTTTCTTAGAGTATACTCGTAGATATGTAAGACATTACCAGCATTACGCCAGCGGAACTTGCGTTGTCGACCACCAGCACCCAAGTCGCCGTCCTCGAACATCAATTCTTGTATTATTCTAACTTCACGCTTATCTTGGTCCAGCACATCCCGCCTGAAATTTGTTATAAAAACTTTTAAGGATTGATCTCCTCTGCCATTAATATTTGACGCAATGTTTTTCTTCAGTTTCTAATTATTGCAAATGTGAAAGTAAATTATTTAAGAGCAAAAGGGAAACTTTTCATGCAGTTGTCTATATCAGTATAAATCTCACTTATTTCTGCTGCAAAGAAATTAGTATTACAGAGTTTAATAACTGATATAACTTCAAACTAACATTATTATACCACAGTCCTAAATTAAGTAAATTAATAAGGAACACTATGGGACATGAGTTTGTTCAAGGATATTAATTGTGCAATACATATATATGAAAATGTTGATAAAAGAACAATATTACATACAAATGAATCTGGCCCAATTCCCTCTGTAGTTTTTTCTGATTGAAGGTCTCATCATCACCCGCCTCGCGTTCCATACGGTCTAGATCTGCCTCATCTTCATCCCCTGAACCCACCCACTCATCTTCAGAGGTCAATTCAGCCTCCTGTTCGAAGAAATCAGCCATTTTGCGTTTCTTTTTTAGATCTTGAGGCTTCACTTCCACCTGCAATAATTAAACAAAAACAATTTAATTTGTTTTTTTTCTAATTGGTTTGTTACATTTCAATAAATTAACCAACTTGACTAAAACTTATTTGACTCTGAAATCACAATCAACTATAATTTTAAAGATGATTGAGAAATATTCAGCAGATGCAGATATAAATATTATGTATTGGTAAATGATTGTTGCAATGCCGGTGATTTGAAATTGTAAAAACATACTTTCATAGGACTGATTACGTAAAATAAATCTATGTTCCAAAAAACAAATTTCAAAAGTAGTGTGGACTGTTCGATGATAATATACCAGGACAAATAATTTCATAAGCATTAATTTTATTTACTTCATTCTCTTCTGAATCATATTCCACAAGTTTGGTAGCATTCTCATCAGCATCATCCTCAAGATCTGATATAACATAATTATTTTCATCTTCATCTTCTTCGTCATCTATAAAAGAAAAAGACGTGGGATGTAAATATCACAGTTTATTTATAAGTAAATATTACTAAATTCGTAAATTGATAAAATAATTTAGTTATGATTTTATATATATGAAATGCAACCTTATATATCATAGATGATAATAAAATAAACTTCTTAACTCTAATAAATATTATCTATTCTTGAATGTAATAGGATTAAAACGAAAATTTATCTTGTAAATTGTTGAATTCATGGAGGTCTAATATTACTTATAGTCGACAAATTTTGATAATGCAACATCACTCTAATATTACTATTCTTCAAGAGATTTTACTAAAAACTTAGTTGATATATTACCAGAAATTTGTAATGCTCTTTTTTCTAACTTTTTCTTCTTAATTTTTTTCTTTTGTTTCATTCCATTTATATCAGCTGATTTATCAATTTCATCATCAGAATCAATAATAAATTTCTTTTTAAATTGTGTATTATTCATGTTATTAACATTTTCTTTGTTTTCTGTACTACTTGGGAAATACACATTACTTTTAGGAATATCAAATTCAGGGTCGTTCAGTTCATCAAGTATTGACTTTAATAAATTTCTGTCCTCAGATTTCTTACTGTTATCTGCTTTAGGTTCTGAATCATTAGTATATTTATCATCCGTAACTTGAAGGGAATTTAATACCACATTTTCCTCTGTTTGTGAGACAAATTCATTATCATAGAATTTCCCAGTGCAAAGATTGAGAATGTCTTCACCAATTGCCTGAGATTGAGTTTGTGTTGTTGGCAATTGTGACGTAACTAGATTCTGTGAGAAACTTCCAGAACACATGCCTACAATGGCATCTAAATTAGCCTGTAAAAAAACAAGTACAGATTTAATTACCATCATACTGACAACTAAATGGTATGGATTTTTTATGATTATCGCTGAATTTTAAGAATTGCAGTTAAAAGCCCTTTAACATATAGTGGGTTTGTTAAAGTTAAATGTTAAAAAAAATTATGCTACAAGTATGTGATATCTTATAATCCCAGGATTATTAAGTGCTTTACCATAAGGTCCCACTGAAAGGTGCTCTATATTTCCATAGTTAATGGTTCTAAGCGGAATAATTATATAATAACCAACTAACAAACATTATAAAAAAAGAAATGTGTGGGTAAATATGACAACCCTCGACAGTCAGAGAAATTTATTTTCAATATAATGGATTTAATCAGTCCTTATAGACTCACATCATCATCAGGGGGTGTTTCACAAATGACAGTCATCTTGTCTGAGTCAACTAAGTCTAAAGGTACACTTGCTTTTTGATTATCAGTAGTATTGAGAATAGAAAATGTTTGTGTTCCCAAATCAAGCAAATCATCTTTAGGCTGTTTTTGATTGGAGGAACTAATTATTCCACTTTCTTGACTTGTGAACAGGTCTTCAGAAAACGACTTGTGAATTTGAGCTAACTGTAGATCATCATCTGGAAAATATATGGACAATATTAAAATTAAATCATTGAAATAAAAAACAATTAAGGGTTGGACAGAGGCTACGAAATCATCATCTGCTTCTTCCTTATTCCATTTATTCGGGGTCGGCGTAATATGTTTTTCTCTTCCATTCTTACCTATTCACAGTCATCTAGTTATTTACTTTCTTTCTTACCATATCATCTTTCACACAGTTCATCCATCGCTTTTTCGGCCTTCCTCAGCCCTTATAACAATCCACATTCATATGTAACACCTTCCTTCCTACCTTCACAGAGGCAACAAAATAAATAATGTAATACCTATATTTTTAGACTACTACTGGTGTATACTACAAAACAAACTTTAATACTTAGAACATTTTTTTATCATGTAATAACAATAAAAACCTTCATATAACATTCTTAGAACGCATTGTATACATGTCCCAGTCATACATTATCCAATCAAATTTGAAAAGTTTGGAATTTATGTAAATCACCTTGAGTTTCACCTGTGACATGACTTCTTGTTGGTATACAATTTATAATAGAATCTGAAGTTCTATTGTCATCAATAGTTTCTTTACTATTATTCACATTTACAAGTTTACTATTTTTGTCCAATATATCTGAGATATTATCATCATCATCTGAATCTTCAAAAGCTTTCAATATTCTACCCTTCTTTGGCTTTAAATTAGTTTCAACTTCAGACTCTGACGATTCATTTTCACTTGAACAACTATCACTCTCATTATCAGCCTCAATTTCACTGGCTTCTTGAAATTCAAGTTCATTCTCATTATTAATTTCTACATCAACATATTTTTTTCTATTTCCATCATCTTTCTTGGTAGTCTGTACATCATTGCTCTCTTCTTCATTCGATTCTTCAGCCTCATCATCAATCAGCGGATTTCTTGTTCTAGGAGTATCCTTTAATTCAATATCATCTTCTACTTCTTCTTCTTCTTCACTTTCTGAAGTATTATTTATCAATTCTTCATCACTTAGCTTAGCCTCCATTTTCTCAATATCATCGTCATCAAAAACATCACCTAGGACTGCATTCACCTCCAATTTATTTTGTTTATCATTCTCTAATCGTTTTGCCCATTCAAGTGACCTCTGTTCTGCAATTTGCTCTTCAAGTTCTTGTTTCAGTTTCAAATGTTGAGTACCTGGTTTCAATCTAAAGAATATGATGTTAAAAATTAAATTTAGAACAAACAACAAATATTATTAAATTATTAAAAAAAAAGTAAGGTTTACCTCCTTTCCTTTTCTCTCTCCAATTCCTCTGGTGTTTTAAGTTTTGCAAAGTAAGTGAATCTCTCTTTCAGCAATTCAACACCAGATTTATTAGTCACAAAAGTATCAGAGGCATCAAAATCAATAACCATTCCAGGAGCTCCAGTTAATTTAGGCATAATATTTTTCGATATCGTAGCTTTATCAGACAATGACTTCCTATTTTGCTCACAATTAGTATCTAAAAGAGAAAAAGAATAAGTAAACTAAACAATTAATACAAAATAAAAAAAAAATCAAGTAATTTGTTACCAATTCTAATTCTAATTCTAATTCTCAGATATTACATTACACAGTATCTGAGATTAACTACTTGTTAAGTAATTGATATAATAAGAAAATACAAGAAAAGAAAACATTTACTTATTTCAGCATTTTCTATTATTTTATCTATTTCTTCAATATCGAAGACATTATCAGTATCAAAGTCATTGTCATTTATATTCATCATTTCTTGGTTTATTTCATCAAATTTACTATCATTATTAATAGACATGTCCAAATCTACAACTTCTTTACCAATCCTTGTATTTGTCCCTTCATTGTCTATTGTATCTGTATCATTATGCAGAGATAATGATTGATTGTCTGTTGCTTGTTTTGAGATTACATTATGTATTTCTGAATTTATACATTTATCTGAATTGCCATATTTCTGTACGTTATCAATTAATTTGCAAGAACTATCTACAGAATCTTCATATATTAGCTTTACATTAGAATTAGAAATATTTTCAGTCTTATCAATTGTTTTATTTTCAGGTAATCCCACAGATTCATTTTCTAATTTAGTACTGTCATAGTCTTGAGCATTATTGTTACAATTTATTATTTTATTTTCATCTTTGTTTGCAGTATCAATATCAGTGATTTCACCATTTTCAGATATATCATGTTTATTACAATCAGTATGTAGATTTAAACTCCTTGATTGCGGGTTGGTTTCTTCTACTGTGTTCTCCGTTTCTTCATCTGTATCACTTTTACATAGTTCCATCAACTCTTTCTGTCTCTGTTCTAGTAATTGCCTATAAAAAGGATTATGTAATATTAGAATTATTGGCGACCACAGACCGGAAGACGCAGCGTGGGAAGGCCTCCAGCAAGGTGGACCGACGATCTGGTCAAGATCGATGGAAGGCATTGGATGCGAGCAGCGCAGGACCGATCGTCGTGGAGATCTTTGGGGGAGGCCTATGTCCAGCAGTGGACGTCTTCCGGGCTGCGATGATGATGATGATGAATATTAGAATAAAATTCCTACGTCTACACAGAAAAGAACCTTCTGTAACTCACAAAAATCAAATATTATACTAGATCTAAGCATTGGTTTTATATTCAGTAATCATTCCTCATAGAACCTATATGGTTTGATCACTTAAAAACAAAATATATACTCACACATATTGTTTCAATTGTTCATCATTCATTTTGATAGGTAAAGCTTTACCATCAGAAGCAACTGCTGGTTTCCTTCTACTCATTATGTCCTTGAGAGTTAATGCCTTTGGACGATGGTATGGCAGTGATACTTCTTTTTCTCGCAGCATACGATTAGATTCACTTTTTATTTTTTGCATATTCTCTAATGCTTGCTTTGCAGTTAACTAAGCAAAATAAACAAAATCTCAATAATACAATTAGCTCCAATTAGAAAAAACCAAATTCCGAATTCATGTAAACAACTAAGATATAATTAATAATGATAGTATTAAATTTTATTATTTCGGATGTTATTTGACAGTACAAATCACTATTGCAATAGAGTTAGATTATTGAATTTATGTATTTAAATAATTATAGTCATACACCGAATATGGAAATAAACTAATTACAATTCATATTTAATACTTTACTCTAGAGAATGTTAATTAGTGATCCAGCTGGACTCGCAGCTAAAGTGTAGTAAATTAATTAATATATTTTTTTATGTCACATTAATTTAAAAGCATTTCAAAAGGACAGAAAGGTGTAACTAAAGTTACTTTAATATTTGGATGTTTTAAAGTACAACTTTATTATTGTGGTGCCATATGATGATTAGACATTTTCACATGGTTTGGCCAAATATCAGTCTGATATTAAATTTAAAAATGACAGGTTTGGTAAAAATTATATATTTAATAATCTGAATAAAAATTATTACTTGAATCAGAATATTAGGATTTTGGACTATACTTAGACCAGTCTCTACTTCTAAAATGTAAATGTAATGATTAAAAGTTAAGTTCAAATTTACCTTTATGGGTTTTGGTGAAGTTAGAATAGTAGTTTTCATCTCTTTATTTTTTTGCACAGATTTCATTGGACAGTTTTCTTCATCTGAAGTATCTGGATCGTAAAGAGTGGTCTTAACCATAGGCACTCTTTTTTTAAATTTCTATATAAACAAAATAAATAAAAGATTAAATTATGTAAGGTAATTAGACTCACAAAATTTTAAAATCAAATATTGATTACCTTTTTAATTTTAACTATTGATGATACACCTGCTGATCCACAAGTATCCACAGAAGTTACATTACTGTCATGATTAGATGATGAATTATTATCAATTTGATAGTTTTCATTTTCCATTTCATCATCACTCCCAGCTGAAGTAATCAACTTCTGAAAAGTCTCCTTTAATTTATTTTTCTTCTTTGGCATTTGTAGCTGCTGTTGGTTGTTTTTAGCAGCAACAGTCTTAGTTTCTGGATCACTGTCATCATCACTAGTACAAATGGTCCTTAATCTGGACTTATGAACTTTAGTTACTTCAGAAGAATCGTCTTTTCTTTCTAATTGGCTGTTTGTTTTAACATGCGAAAGTTTTTGACCATTTGCCACGAATGCGTTATTGTCACTATTTTCAGAAATTTCTTTCTCTTCATCGCTTTCACTATCAGGAAATCTCTGTACACATCTTTTTGCTAATTTTACAAGATCAGTGTCTTCATCACTGCATTGCTCATCTTCGAGGTTCATTTTATTTATATCCATTCTAGAAGATACAATTGATGGTGCATCAATAGCAGAGCTCAAATGTGTATGTTCAATGCTAATAGCAGGTTACATACATAACTATTGCTTACAAAATAGCAAACTAAAATAAGTTAATAACGGCACCCATGTTTTTAAGGCATATTACTCAACTAGAACTGAATTACATATATATACAAACGTACGTCAAATACATTATATTTTAATTTTATACTGGATAAGAAGTGGATTTTTAACTTTTAACATGAACAAAAGTAAAATTTAAAGAAATATTTATAATCAATCGGTGACAAGAAACTGGCGCCAATATTATCCAACTGTCAGATAGTCAAACAAAAAAATTTGACAGACAGATTGACTGTTGTTGTTTTAAAATTCATCCAATTTGGCCAGGCGAAGAGCATAGTCCATACTACGTAGTCACAGTTTTATCATTCTTGAGTATATGTATCATTTTCGAATAGTAACATGATTATCACTTCGTTTTTATTTCAGACGAATAAGATCTTATATCTCCATACCCGTAAATCCACTGCTGTATCTCACCCTCCAATCCTAATGAAACCGATACGTAAAAGCGAGGAGTGGTGGAACATTTGGTAATGAAACAAATTATTGTATTTAATGTGACATATTCGTTTAAGGCGTGAGGGAAGTGATATAAAAAATAACAACTCTACTAACGAAACGTGTCGCTTTCTAAAAACAAGTGACGGGATTAGTTTTCTATGTAGGCGACCAACCTTCTTGCATTAACTAGACATATACCTATATGTGTACATTTAATAAAAAGTATATTGTCAAAATGTCAGAGAGATTCGCTTGCAAATTACTCATTTAAAAAGATGTTACATTAATTATTATTTGTTATTTTAATTCTGATATTATATACACTGCAATTTATTAAGTCTTTTATTAATATCACTCCTGTTATCAACACGCCAACCATACCACACATTTATAATTACAAAGATAGATATAACATCTTATGTATTCCGCTACACACAAACAATGTATATATTAAATATAGTAACATGTAATTAGTTTTTTTATATACGTATATACGGTTAAGTAAATATTTATCAAGTGTATTTTTATTCATATTTTTTGTTTTCTTTTTACAGGTTTGTTTTGTAGTCGCGACGTACTTTGGCGACACCTCAGTTTCACTTATTTCGAAACATCTCTTTATAATTAATAGTTACGAGGTATGACATCTTAGTCTTCTTGAATGTGTGGTCTCAGTGATATCACATGATAACATGATTTCTGCGATATTGTTCATGTATATAGACAGTTTAATGTTTACCATAGGTGGGCCGCCAGCTTGATTGCCATTCTCATTATATAAAAAAAGCAAAAGTTGAAAATAAATAACGAGTATCACCATGCACTATTTTTACTCTACAGCTTGTTAAATTTGAATAGTGACAAACATATTAAAATTTTAAATACATTTTATTGAAGGACATCGTAGTATTGGATTGTTTCCTATATTATATTAGAAATATGAGAAAGTAAGTTATGGTAGTAGTAAGTAATAAAAATGGAATGATATTAATAATCGCCAACTCCAGCGATATCTGACGATGGTGTTAGAGCTTCATTTGTTCTAGGCAAATCACAAATAACGGCTTCTGCGGTGGTTAAAAGAGACGCAACACTGCTAGCATCTGTTAGTGCTCTTTTTACTACCTTTGTTGGATCAACAATGCCTTTCTCAATCATATTCACATATTCATTATTTATAGCATCATACCCATATTCATCAGACATGTCTTCTATTTTTGATACAACAACGGCGCCATCAGTTCCAGCATTGGTGGCTATAGTAATACACGGAGTGCGTAAAGCTTTTTTGATTATTGATATACCTATCGCTTGGTCATAGTTAGCTGGATTTAATTTTTTTAGGGCTGGTATACAACGTAACAAGGCCGCTCCTCCACCTGGCACAATGCCTTCTGCAATGGCTGCTCGTGTAGCGTTTAATGCATCATTAACACGATCTTTCTTTTCACTTACTTCAAGTTCACTACATCCTCCTATTAAAAGACATGCAACACCGGACTGCAGCCTTGCCAATCTTTCCATAAGACGTAATCGATCATAATCACTCGTTGTGTCCTCCAATTCTTCTTTGATTTCCTCAATGCGTTGTTTGATGTCATTTTTATTACCCTTTCCCTTTAATAAAAGAGTTGCATCTTTAGTAATAACAACTTCTCCAACTTTGCCTAGACTATCTAGTTGACAGTCTTCCAGTCTTACGAGGTTAGGATCATCTTCAAATAAAACACCTCCTGTAGCTATAGCCATATCTAATAATGCATTTTTTCTGAAGTCACCAAATCCAGGGGCCTTCACAGCAGCAACTTGCAATCCTATTTTAAGTTTATTAACAATAAGTACGGATAAGGGCTCACCATCGTAATCTTCAGCAATAATAATTAGAGGTTTCTTCTGTAAATTAGCTATTTCTAAAGCTGGTAATATTTGTTGAGCGTTGAATATTTTTTTCTGAGAAAAAAGAACTAAGGCATCGTTATATTCAATTTTGGACCCTTTAGTCGAATTTATAAAATATGGCGATACATAACCACGTTCAAATTTCATGCCTTCTATAATTTCAAGCTCATCGGTAAAAGTTTTGCCATCTTTAACGGTAATAACACCATCTTTACCAACTCTATTCATTGCTGAAGCAATTAGTTTACCAATTTGTCTATCACCGTTGGCAGATATTGTTGCAACTTGCTCAATATCTTCTGAAGTTTTAACTGGTATGGACATTTCTTTTAGCCTTTGATGTACAGTATCTACAGCCAGCTTAATACCTTTTCTAATTTCAATCGGATTAGCCCCCTTAGAAATGGTTGAAAATCCTTCTTTGGCTATAGCCCTAGCTAAAACGGTAGCAGTTGTAGTTCCATCTCCAGCCTCTTCGTTAGTTTTATTTGCAACATTTTGTACAAGTTTCGCACCTATATTTTGGAATTTATTCTTCAATTCGATGCCCTTGGCAACGGTAACTCCATCTTTAGTTATTTTTGGTGGTCCAAATGACTGTTCTAAAATAACATTACGTCCTTTAGGACCCATAGTAACCGCAACAGCATTAGCGAGAATATCGACTCCTTGTAACATAAGGGATCTAACATCTGGCCCAAACTTTACATCCTTTGCATAATTCCGCTTCGAAATACATTGCATCTTCGTAACACCGAAGTGAATAAATCTTTGATTCAAGTACATTTTAATATAAAAAAATTCGCAACTCAAATGACAAGCGGTAATATGTTAAAATTTTTAGACATCTGTAACAGTATATTTAATTTTAGAATTATTACTGACCAATAATATTTAAAAAGTACATATTTCATAACATCAATATTTTATTGCAATTTTAATTATTAATGGTACGTAAGCACTGTCATGAGTCTATGTAGTAGGTATTTATGTGTGATGTAGCAATTGGAAGGAAATAATAAAATTAATTATTTTATTATTATTTATTATTTTATAGTCACAACGTTAATTATATTAGGTCAGTCTACAAATTATAAAAAGAAATACTCAGTCTTATACAATTCCTTCTTCCTACTGCAAAAACAAAACATCAAAAATACCTATAAATAATAATTGTGTTGTTGCTGTTCTTAGTTTTTCAAATTACATTTTATTATAATATATATAATAATATTCATTTAAGAAAATGAGAAAATAGTCTGTCTACTGTTTGTCTATCTGTCTCTTTGCAGTCGTTAGATCTTCGTTCCAAAATATATAGCTTTTTGACTGGCTGACTTTAATAAGATTGCCTAGTTTGATTTTATACTTTTAATTGAAAAACCACTGACATGCAGACATGGCTGTATGGGCGCAGTTCCCGTTGCCTTTCTTTTAAAGGATAAACAGAACAAAAAAAAATTAAATGCCATCAACCGATACTGAATTTAAAATATTTTAACTTTAGAATTTACAGAAAAGATATTGAAATAACCATAAAAATAATTGTGATATTAAAACTTGTTCGAAATGAATTCAGTATCTAAAAATTTAAAACCAGTAATCGTTAATCTAAATATTGGTGATCAACTGACTTCTATATCATGTGGACATATCGTTGTGGAAATAATTAAATTTTTAGTTTATCAAAGATTACAAATCCCCTACACATATCAGTGGTTGAAACAAGTAGTTACGATGAAGAAAAATTGTGAAAATGAAGATCACAAGGAGAGTTTTCAGTCAGAAAGACACTATCATATAGCATCTACGACATTAGAAAATCTAGATTATATTTTAAAGGTAAAGTTGGTTTTATGCTCTTTAAATAAGGCTACTATAAAAAATGGTTCAGATAATTCATACAAAGTACTTGGTTTTAAGTTTTCAGTAAATCTGAGAATATAGCAGTTAATTGTATTTACCAATTTGACAATTCACTCAATTGCTGATGCCATAGGTGTGTTATAAAATATTTCTTTTTCACTTAGCCATAATTCTGTTTATTATGATTTAATTTAATTTATTGTAGAGCCTCTTACATGAAATAAATGGCCCTTCTATACCAGATGAAGTGTGTATCACTCTTGGGGGAACTCCTGTGACTTGTAAGGAAGTATACAGGCTGATTTTGCCCACAATGTGCCATAAACCACAATGTCATTCTTCTAATATTGCCAATGATCAGAAGATTCAGAAAAGTATATTTAGGTGAGTGTACAGGTGTTAGCATACCAAAATATTCTGTCATTGATTTTTTAAAACATATTTTTTTATTTAGAACATCATACTGAAATAATGCATGCAGTTTAGGAATAAACAAGGCATAATCTACTGACATTGTACTTATTAAATTGTTAAATAAAGGGAACCATTATCTTTTTAGAACATTGGTGACATCAGAAATGCTGGGTCAAGTATTTTTTAATATGATGGCTCCCACAAACATGTACGTGTTTATAAAGAAGTCAACAAATAATCTGGAGTTAATCAACAATGACAACTTTGTCCCTGTAGATGGACATAGAATACCGAGGAGTTCTAGAATTGTTCTTATAGACTTCAGAACTCAGAATGCTAAAAATTTATCCTGTTGTAATCAGTTTCAAATATTTGGTGATATTGGTAATAATTTATATGATAATGCCAAAAAAGATAATGATGAAACTAATGATTTTAATGAAATTGAATCCACAGACAAAATAAAATGGTATCAATCGTCATATGTTATGAAGGGATTTAGAGACTGTGTTGTAAATGGCAGCTCTGTCACAAACATGTGGTTAAAGTCTTGATACATATCTATTTAGTTTAATTCACAATTTAATAGGTCAATTCTTATTTGTAAGTGCTTATTAAAAATATGTTAGAAAGTGCTCAATATCTGACTGATCAATTTTATGTTTTAGTGTAATTTAATGTAATGTAATTATGACTACTGAATTTAGAATGAAGTTTTGATGTTGATTTATGGATGACCATTGTTGTATTAGTAGTTGGTCTGTATTATTAATTTACTATTGAAATATTTTATAATTTTTGTGCCATATAACATGTTTCAGTTACATTTCTTTGTGAAAATAATAAATCATTACTACTTATGTTATATTATTTTTAATTGTTTACATTACATAATATAATCTGATTGTTATCACAGTTTTGTTATGGGAATTAATATATATATATATATATATATATATATGATATATAAGGAAATTCTGTACAAAATTTCATGTCAATACTCATCAGTCTCATACAGGTTTAACCTTTTAGGCTAACAGTTTTAGCTGCCTGTTAGTCAGTCATGTCAGAAACTTATAGTAGAATTTACAAGCTAACAAAATGAACCTCAGCATTCCCTTTACTAAAGATATTACGTTCCTTATTCACTACACAAACATCCTTTAAAGACTTTTCAGAAGTCCTTTGTGTACAGTTCTTCCAATTATCACAATTTCTTAGGGCTTCATTGAACTCTAACAATAAACTATCCCTGCCACCGTTTGGACCTACTACATAATGGCATTGAATTGATTTCATTACCATATCTGTTAAACAGCATTCAAGTAATTCATAATATTCTAGCCAATAGTCTTTTGGCAATTGTTTGAGTTTAATATCAAGGACTTCTGGTACTATCCCAGTGACAAATATATCATCTATCCAGAAATATGGATGGTAAATGGCCTCTTCACATATTCTTGCTGCTATTTTAGATGTTGTGATGTAATACCAACCAGATAAATATGGTGGATATTCATTTCTAGGATATTCCTCCCAAGTAACATACCATTTATTTTGTTTATTTCTCCTAGGCTTTGTATTATTCAACATGTAACCCATGAGTAGGTTGTCATTTGATTTATTTATCTCTAGTAGTAATTTGTGGGTACTCTCCAAGTTGTATACTATGTCATCATCCACTTTAAGTATGTATGATGGTATGCAAACAGTTGATGCCCATTGCAATCCCATGAGATGTTTATATGTCAAGTTCCTATAATTTTCTTGGAATGACCCCTGTAGAATGTCATCAAATATTCTACTTTCGTCTTTAATGGCCTCTTGAGTTATATATCTGGAAACATAAATTATATGTATTGTGGGAATATTTTCTATAATCTAATCAAGATCACATTGCTAAAATCTTTCTATATTTTAATCAAGATCACATCTGTCTAAATGAATTTTTCAACTTTACATTCTAGAAAAATTACAAACAAAAGGTTGTTTATAACCTTTTTTATAGTACCTTTCATTTGGAGGTATTTTGGCTAATAAGAATATTCTAGTTATATTCATTGACTTCAGAAGACTTGATGGCATTGCTCTTCTGTGTATGCTTCTTAATTCCACATGACCAACATATGATGTTACTATTATTACAAGAAACTGTTTTTCTGTAAAGAATGTAGGAGTACATAATAATTAATTTTGTATATAAAAGTTTGCATGTCAAGTAAATTTATTTTGATAGCTTGGAAAGTTATGCTAAATGGCATATATTAGTTGAATACACAAGTATATAGGGTTAATATAAAACTGCTTCCATTAATATTACAGTATGTAAGCTGTGTAATTCAAATTAAAAGAGAATTTATTCACATAGGACATTTTAGCTGCTTATGAATGTAATTTTTTTTGTATTATAATTTTTTCCCTACCATCCAGTTCAGTACATACACTGATTCAATTAAGAACTGGCAAGAAACACAATTGAATTTCTTATTTAAAAACAAAAGCCAGTTTATTTACTATGTTTACTTATATAGGTGTAATATTTTTACAATTAGCTATATATATATATATATATATATATATATATATATAATCTGATTCTGCTATTCTCTGAATTGCTCTATTAAATGTATGTATACAAATTGTATTAATTGTTAGAGAAATTTAAGTTTACCTATGCAAGCCTCAGATGATGGTGAAATTAGTGTGTCTTTAATGTAATAATTATTTTGTTTTAAAAATAGTATTGTGTTGTTGACTTCGTTATTAGAACTCCACCATATCCATGTGACTAGAGTTGCAATAAATATTAGTAAAAAGTTTATATACTTCCTTTTCATTTTCACTATTGGTACTTTTATTTACTAACAACCAATTGACATTCTCTAGAATTTGCTGTACAGTTTATCTTACAATTTATATAGGTATATTATATATTTTAAAATTTGCAAAGTAGGCTAATTTTATTACTTTTAAATAACAAGAGACAGAGGTTATATTAAATATATTTCGAGCTGGGAGTGTTTTTAGTACAATGTGATTAATATAACTGGATTTACTAGTTATTTATTCAATAATATATAACTTTATTGGTTTTATTAATGAAAAATATTTTTTGTTCCTACATATTAAAAC
This sequence comes from Achroia grisella, assembly GCF_030625045.1. Taxonomy (NCBI): domain Eukaryota; kingdom Metazoa; phylum Arthropoda; class Insecta; order Lepidoptera; family Pyralidae; genus Achroia; species Achroia grisella. The sequence continues at coordinate 1,634,103 of NW_026712925.1, forward strand.
TATTTCTATAAGAATTGTAAATAATAACATATTCTATTATCAATCTGACTGATGTTGATTGACAGCAGTGACTCTAATCCAATAACTGACGCGTACACACGTAAAACATTTAACTTTTTGTAACAAACGATTATTTACGATGTGCTTTAGAAATAGTTTTAAAGATGCAGCAATAAAATAAAATATTTTTCTATAACAGAACTAATAAAGTAACATTTTACTCATAGTAAACCTTCAGCATATCGTATTTATCATTAAAGTCAGTTGCATTCAGTTTCAAATTATATTTTAAATTAAATATTAAATTATTAGTTTCAAATTATTTACTGAGCAAGTAATCACTATGTTAATTTACAATTGCGACATCCACTTTAATTACTATTCATACAATAAGATTTTACCGATACTAAAGCAGATGAAACCAGTTATATTTGTTGAAAGCGGAATATATGTACCGAAAACGTGGGGCCAAACCTATCGTAGTGTAAAAAAATACGTTAAAGTAGTTCAATTTTAACTCTATTCTGTTTTATACTTCGACAGAAGACGTTAAAGTCGTATAGAATATAAATATAATACAAATCAATTATAATAACATTTGACAATTCAGTCAGCGCCGTCTAGTCCTAAGCTAGGCAGACTTAGTGTTATGGGTAGGTACTAAGCAATTGATACAAATACAATTTTCTGGTAAATACATACATAATATACACAGAAAACACCCACACCCACATAAACAATTATACGCATGAATGCATTTTTTTGTATCGTGAGAGGAATCAAACCCGCGACCGCGACCATCGGAAGTAATGTGGTATGCTAAACTACTAGACCACCATCGGCGCGGCGTCATAATACCATAATATTTCTGTTTATTTTCCTGAGTGGGTAGTTACTAAATTTCCTATATGTTAAATGCTGCTTCAACGCTAACATCTCTACATATTTATGTAACAATTGGCTATATGCGTATGCCATGTATGGAATGTTGTAACTATTTAATTTAGGTAAAATGTATAATATACACTAATAAAAAAATTTGAAAATTTCATTTTTTCATATTTTTTTGACATCGTTTTATGCGAATACTTATATATCAATTGAGCTGTAATTCTACACTGACGCAACAGTGTATAAACTGCTTGTCGTTTTATCATTAATAATGAGTCGTTATCATGTCCGCCTACTACACCAGGGACGGAGGAAGCTCAGTCGTCCGAGATCATCTAGCGAGGTTACATGCGTTGCGCGGGCGCATACACACACGTGCAACTCAATCGTGTCATATACAACAAACATCAGATTTGATCAAATATTAACAATGAATTTAACAGTAGCAATGGACAACTACGAAGATGCACTGACAGCTAAAGTAATTACTATGGTTTGCTTATTTAGCATTTCAATGTTAACAGGCTGTTTGCCCCTACTCATATCCTTCAAATTTGACTGGTTCACGAAAAGTAGCGACCCAAACCTTCGGGCGTCTAACCAATTAGTGATGGGACTGTTGGCTTTTGGCGGAGGTGTGCTGTTCTCTACTACGTTTATGCATTTGTTACCGGAAGTCGATGAAAACATTGAATTACTGCAAGGTGAGAGTTCGTTCACAATTCTGTTATCTAAAACTTACCCTCTTGTTCATAAAAAGTCAAACGTATGCATAGTAATATTTTAAATGCCAAAGTGTCTCTTAGGTCCATATTTACGGCTAAATGGGAATCTTAATTAAATTTGACGTGAAGGTATTGTCTCGCGAAGACGCACATTGGCTATTTGTAAAAAAAAAATAAGTGTTGGATAACAATTAGGCTACTGATAATAGGATAATATAACATTTATTAAGTACTTATTATAGGTCTTCAACTTATATCGTTTTCTTACAAGCTGTTTATCTCATATGATGGAGCACAATGAAACTCATTATGCTCTTTGCTTTGATTGCTTGTAAGACGTTTCAATTTTTATGAATACGCGGGTAAAATGTAATTGAAAAAATACATCATACATATTACTTATATCTTCTAAAAGTAAAAAAATCATCGAAGTTCGTCCAACATTTACGAACACATCGCATTCTAGAATATAAAGTAGAAAAATATATAATCTAGCTGACCCCGCAAACGTTATTCTGCATATAAATTAAATATTTATTAAAAAATAGGGGTTGGTGATAGAAGCATGGAAATGTATGGTTGCATGTATTTTTTAATGGCAGATTATAAAATAAATTGTCCATAAAATAAAATAAAATTTTAGGGGTTTTCTTCTTCTTTCGTTTCAATGGCAACTAAATGTACTTTCCCCAGAATGTTGAGGCGACTTTTACGCATTATGTCGCATTTTTTAGATCTTCCTTTATGCAGGATGTTGGTCCGCTTATTTAAGCGGTCCGTTTGGCCGCCGCTATGGAAGTCAAACCATCCTGCTCCTTTAGACTTTATTTCATTACCCGAACAACATGTAGCGACGTCCAATGGCCCACTAAGAAATCGCTTAACAGACTGCGAACCCAGATGGGCCGCTGCAGGTACAACTTGGTTCAATGAGGCGTCGCTTCAAGGGAGGCTTGCGACAGCGGAGCGCCATCCCAGACTATGACTCACTTATTGTCCTGTCCGTTGTGCCCATATAAAATATTGGACAATCTTTATTACTTAGGGATATGAAAAATAGATAGTAACCAATTCTCAGACCTACTGAACACATATGTATAGAAACCCAAGAGTAGATCGCATGGGGAAGGGAAACAAATATTGTTTTTTTTTTATACTACGGTGGTGAATGGATACTGTAGCCTATGAACGCCTGACACACCAGGGGTATCACGTGTGCGTTGTCGACCCTTAAGAAACTTTAATATATCCTTCTTAAAAGTTTCTTGTTTCCACGTTTTTTATTTTTTTGACAAAAGATATGGTCACGTTAAATTTAGCAATTTTAACAAATGAATCATCTCACTGATAACAATCGAGAACATATTGCTTATCAATGAGATCAATTGCTTGAATTCTATTGGCGATATTATGCAACTAAAATAATTTTGATTATCTTGATGTACCAAAATAAAATCTTATACTATCTCATGCGTCAGATATCTATGTCCGGAGAATGGAACAGATTTGTTAACTCAGTGATGCTGAAATCTTGTATAATATAAGTGTAATAAATATAACGCCACGACTATTAAAAAAGGGGGAGGGGGGGGGGCTTAGTCGGAGACACTGAAAAGTGTCTGTATTGTAGTGAACACAACATTTGCATGCACACATTTGGTTAGGTATCTATATTTAAATCCAAAATGGCAAGGGTAATTTTTAATTTGATACCTCTCTGATATTGTGAATCCTTATATATATAGCTATCCATATACCATTATGTAGGCATAAAATCGGTGCCTATATCTACACATGAAAGTGTACGAGTAATGTACATATATTGTTTAAGATATTTATTTCTCATAAGATTTACATTATTGATATGAGATAATTACAATGTATGAATAGTAAGCATTAGTATGTATTTATTTAGCTTTACAATTGTTATTTATTTATGTAATGTAGGTTGTATTGCATTCTATTATGTTTTCATTTATTATATAAGAGCTCACATAAAATAAATAAAAATGTATAACATTGTAATCCCTGTATGTAAAGCCTATTATAATAAATTCTGCATGTTTACGTCATCATAACGTAGTAAGTAGCACAATATAGGCGAATTATGGAACATTTTTATACCAAATACCTAGATACCTATTTAGTTATCATGTATATTTATTTATTTAAACTCTATTGTAATTTTGTACAATAGGCACGTATATTAGCATTCGTTACCAGCCAACCTATTTACTTTCTTAACAAATTTGTGTAACAAAACCCCCTTGTTTGACATCCGCAGAACTGCTGAATTATATTCAATCAGTAATCGTTTCCGTCATATATCTTTTCTGGATTGAATTTCTTAGAGAAACTTTACTAGTCTCTATCGTTACCTAATATTATACTGAAGTAGTAAAATTTAAACAGAAATTTCAAATGACACTAGAAAACTGCGTGTCAATTTATAAGTATATTTTAATGACTCTCGAGAGAGCCTGGCTATCACGTTAGATTTTGATGTACTGATCATAGTAAATATCTAGTATGGATATAACAATGTCGAAAATTGAAAATGCTTCTGATTAAACAATTTTATACGTCACATCGTAGGAATCTACTTTTTTCCGTTTTAAATATCATAATAGAAATAGATTTAATAATGATTAAAATTGATGAGGAACAAATGTTGTTAAACTTAAGATAGAATTTCTGACTAACTCAAGTTAAGAAACAAGCGTTAACAAATTTAATAAATATAAAGCGGGAGATGGTCTATAACCATATCTGCTTCCTATGTAGGATACATACATAGATATTTAGAGGATTTATATATAGACATGTATCATGCTCTGTTGCAGGTAGAAGTAGATAAATATTGTGATGATTTGCGCCAAGGTAAATACGCCAGCCTCGCGAGTTATTTGCACATTACTTACTATTTAAGTGACAATTTTCCCATTAGTTTATCTATCTATATAATAATGTAAATATATATATGTAAACGTGAACACTTGTTATAATCGGTTTGAGTAGGTACTTGCAATAACTATATGAAACATATTTAATACATAATACATTTAATAACTACATATATTTGCAGCACCAGTTTAACCTTTCTGAAGAGCCAACAAATATATTTTTAATCGTGATGTATTTTTTAATTTGTACAATGGATAAATCAAGTGAAACGGATGGGCCTCTAGAAACAACTTGCTACTGACCGCGTGCTAGATTAATCCAGCACTGTTTTTGTATAGTTCATTTTTTTAAATTTTGCAATATGTAAGTATATAACATAACAATAATATAAACTGATGCCAGAGATTTTGTTTAACTTTGTCTTGATACACGTATAGCTTATATCCGTCTTCATTATGTAATCTCTTTCTTTGATTCTTTGAAATGTTGTTCAGTTTTGGAATATAGGCCGAGGGGAAGAGGATTGTTAGTAATGTGGACTAATGACTGCCACTGCTAACTAATCTTATGTAATATTATCTTATCTGTGCTTCTATCAATTCAGGTTGCGTTTCCCCTGAAAACCATCGTAATAAATTTTTGGTGAATTTGCGCGATTGGCTAGCTGACCTGGCTTCATCCCATCATTATCGTTTTCAACTGATGTCTCGCCAGAGTATACCGTCAGTACAGGCGGGAGTACTATCCACTATTGCTTACTTGCAAAACAGAAAACATTGTGTACGATATGATTTTGTAGAACTATTTCACTATAGTCTTTGTTTAGGTGTATACCTACGTCAATCGTTATCGACTTAATGATAATATTGGTAAGTCAAATTATTACAATGTACCTAATTAGTCAAACATAATAAGGTCTGTATTCTATAAATAAATATTAAAATATTATCGCACACACAAGGTTAAAATATGTCGGGATAGTTCTAAAAATTTATTGATAAAAAATAAAATTTTGATAGCAGTTCGAATTTATTCTTACGACTGTAATTCTCATGCGCCAATTATATTGTCAGCTTTGTCAGCTTTATGTGGTTAATGTTAGTTGTTGCTTAACTACTGACAGCAATATTTGACATTGAAATGACAAGGAATATTTGAAACTAACGTGCCAAGGGAAAATGTTGAGACAGTTAATACGGCACGAGAACTCATATCTAAACAATATTAGGTATTAAAGAAAAGATGAAGGGAAAACCAAGTCGCAGTTATATATCTAATATATAATAAATATAATCTAATACAAAAGTAATATTTATGTATCTTACTTTTGTATTGGATTATACAATTTGTTATTTAGTAGTGTTTATCTATGCCACTATTTTAAGTTGACTGGAAGAGATATCTTCTAGGGATAAATCCACCCTTGCTCACATTGTCTCTAAATTAAGAATATTTATTTAATGAACGTAGCAAGTGGTAATAAACTATTGTCTCATTCTCGATTCGGTTTGGTTTGTTGCCGATGTCTCTTCTAATTGGAGAATTATACCTGGTTACAAATTAAAATTGGCGCAAGGTGTCCTGGTGTCGCCGGATTCAATATCTTCCTTGAAGGGTACTTTATAACAAGTAAGTAAGCACTGTAAACGACTTGACCGTGATACCTACTCTAATATTCTTGTACTTATACTAAAGTTATTGTCATTGGAAAAATGATAAGTCCTATTACAAGAAGAAATGCTTTTGTAAACATTGTTTTACATAATCGACATCATTTCTTAGACGCCATCGGGCCTCTGTTGTTACAGGCCTACAACTTTTTTGCAAAGTAGTGAAACTAAAGTAAGTTTAGGTAGATAGTTGTTTTTCTGTCTGCCACACGATGGACCGGCACCCCATGGTGAATCCATAGAATGCAAGTTAGTCATTCATTATAATAGAGAGATATTAGGACAACTCGACTCAGAAATAAAATGCGTAAACGCATTTTAAGTCGAGTTGTACGAACGGAAATACGTATCTATATGTTATATATAAAATTCTCGTGTCAGAATGTTATATATAAATGTACATAGTCCTCCGAAACGGCTTGACCGATTTTTAAGAATTTTTATATGCATATTCAGTAGGTCTGTGAATCGGGTACTATTTTTCATACCCCTAAGTATAATTATGATAGTGGAATTAAAAAATACAAAAAAAAATATAGGGTTGTATATACTTTTCGCGCTTCTATCACCAACTCCTATTTTATAATAGTCATTTTAATATATATGGCAAAACAACAAATATATGAAATGCTTTTTTAAGCCTTCGGTGTATTCAATTGTACGAGTATATTTAACTATGTATTGTCCGTATTTAGATACAATCGATTGCCACACAATCAATTACTATATTGGATCTATGTTTATACAATACTTAAGTATAATATTGGAATAATTAGGCGTACATACCTACCTATCTTATCTTTACGACATATTGTTGTTACCGTATGAGTATGAATATATGATCCAAATCGAATCATATTATTACGACAATAGATAGAGTATCCTTATCAATGTTTTTTATTCAGACCTGATTTTTATTGAAAATTAGCTGTTCCCCACGCGACAATATTTTGGTAGGCACTCTTTGTTACCAAGAAGACGTGGACATTTTTTAAATATTATTAAGGGGATATCCTCCTGAACATAATTAAAAATTACTTTTAAGCTCCAATCCAGAAACTGTAGCACTGTGAATAGCAAATATCTATTGTACCTACTTGCCCTTTTTTAAACTTGCTGCCTAGTCCCATCAGGAATAAGAAAAGAAGGATTTAGAATTTAGATTTTTTATTTACTTTCGTCTTACTTCCGTGGGCTATATAATGCGAACTCTTGCAACCAAACTAAAACCGGCTACATATTTTGTATACTAAATATTTTTTAAACGAAGAAATCTTCAATAATATAGAAAGAGGATAGATTTGTAGATATTATGTGTAACATTTGAATTCAAAAGTACTGAATCGATTTTAAAAATTCTTTCACCATTGTAATGCTATATTATCGCTAAGTAAGATAATAGTAGAAAAAATAGAGATCCTACTAACCTTACCAATGTAACCCAAGGTATGAAATTTGTCCACATGTTCGAAGACGGGACGGGTCGTTAGTGTTTGAATAAAAAGGACAAGAAGAAGCTAAAAAAGAGGTTTATTAGCCACTTGACATTTTCATAAATAGGGGTTTAAAAGTTTGGGTTATATTTACCTATATGTGTTTATGGATCGCTCATTTAATAATAGGTACTATAATGACGATATCCAATCGCAATTGGCTAAAGTATGTAGATTTTCTTGTCAGTTTTTTTCAGGACGAACTAGGAACATTCCAAACTGCTGTTAGATTTGACTTATAATAATAAGTGTCTATTTTAGGGTGCTGCATAAATAAAGACATTCTAATTTGATTAGGTAGGTATATTATAATGTGATATTGGCCATATCAAAACATATACTTAATGAAGTGGTCAAAAGGTTGATTCGTTAAACGAATGTTGATAACACTAAAACTGAAATTCGTTTGTAGCCAATTTCACGACTCACAATAATACCTACATATTGAAATAAAAATCCATACATAGGTACATACATATATGAATATAATTACGGTATTAAACAACAAAATAGCATAGTTTACCATTTTTGTCTGTCTGTTTGTTCCGGCTAATTTCTGAAATGGCTGGACCGATTTTGAAGGGGACTTTTTTTTGGCATCTGTAACTTAGGCTACATTTATTTAAAAAATAAACTTAAATTCCACAGCACACAGACAAGGTGCAACTAGTCTTAAATAAAATAATTATAGCTTTTTATTATATATTTAGTATTCCTGGCTGACTTATGCAAAAAATATTAATCTAGGTATATTTTCACACTTACATTCTGTTTATCTATATATCTTTGATTATGAAATTTAATGTCACAGCTAAGTATAGGTACTTACGTAGGTACTAAATATTTGTATCTATAATTAATATACATAATATTATTTTTTGCAGAGGAAGGACAGATTCCTGATATGCCGATATACTTAGCTGGCCTTATAATGTGTGCTGGCTTCTTCATGATGTACTTAATAGAGGAACTAGTGCATTTGTACATTCAAAGTAGGCAAAAGAAAGTTATCGACAGTGATGTATCAAGGACTTTTGCTCTCAGAAAGGACTTCGAAGACGTTTCTTGTGAGGAACCAGCTAAAGATCAGGAGGTTAAGGCTCAGAATGGTCACGGTCATAGTCATATAATGACCACCTCGGAAGATTCTGTGACGGCTGCGTTGAGAGGTCTTCTGATAGTTCTGGCACTTTCCATCCACGAGCTGTTCGAGGGTCTTGCTGTAGGGCTCGAGGCGTCAGTCGTAAATGTGTGGCAAGTAAAGAAATTAGCGATTTAGATTTCCTTCTAATAGTTGCATGTTCGATTCGTCGCACGATGCAAACATTTGTATTCAACAGTATGATTGTTTGTATTGGTCTGGGTGTTTAGTTTATGTATTATTTGCAACGTGTAATTAAGTATTTATAGCAGTTATCTAGAACTATCCATAACACAGGCTCTGGAAACAATGCTACTAGATGGCGCTGTGTGAATTGTCCAGGGTTATTATTATTATTGTTATGAATCTCTAAAACTTGTTCGTATCTAGCAACAAAATAGCATGGTTTAAAGTGTTACAGTTTTAAATACAATTTATAAGAAACTAGTAACTAATTTAGTTACTAGTTTCTTATTAATTGCTTCTAATTTAAATTTGATATTATATGTAAATTATGTATATAGGCGTTTTATTTGCGTTTATTAATTACCCAAACGTTAACCTACGTTTATAATGTTTAAATTCTAATGTTTTAATTATTGTGCCTTATGTCATACTTATATTAGCAAATTCTGCATATTGCCATAATAATTTTAGTATGACACTAGAACCATGATAGTTTTTGTACTGAGTCGTCTGCGTTCTTGTTGTTCAGCTATTTCAGCAGCCAAACAATTGGCTTTGTAAGTTTTTGGTAAGATATGGAAGTTAAATTACACGGTACGAAGGCGTGACATATTTCTCATATTCCTGAGTTTCTACAGTGTATACATATCAACACGTGAGTTTTTTTTTATAATAGATTATAGTGGTTTGGTGCACGATTTCTTAAGTAACGATCTCGATGGTCAAGCAGTTTAGCACACCGCTTTACTTCCGATTCCTCGCACAATACAAACATTTGTATTACTCAATATGATTGATTATATTAATCTGGGTGTTTTATATGTATTTTATATAGGTATAGTTAATTAAATAAAAGTTATATAATATTGATATATTAATAATTAAATAAATATACATAATTTAACATACGTACTTATTCATATGTACATGTTCATACATAGAGATACCTATTATTTTAAAATATTTAATTATAATAAAAAGGAGTTTCTTAACTGTATTTTATGTTGTGCAGGTACATGTTTGGTGCGGTGTCGGCTCACAAGTACATAATAGCGTTCTGCATAGGGGTGGAGCTGTTGGCAGCAGGTCAGAAGAAGTGGTTGCAACTAGTGTACATTTTCACATTTTCCTTCATGTCCGCACTGGGTATTGGAATTGGAATACTGATGGTGGGCGGCGCTGGAGCGGCCTATGCTGGTCTTTATTCTGTAGTATTGCAGGTAAGCATTTTCTCGAACACATTTTGGTTTGAAATCTTTTTCGTGAGTCCCTTACGGAATAATTTCATAGTATCAAATTGTAAAAAAATACAAACAGCATACTTTTACCGCATTGTGGAATCACCTTTCAGCAATGGTACTTCCGAATCAATACCATATAGTAAATGAACTTATTCCATCTTAAAAGGGCGACAACGCACTTGCAATTACCCTGTTGATGCAATTGCTCATGGGCGGCGGTAATCATTTACCATCAGGTGAGTCGTGTGAGTTCATATAAAAAAAGTTACCTTCACGACATTATCCCAAATAAGTTAGTCAACTATAGACATGGCTGCTGAAAGCTAGACATGCCCACGTATCCTTTTAGTTTGTTATTAGTGTTTATTTCTTCGGAGAGTTAATCATATATAAAATTTATTTTTACGTTAATTGACGATCTTTTGGTAATTCGATGTGGTAATAGTGGTAGTACAATAAATAAAGTACAGTAAAAACAGAAAACCGAGTGCAAAAGAAAACTACTCTTGTTTCCGCCATTTTAATCAATTATTTTATACATACCGGTTAGAGACGGTTGGCGCCTTCCTCTTATAAAATAACAATACACGGTACATATTTCAATGATTGAGTAGCGATTAGAAATAATCATTCGCATTTTACCTCAAAGTTAAAGACGAGTGGTGGCTCAATTCTACCGTCAAGCAATGTTGCGCGACTTACAGCTGTATCTTTCAACGACTTTAGATATGTTCCAGACATGCCCCCCTCATCATTTTGAGCGTTCTCAATCTAAACCTAAATTATAGACGAGAGATTTATAGAGAATAATTTTAGATAATTATAGAGAATATATCTTTTTTCTTATGTTTGATAATGGAATGGTGTTACGACCTGCGCTAATGGTTTACGCTGGCACCAATGGAAGATTATAAGATGATCATGAGGTCAGTTAGCCCACCGTGGTAAAATCACCATGAATTTATTACGTTGGGATCACGTTGAGGTCAACCTGACATTGTTAGCATGGGGTTATTAGTCCACATTACTAACAATCCCTTTACCCCAAAATAAATATTACACACATAACATGACACACTTTCACGACTGCTATCACAAATGGCATAGCCAGAAGCAGTGTCAACTATCGACGTCGAGGTCAACGCAACGCAACATTTGATATGCCCACATTTTGCTAGATTTTTTTGTGGTAGTCAGCTTACAGCTTACGCCGTCTCACGAGTTAGCTTAGTTTGTTGCTTGGTGTTTCAATTACTGGAAAGTTAGCAATATAACATTTATTTTTTCATAAAGTTTATTTTTCTATATATTAAATAGGTATGTACCTACGAACATTTTAATAGATATAAAGTAGGTTTCTATTTCTTGAACAATTTCTATTCAAATGGTTTATTTAGTATCATTAAATTACATATATTATTTATCGGTCAATGAAATATAGGCAGGCTTGATTGAAAATACAAGTAATATTCAGATTATATTTTTTATCTGAGAAATTATTTCATCAATGTTATCAGTCTATAATAAATAACCGTAGGTATTTCAATTAAGCAATAACAATCTAAGGTTATATATAACAACAGATTGATTGGAAAATGTATATATTTTGAATACTTATGGGATATTGAAGTTTGCGCTAACTGTATAACTACTAACATGTACTCTGATAATGATGGACCATTAATAGATTATAATGGAATTAGAATGAAGCCACTTCAATAATACCTATTCTTTTGGCAAATTATAACATTTATTAGATTAAATATGGATTCAAATTTTGCGTCAAAACTGAATCCGTTGAGTGAATAATTTGTCCTCCTAATAGTAAAAAGTATTGCCCTCATTTGTTAGCATTGTGTCCTGTTACGGATCCACACAAGTCCCCCTTATGCTTATAATTCGTAACGAATTGCCCACGATGGGTTAAGTGACCTGAAATTATCTTCGTCCTTTCATCCTTCACCGGTTTCTGTCAATATATCTATTCATTATCATTGCATTGAATTAAAAATATAATAATAGTAATATCCCTGGACAATTTACACAGCGCCATCTACTCCCACGCTATGCAGAGTTGTGTTATGGGCACTAGACAACTGATATAGATATTTTTTTTATTGTAAATACATACATAAAATACATGGAATAAATATATATATATCCATTCCACATGGGATAATCTGGAAATGTTTTAATGTCACCAGTTGTTTTAGATCACTTCATACTGGTGAATAGGAAAAGAATGTGTGCAGTGTGACACCGCTGATTTCATTCAATTATTACGTACTTGTTATTATAACTCTTAAGGTACATAAGGACACAATGCAAAGGCTCAAACTGTGTCGCGTAAAAAATCATAAACTTGAAATAAAACCCTACACCAAGTCGAATGGTTTTAAGGTCGTGTGTTGGCCCCTTAATGTTAGGTATATTTACCGTTTACCTGTTCGAATTATCTAAGGTAAATCGAATATTTATATTACCTGTAGTCTAAATAGTAAAAATATTCATTTATCCTTTGATTAATGTAGTGTAATTAGGTATAAGGTTATTTCATATGCCTTTGCAATTTGAATTGATAAAATCTTATCAGTTTTCTTTAATATTAATGCGTTTGGTAGGTACAATAGGTAATTACTTTTCTAATATATTTTTTTCTTTCCAGGGAATAGCATGTGGAACTCTAGTGTACGTGGTATTCTTCGAGGTATGGCGTCGAAACAACACGAATCTTATGCAGTTTGCATGTTCACTTCTAGGTTTCTCAATCATGGTCATACTCGGACTTGTAGTAGAGCTCAGTGTTTAGATTTATAATTAATTAAGCTAGAAAAATTGTAAAAACTTGATGAAATTGAGAAGTTGATTAATTACTATGATTGGAAAGGGCATTGCTTGATTGTTTGTTTTTTGGAATGTCAAGCTCATAGGCCACCTGATGGGAAGTGGCAATCGTCGCTTATATCCAAGAATAGCACAACAAACATCTTGTGTAACTACCATCCAGTGATACCACACATGCGTTGCCATTTCGGAGGACAAAGATGCTTCTTATTCTGTGATTTCACTGCCTTACTCTTTAACTGAAACAAATTTTACAAAGTAAGCTGCTCGGGATCTAAAAATGGTTAGATTAAGCTATCAAAAAATAATACATAATGATAACGCAAGATTGTTACTAGCGTCAGCGAAATTGGCGTCATGGTATACATATTACATAGCCGTTATATCATAAGAGTATGTTAGTCTCTAGGTTAAGAACATGTAGATATTAAACATAAATAAGAAAATAGATTTTAGATATGTAGACGGCAAGCTTTCATTAATTTTATCTAGATTTTTAATTTTTATCTTATAACAGTAAGAAATCAGAAAATACGTAAATAACGAGTTGTACTAGCCTTGACCGGATTTTAATAAGTAGGTATTGTATATATTCATAGATTAACCTTACTGTAATCATAGACAATAAAATAGGAGTAAGATTTATATACTAGTTGGTATTTATTTAATCGTATAATGAAGGACTCGAAAGATAAATTAGCTAATGTACTTGTAGTCCTAAATGCAGTAAAATTATTAATGTTCCGTGCAGCCCGTAAAAATAATGATAAAAATAGTCATACCCTATGCAATCTAATTTTTGTCTAGTATATGTATATTAAACATAAATAGAATGTGTTTGTAGTTATATCTCATAAATATACACATATTTGTATTAAATTATTTAGAATATTCTATTTTAAACATGGTAACTATATATGTAGATATATTCTTCGAACTCTCTGTATAATTATTTTAGAGTATCTACTACAACGACATCATTTGAAAAATGAATAGTTTTACGAATAAATGCGAAGAAAATTGAATATATTTCTTAAAATAGACGAATAAGTAATTTTTAAGCGACAGTATTACTGTGTGACTGAATTATTATGATGAATTTTGTAGTATTTCGTGTGATATTATAAATACTAGTTTCAATAATTGTATAATATTGTATATAGAGTATAATGGTACAACATTAGTTCTAAAGGTAAGCGTAAATCTAGTGCTAATATTCATACATTTTTGCCCATGTAACAAAAAGGAGATTTAAAAAATTTACGAGCTCTAAATCAATCACGTGACCGAGCGATTTGTCTGACAAGAAACGAGTAGATTAAAAATTAATATTAAGTTTACTGCATTAATTATGAATACTATACACTGACTTACAACTAATCTTTGTATGATTTTTTGTGCTTATAATTTATATTATTTGATATTAAAGGTTGTCATCTTAATTTTTAAAATAGTCGTATGTAAAGTTTAATGTTCGAAGACCTAATAAGTGTCTCAGTCCTCTAGAACCATAAGCTCTGTTTAGTGCTAGTGGTGCTATGTGATATGTCCAGGGTTATATTTATGTGTGATTGAAAAAATAAATGAAAATGTGTATATTTTAATAAAAAGAAATTAAACTTACAGAATTGTTGATTTATTTTGTTTTATAATCCTTATACGAGTATTTATTATCTATTATATGTATAATAGAAAATATATATAAATTATCTTGTTTTGTGAGTTAATAGGATACGGAACTTCAAGCTAGATATAAAGTGACTAACTAGGTAGGAAGACTCGCTATGTCTTTGTCCATTTTGACACCTGGGATTCTTAAAAAAGACGCAGATTCTCTTATCCATCTTACCTTCCATCTAGATTTAGTACCGAGTCCGCCTTGTAGCTTTGGGACGTGGGATAACACTTTTTTGTAAGCGTTTTACAAAAGTGAGCTTGTTTTATGTCGAATACCTATTCCGTAAATCTCAAATGAAGCATGCACTGTACATTACATGCACAGTGCATAAATGAAAACAAATTCCAAAGTGGTTAAACCGCTTTTGAGATTAGCGCTCACAAACGCACAGACAAAATTGTACGAATCATTATTTTGGGTTGTTGTTAAAGTAATCCAGTAACAGTTTTTTCGATGTATCTTCAACAGACGGCCATCAGTCACATTGTTATTACATGTATACATTGCTTTATGGGAGATGTCCTAAAAGGTAGTGTTTACCACTTGGCACTCCCTGCAGGGTATAATGAAATAATACTACTTGTACTTTAACAAATCAATAATGTAATTAGAAATTAACATTTTATGCTATTCGTTACGTATATTATAATCTATTCTTAAAGAAAATAGATATAATTATTGTATCCTAAATATTAGTTAATATTATGCTGAATAAAAACAGATACATATTATGCAGGCGGTAAATATACACAACTATTGGATAATTGATTAGCATTATATAAAACAATCTCTATACGGTTACAAGACAACATTGTTAAAATATTTTATTATTAAAAATATTTATTTTGATAAATCACCGCGAGCGGCGCACATGTTACTTAACTAATACGATTGAGAGAAAAGACATAGAGAAATTTCGAAAACCCTTACTAACTATCTGGTACACGAATATATAATAATTTGTCAAGCCATTAACATTCCTACTTCCATTACTCCTAAAGGCCGGTACTCTTTATTCATCATACTTACAACAATACACTTTAAGTAATAAAGTTTTAAATATTCAACTATAATAATGACTATTGCATGTTTTGAAATCACATTTGTCGCTACCATATATAGATATAGATTGAAACGTATGGCGTATTAAACGCACGGCTTTAAAGCCTATAACATTTATAGTTTTTCAATTGTTTTATTGCCGAATTATATACACGGCCCGCGTGCAGTCCCTTACCATAATTGGCCGACATGGACCGTAATAAAGAAACTACTGAGAAGCGATAAATAATCTATAATTTATGAATATTAAATGCATCGTGAATATTATATTCACTAAATAATTCAATGAAACAGTAATAATGCAGGCACCATCGTCTTAATCTAAAACACATTAATTCTTCTGTAACATATCTAATGTAAAGTTGTCACGGAAACATTTAAAATTATAAACAGACATTCAATATTCACGCTAATTTTAAATCACATTAAAAGTTTAATGAAAACATTAAGTAGCATTTCGTATGTATATTAATCAATTACATAATAATAGATTAAAGGTTATAATTAGTTAAAAATGCAATTTAATATAATGTTGAGCGTGAGTAAATCACTGCAGCTTAACTGTAAATACATTTCTTTCGATACCCATACCTTACACTTACGTGCAAAATATTTTACAAAAGCTATAACTTTATTATAACTCGTAGAAAATCAAGTGCATCAAAAGAGTAGTGCTGTGCAATTTAAACAATTTAAGTGAGATAAAAATTAAAGTATCACTATTTATAGAACTGTGAATTTTGGCACATCACTTAAAACTTAAATGGCCACAAAACATTATTATTGTGACGATTTGCACTTATATGCGATATTTATCTGTCAAAACGGATTTCGAAATAAAGCATTACGTAAGATTTATGGCAAAATAAAGTCGAAAATAAATGAAATATAAACTAAGGGCAAGTACAGTTTTAATTGAAACTGTTAATGAGGAATTAAGCAGCAGACCAAATAGTAAAGCTAATGCCCATTTTATATTTAAACGAACACGTGGGAAGACAAGATTTCTATAAGTTCTTTTTCAGATGATTTCATTATGAAAATAAACGTTGTAATAAACATATTCCTCATGTATACATCAGCAGTAACGTTATACTGTACTCACCCTTAAATATTAAATCTTCAGCTACTGTTGTTCATGCTTTGTCAGGCACAAATTAATATCTTGGATATGTAAACTCTAAATCTAATTCGTCACATATAATTTATACTACAATTAACATAATATTAGCTTCATTTGATTCAAAAACTATTGCACAAATTCTGTCACTACTATTTTGATATTTATTGCCTTCAATAATTATATATACAAATTATACGGAATACATTCAATGTATTTCATTAAAATTTAGACTAAACAACTTTTCACTAAGAAATTATAGTGAATGAAAAATTTAAATAGTGAATATAATGTTAATAATAGTGACGTACACTGGACAAATTTTTATAACATTTTTAGCCAGCGGGGTGTGGCATAACTGGACTTAGTTCAGAGAACATTATCAGTCCTTATCCAAATAAGCTAAAACAACAACCACAGCCTTAAAACATTTACATCATCAAATTTAACTTCAATATCATTAAACTCTTCGACAATTACAACTGTCAAACATTTTCAATTCCTTGTCACGCATGTACTAAATGCTTTAAGCCCAAGAGTATTTCTATCTGGTTAGAGAGTAACTACTAAAAGGTATTATATGTATATATAGGAAGTGATTTTAGAGATATTTATATACAAAAAAGTTATTAGGTTAATAGGTGCTACAGATCACTAGTGACCACATTGTTGGCAATGGAATTACTGAGAGACTTGATTTCATTCTCATTCTTTTCATTATATCCTAGATCTATTAGTAATTTCGTTTTCATTTCACCTTTCTCTAGTGTTCTGCCAGCGAAATATATATGTATATACAACTAGAGAACAGATATGTATACACAATGGCATGTAAAGTACATGTACACTTGAGATATCTATTAAAAATATTAATCTCTTGAGCTTTTAGTACTCGACATCGACATATGGCCCCTTTCCTCGCACTGCCTTCCACCCCGCAGGCGATCACAAGCAATTGATTACATTGGCAAAAGAAGGCAGAAGTAAAATTATACTTAGCTAATATACTTAATATCGCCCGATTATGTCTGCGCTTAGGATTTGAGGAGTTTGTTGGCCCGTTGGTTTGCGACCGCTATACGTGTCTCATTGCTTTCACCCTATAACACGATATATAATATTAACAGTTGGTTATATATGTTAGTTCCAAATCGACCTACCATTAAAACCCAGTATTGTCATAGGGAAAATTGTTGTTACTATGTTAATGGTAGATTGTTTGTGGTACTCGCATAACAAATCTAAAGTATGCTATTCATTTGGAATTAATGAAATTATTAGCATCTCTGAAATAAAATTCTTGAATAAGCTTAGTAGAAGTGGAATTCAGTCGAGTAACAAATTATTTATTTGATGGAAATAATCAAAACACCTGTATTAAGCAAAATTTAATAAGATATTTTCTATTTTGCTAGCAAATTTGATGTATGCATTTCAGACGGCATATGGATAGATCAGACCAAGCTATCTTTTATTGTTGTTGCAGTACTTGTTGTTAGAAGTAACACATTAATAGTAGAAGAAAAAAAAAATATGTCGAAGCATCTTAAATATACAGAGTAACTTAACAAAAGATGAAATACGATTCAATAAATATTATACAGAAAGAGAAAGGAATAACAATAAAGCAATTGCAATATATTGGTTACAAAGAAAAATTGTTGTAGTAAAAATATAAATTTGAATATAAATACCAGTATTTCTTCTATTACAAATATTCGTTAAATATAATAATTTAGACCACATGCTCTTGTTTTAATAACTTTTATAATTTTAGAAAAAAAAAACATTTTATAACTTTACAGATGTATCGTACATTATATGTTTGAAATGTACAATACTTCTGTAATTTTGTAAAAAAATGTATTCAGGGCACAAATATCCCATGAAACATTAGATTAAAAACATAAGCCTGTGACCTGCTAAAAAAAAATGAAAGAGCACAATTTGTTTATTTTATATACTCAAAAAAATACGATATAAAAGTTATTGAAAGAAACCGTATATTAAACAAAACAATATTAATAGACAAAAATAATCGTACAAAATGTTTAGAATTATTTAAATTTTCAATTAATAAACCTATGCACTTACTTTGTATATATGTACTTTAGGCTTAAAGCTTAGCCTAACAATAATTATTAATGTCATTATTACAGAGTGCATTAGCTTGCTTATAATACAAGCTGTGCTTGATTTAAAAATGATGATATAAAAAAATATACTCACGGTCACCACCGACGTGTTGTGTGTGTGTATGTGTTGAGGTGTATCAGTCTCGTGGACTACATTTTTTTATCAACCGTCTTAAATACGTCGGTTTCACCTCAAATAACACAGGACTACAAACTTATATAGTCCTATATAAACGAACGGTACAAATGTTACTAAAATTAATTAAGTAGTAAGTACTATCTAGTTGCACGAGTATCTAAAATTTATTTTATTGGACTAAAGATAGATTTTCCGTAGCCGGTAATTAAACATACGAGTTACTTAAATGTTTCATCAAGAATTTAAGTAGATTTTTGTTTTATTAAAGATCGTTGATTTTAAAAAAGATAGCTAAAATAAATATAAAAATAAAACTATTATAAATCGCCGTAATACCTACTCATGTTTGGTATTAAATTATTCACGACATACTGTATATAAATTTGTTTTAAATTGTAACACTTTAATAGGAAATGTGTTTTTATTTGCATATTTTGTTATTACTTAAAGTACAATGTCATTTTAGTCTCCTTAATTTGTCGCGTTGCAACATACGTTATCATTACTTCGTATCCCATACATAGAAATAATTGGAGTATTTATTACTTTAGTTTAGTAATATAGTTCTATTATATGATTATATTAATCTTACGCTAACGATATAAATTGTCGTCTTTTTAACGATACTAATATTTAATTTCAATCATTTCATATCAATACGTTCAATCGGTGTATTGAATCTAAATAGTTTTGCAATAATAATTATTAAAAGTAACTTATATTACGCCTATACTGAAAAATAATGATACGGGAAAACAATGAAATAAATATTTTAAATGAAAATGTTTATTTTTTCAAAATAAATAAGAATTCTAAATTTATATTTAATTAAATATATTTATCGCTAAGTTAAGAAGCTATATTTATAATACTTGATATAAATATTTACTTAGCGAATACTATATCCATAGAAGCAGATATGTATGCCATTAGGGATATGTGCAAGAACTGCTATATATTATTTCATGAATGATTTTATAATTTGATTGATATTAACGATTACTTGATTTGAAATATAGAATGAAGTAATCGAAAATAAGTATGGATTTTATAAATTAAATAATAATAGCCATATCAATTAATACGCTTTTTAAGCCATATTTTAATATCCAGAGCAACTTATCTATTGATTGGACACTGTGTTGACACCACCCCATAAAAATCTGCATGCATACATGCTCCTATGACAACAGTATCAGAAATAAAATATGAGATCTAACGTATTTAGATTTTTAGTAGTTACCACGAAGACTTGTGTATGGCTAAATACTAATCCTTACTTTCGAACTATTATCACATGTCAACTCATTCCTATCGATCCATCCAAAAATCAACGCCCTTCAATTAAACGTCCTCCTCTATAACAAAGTAAGTATCACGAAATAATCATAAATAGCTTCATTAAAGATTTATTTAACGTATAGAGATTTATTTAGGATGTAACGTAACAAGTTTATGGATTGCAATACTTAATATAATCGTTATAAATATATAATTACGTGTGTTTATTGCTTACCTCGACTCAATCACATATAACATTAACCGACCTATCGCTTCATAAAATCGATCACTGGAATTTTAGAAATGCATTGAATATTCAATTTTTAAAATGTTTGCATTAACATTGTCATAACATTTTATTTTAGCAATATTAACAGTAACACTACACGTTAACAAGGAGTAAATGAATTTCTCAAAATAATGGATCTGGCCGTTTTATAAACCCACCACGCTAGACGAATCGATACATCACGAATACTAACAAATTTTGTGTTTATTTATTGATTTATTTTTATTCATAACATTAACAGTTATAACGTGTATATAGAATTACAAATAAAATTAGAATAACACCTAAAAATTTGTGTGATTTCACATGCTATTATAAAATTCTCTTCATATGACCAATTTTACTTATTTATAGTATGGATATAGATGATTCACGAGTCCATATGCAAATAATCATTTTAATGTATTATTGGTATTACCTAATAATAGATCGCATACAAAGATAATTTGTAGATAACTTAAGAAAGCGACTTCAATGTACACAATTGTGTGGTTCCTCATGAATTGAAATGTTTTCCAAAAAAAATCCGCCGTCAAGTTTTATTTTCTATAAAATGAAAATAAATCCACAAAATATGACAGGAGAACTCGTTGCGATTGGAGTAGCGAGGAGGGTATTCTTATTACTAATTATCTAACCATCTAGAAAATGTTATTTAAGATAATCAAGATAATGACATAATTACATAGTGCGATTATTCAATAATTTTGCAACTTCAAATAGCCTACTGCATAAAATGAGCACCAAAACACTATTTTTAAGTTTAATCTTTATACATAACGTATTTTTATATGTATGAGAGGATACATTTAATAACGACAGGTAGGTAATTTTTCTTACATTAACATATAAACATACGTTATATATATTTCTAGTTTATCATTTTGAGCTTTTGATGTTAGTTTAGGAAAACGATAGGGTAGTTCGATAAGGTAGTGTTCACTTAATACAGTACGCTTAAGGAATCGAATACATTAAGATTTTAAGGTTACATACATTTATATAAATGTAATTGTATCTCGGGATAGGAGAAACACTAAGCAAAATATTCAAGAGTAAGATATTATTCATCGCCGGTTGCAGAACCATCAAAAAAGTGCTTTAGAACTTTACAACATAACGAGTATTTAGTTTAAATTATACATTTATAAAATTCTACTAGTACTTTAATAGGAAGGTATTTATTTAGAAGGAACAATTTCTCTAATGTATAACGGTTAATACTTGATTTATGATTGTGTTAGATATGATTTTTTTACTTGTTACATATGAGAATTTTTTTCGTTACTTTGATTAATTGAAAATGTCTTTTTTCATATTTGGCTATAAGATCTAAAGCCTCCATTATAGATTCAATCTAAGAATGTGAGTTGGTGTCCGCAACCGGCGGCGCCTGCGCCGACAGCCGACAGCGACCACGAGACCGCGCGTGTGTGTGTCTTTGTGTTTGTTGTTATGAGTGCCGCCGACGTTTACTTGAGGAGCTCGTGCGCGCGCTGGTTCGCCAGCGTTATCCTCGTTTCATTCGATTCGCCCTAAGGAGAACACGTGTTTCGTTTTTGCTTCGGGTTCATTCACAGCGACTGTATAACTTTCATATAGGGCTTCACTTAATTTGATAGTATATTATGTTGAATAATGTGGATAGTGTATTAGTATAGTACAGTCGCTGTAATTTGAAACGAAAACAAATGTTATGTTATAAATTTGAAGTGAATGACAGTGTTACTGATGAGGTCTAAGTAGGAGATATGTTAGTCAGTCCAATGGATGTGATGCTGGTCAACAATCGGTAACATAATGACAGTGTGGACAGATGTGTTCTGGAGTTGTCGGTGGACATATATTATGAATTTTCATAGACGACATATAGAGGAAAAATTTTCACAACAACCAATCAATTCTAACCGCATACACTACGAAGGAGATATGAGAGTTCATGCTTCGAGTGATAAGGATAGAGCCAGGTGACAGTATGCCGAATAAGCGAGTGAATAAATTTTGAATGCCAATAAGCAGGATCAATGGGAGACATACAAGTTAGATCAACGATGTAACGATAGATTTTATTAACTTATTAGCTAAGGTAACAGGCAACATTTTGATGGTCGAATGATAATGGATTATGACTTGTCAAATATACATTGTAAAATTTAATAATATGAATAGTATAAATTTTACAATATGACAATTCTTTTTATAAAGAGCTTCACATTGAGAGATTTTAGAAAAAGATAATAAATCTGGAATAAGATAGTTTTGAATTAAACGGCATTAAGTGTGCAAGCGACGGGAATTATATAACGAAGAATTAATTATTGAGTAAAAAATTTTGTAAACAGATGTACCAATTAAGTAAACAATGTAATTTTAATAAATTAATCAAATATTAATTAGTGCGATTACACTTAGAATTCCTTAATAAATTTTAATTAAATATTAATGTAACATTACAATATCCTAGCATCAGGGCCGTTTTTAGCATATTTTAAAGTGAAGTGTAAAAATAAAACCAGCGATGCACGCTCCGGCTGCTCTGCGGCTAATTTTTCCTATTAATAAGTGTCAACTATACTCCATCTTATTTCAAACAAACAAGGTGATGTTTCTAAGTGGGTAAAGTAATCAACTTTGGATGTACATAATATGTAATAAATTACAACAGTAGAAACTAGTATATATTAATGATAATATTAGGGAGACAAGTTGGATACTTTAGAATCCTGCGGGCTAATTGCGAATTACAAATCCGTAAGTTTATATTCAAATTATACATGATCAGTTAATGCAATATTTTTATATTAAACGTTATATTAAATTCGGTTGAAACGAGTAAAAAGTCTGCAAAATATTGTTTTATAAACCGACACTTCGGATTTATAACTTCGTTGTTGAT
The DNA here is from genome assembly GCF_030625045.1 of Achroia grisella. Taxonomy (NCBI): domain Eukaryota; kingdom Metazoa; phylum Arthropoda; class Insecta; order Lepidoptera; family Pyralidae; genus Achroia; species Achroia grisella. Next base: position 1,657,798 of record NW_026712925.1, read on the forward strand.
CGACCAAATACATGAGATTCAATATACCATGATAGAAGATCACGTTATTTCGAATCTCATGTATTTCCCAGATAAGAAACGGCCCCGGCTAGTATATTGGAAGTATTAAAAACACCACGTGGAGAAAGAAGAAAATCATTAAAAAATTTAAACACGATTGCTTTGAAAAATAATTGAGAGCACACAACATCAAGAATCGTTTCGAAAATCGCGTGCACGCTTATCGATAGAATCGGATGGGGTGCGTCGTTTTCCGACGTTACCTTGCGGTTGATGCGGTCGATCTGCCGGTTCTGGTTCTCAAGTTCGGAGCCCATGTCAAGCGCCATGTTGCGCAAGTTGCCGATCATCGTGTTCACTTGACCCATGTTCTCTTCCATCTCATCCTCGCGAGCGTCATTTGTTATTCTGTAACACCATTGCGTTCGAGTTTAAATAAATAAGTGACAATTGCGAACAGCCTCATCAAATGAGCGGAGCTACATATTTTTGTTGTTGTAAATTTACACAAACTTATAATGATTGTTATTCAAGATGGGGAAGTCAGAGGTATTGTCAATAGTAGTTGTTGTTCACCACAATCTATCTCCTCCGATCGATCGAAGTCGTATCAGTTAGGCAGGAGTAGGTCTACAGCCGCACTATATTTCATTCTGTGAATTTAAAGTGCCCTCTGCACTCACTCACTCTCACTCTGGGGGTACGCGTACCACTAATTGGGAAACATCGACTTAGACTAAAAGGCCAAACGATGTACGTATGAATCACAGCATTTCTTATCTCAATGGGAGTCAGCTACGTATATATGGTAGTGACTATTTGTTAGGTATCACTACTGACCTGCCTATGTATCCAGCTTGTGGTCCTATGCCGTTGCGCTCGTCCATCACCCGCTGCGGCTGGTTGTTCACCACTTTGCCGTCATCGTTGCCCTTCCACGTGCCGTCGTCTTCCTTGAACGATGCGCCCCTTGAAAATAAAAAGGGGATATTTTGAAGAACCTCCTACCTAAATTTGAAGACCTCTTGGTGCTTTAATAGATAATCTTACGTTCATTAATTTTAGCATACGTTTAATATATTTATCTCCATGTTAAAGATTTGAGAACTTTTTGTAAGAATAAGAGCGAAATTTTTTTTATAGTGAGTGTTTTCGACAATATCGACGGTGTTTTCACTATGGTTGTCAATCGAATATTGACTGTATATAATTATTACATTGAGTCGTGTTCATTAATCGAGAATATCCTGCCTGTAATACAACTATGATACATACTTGTTGCATGGTAGAACACAGATGCCGCAGCATTTCTCCATCCCGGAAAGATTCTTCTCCGCTTCACGCATATCGGCATTGATCTGGTCCATACCCTCCTCGATTCTGTCCAATTGTTCTGTCCACACACACCAAACTCATGTTTTAGAGCTGATCTCGCGTCACACAGCACGACTTTGTGTTCAAGCTCCTACTTTTATTTAAGAAACCATCGCGCAAAATTAGATTTTAATTTATTTGTTTGTAAATTCTCAACGCTCTCGACAAAAATCCCGAGCAAAGTGTAAGACATTTTTGTAGGAGTGAATGCATATTTATTTGAAACTATTAACTGTCATGCATATTTTTAAAGAACACCAGTATTTAGAGCAATTCTATTACATCTCATATCTATATAATTAAAGCAGCTAGTTAGGTGAGTGTATTAAGGTATTCATGTCTTAATGTCTGTATCTAAATGTCTTACACTTGATCAGGTAAAATCTATAATAAAATATATCTTTACCTTGAATTAAATGATGTATGTGCTGAGACTAAGTGATATTATCATACTTAAGTGGCTAACATTTAGAATATAAAATACAATATAAAATTCATAAATACTAAAACCCATGCAATCAACATCAATATTCAAATAGACGTGCATAGCTAGATGCGTGAGAAAAAAACTAAAAAAAAGGATAGAATAGTTAAACTTAGCTATCTCCAAGTCCCAATTCACGAAGGGGCGAATACGGGACTGTAGAGATCGGTTGATGCAATTTATTATCTAGTTTTATTTAATATGGTCATGATAAACTGTTTTTACCTTGGGGTTATTATCCATTATATATATACTGTTAGCACATATCAATCGATATTGAATTTTATAAATTTCATTGCCTTTATAATGAACTTTCATAAATTATCTGAACTGGCATTTCAGACAGAAGCTTTACTAAAATGTGATGCAAAATAGTAGGTACTATACTGGATGCTTACCGCCCTGTTCATCCAGCATGACCAGGGTTTTCATGCCCACCTCGTGACTCTACAACACAATAACGATGTCACTATAGCTCGCCAAATGAATGCAGTGAGCGTCGGGGGCGGCGCTCGCGCAGGCAGCGGGCGCCGCCGGGACTACTCATAACGAACATAACTCATACTGACAACTAAACATAAAGTAAACGATATATGAATGCGGCCGCGGTGGCTCGCCGGCCCCGCCCGCTAGCCCAGTGGCTGAGCGACCGAGCAGCCGGCGGGCCACCTGACCGGTGATTATGAAAAAAATAAATCAACTTAGCAAATGAGCGTAATCATAAAGCCATTCCTAAATGAAACGTGAATATAGCAAAGTATTGATCAGTTGAAGAAGAGAAATGAACAAACTAATATGTAGTGTGGCGAGGAGCTGCGGCCCCGCAGACAGACACAGATCGCATCGAGCTAACAGTTACAGACCTACGGAGCTAACATTAACAGTACGCTGCTAGCCATGGAGATGAAGGCGTATACCATTTAATCTATACGTCCAACAGATACACTCGGTAAACGCGCATTCATATAGTACCGCACATCATTACGAGAAGAGAACAGTAGATTTGGAAAGATAAATAAATATACCTATTAAAAAGCGTTCCGATCAATATCAACGGAAGAACTAAACAGATTGCGCAGCTCATTCAAATTAAATCTTCAGCAAAAGATAGAGTAACAGTCTTTTGCAACAATCAGCAACGAACGGCCATCGGGCTTTTCTATTTACACTATGGTCTTCAATCATCCCCACCGAAACAGAAACACACGCAACATCGATCTCAGATAAGTCGTTATTTAAGAGAAACGTCAAAGAAAAACAAAGAGATTAATATTTAGTTAACTGCACATTCAACACAGACGTTCTCACGTTTCGACTACCCAGTGTTCAGTTTTAACTCTTACCGCCCTGGTGACTCAACATATGAAGCGCTTGCCCCCCGGCGTCCTCGCTCTATACATAAAATACAAATCAAAATAATATATCGTAGGAGAGAGTATCAGGGTGTGTGGGTGGGGGGGTGCGGTGCGCCGGAAGGATACGGCACGCACGTCGCGCGCGCGCGTGCGGTGCGGCGGTGCGGCGTGGCGGCGGCGGGCGTGAGACGCGTGACGCGCTACGGGCGTGGCGGCGGCGGGCGGCGTGCGGCACGCGTGCGGGCGAGCGGCGCGGCCGGCGCGGGCGGCCCGGCGCGCGGGCCGGCCTCGCGCCGCCCGCGACCGCTCGCCGCTAACACACACTACTCGATCCACAACGACATGCATGCAGTGAAGCTTGCAAGTAAAACCAGATTCAGTTTCATCTGTGCTTAGTTTCATATGATTCATGATTATTCTGTGTGATGTTAAGAGTCGTGCGTTGAGGAGAAGCGTTTCGAATTTACTTTGCTCGTTCATATATTCGTTTCATGTGATTTAGGTAGTTGTTAATTTAGAGTCGACATCTGGAATGCAGAATGTATAAGTATCAGTCCAACCGAATATATATTCTCGTTTGTATAATATGTCGAAACGTTCGATTTGCCTGATATATAGTAAGAGATAGAGCTCATTGTTAAGTAGTGCAGTGGTGTATAAAATCTACATAACGAACAAAATATACAAAGATGTGGGTTTTCCGTGACCAGATGATGATCAGATCCGTGTGTGAGTTATTAATTGTAAACGATAGAAGTCTCCGAGGATGCCCGCACCTTTGCATTGAGTTAGCAGTGATGAAATTTTAAATTAATAATTTAATGCGATACCCCCTTAACTCTTCTATTTCGACGAGCCCGTCTTCGGGTCGGCTGAAAACCCTACGCTTCAATAAGATTAGCGAAAAAGTTAAAAGAGATAAAATTGTAAATAATGTAGTGTTGCAAATTTTGCAGATCACTCACCTCCCTGGTCGTCTAGAGCGACCAGAGTACGAATGCCGGCCTCCTTGCTCTACGCCGCAGAAACAAAAAGTCACAGAGAATGTTAGTTGTGAGAGGTACAGTGGAGTGATAGTGAGTGGACATACGAGCGACGCGACTGCGATCCGTGACATGATGCTGTCGGTCGCGTCGCGTCGGACGCACGTAGAAGTTGCGCGTAGCGTTGTTCATGTACAGTACGTATTACGTGTGTTGAGTTTAATACATTTCGAATACATATGTGGTATATAATTATGTACAGGCAAAAGGACGTCTTCCACATTACCGCTTTAATATATTGATATGTTGCAAGAGTTGGTGATGTGAAGATTACCTCCTAATGTCTAATCTGTGTGGTATGGAGTAGAGACAGTTTGTTTTTGTGTCGACATTATACCATCTATGTTTACATGTGTTATATAATTGTACGCACACAAATCTTGACGTAAAATATCCGTAATTATTAACGAAACAAATATCAATAATACAATTAAGCAAACAATTTATAACACATAAAAAAAACTAAAATAATATATATGCAATAAAATAAATTTATACACTTAATAATACAATCACAATGTTCGTAATAATAATGTACTAGTAACTGATAAATTATAAATAATATTCCGTTGGTTTGTATATGTGTGAGAGTTAGAAATGGTGTATCTCGATATATTTGTTGGAGTTCAGTGGCAGGTACGGGGGTGTGTACGCGCCCATATTGATAGTATTGTGAATGTTCGAGAAGGCATGAAAATCATACAACATAATAGATTTACAGTCAACAACAGAGAGCAGCCACTACACAGAAACCTAAGATACAGAGTCAACTAAAACAGGATAGAACGAACATCAACATACACTGATCTTAGTAAGTGTTGCAACCATTCAGCAGTTGTCAGTGTTAGGATGTTAGAAACTTAACCAGTCCGAGAAGTAGGCAAGGATCAAACTATTGATAGAATAATTAATTATGTTGCTTATGAAGAGTTACAGGAATAGATATCGGAAAAAAGTAAGAGAGTAATAGAAGGTGCGTATAAGAGTAGTGACTGAGCCTCGGGGGCGGATTCGGTATTCGATAGTCCAAGTTCTAGTAAGTGGTACGAGTTGCCGTCCAAGTAGGTACAAAGGTTTCATTTCGAAAGCAGGCCCAAGCACAATGGATCAACCAGACAGGAAAGCGTACATTAGGGGACAAATTACATAACTAAAGGACAACTAACATCCGAGAAGTATTTCAAACTATAATAGGACTTGGATCGTTCTCTATTCTCAATTATGGGCTTCATGCTTTGGAACCAAAAACAGCAAATTGGGCAGAATATATCGAGAGCTGACGGTTAACTCGTTTGTTTGATAATATTATGTATCCACTTAATTATAGAGGCCAAGTACGGTAATCACGTTTCAAATCTTCGTAATTGCTTTATAAATTAACTGTCAACTCCATGAGCCGGGGCTCAGAAAGTTAAATTTAATCACATAAAATGTACAATACTACGAACAACATAAAGGGCTATAGAGGTCTCTAACATTGTCGGACACAATTAAGGCACGGATCATGCAACACCCATATGTATGGTTATAGTAACATATTATAATAATTAAGTACATAAAAACATAAATTAATTATAGGAAGTTAAAATAAAATGGGAAGTTGGAACCGAAGAACTACAATAGGTAGATACATACACAGTTATTATAAACAACAAAAATAATTATATTTAGCGACATCGATACACAACAGCCAGGGATAGCAGAGGCTGCGCCCTAGGGGGTACTGTGGGACGGGCGTCGGAGACCAAACCGAGCTTGGGGCTGTCCAGGACACTTCCGCTATACCCCTCACTCCCTCGCATCGAGAACACCTCTCTCACAGATGGTCACAAATAATCATATAACCAACATAACAACTCAACGTAAATAAACTATGAGGGGAAAGAAACTTTTAACTCCAACTGTAACGCATCTACCAGTCCGCACAGATCTAACATTTCTAAAATTAGCAATAGATATGGGGAATCTTTCCAGTATTCTCGTTGGCTTGCAAAATCAATTAGATCAGTTTATAAACACAGTATTCAGTTAGGTTTTCTGCAAGAAATTTCTGGTTGAAATCGATATAAAAACATTTTTTAAATTTACAAAAAAAATATAATTTAGTTAGGTTATTCTTAAAATTTCGTTGTTCATATCGATTTCTTGACATACATTAATTCTGCCATGAAGGCGAACTAGTAATTTATATTACATTTTTAAAATGTCTTTCTTTTTACTGGTACTTTCATAATAAATAAACTGTCATGGAATACAGTAAGTTTTTGTAAAATTATCTTAATTTAACATATAATATATACTACTACCTACCTATACAATAATTATTTGACTTTATTCGTGATATTTACTTTGTTAGTATTACCATATTTCTTGACAGTTTTGATAAAAATTACAATTAATAACAATTATAATTATGTCTGATAGAAACGATTATATAACCCACCTCCTCACATAGCTGCATCATGCGCCGCGTAGACTCCAACGACTGAAATTTTAAAAATGTATAATGTTAATAAAATTAACTCATTTTTAGCAAATAATAAGTGTACAAATTAAATATAAAATATAGATTTATATTTACGAGGGCTCATATACTGTTTTTTATATTAATATATAAGTATATGCTTATTACAATAATACTAAAATATATATAAATTATTATATGTCTATTGTAGGTAATTGGTTACCCACGGTCTAGCATGCTGAGTGATCCGGGTTCAAAACTCGTCTGACAAAGAAATTAAAATTTATTTTTTCTATTCTTTGTATTTAGTCAATTAGCGATCGTTTACATTTTCAATACAAATGAAATAATTAAAAATAGCATTTTTATAACGAAACCCCTGAGGAATATATGGATTTGAAATTAAGTGCTTTTACTTTTTCTATCTCTAAAACCTGGCAAACCATTTCTGTAATAAGTAGTCGACCAGATAGGGCTTCGAATTCTTCGCTTCACCTCAACATGCATTGTTATTAATAAATGAAATTGTCAACTTGTTAACAACAATGTTAAGTTATGAGATAGGACTTGAACAATCATACAAACCATGTACTTTAATTTTTTGCAAGTGTTTTTGACTCGTTTGCACATTTTGAACAACTCAACACTTCCTATGCCACGCTGTATAGGATTGACTGGAAGGAGAAGGAATTATCTCTTTTAGAAATAAGTCCTCCTTTGTTAGCATTAGTTCTAATAACATACCTAAATAATGTATTGAAGTGCAATAAAGAATATATAAAGAGAAATAAACATGCGCCGGAGAAGTGGACGGGTTTCAGGAGCCGATGTCGTCATTGTAAATTGTGTATTATAAGTGTTGGATTTATGCTTTAACTAACTTTAGATTTAACAAATTGTAACGAATACTATGGATAATAATCTGAAAAAAAAATTTATAAGAATATGTAAAAGCTCCAATGCCGACCTCATCAGTGACTTGTCCTGCGCGCATCTGTAGTTGCTCGAGCTCGCTGCGCGGCGCGCCATTTTCGGCGGGTGGCGCTGCTGAAGGCATCCTGTAACAATACAATAACGATACCAATAAAGAAAATATGATACAGAACAAAAATGATAAACTAAGGTAAAACAACTAACTCATATGAGATAGTACCATATGCTAACACTGTCTTTCAATGTAGATTTCAATTCAAGTCCATGCTTTAATAAATTTCCGGATACAGGTATATATATATTATTCCCTGAGACATTTAGTAAAATAATTAATAATATAAATTTTTATTTGTTCATTTCAAGGTAACTATATTTCAACAATTTTAAAACAGAAATTATCTAATTAATAATTTTTTGATAGATACCTGTAGATCGTAGAATTGAGTGATTACTATAGTTTGGATTTCCTGTCTTTCCCATATTTAAAATAATATAATCATATAGAATAGGTAACGTCATATCGCGAATTACATTATTTGTTCGAACTTGCTGAAACATTATTATTTATCCTCATCATTATGTGAAAAAGTTGCATTTGAGGCTAAAATGTGGTTTTGAATGAACAATATTTTAAAATAGGAGGATAAAGTTACAACCAATCTTCAAGTTAGTTTGGTATAAATTAATATTAATATGTATTACTGTAATAGTATTTCTATTACATTATACTAATATTATAACATGGCAAATTTAACAATATATTAATCGTCATAAAATTTTATATTAGTAGATATAGTATTTGGGATAAAGACTATATATTATGTATCCCGTAGAATCGTCATCAATTCATCCTTTAAGTGAACCTATTTAAATACATAGTAACAAACGAATGTGATAAAACATTTGAAAATCGCGAAAACATGTAATTTTTCAGGAAAACTTAAAATAGAATAATGAATTTCTGTGAACTTTTAAATGAATAATTTTATTATAATCTTCTTAAGGTAGCCATCTAAACTGTTTACGATAACCCTTGGTAGAATTACGTTAACAAAATATGCTGAGGCAACCTAATAAGTGACCTTCGCCTAAGCCTTACGCGTGACCTTACATTTGCAATTAACTATTGATAAAAACCTAATTGTAATACTACACGAACAAGTTTTCTGGTACAAGCATCAACTATTTTTGGTTAATAGTAAAACATACGTCATGACTGTTATATCAAATGGGGTAGTTATAGGCTTTGTTAACTGTCGTTTTGACAAAATAAAAAGTCACGCTATTCTCAAAATGTGAATTTAAAAATAAATCTGTGTTATTGTAAACATGTATGATACAACGTTATTTGAAAAGAATACGAACTGAGTTTCCTTTCAGTTCTTTTCAGTTTGAAAGCACACCGAACATTATTGACAAATCATAAGAGTCTGTAATTGACAAAATATTTATTTATGGAATAATGATTTTAATTGTGTTTTCGTCAATGTAGTAAATAATAATATTTCAGGACAATTCACATAGCGCCATCTAGTCCCAAGCTAAGCAGATCTTGTGTTATGGGTACTAGACAACTGATATAAATACATGCATACTTTTTTTTTGTAAATAAATACATATTATACATAGAAAACACCCAGACCGATACACACAATCATACTCATGAATACAAATGTTTGTACAGTGCGAGGAATCGAACCTACAACCATCGGATAGTAAAGCGGTGTGCTAAACCACTAGACCACCGAGGCTGTCATGCAAATGTAATACATGACTTGCACACACCACGGAAAATTTTATACGATGGCTTTACATAGAATAACATTTTGCAATAATAATTAAAAAGAAATCTAACAATTTTGCTATATTTATTGATCTGAGTTATATAAATATAACAGATACAAATATAAATTTCCTCATAGAAAACAAATAGATAATTTTGGGTGTTTTATATATTTTATTACAACAAATGTGGTAATTCAGAGTATAAAACAGCTTCCGCTATGGTGATAAGCGATTATAGTACGACAGTAGACGCCTGTAAGATAAGGGGCCACGGGTGTAATCCTAACCAGAACCTATATATTCCAGTTTAGGATCAGAAAAATCATACAAAAGCCTTTCGGTAACTGCCAAATATGTTTTGTTGGAAAGATGCCGGGATTTTCGGAACTCTACCTACCTAAAGCCTTATCTTATTGTAAACTAATATTAATACTACATATATATTTTGTTTAAATATAGATACTCTCAAACATTTATGAATTTTCACACACCTACAGAAATATATAGGAACAACAGGCAGTATTTTATTTTAAAAAACATTAGAATGCACACTGCACATAATAAGTATGCGTGCGGTAAGAATGGGTTGCTACCTATTAGGTCCTCCTTACTCCTATCTACTGTAGTGTTTATTAATTTATGGTCCTTGGACTCATGGGAGTCCGCGACAATGCGCGACATAACAATCCACCACCTTTTCTATGCACATTTAAATTAATAAATGAATGCCAGCCGTACTATAATATATACGCTCAAATATTACTAATTTAGTAGCCAAAAAGCAGCATTACAACAAACACCTTTAAATTAAACAGAATTTATAATTTTTATGAAAAAGTTTTTTTTGGGATCAGATACTAGAATAAATTGTGTCTTAACATTATTCCTGTGTATTTTTACCTTTATATTGGGCCTGATTTTAATGGCGTACGTGGAATGAAAAAGGTTAAATCCAATAGCTGATCTAGTGGTTAAGGTGTTTTATGTAGCAGAAGATTGACATTGACATATCTTGTATTTTAAATCTACATTCGCAACATTATGTAAATAAATAAAATAAAATAAACCGTAAATAAATAACTAATACATATGCAAAGCACCTGTTTTAGCACAATACCTCATTTCAACTTACTATAATATATCTAAAAAAATATAACCTGCATATGTGTGTAACGATGTTTCTAAAATTCATCCATTTATACACCTAATTTTAATACAGTAGACGAGGTCAAAACCTTTCAAAAAATAATATGAAGTTACTTCGTTTATTATGAGCGTACATACCAACCCGACTTGAATTTTTAAACTAGGTTCATACCCATGCTAGATAAAACACAGCACTCAGTGAAGAATGAATAGTTAACGGGAGTTTAACTGAGAATTAACAAGTACTAGATTAGGAATTCTGCATCACAGACTTGCTGTTCCTACTTTAAAGACTTACAAAATAACTGTCAATGATTAGACTGTATTTCTTGTTGTGTGTGTTACGCTACAACTTCCGTTTAATTTGAAAAATCGAAGCTGCTATAGGAGCGCTCGTATCCTGTCATCCTCCCAATATGGTAGATTTTAGAAGCCACACGATCTACCTATTGAGACGATCCATCGGGTAATTGTAACCTTACCAGGTTACTTAAAACAAAAAGCTATTACCACTATCAAAGTAATTACATCATACAACTTTATTTTTAGCAGTAGTGGAAATTATTCAGAGTAATGAATTTTCCGTACAAGATAAAAACGACATCGGACGGACATGACCTTGAACGCCGACGAACAAAGAAGGGGGAAGGTTACCCTCGCGTACGCCGCCCTTATTTTATAACCAGAATTGTTTGCGGTTTGTGATTATACTTCAAATTATTAAGTTAAATATTACTATGATGCTGGTAAATATGGTGATAAGTGAAACAAGTCGTGGGTTAGGCTTTTTATTTTTAATAATTATTTAGTACAACGTCTTTTAATGGAATAATATAGGATAAAACGAACATCCCATTCGGTGTTAGTATGAGAAGCCAACGAATCTATTGTTGTATTATATGTTACTTACTGTTTGAAAACATATATATATAGACACTGCCATATTTCCTCGATAAACCGTTAAAGTAATGTATGCCCATTGTTTTAACATAACTCGGAGCGATAGTGTTATCAATGGCTTCTGTGGTCTAGCGGTTTAGCACATCGCCTGAATTCCAATCATCGCGGGTTCTATTTCTCGCACGATGCGAACATTTGCATTCATAATGATTGCTTGTATTTACAAAAAAAAATATTTAAATATTTATATCACTTGTCTAGTACTAGGGTTCATGATTTCTCGAGCTTTTCAATTTCTCGGGTCTCGAGAATTCTCGAGGTTAATTTCTCGGGTTGTCGAGAAATTTACATTTACGTACGTTTTCTCATATTATTTGGTTCTAATAACGTCAAAAAACTCAGTGGTTTCATTTGAAAGGAAAACCACTGCAGTATTTGTTAAATATTAAATATAAAATTTAACTATAAAATTAATTATAAAACTTTTATTGAGTATATTTAAAAACATTATACATATTATGAATAAGCAAAATTTTATTTAAATACTGAAATATATTAGGTTCTTACATATGAAATTAGCGTTTTGTCGCACTGGCCACTTTGATCTTAAATATCTCCTCTTTGGTTAGGAATTCCAATTTCAAATTTATATGGCTATTCACTCATGCATTTGTTTTTCGAAAACCGTAATACATATGCTTGGTTTTTTCTTTGGGTCACTCAGCTTACAAAATGGAAAACTTAAAATATCGCGTCATTTACAAGTACAAGTACGAGTTCCGCCATGGCACTAGTGCTGCAGAAACAGCTCGACGGATTAATTATGTGTATGGCGGTGGTGTCGCAAAAGAAAACACAATGCATTTTTGGTTCCAACGTTTTCGTTCTGGAAATTTCGACCTGCAAAACAATCCCCGTGGGCGGCCGGAGTCCAAGGTTGGTAATGCAGAATTGAAGGCTATTGTGATCCATCGCGAACCACGTCCGAGTTAGTTGCAGGTTGCGGTGTTAGTGACAAAACTGTATTAATCCACTTGTAGAAAATTGGGAGGGTGAAAAAGCTTGAAAGGTGGGTCCCTCATGAATTGAGTGGACAATTCGCGTTTCGATCGACAAACGCGCGTAGTCTGCTGCGTTACATTAGTCAACCGGCATAATAATAAAAGGGATTTTAAATCGAATCATTACCTGTGATGATGTGGATCTTGTATGATAATTGGAAACGCTCATCGCAATGGGTGAACCCTGGCAAACCAACCAAATCCTGCCCCAGCGAAAATTGACTCAAAACAAGTTACTTGCGAGTGTTTAGTGGACTAGTTCCGGTGTTGTTCACTTCAGCTTTCTTAAATCTGGCCAGATGATTACGGCAGATGTGTGTTGTCAGCAATTGAGAAACCATAATGGAAAAGCTAGCTGCTAAACAACCGAGGCTGGTCAATCGCCGTAGGCCACTGCTGCTTCAGGACAACGCTAGACTACACACTGCACAAATGACATTTACCATTTAAGACAACCACCGTACTCCCCGGACCTTGCTCCAACCTTATCATTTATATCATTACCATTTTTTTTTCGAAATTTGGATAACTGATTGGGAAAAAATTCAAATCCGATGGGGCAGGCCAAAGTGCCTTCAAAGATTTTATTGATATGTCCAAATGTTCCCGTTCAAATTTTTCTTTCAGTAAAGGGATCAATGAAGTACCTATGTGATGGCAAAAGTGCATAAATACAATAGTATATAGTTTGATTAAATAAACATGTTATATTTTGAAAAAAATACTTCAGGTTACTCTCTTACAAAACACCACTTTCATATGTTAGGACCTAATATTATTCAGACTTATATTTATAATGACATCACCATTTTTGGCTGGTTATTTAGAAAAAATCTACCTTAAACTTGTAAACAAAAAAAAAATTATATGAAAGAAAACCTTAATATCTTGAATTATTACGCCACCACGCAACAAAACAAACTGCAATTTAATTTCTATATAGATACTTGATTTCTCGAGTTCTCGACTTTTCTCGAGCTTGATTTCCCGGCAACAAAACCCAACGATTTCCCGGGAATTCTCGGGTCGAGAATTCCCGGGAATGAACCCTATCTAGTACCCATAACACAAGATCTGCTTAGCTTTTGGGACTAGATGGCGTTGTGTGTATTGTGTATGATTGTTCAGGGTTATTAGTATATTATACTAGCTGTATCTGCGACTTCGTGCTTCCCACGTGGAATACTTACATAGATAATATACTAAATAAAGAAATAATATTTAATATTCTAACCAAAAAAGCCAAAGAAAAACGTTTCATCGATCTAGCTATAAAAATTACGAATTTCCATACAAAGTTTTATGCCCTATTTTGTTTTACCCCCTTAAGGGTAACAATTTTATATTTTTATAGTTTAATTGTTATATTTAGTTATAATCAACATCATAGTTATTGATCAACAGCAACATTTCAAGCTTCTAGATATAAAAATTACGATACTTTCGTACGACGTTTCATCTCCCCTTTATACTCCTTACAACCCTTTTTTGCATTAAAAAGTGTTACAGGAATAAACTGTTTTCTATTCTATTTACTGTCGACGTTAGGACCACAATAGTCATACTGATTTTGTTCTATCATAACTTACTCTAAATTTCTTCACATTTGAAATCATGAATAAAAGGAAATAAAATTTATTTATAATAAATAATAATAAATTACGAGTATAACAGACGCTCTTGAATGAGTTTCTGATAATTATTTTAATTGAGATGTTAATTTTAGTATCCATCTATTCAAAGAAAAATAGTGGGCATTTAAAAATAGGCTTAGAGTATAAATCGATTAATTATATCTATATGAGAGCGTAGAGCGTGTGTATTACATATTCTAACATAATTGTAGAAATCGATGAGGTGTCACAATAACCTCATGTCTACTGAAAAAATAATCGTAGCAATGGAAATATGAATTATTAATTGAACACGCCATTGTACTTTTACTAATAGGTACTGAGCGGTCAATGATACTCGAATGATGTCCGTAAATGACATGTGTTGTTAGCTAAAAATATAGCTGGTACAGAAATAAGTTATTTCATTATGAAGGTCTTAATGATTACGATTTTAATGACTGTACATTAGAGAGAAATTAAGTGAATAAAATAAAAATTATATTACCAGAACCTAAGCTTCGTAATTTGCAAGCCATGTAGATAATTATGATTAATGTTCTGGAAGACTGATATATACTTATTAAAATTATACCCTTATTAGTATTATTTGATTACCCTCAATAATAGATAGTTACATTTTTTGTCCTGTAAAATTGCTTTTAGTATCAGTTTTTAGATACATGTATAGTTAGATACAATACGGACATAATATGAAAACAAATTATGTCTAGTAAGTAAAAATGAGGAAAAAGTAACTATTTGAAAATTTTAGGTCATTAGAAATTTATTGAATTTGTGCAAATTCAAACGGCGCGGCATAAAGGAAAATTTATTATGGTAAGTATTTGCTTATTTAAATTTATGCAAGTTTGGAGTACCTATTTTAAACAATTGAAAGTCAATATTTCCATAATTTTGTGAGAAAATATCTTAAATGTGTATCCATACTCATACCATTTTAATAGAATATTTTTAAGATTTTGACAAATGGCATACGTATAGAAATAGAAACATTATAACATACGTGGATAAATATACTCCACTTGCTACGATTGTTATTAAACGGGCAGAAAGACATAATTGTAGGATAATATTATAATAAGCAAAGGTGTGTGAAATACCATTATTTAATTATGAAATGAAGCATTTGTATGTTCGATAGCACTGAACTGAAATGCATAGTTTGGTTCGTTACCTATATGTGAACAAGATTGCGTGCCTCGCGCCCATTGTCGACCTTTGAATTTTAATGACGATGGCGCAGAGGTTACCATCTTCAACTATTCTTGGCATAGCATCTATTACATAATTTAACATACACATACAATAAGTACAAATAGAACACACACATACAATTCAAACACTTGTGGTAGATAGTTGTTACGGTTAAAAGTTATAATAACAGAACATAATGCATGGTTGTGGAAAAGTTGATAAAAGTAAGAGTTTATTTTAGACGGAATGGCAAAGCATGAGTCACATTTTGGTGATGCTATTCATGTATATAAACGAGGATGCCACTTGCCATTAGGTGGGCCGTCAGCTTGTTTGCCATTCCTGACGCTGCTGACTGCGGAAACTATTAAGGAATTAATGGACGGGTACGTAATCAGGCCACAAAGCTCGTCTTTGCAAATTGAATTATGAATATCCTATTTTTGTGAGATCATCGAAAAAAAGGGATAATAAAAGCACAGATATACATGGAGTGTACTGGATAACAAATCGTTCCCAAAAGAGCTTTAAAAATGTATCTGTTTTAAATTACGCTCATATTTCCCCGTATATTCTAAACTAAAAATTTATTCCCTCTGGAGCTACAATATATCTGCTATCTAGGCCAGAGGGAATGGGATCCGAGGTTGCGAGTAAAAGCAATTTAAGTGATATGGAATTTTACAATCCGGACAGTTTGTGAGCCCGTATCTCTTAATAATTCAGACTTATTCATTTCACATGTCATAAGTGTCTACAATTTGAGTCTGCCATTACATGAGCTTTCATAATGACTTAAATATATTTATAAATGTTATAATACTCATGACATTCCTTTGTACATTTTACAGCGGGTGATTAGTACATAAATTGTCAAAAATACTGTTCTTTGACATTATGTACATTTAATGACTCATTTGCATTTCATGGTAGTCCCATAACAATATGGTTACTGGTAATAGCAAAAACGAGCTGAGACTAATTTCTGATTCTAATTTCCTAGATTTGAATGATGTAATCAATAGAAACAACAATTTATCATTGCTAAATATTCCACTGAATCATCACAAAGTAATTACTAACTTGATTAGAAATGTGATCTCATATTTAGAAGTAGGTATCGCGTTAATGGAAAGTAACATTACCAATATTTGAAAGCAGTATTTTTCATTTAATATTCCTTTATTTGTAAAACATACTACAAATACCTATGCTAGCCATATTAATAGCCTAAATACGAAAGTGTCTGACTGTCTGTTTGTTATCTTTCGACGTCTGAACTGTTAATGGTCGAACAAATCTGAAATTTGGTCTAAATGATTCATACAATAAGTTCTTTGTAGCAGAAGCTCGTCTCAAGGAGTAGTTCACTCTTAGTGAGGAATAAGACACTATCTTATAATAGGTAATGTATCACAAAATCACAACTTTATCTGTTTTAATAAATAATTAATAGAAAAAATTTACTTTGTTTATTTAGCAATGACGGCCTCGGTGGTGTAGCGGTATAGGACACCGGTTTTCTTGCGATGGTCACGGGTTCGATTCCTCGCTCGGTACAAACAGTTGTGTTCATGAGTGTGATTGTATTGTTATATCGGCCTGGGTGCTTTCTATGTATATGTACCTACATAGAAAATACAATACACACAATATATATACATTTCTAAGTATTTATATCAGTTGTCTAGTAATTACAATACAAGCTCTGCTTACCGTGGGACTAGGTGGGTGTTCAGTGTCCAGGATTATTTATTTATTAATACTCAACGACGATATTAGTTGTTGCACATGACAAATGATTTAATTTGTAACT
This sequence comes from Achroia grisella, assembly GCF_030625045.1. Classification (NCBI taxonomy): domain Eukaryota; kingdom Metazoa; phylum Arthropoda; class Insecta; order Lepidoptera; family Pyralidae; genus Achroia; species Achroia grisella. The sequence goes on from NW_026712925.1 coordinate 1,674,990, forward strand.
TCTATATCCAACGAATGGCGTCATACTCTGAGATTACAAATCTGCTAGATCTCCCTCCACAATTAATGCATTCTCAAGAGACAATCTTGTGAGTCATGTCCAATTGAACACCGGAAGCGCAGCCTGACCAATCTATACTTAGTAGTATGTTTTTAATGAATATTGAACATAGACGTTCATATACATAATTGTGGAGCACTAAATTCTGTCATTGTAAAAAAATATATTGATAGATTAAAAGTTACGTTTAATATATCATGTCGTTCGTATTTTATTAAATATATCCATTAAAATCTAGTTCATTTTACTCGAAATATGTTCCAATTCAACATAATCTTCCAATTCACACGAAATACATAGATTTCGTATCAATAATATCGTATTTAGAAATACGTATTATATCGACTAGCATTACATTGCAAGGCTTTCCATAGGGAAGATCATGACATGTATTTATAGCAACAAAAGAAAAAAAAACAATTGTATAAAAAGAACGACGGAATAGGTATATGTTATTACTCGATGTTCTCAATTCGCCTTTCTTTTGATTTATGTAGTGTTTTCTGGGAAGATTTAATTATTGATAATTTGAAATCATTGAACCGAAAACTAAAACCTATTGAAACTATCATTTAACATATAAAAACTAAAAAAGTCTCTATTATTTCATTCAAAGTTTACTGTGTGTTATTTACGATTACGACATATTGTTTTAATTTAAACTAATATTACTTATCAACGACTAATTTGCAAGACAATAGCGTGTTCAGGACAATGTCATATATACACAATAAAGGTAAAACAAACAACGTCACCCTCGCCAGGGGAGGCACGTGTCGACATGTGATGACAATAATTTTTGAACCTTTCATTCAAATGATCTTGTTAGATTGAAATATATTTTCGTATTCACTTGGGAGAACATTGCTTAGATTCTGTTCGCTATACCCGTTCCTTAACATTTTAAATAGATATTTTTTTTTATTTGATCTAATAATATAACTGGAATATATTGGATTTTGTTGATGATGGTTAAACCTAAAAATACTTAATCGATTTTGAGAACTCTTTTAAATGAATCAAAGGATTGGAATTAAAATTTTAATCGTTAATTTTTTTAAAAATTAGTGAAATCCGAGATAGAAAGAGATAAAGAGAGAATAATAGAACACAATTATTTCAATTCGGCTTATTTCAAATAGATTTTAATTTCATAGAGGTAGCCAAAAAGCAGCCAGCGGACATAATCTTAGCATTTGCGGGAGATATACGCCAGCGACGTAGCACGTCCGCGGGCGCTGAAAAATCAATAGTCGCGCGCAGATCCCCAGCTCGGGAACTCGGAAACCAGCGCCGGCTACATTACCAACTTGTTTACTACATGCCTTAATTATATGAGACATAGAGTGACGTTGTTACATATTACTTTCACACCTCGCCTCTTATATCGCAATTAAAATGACGCAAAATGAAAGAAATACGCATGTTTAGTTTTTATTATCGAAACATGTTACGAGAAATTGCGCCTAATCTGGGAAGCTCGTATACACACGCATTTATACAGGCATACGTTGAATATTCAGTATTTAATGAAAGAATAATTTCATGACAATGTGAAAGATAGAGTTATAGAAATTATGAGACAGGAAACACGTTGGGTTTGCACGGGTTTATTTTTTAATATTCATAAAAAAAGAAATACAGTCGACTTTACACTCTAATAAAGTAATTTTCTATACAATGTAAAAGATTGTTAAAATCTATTATGTGCTTCGTGAGTTTATCCAATACAAACACAAAATAAAATAAAATACCTTAGATAAAATTTTAGTCCTTTTTATCTAAAGGTATTTACTTAATATTAGTTCAGATAAATAACGCTGAGACTAAAATAAATTCCATGAGATTTAACCGCGTGAAACAAGGGTTGACGTATGAAAGTATTAGACGCCTTCCGACGGATTTACAGACGTGACCCTTTTGTAGATTCGTCATCTTTATAATATCTGCCATGATTCCACACATTCTACCCACGTTTGGGTGAGCTTGTAGTGAAAGGGTTATTTTCTTATAAACATCTCGATTCATCGAATCTCGAGAGCGCTATATTCGATATGATGTAGCAATATTTTTTCCCGAGCACAGCTATTTCTTTGAACGACATAGTGCCTGCAAAAGTTCTCAACGTCAATTCAAAAACACAAAAGAGTCTGGAGATATCATAAAAGGCTAAGAAGCAAAAGATAAATCTTAATGTACGAGTAAGTACGTACTTATTATAACCGTTAAAATTTGCAAGGCACTTGGCTGTTTGCATTTATTCACACCATTAGCAATTAATTATTAACGTTCGACTATAAGGCACTGATTTTTTTACGAGGGAGAGATTATTATACCTTTATAAAGCTAGCCAGGTGGGTTATAGATACAAGGTTCTGTTCCGAATTTGTTTGCGTATCTGTATTTTGCTTTGTTCCTTTAAAGGTGTTTTACGACAGTTACGAGTTTTACATTGAATGTTTGTCATTCAGTTTTGCAAACAAATTTAGGAGTTTACGTTGGGATTTTAGCAGAGGAATATTTTTAAAGGACAAATTCCCGATACGATTCGCATCTACTTCTCAATTATTAAAATTGAGTGTATTTTCAATAATATCACGATATATGTCACGTTAAAAGCATAATCTCCTTCCATTGTGTTATTTGAAACCAACTCACCCTGAAGCCCCAAATTTGAGTGATAAGGGTTAAGTTTGTCTCGTGGGGGTATATTTTTAATCTAATATTTAAAATTATAAATCATTATATTGTTATTAGGTGACGTCCATAATTTTAGTACTAGTATAACATGAGTGACTAGCTTGTTTTATTCTAATTCACAAAAAATGAGGTTCTCAGGGTGTATACCAAGTGTATAGAAAACGCTAATAGTAACTACTCGTCTTCTTTTGTGATAAATAACGATGAGAATAATTATAAAATTAGTTTGTAGCGGTTACGTGGAAACTATGTAACGAAAGAAAGTAAATGTTGTTCTTAATGTTCACAAGGTTGAAATAATTTTAAGGGTTTTGGGTGTTTAAAATATATATTTTCATTATAACTATAAAAACAAGCATCACTATATTCATCCAGAATAAATAAATGTACTCAATGTTTGGAAACATGGTTCAGTTTGATAACCAATAAAATGATTACTATTTTTTATGGTCTAGCGACCCGTCCCGGCTTCGTACAAATCTTTGAATTTCTCGGCTTGTTCTATACCTACTATAAGAAGCATGTATTAATTATCTATACATATAAATAAAATTGTAGTGTCTATTTGTTATATTGCAATAACATTTTTTACAATTTTTGTCTGTCTCTGTTTGTTCCAGCTAATCTCTGAAATGGCTGGACGATTTTAACGGGACTTTTTTGGCAGGTAGCTAATGTAATAAGGAGTAACTTAGGATACTTTTATTTTAGAAGAATAAATTTAAATTTTACGCGGAGTCATCTAGTGAATACTCTATACTGAATTGAACTTGAATCACTCTATATATATTCCTGAAAACAGCATTAAAATCCGTTGCTTAATTAAAAAGATATAAGCGAACAGACAACGGTGGCGACTTTTTTTTAAACTATATAAAGCGAAGGGTTGGCTAAAACATTGTATACCGAATAGGCTAGTTGTATATTTTAGTCAGTTGCAGTCAGACTGAGACAACAGGGACTTAAACCTTTGTCTAATATTTACTATCACTTCACTAATAGTTTAGCATAGGCTTGCCAATTATTAGATACTTTATAAGTTGATGCTGTTGTCTATAAACCATGCAATATGGGGGTAGAATTTCAATAGCTATTTTAAAGAGACAACACACCACAAGAATGCATTTCAAAATTGCGACCAAAAAAAAACTTTGCAGTATTCCTATACTGTGTCACATTAAAAGCTAAACAATTCAGATTAGGTTATCATTGGACAGTGCGAATCAAATCTAGTTCGCAATAAAAAATGTATAGCATTCGTTATATTGCAGTAGACCTGAGGGATACAAGTTAAATTAGAGAATGCATGCAGTAATTAAAACTTTCAGTTAAAAATTCCATTTATATACAAATTTGGTACACCATAAAAGAACAAATTGATTCAACTGGGATTATTAGTAGTTAGGATTAGTAACACCACTGCTAGAAAATGCACGTCAAGGATCCCTCTGCATGGTCCTTCCTAAAAACCATTGTGTTTATTTTACTTACGAATTTACTTGTCCACCCAGCAAATGGGACTAGAATGATTAACAAGCTAACGGACCACTTACAGTAAGTAATAATCGTCTCATATGTACATAAACAGTAGTACGAATATCAGGTTGAAAACCTGACACACATGATCTCATGCTTTCCATTTATGCGTTACACTTACTACCTTTTCAGAGGACTAAGATGTCATGTATCTCATCTTGTAAATTCACTGCATAATCAAAGTTTGCTTTGTAAACTGTGTTTCGGACATAGTTTTTTTTTATATACTTTCTTAAATTTGCGCGCGTTTAACCGATTGAAACACAGCTTACAAAGCTGCTTGGCGGGTGAAATAGGCGACACTCAGGTCCCTGTGTCCCACGAAGACGTTTTACGGTACCTCTTGTTAACTTCAATTTCATAATATCATACTCAGAATATATGTATGTCATTATATGACTGCGTACGCGGGAGCACCATTATCCAATTAAAAAAATAGAAACAACATATCTATTAGGTTTTGTGTTTATATCATGTTACGTACGTACAGTTGACGTCATAACTTACGTCGCTGCCAGTGAAGTGCATACCAAAGGGAATAATGTTGTTAATATAATTTATGCTGTTTTTACCTTGTTTCTTTCTATATTTTTGACATATAATTGACAGTATAATTATAATCCATACTAATATCATTAATGTGGAACTGTATGTTCATTGCTTTCATGACTACTTGGGTGAACAGCACGCATCTTAAAGAAAGACGTCAATATAGATTACTATCGATATACCTTATGCTTGTTTGCCACCATAGTAGTATAAAAAATATATATACCCTATATACTATACTAGCTTTTGCCCGCGGCTTCGCTCGTGTTAAGAAGTATTATTTTTAATTAGGTATAGTTTTTGTTTAGCGTGTGTAAAAAATTAGGGCCTAGGGGATGCCAACGTCATATTAGCTTTATACATGCAAAGTCTCAGCCCGATCGGTTTAAAATTGACAAAGTTTCATACAAACTTTCATCCCCTATTTTATACCCTCGGGGGTTGAATTAATCAAAATTCTTTCTTAGCGAATGCCTACGTCATAACATCTACCTGCATGCCAAATTTTAGCTCGATCTGTCCAGTGGTTTGGGCTGTGCGTTGATAGATCACTATGTCAGTCAGTCACCTTTGAGTTATATATATTTAGATACCCTATGACCTTCTGCCTCATAAGGACATAAATAGGCTATATTTAACTAAAGCAGACGAAGCAACGGGAAATAGTAATGTAACTTAGGATAAAAGCCTTTGTGTTTCGAAATATGTTAATATGTGTAAGTTGAGTCTTCGCATAAGAAATAACAAGCAATATAAGTCATATTGCCCGAGATAATAAAGTTAACCCGTGTGTCAAATCTCACTTATTTACATGTATGTATATACTTCCTTCTTCACACTTGTATCATGTTTTAAGTATTCCAATCCAGAAAGACCAAAGAGAATCCTTACGATTGTCCTTGAGTTTGTACGTTCGTTTTTCTACAATTGGTCCAATCATAATAGAAAGGAAAAATAGGAAAAAATACTTTTACTGTCTATGCAAGGGGCCAAATGCGTGAAATGTTAATTTCCAAATAGTTTTCTTTTATTACCAATATAATTACATTTAATAAGGGCTCATATGTAGATACTAGAGGAAAATTAGAATTATATTTCTAAGTAGCATAATCTTTGGAAAATTCTTCATAAACACCAAGTACTGGAAATCCTAACCATAGTATGATTACCGTTGTATGTAAAGAAAAAGAAGTACATAATTTGTTTGGTAAAGTCCGGTACCCTATTCGCAGTTTATCCTCAAATTATTTTCAAAAAGGGGTAGGTTTTTTATTTCCTTGTATGTAATTTCTATATTTTTGTGTTTACTACGCGATGTCTTCGCTGAATTCCTGTTTCTGTATCGATTTTATGATTTGTTTCTATTCGAAAGGAGAGAAATGGAAGTCGAAAGAAAACTTGATATATTATCACAACTCCTTCCCATCTCAGTAGGTAGACCGAGACTAGATATAACTACCACTTGACATACCTATGCACATTTTGTTAATCATATCTAAGTTAAATTTTACTTTTGCAAAATATAGTCTAGTTAAGCTGTTCGAAATAGATACAACATATAATAGTGGTTTTTACATTACATTACACATTTACCCATTTTTGCAATAATGCAAAAATGGGTAAATGTGTAATGTAATGTGTGTGTAAATGTGCTCGAAAGTTATCGGTTAGGTTAATCAGCTAGTATGAAATAAATTGGTTTAATAATTAAAAAACCACTATTATATGTTGTATCTATTTCGAACAGCTTAACTAGACTATATTTTGCAAAAGTAAAATTTAAAATGCAAAATGTCCTGTTGTATAGCCTATAGTCTTCACTGATGAACAAGTTATCCAACACTAAAAGAATTATACAAATGGGATAAATTAGATAGAGATCACCCCCAACATCCAAACACACATAATTTACCTCTTTGTAATATTAGTATTGATTTGAACAAAGCATTCTATTCAGTATGTTTATATTACACATATTGTGTCTTTCTTCTTTCTTAAATGTAAAGTTGTACAACATTCATTTAAAACAGCAACAGGCATTTGATTTTGACATGATTTTTATTTTTCTTAGCCAATACTACATTCTGAACAACTAGTAGAATAATATATATATACAAAGGACTATTCAAAGGTGCTCTAAATAAAGATTATTGAAATAAAGAATATTTCTTTTTTTTTAAACAATTATTAATAGTATTATAATAATGTATAAATATTATTATTCCCTCATATTGACATCTTCCTAATATTAACATCTTCCATATTGTGTTAAATGTATAACATATAGAAATTATTATACCAGCCATGTTACCATGAATACATATAAAACTTTGTAAAGAAGTATAATTTTTAATGCAGTCTTCTATTAAAATTACTCTCAGAGATAGTGAAAGGTCACCCTCTGTCATTTAGATATTCTCAGCAAAATGTGAACATATCAATTGGTGCATTTACAACATCAATAGTCCTTCGAGGATTGAAGTTGTTTTTCTTGCATAAATAATAATGTAACAAGTTTATTTTAATAGATGATAATCCTACACTAATGGCATATGCTGGTGGGGCACCAGTGGAAATTGAAAGGATGATCATTACGTCAGGTCAGTTAGCCCATTGTAACAAATTCATAAGAATTAACCACATCGGTTTCCACATGACTTTGAATTTATGCTTATCAATAAGAGTAACAATTATTATTAATAACAGAAATAAATTATGTCTATGTAAGTAACTTAAAAGTAAAAATATAATACTGAAGGTCATATATAACCAGGGTTACAATCTGTAGAACTGATATCTAAGTAGCATTTTAATGAATTCTAAGGAATGCCTCCTTATGTAAAATTATTGTGTACATTTTTGATTTATATATATTTAACTTATCTGTAATAATATGTCAAAAATTATTATAAATTTTATACATTCATGTGCGAATATTCAGTATACAATTGGAACAAGTTTTACTGTATATATATTAGTTTATAGTGCACCTAGCATTCGATAACGTTCTATTTCGTACTGTATGGATTATAATGGTAAGATTAAGAAAACACGTCAGAAATATCCGGGCATGACATCACTTAAAATACTTTCATAATTTGAACAATTCAAAATTCGACACAATTGCATTGAAATTATGGACAATGTGTAAAATAAACTTTTTTTTTATTGAGTCCATGCGTAAAATAATACTAACATAAATTAAAATTCAATTAAACAATCGTATACTATGTGATAAAATCAGATAAATTCCGATAACATTTAATATATAGCTAAGAGCTAACTTACCTGTTATTTGTTATTTTCTATAGCACCTAAATAAAACAATGAGCGATCGGAATCGCTTTGCACACCAACCAGGCACTAAATTGTAGCACAATTTGTGAGAAACTTAAGAAATGGGTGGCACTGACAGTACTGTCGCTGGTCGATCAACTCTGGGCAGGTTACTATCGGGGCCCGAAATGCGCAATGTTTTGACTATGCGCATTGACCTTCATTTTAGTGTCATGCGCAATAATTTTTTTATATTTTTATGTTGATATAGTGGATAATTGTTATTTTACCTAATATTAATGATGTCAGCAATTCATGAAAAATATAATTATGTGAAAATTAATACTTTTATATTATCCGGTATTGTCAAATGGATTGAATAGTAATAAACAGTGCCATCTGTTGACGAGCAGTCGGTACTATCACGTAGTTCAGTTCTAATGAGTGGGAATTAGTATACTTTCTTATTATGCTACTTACTACTAGATAGCGGTATACTTATAATAATCGAATTATACACCAACTCAATAAAAATTTTGTTCTGTGATTTAATACATTTTTATATTTGTAATTTTAATATATTTGTTTAAGCCTTATGTGGTTTTGATAAATTCTGAAACTATTGTGACGATAGTTGCTCTCGAATTTTGTACTAATGTTTTCAAACATAGAAATAAAGTTTAGGCTTTATTTTTGTCTGACCAGAAGACATATATCTATACATTTTTGTTTGAAGAAGGTGCTACATGTTTCGCATTTTCAAAATTTAATTTGCTGTTATTACTATGGAGCTTCATTATAAAAGCATAGCATTTAAATACTGACATTGAAATTGTTATCAAATGTTTTAATTGATATAATATATTACAGATACTTATCACAGAAATACCTAAATATGTACAATAATTCTGTATAAGCTGCCATAGACTAACGATTCGTTATATTACCTATCTATAATCTCTAGATCTATGTAGATATAAATATAAAGTAACGATAAAAATATATGTATTTTTCTGTCCGTTTGTCGTAACGGGTACATAATTTTCAATGATAAATATAATCAGTAACAAATTATGCCTGACATTTTTGAGAATAATAAGATAAATTTATGTATAATTAATTATAAGTACTTAATTATGACAAAGTATTCTATTACTATAGGAGATTCTTATTAAGATACAATGAAACTGAAGTAGCAAAAAGAGAAATGGCGTAAAATGAATCCTGAATTCTTGTGTAATCTCATATTCTGGGAAAAAATATCTATGAACCAATAGTAATCAATATAGTAGTAGGTACTTGTGATGGTAGTCAATTAAGAACAACACGCATTAAAACTTTTACAAATTCTATGAAAAATTGCGACTGACGCTTATATGCAATAACACAATCATCAGTAATCACTAAATATTTTTTCATAAAATGTTAAAAGTAAAGGTTTTCATTAACTGAACTAAGAATGAAAGTATACGTACCTATATATCGAAGTAACTATTTTTTTAAATTGATGATTATGATATATTTCCCCGCTATTTTTAGTTATATTGCGCTATCGGTTTATACTGGCGGGGCACAAATGGAGGATGATAAAATGAACATGAGGTCAGGTTAGTTCGCCCATCATCACAAATCCACCAGGGAATAATCACGGTGGTTTCCAGTGATTTCCAGGGAACCACGTGGAGGTCAACCTGACATGGTACTTTGCTACCAATAAGGTCATCATCAGTTCACATTACTATCAATCATTCTTCCTCCCGAAGTAACTATTATTAATATAAGGAGAAGATTGTTCATCACACATTGCTCACGTTGTATATAATTAAGTTTAAATGTGCAATAAGGAATATATAAGAAATAAAGGTAAACAGTTTAATACCTATGGGACTACATGGAATTTATAAAGTCATATCAAGAAAAGTAATGAGAAATGAGAGAGAGGAAAAGTGATATATTATTTTTTAATTATTCTAATAAAAAGACTGTATCTCGGGAATCTCTAATTATTCCATTCGATATAAATTATTTTTATATCGATAAAGGAATTATCGCTATCAGCTAATACTGTGGACTTGAATCTTCTAATGATAAATGCTTGTTGCATATTAAATATCAAACTATTTTAAAGTTATAATCCCCCAAATATCATTAATAAAAAATTACAAATTTGTGTATTACCTACTACAACTTATTATACATACAATAATATATAAAAAGGTGACATGTTAATTGTCTTACTGCGCCCAGTGACTGCACTGCTCTCTACTACCCAAAAAACTACAAAATATAGGAGGTAGCGACTTTGTAGGTATAATAAATCGAATTATAACATTTTATTAACATAATAATGCAAATAAAACTGTCTGAATATAAAATTATATAGCGTTATTTACCGTTATTAGGTATTTTACGTCGCCGTCATGTTAGATTAACGACGTTATCACTGGATAGTGATAATGTTATCAATTGTAGAAGGCGTAACAAACATGATAAGGTACTTTTTTAAAATTTCGTCTTCAAAATATTATTGATTAGATACTCTGCTTATCATCAGCACAAAGGCATTAGAATAGAAGGGATGAATATAAAGAAACGATTCTCCTATAATATTAGAGCATTTACAGAGATAATGGGTTTTTGTTGAATTCAAAAGTATAAGTGGTTTAAGTATATTTAATCAGTATTTAGGTATATATATGTTCTAGATTGCGTGAGTCTTATTACAGTAATTGAATTGTTTTGGATAGAATTTTACTAAATTATTTAGTAAAGTAGAGAGTTTGCCGAGATGGGCTGACTGGCCATACTCATCTTATCATTCTCCACAGCTGCCTCACAAGCATATGCCACTAATGGAGGCGAGTGTACCAATCCATTATCATCCCTAAAAGATACAAGTACATAGTAAAATTATAAAGCGAATTTGTTTCTATTGGTCTGTGAGTTACATTTTCAACTCTGCCTGAAACGACAGATAAATTGTGTCTCGAAGTTAGACTTAGGCTATTTTCTAAAATAAGCATACAAATACAAATAACGTATAACATGTTCGTAATAAATCATTAACACGACCGAACGAAATGTTTTTAGATATTTTTCAATTATTTGTTCTTCATATCACTACTCAAGTATAACGTATCAAATTGATAACGCTTATCAGATGTAATCACGCAATTATGTAAGTTTAACGGCCGCTATGTCGTTAGCGTCGCTATCCGTTAAACCTTGATATTATCACATACGTTACAAAGAGATAAGAGAGAGATAAGGAGCTTACTTGAATCGATAATTTTTTTATGATTATAAACGATCTAAGGTATTATATTAACAAAGATAAATAATATACAATGTTGTTTATATGAGTATTAATAAATATATTTCAGCTAACTTGGACGAATGAAAGTTTATATGATGCACTAGTTTGACATTAATCTATCTAGTATCTACAAATAAATTGACATTCTTATTATCTATATCCTATCTTATAAATATAACAAAGTTGGATCTATCGTGATATATAACTGATCTCATAAAAAGCTAACTAAGAAATAAACCAAACCAAACCAAACAACTTCTTCATCACACTTACTTGACATTTATCGTTATAACTCGCACAATTTACATAATAACTTTATTTTTTTTTCTGTGTTATTCTGATGTATTTAAAGCTGTATATTAACGTAAAGTTTCATTAAAATCCGTTCAATAGTTTTTGTGTGAAAGTTTGGCTTGCTATGTAAGGTGAGCGATCAATAACTGTCTTTGTATATAAATAAAGATCTATTTACAATTTAGTAAAGAAATTTGAATGTGACATATTTTTTAAAATGGAGAATATATGCTACTTAGACTTTGTTTAAAGTGTTTCATCGGTGAAATTCTCAGTCCTGATAAACAAATTACATTTGCGTCACAGAGTATTTATTCTGTAATGTCATTGCTTATTTACGCTGTATTATCATACTGCAGTACCTATGCGACTAACACTTTCTTTCAGGTATACAAAAGCACGATTTTTAACCCATTTTACCTGTCGTACTATATGAAAAACTTAAAAAAACTTTTGAATTTCAAGTTATTTTAATGTGTTCCGGTTTTCCTTTGGAAGTATAGTATAAATATGTAGATAAATGAACTACCTTATACATTTAAACTATTTATCTTTATATGAATAAAGACATGTCTCTATATACATATAATAACATTTTATATTGAATTTCCAAAATGATTAAAGGATTATTTCTCCAGATATGCCGGGCACTTAAGATGTGCATACATGTACCTAACACTTTTTACCAACATATTTATATATAGATTTTATAAATGTATTAATAGAATCAAATAAAAGAAGGGAAAAATATTTTACTAATTGTAATTAAGAATTCCTTGCTCTTTGTTAACAAGTCTATGAAGTTTTCACTACTGTCCGTCTTTTTTATATAGTAACTATTCAAAACTGTAATTATAATTTATTGTTGTGCGTGTGATATATTATATTGTAGTATCGTTAACTAGGTTAAAAGTATCTTAACGTGACATGTATGGTAACACGTGTGAACTGTGGCACAAACGCAATTATTAATGTGTGAGAATTATCACGTTAATATTGCATTATACCTATTTAAGATTGCAAAGTTTAATAACGAGAAAGTGAAAAAAACAATCATCTAACTATGTGCTACAAAGTTATATTAATTTTTGCATTTCTTTTTGGTATTTTGCGTTCGTTTATTAAAAACTCGTTTTCCTTAATATCGGAAATACGCTTTTCTATTAGAAAAAATATTTATTTAAAAGTATATACAATTATATACGAAAGTCACATCAGGTCAACCATCGTCGTTAAATTTTGATAAATTAGGCGATGGGATGATGACCTAACTTCATGCTCATCCTATCATCCTCCACTAGGCCCCACCAGCTTATACCGTTAGCACTGGCTGTTTCGTCTTATCACTATCAGCTAGCAAAAAAAAAAAAAAAATGGTATTTCGAATCTTGAAAAATAAATAGATTATGAAAAAGTCGTCTGTGTGAGTACCTTTGTCTCATCTATTTCAGTTAAGTAGGTTGCTTTGTAAGCTGTGTTTCGGTTGAAAGGTGGAAATAAAGTAAAGCAGTGAAATTACAGAGTTATATTCTGCATACCCTGCAAGCATAACGTCTTAGTCCTTCAGAATAGGAACCGATGAGTGGTATCACGGGCGTCACATGATAATGTGATTGTTAATAGTTGATGGGTTACATTTACCACCATTTGCATCCGTAGGTTTGTCAGCTATTTTAACTACACAAACGAAATAAACTTTAACAGATTTTTGTCGTGTACAAGTATACTGTATATAGCGCAATGTATGACTTTCTAATTAAACTTATATTAATTTATCCTGCAGTATTATCCATTGTATTGCCTCATAGTTATTTCTGTAGAATTATATTTAATAATTATGTATTAGACAATGTAATTAAATTGATTAATCAATATCATTGAATCTAATCTGCTGCGATATATGCAGTACTAATCTAATATAAATCAGTACTAATCTATTTTTTTAATTTATCCAAGATTCAGTGAATCATTACATTGATGTAGGTAATAAATGGATTTCAATATAAGAATAGTATATTTATTTACACAACAACGAAAAAGGGATAATAAAATAATAATAATTTAATTGTAATACACGGTGTTGATTGCCTGTAATACTGCAACGGCACAGAATATTACTCACTGATAATGTATGTAAATTAAAGAATTTTTAAAATTGGTAGGTACATACAAAACATTTAATAGTTACTGTTTATAATATTAGTACAGTTATAATATTAGTATAAGTAATCTTGTCTGTGGTACTGATAAAGAAACACATAACCTTTTACGACCAAAGAAACCGACGCATATCTGTCTTTTCGTTGCTACCTCAACTGCCTTCCGCTTGTTTTGTTTCAGTATGAAAGATGAAAAAAAGTATTGAGATTGCGAGAGTCATGACAAGTTAGTCTTCAAAAATGGCAAGGCATAAGAGGTAGGTAGGTGGTAAGAGGTGGTTTCTAAATGTATTTGGTGACGTCCGTAATATTATTGATGAACGTAGATGCTTGTTTCAACGTTCCATTCAGTTTGTCTGCCATTTAATTTTGTAAAAAACTTTTTATCTTTACAAAAGTTGTAAAGATAAAAAATACTGGTTTGTTTGAATCTGAAAAGTGAATATTTGCTAAGGGATCTGAATGTTCACACGGTCTTGTGGGATTTCCCTTTACGCGCATCTTTTATTATGACGTATGTGCCGGTGCATGACAATGCACGCACGTACCGACATCAGGTAATATTTATGGAAAAACGTTAACTTAGTATTCGAGTCACGTAACAATAATTTTAAGATAACAAATGCAATAACAGGAAAATACATAATAACAATAATTATAAAAAATAATCAAGGTTAGGATGGTGAGGTATGGTAGCGACGATAACATTCATGTCAAAAGTGTCGAAAAAAGGAATTGTAACCATTGACCTGCCATTGTGCTAATACTTGCAGTGTTTATTGTATTTACAATAAAGATGGTCAACAGGTAAATAGGGAAAACGCAGAGAAGACATGTAGTAACTCGTATATGAACATACAGAAAAATCTTATTACCATGTCCTCATTTCCAAAATGTTTACTCTTGTACAGTTAAGCAAAATAATTTCAGTTTGTAGTTTTTTTATCGTAAAACAAGTAAATGATTGCGATTGTTACCAACGATATACTTGTTTACCTATGTGTACCCGTATACAAAAGTAATAGGAGATCCTGCTAAGGAATCCCTTTTGCAATTATCTTAATCCGACTGCTCTACTCTAGTTCCCCGAGTTATCTATTGCAATCTATCAATATTCCCAGCAGTCGGATATATGTATGTAAATGCAACTGCAGTCTGCACTCCCAGTGGAAACTATTCACAATCAACTATATATGGGCAAACCGTAATTGACATTGACGTAGACAATTTTACGACAGACAACAAGAGCGACTGATACTACGGTATATTTAGACGTGAGCCGCGATATAGGGATCTCATAAATAAGTAAAATAACATATAAGTATATGTATTTTTTATGTGACTGAAATCTAAGAACAGTGTGTACAGATAAAAGAAAAGTTTCCTTTTTTTACATTATTATAGATAATTTTTACAATATTGGTCTCCATAAGATGTCCTCAAAAATCAAGGCATGTTTTCATAAAACGGGAATAATTAGAAAAAAAATAATTATATTATACAGCCATTTGTTTAAGTTCAACATATAAAACCTAAGCAAACATAAATGACTACTTACTACTACCTACTCCAAAATCGATGCGTTCAAATAGATTTTAAAAACCCGTTAAAAAAATTCTGGATTATTCTGAATCAAAGGTTTCAAATCAATTGTTGCTTATTTTAACAAAACACGAACGAAACACTCGCCAAACTAAGAACATCTCTTCTCAGAACACGTTAAAGAGTGACCGGTTCCCGTATAATAAACTGGAATACGAATTTACTGGACGTCGAGTTATGTCCCGTTGTTACATTTCAATATAATTGACCATTAGTTGGACGGATAGGTTCGCAAAATGGAAACGAATACGCAGAGATTTCTTGATGACACGACAAATACTTTATAGCATCTATTAGTGTAAAACGACATTACATTTTCATATAAGGTTATAAGTTCTATTATTTAGGTTACTAAGGTATATATACTGTACGAAGTCGTATGGGGTAAGTTTATCTCACGTTTATTTTTGAGGCTGCGATAAGGCAGTGAAGTTACAGGATCCGGAGGCTTGACAACTTAGTTACGGTCGAAATAGATGCGAGAAGTATGCCAGATGTCTTTCTACAATCTTCTAAAAGCTTCTAGCAGGCTCCTACTACATTTGGCTGAACAGGTAGAGAAGCACTAAAGGGGCAGGTAAGTATTGATGTACGTCGGCAAGTGGCTCCTTAAACCTACATCCGCGTCGTAAGTCCTGGGAACTGTTCGGAGTTTTCCTCTCTGCCACAGTTTGGACCCGGCTGCCGTAGGGTGAATCTATGAAATGTTAAGATGTCAGTCGCTGTTCTTAAAAAAATACATTTTGTATGATCTGTGCTTTGTATGTAAATAGGCGACGTTTGTTACTCAGCATCAGGCTCAGCTTGTTTGCCATTACATAAAGAGGTAGTCATCATTAAAAAAAGATTTCCTGACTACGACATCAGGATATAACGCGCGGACGTACTACCATTATAAAGAGAGAGAGCGGATTTTATTACGAGGAAAGTAAACTCCGGAACCACTGCACTGATTAGAGAAATTATTTTACTGTTTCAAGAGTAAAATAGTCTATGTAACTCTGAAATAATGTAATTTCAGAGTTACATAGACTATTTACAATATCTATATAAAACTCGTAAAATTATAAGAACTATTTATAGAAATAGTTTTTTATAAAAAGTATTTTATACTATATTATTTAAAAATGGAATTTATTTGAAATATATAATCTTTTATAATGAAAGTTGCGTGGTTGATCGTAGATTGTGGTTTATAGTAGTAGAAAAGAACAGTAAAGAGTCAGAGAACACTAATGTCAGGATACTAGACTGTTGCTAACTACAGTACCAATCTCGTATTTTACCCAATGTTCTTGATTGTGCATAGGCATAATATAATTCCTTAATTACATTTGGTATAGTTATAATTTTTTGATGCTGAATCACATTTTATAATTGCATAATTATTTAATGATTGAATAACGTTGGGAATCATATAATCTAGAATGAAACTTTCGAATCATGAGTCAAAATTTACTCACTATTTTATAACAACACCTAAAATACCAATCAGAATATAC
Organism: Achroia grisella; assembly: GCF_030625045.1. Lineage (NCBI taxonomy): Eukaryota > Metazoa > Arthropoda > Insecta > Lepidoptera > Pyralidae > Achroia > Achroia grisella. Next base: position 1,691,984 of record NW_026712925.1, read on the forward strand.
TTAAAGAGTAACTCTCTATATAAATATAAGTGTATACTTTATATAAAGAATACACTTACATTATTTACATATAAACATCACAAACGTATTGAATTTCTTTTAGAATGTTTAAAAGCTACTCGTATGTCTTTATTGTGTAATTCGTCTCTGTTTTTGCCATATTATGTGTGATCGAGCAGAAGTTTTAGATACACGTAAATATAATGTCAAGTATTATAATAATAATTGATTTATGTAAATGGAGTTAAAAGAAGGTTTATAATAACTGTGTAAAAAAACAATACCCTTTAAGATTCAAAATTATCGATTCAATTATTACCTGTGTATATTATGTATGCTCATTTGATCTTGTGCATGTACTTCTTTTTATGTTTAAAGTGTGAATACATACATTTAGCACTTCGCTTTACCGATGGTCGCGGGTTCGATTCCTCGTACGGTGCAAACATTTGTATGATTATTTTTGTCGGTCTGAGTGTCTTCTATGTATTTACAAATAAAGTATCTAAATATTTATATCAGTTGTTTAGTACCCATAACACAAGTTCTGCTTACCGTGGGACTAGATGGCGCTGGGTTAATTGTCCAGGGTTATTTATTTATTTATATATCACTATATACACATCTATATATTATAAAACATAATACCCACCCCATACCCCGTGTCAGTGGGTTCGCGATAATCTCAAAAACTACTTAATATATTTTGATGCCGTTGAATTATATATAAAAAGTGATTCTAGTGAGTATAATTCTTAAGGCTTTGTCTAAATTAATTGAAATATTCGTGCAAAACCGAGGTAGTTCTATTTTTGTACACACATATATATTCTTATTTATATGTAATTGTATCTCAAATGTACAGTAAAACTTATCAAGTGTATCAGGTGTAAGTGGGATTTGATGTATACTATATAAAACGTAATGATAAGATGTAAAGAATTGCACATGAGTAAAGAAAATTTGTCATTTATACTAGCAGAAATTTTTATTTAACATTAATGATCACTGTCATTAAATAGTGATACTGTGATGAAATTGAGGTGACTAACTGTATGAGGGACTGTCCCACACCCCATACTCAAGTCATGCCTGAACACATTGTTATGATTGACAAAGTATTTCAATTAAAATAGTGTACACATAAAAATACCTCTCTTGCATCTGCGTTTGACAATCAAGCTAATTTGGAAAAGAGTGTTTCCCAAATTAACTTACCCAAAATAGAACACGCTATACCATCATACGTCTACAAGACAGGTGGTGCTTAACATGACACGACCCTTCAGCTTGATTGCCATTTGTGTAGAATAAAAGAATTATTTAAACCTGTAATAGTAGTTACATGGGCTGTGACTCCGAAAAAATCACAGCGTAATTCCGCTATTTTACGCTGACAATTTTTCGTGGTTCTTCAAAATAGTTGAAAGCTCAAATAAGAGAATATTACAGAATTATTTAAAATCTGTATGCAATCGTAATGTGCTCCATACACAAGTTACGATACTGTGTACTGACCACACATAACAATTATGATTTGTCACATTCCATTCATGTTACAATGTACTGAACACAAGCAGACAGACAGTACAGACAGTAGTAGATTTTTTGTACTGATAAAGTTTCCAAAAAATAAGCAAATAAATGCAGGTTTCAAGCGAATATTTTACGCTGAGCATTGAGGTCCTTTTGTCGCCGTAAGTTGGAAATTTCACAGTAACAATAAGTACTATTATTCAATTTTAGAAAAGTTTGTGCAAAAGTGTGCGAAAATAAGTAATTATTTAAGTGTAACATGTTTATCTTGACGTCATAAGAAGACGGATGTGTCTGATCACAATGCCTTAAGCGCATTAAGGGGCACATTAATCACGTACAATTTTTTTTATACTATATGTTTCTAGTAGCTTCGTTTGCTTTTATTAAGACAAAAGGTCGATCTCCGTCCTTGTGAGTTACGTTCCATACTCTGTACTTAAATTATTGTATTCGCAAATAAAGCAATACAGTCAATTGAGACAACCTACTATACATTGACATGTCTTATTTAATCTCCTACATTACATATAGAAATTTTTGTATTGAAGCACAGATGGCATTGTAAAATACATAATATGCAATATTATACATAGAATTTTCAAATCAATACAAACAATCAAACTTCGAATGAAACTATTTGTATCGCGAGGGAATCGAACTCGCGACTATCGTAAGGGAGGCGGTATTCTGGACCAATACATCACTGAGATAGTCAACAACAAACGATGGTCACATACAAGACATAAGAAATGGTGTATGAATAATGCAACGCATGTGCCTATAATATAATATTAGTAAAAACGTGGAAATAAAAGACTTCAACGAGTTTGACTCTAGAGTGCATGTTTTTTTTATTTATACTAGTTGTAATGATTAAGAATTATTTCATATCCTTTTAATTTATAAAATATCTAAATCAGTTCAGTATTTTTAAATATGCATATATATAATGTATAACTAAAATTTTAATATGCATCTTCAACCTTACCTTTAACACATTATATGGAATCTGCGCAATATTTATTAATTAAGTAATTTCCTTCCACAGATCTCTTTCGCCCATCATAGTTGATCATATTTATTGTAACATATGTTAAATAACAATATTATAAATATAATTACGAAGACTTTCTTGTTACAGTCGATCTATAGTACCCAAGATACGAGTAACAAAGTAGTAACAAAGAAATGGTCATGTTTTTAATGTATACATAGAACAGAAGTATAATTACATTTACTAAATATTCTGGAATATAATATTATTTTATTTCAATCAATTTCCATAAGTACTGTTGAATTCTGAACTGGACGGTAGTGAAAAAATATTAATAAAAAAAAACTTCACGAACCTAAGCGGCTAATGTTACATGAATAAAATGATTTTTTATTTTGATTTTATTAAAATACCGTACAGTAGATTTCTAGAAAATTAATGAAATATACCAATATCTAAAACTCAACTTCCTGTATTCAAAACTTGAATAACGTCTTTTTCATGTTTCCGGTCTTGTTATGTCGGCCGACGATCGACGTCATATATAATGTATCTATGTTGTATAATATATATATATATATATATATATATATGTATATATATATATATATATATATAATATTAAATATAATAGTCATATAAGTAAACTGGACGATGGCTTTCATTCCGGATATAAGTGGTTGCACATACTAACTGCAAGTTGCTTGGATAAACAAGTTTTGCACTCGGTGTCGTTTGATGACTACATGTACTTACATTAAATAAATATAAAACCACAAAAGCGAATCGCTGCGATATTTATGTCTTACACATTTTGTTACACTATTGTAAGACTGTTCGCCGTAGGTGGTCTTTACAGCCTCGCCGGATGAAAATGGTCGCTATAAAACGTTAGATTATTTTAATATATATATTTACATTTGTTTTAGTTTACATTTGTTTCGCGTCTGTTATTTCTCATTGTATATGTACCTATATTATTGGATTTTTCTACTTTAGCCGCGAATTGATAGGTTGAAAGATAAGAAATAGCAATGATATTTCCGAGTATAGAGCATGACATTTTCTTCTTCCCAAAATGACAACGCATGTGTGATACTAAGTGTGTCCTGGCGATGATGATACTCACGTATATAGGCTAATTACCATCAGATAGTCCGTAAACTTGTTCGCTCGCTCGTTTCTTATTACATAAAAAAATACATTTTATATACCTATAGTTAGTTTAAGATAATGAAACACAGATGCTTTTAGTACTTCGTTTTAATACGTAACAGAGGTACACCATACAAAATGCTCAAACTAATGATATGAAATAGAAAGGAATAGAACTTCTTTACGTCACGTATGATAATCAACTTTAATGAACCATGAACAATCATGGTGTTCAAATAAACTAAATTCTACACCAAATTGGTGAGGTATTTGCCGTAGAATTTAGTAGGATTGCGAATAGAAGGGAGTCTAATTAAGTATGCTAGTAGAACCCTTCATTCTTGACACCCTTCTAAATGAATTCAAATTAACTGAAGTAATTCAAAGTCAGAATCATTTATCTTCTTCTTCTTAGTCGGTACACTCTTGCCAGAGTGGTCGTGGCCAACATTTTGAATCACGATGAGTGAGGTTTTTGGTAATACGGCGCCATTCGTCGCGGACTGTAGCTTTCCGGGTACATTCGTAAACTGAGCACTTAGTTGCGGCCTTGATCTGGTCTGTCCATCTCATTGGTGATCTACCACGTGGCCTGGTGCCTTCCACTTTTCCCTGCACTACGAGACGCTCTATGGAGTCATTACCACCTCGAGATACGTGGCCGAAGAAGGTCAGAATGCGTGATTGCACTGTGGTTGATAGGCGCTGTCTGATGCAGAGTTCTTTTAATATGGAATCATTTGTACGAAACTTTGTCCACGATATTCCTAGCATCCGTCTCCAGCACCACATCTCTAACGCATCAACTTTTTTCTTCTTCGTTTCACGAAGAGTCCATGTCTCCGACGCATATAGGAAAATGGGGAATATTAGGCAATAAACAAGTCTAGTTTTCGTTGCCTTGGTAATGTTCCTATTACGCCAGATCTTTTTCATTTTATTCATAGCAGACCTAGTGATCGCCATACGCCACTTGATTTCGTCTATGCACCCGCCTTCATTGGATATTAACGCCCCAAGGTAAATGTATGATCGTATAACCTCGCAATTCCCTATGTGTGTGATCCCTGGTAAGTTGTTATTGGCGCGGTCAACAATTATCATTTTGGTTTTAGAGCGATTTATTTTCAATCCATATTCACGGCTTATAGCCTCCATCTTATGCAGCAGATCTTCCATGTGACGAGCACTAGTTGCGAATAAGGTCGTGTCATCCGCGTATCGTAAGTTGGAGATTCTACCGCCAATTACTACTCCGTCCGTCCAATCCTCCAAGGCAACTCTCATTATCATCTCTGTATAGATGTTGAACAGTAGGGGTGAGATTATGCAACCTTGGCGTACTCCTGCATCAGGATGAAAATCATTCGACAGTGTTTCATCTGTTCTGACTGATGCTGATCCGCTCTCGTATAGACGCCTGAGTAAGTGCACAAGGTGTTTCGGCGTGCCTAGATCCAGCACAGATCTCCATAAGACTGGCCATTTCACCGAGTCGAACGCTTTCGAGAAATCAACAAAGCAAATGTACGTAGGCTTATTGAACTCTCGCGCTTTCTCGATGATCTGTCGTACAGTAAATATTTGCTCGCGGGTGCCTTTTCCTTTTACAAAACCTGCCTGTTCAGGGGCAATTTCTTTCGAGAGGAAGGTCTTAAGGCGCTCATTCAGAATGTGAAGCAGTATTTTACTTGCGTGGGATATTAAAGCAATGAGTCTATAATTACTGCACACTTTTGTGGAACCTTTCTTATGAATGGGTATGAAGATTGTATGAACCCATTCTTTTGGCCATGTACCGGTCTGCCAGATTTTATTGCATGTTGTATGAAATATGTGGACACCGTGATCTCCAGCAGCCTTTATTACTTCTATCGGGATGACATCTATACCAGTAGCTTTTCCAATTTTTAGGTGTTTGATAGCGGCACGTACCTCTTCTTTAAGAATGTCTGGTTCTAATTCATTCCCTGGTTCCGTTGATGGAAATTCACGTGAGTTTGGAACTTGAAACAAAGCCTTACAGTAAGTCCTCCATCTTTCAGATATCTTGTCTATTTCCGTAACCAGTTCCCCGTTAAGATTTTCTATAGCCCAGATCTTCGATGAAAGAGCCCTTGTTAATGACCGGATCTTCCGATGGAGGTCTCTGGTTTCGTATTTGTCTGCATGGACTTCAAGTTCTGCATAGATGTTTCGCAGGTTATTATTTAGATCTCGCCTGCATGCTGCTTGGATTTTAGCAGAGAGGTTATTCAATTTTTTGATGTTAGCACCCATCGCTTTAAGTCTTCGTCTCTCCTCAACAAGCCCCAGAGTTTCATCGCTCATCCAGTGTTGCCGCTTTAAAGACGTCGAAGTTGCATCACACTCCCTAACTGCGCTGTCCAAAAGGATTTTTGAACTGATCCACAGTTGATCTGAACTGTGCCCAGCCGACTCCGTACCAATCCATTGAACCCAATTTTTCTCAAGCGCCGTTATAAATTTAGTGTTGTCCTTCACCTCTATTCTACGTTGTTTATTTATTTTTCTAGCTGCTTTAAGTTTAAGCTGCATCCTTGAGACCAGCAGCTGGTGATCTGATCCGCAGTCGGCCCCGGGAAAAGTATGAGCATTTTTTATAGAAGTCTTCCACCTTGCTCTGATGAGGATATAATCTATTTGATTCTTATAATTACCGTCTGGTGATACCCAGGTGTATAATCTTCGTGGATGGTGACGGAAGAAGCTGTTTGCGATCATCAAGTTATTTTCGGCTGCAAATTGTATTAAGCGTTCCCCCCTCTCATTACGCTTGCCCAATCCATATGGACCCACGACATGGCTAAGAGTTTGAGCATTTTCACCAATTTTGGCGTTTAGATCTCCAATTATCGTAAGCATTTCCCTGTTTGGAATTTTTGAGATGGTTTTTTCCAGGTCTGAATAGAAACTTTCCAACATATCATTACTAGAAGAGCTCGTTGGTGCATAAACCTGTATATGTTTAGGTTTATGGGCATAGCCTTTAATTTTATGCTCAGTATTCTGTCACTCACTGGTTCATAACCCAGAATGCAATGTCTTAAAGAATTCGGTAGCAAAAAAGCGACTCCGTTTATGCTTTCAGTATCATTTCCAGAGAAATAGATGGTGTTCTTATCAGTGAGGAAGTGGCCATGACCTTTCCAGTGGATCTCACTAAGGCCGCAGATTTCGACACCACATCTAAGTATCTCTTCCTCCAAGATTTTAAGCTTTCCAGCCATGAGTAAGCCGCGCACATTCCATGTTTCTATCCTCTTGTTTTTTCGCAGTTTAATAAATTTTCCAGTAGCAGAATTTCCCTGCGATGCCTGGTCTACCACAGCCGCATGGCCGGTAACAAATTTCCCACCGTCTGCCCCGGACGCAGTACGGCGCCGGTTGCTAGGCGGATCACATAGCGATCTCTTATTCTTCTCTTGTGAAACTTTCATGATGACTTTCTATGGGAATTTAGTGCAGTAGTTTCCCCTTGCTTTCTGCACCAGACATTTTTGACGTTATTTAGACTTCAAGGTTGCTGCAGCCTCTTCCGCCCAGTCGCCCGGACAGGTGTATGGTTATACCGCCATTTCTCGGTCGCCAGAGCCTCGTCTGTTATCTAGCAGGGAGCGCCACGGTAGCTACTAGGGAACTAGAACTACCGTCGTTGGCTATTCATACGAACCACCGACGCGGGCAGGTGAGGTTGACAGTTGGGCCGACAAGATGGTTTGCGTCGTTATCCCTTTACTCCCCTTTTATACACAGAATCATTTATACACAGAATATAAAAGTATTTTTTTTACTATCTACTATCCCTACCATCCAATTTTTTTTTTCAAGAAACTTAATTCGGAAATTTTTTATTTAATCAGAATGTTCACCAGGCCATTAAACTTTTATCAAAGATCTCCTTGATTGCGTTTTAACAACTTAAGAAAACGGTTTTCTATAACCGTAACAAAATTAGTATGGTCGTGATCTTGTCAAAAAAATTATCATGATAAATATCCCGTTATACAATGTCTAAATATGTAAATAACCACGAAAAAGCAACTGTGAAATATTTTAAAACAAAGTTTATACATTTATTGACAGCAATTGTAGAGTCTGAAGGTTTACGGAGGCTGCTGTCAATTTTGATGTGTTGTCACATTTATTTTTGTGTAGCGAAACAGCCTTTCTTGACGTGTGACAATCTTAATTATATCGATGAGTGTTACGTTAAAGAAAGGACGATTTCATTGTGGTCAAGAACAATTAGTAATCGGTGAGACAACTTGAAAGAGTAATTAGTACAAATAAACATACTCATTAATATTGCTAATATTATAAATACGAAAGCGTGTCTTTCTCTCTCTTTGTTTATCTAATTAGTACCTTTTTACAATTAAACAGCCAAACTAATCTTAATTAAACTTGCTCTAAGATAGATTATACCGCGACCACGGGAACAAGGTATATGTTACCTCAAAAACAAACGAAGTGGCAGATAATAGAGTACTAACATCACAAAAACATCACAAAACATCACAATTAACATCACAATAAATATTTTTGTGATGTCCGTGGTGCTATTGAGTATTTGACAGTATTTTATGATAAAAAATAATTTCTATTGAATACTAAAATTTCCACTTCTGACCTTATATATTAAGTGAAGATTGTTTTTAAGAGATTGTAAACAAAATATGACTACAATTTTGTTTGTAAAATCTGTCACTCATCCATTTTTTCTTTTGTTTCCTTCAGATAGATCAACGGTATTGCAAATCTTAGAATTACATTAAACGATATTTCAATTTCGCCAATCAAGGTTATTGTTTTTTGACTGGTTTCTCTTTAATGTTTTGTCACATTTATAAATAGGTATTTAATAAAATAATGTGTATATTTTGTAATTTAAAATAATAGTAGTTGTCTAATTCATTACAAATGTACAGTACTCTGTATGCTTTACTCAGCCAACGGTAGTGGGTACTAAAATATGTTTCATGCTTTTTTATCTTTAAATGTATTAAATAAAATTATTTTTTAATACTTACAATACCCACAGTTTCCATCCTGTTTTACAGAGATAACACTAATGTTTTATAAAAAAATATTTAAATAAACCAGTGAAATATAAAATAGATGTATTAAATCCAAGTTGATTTCACAATATAAATTACTATGCATTTTCTATCGGTAATAATCTCTTTATAAAATTTATACAAAACGAATAAAATATAATTTTATTAATATTACAAAAAGGTGCACCAATGTCTAGCGTATGAGTTTTAAGGCTTTGCACTTCGTGCAGGCTGCGCTGGAGTGGATCAAGTCATAGAGTGTCGCCGGCCGGCAGCAACGCGCATAGTACACCCGCGTCGCTCTTTGTCGGCGCACGCGCACGTAGCTGATACGCGAGCCGTATATAAGGACATGCACCCTTCGCCTAGTCCATTTTACTTCTTCTACTTCTGAAGAAAAGTGTCAGAAGTTACATAAAAAAATAAGTGAAAAATGTCTGTAGAAAATATACTCTTGGATGATCGTCACCATCATGATGACACAGAAGGTGTGGTGCTGGCTAAAGGAATTTCTATGCTGGTACTGTTTATCGCCTCCATGATATGTGGCCTGGCTCCTCTGGTGCTGTCGAAGAAATTCAATTGGATCACAGCAGACGAGGCCGGCAATTTGAAGTCCACTAACAGAGTGGTCATGACTCTCCTGTCCTTTGGTGGTGGCGTCCTTTTATCTACCACATTCCTGCATCTGATGCCTGAAGTTCATGAAAACGTCGAATATTTACAAAGTGAGTGATATTATAAAAACTAGACTAATATATGTACATGATTCACTGTTTATTTCTTCTGTTATAAGTAGGTTCTATAAATTTATTACTAATAGACAATTTAATTGATTACTAAAGAAAAAATGTTTCTTTATTTAATATATTTAATTAACTTCTTAAATATTTAAGAGATAAAAGGTTATTGGCATAGGTATCATTATATCATAAGCATCCTTTTATTAATCATAGCTCATATTTTGTTCGTTTGCCCTAAAGTATCAATGAAAAACGTATACTTTTATTGAATTAAAAACTTTGCTCTATTATTTCGTAGTCGTAAAAAAAATATATTTGATTAAACCATAGATGTTTATACAAAATAAAACAGAGATTTCTTTATTAAGAAATCTAAAATTATGATTTAGTTACTTAATATATACAAGTAACTAAATCATAATTTATGTTTGATTAATACATTTAAGTCGATGTTTCTGTATAGAATACAGTAGATACGATCACGGAATACAAGAAGAATTAAAAGTATTGCATGCATGCAATGAAATCTCGATTACCTTGATGTTGTAGCGGTATTAAGCCATTCATTCGACCTCTCCTACAATTTACGATCACGTACGAACTTACGAAGAGATTTTTAAACGAGAAACAGGTGTCGTAACAACTCGCTAATGACTGAAAGGAAATAAATGAACACCGATACAAAAGCTGGTGTAATGATCTTTTGTAAAATGGCATGCAAAGATTGTAAAGTACCTATATAATATATTTAGGTACTAATAAAAAGTAATTCAGTATTTTTCCCAATTAGTAGTATAAAATATATAAAGTATTAAATTTGTTTTTTTTAATAATTCAAATTACGCCAATGGTGGAACTGCTAGTATCATCCGAGGCTAGTGACAAAATCACAGGATGGTTCTCTACTTTGATTTAAAACATACAATTTATGAAAATGCAGCACATTGTGGTTTCTTAAATTGATTAAAGTAAACAATTTTTTAGTAAATTATGCAACATATATATATATATATACCTATGTATATTATAAATATAAGTTAGATTCTTCCTGTGTCTGTGGTTTGATCCTGCAAAACACCAGTGGTATTTGGCCGGTTCTGCCACCCTATTGTTCCGTCATTACATTCATCACATTATGCACTTTCAATACGTATTTGATTTTACTGTAGAAAGAATCTTTATTATCATCATTATTTATTTGTAGATTATATATGTTATTTTAATAACAGTTTAAAGTTTATAAATAGTTTAAAACTTTAACATTGTATACAAACATTTTATTGAGACGACAGGTAAAATCTATTAAGCACAATAATTAACTATTCACAATTATGTAAATTATACTACACGTGTTAATTATTTCATTGTAATAGCCGTCAAGTTTTCTGGCTGTTGAAATAAGCGTATAATTTATACGCATAAGTAAAATGTAAGGAGATTATCTTTCATTTAATTCTGCGGAAACATCTGGCGGATTATCCGAGTTTGCTAATGGGAACAAGTTATATTGAACCTGTATGTGAACTTTGAAATATCTGTTGAATTATTCATCCCATCAGCCTCTGTGAACCCTTATAAATTAGGACACATATTGACTTGGTTTTAATTTATGAAAGTATCCAATATGCCTCGAGGGTAAATATCTTAAACAACAAATATCTAAATCTATGTACATATCCAAAAATGTTATTTACTTTTTATATTTTTTTATGTTATTGGAATAACAAACGAGCTGACGATCCAACTGATGAAACGTACGTCTATCCTATTTACATAAACAGCACTGTCACAGAAAAAGTATTAATATTCTATGGCACCACATACATTAGACAAATTATGAATCACCTTTTCTATAAAACTAAGTATAATCTAAATAGCATAGAAAACAAGCATACAATATATAATCACAGATCATACGTTTCCTATAGTTTAAAATTAAGAACTGAATATTTTTAATGTTCAATTGTTTTGATGAGAATATTATCTATTAAATTACGGCACGATTGTACGAGTATGTATTATACCAATGCTGAGTAATATTATATTATCGAATGCGCCGCCCACGGTACATATCATATCACCAGAGGCAGACAGAGACAGATATGATGACGTGTAAATAACTACAACAAATTGTATGAATACTTGACGAGTAGTCTAGCACTTTATAGGACGTTATGCCTTTATTGCTAGTGCTCCTCTGATCGTCCCCGGTCTAATTCAAACGCGAATCGAAATTATGTACTATGTCCTAAGCTTAGGTTCCAACTTCTAGCGGTGCCCTCAGACTAAAGTCGTATCCGTTAGATAGGAGTTGGCTCTCAGCCGCTGCATAATTCCTTCCGCGGGTTTGGAGCCATCTGCACTCATTCTCTATCACATAATGAAGCTGTAAGAGTCACACAATTTGAAGATTATTATATATTAAATAGGATAGTCATCGTTAACAGTCGACGTAAATTGAAACATTTGATTGTCATTTTTATATAAATGCTATGGCAAACAAGCTGAGAAACCGACTACTAGTACTGTCAACAAAATATTGTTGGTGTCTGACAGATTCGATACGCTACGCTCTCTACCTAATCATTAGAACTAAGTAATACTAACTATAAACTACTATAGTAATTTCATAACACATCCATATACCCATAGGTATATGGATGTGTTATGAAATTTTGTAATGGTAAAAATAAATAACAAGTCCATAAATGTCAATTACCATGTGTAATAGATACAACATTTAGGTCAATATGCATACTGTTTACGATCATTTTACGCAATCACAGGACTACATTATTAGCTTTACTAAATGACAAGTTTGTTTATATGGCATCTTCAGATGAGAAACACTAAAACTGTAGGTATCTAGTAGGTACAGAATATAAATGAGTGTATACATATCACTACAACCTGCGACTTCATCTGCGTTTTTTTGATACGTAATATATTAGTTCTAAGTCTGTCCTTGGAGTCCGTCATTATCTACGTTCATGTCAAATTTCATTACAACCCGTTCAACTGATTAGTCGTTAAAATCTAGCAGACAGACTGACAGACACACTTTCATATTTATAGCATTGTTGACTGTCGACTATGACTGTCTGCATTTTTTAAGATAAAAGATATCTTCATGCTAAACATTAAGAGACCCATTAAACCGATTAGGCGTGATTCGTGAATCCAATTAGTGACGGAGATATATATTTATTGACAGAAAAACATAACTCGCATTTATAACATTTTATATATATTATGGATATAGTAACCATAAACACAACTTTTATTTCATGTATTTTCAATTTCAAATCCATTATATTTCTATTTTTTTATTACCTACACATGTCTATTAACAGTCATATATGTATATATCACTGTATCCCATATACTTTGTATTATGTATAGTGTGATAACGGAAGAACAACTAATTGTTATTAGAAATAAACGATCTGGCAGACAAGACAAGATTCAGAGAAGACAGCGACTTACATAGATCTATTGTGCTCGCCTTTTTTCAGAGTTCGCTGCCTAGACCCATCAGGGACAAGAAGGATATTCTTAGGAACGATGGTTTTTATCTCCTCGGGGAAGGAGTAAACTTTCCAAAGGATATATTTCGTTTATGCATGAGTAGGCTACAACAACATAGAATGTGTAGTGGCGTTTCCTCTTCAGTTTGGCAAAATCTGCAGATTTTTGTTGTGCGTACGCCTAGTTTTGCCATATGCTTGTAGGTATACAGTTGGTTTGTTTTGCTATTAGATATCTATTTAATTGTATATTACATTAATGACACACCGGAGGAACCGGAGCTTAATGTTGAAATCCATCATATAACATTTGAGTAAATTTACAAATACATATAGGTACTTCATTGAAATAATGTTTTTATGGAAAAATACCACAGACTGTAATGAATTTCGTGTTTCTGTGGTCTCTGTATCTTTTCAATAACGATTTGTAATCGGTATTTTAATATTTATTTATTACAAACAATAATATTATTCATTTTATTCATGTTTAATATTTTTGTAACTATGTATTTCCTTCTATTCCATTCATGCGTCATCACAACACTTCTTGACACCTACTATTTTCCCCCTCTAGGTATCCAAAGATGTCTATAAAATATAATTTAAAAGTATATTATGTTCATTTTAATATATTTTATTTTTTCGAACTATTAAAATATTTAAATTAAAGAAATATTGTTATCATATTACTATTGCCACAGTTTTTTTTTTCAAAAGGTTAATCAGTCGATTTTTTCTTTCTCTATCTTATCTCTATATTAATATATTTCAGTGCTGCTTAATCCTAGATTGTTCTTGCCCTGTGCAATTTGTTTGTCTAGTCTGAATTCACTCGTGCTGTACGCATTTGATTGCGTCCTTGTGATTTTAAGCAACAGTATCGGATAATAATATTGTCTATTTCAATAACATCTTGTTATATTTAGCCAGTTCTGTCCACTATTGTTTTATCATACATTTTGCACTACTACAAGTATTATCCCGAGTACTATTTTCTATTCAGTATTCGGAGAAATTAGTATTGTAGTACTAAATTGAAAAGTAGTACTTTGAATAAATTTAATGAAGCTTCCTTCATTACTTTTATTTACAGTTCATTGATTATGTAACTGCATTGATAAAATAAAAATAAAACATAAAAGCTTCTCTATAGAGGTTTTACATAAAACGTAAACGTTTTAATTAAAATGTTCTCCAGATAATATAATCTTATGTTTCATAAGGATCTGCAACACACTCGTCATACCCCTGTATGCTACAGTGAACAGGATGCGTTCACTATCAGATTTAACCACAGATAACATAATATTACATAGATTTAACACAAGAATAGTTATGATGAATAATAGTTGTGATGATGAAAAATTCACAAATTCATTAACTATCGACCTATTTTATAATATGTATTACAGCAGCATTATACTGTAATCATTAGCAGGCGTTATATATGAGTAGTTATCATAGGATCAGTACCGTTTTCCGTAGTGCCCGTTGCAGTAATTTATCGATATCGATGTTATATTGATTTATAATCGATTAGAATATCGAATTATAGAGTTTCGTTACAAACTTTCCTAAAAACGTCATTCCGTGGCACCGGACGTAGGTGGGAACAATTAACTTATTACCAATTCAATGAAGGGAAACACCACAATCGGGGCACGGCACGCGTGGTGCATTGCAAGTCTATTCCCTGAGTGACTCATATTCGTATTTATCGTATCGATAAATACGTCAAATTGTGATTGTAGTCGCATTTTGTTTGTTAACTTCATATCTAGATATAATATTAATTAAATAATGTAATCTTAACATGCTTTTATGTAGTGTTACTAACAAAACCTGAGTCATTGTTAGACGAATGAATAAAATTCTTTTATTCATTTATTCTTTGGTTTCATTTGGGTTTATCCTTTAAAGAATATATTTATTTATGTAAATTAATTAGATATCACTTGCAATTCTGATTTATTATGTGTGGTGAAATAGTAACCAACATAAGAATAAACCGCATCGATTGCTAAATAATTATATATACTATAAAATTAGTATGTACTGATGATTAGTGAAGATATTGAAGTATATCAACTCAAACTAATACAGGCGAATCAGGAATCTTTTATGTTAAGTAATAATAGTCAGCTAGCCCTTTAAATTTATATTAAAAAAAGTATAAATAAAAACAGGTCTAAGAAGAGTATTTGTGTTGGGTACATAATTACTTAATATACCGCAACTTTAAGTAGGTACTTAATGTACTATGATTTTACACCTCGGTAAATAATAAGTGTAATTAATAGTTTAGGAAACTAACATGTTAAGTTACGAAGATGCAATTACCAACTGTGTGTACTGTCACTTACGGTATCAATTAAACAGTTTAATACTACATACGAGTACATTGTAACCAGGGATGCCAACTCTACGAAGATGAAAAAATACAATTATTAGTACAAGTGGGAGATTTTTATAATCCTCGTAATACATTAGTACCGTATTTTTGCCATTCGTTACGAAGACATTTTCATCTTAGTTAAAATTTGTACGAGATTTTCACGGTCAAAATACAATGATGTACGAGATTAAATAAGAAGTGAGTCTTTATCTGATTTTTTATTTAACAACCCTGATTATGACTCAGCAACATTCCATATATAATCTACAATTTTCCCCATAAACTAGAGTTTTAATAATTACCTGTGGGGTACATAAGTACTGGTTATGCTTTTTGCCTGTAACTTGGACGAATTGAAAATTATTAATTATATATTAATAAATACTAGATGTATGATGCTTACAATATATGTTCACTTATTACTTGAAAGTAGATATTACAACATAATATTATTATTAATATTTCTCATCAAAATATAAATAATTTTGGTTACATGCTAGGTTAAAAAATTCTAAAGTGATATTGCAACATACAAAGGCGTACCGTACCCCATATTCCATGAATAGTGGAGGTCAAACATTCTCTTTTTATTTACTTATGTAAAGGACAACCAACAAAGCGTACACTTCTATCACTTCGTCCCCTATTTACAAATACATATTTGGAATGACAATACTTTTATTTCATTCATGATATACGTACAAAGTTATGCAAAGCTGTCTCAATTATAAAAAAAACACAATGTACCTACATCGCAAAAACATATGATTTTAACATAGATATAAATTACCACGTTCTTTTCGCCCGTTTAAATACCACCAAATGAGTAGTAGTAATCTAAGTACGATCTTTTCTCTTTCTATTCCTATGAAATATATTATAAAATCACAATTGAGCCGTGTCTGAACATCTTGATCGTGATCTTAAAAAACAAGAATTAATTTGTACCCACTGAAAAATTTTTTTTTGTAAATTAGTCCGTGCGTTTATCTACGCTAACTCAGCAACGACCTAACTGATTTGACTGTGGTTTTCGTTGCTGTATTATAATATATATAATATTTCAGGACAATTCACATAGGGCCATCTTGTCCCAAGCTAGGCAGAGCTTGTATTATGGTTAGTAGACAACTGTTATAAATACATAGGTATATATATTTTTGTAAATACATACTAAATATGTATATAAAACACCCAGACCGATAAAAACAATCATAATCATGAATACAAATGTTTGTACCTTGCGAGGAATCGAACCCGCAACAATCGGACCTCGCACGGTAGCGTTGTGCTGAACCAGTAGTCCACCGAGGTCAACAATTGTATTGTAGCACATCCTGTTACATTTAGTGTTATATTATTCCAATTCGTTGACAAATAAAATAGTTGTAACCTATTGTTTTACCAAATACCTGCCATGTGTTCAAAGTCGAGGGCACAGTTAGTGGCTAATAAAGTATACATTTACATGACGTTATACGAATAGTATTCGAATTAACAATAGGTTATAACTTTCTGATTTAACTTAGCAATTTATATTATAGATACAAGATTTAATGACCCATAACATATGTATTTAAAACTTTTTAGCAAAATTGTTTTCAATAATTTTCTATTGCCAATATTGCTTATCCGTTTTATAACCACATAATATTGAAAGTTGCCGTTGGAAGTGGTTGTGAAAGGCGAAATCAGGAAGACGTTCGTATTAGAAATAAAGTATTGTAATATCTTAGTTCATTCAAATAATTAGTTTACTTAATTTATTTCTGTTTCCCTTTTTAAAAACTTGTTAATACAATTTGCTGTTAGTAAAGAAAAAGTAGTCATAATATTTATTTTATACTAAAATTGCGATCTCGTACTTTTATACAAAACTTTAGTTCTCAGTGATGGTAAATGAAAACTGATATCATAGGCAGCACAGTATATGTCCTTTATAACAGCATTGTCATGCAAATCTGGACTTAATAACCATTGAGAAGATTTTTGGGATTCTCTTTTAAAAGCGGGATATACTAGAAAATATATATGGTCTTCAGGGTCGCAATATTATCTCATAATTTTCGAAAAACGGGACTGGGCTTCTCCCACGCGGTTTATTAAGTTTAATCTAAAAAAAACTGCCGCGTCCACGCTATGTGCTTCCACAAAGCATACATTTGTACGCGTTTCATCATCATCATCATCATCGCAGCCCGAAAGACGTCCACTGCTGGACATAGGCCTCCCCCAAAGATCTCCACGACGATCGGTCCTGCGCTGCTCGCATCGCTGTTCACGTTTACCTAATTTGAATTAGAGGCACCAATAGAATATTATAGGCAGTTGTAATACAGAAGTACTACGTGAACAAAGTTCGATGTCCGCTTGTAGAACCATGAATATGATTAGAGTATACAAGTACTCAACATAACTTTTTATGTGTGCACTGATTTACGCTACTATTGAAAAAAAATATTGGCTGTAAGGGTGATATGACAAATGTCAATCTTATGTTTATTTATCACCTCATCCTTGGGCCTCTGCCATATAGAATAACTATATATATCTACAAACAAACGAATAAATAAAAATATATATTCACCTCTCTTATTCCATCCTCAAATATTCCTTTTGTTTTTTTACCGTAAAAATGATTTTAAATTAAATTCAGTTTAGATTATACAATTTATTATAATTCGCATAATCTCAGCTAAAACAGGTGTAAATTTATCGCTATAAAAACTTTTTTATTCAATCTTACAGCATTATAATGTTTATTAATTTCCAATAACAAAAATGACAAAGTTTGATTACTCATTCCTCTTGTAATATTTGTTTTTTTCAACTTTGACAAAGTGGATGATATTGTGTAATGAAAAGGTAACAATCCCATTCAGTGCTTAATGTACGAAGCTGTATTGCTAGCTTTCATTATGAATATGACTCGGAATAAGAAAAATAATTAATTCTGCATATTATCGTAATTATATATACCATACATATATATAAATTACGTTATCAGGTGGATTGATTCTCAAGCTTATTGATTCTTAAGTGTAATTTTAATAATAAAGTATCGCATAAATAATTGATTAGCTGTAGAAAGAACTGCACTTCTAAGTATTTATTAATAGATATCGATTAATGAACATATTCCTTTGCTCTTGATATATTAATATTGCCTCAAGGTGTTAAGTCCGCCATATAGGTACACCTTTATTTTTGTATTTGTGTATTGAAGTTTTCATAAAAATCAATAAATATCTGTTTAACACACATTGGAACAAAAGTTTCAAAAGATAAAGTAACATACAATATATTGACTAAATATTGAACATAGAGCAATAACATTTGTTTGACCAAATTCAAATTTTTTGCGTCATATTTGTAAGCTTTAATAGTGTTGCAAATAAAAACTTTTTTGTCAGTTCTATAGTAAAACGAGTACTTGTGCGGTTATTTAGAATTGCCCGAGGATGCGGGAGATACCGATTCAGCGTAGAAAATGCGGAATTTCCTTATTGTATCGTACTTGTAGAATTAAAGTAATTCTATATATTTATATTCAATACTGAATTTTATTACCTACGTAACTATTTTTCTTGCAATCATTATGGCCTAGTGGTTACTTCCTCAACTTTCGCTGAAAGGTCGCGAGTACGAGTCTGGGTGATCAAAACAAAAATGTAACAGTTACAGTACTTTTTAAACCAAATGATAGAATTTCTTCCCTAATTCAAGATAATTCTACGGCTTTAAAGTAATCCAAGTCCTATGTACATATTTGACAGTGTAATATAACTCTCAGTAAGGATAGAGTTTAATTATTTACATCACGTACACTAACTAGGTACTCGTATGTACCTGTGACACGTTCTTACTTATTTGTGACGCACGTTTATTCGAGTACATTATTGGGACGATTAACGGAACTGCACTTTCTTGTGGCTATAAAACATGTCATAAATGTTTATAAAGTTAAAATGGGATTATATAAACGTACATGCCAAAAATCCGGATGTTATTTTACGGATTTAAGGATTTCTGTTAGTGCAATATAGAATGTATCATAAAAATATATATTTTATTTATTTTAACATTATGCTAATTAGGTAAATTATTAGTTCAGCTAATAAAAATTATAAAAGAGAACAATTGAACTTGAGTTTAAAAGGGTTTTGATAAACATAACGTAAATATTTGACATAATTTTACCATATAGCAATCATGCTTTACGTTTCAAAATATCTTATGGCAAAGAATTCGGCGCCTCCCTGGCAACACCGGCCCACGTACTAGCAACGGACCTCCTAAAATAGACTTAATATCTAATCTAATTGTAATCTATTAATTTAACCATATAGAAGTTCACTTGTACGGAAGAAAGCATGGAATATCTATAGTTTATAACACAATAATCTCTTGTAAAGAACTCACAAATAACATAGTCTGAGATACGATATTACAACTTTATGTTCTGACAGTTCAGTTATGTTGCTCATAATAATTGCTCATCATCTTTTAATTAATTTTATTTTGTTTGTATATTATTATATGTACCTATTTATTATACATAGATATATAAATGCCTTATTTGTTTATAAAGTGACAACAGCAACAGAAAGATATTCAAAATAAAATTTGAACTAAAACGTATATGGTTATGGCATCCTTATTTTTATATTCTTATTAGAATGTAAGCAGTAATGACATAATGAGTGTTATGTCAAGAATGCAAGTGCCAAGTTAAATATAACGATATAAATTCATATATCTGTGCATAAAACCTTGTCAGTTTTGGGTACATACTCCCTATTTGAATAGAGAATGTATGGTATATGTATAAAAAAGACATAACACAATGGGTCACGTAACCAAAATGTAATTGCCAGTAATTGGTTATGCATCAGTACGTCTCCCTGGAACAATGGGTATAAATGAAAAATGCATGACGATTTATAAACGTTGTCTAGTCATTATAGTAAGGAAAACTTACAATGCAGTAAGTACTATAGTACTATGTGTTACGTACGGTGTGGCGCGTACGTCACAATGGTGAAACCTTTTTTGTATATTTTTTTTTTAATGCCATATATTATACTTTAAATTTAGAATGTAGCATATTAACATTGTCCTAATTTTAGATAACATTTGTTTTAGAATATATTAAGGTCCTTATTCCATAACCGTAACTACTAGAATTTTAACATGCTTCCCTCGAGCATTCTATCTGGATCCACGACATGATGCGTTTTGCTGTGTATTCATTGTTCTGTCCCTATATTTTACAATAAATACTGTTAACAGAAATATAGGATTAAAGAAAAGCCGATATTATTATACTAAGAACATTTTATTAGACACCGATAATAGAAAATACCCTAATAATAACCTACTAAACTTACGCACGTTATTGAATTTATTAAAAGTCACGATTAGTATTTATCCAGATACTCGTGGAACACTAATAAACATTAATGGAATATTTGATCGACAATGTATAATAATAACTGATTTTAAATCACACCTTATGTGTAGTATATATATATATAAGGTATGTTGTGTTATATAGGTAAATATGTATTAATACTAAATTTTATACATGTATGTATATACAACTTCAATTCTTTTGGTTATTGTCTACACTTCTTTAAGTACTGCACTGATATTCTATATACCTACTGTTCATCCCAAAATTTGAATACTTCGATCAATACGTCTGATCCTTTTTCAATGTTTTGTTATGTCAAGAAAGTTATTTAAATATGTATGTTAGTTATGAAACGAAAAATTAAAACTTATGTCATAAGTGAACTGTTCAATTTCCGTCAATCAGATCAAGGGGTCGCTTTGAGCTACAAACAGTCATTTAAAAGGAGATTTTTAGTCATGCTTTACAATGCGTGAACGTTAGACGATGTCCTCGCTAATGCTGAACGTATTTCGATATTTCTTTTTGCAATTGATAAGGATTCCATAATATTTTTGTATTGGTCGGTATTTTTGATTAGGATAATATATCTATTATGATTACATCATGTACTCGTAATACTTAGATATTAGTATTGTTTACCTTACATTTACGCATTTATTTCCTGTTTACCTTTTTATATTTTACTTTACGTATATTTTATTATAAAATTGAACAAAAACAATTATTAATTAAATTAATTACCAAAACGATATGGTTCAAATGTGCAAAAAATTTACTAACATCCGTAAATTTTTTGCACGATACTTGTTGTTGTTGTGTCAAGATGTTTTTATTTTCATTCAATTATCATTATTATAAATTAAATTTATATTATATTATTGTATAGACATTAACAAAAGCTAGTTTTCTTATAAATCTAGAATGTTACTGGCGCTGCATTTGATAGTACCTAATTGCACTTTATTTATTTCATAAACAATGTATTTGTGACCTTTTTGGTATTAGATCGCGTGTTGAATACAATTTATATAATTATTCTAAGCAGATTAAAGATAATTGTATACTTACTGCCGTTGGTTGCTGTTGTACTTATACTATGAAGGTATATATATAAACAGATACTTTAAGCCTATAAGACTATATTAGCCTTATATCAACAATATCGTTCAAGTGTCATTTATAAAAAGAGGTATCAATAAAACCACTCTCGCTACTCTTCTCGGAAATGGGACAAAAAACTCAACAACTAAAATATTTTTTTCGGTAATTTGACGTTTTTGTGAACAATCCCCTTTTAGTCCTATTGTTGTAGATTTAAGAATAATTTAATTTACTACAATAGAACTAAAAAAAATAAAAAATATTGTCTTTGTTTTTATGTATAACTTTTAACAATTGCGACTAAACAATTGTTAAACAAGATGGGCTTAAGTATTCATTTTTTAGAAAGTTGATTTGCCTACATGCTTAAATATATTCTATTATTTTTATATAATAATGCAACCTAAACCGAGCAGTTTATGTTGTTTGTGCATTTAACAAGCGTTGAAAACATTAACACTTGGCATACATTCATGATGGTTGGCAGACAGTTATGTAACTTTGTCACAGTGACATTATTGACAAGTTCTGGGTAGCATTTGACGTATTAGCATAAGTTGTGAATAGGACAAGGTACAAAAGAGCGCTGTGCAATCAGACAAATGACTCGACCCTAAATTGAGAATATATTCCAAACGATCCCATTTTATCTAATAAAATTAACTCGCGGGGAGATGTATTTTTTTAAATATATATATATAATAATATTTGCAAAGTATCCATCATCAGAGTCCCATTTTATAAGTTCTAGCTTTCATGTTGCAGTTGGCAGTTGGAAGGCAAAAAATTAGAGATGTGAAGTCACGAAACAGTCTAGTCAGCAGACTAGTAATCAGAATTGTGTAGAATCGGAAACAAGAATATGTTATATCTTGTTATATCTCTGTCGAAAAAAGTTAAGGCACATATGGTATATGCAATAGGCATTAAAATATGTTTTTTGCTGCTTAAATATGTATATAACGTAAAGTTATATTCCAAAGATAATAAATATTTTGAAGAACTGCTTAATTAATCATATTGCCTTCATTATTTTTTACCTTCTGTGTCATTTTTTTTTAACTTGGTAAGAGTAGTCTTGGTATAGAGAGTTTGTTGCATTAGGTATACAGTGTGTATACCTAATGCAACAAACTTTTTTAGCACTTTCCTATAAAAGTTAATAGTAATAATAATAAAAATGTTTATTATGCATATTAGGTTTACATATTTTTTCGTATAGGCCACGGTCCTGGTATTCACAGCAATTTTTTTTATTGCTGGGAGTAGTAGAGGCCCGGCCTATACTATATACAAATATTACGTCATTATATTGTATTTTATGTTGGTATATCCACCATTAACATATAAACCGCTTAGTGTCTATTCACGTCCCAAATAGTCTTCCATAAAGAACGGCCCTGAGTTACATTCACAGTTTATTTAAAGTATGCAAATATTTTATACATAATAGAGACGCACGTTTTATTAATAACTTCCTAATGTGTGAATAATTGTAGTACAAGCATAAGAAAAAGAATTTGTTTTCCTTATATTTGTATATAAAGACAAACAAAATTATTGTCTATTTGTAATTTCAAATTGACAGCTTTTCACTAAATGCATCTGAAAGTATACAGTATGTACATCAAAATATTAATTTAAAAAATATTCGTCTGTCTGTCTGTCCATTTGTTCTTGTCTCTCGTCTGTTTGACTTTCACTTGTAGATTTACAGTATTACATTGGGTATCTGCGAATCGTTTTAAATCTACGTTTCTAGAAGTAGATTAGAGTTACAATAGGTTTAATTCTAGCTTGCTAGTTGCGATTCTGTACATATTTATAAAACCAACATAATAATATAACGTTGCGGTTTTCTACATCATTATGGTAATCTGTTGTGAAAATTGTCAAATGAACAACTAATGTTTGAATAATATTTTTCTGGAAATCATCAAACACCCAACAAAACAGATTGCTAATTGATTGAAAATACATAGCATTTTCTTATTATTTTACTCCCATATTTTTTTTCATTCATTTCATTTTTTTCATATAATATATGTAATATGTATTTAAAAAAATCTTTTGAAAATTCAAAATTTGTGTTGTATCATGAACTTGATTTCTTTTAGTTTTATGCAAAGTTATTGTTTTGCACTATTAAAATTGAAACAGTTTGCAATGCAAATTGCTTAGCCGTAAAAAAATTACACTCCACTAACTACACATTTTAGTAGGAATTTTTGAAAATCGAATTATTCATTAATTGCTTATGTAACTATTTAAAATGTTATGTTTTCTTTCTTCCTTTCTGGTTTGTTGTTTTTCTGTCTTCGTAATAATTTTTAAATTACCAAATATTTAAAATAAACAAATTACATATAGATGACGATATTTGCTGACCATAATAACTAAGATTACGTAATATTAGCTATATCATTTATTGCGATATCAACAATAGTTTAGCGAGCGATTGCCATAGGATTAATTGTAAACTTAACAAAACAAAATCAGTGTTTGTCAGCCTTTTTTATTACTTCGTATTTTAGTTTTTGCTATATATTGCGGTTATACTTTGAAAACATTCGTGTATAAATCCCGAATGTATTTCTAAGAAAAATACAATCATTGATTCTTGCTATAGATAATTGAATTAAAGGTTATACCTATAATAGGTAAATAAAAAACAGTTCTAATGAAAAAAATAAACAAAATGGATATCATGTATATAAAGGATTCATGGCTCGTATGATGGTAAATTTCATCATCGTCTTGCATTTTTTGTACATACTATAAGTAGTTTTATTAATGAATAAAATAAAAGCCTGTAAGGTTGTTAAATTATTGAAGCGTTTAAGATGAACATCTGTAGAAATTTTGTTTGAAGTAACCAACCAAAATTTATGTACACAATAAAGTAAATAATACGTCATTCAATAAGAATGTAAATCGTTATGATAGTCTTTTCTAATTAGAATCAAATTAGGTACGTACTTAATTTTTGTTCAGTTCATATTTGTTGATTGATATTCAATTATTTCCTAATATCCGATTGAGTAACTGCTTTAACTCGACCTACTTCCGCAATGTCACGCACCTCTCACATCTTACTTGAAAACATTTGTACTCGTACTAGTTGTGACACGTGGTTTCACCTGCCATCTCATTCGAAGTAATAGCTTAGTTACTGAGATTAACACGTTTAAACAAACAAATTCTTCAGCTTTGTATCTAATTTACTTATAGGTAAGTACTGAATATTTCTAGACAGGTTTCTAGACGACTTTCTTGACGGTGCATAATTTTATATAGCCCAACAAAGCAAATAGGAGGCCGTGATGTAATAATGTCTCGCTTAGGTAAATGCTTGAACGAATGAAGCATAGAAATTAAGCTGTACTACATCTTAAAATTCTATTGTTGATCTTCTAAATGTGTGTCGGTTTTCAACAGCGTCGCTTATCTAATAGAAATACATACATTTACAGCTGAAAAAATTTAAGAGGTCTATAAAAAAAATTATCTATCTATTATAAAAAAAAAGAATTCTAGTCTCTTCAAAAAGAAATTTTTCATTTTGTTTCTTCGTTTCTTAGTGTGTGTATAAGTTATTACGTCTATTATTATACTCGGAATGTTCTAAAAATAAAAATGCTATTGTTATTAGAGATAACAAAACCACATTTACACAATTATACCTTTTCTTTTATCCGACTGTCCAAAATTGAAAATTCTCATTGCAACATAACGTCTGAAAGTTCTCAAACAATATCTTTGATATAACCAGACAAATTATATTATTTTTGCAATAGGTAGAGCTGTAACACTCTCAGTGTTCAGAATTGGACTTCTATTTATTTTATTGTTGAAATAAATGCAGTGCTGTACATTTCTTTTATTTTTATGTTATATTATTAGAATGGTAAACAGGTTAACTATTGCTGCTATTCATATCGCTAAACATCAGGTAGGCGATGTTTAGCGATATGAATAGCAACATGAATATAACGTATAATGTGACACTTGTGATACCAGTCATGCGTTGCCATTCCAGAGGTTTAAGATGTCATATCTCTTATCTTGTATTTTTTTGAACTGATACCTTATGTTTATCAAGCCAAAGAGACAGAACTCCACCTACCATGCCTCACAGGTTTTGAAAGGTTGACTGGAAAAAATCCCTCTTATGAGATAAGTCCGCCATTGTAGAAATTTATTACATAAGTTTATTGCAATCTTTTGTATTAATTTTTACTGTACAATAAAGTATTACGAAAAAAATATCGTTGTGGGATAAAAACTATTTCCTAATTCAGTAAAAGGACTATAAATAGTATAATAATTTAGTTGTACCGACTATAAAGTTCTAGTGAAAGATTTCCTTGTACCGGCGCGGCGGCGAGGCAGTTCCGGAGTTTACTTTGCCCATAACGAAATCCGCACTCAGTCTGTTTATACTATTAGTATAGTATACTTGTAGATAGAGAGATTTCCGCATAGAATAGAATTTATTAAGGCATATAATGTCTATGATAAGTCAATGATAAGATAAAACTGCCAAATTACCGAGTGATTACAATTTATTATCGCTACGTAATACCTATACAAAGGAAAGATTTCTTAAAAACTGCTAGCATTGTTTATTACTATGGTGATCAAAACAGAATGTATAGACAAATGGGTTTTGGGTATCTATAATTATATATATATATTTTTCATTTCAAAGTCTAAGTGTAGGTAGATCCATAATAGGCAATAAGACTCCTTTCCATCCATTGTGGTACTAACTATTTGAAACGGTCGACACTTTGACATCATGTGATCATAACGCCGCGCCGCGGCGCCGCCCTAAGCTAGGCAGTATTCTAGTGGCCGTAAATATCACAAAATATTTTATGCACTTATTTTTATTTAGGTATGACACTAACAATTCAATCGATATTAATTAAATTTACAATTCAATGGTTAATCTTAAATTATATATTTTTAAATAAAACAAATTTTTAAAATCTATTTATAAATAACATTAACTTTTTTGAAGTCTCTAAAAATAAATTAAATATTTAAGTTACATGTTTATTTTAATATAAGTTAAACAAAATTCGTCCCGCGTCTTCACAGTCTAATTACTCTGACTAACATGAATTAAATCCGTCCCCATAACATCTCAACCACAATTCCGATAACGTCGCCCCTTATAAAAAAAACTTTAAACAATAAAGTCGAGACGAATTCATGACTTTGCCAAGGCTGTAATTATGTATGTAGTTATGGGAACGACTAAATAGCGTGTTGATTTCAAGGCCAGCGTATGTCTTTCGTTGGTTGGCCAAAGTAGCACAATGCCGCGCCGCGCCGCGCCGCGCCGCGCCGCGCGCCGTCCTATATCGGTTAGCATTATATACAGCTGGTACAGGCGTGTTCCAGTAATTTGTAAATAAAGAGGTACCATCCATATTTAACATATATTATTGTCTCCATGTACAAATTTATTTGAAAAGAGATAAAGAAAAATTCCTTGGCCAGTTCTTCTAGGATCAAACTATATCCACATGTGGGTGGATTTAATTTAACTAATAAATAGTGTATGTAATAGACCTGCATGAGTTAAGTAATTTTGATTTTTAATATCGTACTTTTACGCTCATAACTTTGAATCCAGATAGGGCAGTCAGATGATATATATAGTTCAAGACTATTATATGTTTCCTTTGTGACTAATAAGACGCAAGCAAAAAATATTTATAGACATTGAGAAACTCTTCCTTTTATATACAACAGGTACGGAATGTACCAAATTTGTTTTATTAGTATAAGTATTATTTTATTGTCTCATTATTATTATACAATTAAAAGAATTGAATGTTAGTAAGTTTGTTCCCTGCGTTCCTAAACCATTCATCCAACTTTGATAAAACTTGACTAACTTAGATAAGTGCCCTGTTACTTCAGCGAAAGTATCTAGTAAAAGAAAGATTTATGTACGTTTATCATTTATGTTTTCCAAAATAAAAGCGACAATAATTAAAAAAATAATTACTCGCGTACAAAAGGTCACAAAAGTTTCATAAAAACAGTATGGAATTCTTCAAAACAAAAGTTAAAATTAAACTTTATGTGTAATTCATCTACTTATATGTCGGTATATATGTGTTTTACGGGCATTATGAGACATTACAATAACAATAATGAATTGTAATTAATTACCGTATTCAGTGCGCATCGCATATATATGTTTTATTAGCACAAACATACTTTATTTGCATATATGGGTATTGCTATCATAAATAAGTAGATACCACTATTGTTTTTAAACCAGCTTAACATATTTGCACAATTGATTTATGCTTTTTTGTCTAACAATTGCACACATTCATTCAACATACTTATGGAGAACAAAACAATATATAATATAATATCTATGGGAAATATACGTGTCAAATATTTACATTTATAATGGAAGTAAAATCTTTGTTTAAAAATAATTAATAACGATTTAGCACTACATAGAACATAAATTCTAGTACAGATGATCTTCACTATGAAAAAAAAAATACGGTATTTTTTAAATTATTTTAAACATATACATATAAGGTTATATATGTTTAACTGCACTAAGTAAAAATACTATCTACAAACACGTTTGATTAAAAAATAAATAATTTTCCTATACGATCGTAAGAAGTAGGATAAACGTGGATGGATAGGTTATGTTTATTTACTAATGTAAACTTGTAATATGACCTCTTGAACTGTGTTATTATGTAGCCGGGTATTTCCAATTAATCTTTAACCATGATCAATAAAATTATGATCACATACACATGATACCTAATCGCAAATTTTTATGTAGGTAATCATTCTATGTTGTCATTTTAAACTGTCATTTTTTCAACATTAAAAACCACAATTTATAAATTTTGATATGCTAGTCAATTTTCGCTAAGACTAAGAATGTTAGGGAATGCCGATGTCGAGTTCCTTTTTCGCGTTCTGTATTTATAAAATCTATATATACTATATAATATGGGACTGTTATACCAACGTGTTTTAGCTTTTTATATATTTTCTAATCATCATCATCATCATCATCGCAGCCCGGAAGACGTCCACTGCTGGACATATTTTCTAATAATCGTTTTAAATTGCATTTTGAAGGTTTATCCGCAATAAAAAAATATTTTATTTTATTTCTCTTTTTGGAAAAGGCATACAGCCGTTATTTTTAGATCTTTTTTACCCTTTTTTCTATATTAAAGCAATTTATCAATATACAATCTCTATAAGATGATGCATTGATTAATTGCTTTACTAGTTTCTTGATTATTTAATAGAGCCTGAATAGTGCGCGGGATATTCAGATCCTTTTCCATTAATTTGTCAATTACAGTTGAACGTAAATTAAATTTCTGTCAATCGAAAAGTAGTAGTCTCCAGTTGAGTAATTTTATATGCAGGTCTAGTCATTTTTATTCTGTTCAAGTATTCATTAAATCGTGCGTGTCCAATTATTAAGCGATTTAATGGCGTTTAAATTCTTCAAATTTTTCCTTAGTGAACCATTCGAGTTAAATATCCAGTGTTTTATTTATAAGTTATTATAGTAGATTCTTCCCAAAATGTAACACAAAGTTAGTGATTTTATCATTATAATATACACTAAGCGAAAACCTATGACATCCATATTATATCCAGGTAAAAATAGCACAATAAAATTTCATATGTAACAAGTCTCATAGTAGGTTTTGACGTGTTAAAGGTATTTAACTACCCTCTGACTACCCTTTACGCAAAAAACATTCAACAATTATTCACAGTATCGTATTATTGGGCAACATTGTCACTTAATACGTGAGTAAGTTATAGATGTGTCTTACATAATTATTTATCCCAATATTCCAACATATGAAAAATTTTCCACCGGTCTACGTAACCCTGTTTTGTAACCAATTGCAAAATGAGCTTTGATGGCTTCTTACATCGTAACCGAAACTACATACTTATTATAAAAGAGCAGCTCTATAATATTTGTAACATTTTGCAGCTTAATTAAATTCTAGTAACTAATTGAATTATATATCACTTAGGAGTTACATTATTAAAAAGACATAACAAAACAACACGATAACAAGGTAATCGTAAACATTCATCATTTAATTCAAATTTTATTTTAAATAGTCAATTACATCAATTATACTACTATTTGTATTGTACAATGCGTGGAAATTATTTGTACTCATCCTTATAATTTATACGGTATTATAAGTGTCCTATATTAAAAATAAATAAATTTTATATGCATTAACAACAATTTCCTTTTTGCGAATACAAACATTGTTCATTACTTTACAATTATTTGATTGACAATATTGTAAAACAACCTCACCAAGGCCTCTATCCGTATGTTCATGATAGGTAATCAGAAAAATGATGAAGCCGAGGTGGATTGGTAGTTGTTTTATAATTTAGGAACTTGAACAATGTTATTACATTCATTAGTATTAACTATCGCTTATCGCATAAAATAGTAATATAATGTACTTAATCGGGATAATCACATGCAAAATTATAAGCAGTGACGATGCTATAAATAAGTATACTGTATAGAAATTAAAAAATATATATATACAATATAATATATACTTGTATATAATATTTCATTGTGTGGAAACAATACAAGCTTTCTCTGTAATTAAACGTTGTTCTTTTCCTTATTTTTATTTGTTTAACTGTTTCTTTGGGGCCTTATCTCCTTACCGTATGTTGTTATTAAGTATATAAACTGCAATGGGTTTAAACATCAGTAAAGTAAGTAGACATGTATATGCAAATGTAGAAATAAAATGATTAGGCCTACCTTTTAAATTCTTTATATAGGAACAATGAAACAACCTGTTTTTCTTGTCAAATTTTAATTCACATAAATTATACTGTGAATAATTTTAAGGTTAAGGAATTTTTCAATTAGGTGCAGCGATTTCCTTGTTTACATTACGTATATTTGTTTATGAACTGGAAAATATGCTGACTGCACACCTGAAAAGATGAAAATTGCTAAACGTTGCCTAAAAGGGACAGTGCCATTTCCACTGACGACATAAAAGTTAAATTGTCTGTTGTAAGAGGACTAAGCTGTCATGCTTACGTACCCTGTATTTTTTTTAGCATATCTCATCCAGCATACTGTTATAAAGTAACCAGCTCTAAAGAGTTGATTTGACACAGTGTCTTCCGTGTACATAAACCTACAAATAACAACTACAAATAACATAAACATAAGTCTCTTTATATTAATAATCTAACGTCGTGGTTAATTACTTATTTTGCATAAATATTTCAAATCTTAATTAATTTAAGGTGCCCATAATACATAGAGCATGCATGCATTTAAAGTGATTGATAATAATAATGATTTCGTCAACACACTCAGTACCGACGAGGTAACGTTAAGTCGTATCGGCGACGGTCGTATGCGAAATCGCAGCATCTGTGATTGCTACATAGAACACTATATATCGATTAGGCGTACACACGTATAATTTTGAATGTCATATCGTGTGCTATATGTATATTGCCGATTGTCAAGTACATGATGTCGTAATTATACTGGGTATTTTGTTTTCTGATTTAAAAAAAATAGATATAATTCAACATCTGTGTATTATAATTGTATCTAGGTAGACTTTGTAAAAAGTTGTATGTGTATAGACTTGAATCTCACGCCTATTAGAGCGGCAAAAAGCTTGCTTTGAAAGCTGGATTTCAGTGGACGCTTGATTCACACGATAACGTGACATCCGTGCCGTGCTCATGTACATATATTGGGGATGGTAACCACTTACAACATCTTGTTCTGTTACCGATCAAACATTCGAAGATATCTTATTACGATTATTTCAATACATATGTACCTAGTTGTTTAATTTTTATGCTGAATCTAGAAAATCACTAGTCCGTTTTGATAATTCACTGTTAATTAGCATTTTAAATTACCTAGATAGAGTTTCTTAAATTATTCATATTATATGTAATATACTATAGTTAGTATGTGTGTATTGTATCAGTTGTCTAGTATCCATAACACGAGCTCTGCTTAGCTTGGAACTAAGGCTGTGTGTGAGTTGTCGTGGGTTATTACTATTATTACTACATAAGAATCATTATCAATAAGATCCTAAACTCCTTGTTCACAGGTACTGGCAGATTGAAAGAGTTCGATTTCGCATTGACGCCATTTCTGACATGCTGTGGTTTCTTTTTGATGTACTTGGTTGAGGAACTGGT
This sequence comes from Achroia grisella, assembly GCF_030625045.1. Lineage (NCBI taxonomy): Eukaryota > Metazoa > Arthropoda > Insecta > Lepidoptera > Pyralidae > Achroia > Achroia grisella. The sequence goes on from NW_026712925.1 coordinate 1,724,210, forward strand.
ACATGTATACATACATTACCGGGAGAAGGAGAGTAAGAATCAAAAATTAGTTCGCAACTTAAGTTTGCGAAGAAGTGGCCCGTCCCCTGCCGGGAACGGAGAAAAGAGCGTCACAAACTCTACCGCTGATCTAATTGAACCTGAGGCATTGAAGAGAGATAGGGTAGGTACACAGAGATGCAATTTGTCTGTTTATTTTTGCCTACTCCCCTACGTACGGAATACTTACTACTCTCTTATTTGATATTTGGTAAGAAAGAAAAGGATGTTTTATACATTTTTATGTAGGTAATATAAATGGTAAAAAATTTGATGCGCCATCTTATAGAAAGTGGCTACTGTTGCAGTATGTACTCGAACTATGACGACCATACTATATGCCTCACTCATTCCTGCTTTTGTTGTCGTGATTGTTTGATGTTGTCCTGACTGGCCCATGAAAAAAACCACTTCCTTTGCACAATTTCGAGTTGGTACAACCTACAAGTTGATCTTCAATATTTTTTAACAATAATAATAAAAATGGATCATTCTTCCACCACAAAGTTGTATTTGAGTGATTCGATATAGATGAAAAATTATTGTACAGATACGGAAAATTCAAACGATATTATGAAGGCTTACTACACAAAGGCAATAATATCGTACACAGAAAAATATATTTAAATTACTTAAATACTTTGAATTTACTATAAAATAATAACCTGACTAATTTACTATTTTTACAGGACCCAGAAATAAACGTTCGACATGCTCACTCACATCACCACAGTCACGCTCCGGTTGTAGAAGGGGAGGATGTGACGTCAGCTCTACGTGGGTTACTGATAGTGTTGGCCCTTTCCATTCATGAGCTGTTCGAAGGCCTGGCTGTTGGCCTAGAATCTAGTACTTCTCATGTTTGGTAAGTACTCATGTCCTATGAAAGTTACTCATATTACTGATGAACACAATAAGCAACATTATAAATCTGAAAACCGCCATCTATAGACGAGTAGTGAAACGATCTGAATTTAGTATTGTATGTGCTTGCTTTCATTTTGTCATCATACTGACGAACGATAGATGGCGTTTATGGTACATGAAAACTTCAGACTAAAAATTCCAATCTATAAATATATTACAGATTTCAAATAGAAATATATAATTTTGTATAAATTTTAATTAATATATAGACAGATATATGAATTAAATATATCTACGTATCTGTATATTAAAAGTTACTAACATAGTTTTATAAGTTTTTTACTAACACAATATGGATGTAATCCGAATTAAAATTAAAATAAATAAATATAGCATATGGCTTAACCAATCATCATAAAATTTAGTATTATTCTATCGTTTGGAATGGATAAGAAAAAAACTGCCCTTACTTATTACTATAGGTACTGTATATGTTCACATATATTTTTTACATATGTATGCTGTGGTAAATCGGCGAACTATAACATATTTTAAATGTTATTTTAGAATATCCTCATATTTGTAATAATTCTAAGTAGCTTCCTCTTGTGCTATTATTATTATTAATCAATATCCCTTATTCCGTGTTATATTAATTATAATGTAATATTTATTACTTGAAACTCGGCTTTGACACGCTACCGCGTGTCTAGATCATTTACTTATTTAGGTACTCAAAATACTTCGTTTTATTTACAGGTACATGTTAGGCGCGGTTGCCGCTCATAAACTAGTCATTGCCTTCTGTATCGGCGTGGAACTCATTGCCACTGGTACAAAAACTTGGCTAGCAGTTGTATATATAACTACTTTCGCCGTGGTTTCGCCCCTGGGTATCGGCATTGGCTTGATTCTGGTAGGAGGAGAGGGAGCTGCAGCTGCTGGAGTATACTCAGTTGTATTACAAGGCCTGGCTTCGGGCACACTACTTTATGTCATATTCTTCGAGATATGGAAAGGTGACAGAACGGGCATATCTCAGTATATAGCGTCAATCGTCGGATTTTTCCTTATGTTTGGACTAATGTTGCTAAGTGAGTATATTTCTTTCAAAGTGTTTCATAACCTTTTTCAGAGTAAAAACGCCGTTAAGAATATAAGTATAACTTTCAAAACTAATTAATAAAACTACACTTTGTAGTATTTATTGTCGTTAAATGGTCAAGTGATCAGCTATGATCTCCGTATATATGTAGAGTTTTGTTTTTAATCTATAGTCCAGAGCTTAAGACCACCAGACCAGAGTTTAAGAAATTATCTATATATTAATCATGTAATGTTATTAATCAATTTCAATGTAAATTGTTTAAAATTGAAAGGTTTGCTATTTTCTACTTATTTGAGAATTCCAAATGTTGGATTGGATAAGTTGTAGATACTGTTCACAATGAGAGCTGTTTTATGGTCAGTTTGAAATGATAATAGAACATCGTTATATAATGAAGACCCTGATATAAACTATAATGTTCTACTCTGAAATCAGAAAATTTTGCCCCTGATTTTAGTGTCATGCGTGTATATTCGTGCTAATAAAGCCACAGTAAACATGTATGTAGTTATGTTATATTTAGACAGAACATTCCTTAATTTGTATCTCGAGTCAAAGTATTTAGGTATTAATTATTATATTTATAACATTACTTATTATTGATATATATTTTTTGCAGCTGGCCACTCTCACAGCCATTCCCATGGAGGAGGGGATGACCACGACCACGGGCATTCTCACGACAAGTGAACTTCGGCAAAAACTAATTTAGTAATCTTAGTGATAATTATGTAGGTACTTAACCAAATTGTGATATTTGTATAGCTAGTATAGCGTAAATATAATGTTAAGGTACGCTTACACGGGTAATAAATTGCGCCATCTTTACAACATTGTTTTGTAAAGTATGACGTTATAACTTGGTCCACGATAATAATTTATAGCATGATGATACTGAGAATATTATAATACAGCATAATGACTGACATGCTGTCAATACAGAGCTGAAATATTATAATTATGGGTGCCTATTTTAATAACAGAACACAGAAAAAAAGAATTTAAATCTAGACTGATGCTAACTACGAATAATATACACCTAAAATCTTAGTTCTAAAACTTATTAATGTCATCCTGCGTACGTAGCTATAAGTACAGTTGCGAGCGAATGTATGTAAGCACTTTAATACTTTGTCACATTAACATTACGTATGACAACTACAATAATTTTTACACAATACCTATAAACTGTTGTGACAATTTATATAAGTTTGTAGGTACATATATTTCTCATAATTCTACATTGCATATATCTAACGTACTTTAAAAACACACGTACGAAAATGACGAGTATGATTAAGCAGTTAGATATGTAGATTAGACACTAAATATTTTATCAAAGGAGAAAGTGAAGATGAAGATTATAACTATCTAGTCATCATTATATTATACCACTTAGGTGTAAATATACACCTACGTTTAAGTATTAGAAAACATAATTTTACATGAGCAGTTGCAACTTGCGGCAAAATGGAGGTATAATATGTATTTACTTAGGGCGCTTTCTGACCGTGTCTGTGCATTTTCGTTACATGCTTATTGATCCCTCCGATTGATTGCACGTCCAATTAAAACGGGGATCGACATTACGACTGCCTGATCCGAGGTTCGAACCCCTAAAGGTGCCCGTCAGAAAGGTCAGATAAAAGTCGTATCCGTCACGCAGGAGTTGGCCTTCAGCTGCTCCATAAGTCCTTCCGTACGTTTGGACTTTGGATCTGCATTCACCCCTATCGTTCGGTGAAGCTGTAAAGACCACCTGCGGCGAACAGCATTAGAATAGTTCGAAAAAAAAAAATATCGTATAATGCTAATCGAAACGAAAGCGACTAAACTGGAAAGCACTTTACAGTTTATAGTATTACTGGGCACTGTATAAAAAATATTACTACTTACTAATATATTTTCTATGTTGTGTACAAAAGAAAATAATAGCTTATAATACCTAAAGGTCAAGCCAGAACGATATATAAGTAGAATCATTTTCAAATTTTCAATAGAGCACTCTGCATTTTGAATGTCAATGTTAAAAATAATGAAACAATTTTCTAATAAAACTGCAAATTTGTACAGACTGTCTTAACTCATTTTATAAATTAATGCAGACTTGGTAAACTTTGGTAGGAGTGATCCTAAACGAAATTTCATTATCGATTTTATATTTTATTAGATATATATACTTAGCGATTCATTATGTCTAAATGAATTTCTAAGTCTAAAGAACTAAATATAGTATTACAGAATGTTAATAATTATTACCTACTACTGATGTAAATAGTGGTATGTTCATGTATTATAATTATTTCATATAAACTAAGGCATATTGTATCAATAAATCGTATTGTATATTTGATTGGTATTGTTTTGTTTTTATATTGTATTATATTTACTTCTGATGATATTTACAATGCTGTCGGAAAGCGGAAGGTTAATTTTTGAGCTTGACAAACCCCGTGCAATTAAATAATGTTATAATTTTATGACAACACTCGTTGGACAAAGATGTTTAAAGTGTTGTAATTTAGAAATAAAGTGATGTTTCAATATATTCACCAGTACAATCATCCATCAGTACAACCTTTCTGATAAACTCTGAGTAAGGCATTTTTAAAAGTTTATGCTTACATTACATGTAAGCATAAACTTGTCGATATACGAGTATGTAGTATCTTGCCAGATATAGGCAAGAACAGTTTTTATTTTTCAGAATCGAGTGTCTTTCGCGAAAGTACATAAGGAAGTTTAAATATAACGCTATTATTAGTGACACTCAGACTTTGTCACTGTATAATGTTATGGTCTCACACATACCTACGTACTAACTGATAGCGGAATTAAACAAAATAATACTAATTCTATACTTGTACTCTTTCGTTTTCTGTAGTTATGTTTGAAGTGCAGTTTGCGCAGTTTAGAAAAAATACTTTCTTTATGCCACTAACATTTCTCTCCTTCATTTTTGTATATTTACTTTATCTATCTACTATACACATCTATAAATTATAGGCTACTTAATATTTCTAGTTGTAATCCGACAAAAGATTATATTACATTTTTAAACACCATGAATGATAATGTAATACCTACATACTTGTAATATTAAATGTGTCTGTGATAAAAAAAATGTAATTCACTTATTAATGGAAGTACAAAGTTATTGCACATTTTTATACTACAGGGTAGCGATTAGTTTGTGGGGGATGTTATTGACAAATTATGTAATGTAACAGTACTTAATTTATACACTATATATTTTTAAAGATTATTTTGTCAAAGGTAATTATAATTTTATCATATTCATAACTTCCTTTAAACTCAAAAGGATTATTTAATGAGACTTAAAATTTATAAGATATAAATATATAGTTATTAGTTTTTGTTATAATATGAACATTTGTAAATAAACTTATTACTTAACTATGTTTTGTACTTTTCTTTTTTACGATTTCTGGCAAGTCACCTCTTTATCGGATATGAGGGAATGGTACCTACCTACTTCCGCCGGCGCTAAAAATGTACTCACGCTAGGTGGGTAAGTATACACAGATAACATAATATTCTGGACATGTTTATACATGAAACTGATCACGTCTGTGCTAATTTGAATACTGGCGGCATATTACTCAAGAATGAAAACCTATTACAAAGCCTATTTACACAAATTTACCTACTATTGAGGCGGGAGAAAGATAGGGGGATGGCAATCCCAGCAATGACTTTCGAGCTCTTTAGAGTGTTATGTTATATTACTTACCGTCGAGTAACAATCATGTCCGCCTAGGTTGGACAGTGATTAAAGAACAGGGTCAACGAAGTGGGTTTAGAAATGTTGTTCAGTCATATAGACGGTTCAAAATGTAGGTAGCAAAACATTTCCAATAATGTGTCTGTCTTTAAATGAAACTAATTTGAAACTATTCAGTTCTAATTTACAAGTATAATTTAAAATTCGTTGTATTTCAATTAATATTAGGTACAGTATCGGTAATACAAAAATCATTCAAAAGGTAAAGAAAATAAACTGCAAATACTCTTGGTAGGTAATCATATTGGGGATGAGCCCTGTTAGTAACGTAGACTAGTGGCCCCATTGCCAGCAATATAGGTTAATTTAATCAATAAATAGGTTATTAAAGATCATAAAAATAATATTATAAATACTGAATACAATTGAATAATAATATAACTGAATAATATTATAAATATTGAATATAATATTATTTTTATGATCTTTAATAACCTATTTATTGATTAAATTAATTTATTTTTGTAAACACCTTAAAATGTATAGAAAAAAAAAATAGATGAAATGCCCGTGTCAGGTTGCATGAAAAAAGACTGTCTTTTAGAGTTAGAGAATGACACGTGTCATCACAATTGTTTTAACAATTTGAAATATTTGTCAATGATTCAAAAATACTTGAAACATGTCAATCAAAAGTTTGACTTATAATCTATTGATTGATAATGAATTTAAAGTACTTTAATAAGGTATTTATTTTTTATTTAGGTGTTTCATAATTGCCGCAAAAATTTCTAAACAGACCGTATTTATGGAACAGTATATTCAGTGTTCCACATCCCCCTCACATTCGATTTTCTAAGTTGTCCGTAATTATGAAACAGCAAAAAGTGGACAATATTTAGTTAATTTCGTGTTAATCATTGTTAATTAATTATAACAAAGCAATTTACGTTAGAACAGTTTATATTTCTAAAAATTTGCATTTAGATATGTACATAGATTGTAAAATTCTATGAAAATGAAAAACTAACCTCAAAAATGAATAAGCTGGATGATAAATATTGTTTTATATTAATTAAAACATATACTTCAGTGGAAAACCTGCCTGAAAAAATTAATAACACTTTATTTAATTCAAAATTTTTACGAAGCACCTACATATCACATTTTTATAGATGTTTTTAAATTAATAATTTTCGTAGGTAGATACATTTTTTTTATAGAATTTGATATCTTTATTCTATAGATTTATTTTATATTGTTATTTTTATTTTTGATTGTTTGGTATAATTTTTATAATTTGATATTGGTTGGTTTTCCTGAAATAAATAAACTAACTGTCAAAGAAGTGACGTTGGTAAATTTTAATTTTTAGAGAAAGAACAGAACAGTAAGAAAATAATTTGATTAATAATCAAGTCGAATGATAAAACTAATGATTACATGACACTTAACAATGATTGTCATTCTTCTAATAAATATTCTCCTCTGATAAATACCAGTACCCAGTCTCAACAAAGCAGCCATTCCTGAGGTAATTACTGTATGAAATTATAGTATATAATGAACCTTAGATATTGTTACTGAAGCTCATTCTGGTATTTATGAAAGTAGTAATTTAAATTGACTAAATTTAACTAATATTTTGAAGCGTAATGTTGGTGATGAATTAATATTTGAGTTGAATTTGAAGTCAAGAAAAAATGGATTAAAGTTGAGTCATCAGGTAAACTCAAACTACCTTCTGCTGGCACATATGATCAATGGATGCAATATGACTAAAAAAAAGAAACTGATCGTAAAACTAAAGAAGAAAAGCTACATAAAAGAAAACAATTACTAAATGAGAAAAAAGTGATAGCTGATGAACGGAAAAAGCTACTAGAGAACGCATTACTACAAAGGATCAAAGAAGAAATGAAATAGTTGAATTTTTGGTTTAATTTAATGTATATTTGGTTTTTATATCTTGTTTATTAATCCTAAGATTTGAAACTGTTTTTGTCATACTTACTTTGTAAGTGAATATTTATTTATTGCTTGTTTATTCGTATAATTTTTAAATCTAACTGTATTAATAATTAGTAATAAAACTATTGATACTATGAATAAATAAATTAGTAACTGAAAAATGTTTTTAATGCGAGTACTTCAGTTCATTTTGAGTTCCATAATTTGGGACATTCCCGATGGAACACCCGTACGTGTTGCTTTAGACTGTTTCATAAATACGGCCGTATGTACTTGTCTGTTATTTTATTCAATTTATTAGCATTTTCAACTAAAACTCACTTGATAATAATTATTATCACTTCAGTAGATATCAGGCAAACTATTAACTTAGAAAAATTCAATGTTTCAACTCTATTTTTTTTTAAACAATGTAAAATATTCAACTCCTACTCAAAAGGTGTTTCATACAATGGCCCTTTACCTTATGGTTCACCCGCCTGCGCTACTGGTTTACGCAGGCGGGGTACCAGTGGAGGATGATAGAATGAGAATGAGGTCAGGTCATTTAGCCCGTCGTGATAAATTCACCAGGAATTTATTTATTTTTATTTTATTTTAATAACTTTAATGCACGTCATACACAGGTAAAAATTACATATGGCGGACTTAACACCTAATGGCATTTTCTACCAGTCAACCATGAGTTTAACACGATGGTTTCCAGAGGGAACCGCGTGAAGGTCAACCTGACATGGTACTTTGCTAGCAATGGGGTCATTAGTCCACTTTACTAACAATTCCCTTCCCTCCTCTTCTCTTCCCCTATGGGTAACTGATCTAACTACCTGACTTCAGGTTCAACGTATTATCATCCACTAGTGCCTCGTGTATACCTATTGTTAGCCCGGGTGGGAGTTCCATTCCATATATTCATCCATAGAAACAATAGATCCGTAGAATTAGTATACTATTTTCTCTATGGGTTAAGCCCAAATGTTCAGTGAAATGTCAACTGCCAAAATCTGACAATCAGTCAAGATGACAATGTTGACAACAAAACTGATAAATAAAAAATGACAAATCGACGACAACGACTAGCGATCAAGTCCGATCAACGTTTACTTACTTGTTTATATTTATTTGATACAGTTTTTTCACTTTCACTTTATTTATTGTTTGCCGCAGTATATTAAAATTCGTTACTATAACATTGTCAACCTAGGTATGATATTAATTAGTCTCTAATTAAATGTAATCTTAAAAATCTATTGTAAAACCCGTATCTACGCAGGTATTATATTATCAATTTGATACGAGAATTCTCATAAATATTTACAAGTTGTTACGTGGTGTTATGTAAACACAAATACATATAGTTATAGACGTTATTTAATCCAAAAATGGTAATTCAATATCTAAAAAGTGAAATTGCGTGATGTAATGTAGTTGAAAGGTGAAATTGTGAGGTGGTTAACCTTCACACATTGCATTCGAGTAGACGCTGCTCTAATAGAAAGTCACGTCTACCATATATTTATTTTTATTTCATTAAATATTAAGTATATTTGTGGAATTCGTGTCGTATCAGTGCCATAATATAGTTCTCTGAAATGAATTTATTGCTTAATTCTTCAGTGTGTATAACAATGGTTCCTGAAGGCGAGTTAAATTTCAAATGTATCAGTAAATAGATTAGAAAATTATTAACAAATTATTATGTATTATAATAAATTATTATATTTTAACTTTAAACAACATAAGTAACTTATTTTTTTAGTATTGACCAATTTATGTATTTCATAATCCTCTGTAATTGTTCAAACAATTAAGTCATTAGAAGACTAAAAAAATGTCTAATGGCTTCTTAGATATCCTAATTATAAAGACAATTAACCAAACATTATTTGTAAATTCTAGAATAACTTTATGAACTCAACTAATGGTTTGTTATATTTAGAATACATAGTCTAAATAAATTTTAGAATGAGTCAGCACTAGCCTAGAATAGATTTTTTACTACAAAAACCTATTCTTAGGAATGATGCTTTGCTCTGACCATCTTGTACTGCATACTAGTAACATAGTTAAAGAATAAGTAATATTTATTTTTTTTATCATAACAATAAATGCATTTTAGTTCTTGTTATTTGTTACTCTTTCCGTATTGCTGTAAATGTTAACATATTTTTTTAACTCTGAACAGGTGCAACTCGTATAGTCCACAGAATGTCAGTCCCTGGCCTAACATCTGAAGCCCAACTTAGGTATATGCTGCAGTGGTTTGGGGAGTTCAGTGAACTTCAGCGTGAAGATTTTTTGCCAGTATTGGCTGCGGCACGAGGAGATAAACCAGATCAACTGGCAGCAACTCTGGCCAACCTCTCTTGTCAAGACAAGCCTGTCAGTTTGTTTCAATGCAGGGTATGATAAAATTATTCCGATATTTGAAGGAGTACCTTATTAACAATTTGTTATCAATCACATTTAGAAACTAGATTACATTTGAATTAGTTGTAGAAATTAATAATCCCTGGTCCAAGGTCTAACCTTTACTGCAATTATTCTCCTATAATTCTTATTTTGCTTTCATCATCATTGTGTTATTCTTAATAATTCATCTTCTTAATTCATACATATAAATCAATTTAGTCGAAACAAGATGTTAGTCTGGATTATTGGTGTTACAGATTAAACTGTTTAATGAATGGTACCCAACTTGGGCTGAGGAAGAACAAGATAGACTGATTAAAGGTGTATCAGATATGGATGGAGAATTTGGTGTAAAACTTCAAGATCTGATCATTAATGGGCCCCAACTGAATGGGGATACTAATGGTGTAGATGAAGCTCATCTTCCAGAAGATGAGAAAGTGAAGAATGAACCATATACAAATGGTGATCATGAAGAAAGTGTAGAGGCAAATGGTGAAGAACAAGGTGTCCCCCAAGATAATATTCCTGTTGAGATCGCAGCTGCTTCTTAAGTGTAGGTAAAGGTATATTGACAAGTTTTTGGAATCTCTTGTTTTTTAGTGTCATAACTAATCTATATTTATTACGAAGTATGCAATTATATAATTCATTATTGCATATGAATTTAGTTTGTATTTGAGATTTAAAGGTTATAAGTATTAGGTAATTGTGATATTTTCAAAAGTAAGTATGTAAATTTAATACCATACTTGCCAGAATATTCAAAGTATATATTACTGAGAAAGCTATTTAAATGTATTAGGTAAAAAGAATATGAGCCATTTGGACTAAAAATAAATAGGTAAAAAAGTGTCAAAGACATTCATACATATACATTTAATATTTAATATTCACAGCTTTGTAAATATTGCTAAAATATACATATTGTATTCATTGCTGAAACATTCCTTAATACATTCCAGAAATTTATTATCTTTAGTATCCTAATTATGTTCTTACTCACTTGCAATATTATTTTATTACTATTAATTTTGGCAAGGTTGTCTTTTGTACTTTTAGCTCTTTTTTTGATAATGCTGCTATTATATTTTAAGTAAACTTTTTGTCATATTAATTTAAGTAAGTTCTATACTTAAAATAGTATTTAAGTTTAATATTACATTATTTATTATTATTTCACTTATATCCCACAGTACCTTGTTTGAATCATCAATCAGAGTCTATAAAAACAGTATTATTTGTCAAAGTACATTGTTAATAATTTACGTTTTAATATGTCAGTACAAATCTGAGTATTACGTGCCAAGATACATTATATTTTTATAGGGTTTTAGAATCATCATAATATATTATTTATATTGATATTATATTAGGCAGTATGGATTCACTATATGCATTCCATAATAACAGTTATACAATATTAATCTTCTGTACTATAAAAATTACTACGAAAAACGTAAGTATCAAAATATGTTTCTAACTTTGAATTTATGATGATATCTATAAATCAGTTGTCAGTCATGTTGTGACTGGATGTTATGACTGATAGTACGACGTGCAGAGGTCCGTACTATCAGGAATAAATTTGAGCAGATGCCATTTTATCTGTACCTTAAATAAATCCTAAGAACTTTATAATAATATATTTACATATTTTTATTATTTTATTAAAAGTAAATTTTCAATATTTTCGTTTTATTATCGTAATTCTACAGGTACCCATTTATTTTAATAAAGTCACATGTTAATATAAAGACTTATACATCAAATTTATTTTTGTATGTCTATTGTCTATTTCATTAATATGTTACCCATTAAAATCCAAGATGGACATTATATATATATATATTGAAGTGACACTTTTAATGAAAATAAATCAATAACTGAATTAAATTGATTGTACTGATTGAATATAAATGTGATTTAGTGGTACTACCCAGAGTTGAACATACATACATAATGCCCATCATGCAAATATTTAAAAAAATCTAAATATTTGCTGTTTTTCTAGAGATTCTGTAAATTATATTAATTCTACTTTATAGAATTTCACGCATATTGTACACATTACTGTAAATTAAAAAAATAAATTATTTTGTTCGTCAGTAGAAAATGCAGTTGATCATAAATCGGAGAGAATTTCGTTATGTGCACAATGCATCAGTATTGTTGGTTTTTATCTTTCGTTGTGTATACTACGTTTTTTACATATCTATGAACCAATAATTTCAAACTTATTTAATTTCTGCAGATTTGACAATCAATCGTATGTTTTTTATACACAATTTTTTTTCGGAGACAGGATAGTATTAGTAATAAAGTAACTACTTACTCATAAAAATATTAACTAAGATTTAACACTTTATGTAAGGTGAGCATATTGAATATTTTATTTATTTGAGAAATATTTACCAACTAAATTGAGCGTCAATGCTCAATTTTCTTGGTAAGTATGTTGTAGCGGGTTTTTTTATTTGCACCTTTTCAGGGCTGTCAATACATATTTTTACTATTATTTACACTAACGAGTAATGTATCAGTGATAAGGACAAAATTATTTTTCTTATCAGATACTTTTATGCTATCCATAAAAGTAATCATTTTTTCTAGCAAATTAGAAATAACCGTCCTAAACTTATACATAATTTTATTTTCTATTCAACTATACTTCAATTATTGTTATTAGAAACATTCCTACGATAGCGACGTAAACAGTCTTAAAAGATTACAACATTCATAAAATGTTTACGTCGATATAAATTTATTTATGTTTTGGCAGCCCTATTGTTTACGTGACCATTTATATTTCAGTAAAAAGGTTTTAAATTCAGTCTCTTATACGTGCTAGTTTATTTTTGATCTTTGATCAGTCAATTGTTCTTAATATTTATGGGCGCAACTTCGAAAGAATCCAATCCATGTAAGCTCCAACTCTAGTGTACACTCCTGGCCAACCAGGCGTACCGCATGGCGAAGGACCGTATGACACAACACCGAAGGCTATCCAGTTGCTAACTTGTGCCACCTTTCCCATCAATGGTCCACCGGAGTCTCCGCGGCACGAGTCTTGACCGGAAACGCCGCCTGCGCACATTTGATTATTGGTGATTTCACGGCTCACTCTACTGAAAACGCGGGCGCAGTCGTTTGTGCTGACTACCGGCACGCGAACTTTTAACTTCACGTCCGATTCAGATCCTGAAAAAGAAAACATCATGATGAGTTGATGAATGCCACATGACTAGTAATAGTGGATTATATATGATATTAGATTATATCTAAACCTTGCAAGTCATATATTCAATAAGAGAGAAATTAATACTAATCTTATTAGAAAACAATGTTTTCCCAAGACAGGTACCTAAGTAGGTATAATTATTAATTATATTAAAACTTGTCTGTGAGTATAGATACGTAATTATAAAGATGTTTGTTTCTCACGCTAAGTCACTTGACTTGCAATTTATTACACGGGAAGACCATAATGTAGTCTAGGACTTGATTAAGAGTTGATTCAAGGAAATAGATTTAATATAGATTTGCATTCAAAAAAATACAGCAAATGTATTTTAGCTTAATTTACGCGGCAAAATCAAAAGGGTTAAATATATTACTCCTTTATGATTTTCCATATTCGAATGAAATATATTCGCTCCGCATAACGCGTAGGTTATGCTAGTCAGTAGCTGTGTAAGTAGTTAAAATAAATACATAGCTGTTTAGTCGATAGTTTAGTATACCCTTGTACCTATATATATATATTCCTCCCTCTTCATGTGGTTAGATTGCATGTAACTCAATTCTTATTACCAGTTTTCATTGGGAACTAAGGTTTCGGATATTTATATCCGTATATACTATTTGACAGTTACAATCGGATTTATATTGTATAACAATAATCGTTACTGTTAAATGGTAGGCACATTTATATCACATATAGTCGTAAAACCTGAGTATCAAATGAGAAATTGTAGCATTTAGTAGTAAGTTACACAATCTAACCCGCTGACCGTACTTAATGCATGCACTTCGCCTTCATGCATGTAATTTATTTCTTGTTGAGAGTGTTTGCTATCAGTTTCATAAAGAATGCATTGTCTGTCAATTTGCGGAAACCGTTGCGCAATTCGCAACAGTTACTTAAAAAGTATTTACTTTATTGGGTAACTGCGACATTATGTATTTACCCACTAGTAGGTAGGTATGAATATATGATCCCTCATTAAACCAATACTTATGGAAATATTTTCTGAGCAAAATAGTATTTGTACTACTGACTGATACTGACTATCAAAATGATTTTAAAACGTTGAATTGGTAGATTTATGTATAGTGTATACATATAATAAAAAAGTTAATGATCGCTCTCTGTACCTACATGAAATATATCGGGGAAAACCATTATTGTAGGTTAATTAACGTAATAGAAAACTAAGTAACGATTTTTAGAATTTATATCAGTTTCTCTAAGCGTTTGGTCGCGCTAGTCTTGTCTTGTGATTTGAGTGCGTTTCTTTTAGACACATATTGAAAACATATTACTTTTCTGTAGCAAAGGGTTTTAAGTTTGTAGTAAATACCGTAGCAGGTATGACCATGCAACACTGTAGGTATAGGTAACAGGGTCTTTTCACACGGCGCGACAGTAGCGGTTAATTTATCATGATCAAATTGAGTGGAACTACTTTAGAACACCATGGTGCCGTGTGAAAGAGTCCTTAATCTTTGCGATTGTCGAAATTGTTTTCAATCCCAATGCAAATAAATTGAAATGTGATTAAGCAGATTTTACTATTTTACTTTTTTTTTTTTTTTCATGCAATGTTCGAACGCACAATACTATTTATATATATAGTTCTAGATACCTATCGTTTCGTTTCATACTAATTTGTTATATCACAAGCAATATCCCAATAGCATTTTTCAAAGATGATAGTAAGACATCGCTTTATATAAAGTGGCGGCCAACCTGACTCCGGTAATGAATCTCTGAGAGCGCCACATTCTCCTTCTGTTAAATAACAGACTGACGTATTAATATTCTTATTGTCCTTTTTATTCTTATTGACGTATTATTGTTACCTATTACTTGTAAGAAGTTCAGGTATATAGTATTGACTAAATTACTGGTTGTTATGGCATGCGTAAATATTTACAGAGAATTAGAATTTAACTATTTAGGTACTTATTCTTGTTATCTTAATTTTCTTTTTATTTTATTTTACATATCCATCACAATTTGTTTACGACATCTGAGATGGCGGCCAGAATTACAAATCTCTGATCTAGTTTGGGGTCCAGTGAACTACAAATTTAATAGTATAATATTGCTGCTTAAATAAATATTTATTCATCCATTGAAATTTCAAAAAAGGAAATGCAGAATTCTAAATTTATTTTTATGTGTATTTTACACATATTTTACGCGATTGTTTAGTTTTTTTTTTGTCATTAGGTATAAACTAATTTAGTTGATTTTTTAACTCTAAAACTATTTTACTCCGGTGAAGTAGTACGAGAGAAGAGTACGGTTAAAAGAATTTTTTGTTGACAATTATTACTTAACTGAATTACATGACATCAAATTTATGTCCTATGTACTATGCTATAATTTTGATTGTTTTTTCTTAACTTACGTGATTCGGTCTTGCCCCATCCAGCCACTTCCATGTCATAGCCGACAAAACCAGAGTGTCTCAATTCATTGGAGATTGGCAAGCAAATGGGCTTCACAAAATCTGAAACGATAACAAATTTTCTTTATTTTCGTTAACACATAATACAGTACAGAGTTACTGTACTAATATTATTATAAAAACTATTCAATTGATTGACATCACCAAAGAAGCTAAGTACAGAACAGAATACATACATACATTTATGAAAATATTATGTATACAAGGAAAAACTTAGATAGTTTCAAGAAACTTAAAGACTGTACAAGTAGAAACTTACGCAATAAAAATAAGGTAATTTTACCTAAATGCCGTCTACACAAAGTTAGTAATTCATTTTATGGTAATTGCGTAAGATTCTATAATAAACTGCCAGAGTCTACGCTAAATCTTACAGAGCGGCAATTCAAATCTTATATTAAACAAATGTTATGTAAAAAAGCCTATTATAAGATAGATGAATTTATAGATGATAGCAATATATAGCAAGAATAAGTTTATTTGCGGACAACGTTATAATTTTAATTTTCATACTGCTTTCTTGATATATGATAGCGTAGCGGCTTTTGTATTGATTGCCGCATGCATCCTTATGTAAAGTGCGAATACTGTAACTACCATATAGTAATTTTTGTAGCTGTGACGTGGTCGTGTGGAATGAGTAGTCATGCTCACTAAAATGTCCAGACATGTGGCGGCGTGGTGGGCCGGGTCAATGGGCTCCCTAAAATATGGTCGAGCGCAGTGATGGCTGGCTCATCCGTCATACTCGTGAACGAGTGCTGCTTGTAGGGACTGGTCTGCTCTTATCACTACGACTGATTTAATCTTATTGCATGATTATATTTGACCCAAAAAATTAGTGCTTGTTGGTAGTTTGTATTCACACGTTTCGACTTGTAAATGTAAACTTACAAGGGTTATTTAAAAGAGCAACACACAAGTTTCTTGCTCGTTCTTCTTGTGATGAGACAGCTTTCCGAACGAGTGGTAGATAAAAAACAAATTGTTATGACTATTCAAAAGTGCTTAAATTAAGTTTATTTGAATAAATGATTTTCTATTCTATTCTAATAGGAAGTATTATATATGTATGACTAATGTAATAATTTTATAACTACGCTTATAACTAATGCTTGTTTTCTGGTCAGATTCTCAGAGTTTGAGGATACTGCAATAAAATTATTGAGAGTACGCCAGTGTAAATCTTATACCTAGGTGTCAAGAATTGCAACACATAAAGAAGACTAGGTCTCAAAATGCATTTTGTGGTCTCCAATACTGCATTCCATTACTGCGTTTCCACCAAATTACGTGATTGTTTGTTGGTAACATGGTAGACTTATTTATGTGGCAGAACGATACCATCAAACTGTTCTTTTATTAGCTGCAATCCGGCAGGCATGTTAAATAAAGTATGGTTAACGCATCAAGCGAATTGTTAGCTTGTTTGTCTTAATGCTCCGGAATGACGACGCATGAGTGCACCACTGACACGAGATTCACGTGATTACGTATCTGTGGTCCTGTTCATGTAAAATTTGACGCTTTCACTTACCATCATGTGGACTTGTTTGCCATTCCAATCGCATAAAAACGGTCTGTCAATGCGTTTAGTTCATATGCGTATTATTATATATTTAATTAAGGCTATAACATATAGGTTTTGCAGTCTTACCATTAAATTGTGCATTGCGTGACAACCTCAACAGCGCTATATCGTTTTGTTGGTCCTTATCAGACGGGTCATAGCCTTCGTGAGCGATAGTCTGCTCTATCGATATATCTTGTACTGGACCGCTGCAGTCATCACCCACACAGTCTACAGAGCTCGATGTGTTCCACTCACCGAGACGTACTTGAGATCTGTATAATATATTATTACATTATCTAGATGTTTCTAAATTAGTTCGAAGTTGTCACATACATCACATATACATTACCAGCGAGTTGGTCTTCTTTGGACATAGACTATATATTTTCACGCCTAATTTCATTAGGATCGGTTCAACAGTACAGCCGTTAAAGTAACAAACAAACATACTCTTACATTGAAATATCTACTATTCGTAATAATTTGGACTAGTTAATACCATTCTTAGCGCACCCAGGTAAATTAATAAATGTGTATAGTTAAATAAACTGACCCCATCAAATAGCAAATTCTTTATCTACAGCGATTTAAAATAATAAACGATCCCAAGAATTGCGCAGTTCATAAAATTATCTTCAACTTGTAAAAATACCTACTGTAGATGGAATAAAATCAACTCACAATCTCCAGTTAGTAGGAAGATCATCGCCTTTCACACAATGAGCTGCAGTCATGACGTATCTTGAAGAAATTAGGACTCCGCCACAGTAAAAACCCCACCCGTTAGCTATAGTATGGAGAAAATGAATGTTGAATTAATTTGATTAAAAATATGGGTGCTTATGAATTAAATTGAATAACTTTCGGATTATTTCGGATATAGTACTTTGTATTATTTTATTTTGAAACAAATATATCAGTATCATCGTCGTCATTATCACATTTCTTTCCTTAATTCAGATCGGTTAGAGTCGGCAGAAATATATAATGTAAGTATTTGCCATTCTTGTCAGTAATCTATCCTTTTCTCTCCATACCTATTATCTTTCATGCACTCCAGCTATCTCTTTTATTTGCATAGTACACTATATATAAATATATTAGATATAATACATTACGTTTATCATATCGCAATAGCACCATCCATGGATGTTCGTCAATATCCGCTTGAGTTCCTCCAACAATTTTATCTTCATTTTGTATGCCGCAGACGTTATACCCAGGTAAAAGAGATACAGGATCTTCATTTCTGCTAGAGATGCCACCAGACGGTTCCGCCCCAAATTCTGGGGGACAGCAAATCTGAAAAGCAAATTGGAATATATCACGTACAATCTTAAACACTGTTATTAAAATGTTGTAACAACGTCGATATATCGGAGGCTCAGAAATGATATTATCTCATACTATTTCATAAATAATGTGAGTTTATTTGTTATTTACGTAAGCACTAGTCAGTCTTTATGAAATTTGTTATGGTATATGAATTAACCACTAACTCTGGTGAGTTAAAAAACATTCAACTTGAGAGACCAATTTTTTTAATACATTAATTTTCAAGCAATTTTCAATAGTCAATTGGCTACCTACATGATGATATATTGCGCTTAAAACACTTGCTTACTTGATTATAATTTCATATCAATTTGATCTCTGCCCTCAAGTCTCGAAACTATAAAATATGAATACTTAGTCGCAATGATTTCCTACTATAAATAAGTACCTAGTTTATAGCTATAATTATTATATTTGTATATAAAAATATAGGTAGGTATATAATATTATATGTAGATGACTCGTTGTTTACCTTCGGGTTATCATATTCAAAACCGCAATGTAAAGTTCGCAGAAGCCTCGTTAGTTGTGGAGTGTTGCCTTGCTGCAGTTGATGGAACAGACCAGTACATTCTGACAGCAAAATGCATTGTACACCTCCATTACATCGCTCTGAAACATTGCAATTTGTAAAAATTAATTTAAGAGTAATTTTCGATTTCGTTTCATAAAAACAAACTACCCCAATTGTATTAAATGAATACCTATTCTAATAAAAATTTATTTGATTCATAACGTTATTCACACCTGTAGGCATTAAACTTTTACATATTTTCCCCGTTTTTGCGACATTTTCACTGAAGCTCCGTTTCTATAGGTTGCAGCGTGTTGTTATATGGATAGGAATTTTCAAAACAGTATAATTACTAGATACCGGAGATTACCATGAACATCTAAACTGACAAACTTTCATGATATTATCATATATGTATGTAGATGGTTTACAACATTCACAGTAGATTCCTAATTCTCTTTGTCTATGTTTTTAAATACACGCATAACATTAGCGTAAACAAGTTTATCTTGTTATTAAGCATGTGAGCGCTATATTTTTTCATAAGACCAGTGATGCGGAATATCAACCGTTATATTAAATGGTATTGGTAAATTATCGTCTTCATTATTATTTAAAAGGATATTCTTTGATTTTTCTAAATGGCATTATTTACATGGTAAACACTTATGGTAAAATGTTTCATAAAGTAAATATCTATATTGATATTACTTAATATTGATGTAACTTATTCCCATGAAAAATGGGAATGCATTTCAGAAAGTCTTCTTCTTTCAGTTAATATATTATATATGCAATTGCGAGTATCTAAAATTAACTTAATTTAATTTCATATTCTAAGTTATATAAATTTATTTATGTGTCTTTATAATGTAAGTTCTATAGGTAAGTTCTATATAGAATTTCATTAATCCTATCATTTATTATACACATGTGTTACATCTTTACAGAAATTAGAATAATTCGGCATTGTAATCCTAAAATAACAATTAATAAAACTAAGTTTATCTACCTACTTATTGTTACATCTAGTTCTAATATTTTATGTATAACAAAATAATATCAGTTTCGTCCTCTGTGCCATTTAATTTTTCTTATTTTGTACACTCTCGTTGTCAAGGATTTTACACGAAGTAGATCCATAAATATTGTAAAGGAAGTAAATCATCATACAAGTAACACAATTAATTTAACAGACAGTAAGTGAGTAGCAATGTAAATTACATTTACGTAAATGTAGGTACTGCAGTAGACTCGTATCTAAGTACCAAAGTAATTAATCGTAACAATTAATTATGAACAATCAAAACTATACTTAGACATATAAATAATTACTAAGGATCACACAATACCTCTTATTAATGAAATATCTACGAGTAACTCATTAAATAATGATACAAAACATAAAACATTACAGCACAAAATATAATGTAGTTTATCATTACCATCATTACTAAGAATGTTGTGATCATTATTTCGGGGATTTATTCTTATTTAAGTAATTGTACTAATATTATTGTAGAAAGAGTAAATTTATTTTCTTTATATATTTGTATTTTTATATCCTCTGATACTAGATCCTCTGAACTAGTTAGTTAAGTTTGTGTATTTTCTGTCTAATAACGGAGCAAGAATGCACAACACAAGGTTATCGCTTCCATTCATCCTCATGTCAGGATCTCGTAAGAGCTGATAACTTTCGTCCGCACGACGACCATAAATATATCTGTTTAATAAAACTATAAAGAAACGTGATATTGGGCTAAACCTTCCTTTAATTCTAATGAGGACAACCTGTGCCCAGAATATCTGGTATGTATTTGTGTTTCGAATAAAGACGGATGCAGTTTTTGTGCACGCGGGTTGTCTTACAAGATTTTCCTGCTTTAGCTATAATCGTGTACCGTTACCGAAGATCCCAGCCAGTGACCTCAGACGCTATATGTTGGTAAGTATTTCATATAGAAATTGTACGTATTAACATAATACGTAATAAAAAATACATTAGAATGTTAGCCAGCTATGAGCATTGGATAGATTGAATGAGGGTCTGTCAAAATCGAGAGAGATTTTAAAACCTGGGAGTTTAAAACCTGCATTTTAACAGAATTTATTTTGCAAAGAAAATGTATCATATTTTAATATTATATCCACAAGGTGAGCGGTGTATTAAACTCAACGGGTTAATATACAAAACAACGTCTACTATGAAAAGCGGCGTTTTAGTCATATGGAGAGGTGGCAAACCATTCAACTATTTTATAATGAAAATAGTATATAGTAACTTTACTTAGTTAGTTAGTTTATTAGTTAGTTTATAATAACTTGACTATAATTTTATAATTTACATATGTAAGTGTTGTTATTGTTTTTAAGCGAATGCTACAAGCAGGAGCTTCTCAATTTATAATTTAACATGTTACAGAAACTCTATATTTTTATGATTAGGTACAGCTGCAACATCAATATTTTATATTAGAATTGTAGATATCAAAATAATTATGATATGTATAAAATAGATGCAAAGACGTAGGTATACTTAACTCACAAAGCAATTAGGCAAACTATCCAAGTTCTATGACTGAATGTGAATGACATTATAATAATGACTTTGATCACTTCAATTGCTTACTTAGACTATAAAGATACTATAACAATATCTCTAACAGTATGCCATCACCTCAAAACAAACTTGCTTATTATTGGATTTAAGTATATTAATCAGATATTTTCTTATCTAAGTATTATGTTGAAAATTTCTAGAATAACTTACGAGCAACAGTTCCAGATAATGATATCACGAGTATTAAAGATACAGCGGCAATCTTCATGTACGTAAACTTCATCTTAGTGACTGAATTAAACAGAACGCTATTTAAAATAAGTGGTACTGTTGACCAGTGGGCGGCTCGCGGACGACTGATAGCTTCATTATCCGACCCTGACTTTGCCTTCGAGCATCTAACCTGAGGTTATCAACAATACAAATGTTTTTTTTAATATGGTCCCTCACTCTGCGGCCATTTCTGATTTTCTAATGACGTAGGTAGGTAGGTAGGTATATTTTGTAGTATTCACCCGTATGTCAAAACGAGGAAGTATATTGAATATATCCATTCAATAGTATATAGGTAATATATTTTGTAAGACGTTAAACGATATCTTCATTAAAACTAATCGGATACTGATGATTCTTTATGTAAATAATAATTTGCTCTGACATTGGTCTAACAGAATTGCAAGCACTTTTCAATGACTTCTTATGTGAGAATAAATATTATATTAACTGAATTGCCTCCACTTTAGCATATTACAAAAGTAGAAACGCCAAGTATTATGAAGTTGTGCCTATTCAGATAATTTTTGTATGTTTTGTTCATATAACTCATCTGTCTATATGCATACTATCTATTCCTATCATAATAGGTTTGAAATTAGTGTAACCGACACAAACAACTAAGTTAACTAAGATGATAAAAAAATATATTTATTTTAATTTTTGAAGTGTGCATATATTATAAATTCTATTTCATCCGCGTTTTGCTTTCGGTCTACACTCGCATTCAGCCAAATGCTGTCTGGCAGCACGTAGAAGTCTTAAAAATATAGAGTATATATAATATACAATAGAATATAAACAATACTTATTAGAATAAGAATGACCATGATTCAGCCAAAATCAGGCTTATTAAAGCAAATTCTACTGACCTAGACTTACAGACTACAGTTACAGATAGACGTCTGCGTAACCTATTTCAGCAGTCAAACGGCAAGCCGTCAAGATGAAGATATATAAGCTGTTTTTGCTGAGGGATGAGTGAGAGTTGGCAGAGAAGTTACGAGTCTTTCGTTTAGGGGGTAAAATATGACATGGCGGAGTAGTTACAGAGTACGGAAGCATTTTTAGTCCCAACGGAATGGCAACTCATAAATGATACCACTACAGTCGTCTCATGAAGATGTAATTTCCGTGGTCCTGATCATGTATATGGACGACGGTGACCACTTACCATCATATGGGCCATTAGCTTGTTTGCCATTGGAAATATTACATAAAATAACAATTGAGGTGACTGGCACGAAACTCAGTTACACTTAGCTTTTTTAAATAAATGTAGCGTACAATTATATATTTGTTTCTAATTGTGTGTTATAAAAATAATACAGATTTTTACGCAATACGGCAGCCCCGGTCGTCTTGGGGTTTAGCACATTACCCTACTACCGACGGTCACGGCTTCGATTACTCGAGCAACGCAAACATTTATTTTCATGACAATGACTGTTTATATTGATCTGGATGTTTTCTATTTATGTATGTATTAAAAAAACATTTTACGTATTTTTATCATTGATCTAGTATCCCTAAAGCTCTGCTTAGTGTCTAGATGGCGCAATGTGAATTGACCAAAGTCATTATAATTATAATTATATACCTAATATAGAAAACTTAGCTATGAACTGTATATATTATATTGTATTAACGAACCAATAACCATCACCCTAAAATTGAATGAATCAACCACGTGTAGTGTAATCTAGTATTAGTCACATATAATAAATATTTCGCTAATATTACGGTTTGTTCGTATGAAAACTCAAAAGTGTTCACGTAACTCTCAGGAACCTGAATTGTAATTTTTTTATTCTGTAACACGGATCGGTCCTAACTTGAATCTTGTTTGCGCAGTTGGGATTTTCCTCAAAGTTTCGCTCTACTACAACATTTTGTTTTACCTTAACTTTGTCCTCTTCGTTTTCTGTTTTGATACCGGTGTGTGTAGGTGTCACACAGGTACATATTACTCGTTTTTTTTTTATTACGAGTTTTCTGTTTTGTCATATGTGTGTTGTTAACAGAAATGTTGGTAAAACATGAAATATTAACTGTTTTTTTAGAAGGGTTTTTCTCTCTTCACGTCAAATTTCATTAAAATCTGTTGAGCTGTTTAGTAGGTTGCATTTCTCATATTATGTAGGTAAAATGAGTAAAATACACCAGATAACGTTTTATTCTATGAATAAAGAAAATTTGTGTCACTTAGATTGTACGTATAGATTCTCTAAAATTTCTAAATAGAAGTTTGCTCACGTAAAGAAAGAGGTATGTAGGGAGTACCTACATACTTCTTTCTCAACGTACAAGTTTTATTATTATTTTTGTATTATTGATTTTATACTATTTTCTGACATTAGTTGATTCTAGTCTCCACATTGCACCTATCTACACAGAAAGCTATTACCCAATAGGATAGATTGGGTTCTATCAATGTACCTCTTTTCTTACAGACAAGACTTTTTTATACTATGTTCTCGTACTAAATAATTATGTAACTTCTCATACTAAATAGGAGTAATAAATATATTGTTATATAAAATTTATAGGCAACATGACAGTAATAAGAAGTATGAATATTATTTTTAATTAAGCCTACATGTGTGTATTAAGATATCTACTAATAAAAATCTTATCTAATTTCCTGAATATTTGCCTACACAGGAGGAGAAGCATTCTAGGGCTACCTAACACTTCAATATTGTCACCACCAAACGCTTTTAATACTAGTTTGTTTTACCTTGAAACACAACTAGATCGCAGAATACAGAACGTGTGGAATAAACTTTATGTTATAATATAAACTAAGTAAATAAATATTGTATAGTTCAAAAGTCATACATCTGAGTCATATCATTGGGCGCGGGAAATACCGGTTATTTCTTGATTTAGATATTGCTGTTATTAACGTCACGAGAATATTTTGTTCAGAGATTTTGCATTTGCGATACCTAAATTATATAACTATGAGATCAATCCACTACAGATATGTTGGCCTGGTGCAGAACAAATAAAATTTAACCAGTTTGCACTGATCAAAGAGGCGAGGATCTAACATAATATACATATCTACGAGTAGAAAGTACAAGGTACTATATAAAATACTATATCACGGATTATCTAAAAGCAAAATTATAAAGAAAAGAAAGTTGTTAGTAATTATTTAATTGGCTTGCAATGTTTTGATACTTTTGCCATATGTCTAGATATATCCGCAAACAGTTTGAGGCCTAGTGTGAAGGAAAGAATACTTTTGATCAATTGCCATTTGAAACGATCGTCGCATAGTTTCTTCCAGAATCTGTAAATTTCGTCCCATTTCTTCAATAACTCACTGTTCATCGAATTGTTTCGTAAATTATGCACCTGTTAATATAAATTTATTTAATAATAATATGGATTACGTCAATATTCTTATTTACAATAATATTTACTATACCTATAAGCTAAAACATACTGGTAATATATTATATAAACGATTAAAAAAGTAATCGATTACAATTAGAACACTAAAGTGCAGTAACAAATACATCGCGATGACCTGTGATAAGGTAAATATCAAGTAAATATCATCTTTAGGAACTTTGAAACACGTGTCTTTATTTTATGTGATTATTAATACAGAAGAAAACCCATTAGAAATCGATTTCTTTTTACTTGTGAAAATCTTTACCAACTTTTCCTTAATATTTTTCCCCGACATGTGTCCGGCTAAGTAAGACTAGAGACGTTCCAGAAACAACATCTTATTAAGATGGAAAGCAACACTGTACAACAATGTATAACACTACAAAATACACTGTGTCTATGATATAGACATACTATCCATTATATTTATACCTTTTCTGAACACTAAAGTCTAATTCCCAGTGTATTTGTGCTTGGTAGTTCAAATAGGTGAGCCAGAAGTGTTTGTACTTACATATATACGATTATGTTTATGTCTCAGAGGTATAGACGCTAGCTATAAGTCCATAAATTTCCCTTTAAGATCGACAGAAATGAATATGGACCTAATCACAGGCTACATATTGAGTATATATAATGGAATAATGGTCATTACATCTAATGAAGTCACTCGAATATGAGATTCTGTACACTGCTGGTCTGAAATTGATGAAGTTTCTTATAATGTATATGTGGTTTCACTTTCCAGGGTTTACAGCTGGTGCGGCACTAGCATATAATAATTCTGATGCTGGCCTTGATGTTGTTTCTCTAGGAGACGAGAATCTTCGGTTTCCTGCAGTAGCTGCAAAACGAACTGCATTTCGTTTCGACTTAGAATCTCCATACTCCTCCTTTGGTCTATTGGAACATACCGGTTTACCGCATGCAGGACTTACCTACAGTTTTCACTGCTATTATGCTTTTTGATATCATAATTGACAACGCACCAAACTAATGTTATGACTACACCGTTATTTTGACATTATTATAGTAACAATGACTTTCTGAATTATCTAATAAATATGGTAAAAATGATTAAATTTGATGTTTATATACAAGGATGACATATCTGGTGACAATTCAAGAATCCAAAAAAATAATGACTACAAGAATGTTAATGATGTGGTAATATGATATTAGAACATATTTATTGATTATTATATATAAAATTAATTCCTAAATATTATTATACACATACACATATACAAGATTTTACAATTTTTAATACGATTTTATGATATTTGGTACTTACAGTAGTATTCTTTGACTATTAAAGATTAAGCAGTTATAAAATACATGTATATTATACGTAACTTACCTTTACCCAATCTTCAACTGAATAAACAGTGAAATCTTTTATAGTTTTAACAAAAATATGTCAGATTTTAAAGAATGTAACAATATAAAATAACATAAAAACTTGTTAATAATGGTGAATTAATTTGATCAAAAATAATTAAAAATTCATTTCATTAATTTGATTGTGAAATCGTAACCAACTAGACTTTATATGTAACTAGCTGACCCGCGCAACATCGTCTGCGTTTCATTTCTCCACTTTTTGTAATGTTTTTCAATGCAGGTCCGCTCCTATTTGTCGTAGCGTAATATCATATAGCTTAAAGCCTTCCTGTTCTAATGGACCAAAATGCAATTAAAATTAAAATGCGTTTAAACAAACAAATAAACAAACTCTTTAGATTTATGATATTATTATTAGGACAGATTTAAAATCTTTATTATTAGATGTACATACATGCACTGATGTTCTTTTTTCCCATTTCACCAGTTTGAGGCCAGTTTTTTTTGGTCAACCTCTTTTATTTTATAAACATTAATCCCTTTGTAAGATTTACTTAGATACATACAAGTAAAGATAAAGATAACTTAGGACCAGAAAGTCTTGGCATTCGCATATTTTACAGCTTTAATTCCCGTGTAATGAGTAATAATTAGGCAGACAAATAAATGTATTTTAACGACTTCTTACTTAAACAGGGTAGGATAGGTAGAGGTATTGTCAATTGTCGTAGTGAATGAAAAGTAATAAATGTATAGTTTTATAAAGTTTTATTTTTAATAAACTACGGGAACACTTAGCACACCTCTTTTTCATCCAGTTCTGACGTTATTCCAACTAAATCTTATTCATACAACTGTAGTCAAAACATGATATAAGTGTTAGTATGAAGTAGTTCCTTAGTTTTTACAATTATGCTAAGTATTTATTAAATATGTACACTTTAATTATCAGTCACTCATTTAATCACAACCGCAAGAAAATTATTTATTAGCAAATTAGTACCTACTTAAACGGTCACATTTGATTTAATATATTGTTAATAATCTCATTATATTCGACATATCTAATCTACAAATACAAAAAAAATAACGATGTAAAAAGATGTAAAAAGCTTTAGGGAAGAAAATTTCATAATCTCTATTACTTAGTGGTTATAAGCTTACTTTATTGAAATCGTAGTACCTACTCAGAATTATTCTTTTATTGGCCTCAAGAGTTGTGGGAGTACTTGAGTGGTTTTATACAAAATTTATCTTATTTTGACTCAATTAATGTAGGTTTTTAATTGTCATGTAACTTCAAATATACAATGGCGATTAATATTTCTATATTCTTAGCATTCTTAGTTTAGACAGATCTAACAAGTTCACATATACAAAACTGTAATCCGTAAGTACAGAATCCTCTTACAATTAGTATAAACCTAAAATATTATAAATAATGATTAATATTTTTTAAGCAAATTGTGGTTTGAGCACTTATCAAATCTATTTTTCTCTAGATAATTAATGTATATGTAATCTAGGGGTCCATATATTGTCAGGATTACTATTTTTATCTAAGTAACTAGTAAATTTATTTTTTATAATATCATTCTGTAAAGTTTACTCATAGAACAATGAAGAAGTCCTACTCATACATAATATATACCTATTATATATGTAATATAACAATTATAATATAAAAATTATCACTACAACTGTGGTGCCAGTGACATTACTTATGTTTCAAAGCAAGTGCCACTTATAAACATCAAATTGCTCTATACTGTCCAGTTCATCAGACTACCCCAATTGAGAAGAACTGTTAAAAAACTCAACTGGTATTATAAATAGAAATATTTTTGAGTGCTGACTCTGAATTCCTGAAAACTATGATAACTAACAATAGGTTCGAACCTATTAATTTCTCAATCATATCTCGTGCAATTATCATATGTAATTAAGTATGTATTTAAAATGTCCTAAGTCCTGTGCACCTAAGTATACGCATATTAAACTATTTTAATACGCGTATACTTAGGTGCACATAACTTGTACATATTACAATACGATTACGACTCAAGAGATACCTATTATTAATGTTAGATTGTTTCAGGCAACCATAACTATTTCGTAGTAATATTATTAACACGCTACATGAAGGCATCGAACAAAAACATGTTTGCTTAAATATTTAATTACTGTTTTTGGTACTTTTTAAAGGCCTAATCTCCTTTTACAAAATTTTGTTATTCTCATAATACAAAGCATTTAATATGTAGATATAGTGGTCACGTATCTAAGACTATTTGGGTATCAAAAGTGCTATCGGTAATAATGTATCTTATCTCATCGATTTCCACGCGATCGTGGTTAATCCCTAATGAGTTCATCAGGATGGGCTAATGACCTAATACTATCCTCCTATCATTCACTGGCTATCTGCCAGCGTTGTATTGTTCAAATAAATCATATAATAAATCTATTTCGGACTGGGTTAGTACCTACTAATTTAGTCCAAATTAAGCAGCTAAGCATGTCTGAACAATAGAATACCCTAATATTCTACTTGAGTATTACAACTAGGTATTCTATTAAGTTACTCCCTATTCAACTAAATCAGTACGAGATAAGCAGTAATGGAACGACTAGTCAATAAATTTGTTTTACGTATCGTTTACTTAATTAAAACTCTGATTATAATATCCATTACCTTTAACATCTGCAATTTATTCTTTTAAACATGTAATCAAAAGCACACAGCACCTCCTCTCAACCAGTGTCATAATCTAAGACCAAAATATAGGTCACCATCAAGGAACGAACAATTAAGAAAGTTGTAAAATTTCAGAAACTCAAGGACAAATTTAATTCACGCATTTGGTGTAAGTCTGCGCGTTCAATATGACTAGACACCGTCTGTTGGATTAGCAAATAATATGTACAATAATAAAGATTTCAATATTTTTAACATATCTACATATGGCACTATTTATGGGGAGGTGCGGCATATGGTTGTAATTTAATCCCGCATGTTATCCAAGATCCACTTAAGATAATTAGATACTCTTGTGTATATTCCTGGATACCCGCCCATTCCGCAGCGTTTAGGGCCATAAGAGACGATCCCTATTTGGACATTCCGTGCGCCCAGTTTCTCGAGAACAAACGGGTAAGTGAGTGGACCGCCTGAGTCGCCAGCACAAGAATCCTCGTCAGGAACACCACCCGCACATATTTGACTATCATATATCCGAAGAGTTCTGTAAAAAATATTTTGCTATTAATATTAGAATGGCAAACAAGCTGACAATATAGCTCTAAAGACATATCACCTCAGATGACAGGCGTCGCACTCCTCATGCGATGCTATTCTGAAGATCTACCTTAGTAAGATCAGTGACATGTAATGAGCCAGTAAAAGTTCCTTATGCGTCAGTTCCGAAACAAATTCTCACAAAACAAAACGAAATAGCAAAATATTAGTGACAACCCAACGTCATAATATTATCCATTTATTGGCACAATCTAGACTGGAAATTATTATTTCGTTTTTGTTTCGCAATATTTTGTCACTGTAGACATTTTTCAGTTTTAGACTTAAGATTTATTACATTCCATAAAATGAATTAATTATTAATATAAACCGAACAGACAAACATCTATATGACAAATATATACATGTATCTCTCTAACTGGAAAATAAAAAGCTAATATATTGGTAGGTACGTTGGTAACGTAATAATTATATTATTTATTTTTCAATACGGGAGAATAATTTGACAGTCTAATGTTAATACGAGTCCCTCTGAGCAACAATTTGTTCATTATAAAGTAACAATGTATGAATAAATAAATTCTTAGAACGTAATATAGAATTAATGAGACGCAGATAAGTTCGCTCTTCGAAAAAACTAGTTTGAAAATGAAACTGGTTACACGTGAATGTATAAACATTTGCTTTTATTATCATAAATGTCTGAGAAACGAACAATTATTTATCTCAGTAATTATATCAGTATGTATTTCGCTGTTTATTGAATACTAGCGGTTACACGCGACTTCGTCTGCTTTTTAAGATAAAATCTATTACCATCCTTATAGTATAATCTATCTTTGTGTTGAATATTAAGAACTGTTCAGGCATGTTGTAGTCATTCGAGTAACCATTAATTTTTATTATGTTTAATAATAATAATAATCTCAGGACTATTCACACAGAGCCATCTAGACCCAATTTAGCCAGCTAAAGGTTGTAATATGGTTACTAGATAACAGATAGAAATACATAGATTTTTTTTCGTAAATACATACATATTATACATAGAAAATACCCAGACCGATACAAACGATCATACACATGAATACAAATGTTTGTGCCGTGCGAGTAATCGAACTCGCGACCATCGGACGTAAAGCGGTGTGCCAGACCGCTAGGCCACCGAGGTCATCTTTTTACATGTATTTAATTTTTTATTAAGTAAATTTTTATAAAATTAATTTTAATTATATTAAACCACTGGTTGCCTGTGACGTATTTTAATTCTTCTATCGCTATACAATGATTTAAAATAAAATTA
Organism: Achroia grisella; assembly: GCF_030625045.1. Taxonomy (NCBI): domain Eukaryota; kingdom Metazoa; phylum Arthropoda; class Insecta; order Lepidoptera; family Pyralidae; genus Achroia; species Achroia grisella. The sequence goes on from NW_026712925.1 coordinate 1,755,623, forward strand.
AGGATATTTGTGATCGAAAAATAAATTAAATAAATATTTTTAATACAAAATAAGTTGTGTACATACCCGTTATAAGCATTTATACAGATTTGATTTTTAAGTACTGGTAACTCCACGTTAAGTAACACGGGAGACTGCAGACCATCTTCGGTGGCTCCCCAACCAGCTACAGTTGCACCTAAGCCCACCAAGTTCTTATCCCGAAGTTTTTTAGTAAACGGCAAACAAATTGGTTTCATGCTGTCTGTAAAGAAAGATATCAAAATATAATTAGATTTGTGTCTAGCAATAATTTTGGGTACTTAATTAAAACTTATATAGTAATAATATATGCTATAAAATTTATTATGAGGATGTAACTAATTTATTTTTATTTTTCATAAACTGATTGACCTACTGAGTTCAATTGTGTTATCAATAAATCCAGGAATCAATTTAAATAGTCACAAAATTTCATCCAAAACGGTTTAGCCATTTAGAAAGAGTTTTGCTGACTAACACGCATGTAGATGATTTAGGTGTATAAGAAAAAGGTATTGGATTAATCTTAATATATATAAAACTTCTACATGAATGTTTCTCTACTGAACTGTACTGAATGAATGGAATTTTAATGCTTGTATTTAGTGTCAATTCTATTCTGTATATATTTAGGTATATATATTCTCTATTCTATTCTAATGTTTTATCTTTCCACGTCAAATACATCATATCATCTAGTGACGGATCTCTCTGCAATAATATACCTTCATGTGAACTAGTCTCCCCCCGAGATCATCATCAATTTTTATCCTCAACGATTGTCGTATTTAGGAATACAAAGATGTATAACATACAAGGAATGTAATTATTCTTCTACAAACGTACCCAAATTAAAGTCCGCTGGTTCAGACAACCTTACTATTGCAATATCATCAAACAGGCTTTGTGGACTGTAACCGGGGTGAGCTTTTACCTCCTCTATCCCCACATTCTGAAAATATTCAAAACATGAGATTTAGATAAACTTTTCAAAATTTTATATTATTATTAACTGCAAAATAAATAATAATATAAAATTATATTATTATGTGCAGTATTTTAAATTACAATGAGACAAGTTGATATGCATTTCCGAGGGGAAAAAGACATGCCCTAAAGCACAAACTTTCTATACATACCTATTGTGTGTATCTCTCTACCGTCCATTCTAAATACAGCTATAATATCTATGTAAGATAAATCTGGACAACTTTCGCTAGCGAAACTCGAAAGTTTAAAAGAAACTAAGTACGTACATATGGACTGTCAATTTATTTGTTTTGTTGTTTCTAGTTTAAGCTTAATTAAAAACTTGTTGCAAGGAAACTTTCAATTTCTTAAATCGATTTTCCTTAAAGTTCTAGACACATTTCAGCATCTGCTTCTTCCTTATGCCATTTACTTAGGGTCGGTGTAATATGTTCAGTTAGTTCTAGAGAGCTTTATAAGTAGAAAAAAAAAATACTCGAGAAAAATATGTATTTTCCCCAATACAAACTATCGCACAATCTGTCAATAAAAAGATTCTGTAGAATAATGCATTTTTTTATTAATGATAATGGAATGGTGAACCCGCCTATGATATGAACATAAGGCCATGTCAGTTCGCTCATGACAAGATCACCAGGAATATATCATGATTGTTTTAAGGGAAACCGCGTGAAGATCAAACTGACATGGTACATTGCTAGCAATTGGGTCCACAATCCGCGTTAGTAATGCGGATTGTGGACCCAATTGCTGTCTGTCCCCTTCACTCATTCCAATCCCAATCCATTAGAACGTGATAGAATAGGATTAATCAGGATTGAGCGGCAAAGAATATGCTAGAATGAAAGAAAACAGTATGGACTAGAACAGAAGAAGGGAAAGGAAGGAAAGTAAATAAAATGTTCAAGGAATAATTAGCAAATTCGAGTGTAAAATCAACTGAAGACAACTTTACCATATATTATCTTAGTCAAACAAAAATTGTAAGAACATGTATTATATAGTCATCGAGTATAAAACAAACACTTACCCGAACATTGGCTGCGCAGTTGGGTTTGTCGTCAATTATTTCGCAGTCTGGGTCCGACCTGACGTCGTGTTCTCCAAGCACCACACCTGACAACTTCAGTTTTTTTCCCAAAAACGACACACAGTGGGCCGCAGTCAACACGTACCGTTCAGAGATTAGGGTGCCACCACAACTGAGCTTTCTGCCTCGAGCTAAACAAGAAAATACAATTTCAAAAGTTAGTATGTCAATACGAGCATATACGAGATAAGTATGTCTGTCTTTGTATTTGTCACCTTTTCGCGACTAAACGGCTGGATGGATCCCAATGAAATTTGGCGCAATGATAGATTATCTGTCAAAAGTCAGATGGATAAAAATATCTAACTTTAACCTAAACTTTAAATTACAAATATATATAATTAATTATATAAAAATAACGCTGGTTTAACACTAATAAATTTACCATACCTTTAAGGTTAATTAAAGGAAGTATAGAAAAGTATTAACAAAATGTATTAGATATTTACCTGAGTCATATGCTATTAGCACCATCCAAGGCATTTCGAACAGATTGGTCCTTTTTCCACCAAGTACTCTATAAACGTCAGAGATGCCGCAGTCTTTAAGCGGCATAAGGTGAAAATTACGATGATTTTGGAGTTCATCGAATATTTCAGTATCCTCGTCTTCACCCGACTGCTTGTCTAAGGGATTGGGTTTGGGTTTGGCTCGATTTGGTGTATTGTTTACATTTGGCCACATATTATCCTCATTGGTATCTTTGGGTAAGACACAACATACCTGCGAATTTTAAATTTATATTTATTCCGTTTCTGCATATTTCGAAAATCTTGGAACGACCATAGAATATTAATAACTGGTTTAAATTGGGCTGATTTAAAAACTGTATATATATAAGTGAGATATGATTTATAGTCATCATTTTGAATTTTCACATAATATGGATTTAGTGAAAGTATTTCTTTATTATTTAATACTAATATTAAATAAAATACTGTATTGAGAAAGAATAAGTAAGAAATGCCTAAGTTTTCTTTTTGTACTGTATTATAAGAAAGGAATATTTTTTCCTTTTAGGGATGTCACTAAGAATGTGATGTTGGTGTTAACAAAAAAATCTATTTTCACTTGCTATTACAGAAAGAGAGAACGAGAAAAATAACTTATAAGTATGTGTAGATTCGATTACAAAACTTACCAAAGGATTATGAGTGTCGAAACCACATGTTACCGATTGTAGTTTCTTGTTCAAGATATATGGTATAGGATTACCAGCTCTTTTGATCTCATCTAAAATGGGCTGACAACTGTCCAGGGGACCACACGTTCCTGGCTGGTTGTCAGCTACACAGCTTTCGCCTGCGAATACTGTAATAAAATAGAAAACAAAATGTAGCGGTCATCTATGTTATAAAATAAATATTTTATTCATTAGTGACGTAGATTAATGGTATCCGAAGTGGTCTACGGGAGATTCGACGGGAGTTACACAAGTTCTAAGTGTGGGGGCTACGATCCATAGGGCTTCACTGTCGAAGCCTTATGGCAAGCTGTAAGTATGTTAATGCAAGTATAATCAAGGATCTACTTAAAGATCCACGTAAAGAGCTTGGTTCGATAGTAAAGAATTGGTTTGCTTTTGCCACTTGTATAAAAATTTGCTTGTTGAACTAAAGAAAATATACTGTATATTTCCATTTCACCACTCCGAATTAGGTTTGTAACTTAGCGGCGACGGTAATTTCTATCGTTAAATCTACGCACTTTGTCTTATTTTAGAAATATGGTAGAAATGTCGCAGCAGGTTTACCATAATCAAAGTTATCGACAGAAAAATGGGAAATAAGGGCGCAGTGGTAGTTTGTTTTGGTGAAGAATCAATGTAATAATTGAATTGTATATATTTTTTTTAAATAAAATAGTGTGCAACGGCAACTAACTACTGTGATGTAAAGTAGTGACTATCACATATAGTATCTATACATACGGGTAAACAACATCACAAAAACAACATGACGCCTATGGTAGAGATTCTGGTACAAAGTCTCTTATGTAATATTATGTATATGATATAAAGCTATAAAATTTGCATAGACATAAATAATACACAGAACAAGACATTTCAATGCTTTTCGTAATCCGTCCAACGATTGGCCAATTAATTATATAAAATTTAATAACTAACACAATAATTTTGTGTTAAATATTTTATTAAATCGAATGCTTATTTCGGAGCCATTCCATGTTTCAGTTTAATAGGTGCATTTAGTACCTATCTGAGAATAAATAATACAGAATTCCTCTTATGTGATATGAAAATGATCGCTAAATGTGTTGGTAAGCGCAATTTTTTAACTTTTGCTCTCCGTAAGAATTGTCCTCGTAATTCAAGGAATATTCTAAAAATAAATTAGCGAAATACACGTTCATTGCGAGTCACATCTTCGTAATCGATTGAAAATGGAACCAAACACTAACTGTACTACATAAATTAGAAGTACTGCGCTATTAGGAAATTCCTACTGACAAGAATTTTACATTACATTTTAATAATTTTACTTTAGTTCTATTCCTACCGAAACTAAGATTACATATATTCTATTTAGTCATCTCTGCGAACAAATAAATGTTTCCATGACAAACTAATAATTTAATGATTATTTATTTATTCAAATTTACATTAATTTTGTTATCTAATTAATTTTAATTATAAAGTTGATATTGACCTAGTTAGTATATTTATATACCTACAATACTATACATGATATATTTTTCTAAATTAATATTGGTATGTAATATTATGTTATCTATAATATTGGTATCTAATGTAACTATACACTTAAAGTTATTATGCGTTAGTTTCCCAATAGTGGGTACCTTACCTTTCCCACGGGCCTGGTCTAAGCATTCAATATAAATTATAGAATTAATTCACATTTAAATGCGAGTGTTTAATACAATTGCATAATATTTTACTTGTAGTGTATACACATATACGGAAATTAGTACAGTTATTCTATAACTGCACTAATTTAAGTATATGCGATTTTAAACGCCTCTATCCACGGTTTGAATTTCAATAAGCAGATTTTCCGGTTCACTTTAATTAACAACTGAACTTACGACATTTTATTGGCATCAGTAGAGGCACGAGGACATAAATATACAGTAAGTACTTCGCCATGATAAAGGTCTCACTTCCAGATCTATCTTCTCAACATCACTTGTTGTTCGTATGTCACAACATCACTATTTACAACAAAAGTTATTTGTATCACTAATTTAATACTGCACCGTAAACCCACACTACCAAGTCTGTACAAGTTAGTCGTATTATTTATTCATTTTATTATCCTACACACAGGTTATCGGGGGTCAAAACAAATGATGCCTTCGTATGTCCGCACGCCGCTTATGTATTGCCCCTTTTTCCTTATGGGCACTCCGATATTTCTCACTCAATTTTTCGTCTAAATATATATAGTTCCGAAGATGATACGATGTTATCTGAACCGAGATATGGACAGAATGACGAAGTGAGTGAACATTGGCGACGGACATAACGAGATGACGGTCATTACCATACTGGCTCCGCGGAAATCACAGTGAATGGTGCGCGCGCGCAGTCAACATCTCACCTCCCATAAAATATCAATTATAATTATATCATTGAATATACTGCTTGCATTGTTTAATTACAAAATGCATACAGATGACTTTTTAGATAGTCTCCTTATTGGAAATTTAGTTAATTTTATTATAGTAAAATATGAGTTGAATCGGTTTATTCTACTTACTATACAACAGCCCTTAAAACAAGACAGACAAAGTCATGTATATAATAAATTCTTGGTTATGTCGACAAAGTCAGGGGAAATATTATTTCGTAATATAGTACCGGAATTACTGAACCGTAGCAATCATAAATTTCCTATTGCATAATGTCATTATGGATGATGATGGTATAGTGCTACCTTTGCTAATAGCTTAGATATACAAGACAACAATAGAAGATGAAGTCTGGTAATTTTAGACCTTATACAAAGAATTGAACATAACGGTTTCCAGAGTGGATATCCGCCTTACCTCTAATTTGTATTAAAAGTAATAAACCCAAAAGTTCCCGATTTTGACAACCCCTTTCACAAATGTCTAAATAAAGTAGGAACCCGATACTTAACCAAACAACTAGATCAATTTAAACAGTTACTGCTTACAGAAACTTAGAAGTCGATTTTTAATTTAGTGATGACCACAACATCAATATAACCCATGAAAATAAATGTACCTATGAATTGACGTATTCGTGGAATATATCGGAAGTTGTTTTATTGCGTTAATTGTTAGTTGTGGTTACCGTAAAAAATTTAAATCTTGTTAAGAACTTTGTAGATCCCCTACTGACTCACTTACTTAGAATAGAAAAGGTTTCCGTTGCAGTAAAATGTAATTATTTATATATATATATATATATATATATCTATAAATACCTAACTGCTTGTGAATAGTATATGATGGTTTATTAAGGTCTATTTGAACTCAAATGTAACAAGGAATAAGAATAATAATATGCCACCACCGATAACATTATATTTGGTAGTACCTAATATTCGTGAATTCTCAAAATTAATCATTTTATATTACAATAAGCTATTTTTGTACAGGGCGATTAGGTATCTACTGTATTTTAAGTTTCTTGTACTATTATTATAGTAAACTAGTACGGTAATTTAAATATTTCCATTTCAGAAAACTTCTTAGGTATTCTATTTTACGTACGAGTAGTAATTAGTACAGAATAGGCGAAGATATTTCATAACGTACTATAACTAAACGTACGTACTGAAACACGTGTGCTATGTACCAATAACTATATTTCTTTCGTTTAATGTACGAAAAAAAATATATGTACCTATATATTGTGTAAATAAATAAATTAAGATACTACAAACATAAGAATGCCGTTGTTGAAATATGATCCAAGATCATATGATTATTTTTAAATCCAATTTGATATGAATTGATAAAATTATATAAAGCTGAATATTAACAAACATAAAGCAGAAGCAGCAAGCAGCGTTATAGAATTTTCAGGTTATGGCAAAACACATATGGAATGTGACCACCTAAGCGAAGCCGAGATGTTCCAACAGTTAGTAATATATAAAAATACCCATATTAAATAAACTGGTAGGTTGGTTTAATTTACTTAAACAAAAATCCTGAATCAGTAGGAAGGAAACAGTCGTAACTTATTCTACAAATGGACAATCTAATATCCTAAAGCATAAAAGAAAATATATTCTGAGAAAATGATTCAACTTTAAAATGATATCATTTTCTATAGGTAATCTTTGGAAATATATACCTTTTTTTTTTGGGCATCCAAACCAAAAAGTAAGCATCCTTAATGATGCAACTTTATGTTTACAGCTTTCAAAGCTCATAAACTTCTTACTTAAGAATTCAAGTTGTTGTAGTTATTATATGTATATACAATATATGTATATATTATACGTACATTTTTTTAATAATTTTATTTTGTGATATTAGAAATTACATTGATAATTAATAGTTGGTTGTTTTGAGTACCTAAGCAAAATTCCAATATAAACTTGAGTGAAACAAAACTTTAGTAATTTATTGATTCCCATGATTCAATGCCAAATTAATAACATACATAGACGTTATAATCTGTCTATGATAGATTAAAATATTGACTTTTCTAATTAGCGTCTAACGTTTCGGCACGATTTGTTGTTAACTCGCGTTTTTCAGTCGATATCGCGCGCGAATCCAATTGTTTATCGCAGTCATTTTAACTTCATATACCGTTATTACTGCGAGCTGCAACCATGAAACCTCCAGTCATGAATCTGTACATACAGAAAGTACATGTTATTTAGAACACATGAAATAAAAACGCGTTTATCCATTATCCATTATGATCCAGTGGAAATTCTACTTAATGCTAATATTTGTGATGAGGAGTAATGGCGGTAATGAAACAGCGTCATTAAATAGTAAGTTGAACAACTTAATGATCTATTCAAAATAGGTATATCCCCAGCTATAATTAATTTGGTGACTATATCGAATTAGCGATTCGTTATTTCATAATATTCCTGTGACTAATTCTGATTGGCTTTGTAATGGCTACCTACTTCATATTAATTGACACGTATTCAATTTATAATGATTGATGCAGTTAACCTGTACAACGTACATAATGTCACATATTAAAAACTATAATGTGTGACTGTGAATTCGATAATTGTATGAGTAAACATGACAGTGAAATTAGAGGGAACAGAGACGCCCTAATTCTACAGACTGACAATACACTAGAGGTAACACACGATAACGTGATGATCGTGGTGTGCTCATGTAACTGTCAGATACCACTCGCCATCTAAATTATATGCTATCCTCATCGATTTGTTTTGTACATTTTTTGTATTTGTATATAAATCTGCCTATATACATATTCTCTCTAGCTTCTGTATAGTTCTGCCATACCGTTTTTGCCTTATTACATTCTATTCTGAAGCCTAAGAACTGTGAGCTTCAGTCAAATGGCTCCAAAAATGTTTACCATCGTCTATGTTAGATGTACTATTTATTTGGTTTTTCCCTGTGGCTCAAATGTGGATCAAAAGTAGGTAATGGATATATTATGTCAATATCATATGGAGGCATATGATATTGACATAATATATCCATTACCTACTTTTGACGTGGTCGAGTGTCATGAGTCATTCTCACTAAAATGTCTAGACAAGTGGTGGCGTTGATAGGCCGGGTCATTGGTGTCCCTAAAATATGGTTGAGCGCAATAATGACCGGCTCATCATTATACTTGTGAACATGTGCTGCTTGTAAAGATTGATCTGCTCTGATAATCATAATAAATTTTGATTCTTACTAACAATTCATTATTAAGTGTCGTGAACAAGAACGACAAAAGTTTTATACTATATTAATATTTTTTTTATACCATAGTGGTGACAAACAAATATACACCACAGATAGTAAACGGTTACTGTAGCCATTGATTGTAGCCGACCTTCAAAACTTAATATATCTACTCATTTTAAAAACTCTGTGCAGTCTCTAGAAAAAGCGTAGGCAGTGAACCTGCCTAAATTTTCTCTCCATTCTTATGAAATCACTCATTCACCTGAATCTGAAATGTTTTTCGTTTATAATATTTAATTATGTTAAATGAACCTGTACATATATAGACACGTGGTTGGAGGTTTCACATCACCCTGCTTGGAACGAGTTAGACGCGTTCGATTGTGGAGACAGCGCCGCTGACCGTATCATAGGCGGGATGAATGCAGCTCTGGGTCAATTCCCCTGGATCGCTCGCCTTGGGTATAATAGTATGTTCCATATTTGTTTTTGTTTCATTTTATTTGTATTAAATCTCCAAAGTCTCAAGTACTCAACAATTTATATTGTTTTATGCTTTTTTTGTGTAATCAGAATAGCAAACAAACTAAGCGGTACAGATATCATAATATTAGTGAGCCATCGGTCACGTTATCATGTGACACTAGCTATACCACTTATGTGTTGCCATTGCAGAGGGCTAAAATATCATGATTCTTATCCTGTAATTAGACTGCCTAATACGCACCGAGTCACAACTCACAAAGGAAGCTGCATGGTGGTTGAAGTAAGTAAGACTGAGGTGTTTTTTACAGTTTACCTGTGGATTACAATTTGGTAAACATGAATAGCTCTAAATTATAATACGAAAGTTATATATTACTTGCTTCTTAATTTTGATTATTAATATTAAGTATTAGTATTGAGAAACGAATATTGATTACAAGATTATTTATTCAAGAATTATACAATTACGCAATCAATATTTATTGCGTAATTGTAAATATTATTATACTATAACTACTGCTTACCAAGTCGAATTAAAACAAATTATTCATTCAAATACAAATAACCACCTTAAGCTACCGTAGAAAACTGATTCCATATTAAAAACAATATTATGTGTAACATTTGTAGGTACCTGAGAAATCATAGAATCAATGTAATGCATTCAGAATTAGAATATCTATAACTAGATAAAGGTTAATTTAAAATGTTTTTAACATTTTAAATTAACTATTCATTGAATATGTAATTTTTAAATTGAATTTGGCACATTTGCAAATAATTTCATTTAGCATTAGAATAGATTGTATCAACGTAAGGTACACCTAAAAGTATTAATGCTAATAAAGGAAGCCGGGAGTTGACCATCAGCCGCTCCATGAGTCCTTCCGCGGATTTGGAGTGTCATCTGAACTCACCCGCTATCGTCCGGCGAAGCTGTAAAAGCCAGCTGCGGCCAACAGCATTAGAGTAGTCCGAAAAAAAACCTAATAGGTGTGTGATATGACGTTGTATATTGGTACGTCATTATACACCTATTAATATTTATTAGTGAAAATTCAACGAACAAAGTCCTAAATGGATTTGCATTGGTCTATTATTACTACATGGTACGTTAGTTATAGTTATATGAGCGGATTATTATGACGTAATGTCTATAGTGTTTCTTATACGAAAATTCCGTTTTTAATGTATGTAGGCGATAGTTGCCACTAATAGCCAGGTGGGCCCTACTTGAAAAAAAACCACTCATGTCCTAAATCGTACTTAGAATAAGATGATCAGTGAGGCCTTCCTATAACTAAATTCCATGGAAAACAGTCCTAACAAGAGACCGTATTAAAAATAAACTTTTATAATTAATTATTTTGTTACCGAGTTGGAGTTTATACAAAATCCTCTGCACAAGTGAACTCAATCTCGCTAGCTCTATGATATATATATATAGCTAGCTCTTACGACTAGGTGCTAACAGCGACTATGTCTGTCTGTCTTTTTATGGTAAATATTGTATGACTATATACTCTTGATAGTTTATATTCACTTTAAATTTCATTAAGTCCGTGCGTCCTTTGAAATTGCTGAAACATTGGTTAGACAGACAAACAGGCACAATTTTGATCTTATATTATACGAAGGTACTTTGTAAGTTGCTTACGTTTTTAAAAAACCAATAACAATGCCTAGTCGTATTTACTACCCATAATTGTAACTTTTCTGCTTACTGACTTCCAAGAAGTTTATAGAATTGATGACACTAGGATTCTACACTTACATCATCTTGCGGTTTCTGGAGTTCAAACAGCTACTTAATTCAAATTCAATTATAATTAATTTCTTATAACCAACCAAGTTTAATAAGCATTTCCCAATGATGTCATATAACTAACGCAATAGTACTGTTTAATCGGGCGGGTTATAAGAAATTAATATTTTGGTGAATCGAACAATGTGCTCACTGGCCGTTATAGCCTGTAATGATCACTTTCCCGTAATGAATCATTTACTTTTAGGAGTTAAACAAAGGTATAAATTGGTATCAGCTGGGTTTTCTCTTAATTAAATGACCTCACGAATTTGGGTTTTCGTTTGGTTCTATTTAATGACCTCACAAATTTAGTCAACATAATTAATCATATTCACACTATTAGAGTTCGATTAGACAATGAAAATACAAGATATGCATAAATCTAAGTCCTCTGGAATAAAACGCATGAGTGATATTATGGGTGTCTTGACGTGATGAAATATGAACTATTGTGTAGTTAGTTCAAATGTGATCGACGTAAAAAAGTTTTGTGTCAATTTATATTTCTTATTAACTTTACAGTAATGGAAACACCGATAACAATTCTAATTAATCCGCTACATACAACGTCTAGTATTGCGTTCGCTACAACACCAACACGTCTCTTACTACGCTATTGAATGTTGTACTTTCCGCATTGCCTCTCTATTTAGACGTGATGCATGCCACATGGTCACACAGGTCGGTTAGCATCTATCTAACCTATAACATCTGATATACTATCACATTTTGGATAATATATTATCGCATTGGTTGGTACTAAATAGTGCAGTTAGGAAGGTAATTCCTCAGATTTATATAATTAATTCTGCAATCTATAAGTAGTTTCAGATGAAGATGATCTGGACTGGTTGTGTGGCGGAGCGCTGGTCTCCGATCGACACGTCATAACAGCAGCACACTGTCTCCAATCCGCCGATGATGGATATGAACTGTAAGTCATAACATGTATCATTGTTCAGTTCAATTCAGTTATGAGAGCGTCATTGTTTTATTACGTGGTTTATTGAGACCTCAAACGTGTCTAACAGACACAAAATAATATATGCGTGAGAATTACTTTTGATTGTCTCTCCAGTGATGGAAACACCGATAACAAATAAAAATAATTAGAAATACGGCGGTAAACTCGCCATTTTTATAAGAAATAAGTTCCTTGATAATTAATTAATATACTATAAAAATAAGTCAAAATCTAAATATCATATCATTTATTACACAGGACATATTCGGCTACTTATCTGTAATAGCTTACAGTTATATTATAATTAGATATAGTATAAGTCACTAACATAATAATAATACACATGTATACTAAAATAGGTTTACAAAACTTATACTGAAAATTTGTAAGCACGTGCTTACAAATTTTCAGAAGACCTCACGTAAGAAATGTAGTCTTCTGATATGATTTACCATAGAGAACAGAAGACTAAAGACTTTACACGAGTCATAATAAACTTAGAGATGAAATTATTATTTATATTTTAATAAATATAAATGTATTTTAATAAATTAAGCGCAAATGTAAACACAAATCTACTGCAGCTAGTGGAAATAACGTATTTTCCCATGTTTAAAAGTCATAACATATAAAGGAAAACCTGTTTATTGTATTGATAATATAACAAAATAATCATATAGTAAGTACGTATATAATCTATGGACGAGTTGCCACATGTTACATACAAATATGGAAAATATTTACTACTAATATTCTTATTATAATAATACCTATTCACGTAGAATTATCCAGTATCCATTAGTATGTAGGTAAGTGTGCTAATATTAATGTCCATTTAGCAATTAGGTATATCTAATGTATAACGGGCACTATTTTATTTCCTTAATCAACTATAACGATGACAATTATGGTATACGTTAATACCTAATGTACCTCGAACTGATAAATATATTTTTTTTATGTAATCGAAATTACATATAAGATGACGGCACACTTGATGGTACGTTATTACTGTCGTCTATATACATGAACACCATGGACATCACGTTATAACGCCATTATAGAGGGCTGTCATGATGTGCCGGATTAGTAGTAAGAGTAGCAAATGCTACGAGCCCTGTGCAATAAGGAGCGTTTTCTAAATAATTAATATTTAAGATTGTAATAAACCACCCCCTTGCACGATTAGCATTTAGCATTTTCAGAAATGAACGATACAAGAGTGAGTTGAACTCGAAAATCAGACCAAATCTATTTTCATGTCCGAAACAGACATAACATGATAATGAATTCCGTAAATCGCCAATCAGAAGTCGTCCTGGTTAGGTGGCAAAGTACGGAAAGTCACAATGCAAAATAGCTTCAGGATTGAGAATAAAAATAAAATTAATCTAAATGAAAAATAATCTCAGGTCTGAAAGGGATAATGCAACGAAGAACGATAGAGCGCAGGGCTGTACAGATACTACTAAGAATGATATAAAAAGTTAAAAAACACAACTAATCAAAAGTCAACAATCTATGTTTTTATTTATTTATGCAGAACCTCTGTTCGTTTGGGAGAGCATGACACGGAAACCGACCCCGACTGCCAAATGAGCATATGTGCGCCAAAAGTCCAAGACAGAAAAGTGAAGACTGTCAAACAGCATCCACTATTTAATAAACCAGCATTCCACAATGACATCGCCATACTTGAATTGGCAACTCCGGTGGAAATAAATGGTAATATACGAATTGTAATAAATCTAGGTCTAAGTCCCTTAGGTAGGAATGTAGGAAGCAGGAACTTAAACTAAGTTCGTAGACTATTTTTATGTAATGGCAAACCCTCTGATTATCATCCGTCACCAATGTACATAAACAGCGCTGCGGATATCACGTTATCACGGGACACCCGTGCATTGCCATTCCGGAAGAGTAAGATTGCAGAGACTGTTATACTGTCATTTTTCTGTGTCATGTCATCTAATGCCTGCATTCTAACAGTTAGCAATAAATTTTTTGTACGCATATGCAAATGACAAAACAGAAGCCTGCCCTAGATCGATCACAAAGCGTGCAAGCATTTTACAGAAGTACTTTTCTATTGTAAATGAAATTTTATTATATTTGTAAATGGTAGTTGCCTTTTTCCAAAAACAAAAACCACTACCAATTAGGACGAAAATTAAACGTGGTCCAATTAATACATTCTCAGTTAAAACAAAAAATCATCCATCCATAAAATATTCCCATTCAATTTTAGGCGAAGATGTAGCTTAATATAGAAGTTCTTTAATGTTTAAATTACTGCCTGACTAAAAGAATGCAGTCTATTAGTAAACCTCCTTTTGGACACATCAATGTATTATCTGGCGCAATGTGAATTATATATGTGTGTTTTATTAATTATCTTTGAACATTATATTTATTTCTGTACAGATTACGTAGCACCAATATGCTTGCTTCGCAGTAAGGATCAGTTGGTCGATTTAAAAATCGGCGAACTTGTAACCGTTGCTGGATGGGGTACTATGAACATGACTACGGAACAAAGGGCCAACATTTTGCAAGTCGTCATTGTTAGTATCATAATTTATGACATATACTTATAACAAAATTTTATTTCAAACACTTCGAGTATTTGAAATAAAATTTTGTACAATACAATATGTTGAAAGATTCGTTCGAAACTTATTTGAGTTGTATATATTTGAGTGACTCTCCGATGGTAGAAAAACCAATTAAACACTAATATAGTCATCAAGCACGTGTATATTAGAATTTAATTGGTTTTATCAAGCAATCAAAATTTTCAAAGTATTTACACCAGTCAAAGATGGCCAAAATTAGTGTGCTTGTAATGTTTTTGTTCAGAGTTCCTATTTTCCTTCTGTCATCAAACTGATTTCATCCACTGAAACAGAGACTAAAGTGTTATAAAATATAACGGTATCTTTCTATTTTTTTACTATTCAACTTCAACGCTTAGCTTGCAAGCAAGCTTATGATTCAAAGGCTTATGCCAATATTATACATATATATCTATAGAGAATTATGATATAGATGATGAAAACATTTATATTCCTGAGTATAATTATTTGTATTGCCCTAGGTGTTTACTATCTATATTATATACATATATATTTAAGTATTTCTAACAGTTGTCTGGTAACGATAACACAAACTCTGCTCAAATTGAGGCTGGTTGGCGCTGTGATAAATTGTCCAGGGTTGTTATTTTTAGTATTACCACAGATAACATAATATTACATAGTATTGCCTATATTCAGTGACAGACATGTTGTGAAGACATTTTTTTCGAATAGTGTATTAATTATCCTTTCTTAATAGTTGCCAATTGTGAGTCCAGATAAGTGCAGCAACTTTGGATCTCAATTCAAAGTGTCCCAGTCGGAAATATGCGCCGGCGCACAGCACAACAAGGATGCCTGCGGGGGAGACTCCGGAGGTCCGCTTATGAAGGTCAGCAACCATCTTTTGTTATTATCAATACATCCGAGGTTTTTCCTCATAAAAACTGGACTGATAAGTGTACACTTTCACAATGCTAACGAATAATTGTAATACAAGCTGTTTATCGGGTCATCGCCCACGTAAACTTCACATGGTAATTTTTGTATGGGTATATAATTAAATATATATATATATAAGTTACGTTAAGTTAAGTTAAGTAAGTCAGAGAAAATATAAGCAGACGCTTTCTATCACATAATTTTCAAATGAGTCACAAGGTATATACCTATTGTTAATCGGATTGTACTTGTATTATATGGTACCGGGACATTGCCGTCTTTTTATTTTTCTTTAGCTCCGTATTTACTGCTTACTACTACATATGTACTATAAATCCAACAAACTTAAATAGTAACTTGCAAGGAGGCAGAAATACAAGAAGTTATGTGAGATACCCAGTCAGGTGCTTTTATTTAAGGAATTGTTTATTTATGCTAATATAAATAAACTACCAAGAAAAAGCAACAGCATGGACCAAAAGTCATTTACTCGACGCGTTTTGAATTCAATCCTAATTCAATTCAGCATAATTATCCGAGCACATACATTTGTGAATAACATAACATCACTTGTATGCAAGGTTTTAATTCCCCATCTGATAAAATTATGGACCAACCTATATACTTATTTACCTATTATGTTCATTTCAGGTATATGACACGCCCGACGGCCCGAAACACTTTTTAGTGGGTGTGGTGTCGTTTGGTCCGTCAATATGCGGCATCAAAAAACCCGGAGTGTACACTTCAGTGTCATTCTTCCTAAAATGGATACTTGATAATTTATATTGAGTGTCTATTATGATTGTATAGATTTTTATTTAGTATTTCCTTTATTGTAATGATTAAGATAATTTTTTTGTTGTATTTTTTACGTAAATAAACATAAAATTTTAAGTTCTTATTTTATCTTCATGAATTTACAGCATGTGTGTATTGACCAATTAAAGAAATAAAGAGTAAGAAACACCAAACATTAATGTGGAAATAGTTGGGAAGATATCACGTAACTCATGCAGGCATATAACTACAATAAATACAATAAAATTGAGAACTTAGAACCTACAGCTAAGCTTGTCTTTATTTTTTGTTCCATTGTCCATTTTTATCCGCAAAGAACTGGCAAGAAACTTATTGCTCTTATATCAATCAGATTTGTTTATTGTTTAATAGTTCCTCAGTTCCTGGTATAGTCCCATAAGTAGTCTAGAAATTTTTAGCTCATTAAAAACCGTCAGGCGTCGTCAATCATAAAATAACTATGTCGATTTCTTTGCTAATTTATATCTGTACTTACCTATACTACTTTAGTAGTTATTTTTTAGATAAGATCAGTAAAGCGGAAAGTGTCATTAAACTGGATGTTGATGTCAGTATGTCGAACAATGAAACCAGTTTTGACCGATGAATCAGCACCTTGCACGATATAGTCAGGACTGGGTAATGAAACGCACAATGACAATTATGAAGCTTCTCTAGTTAAACAGGTCACAACTACCACCTTAACAAACTAGTTTATAAAGTTGAAAAAAACAAAACGGGACTTTATGTGAGGTTAACTACGTATATCGACCGGATTACCCATACTGCAAACATGTGACATAAAATAAAAATTCTCAAGGATATGAAAACGTTTATATTAATGTGCAATTATAATTATAATTTTCCTCCATCTAAACTATCGACCGCTGCCTCTGAATCTGAGTACAGTTTGTCGTCATTGATTCTATTAAGATATTCTGAGACATCCCCATTAAATGTTTCAGCCGTGTCATTTATAGAAACTTTTCTAGATCTGTTAGGACTAATGAACTGGTAGGATTTCTTCTTATTTTTCTTTTTAGATTTTCTTGGCGACAGTTGTATGCTGTCTACAGGTGCGGCGTAAGGTCTTGGTGCGTAGTATCTTTCAAAAAGCATGGGTTGATCGTGAACTCTGCCATACATAAGCTCCATCTCATGAAGAAATTCTTCCCTTCTCATTTTTTCTTCATCACGGCGTGTTTGTAATCTCATCGCAATATCTTCCTCATGACTGTAAATATATATTGCAAATATTTTAAAAGTTATTACAATAGCGAACAAGCATGTAAATAAGAAGACGACAGTAGATGGATTGGTTTCTTTACAATAGAATAAACAATTATTTTTGTAGACCAGATTATTCCCATTCAACTGACAGCTAAAATCCAGACTTAACATAAATATGAGACAATAAAATCAGTTGCTACTATTTAAAATTGAAAGACATACTTGTTCTTCACGAGATGCCAGGCAGGTTTAGAGCGTAACAAACGATCTCTGTGCCTCATCTCCATACGCCTTCGTTGCTCCGTGAGACGACGTGCAGCTTCCATTTCAAATCTACTTCTCACAGCCTCCGCTCTTAATAACGCAGCAAGATTAGATCTGCCTGATGCAGCAGCACGCAGTTCCAAAGCAGAATAAGCGCGAGCTTCTGGAGCACCGCTACCACCGACACTACCTGTACTTTTACTCTCCTGGTATATTTTGTTTGTTAATTCTGTTATCTGAAAAAAACATGCATTTTTATGAGAGAAAAAATATAAGAGATTTTTTAAAATTAAAGTAGATTACCTTAAACTGAAGTTATACGCAATAGCCTATAAGTATACATGTAGCTAGGATTAATATATTTATTATAATATATTATAGATAGAAATGTTTTATTTAGAAGGAGTTAACAACCTGTACATTATGTAAGGAATTTTTGACAATTTAATTTTCTAAACTTCGTTTCGGCTGTGTTTCATACAATTTCTTTGATCATCTGTACTGTCACTGTCAATCACTACATTAATTGATTATTGAAAATAACAGATATTAGATGAGTAAATGTAATATAAGTTTATTTATATTCTTTCCTTTTTCATTTCCTCAAGAAATCCTCACAATTTTACTAATGATTAATATAAAAACATATTACTTTTTTAGCGGCACGCTCAGCTGTATTGAAACGAAATGGTTGCGGGCTCGTGGTAATAAAATCTTCCTTATCAGTTTTGTAGCGTCTTCTCCGATTTTTCGTAGGGCTGCTGCATCTTTGCCGGTCTGATGATGTAATTGAAGGAACCGCGGGCGAGGGATCAATAGGTAAATCGCTATGAGCAGCTGGTGTGGACAGCCGACTGCGCTCGCGTGTCCCCATTGTGCCTGGGTAACTGGAGTTGCGTAATAACTCCTCTGATCTGATGCGACGATTCATAGACCTATCGCCAGATTTTGTTTATGATTTATTGTATTTTATTTTACAATTTTTTAATAAAGTATCTATAATAATATTCCTATATGTATTACAACAGCATTAAGAATATATACATATATACAGGACATAATACCTCGCCTAGGTTGCCTACAGCTAACTGAATAAGCAGTATTATTACAGGCTGACATGGCTACGATGTAATGCTGTTCATGTAGGCGACAGCTACAGCTTACCATCAGGTCATTAGCTAGTTTCCATTTCAATAACATACGAGTAACCTACTTAATGTATGTATTATAATAAGGATATTTGTGAGAAAAAAATAAAGACGGATATTTAAGTTGTTACTAGAATATAGAAAAAAAAATTAATAATATACAGTGTCAATTTCATCACCAAACTTTAAATATCAACATACCAATAACAACATACAAATACCATAAACGTTGATATATAATCATCTCGGGGATGTTAATGTGACTTTTTGAATACAAAAAAGCTCGTCTAATAATATCATAATCGATAAATTGATACCATTCAATACTCCATATTAATTTTATTCTCATACAAAAGCATTTCCGTAAAAAATATTGCAAAATTATGCTCATCATTGAAAGAAATAATAATCTAGGCGGATATAAAAATCTGCAAAATTTCGCCAATGAACCAAATTAATAAAATTATGAATGTATTAACAAACAATATACCTAAGCTATCGAGGCACCAGCGCTGTAAAAGAAGATAAGTTTCATCTGATCGGTTAGACCGAATTAAAGTGTCGAATTTACCAAGAGTTAACTACGATACCACAGTTAGGCCGAATTCGGTACGTACTCACCGAAAGAATTCATCTTCTTTTATTTTATCATAGAAGTAGTTAGAAAACAGATTTTTAGGCACTGGTCGTGCTTTGAACCGCTTTTTTTTCTTGCTCTTAGGAATGGCATGGACTGCTTTTTCACATACTCCATCGAGACCTTTCTCCTCCCTCTTAGTAAAGCTGAACGGTTTCATTTGAGCTCGCAAGTCTGCTTCACTATTTATTTTTGTAATCGCCCTTCTATAATAATCATAAGTAATAAATAATATAATAGTATCTACCTAATATCTAATTATCAAAGCATCGCACACAGCAACTCACAGCGCCATCAAGACCGAAGCTAAGCAAAGCTCGTGTTATGTATACTAAACAACTGATAAAAATATATTTTTATATAATCTCTTATAATTACTCGTGAATACAAATATTTATACTGTGGAGGAATCGAATCTCGGACCAATCGGAAATAAAACAGCTATCAAATATGATGCAATTAGCCATATAGTATAACAAGACAATTCTAATGATTTCCAATAAGTTGTTTAGTTTACAAATTTAGCAAATAAATAGGTCGTCAGATACCTATTAGCACGTTATAATTATGTATGAAACTTTTTATAGTTACTGACTGAAAAGTATTTTATAGTCACTCTATTTATTCAGAAGTCGAAAAAATAATCAACTTTTGCTACACACTGTGAATAAGAAAGTATAGAAAACAATAACAAAGTACATAAATTTAACAAATTAAAACAATAAATTTATAATAATTTCAAAATTTAGAAATAAAGACTTACCTACGTGTAATACTATTAAAGTTCAGTCCGTTTTCTTCATTTTCTACAAAAGAAGCTGTGAATGTGAGAGATTTGAGTGATTTGTAAATTACTAAGCTCGTTTAGATAACTAATACAAAAATTGTGGTTAATGTCTTGCAAACAAAATAGAATAATAAGCACAAAATATATATCCCCCACTTATTATTAGATAGAAACTGAAAGAAAATATTATCTTTCTTTTTGCATTGGAATTGTATGTAGGTATAAAAAAAAATCCGGAATAAAACATAAAAAGCGTGGACTATCTATTATGTTGCACTAGAAGTGTGTTGTTTAACCTCATAGCTTGATCCTCCAAAATCTTCTCATATAAGGGAATTCGCGATTCTATTGGCACAGGGTTGGCTTTAAATTGTTTTCTCTTGCACTTTTGATGAAGCATATCTTCTGAAAATGATTTCCGAAGGCTTCGTAACTCGTTTACAATTCGTTCTTCCTCATCTCTAAAGTTACAAAGTTTCATGTTAATCGATATAAAAAAGTGAGCTGTTGTCAATTCAATTGTTTTTATTTGTAAATAATAATTAGAGGAGGGCACATTATGCCCTATTATTAGTATTTATATAGTATTATTAAAAAAAAAACTGTTTTAGAAATTAAAAGCTTTTAAATGTGGCTATTACGGTAATGCATTCTAAAATATTTAGAATGTATTAAGCTTAATCTAAATCTGTCTGTACAATTGAAAATCAGTATAATTAGTATACAAGTGCTAGTGGTAAATTTTATTGTAAGCATATTAAAAAAATCCCTTACCTCTCCGTCATTTTAAAAGGCTTAGGAATAGTAACACTTCTGCGTCCTCTTGTAGGTGATATGGTACGCTTCAGTCTTAAAGGACTTGACGGCATACTTCTAGTTTTAAAATCATCGTCCTCGTTACCTTTTCTTATTGAATACTTTTTATCATCGAAGAATTGTTCGAATTTCTGATCGATATCGTCCTTCCGTTCAAACTTTGTATCATTCCAAGATATGGAACAAGCAGAGTGATTTCTTTTCGGCCTATCAGCTTTGCTCTTTTCTCTGATAGAGCTACCTTTTTTGGGAATTCTTATGTCATCACTACTTTGTTCATTTTGTTTCGTAACTTTTCTTGTTGGTCGTTTTAACGTAGAGTCAGATGTTGGTATAGTAACTTTAGCTATTTCACACTTAACCTTGTCTCCTTCCTTTTTTTCTGCTGAATATTGTCTTCGGTTACTTTCTCTATATTTTAATTTCGATTTTAAAAATGCGTCTATACCAGTATCCTGCTCTGTCTTACAAAACGCCGTATCTATTTCTTGATTCTTACTTTTATTTTCAATGCAATGGTCAATACGCTCGACAGCCAAACCTAACATAACTTTTTTTCTCTCTCTCAAAGACCTTAATGTGGAATAAAACTCATCTTCTGGTAGATGGTGGATGTCATTGTAATCAGGTATACTGCGATAAAAGTCTTTTAGTTTCTCGGCATCTATATCCACCGCTACTACGGAGCCTACAGTGGATGTCGAATCAATAGAAACCTGATCTATTATTGGTCTAGTTTTACGTTCATATGCGGTTTTCGGCATCTTACTTACAGGATCAACGGGTAGTTTTAAACATGAGTTTATAAAAACACTATACCGATGGCTCATCCCGGACTAATGTGAGTTTAAACATAATTATTTTCCTTCTATGACTGTGTCATGATTGCTTGTAATCATGTATTAGATTGTATATTTTTGTGTTGTCATGGAAACTTAATACACATACTCATATTGTTAACTTTACCTACCTACTATATCCACAATTGGAAAACAAATCAACAGTAATAAGTGGATACGTTTTTAGTTAAAATCATAGGATCTGACCACGATAAGTACTTGAGATAGCATCCTTACGGGAGCCAGTGAACTTAAGTATAAAAAATATTTACCTATGCCAAAATAAACTTAAAATATTCAAAAATATCAAAGAAAATTATTTATATTATATTAAAAATAACTACATCATTGAAGGTAGATGATTGAGATATACCTAACTCGTAGTTAGGTATATCTTTAATTTCAAATTAGGTATTTACCTTATCTCTATATAAATAATAAAAAAATATAAATGCTTTCGGATTAGTCAGTGATAGTCACTCAGCAAAAAATTCACTAGTTAGTTACAGTTAGTATAGTGATTGTCTTCTCGATATGCCCTAGTAAGTACTATTATGTAATATTATATTAACTGTGGTACTATACAATAAATTCAGCTTGTGTAAACTTACCTTACTTAAAATACCGGGTAAAAAAGCAAAAAATTGACATTTACGTCATTCTTTTTGGTTCTATTTTGCACTTGGCAGCAAATATTTTTTTTTTTGCCTTTTTTCGAAGTAAAAACTCACTCCACAGTAAACCCATACCCGTATTGTTTTCGTTCATAGGTGAATGCTATTTCTTTGTTTTATTTTTCTAAATAGAAAAAGCAGTGTCTCACAGCCGTGTGCCATATAAAAAAACTACGTTGTCAGAAATGTCAATTTATGTGAATCTCTGAATTTCACGCTAGATTCAATAGTCATTTGTGCCGAATGAAAATAATTGATTCAAATGCATGTCAAGAGTGCAATAACAGCAGTCAGACCCTAAATCACATATTTTTTTAATGTTCCGCTTATAATATTCAACGTTTGGTCTTTATTGATAATTTACTGAACATTTACAAGAAACCGGAAAAAATCCCGCGCGACATCCAAGACATGCTAACTAATTTTAAAACATATATACCTATATATTTATTCGTTACCTCGATATCGATAAAACTTTAAATAATTGATACAAGGATATGGACTATGGATAAGACTTAAATTTTGAACACGAATGAAAACATAATGAATAAACATACATAAGAATTGGCCTTTGGCCTCATCACTTGTTGTTGTTGTTGTTGAAGAAGTTTAAACGTAGACTAGGCTGTGCGGTCTAAGGATCTTTGCCTGTTCCATCACTGAAAAGGAGATGGACGAATATGGGGAAAAAAAAAAGAATCTCTGAATCAGAGGAAGTCAGTCACGCATGACATAATGACGTATATCTTTCACTGTCATTTGACATGTTTAATGTTTTCATAAATTTAATTTTTAAATATTAATTTTGTTTTTATTTCATAATCTATTAACAACATAAGTTGAATATTTTTCTTGTTTTCTCACAAACTAAGCCGATACTTTGAATCAATTATGATACTCTGTAAAACTTATACTGTTCGTCGACTCCTGCTAACTACGAGCAAAACATACACGAGAACTGTGTCTACAAGTAATACAGAGAGTTCTTCGAATGATGGTCAAATAAAACAGAAATACGATGTTATAATAGCTGGTGGTGGCATGGTGGGCTGCACCTTAGCTTGTGCTATCGGTATGACGTGATTAATTATAATACTTATTGAATCATGTATTAGTATCATAATATTTTCTTACAGAAATACACACTTAATGCGGGTTCAACAATGGTCAGAGTAGGAAGGGTATCCCGCATCGGCAAGGGGCTCAGACACACAAAAAGAAATTGCAATTATGAGCACACAAATCTTGTTAGCTTTTATTCATTTTACTTTATAAATTTGAAAAATGCTCTAAAGTGAAATTATTCTTATATGACTGAAAAGCCCTGCTTAAAAACGATTTTATATTTTATCAATATATATAGATATAAAATGGTAATGAGCTACCTCTTTCCAATAATTTCTGTTAATGTACAATGTCACATGACTTCCACCTGGCCATCCCTAGAAACAAATTGGTTAATTCCAGATGAATTTGCTCTGATTTGCTAACTGACCTCACTGACGATGATGATGACATCCTGTCATTCTTCATCCACCACTGGTAGTGCTGGTTACCACAAGTATGTGTCATTATCATTGAATAAAAAAAAATGTTTTCAGGCAAAAATTCTCTATTGTCACATTTAAAAGTATTGTTATTGGAGGGCAGTCCACAACAGAAATATGAATTGAAACCAGAATACAGCAACAGAGTAGTAGCACTAAGTCAGAACACAAAATCTTTGATGAGTTCTTTGGATATATGGCAGCATATAGAAAATGCACGGCTTCAGCCTGTTAGACACATGCAGGTGAGTTATAAAACAATGCACTTTTAATCTTATACATAAAATTCTCATGTCACAATGTTAGTTACCATACTCCCCTGAAACAGCTTGACCAATTTTTATGAATTTTTTTGTATACAATAGTATACATACATATGTATTCAGTGGGTCTGAGAATAGGCTACTATCTATTTTTCATACCCTTAAGTGAAAAGGGTTGTCCAACCCTAACGTCTAAAAACAATGTTCCCTGGCAAAACAAGGTTTGCGGCATCAGCTAGTAAATATATATTATCTTGACTATTGACATTCTCAACTGTTTATGATATTATGAATGCATCACTTTATATCCTCATATTTTACTGGAGATTTTTAAAGAATACAATGTAGCAGGGCCTTGGAATAATTATTATTAGTGATGGTTCTGATCACCATTGGGTCTGTCAGATATATATTAATTCTTAAATATGGCTTAAAACTTGAGTGGAGTGTAAGTGGAATATCTGACCTGCCATCACTACTATAGTTTGAATAATTACAATTTTTAAAATTAACTTTTTATTGTCATGTAAATACTTACCAGTTTATTTAGTTATTTAGTAGAGGCAATTTCTTCCTATACATATTCCAGATCTAGGCTACTGTTTACTGATTTCAGTTTATTCTGATGTACCAAAACAAAGTGATGTAACATAACTTTATGGGTTATTGGCTTTATATATTTATACACACCATGTATATACTATTTTTATCTATATTAAAGACATAAATAAAATCAAGTAATTTATTTATGACTAATATACATAAAATAGTATATAAATAGTGTATATATATTTAATATGTATTATAACATCAGAAGATCAAATCTAGCAAGTACCCAATACTTTGAGTGACAGTCTACATTGCTAATTGTCCTGTTATGACAAATACCTAAAAATATTATTGGATCCCTATATTCTCAAAAAATTGTGAGCTATTTTGAGAATATAGGTTTTCTTTACAATATCTCTGTTCACCCCATTAGATTCACATTTTTTGTTGTAAATATTTCAGGTGTGGGATGCATCTTCTGATGCATTGATCTCTTTCAATAGTGCTGACATCATGGATGACGATGTTGCATACATTGTTGAAAATGATCTATTGTTACATGCAGTCAATAAAGAATTGACTTCGACTGATATTAAAAATGTAAATATTGTGTATGGAGCAAAAATATCTGGATATGAATTGTCAAAACATGAAGCATCATCAAACAATATTGTAAAAATGAATAATGGGGATACATATTCATGTCAACTACTAGTAAGTACTAAATAAATAAAATACACATCTACATGGCATAGTACAATATATTCCAAATGACTATATTTAATAGTAACAATAGTCCACTGAATTATATCAAGGGCATTTATTTTTTATAACCTTATTACTTAATAAAATTTAAACTTTAAAGCAACTCCAATAAAATAGAAAACAAATAGTAATTTTAATAAACCTTAAAGTATAACATATTTAATAACTTAAATTAATACCAAATTCTGTTAATGAAATATTTCCTTCATAGAGAGTTATGTGCTGTTTATGACCTTTTTCTTTTATGCTTGTAGATTGTAAAGTCTAAATTGGTTCTACAGACTCATTTTTAATGTTTGTATTAAATGAATGCTATTTGTGCATCAAAGCTATGCTATTTAATTCATTAAAAATACTGCATGCTGTGTAATTTCTACACACGTAATTTTCTCTTCCAAAGTGTATATTCTTCATACACTCATACTAAAAAATACACATAGGTACTATATTCCTTAAATTAATGATCTACAACATAGGCAAATCATAGTCTTAAATTACTTTTTAACCTTTTTCAAGTTTATTTTGGACAATTTTATATGTTTATTAGATTAAAAATGAATTCTTATGTCAACATTACATTTTATGGAGGTTGAATATCATTTAATTTCTTTTCAATCACTTTGAACCTTGTTTCATTAGTTTCAATCAGCCTATTGATTTTTTTTGATAACTCTACTAATTGATTCTTAATATCAACCATACAGAGATCCTGTACTGTATTGATGTTTACGGAAACTGGTCTACCCTTATTATCACCGGATCCTGAGGTAGTTTTCTTTCTTCGTTCAACATGTTGGCTCTCAAATGAATATCGATCGTATAAATAACTTTTTCGTTTAACTACTTGCCTCGCAATGTCTTCGTCTATTTTACATTTTCCTATTCTGAATTCATAATTGTTGTTCTTCCGAACGCTTCTTTTTGTATCCTTGCGACTGGCTACCATTTTGTATATCGAAGTTATTAAATCTTTTGGTATCTGAAATTTAAATGAAATAGATTAGAAATTTTCCACATTATAATAAACTATATAACCTTGTTGTTTTTTAATAGTTAGGTTAATGATTAAATAATCAATACATATTTAGCAGAAAGCATTGTGATTATATGAGAAATGTATGTATTGTGGCTGTCTATTTATTATTTATTATTATTTTAGAGTATCGTAGATCTCGATTTACATTCACTCAATCTTAATTATTTAAATAAAATTATGTATATTGAAACAGTTTACTAGATTATACTATTATATTTTAGTGAAAGAAAGACTTGCAATAAGTAGTATATGTAAATAGTATAATAATTCAAACATTTTAGAAGTGACACATTTACTTTTCGTATAAATTAGGATAAATTCTGATGTAGTGACTGTGTTTTGCTAGTGAATATCATAACTGATGTATCATAGTCACTGATCGAAAGTTGTATAACAGACTCCACCTATTTATTAAATAGGCCTGTCACGATTTAGCGTCTTCCAGAGTTTTTGTGTACGACATCGGTGCAGCTTACCCTGCTTTCCCTCGGGTCGTTAGGTCTAATATTCAATGTTCGTGTCTGGGATGCTGTTAAAAGGGCACCCCATCTCAGTACCGCCAGCAACTGCTTCGGAGCGCAGGTCAGCAGAGAGCTGAAGAGCATACTCTCGAGGTGGGATATTAGTTGCGTTTGCCGCACCAATCGGTCCAAGCCAGCACCTTCTTGTAGAGCCTATAATAATTTTCAAATTACTTTTATTAATGAAAACGTGTCTACCATCTAATTAAGGTTTTTGATATATTGAACAGTTTGATTCTTTCCTTCACGCTTAAGAAAAAGAATATGGTTAAAATAGCTTTTTTATTGTGTATAATACTTTTGTAGACTTCGACTTATTATAGAGATATAAATCTCTTTCCCAGAAATTATCAAATTTTAGGTAAAAATTCAAAACTATTTCTCACGAAACACCGAAAGAAATATATCGATTAAAAATAGATATTAAATACTCGCCTGAATATCGCTAACAGCTAAACCAACCAACAAATTAGTCAATATAACAGTAACCAGCAAAACAAATATTAAAAACATTCCATGCGCCGTCAAAGGATATTGAATCTGAGAGTTGGTACAGTTGTTGTAGAATATATCTTCATATTCGAGCTCTCCGGACATCATCATAACGGTCTTAACCAAACCAGCAGGGAGGTGGAATGCTGGATAGTTGCTGAACAGGACGCTGAATGCCAGACCGAAAGCAATGAGTAGGCAACTGTACGCCAAAAGAAATGTTGCAAAATTTACTGTCACTGCAAAAAAGAAATATTCTTTCGTAAATTTATTTTTAAGTAGATAACCGTCAAGTTAAATTGACGTCCCTTTTAAGGCCAAATTCTTAACTTTGTTGTTGGGGTATCATAATCAACCTTACATATGTTACAGATATTGGGTATCTATGCATGAACAACTAGTGTCATGATTTTGCTACCTTCAAAGTTTTTAGGGTGGATGGGTCTATGTTACTAGTTCATGCAAAAGCTACTGAACGGATTTTGATGAAACTTTACAATAATATAGCTTATACTTCAGAATAACACATAGAGTATAAATTTCACGCGGGGGAAACCGCGGGCACAGATAGTACGATACAAATTACATAGTCAGTTACGATTAGGTGAGCCGTCAACTTGTCATTCTAGTTACATAAAAAATCGTTTGTTACCTGTTGTAAACATTTGTACATATAATCCAAAAGTTGGAAACCGTCCTATGATCATCATCAGCTCCAACCAACAGAAAAATATTGTTATGGCCGCTACGTCGTGTTGCCAATCCGAGGTATTGTGCCTTACAACTCCATTGTCCATATCCCAACTAGGTATCTGCGAAAATTTTTAATATAATACATAATAATAACAGATAAAACACTCGTTTATGGATCAAAACTAAAACCTCATACAAACCATTTTTAAGTACTCGGCTATTGTGGGTTATGAGTATTGGTGAAACAAACAAGAAAACTAATAAATAATATTGCTAATTAATAAGTAAAATCTTTATTTAAGTCTATCAATTACACAATATTAGCACCAGATCTGATGTATATAAAATCGAAAGTTTAATTTGAGAAATCCGCCTGGGAAAATCGAATATACCAAGCAACTTGCCTACAACCGCGTCATTGGAATGCAGAATAACAAAAGAGATAAAAGAAATACTTACTGTACATAAGAAAACACCAAGAATTATTCCACACTGTAACCAATTTTCCCATTGTCGAAAATAAGCCGACCAGCCGAGAAACGCTTGAAAAATTTCCTTTGATAAGAAACACGTGTTAAGAAGTAGAATTAGATACTGCACCGGACGTAGGTAAGGTGGTACAGCACAAGTGACGTCTTCACACAAGAATATTTCTGGAAAGAAAGCGTAATACATACAAATAAATTATTTTACTAACACGATCTATAGCCATTCTACATATAATAATGTAATACTCACGTAATATATACAGGCTATATAGTGTAATAAATAATGCGTGATATATGAAACTGAGAACAAAAAACTTTCGGATTCTTCTCCATTTTAAATATAAAAATGTTTCCGCTACAGGATGTTTTAAAACGTCTTTATGGCCTACCTGAAAGAAGAACGATAATACGTCGCTAGTATATATTAATACTACTAATATTTATTTCGTGTCACAAATACATTCTTCCTTTTGAAGTAGACTCACAAATTAAAAATTATTAGAGAGTAATATAATAATATTATTTGAGTAAAAATGTGATAATATTGTTTGTTGAACAACTTTTATTCTGACGATGTTATATGTGAGGGACTATAGAAACAAAGTGCTAATGTATTGGTATAGGAGAAAGAAACTTCTAAGTAAAACCCTGTATTAATTCGAATAACAAATTGCTATGAAACCATATTCGGGTAAAATAAAGAAACAAATACTAAAAATACCTCAATAAAAGCTAGCAACAACTCAGATTCACCCCTCGATAGACATGGCACTAGTGGTCTAAAATCAATTGTCAGTTCACAGTCCACGTCCCCTAGTTCGTGCTCACTCACGTGCACAGCGTCATCAAGTTTACATAAATATCGAGGAATGACATCAGGTACTCGGCGGACGATGAACGAAAGAGCCGATACACCGCCATTGGTACGAAGTGTGACATCTCCACCATAATCTAAAAAAAATTAACAAAAAAGTCTAATGACTTACAAAATTCGTTAACATAACAATTGTGATAAATTGTTTACCTAATAATA
Organism: Achroia grisella; assembly: GCF_030625045.1. Taxonomy (NCBI): domain Eukaryota; kingdom Metazoa; phylum Arthropoda; class Insecta; order Lepidoptera; family Pyralidae; genus Achroia; species Achroia grisella. Next base: position 1,785,943 of record NW_026712925.1, read on the forward strand.
ACAATACGCAAGCAGAAAATTCATTTAAAGCTGCTATGTGTAATGGAGTGTATCCGAAATTGTCTGGTGCGTTTGGATCTGCACCGACTGATAGCAATAATCGTGCCACATCACAAGCTCGGGCTCCCCTTACAATGGCTCCATGTAATGGAGTCCTTCCGTCACTGTCTCGAGCTCTCACATCCGCATTTCTTCCACCTAAAAGCTCCACAACCTCCACAGATTGCGCTAGAGCCGCTGTAAAAAAATAAAGTCTAAATAAGAAGTAATGTGATTTCTTTAATTTGATTTCGTTAACATTGTTTATGTTAATTTTAAACTCACCTAAATGTAAAGGTGTCTGTCCTCTAAAATTAGCTTTGTCAATACATGCTCCATGATCAAGGAGTAATTGTGCACATTCAGCATGGCCATCTTCTGCGGCTAAATGTAACGCAGTCGCGCGTCCTGGACCCATCGCAGCTCTAACATCGGCACCCGCATCTAATAGCAACTTTGTACAAGAAGCTGAGCCTAAAGATGCTGCCACATGAAGCGGAGTTTCTGTAAACACCTGATTGTAAACCAAAGTATAACTAATTAGATACAATTTAAAGTGTAATCTACATCATAGTTTGTAAAAATAGCGTTTGTAATCGATCAAAAATGATTGAATTAAAACAGATACCTGCGGAGTATCTGGACAGGCTCCTGCTTCTAATAATGCGCTTACTACATCTTTTGCATCACTCAACACTGCGTAATGCAATGGAGTACGTTCTTCTAGACCAGCATTTACATCAGCCCTATAGTCAAGTAACATCTGTAAAAAGTAATGTTCAATATTTTTTATATAAAATTTCATCAGTGTTAAATTAGATCGGTTATTGTTTTAATTTTTACCTTCACGCAGGGCAAGGATTTTGCGCTGGCAGCGCAATGCAATGGCGTAGCTTTTCTATCCGTATAGGAGTCCCATTTATTTGGATCAGCACCGCGTTCTAATAGCAGTTTGACGCATTCTTCGTTACCCACTAAACAACTTAAATGTAAACATGTCCTAGAAGCAAATTGCAGTATATTTTTACATTTCATTGATTCATTACATATGTATTCAAATTTATTCGATTAGTTACCTCCCCGCTTCATCACGACTGTTAGGGTCGACATCCAAATTAATTATTAATCTAGAGAGTAATGAACTACAACCAAGCCAACAAGCCCATAACACTGCTGTCCGCTCTCCAATTCCTCGAAACGTTTCAGAAAGCAAGCAGATGGTTTCGTCATATTGTCCTGACTCTATTAGCACTAATATTTCTTCAGCTTGTGGAAGTCGGCGTAAACTATATAAGATCTCATCTGTAGACAGTATAATTTAACATATATTTACAATAATTTGATTAATCCATTATAATGATGGAGTATATTTTAATTTATTAATGACTTTAGTGTATACATGAAGCAATGACAGTCCAAGCATAATAAATCATATATTTCCTACTATCTAAATTTATCAGTATCTATCTATCTAAATATCGCTGTATACTTACCTACTTCCCAAATATCCCTAGATGGTTTAACCCTCAGTCTTTCTGCAAGATCGGCAGCGTGACCCGACTCGTCGCTAGAAATGTAACCTGCCTCGACATCATCGTCGGAGTCCTCCCCCAGCTGGCTCATAGCACACCATCGTGCGCTACCTTCACGGTACAGCTGTAACCAGCAAATATAAAAAAAGAGATGTTGGCATAAAAAGTATAGGGTTGAGACCCATACCCGGCAGCCCCTATTAGTCTAGCGGATGTTCAATCAGTAACAATGTTGTTAAAATTCTTATAATACAAAAATATAGAGTAAAAAATCTGTAGAGTATACAGCTCCTCAGTTCGTTCTCTAAATAGAACAAAACTGTAATAAACTATTCAGCCTGTGTTTCCGCTAATTTCTATATCACGTAACTGATATTCATATGGGTTTATATACTGTCATTTATTTATTTTTATTTGTTTTATGTATGTTTGGTTTGCATTTTATTATTACGTATTGTAAAACCTGAACGTCAAACCGATTCGCTACGTTATTAAAAGAAAGTGTAATTTCATTGCTGTACATTCTAGTAACTAAATATTTATTTTTATCTGTTGTTAACAAATTTAAAACATTAAATATATATAATCATCATTAGAATAATGTTATGGTCAATTATTCCACAAACCTCATATAAAAATATATTTTCATGGGCTGTTTTTCACTCACAACATATTTTAATAACACATACGATAACTGTTAAAATTACCAAGTTAAAAAAGGAATTATATTAAATGACATAAATAGTGACCTTTTTCTTTATGACTTTTTTTTTCTTCGCGTTCGACATGTCTGCGCAAGAGTGCTGCCCGTGTGGGCGCTTCTCTTAAAACTGAAAGCTCTCTTAGTTGATAACTGTCTAGGCCGACGTCTCACATATTTTGGGAATTATAATGGAACGCAAAGTTCATATAATTCACGTATTATCAATTTTAGAATAAAAAGTATCTTTTCAGTTGTATGTATTGGCAACGGCGTAGACAACGATTTTCTTAGCGATTACATTCTTTTGATTTACGACCTTACTTGTGTTATAATAGCGTTATTTTTAAAACACACTCATGTTGATTTCAACAGACCATGATGATTTAGTATAGGTGTTATACTAAAACTTCATCAAAATGAGTAATATTCAAATAACAAATCTCTAACAATGTCAATTGAACTTTCGGTTTTAAAAACAAGATTTCGTCTAACAATATGACATTAGATTAACTTTTCATTTTATCATTGTATTAAAATATAGCTATATATAACTATAAAATATATGAAGATACGTAATATTTTTTATCGACTGCTTATAATAAAATATGTTGAATTGTTTTCAATTAAAAGGAATTTAATGACGTCCTCTATTAAACTGTTTTCTTATACTATTCCCATCTATATGGCACAATATGACATTTTATAACGACGCCACGTGTCACGCTGTTTGGTATCGCCTACGCAATTATTTTTAACATCAGAACTGTTTATTTTCTTAATTTCTGATATGGTTTAGATTTCTTATCTAGGTCACATAAATGATTTATTGTAAATCAAATATGACAAACATATATATATCGTGCAAATCTAGTACCTACGAATACTACCAAAATAAGCGTGAAAGAATAAATATTACTGTAAAAATCAGAGCTTTAAGAAGTATGACAATAAGATCAAATAAGTCTTAAATGAAGATTGAGAAAAGACATTTTGTATCGCTTTGATAATTTAATAAATAGTAAGAGATGAATATTTAATCAATCAATTACAATTAATTGTCAAAATTAGTATGAAACTTTCCGTACTTATCAATCCAGGAGTAAACATTTTTTAGACTAGGTTTAATTATAAGCGAACCTTATAGATATGAAATCTGTAAGATCTATACGTTAATACCTAAGAACTAAAAACCGTCTCGAGGTGACAATAAATAATTACACAAAGTTAAATACGTATCCTCAACAGTGTGCATTCAAAGAATTCTGAAGCGTCTATCTTTGATCTTTTGACGTGCAACAAATTTAGTCGTCTTGCTATTTACGAATTAAACCAGGATAAATGTAATTTATCTTAATTTCCGTTGAATAATTAATTTAAGAACACGTCACGGTTCCAGAGAAATCTCTACAAATTATATTTGCAGTATTTTCATATAATGCTTCAACAATATGTATTACGACATATAGTACGGCAATATTCTAATATACGAGTATATTGTTGGTTGTTTCGACTCGCTATCAACAGGAATTTGTTAACACGTTCCAGAATTAAAATGAACAAGGTGTAGTTTTAGAGAACTTTCCTCAAGAGAATTTTGGTTATGGAACGAGCTTTTGTGTCGCCGATTTCCTTGAAGACAAAAGCATTCTGATACTTAAAATAAATTAAGAACCGCAAGTTAATTTCATTAGTAGTAAAAAATATTAATAGAAAAAACTTGACTTCTATAGATATATGCCTAAAATGTCCTATGTTGAATAAAATTTTGCCTAGAATCTTTCCACCATTTCCAGGATTTTAGTGCTGAATGTCTATTTCATTCAGGAATCCATTGAAATCTACGCACAAAATGTCATTCAAAAAGTTCCAGCAGTATAAGAGCAGTTAGGTGACAAAAACACGTACATGTACTCTTCTACGCCTCACTATCTACTATCGTTGAAATCCGTATCCATTACTATGATAAATGCGAATTTATGTGTCTGTTTGTTACCTTTCCACAACTAAACGGCTGAACGGATGTTAATGTTCACCATGAAGATAGATTGTATCACGAGGAGGGATATAGGCTAACTTAAAACTCATACTTACTTAAAAATCATAACAGTTATGATGTAATTAATGTACCTACACGCTTATTTGTCTTTAAAAAATCATAGGCTTATCATTCAACAATAGCAAATAGAAGAGACCCTAGACAAACTAATACTCTATTGGCGATATTACTTGTAGAAACAAATTGTTGACCAAATAGCATTATATCGACAAATAAGTGCTGTTGTAAGTTTGTATCCAAATTTCATCCATCCATTCAGATACGAGTACTTTGTTGTGAAAAGATAAGAAACAGACAGACGCAGTTTTGCATTTATGATATTAGTAGAAAATATAGGTCACTGCATTCATACAACGTCTGTTCTAAACATGTCATTAACTGTGACTAAAACCATATGCTTTAGGGAACGTGCAAATACAGCCAAATATCCGACCATCTCATAACCGAATGCATACATACCTATCTACTGCTGGAAATTTAATATGAAATTTACAATTTATGGTGTTCTGTACAGAAACCTAAATAGCGCAAATTATTGGAAATAATATAATAGTAGATACAGTTCACGAGTGAACTGTATCGTGACATTTCTTTACTTTGTCAGCGTGAGGTTTGTATTAGGCAAATAAGAATATAGAGAATAATATATTAACGTAAGCAGCTATTACCCGCTACTTCCTCCACTTAAATTGGATTAAAAGTTAGCCTATATCCCTCCTCGTGATACAATCTATCCTCATGGTGAACATTAACATCCGTTCAGCCGTTTAGTTGTGGAAAGGTAACAAACAGACACATAAATTCGCATTTATCATAGTAATGGATACGGATTTCAACGATAGTAGATAGTGAGGCGTAGAGTACATGTACGTGTTTTTGTCACCTAACTGCTCTTATACTGCTGGAACTTTTTGAATGACATTTTGTGCGTAGATTTCAATGGATAAATAAACTCAATTAAACCAGGTAGATGGCGTTGCAAGACGTTGTCTGCTGGGTCCGCTAGTACTTACTCGCTTACATTTTGAGCACATTCAATTCTAATTTCTATTAATTAATAGTACATACCACATGGATACTGAGTATTATATCCTTTTGTTGGCCAAGATAAGTGTTTACGTTATTTTGTATTAAAGTAATGGTCTATTTTAAACTATGTTTAGACATACGTCGAGTTGATCGGTGTTGCTTTAAACCATTTCAGCGAAACATTTATCAAACCATGAATTCGGTTTTACGTTCTCGGTGATGATCGACTAACGATTTGTTGGGCAATGAGTGTACCTATACACCCCTCAAATTATCAACAACGTTATTAGTCATTGTTTAAAATCCCTTATTTATAATGTCATGCTTCTAAATCATTAATACATATATACATTTAAAATTTATGTGGAGCCCCTGAACTAAAAAGGTGTATAGTTCACATGATAACTATTTTGGAGAATTTGGATTCATTGTTCTGTCTAGGTTTACGAGTTTTCTTTATGCATAATTTTGCTCACAAGCATAGACAAATAACTTTAATATAATGACTAAATATTTAGTTCAATAAATGTTGTGATTATTTATATCATTATATTATTGAAGCTTATGTCTTGATGTATCACGTTGAGTCTTAAAATTATGGCCATCAAATATTTATATTATTAATTTTGCTTCTATGATATTTTAGGGATTATTATGGATTTTTAATTAAAATATATTTAAGTTAGCTTGAAGTAGTTAACTAAAGTATCTATTTTACAATAATTATGATTGTCGTAAGAAACAAATATTGTAGTTATTAAATAAATTAATTATGATGCTCAATAAAAATCGTATACTCGTAAAATATACACTCTAAGCACCAGAGATAAAAATAATTAAAGTTTTACTTGGCTCTCGAATGTTTTCTTTTCTACTTCTGGCTACCCATTAGAATGCGTATAGTTACTGGCGTAGTTAGTTTACAGTCGTCTTTAGCTTTAGTAAAAAAAATATAAGAAATATAGCCTTGAAATAAATAGTATGTCTCTATATATATACCTCCTTAGGTAATGGTAATATAAGGTACTAGTAAGTACTTAAAGTAAAACATTTGTTATAGTCTTAACAATATATAAACACAATCAACCTACGTGTTAATACCTTAAAATATTTCCAGAAAATTATCACAATAACAAATAATAAAGATAATTTAAAGAAACAATATTAATATCTTAAATGTTTCTAGCAAATTATCTAAATATAGCAAATATGTAAATTGTAAAAAGAAACAATAGTAATACTTACCGGCTGTATGTTGTCAATTACAGGATCACACAACATAGTCCTTGCGTGAACATTAGCACTATCACAAGCCACTGGACACGGGTGATTGATAGAAGCACTCACATTTATTTTTATCTCACTTTTAATAAAGAATCATTTGTGTAACCCCATTAATACCATCGGCAGCTCACCGCGTCCCACTTTGGCGGTAAATGCCGGTGTATTAACAATCCTCCTTGATTTTTCTCAGAAAGCAGATCACTTATGACGCAATGTATAATATGTATATACAGATATGCTGATCCATATGAATAATTTTCGTATTTATAATTTCTGTACAAATATGTATATGTACAGGATATGAAATATAGTCATACAAACAAAATGAAATGAATGCGTTATAAACAATAGATTCTATTTTGATGCAATGATTAATAATAGATTAAGAAACAATATTCACTGGAGACACCTATAAAATAACAATTTTGACTATAACCAATATCTTTTCAAAGAAAAAACTCTGCATAAATTATCTTAACGTACATTTTACATTACATTTATACATTGTTTCACGTTAGTATGAAGAAAATAGCAAAAATATAATTTAAACAAGATATCGTTGCTTGATATCCTCTCACTGAAATTTCTTACTGAAGATTGGATACAAAAACATACTACAGTAATTGCGAACCGATCATTGCCTTTGTTTATATTATGATTTTAATATAAATAGCATCTGTTCGAATAAACTTACCTATTCTACCGAAGAGGTGGATGTTTAGGAAAACGTATGTATTGAATATGATGGTTAAATGGTAATTTTGAATCTTATTGGTAACTTTATATTTTACATATTGTACAAGGTCAATTATTATAAGAAAAGCCAAATCAAAAAAAATACAACGTATACTTTTCGCTGTTATTAATGCTTTTAGTAGGTGAAAGAATGTTATTGTTAAAAACTACAATAAAATCCGTTGCATAGTTTAAAAGAATTAAGCGAGCAGACCGTGGAAGCGACTTCCATTTTATACAATGTAAAGATGACCCGACCCCGAAACGCATCCTCATCTCCGGCGCATGTTTATTTCTCCATAGGAATAAATATCCAGTGCCGAGGCAGCGGAGAGTCATAATAATCTGATAACACTTAACTTTGCTAATAGGTCCCAACCCAGTCGACTCATGACCATCCACCATTCGTATCATACTAGCTGGAAAACATAAAAAAAGCTATAATATCTTTTTACATAGTATAAACAGTCGTGATATAAGTTTAAATCAGTAATTATACATTAACCTATTATTTTTGGTTTTCAGATAGGCGCAGACGGCGCCAACTCCGCCGTCCGGAATGCAATGGGTGTACAGAACTTGTCATGGAATTACGACCACATGGGTGTGGTAGCTACTTTGCATCTTGCCGAGGTATACATAATATGTTAAGTATGTACTAGTATGTATAATAGGTAAACATATAGATAAATCTATTGTTATACTTCATTTTTCCAATTTTGAACTGGAATAACGAAAAGTAAGTAATTGCTTCAAAGCTAAAGATACAATATACAGTTTAGCCTCTTCCGACCGTTACTGTTTCATTCCAACGCAGATCTAATTTACAGCAAGGCCTAAGTCGAGGTTTAGACCCATAACGATGCCGTCAAGATAAGTCATATCCGCGGTTATCCGGTAGGCGTGGACCTTCAAGCGCATCATAAGTCCTTCCTATTTTAGATCAGTATTAGGACAACTAATAAAATAAGTTTTAGTACTCTAATATAATATAATCCGTCCATAATCTGCACGTCAAGGCATAATACAATAGCTCCAGTGCACAATGACATTAGAAGAAATCGGTACTGACCTCATGCTCATCTTATTATTATATCCACTGTTGCCTCGCCAGCATAATCCGTTAGCAAAGTCGTGTGAACCATTCCATTATGCATGAAAAAAAAATATTCTCGCTAAACGGTCCTTACCAGTTAATCTATAAACGGTTGCTGCCGTCTATCTACATATTTTAATCATAATTATATTATCTTACTGGCTAGTATTTTTATTTGCAATTAGTTTTCATAAGCAATCGCCAAAGTTTTTCATTAACCGTCAAGAGAGGGCGGGAATAGTAACATTAACATTGAGCAACATTTGCGCGGGAGTTTTTAAAAAAATAGAGCTATATATTTTGAGAAAGATTTTTCACCGCCAAAATTCACAGCCGTACAAACACATAACGGGGGATGATAGTTATTTTTGTTCAAAGTACGTAATGATAATTTTTATGGAACACACAGTTGTCTTTAATATATTCTTAATTCCTTCTTATGGAAAATCTTTATGTAATAATATATTTTGTCGTCTTTGTATTCATATATGCATTTTACTAATAGAGTACCAAATTTAATTCCAATCCATCTAGTATTTTTCCATACAGGAACAAATCCATCCTTACTAACTTTTATGTTTATTATCTTTCTTATCAATGTTAATTGGTGGAACTTTACAGTGTATTGTAAATTTACAAATATATAACAGTTAAATGACGTCGGCATTAAATTAATTCAAATTGTTTAAGGTTAAAACATAGTATATATTAAGTGGTAAATAAATGCATTTCAAAACATAGTATTGATTCATATTGTTAATTAAACTTAACGTTCTACAAATGGAAAGATAGACAGCCTCGATGGTCTAGCGGTTTAGCACTCTTCCGATGGTCGCGGATTCGATTCGTCGCACGGTGCAATCATTTGCATTCATGAGTATAACTGCTTGTATATCTCTACTCGTATATATACTATATATGAAAGTATATTGTATTAAGTAATTTAAAAAAAATAGAACGAGTTATTTCCTACGTATATTAAGTATGTATTACAAAAAATATATATCTAAATACTTAGGTATTAGCTGACTCTGTGTGAATTCTCCATGGTAAAAAAAAATCATACCATTCATACCATTATTATCATTAAATCTTTATTAAATTCTTAAAATACACAGGAAACAGAAAACACAACAGCATGGCAACGGTGGCTGCCAACTGGTCCCGTAGCGCTGCTACCTCTCGACTCGAAGCGCAGTTCATTGGTGTGGTCCACCACAGTCGAGCACGCCAAGCGGTTGTTGAAGCTGCCTGAAGAACAATTCGTAGATGAACTCAATGACGCTTTGGTAATTTACCATTAACTTTTAAAAAATATATTTTCTATAATATACTTAACCAAACAACAAAAAACATAACATTAGTTTATAAAAAACATTCGCCTACAGAAAGATTCAAAATAATTAAATAGCAAGTGTGGCTGAATTTTACTTTTCAAAAATTTTATCTTCCATATAATTTTTATTAAATAATTTCTTGACTGAAAGAGTTCTCTTTCCAACCCTTGCCAACTTTGTCAAAAGATTTTTTTACGTTTTAATTTTAATTAGAATATGAAATGGCAATTATTTTATATACGTCGAAGCAGAGGCTTCGCTATATTCGCTAGATGTATTAATTTAAATATTTACGAAATTCCTAGTCCAATGTATTAGTAGCTTAATTAATTAAGCTTTATAAATTGCAATAATTCCATTGACATTGTACTAAAACGGGCCCACAGTGGAAGCATTACCCACACAGCAGTGCAGTACAAGCGTGTACAGCTTGGTTCGGGTCATGTCTAAAGAGCTTCGGGCTGCCGGATGGCGCGGCGAGGCAATTGCCACCGTCGATAGAAAGTGTCGTACCGGCCTCCCGCGCCGGATTTCCGCTCGGTTTTGGCCACAGCACCAGATATATCGCCCCTGGTGTAGCTCTTGTCGGGTAAATAACTGTAAAGATATTTTTTTACTTAACTGTAATGCTAAACACGCTGACGGCCCAGCTGATGGCAGATGGCAACCACCTGTATATATATAAAACTACAATCATCACATCGCCATGTGACGCTTGTACCCAGCATGCGTTAAAAGACCGGAGAAGTAAGATGTAATGATATCTTGATAATGGCATACCGTTGCAACCTATAGATTGACTGCCTAACCCTTTAACTGAAACGGCTTACAAAGCAAGCTGCTTGGCAATTGAAATAGCTGAGCCAAATGTACGCAGATAATTTCTTACCAAAGTCTACCTCGTCAATTAAAGATATTTATTACTCTGAACTATTTACTAAGTGTCATCTAGTCCTAAACAAAGCATAATTTGTGCTATGACAAGTAGACAAATAATAGACATCCTTATTTCTTTTTTTTTAAATACTTAATATACAGACGAGAATCCAATGCAACAACCGTGTTGATGAATACAAATGTTTGTATCGTATGAGTATCGAACCTGATGCAATAAATGGTTAAACTGTAGATATTTATTTGCAGTGATGCAGCGCACCGTGTGCACCCGTTGGCAGGACAAGGTGTTAACCTCGGCTTCGGGGACGTAAAGGATCTCACCGAATTTCTCGCAGATGCCATCTATATGGGATTAGATATAAGTATGTAAAATCATAGGCTGCTGATATACAGTTGATTAGTCAAGTTACTTAAAAAATATTCTAGTCTGAGCTCATATAATCACGTATATTTATTTGAGCGTATTAATATTCTGACTTTATATTGGTGAAAGCTTTTATGAAATTGTATATTAAAATAACACTTGTCCACAATTTTAGTACAAAAGACGAAGTGACAAAACGCCTGTATTATCAGTTAATTTAAAAAATGTCTTTCTATATTTCTAAATTATTAACTAAAAAACAATCATAACTAACTAGCTATTTGCTTCAAACGGCTGTACATGCATTATATATATGAACCTTCCACTTGAATCACTCTATATCTGTTGCTAAAACTGTATCAAAATCCGTTGCGTAGTTTAAAAGATTTAATCGAAGAGTCATCGGAGACGGAAAGGATGGAAAGCGGATTAGCTGTAGCCTACTTCATCTGGTTTTTGAAAATAAAACATGCATTATGTGTATTGGGATATGGACATAATCTTTATTTTGTATGTGACAAATTTCATTAAAGTTAAGCAAAAGATTACAACGAAATCAAAGATAATGTTTAGTTTACAGTATAAAATGTTTTATAATCTGTTGCTGTCCAATGCCTTCATATTGAAATGGTACTAATTATTTGTTTACATACATTAAGTATTTACTATTATTACAATAAACGGTCAAATATAAATTCTTGTAGCATACTGATAATTACTTTATTGGTTCTCTGTTAATGAGTCTGTTGTCAATTCCTTGTCATATCTACGGTCTTAATTACTTAATGGGAACATTTATTAATTATTTTTAATTTTGCATTACTTAAGTATAAGCTATTAAGAATTGAAAAGACAATCATAAAAATTATGTATGCCTCTTGTCTTAAGATAACTTTTGTTCCAACGTAGTCTACGTTGGAAAAGTTATCTTGTACATCATCACATGCGTGGGTACATAACCTACTTGCAGATTGCTGAGATGAGTATTATACTATTTTAATATAGTGAGTTTCAGTTGAGGCAGGAGACAAGGCAGTAGAAATATATCTTAGTCCTCTGGAATAACAACGCATGACTGGCATGACGGGCGGCACAAGATCATGGTGGTGCTGTTCATGTATATACCGAGATATCGTTTACCATTTACATTCAGATGAACCTTATGTGCCATTCCAGCTATTTAAAACACTACATATTTACTGCTTAACTATTTACTTTCCGTTACAATTATTTTTTGAGAATTGATGTAATATATGTGATGTTGATCCATCCATGAGGCGATGGATGCCACTTACCATAAATTTGTTTACCATTATATAAAGAAAACCTGGGTATTCTATGTAAAAAGGTACTTTTATAAGGTTTAAAGGTACTACTTACTCTTGTAGTCCGAAAAATGCTGTAATGGCAGAGTATGGAGGTGTGTCACCTAAATATAGAGGAATTGACAATGCATGACCGTACTACAGGCGTCACATGACTACTGTTCATATATATTGACGGCCTCAGTGTTCTGACGGTATAGCACCGCCATACCTCCGATAATCACGTGTTCAATATCACGCACGGTATAAACATTTATATTCATGAACACGGTTGTAATGTCTTGGTATTTTCAAAAAAATGTATATATCTATCAGTTGTACCCATTGTTGTCTAGTACCCATAACACAAAGTCTTCATAGCTTGGACAGTCCCCAGCTAAGAAGACTTAGATGATGCTCTGTAAATTGTCTTGGGTTATTATTATGTAGACGACTGTGCCGATGTTCTATAATATGGCCCTGTCAGCTTGTTTGCTATCTTCATAAAAATTATACTAACTTTACTGATATTATTAAACAGCTCATGATAGCTGGCTACAAAAGTACGAGACTTCGCGCCAGAGACACAATGTACCAACGCAGATTGCAGTCGATGCGCTATACCGGCTATATACTGTGGATCTGCCTCCTGTTGTCCTCGTTAGGAGTTTGGGAACTCAACTCACCAACGCCTTGCAGCCTATCAAGGTGAGGAAATTGTGCTCTCAGTTATTAAAAGAACTAACTTTGTGATGAATAGGGGTGGAGTACTCAATAGTGTTCATCAAATGTTTTTATATTTACATGTGTCTACATCCGACCCTACCCTGCTTGCTGCCTGCCTGCTTTATTTTTAGACAATGGTCCCTACCTGAGTGTATTGTTTAAAAATAAAATGTAACAAAACATCTTTATTATCTTGACTACTAATAGTAAAGGCAAAAGTAAACAATAAGATTCTTTTAATTCTTTACGCACGTTTTAATTTTATTAGCTTTTAGAACTGTTATGCCAAATGGGGCTGATATAGGCGTCACTCGACATGTTTGGTTTTACAAATATTTCTATTACTGGAGAATCAGTCAGAAAGATATCTGACTGATTGATGAAATCGCTAATCGCAACGGTATAATTTAAATGATGTTGTCTATCATATATATTATAGTACTAATGTATGCAGAATAAACAGTATAAAATTTATATTCACCGAATAAGATTCATATATTCTAGTCCTGTATAAATCAATATTAGAGTTCTCTTATCAGTGCCAAGCGTTACAGCGGTGGTCTTATCTATCGCTGGTGACATCCGTCACGCTTTTTCTATCATCACTGAGTTTGTTGCGACTACAGAACTAATACATTATCTAATTGCTTTAACATTTATTATATACTAGCTGGTCCCGCAACTTTGTCCGCGTGGAATGGTGGCATTAAGCAAATAAAACAAAAATTTTATAATCTAACCCAAAAAAGCAAATAAATTGTTTTTCGCCCTAGCTTCGAAAATAACGAATTTCCATACAAACCTTCGTTATTTAGATTTTTTACATGGCAGTTTTACAATAATTAATTTTATTATAACTTAGTATTTTTATTGGTTTTCATAGAATTGTATATCTGAATTTATTTGTTTTGTTACAGAAATTGATCATGTCACATGCTACGACGTAAATAAGAAGACAAGGACCTAACTACTGTTCGTGCTATAGCAATGTAGTACATACAGTACTGAAGTACATAGTATGTACAGAATGTGGAAGTTGTACTAAAAAGTACAAAGGATATATTTATGAATTAAAAAGTAGTTTTGTATACAGCGATTTCTAAATATTGAATTGTATTATGCACATATTGTTACTAGTCAAATATAAGAATTGTTACCTCATAACTATTTTTATATCTATATTAAAAAAATTAAATAAATGTATAAACCTTCCAAATTGCGTTTTTGTATGTAAATGTCATCTACGAAGATGTGGAAAGTCTTTGATTACATGCTTCAAAGGGTAGCCAGCGCCTGAATCATTCAATAAAAAAGGTAATCCCCTCCGATCGATCCCCCGTCCAATTCAAATGGGGATCGATATTACGACGGCCTCAGCCGAGGTTCGAACCCCTAGCAGTGCCCTCAGACTAAAGTCGCTCGCTTCAGCCGCTCCATAAATCCTTCCGCGGGTTTGTAGTGCCATCTGCACTTGCCCCCTATCGTCTGTTGAAGCTGTAAAGGCCAGCTGCAGCTAACAGAATTAGAGTAGAATCCGAGAATAAAAAAACGATAACACCTTTTTATTAAACGATATGTTCAATCGCTAGTAGTAGTATTGCGCTTCAGTGACATACTCTATACTAGCTTGCCGGATATGTAAATTAAGATAAAATAGGAGTTGATGGTAGAAGGGTGAAACTTTATACTAACCGTATTTATTTCGTAAAGGCGTCTCATAAAAAAGTATGTCCAAAGGATAAATGTAAATTATATATTGTGAGCCACTCTTATCCGTAAAAATTAGATTCCTCATCTCAAACCTACCAAGTACACATAAAACTTTATCAATAAACTGTTAACTAACACTGGCATTATATTATATACTAGCAGACACGGCCACGCGTTGCTGTGACTAATATTCTTGAATAAAATAATATTGCGACTATAAATTGAGATGTAAGCTATCCTATCTTAAGTTGAATCAAATTGCACACAATGTTTTGCAAATTTACAATCGGTTCAGTAATTTAGGAATCCATCGTGGACAAACAACGTGACAATTAATTTTTATATATAAAGATTATCTTATTATTAATATTATAATACGCAATAACTACTGAACGGATTTTGATGAAACTTTACAGTAATATGCTTTATGCATCAGAATTACGTTGTTTTGCCGGGTCAGCTAGTAGGTATATAGAATATACATAAATCGATATCACTTTTTAAAAAAGGGGTTATTGGTATAACGGTGCATATTTAAGGGTTGTATGTATTATTCAAAATAAAATAACAAAATTATCAAAAGAAATATATCTACTTAGAAGTGGACCGCGTCACTCTTATTATTAATGGGTATGAAAAATAGATGTTAGCCGATTCTCACCCACCCACCTGATAAGTATGCACACAAAATTTCATAAAAATTGGTAAAGCCATGTTGAAGGAGTTTAGTAACAAACATCGCATGAAATTTTGTGTGCATACTTATCAGGTGGGTACCTGATAAGTATGCACACAAAATTTCATAAAAATTGGTAAAGCCATGTTGAAGGAGTTTAGTAACAAACATCGCAACACGAGAATTTTATATATTAGAAAATGAATAGTTATAAATTTTTAATGGATGAACTTGTTTATACAAATCTTTCTCTATTCGAAAGCAGGCGAAGTCATCCTACTAGTTTCAGGGAAATTTGCCATATCTATAATAAATTTTTGAGATAGTCATTACGAAGAGTATTGGCGATCTCAAAATTTTGTTTTCAGAGAATTGACTAAAGAAATATATTTTATTTTACTGTCGACTTGATTTTAGTTCAGGTTACTAGGCCACAGCGTTCTTTTTATTAAAATTCAACAAATTCTTAAAAGGAAGTCAAATAATATTAGAGTATGTAATTAGTTAATTATTTAAATAAATTATACATTATATTATACGTTCTTAGACTTGATAATCGACATTAAAATGAACGAAGTTCTCAGTTTTTTAAGAGTTAATGTTGTTTCCTTCTTTCAACCTTGCTCATTGCATATTGTCGGTTAAATTGTGGCGGTTGAAAACGATGATAATTATTGTCATTGGGTAGAACAGCTGCCAGCGAAATCCAACGGCCATGACAAACCGGTCCAGTTCAGTCGATCGAGGCATGACGTCAGCGCATAATAGGACGCCGCGCCGCTGCAGAGGTGGAGTGGGGAGCGTGCGTCACAGCGTCAGCTTGGTTTTACGCCATTGGTCTTGACGTTCACTTTTAACGATATTAAGCTTTAGGCTGAGTGCCTTAAGGATTATTTCAGAATATGATAAAATAAATTCCAGATATCTGTCTGAATCATTTGTAAATAACTGCGCCAAATGAAATTATTCATTGTTATTTCTCCGTATTGAGTCATGCTAATAATTATAAAGGTAGATTAAAGAATAATGTCTTTTCCTGTAACATTCTAATATATTTAGACTAACTCAAGTATTGTTACTTATAGTAATTGTTGTATTATATTGAACACATTTTATTATACCTATATCCTATACGTACGTAGTATGATAGACTCTCGTGGTAAAAACTAGGGAACAAAATTCCCACGTGCAACAAAGCACCCTTAACCCGAAGAGTTTGTAGGCATTTGTTTCCCTCTAGTAGGGTACATCTTTTGTCCGTAAAATTTGGTATTTTTACCTGACCCCAGTTTAGTATGGCGCATTATGAAATGTGCCATACATAGTTGATTTCAATGGAATGGGTTATTTATTTCACAATCTTACCTGCCGTCTTGAGATTTTAGATGCCATATTTTGTAACGGTTACTTTTCTATTGTTTGTACCTAATGGGATATCTTGCTAAACATTAGAAGTAAAGAAGTAATTATCGTAGAAAATTAAATACGTCTTTTCATTATTATGCAAGTAACAGTGTTCATAATATTTTAAAATAAAAAATAAATTTGTTGTTGTTTATATATATATATATATATTTATTATAATTTGTTCTTACAACTACGTATATATAATCGATGTCGGCAATTGAACTGCTTTTACTTTTTCTTACGATCTCTCTTTGTAATTTCAGAATTCAGAATTAAAGTTTTTGAATAAAATTAAATTGAAAATGATCGATCGAAGAAACTAACAATGTAGGTATTATTATCTTATCTGTGATGTAGGTAAGCAGATGTCTAGAAATTTTTGGTGTGTGTGATACCAAACATCTACACTTTTTTTGTGTAAAATTTTTAAAGCTAATTAATGTAATTACTTCGTATCAAACACGTAGATAATTTTTTTAAATCATGTTTGTTTATCTATGACACCCTGTGACATGGCCTATGACATCACTAGAATGTGATTTAGATTCTCGTGATGATCTCAACTTAAATTTAAAATTTATGCCTTATTAAATTGGTATAGTTGTTAGGTAATCTAAAAATAGCTATTATTGTTATTTATGAACATTTGACTTCTCCAAAAGTTAATCAACTATAGGTGCCTCATAATAAGTAACCTGTTTTTCGAAAAATGGAATTTGCAGTTGTTATTGCGGGTTCAGCTGCCTTGCGTTCAGGTCGATACTCCCCCGTCCCGAGCTCCATACTCCCGCTCTTGGTTCACCTTCTATCTTCAATGCGGATAAAACATGTGTTTCGGATTTATACTGTTGATATAAAATTGGTATTAATATGTGTATTCTCTTATCCGTGGTATCTACGAATGAATGGCTTAAAAAAGGTTTTTAAGAAGAAAACCAGATAAGAATGGACGTAGAGAGTTTCTTCGAATATTATAAATTATGATATTCAATATATACTGATAAATAGTGACGATACCTATATATGTATATGATATGAATATAGTGTTGAATTATTAATTAAAACTAGAATACCCACTATTAGGCTTTAATAAACTAAAAATTGTATACAACTATTTGACAGATAAAATGTAACTAAAATCTTTTCTTATATTTAATGGCTTCACGACAGTAGGTATATGTTGTAATGATACGAAATATACAAATTAAGTTTATATTTTATTAGTGCGTTATGTAGAATCATTTGACATATTATACCTATTTGATAAATCAAATTCAGTTAATGATATCCATCTATCAATTGTCGTTATGACATAAATTCCATCAAAAATTAAAATAACAAAAGAAATATATTTTAGTACCTACCAATTACGGTGTCATAAAGTTAATTTAATATTAATGATATTGTATTAAATGTCGATTATACGATATTTAAAATTATTATGCAATACGTTCAGTAATAAAATTCCCAGAGCATTATTCCGAAACATATCCATTGATCGTCTATTCTTGCACGGTTTCGTCCCCCACCTCGGTGGAACGCTGTGGAAGCCGCCGCAGGTCGCCGCCATTTTGTAGACAACTGCGCAGCTTGGCCCCGTTTGCCCGCGGCTATATAAGGCCCCCATGACGTCAGCGCCCTCATTGATTTCCCATCCTCGGTGTAGTTTGAACGTGCGCTTGTGATGTGAAGTGACCAGTTTTTCAAGAAGTGAACTCTCTATAGCCTGTCGGATTCAGGTGTGTAATATTGTCTCACAGCAATATCTAACCCATTTTAATCTATAACCATGGGTTACATTACAAATGATAAATCTGTTGTTGATTTTTGTGAGAGTAAAACCGAATCTCTCTCCAATTGGGTACGTCAAGTTAAAAGTAAATCTCTCAGTGTCAAGACAAAGAAAAAACGTGATCTCAGAATAATCGCCATTTTGAGCAACTCTCTATCACGTGCCGAGAGCGAGCTCGTTACGAAACAAAGGGAACGTGCCAGAAGGTGGGCGCAAATGCAAGCAGACCTTGGACTATCAAATAAGGAGGAGGAAGTGGCCAGGCAGCAGCGAGAAAAAATCGATAACATATGGAAGAATGATCTCAGCGGTCTAGATAGTTTTTTCAAAGAATTAGACAATGTCAAACCAATGATAGTGAACTAAGTACTTACTACTAGGTAATGTAAAAATCTTTATCTGTGATATACTATGTAGGATGTTTTTCTAAATTACAGTCCCATTGCGTTTCGCGTGGGTCTGCATCCGTCGGCCGCCATCTTGGCTGCCGCTGGGCGTGGTCGCTGCTAACTGCAAAATGGGTTTGTAACGGTATCATGCATTTATTTATTTAGTCTTTTAATATTGTACCTTAATGTTTCAATTTTTTTCTATTGCTTAATGGTAAAATTGGAATCAAAGTTTTATTCATATTGAATAAGAAAATTGTAACATATGTTTAAGTATGAAAATAAAAGAATTTTTAAAAAAATATTGTCGTATTTCTGTACTTCATTTTCTTTTTATTTACTTGTGATTTCACCACGCACAAATGTATTATTCCATGAGTCATCGTCACAACGTGGAGAGATATGGACATGTTGCTGGCGTCACGTGATCGAGTTCGAGTGTTAGTCTGCTGAGTGGCGACTAGCTGTGGCGCATCGGTTGCTTGCTGCACATGCTACACCTGCACACTGGTGCTGCTCGTGGTAAACGCCGCGGAAACGAGTCCCTATAGTCCCGGTTGTCAGCCCACTAGGTAAACGTTAGGCGATTGCGTCACAATTACATTCTGTTTAGGAAATGTCAAGGGCCCGCGCGCGGGCCCATTCGTATAACCTTGTCTTTAGACCTCAGATGACAGCCATTTCTACTTGAAACGCTGCCGCATCGGCCTTCAACAGGGCTACGGCTGACTACTGCGTGAGCGCACGCGGAAACTTCCATAGTATCGATCGTCTATACCTATGACTAATAAGATGACGTAGATGGTGAGTCGTTTGTTGTTTACAAGAATTAACTATTAGAAAAGTTGAAACAACTTGGTTAATTTTCAATATAAACATAT
Source organism: Achroia grisella (assembly GCF_030625045.1). Lineage (NCBI taxonomy): Eukaryota > Metazoa > Arthropoda > Insecta > Lepidoptera > Pyralidae > Achroia > Achroia grisella. Next base: position 1,805,900 of record NW_026712925.1, read on the forward strand.
CTAGTTAGTAGCTATATGATTGTAGCATATCTGTCATATCAAAAGGAATGCCTGCGGGCATTATTAGGTAAATAATGTTACACCCATACAGGCATACGAAAGCACGCGTTCCTACTACCGTGGTGGTACCGTTGCAAACGTTACGAAGACTAGAAACAAGCTGTAATTGGTATTCGACCAACTGCTGGTGTTTTAACGACCCGGCAGTCCACAGCGGCCGTCATGACGGCGGCAGCTTTCACTATTTAGGTAATACAGGTCAATGAACATTTTACAATAATGATTATAATTTTGCATGCTATATTGAAGTTACAAGCTTACTTGTACCTGGTAATTAGTGTTGTCTGTCTCTCACATGAGGCAAATATATATTTTAATACAATTCTAAGTAGAAATAGTATAGGATTTGAAATAAATGGCACATTAATACCATAATGAAATTGGAATAAACCGCACATTGACGAGTGGGCTGATTAACATGAGGAACGCAGAACGTCTACAAATACAAACACTGCAAATATCTATATACAAATAAAAATAGGCAAATATACCACAACATTATCCTTAAACAATGGAAAATAAAATTAGTATAGGAATCCACTGGGTTGAATATCTCGGATGAGAATATAATGGTAAGTTACTGGTTTTAACAAACTGATTTATTTTACAATCTTGGTACTAATTTCAATAAGACTACTGAGAAATTATACCTGATTAAATTAACACTATTTGTACAACGTTGAGTTACAAAACTACGATTTATCAACGTATGTTTGATGTAGTAATCTTGAACTAATTTCTGTTCTTTAAAATAATCTTATTTTTCTACTAATTTTATTTTGGGTAATTGCAAAACTTCTAAAATGTATTATATAATGTATGACTACCTTTCTGTGTCGGTAATATATGATTTTTTATGTGCAAACTTCACAGCTGACTGGATTGGGAACTGAGGCAGTCGTGAACCACGAATTCACGTCTCCCACCCATAAAACAAAAGCAAGGTGAAGCCCTCAAGCCGAAGGCTAGCCAGAATCCAGTTGACATTAGAGAGGACCATCGACACCTCACCCAGATAAGTCGTATTGGTCATAGTCGGTTACATTAGTTGCAATCTATAGCTTTCGCAAAAAACTATTAAAACACTGCATTCAAGGAAAAAAGTCCCAGTACACAAAAATAGAAAGTTATAGCAATTCTTCGAATATAAAGTTAATATAACACTAATATTTGTGAACGACCCACCAAGTAATACTAAATTTATAAAGGAATCTCTTAAGACAAATGTAGGTAAGTGAAGTTCTCATTTATACTAAGTCCTATTTAGCCGTGTCAACAATATCTATTGAACCGATATCAAACTGCAGTTCTTCACTCTAATAGACTTGTGTTAGAAAGGCAAGCTGTCCATCTGATAGAAAGTAGTAACTATCGCTTGCAATCTTATATCAATTTTCTCTTTGACATATATTCACTTGCATTCACTGCGTAAATATTTTGGTATTTTGTCTTTATTCTACAAATAAATAAAAACAATTATAGATTCTTTTTTATTGAGGGGGCATTTAAGTAGGAAAATAAAATCTATTAGCAATAAGTAGTGACAATATTGTCTCGAATGCAAGAAATTCTGCATTTTAGAATGATACCCATCAATAAAAAGTATCTACCATATTTTTTCTTTACAAATTCTGTGAAACGTATATGTACGCTATCTAATTCTTGTTGTAATGAATATCTCCTAATTAATAGGGGACAAAGATGTGTATAACATTTAGACCTTTGATTTTCAGAATGAACGATATATTTAATTAGGCAATAGATATCATTTGGACTCGTGGTGAAATCGCACAATCCCAACTATATCTTACATAATGAATTAAACTTATCCTTACAAAATATTGAAATTAAGTCATTAAATAAAACAAACATCTGATGATCGAGGAATAAAATTTGGATGAACATACATCATCTACCTGTACACATCAATTCTTAAGTATAAACAACATAACGTGCACTATGCGACGACAAGTTGTAATGCATATCTCCAAATAATATATTTTCTGGACGGATGAATAAAAAAATCATACGGAGCTTCTTCATTGTTATTGTTAACTTCGGCCATTTCTAACAAATGGATAGTCCCTTTGAAAATCTTGGCAAGTTCTCGGCTGATACTTAGCTTCCAGGTATCCAGAAATACTATAAAATACACATGCTGATATAAAAGGATGATAAAATGTTATTAATAATGTTCAAATGACGTAGTCTACGAGGTCCGAGGCTGTAATTAAGGACACTAATAAATTATATAATCATATTTTGAAAAGCATCAATAGTGGAAAACACAAAAAAGGAGTCCTAACTAAGTCTATGTAACAGGCTCAATTCCTATACTTCTTTTGTGAGTACAATGAGTTGTGAAATGAGTTAATATATTTATACAAGGATCTTAATCATTTATCATAATATAACTATTTAAGCATATATTACTTTCTTGAATTTTTAATAACTGTTTGCATAACCCATTTTTTCGTGTCTATAATCTGTACCTACAGCTAGGTAGTATTATTGGCTCATTGGTTGACAATAATTGACAATCTTGCTGCGTAAGATGTGTGAATTGGTCGACGTCACAGTACAAATAAGTAATACGGCAGCTACGGGATGATATTGAACTTTATTGCCTAAAATTGGACCCATAGCATCTTGAAAACTGCATACTGTAACTACACACGCCTTTCTGTTTCTGTTTGTGGCTTGGTGGATGGCATTGAAGTTTTGCTGTAAAGAATATTGTTGGAGGAACTGAATTATTCACAGCGATACATACGTGTAGGCTTGCGTTAAAATTTTGTTTCAGTAAGGTACTGCAGTGTTCCTGTAATAAAATTAACATAGAAAATATACTACCTAATAACATAAATACAACAGAGAAATATAATTAAAATAACAAAGAAATAAATGGCAAATAAGGATGTAAATGTTGTGTGATAACTTTTGTAATTATTACCAATGACACTAATCATTGTGTGACGAAATAATTTGAATAAGTGTTTCGTATATGTTACTGATTGAAGGGTCCCGAATTATTTTGCAAACCATCTAATTATGATGCTGAATGGAAGTATTTACGAATGTAAAATAACTCATCATGATTTAAAATTGATTTGTTTTCTACCCGTTGGTAAGCTTCTAACCTGTAAATAATATTAATTATTTACCATTTTATTTATTTTTATAAATATTGTAAATAGACAGTAATACATATTTATTTAGACTGCTCCAGCAGTCATTTGCTTAACCAAAAATTTCTATTTGTTTAGAAAGGTTGTGCAGTTTTGCGATGAGGAGTTTTTGTGTGAAGTAACATTACGTGCTTTGGAAATCCAAAATTACAGCTTTGGAATACAATTCTTTAAGTACATCTGCAAGCTTCAATGACCGATTGCATTGTAGAAGATAGAACTGGGCACACGTTTATCGTTTCTTATTATGTTAATAGGTATTTTAGTATACTATTATTTGAATGTATTTCATTATTTCTTATCTAAATATTGAGATGTGATTTAATTTTATACTAATGATATCTAAATGTTTTCGTTTCGTGTATTTAATAAGTTTACTATTGCACGTTTCTCATAATGCATCCTGCTTTATGACTGATCTTTGTGTACGTAGTTGATATAATATATGAACAAATAAAAATTAGTAGGTTAATAACATAAACGATCTATGGAAGTGTTTGTCTTTCTGTATGATTTAGCTAGGGTCTACGTCCCTCATCACAGAATGATAAACTACTGCTCTACGCAAGGGAGGAGCTTATTGCAAACATCAAAATCTCGGTAGACGATCTGCACCACACAGTTGACTAAATAGTACCACCGCGGCACCGTGTGCTAATACCGTCTATTCAGATGAATTTGCTTCACGCTGCTAATCAACTTATACTACAAAATAGAAGATTTGACATCTTCGCATAACGATCACGGGAGCTCGCGCTACTTACCAACCACCTCGCAATCTGGTAACTCTGCCAGGTTCCTCCCCAGGCGAGGGTGAAAGATCACGCTGACCTTCAATCTCGTTGCTGACTGCGTGCTGTCACGTTCCAGCACGCAACGTGTCTGCACTTCCCAAACCAAAACGTGTAAGACTTTACAAACGTTTTTTATACTCTAGATTAGACTACATATTATTATTATTATTTCTTACACACATTTAGATAATGATAAAATTTATATAAATAAATCTATACAAATAAAACAATGTAATATAAACATAATGTACCGTATTGATACGGTCTGTAAATTCAACTTTCACATCCATGAACAATTACGAATTTGAGTAGTGTCGGACATTTGTCTGCTTTTTTTCGTAATTTTATCTTTTAGCAGCATGTCGTGATCATGGCTGTGTCGGAGAGTAGCTTCGGCAGATTACCCACGCCTGCCCATTCATGGCACGCTATGAAGAACGGTGATGGGTTATCGCAGCGACCGCTTGATGTTTGATGGCCATCTCATTGATCACTACGTAGCTACAGTAGATTTCATCGTGGCGCATCGACTTCCGCCAGCCATCCAGGAAAACCGTCATATAGCCTGCGTAATTCAGGCTACTATTCTACAATTAGCTATTGTTTCTATAATATAGCTATAGAGGTAAAAAATATTTATCTAACAACAATTAAGTACGTAATTGTAGTATATCTTAATATCATGATCGAGGTATGGTACTTTTTTTTCTGTATGATTTAGCTAGATATGTCGAATTGGCCTACTTATTGCTTCTGATTACTCAAGAGCAACAGCCTTACTCTGCATTGAGTGGTATGATACTGACTCAGCGCCGCAGCCAAATCTCCCAAAACGTCGTGTCGTCCACAAGACTGGTATATGTTAATAATATATGTCAATAATAGTCAGCGGTCCTCACCGTTGCCTCGCTATACTAATGCCATCTATTCATAGCAAATTGTCCTACCCGACACGTCCACTGCGTAAGATATCTTCACACGGCACCGGCAAGAGCGAGACTCGCGCTGCTTACTGACCTCGGTTCGCTACCGCGTTCTTCGCACAGCGGCGACGAGATCTTTCGCTACGTACCGACCTCGACGCTCGCTGCGTGCTACCACGGTCTTCACACAGCGACGACGGGTGCTCATGCTACCTACCCCTTGTTACTCGCCGCTTCGTTCTTCGTACGGCGACGAGAGCTCGCGGTGTCTACCGACTTCGACGCACGTCGTATGCTACATTCCTCGCTACGACGACAGCTCGCGCTACGTTTCAACGTCGTCGCTCGTTGCTCTTCGTTCACGTCGGCGGCGACGTGAGCCCGCACTACCTACCGATCTCGTCGCACGCAGCGTGCTACACGTTCCTCGCGTGGCGGTGACAAGAGTCCGCGCTGCTCATCGTACTCTCCGCACGTCGCTTGCTACTACTTTCCTACGCGTCTGCAACGTGTCTGCAATGCTCTTGCCAAAAAACTACGTAAGATTTAATTGTTTAATACTCTTAAACTAGACATGTACTGAGGTTACAAATAACTAATTCATTATATAAAATATAACATCTAGATCTATCAGAGCGTTAATCTAAATATAACACTGTAATATACTATAATAATATTATAATGTCTTATTTAGATTCATTGTAATACTGAATAATTATTTTTCTTTCTGACGATAATCAAACATTAAAAGTAGGTAGGTATGCATAATAACATAATCTAGCTATGGAGGTGTCATTCTTCCTATATGATTTAGCTAGATACTGCGTTTTGAGGTGACTACTACATTTTGCATCTGACTACGCGATGAGAGCAGCAGCGCCCTCGTATGCAATGATGACATCGCTGTAACACTAATGCTGTCCCAACTCGGCGGATAATCCTGTAATACAACGTCTAGAAAACTTCGTAGGCGCCCTGTATCGTATGACTACCACTATAAAGAAGTCAGCGGACCTCAATGTTGTCTGGGTATGCTAACGTTGTCTCTTCAGGGAAATTTGTTCTACGCCACTAGCCACGTGAAATCTCGTAATCTTTCCTGGAGTCGTCATTGATATTTTGCTGCCACATATCTGCGTGCAACGTGCCGCCTGCGCCACTTAACACTTCACCAACGACTGTATGTGAATTGTGTAAGACTTTATTTTGTACATCCTAGACACTATAATTAGATTACCAATCTATTGGTGTATATAACCAATAAATCAGTTGATGATATCGCAACTCTTGGCAAATTATGACTATAAAATTAAACAACATATAGGTACCGTTTCGATACGGTCTCCTAAAATTGTACTACTCATCGTATATTGAATTGTTACGGACATCTTCTGTCCGCTCTTTCCGATGTTTTATTCATCTGTCATCAGCTTGAGTCGTACGGGTTTGGAGAGCAGCTCTGTACGACAGATTGCCAGCACGCTTCAGCTCATTGATCACAGCGCTGCTACCAAGTACATATCTAACCTCTGGCATCACTACAGTTCCCATGCGGTGGCCTACTCACTCACAATGAATATGATACGACCTGCATATCCAGACTTCAGTTCCACTATAAACTATCAATCTGGTAATGATCTACCTACTATATAGTCATAAGCTAATGACCATGTGGTCACTCGATTACGCCATGCACGTATAGTTATTGTCAGCTCGCTTCGTTACCATCCGCCGCGCCTGTACCGATTCTAAGTATTCAGGGAGGTGCCTCCATGGTTCTTCAAACACCTGTATCTACTGCGACGGGTGCGATTAGAAGATGACCAACGTAGATGAAATCAGCTACAAAGGTGACAATCACTGCAGCAATCATCCTAGCAGCTGTCAGCACTACGAGTCACTGGGTGTCATTCTCCACTGTGAATGCTCTGCGAGGCACTGCGAAGTTAATTACCAAATCATTACTAGAATTAATCTGCTAAACATTATCGAAGCATTATTATAAGAGCCAGTCCTATACCATTCTGCGTTCGTCTGTCAACAAACTGGTGAGCATATTATTCTTCAGAATTATTACGTAATTACAAGCTACCCGAGGAAGTACTTCATTGGACTTCATTGTCTTCCAAAGTGTCCTTTTTAACATCTACAGGTGGGAAATAGTTTATATCAGTAGCAGTAAGGCTATAAAGTAAGCTATAAAGTTTATGATCCATCAATATGATAAGCAGAAATTGACAACCATTGACCCTGCAAGATGTTATTAGATGGACACTACAGGCTGCTATTACATGGAGTCTCTAGGCCGCTATTACATGGACTCTACTGCCAGCTATTACATGGACCTTGGAAGCTGCTATTAAGGTGACCATTATTATAATTTGTTAAGCAGATACTACACTAGAAATGCTACCAACAAACAGATATCATCAGTCCGGACACGTGACTATTTAGTACTTCACATCGGTTGTTGCCAAGAACCAACGTAATGAGCTAGCGTTGGCCACCTGCTATCCAAAGACGGTAAACTATTCTTAATAGTTATTGAACGAGGAGTAGTACTATCCAGTGACATCCTGTGTCGCCGTTTATCCGGTACGTAAACTACACTATTAGTGCATTATGCCAATATGAATAAATTACAAAATCGAATGCTGCTTTGCCGATTTGCGAAGTCTGGACGAAAGCTGAACCTAACGATAGTATGAAATGCTGATGTAAGAAGTTCAAATATCATCCTCTTGGTATACAAGCACTAATCAATTACTTATCTGTGATCAATACTTCTTTGAAATTTAATTCAGAATATGCATGTATTGGTGTGCTATTTTTTGGGCGTCCATTCGCCCCTTTACCGTGCTGTCTTTAATTTGTTAATAGTTGCCGCTCATCTATCGGTTATAAATATTATCATAAAACTCATGACGATCGCTGTTATACTGCTTTTGTACCGAGAAAACAGATTTTAATCGAGTCACCAAGTATCTCTGGCCCTCTCCTGTTATTAAGTTGCCGACAACTGATAACTGCCTACGTCCCTTGAAAATGGAGGAAAATAATAATTGACACAAATCATATCATCATTTATGTAATTAAGAACTGGTGAGCATATTAGCCATAGGTGTGATACTAGTCTATAATTTCTTATCTGTATAATATTTTACTTAATAGCTTATGTCGTTATGTATAAAAAAAATCGATTTTATTACTATTTAAACAATAGCTTATACAGTGCACGCTAAATCTAGTCCCTTTCAGATAAATACAAAAATACATTAAGTATTTTTGTTCCTTTCCAAGTAACTTTAATTTTCAGATATTAACTATATTACAAATTCATAAAAAGTATTCGTCAAAGCTATTACTGAAGTCAAATAAATAAATTAAAATATTCAGAAAAATTAATATTCATCAGCAAATGTTGAATCTCAACAATGTATCTATTTGAACAAAATCATGTTCTATCACTTTAATTACGGAATGGGTAAGTAAGCATAGGTATTAAGTCTCGGTTTCAGGAATAAGTAATATGAAAACAATGATACGACTCCGGAAATAATTAGACAAAAAGAATAAAGTTACAAATAGTAAGAAAACCTAAATACAAGCTCGCAGTAAATTTTTAATAACATTTAGCATAAAAAACTTGAAATAGAGATATGTATAAAAGATTTCAGGACACAAAGAATAAGAAATCTTATCGGGCCATACATGATAAATAACAAAATCATACTGCCGTCTCGGATATATAAATAGTTGGATTTAAATTATTGAAAATATAATAAATGCCGATGGTATTAAAATTTCAAAGAACATTGTGATAAAATAATGTATTGTTATAAGTATACGACGATTCCTTACAAGTAAATAATTAGCAGGGAAATATTTTCTCCGAGGTGAGTTAAATACTTACAGGTTTCTACAGGAATATGAAACTGGAAGATTAGGAGCCATTACAAATATTCATTTAATTAAATATCTTGCTACCTTATCATTCTAAATATTTTTATGTATTTTATAAAAAGTTGGTTACAATGGATACAATACAACAATACAATTAATTGGTATACAATGAACAACTAATAGGTACGATCAAATGAATTCACATATCGGTAAATTATCATTTAAAAGAGGTAAGTTGCCAAATCTAATCTTTGTCGGCAGGACATAATTACATTGCATTACAGGACAAATCATTACACAGTACACAGATGAATGAAATATTAAATTAAAATTAAATAATTTATTACCAAAAAAGTAGAAAGCAGCAGGCAAAGTCTCGAGTAATAACGGCGAAAAATATTGATTTATAATCGCTGGAATAATCAGTTCTATAATAGACTAATATGATATTAAAATCACTTGGAATTAAAACAAGGCGAAAGGTGAAGCAACGGATCCAAAAGAATACAAACAAAATCTGCCGCTAAAAACAATTCTTTTCAGAAACTAGCTGCCTACAGAATTGAAATATGGCCAACATTAAATGTCAAGACGGATGATGGCGTCCTGCAAATTCTACACTAATATTTCTATTTTCACAGGCTAAAGAGTAAATAATGACAAAACAATTATTACCATAATGTTATATGAATAAAAATTATGTAAAAACATATAAAAAAATAAATCATTTACAAACTTATAACAAAAAACAATTGATAAAAAAATATAAACTATATAAAAAACAATAAAGTGTTTAGAATAAAAAGAGAAAATATGGTAACAATTAAACAAAATGACTATAAAAAAATATCAATATAATATAAGATATAAAGCGAAGAGTCTGCGCGACGATGAAAGACGAGAAGAAGAAAAGAAGAGAACACTTGGATGAGCAGCGAATAGATTGGGGCGGTGAACGAAGATGAAAAAAAGCCAGAAGCGACATGGGGGAGAATGAAGACTTGGACTGGAGCAAAGAAGATGAAGAAAGAAGACTACAGATGCAACGTGCGGGATAGAAAGGACTGGAGGCGGAGCCTAAAGAAGACAAACCTCTCCAAAGCGAAAATTCGAAATCTTAAATGCGACATACCGATGAAATAAGACTATATACAGCGAAGAAGAAGAATAAAAGACAACAGAAGCAACGTGTCTATGAAAGGTCAGTACGGGTAGCGGAAAGAAATATAGAATGAATACCGGATAATGAAGACAAAAGGAGACACCAATACTTGACACAATACTACTACTTTAAGACGATAAACAAGAAGAAAGAAGACTACAAATGTTGTTACGAAGAGAAAATACTTGACCTGGCAGTGAAGATGAAGAAAGAAGTGACTTGAAGAAGAGAGAAGACTTGTTCATGTAGCGAAGAAGACTACAGAAGATATTTAACGAAGAATGAAGACCGAAGGAAGTCTCCAAAAGATGAAGAAAGAAGACTGGACGGGGAGCGAGGAAGATGAAGAAAGAAGACTGGACGGGGAACGAGGAAGATGAAGAAAGAAGACTGGACGGGGAGCGAGGAAGATGAAGAAAGAAGACTGGACGGGGATCGAAGAAGATGAAGAAAACAGATTCGACGAGGAATGAGGAAGATGAAGAAAGAATGGGCGTAGAGCCAAGAAGTTGAAGAATCAAGACTGGACGAGGAGCGAGGAAGATGAAGAAGGAAGACTGATCGGGGAGCGTGGAAGATGAAGAGAGAAGAATGGACGTGTAGCCAAGAAGATGAATACAAATGACTGGACGGAGAGCGATGAACAAGAAGAAAGAAGACTGGACGAGAAGCAAGGAAGATGAAGAGAGGAAAATGAGCGTGTTCCGAAAAGATGAATACAGTTGACTAGACGGGGAGCGAGGAAGACGAAGAAAGAAGAATGGGCGTGGAGCCATGAAGATGAAGAAAGAAGACTGGACGGGGAGCGAGGAAGATGAAGAAAGAAGACTGGATGGGGAGCGAGGAAGATGAAGAAAGAAGACTGGACGGGGAGCGAGGAAGATGAAGAAAGAATAACTGGCGTGGAACCAAGAAGACGAAGACCGATGACTGGATGGGTGGGGAGCGAGGAAGATGAAGAAAGAAGACTGGACTGGGAGCTAGGAATATGAAGAAAGAAGAATGGACATGAAGCCAAGATGATAAAGATAAATAACTGGACGGGAAAAGAGGAAGATGAAGAAAGAAGACTGGGCGGGTAGCGAGGAAGATGAAGAAAGAAGACTGGGCGAGGAGCGAGGAAGATGAAGAAAGAAGACTGGACTGGGAGCTACGAAGATGAAGACAGAAGAATGGACATGAAGCCAAAATGATAAAGATAAATAACTGGACGGGAAACGAGGAAGATGAAGAAAAAAGACTGGGCGAGGAGCGAAGAATATGAAGAAAGAAGCGTGGACTGGGAGCTAGGAAGATGAAGAAAGAAGAATGGACATGAAGCCAAGATGATAAAGATAAATAACTGGACGGGAAACGAGGAAGATGAAGAAAGAAGACTGGACGAGTAGCGGGGAAGATGAAGAAAGAAGAGTGGACATGAAGCCAAGATGATAAAGATAAATAACTGGACGGGAAACGAGGAAGATGAAGAAAGAAGACTGGACGAGTAGCGGGGAAGATGAAGAAAGAAGACCGGGCGAGGAGCTAGGAAGATGAAGAAAGAAGAATGGACATGAAGGCAAGATGATAAAGATAAATAACTGGACGCGAAACGAGGAAGATGAAGAAAGAAGACTGGACGGGTAGCCAGGAAGATGAAGAAAGAAGACTGGGCGAGGAGCGAGGAAGATGAAGAAAGAAGATTCCAGAAGCGATATTACGAAGAAAGTTGACTGGGCGGGGAGCAGAGAAGAGAAGAAATTAAATTCCAGAAGCGATGTGACGAACAATGTAATGGGGCGAAGAAAATGAAAGGAGCGATGTATTGAAGAGAGAAGACTGGGTGGGAACGAGGACGGCGAAGAAAGAAGACCTCAGAAGCGACGTGACGAAGCGAGAAGACTTGTCCGTGAGGCGAAGAAAATGAAGAAAGAAGACTTCTAATAAAGATTTGGAAGGGAGACGTAAAAATGACGTATCAAAGAGACAATAACCGGCGGAGAGCGAAGAAGAAGGCAGAAGACTTTAGAAGTAACAAGATGACGAGAGAAGACTCGACTGTAAAGCCTTCAGAAGTAATGTGAAGAAAAGAGATGACTTGACCGTGTAGCGAAGAAGATGAAGAAAAAGACTTTAAAACGGAGACGACGAAGAATGAAACATGGACGAGAACTGAAAAAAATAGAAAAGGAAGACTCTAATAGCAAAGTATAGAAAAGAGAAGACTTGACCATGCAGCAAAGATGAAGAAAGAATACTCCAGAACCGACGTGACAAAGAATGAAGAGTGAACAAGAAGCATGGAATAAGAAGAAAGAAGACTGCAGAAGTGACGTAAATTTGGACTGCCCGCGAAGAAACTAATAAACGATGACTTCAGAAGCTATATCCAAAATATAATAAAAAAAAAGGAAATAAAGAAGATTTACGATGGAAACGGAGGTAATATCCTGATTAGAATATAACTAACATAAAAAATGAGGATAATAATAATATCAATAAAATATGAGATGCGGGGTACAGTGAAGAAAGAAAACTCAAAATGGGATGGAAAAGAAAAAGAAAATGTAAGTTATAATTTTTTAAAAGATTACTTTATAGATTTCATGTCCAAGATACTTTATACAAATTATCTCTTTCAAACAATTTATGTAAAATTATTTTAGAACCATTACTACCATCCTAGTAGCGTCATAGTGTAGTAGAGTTATAAAAAAAGGCATGGTTATAAAAAAAAACTTACATTTTTGACCTCCGCATATGAAGTCCGAACCCAAGTTTAAAAAAGAAATGGTTATGAATAACGAATGTTTTTATTTATATTTCAGTATCAAATTACAATCCGGAGGTCTCCGAGGGTTCTGCACTCCTAATACCTGCTACTTCTAGCAGACGGATCAGTTGCCAATTAAAATTATACTTATTATACAACCAATAAATTTTATCAAATTCTTCATTATTCAATCAAATTAATGTAATTAAATATAGTAATTAGGATTTGAAATTTCATTTATAGCCAAATAAACAATTAATTTGTATTAGTATTGTACTTTAATTTTGTTCTTTATTCTTGGTTAATTAACTACATTGTACATATCACTGTGCTTACACATGTAATTTTTCTGTCAACACTCGACACACTCCCATTAGGTTACCTCTCCAGATAACATGTGTAAAGTCAGTCTATTCGGGATGTAGAATTCGAGTCGAATGTGCGCGTTATTAATAAGTCGTGTACCACTCTATCCATAAAATTATTCTACCTCTATTATCACTACCACAAACAATATATATTATGTAGCGACACCTCCTCACATCACACCTATAACACTAGTGGTGAGGTGATAACCTCATCGCTACGTCACGACAGTGGCAAACAAGCCGTATGCTTGTTGCCTATCTGATGGTAAACTGTTACCCGTACCCTATACGCTTTACACTGAAACGAAGCTCCCGGTCTTATAGAAACACTTGGATTTTCTGATACAGAAAAATGATTTTTTTTAATTTTGTGTACGATAAGGAAAAAAGAATACAACTTGGCTTACTAGAGTTGCAGATACTTTACTAATACATATTGTAATACTGAGAATTGAGATTGATTCTCATTTTTATTCATCCTCAATAACACATTCCCTTAACATACACATCCCACATAACACAACCCCTTTTTTATTATAGCGATTAGTCGATGTCTTCCAAGGGTCATCTATATTTAAATGAAAGAAAAACAAACACTAAATTAATCTTATATTTCTAATATTCACATAGATTTAGGGAAAAATAAAACCATATATGTATAGTCGTATTTTTAATTAGACGAAGCTAGCTGACAGTAGCTAATGTCACATTGTAAAATAATGTTGCCATATTTAAAGTAATAGTGATGCGTTCAGTTCTCAGTTAGATGAATGAACAATGAGTGTGAATAGTTAATCATTACAAACTACAAAAGAAAATTGTATAAAAGTGCTCTGATATAAGTTACTAGTAACTACAATCAGTTTTTTGACGGCTTATTACAAAGCGCGCGGCTACTAGTGCCAACACAAATCAACGTCGCGAGCGTCGGTCGCCATTTTGTTCGTAATTCGGCTTCTAACCTCTGGTCTGAGAGCACCAATGTTTTTTTTTGCGCTCACGCTGTTTTATTAAGTTTTTCCTCATGTTGTGTTTGTGGTAATTGTTGGGTATATTGTATATTTACTATATTGTTTCATACAAACAATATGGATCCTCAACCAAGCACGTCAAGCCAAAGCTTGTCTCCAAGAAAGACGTTACCGAAAAACTTATGATACAAAACGTCTACAAATACGTATTTGAGAAAGCTGCTTCACTATTACCTATTGAGGCTCCCAAAAAAACAAATGTATTTCGAAAACAGCTGACATTTTGGGAATTGGTGTGACCTCAGTCTACAATGTATTAAAATAATACAAAGTGAACAATTTAAGTCTCCGGAGAAACGTGGAGCGAAACACTGTTTCAAAGATAAATTATTATCAATTTTTAGACAGATTTATAATTAATGTCACTGAAAGCGACAATGATTTTTTTATCTGATGATGAATAAAAACAAATTTTGTAATAAGCGCAGTTTTTTATTTTTATTACCTAACTATATTATGTTATATATTGTTATATTTTGTACATCTATAGTTTCAATTACATTATGAATTGTAATTAGGACAGTCTTAAAAGTTTCCACGCAATTTTTTCTTTACGTTTAAAATACTCGGTATTCAGTATAGGTAGATACAATAGGAACATAATCGTCGTAAACTCGTTGGTATGTATAAAGCACGGCTAAAATTCAAACCCCGTACCCGATATCGGCAGTTCGGCACACTAACTATTCACTAGACAATCGAGGCAATTCCATTAATTCAGGAGTTTTTTCAATGATTCACTTTGTCACAACACTATTTTTATTTCATCAAATACTGACAACACAGTAAACGTCAGTTGACTTCGTCTAATTAAAAATATGACTATACCTACGAAGACCTCGTTGGTCTAGCATCATCTTACTTCAATGGCCGCAGATTCGACTTCGCGACGCAAACATTTGTATTCATAAGTATGATTCTATCAGGTTGTCTACTAACAATTACAATAGCCTAGCATGCTAAGCAGACCTAGTTTATATATGTACATACCTTCAGAAATCATGATGAAATATGATAATATTTCTATATAGATATAATATTTCTAGGTACATATGTACCTATGAAGGTATATAATATTTTACACAAATTTAACATGACAAATTCTCCAGGACCTTTTTTTTTTGTATGTGATAATGGAATGGTGCATCCGCCTGCGCTAACGGTTTACGCTGGCGGGGCACCAGTGGAGGGTGATAATATGAGCATAAGGTCAGGTCAGTTAGCCCATCGTGACAAATTCACCAGGAATTTAACACGATGGTTTCCAGGGGGAACCGCGTGGAGGTCAACCTGATATGGTATATTGCTAGTAATGGGTTCATTAGTCCACATTACTAACAATCCCATTTCCCCCCTCTCCAGGACCTTATCACGACGATTTCCAGAAGGCATCGGTTGGAGGTCACCCCGACCCTGGTACCCGCATTGCTAACGATGGATTATTTAAGGGTTAATAGTATGGCTTAATTCTACCGATATAGAAATAGCTTTCTAAGTACAGGAAAATTGCATCCGCTATATAAAATTGTTCCACTATGCTGCATGTATATTATTGAAATTATTGTATTTGATTTGATTATGAGTGTATTCAAAAATTTTCCTATATGCTAAAGAACATTACCCGCGAAATACAAGATATTCAAACAGATATATATTCCCAAGAACTAATATGTGTAAAAAAAAGGTTTTTATTTCTGTACACAAATTTATAAACGTCTTCCTGAAGCAAAGAAATAAAGAGATGGCTTTTGAGTCAAAGCCATATTATACAACTTATAATAAACTAAACTGAAATTTTAATATAAATTTCTAATTCTAATGAATGTGTTCTATGCCTGCTGTATAAGCCAAATAATGCTTTCTCTTATCTAATAATGGGTATTGCTTTTTATACTAACCCTATGAGAAAATATAAAAACTTCTTAGGCCTATCTCACACGAAACTGGCTAAGCGACACAATTTAGTGTCTAAGCTACTCTATGAATATTATATAGATCGACGCAAACTGTCATGTTTCCAGAACCGATCAATCGTTTTATAGAACTATTACTCAGTGCCCTATGGTGAAAGAATGAATTCTTTCAGTTCAATCTGTCATGTCAATTCTGTCATTGCTTGTCATTTGTATTTTTGACAAGAAGCTTTAAAGCGATATCAAAGAATTTATAAAAACAAAAGAAAATAAAATAATAATACCTTAATTTTGTGCTTTAGAAAGAAACGATCTATAATCATTAGAATAATGTCGTATCAATTATACAGAAATACTACAATCGGCAATACATTACAAGAGAGTCTTGACGAACTAATACAAGTGAGTTTTATATTTTTTTAATAGTTACCGCTTTGTTTACGATTCCTTTTTTCATATTATAAAGATCGATAACTATATATAATATACTTTTTTTTAGTATGGACAGATAACCCCAGCACTAGCAGTGAAAGTATTGCTACAATTTGACAAATCTATCAACCAGGCATTGTCTAATAGAGTAAAATCAAGACTAACGTTCAAAGCAGGAAAATTAAATACCTACAGGTATGTAAACTAAATATGAATATTTTTTATATATACTTTTCATGTTAATGTGTACCAAAATTAATATTCCTACCACTACAAACCATATAAAGTAATCTGTGGGACTGCTTCTGTTTCACCTAATTCTGCTGCTAATAGTTGTTAGTTGTGATCCAGAAAAGTGGGACTTAGTGATCAAATTATATTTTCTTTATACTATAGTGGTAGCAATCAAACAGGGATAAATGGAAACGAAAAACATATTACGCCGACCCCAAATAAATGGGATAAGGATGAAGCAGATGATGGTAGCAATCAAAGTCATATACAATAATATAGTCATACACCCATCTGATGTATAAGGTTATATGTTATGGTAACCATTTACATCAGAAGGAGTTATGATTATATGTGTATATTTTATGACTTAATATATCAATTTGCAATTTGAAGTTACAAGAAATTAATATTACAATGTCTTTTCTGATATTCATGGTTCTTTTACTTTATTACATAGAGTAAAAAAAAGTCGCTGTCACTGTCTGTCCCTATGTATGCTTAAATCTTGCAATGGATTTTGGACCATTTTTTTTAATTGATAGAGTGATTCAAAAGGATTGGTTATATAATATATTGTAAGGCGGTGGTTATCCTCATCACTGTTGCGTTATATATGTTGTAATGAGGTGGCGCTACATATTATATTATTTATTTTAGTATGTAGGTAGAGACTATACTGGTAAAACGATTGCACTATTTATTGTACATTATTAAGTTTATTGGTAGTGTGCTACATGGTTTATTAATAATGGGTACAGTTGATGCGGAGTTGGGACGCAGACTAATTTTTACACTTAACTTAAATCTATGTTAGTGGAGACGTAAACTAATGGAAGTGTCTCAAGTGTCGACAGAAATATTACAAGTGTAGGCACAATATAATACATCAACACCCGGTGAAGTCGGGGCGAGTAGCTTTAATTGAACTGCAAAAAAGATCATTTTACATAGTTGGTGCCATGTGCTAACCTAACTTCTTCAGTATTCTATATTATCCTATTGTTATACCTAAAAAAATTACTTATGTATGAAATTTTATATTGGTTTCAGATTTTGTGATAATGTATGGACTTTTATGTTGAATGATGTAGAATTTAGAGAAATGCAAGAAGTTGCTAAGGTGGACAAAGTGAAAATTGTAGCTTGTGATGGAAAAAGTAAGTTTGCATTTTATTATAATATATTATTGATGTTAATTCAAGTGGCTGACAATGTTGTAATGCTAAATAAATATGTCAAGTTTCCATATTCATATGTCAGTTCAGTCGTCATTAAATGATCTAAAATACCATAATGCTTCATGTATTCTACATGAACAAACAGCTAACACTTAAAAAATGTCAGAATTGTACCTAAACTTTTATCAGGTACATTGTTACTATGTCAAAATGTATATTTACTTGTTACATGTTCTATTATTTACTATACAATTATATTTTTATTATTGCAGATGTTGAAGATAGAAGGTAACCTAGAGCAATACTAATTAGTGTAATTCCAAAAATATGCAACAATAAGTTTAGTGTTTCCTCTGTCTTTGTTGTGATTATTTTTGTGTCATTAAAGTTCTTATTTTAATAATTTTTTTCATGTTTATTTATATTGACTTTTTGTCTCTTGCTATACTAATTGATGTACCACACGCTTACTTATTGATTTTACATTTTTGTTGATTTTCAAATTAGAGTTTATTATTAAATGTGCATACTATTAAATGAGCTAATTACTTAATTATATTTGATGCAGATGAGGGACTAAAGAAAAACCTTAACATTCTTGTTGTAATAAAACAAAATACAGAATTGCATTGTGCATATGAGTGGATAAACGACAAGTCATCTAGCCCATCCATAAATTATGTTTATGGTTTACGATTTTTACCCCTTCCTTGTCATAGTTGGTCATATTTGTGAGCCAACCCCCTCCCAAATATAACGTCACCTGTTTTGCAATTTTACTACTGCTACTAAACTAAAATTCTACTACTAAGTGTAAACTCGTCAACAAAATATAATACGGTAATATATTTGATTTTGAAATAAGACGTCACGAAATTTAAGATGTCTACCTCTCCCCTTGTCACACGTCACTTTGTAGAGACCCTCCATTCCCCTCAACATGTGACGTATTTGTCGATGGCTCGAAGGGTTCGTTAATCGTAAATGAACGAAGTCCATTATCTGCTTAAGCCTTTAGTGGTAAAATTTGTTTGTTGTAATTAAATTTCTGAGCTGTATGTATACCAAAACTGTGTAATGAATAAAACAAGTAATTTCTCATTACCTTTATTATTTTAAATTCCTAAAAACATTTATACATAATATTTACAATCACCTATGAACCCTTATTAAAAATGCTGATACAATCTATCAATATAAACCATTGGCTTATATGTTTATAGTAAAACAGTCCAAATTTATACACATATTTGTTACAATAAAAAGATCTAAATATTTATATAGCTAAAACCCATCAAAAACAAAAAATATATTTTTCAAGTTGTTAACAATAAAATTAATAACAATTGATTTGTATAATTAGTTACTTCAAACCAGTAATATGTAATGTGATGATCACTGATAATTTAAATTATCTTATTCTAAATATATATATTAATAGTTATATAAATTATTAATATATATATATTTAGATTAAATTAAAAAAAATAGAGATGCCCTAATTAAACGTACTATATTCTCCTTTTGTACATATTAGTTGCCGATATTGCTGTTACTTAACTTTATTAATTTCAAACACAATCCCACAACCATATATAAAATAAGTTGAAAAGAAAGTCGTTCTCATTTGTTATTTCTCTAACTTCAACTATATAAATTGTGAATTAATTAAATATATATTATTGCTGACAAATTATATTGATTTGAAATTTAATAAATTTTAAACTATATTATATATTAGATGATATAATCAAAGGCAGTGTTTATATAACAAATTTACCTATCTTCCGTATCTTCCTATTCGTGGAATAAAATTTGTACATGAGTAATGAAGCATAAGGACGCATTATTATTGGATCAACTAGATCAATACAAAGCGCGTGCTCCTCACAGACAAAATTACGATTGTTTATTTTGGCAATTGGTAGGTCCTTACACAGTTGATGAAGATCACAGGAGAATACTCTCTGCGATCCAGTAATTATTAATAATTCAATCAATGAGCAGGGTATTTGAATCTTGCGCGTATTTGAATTGAAATCAGATCGTATGATGTCAAATAGTATTCTCAAATAAGGTAGGACAAAACTTTAACGCATTAAAAATGTAAATGAAAAATACAGAAATGTATTTAAAGTAATTACTGTAAAAGTATTGTAATGATATCGAAATAAGGCAATGAAAAGGCAAAAGAAACATCAAGTATTCAAATATTATAAATTCAATAATATATTCAAACATCAAATATATCTGATGCGATATCGAATTTATACCAATCCAATAACTCTATAGTCAGCCTATAGTTAATAATTAACATACAGGTTATTTTCTTGTTCGAACTCCGAAAATTCGTTGAGATTGCTTAAACATTCCTTGACTATACTAAGTGACCAATAAAAATGCGGCCTTATAGAGAGACTAATCCTAATTTAGGCGCAATAAGAAGGCGGTGAGGTTAAATCCGCGAGCAGATCTAGTTCCTCTTCCGTTAATTGTTCCCGATGTTTGGGCCAATCGTCTTGGTGTGTACGTCTAAATTCGGCAAGTGAATTCCGGATGGTAGCGGGTATGGGATCCGGTGCGTTCGTATGCTTTGCTAATTCCGCCAACACGTCTCCTAATTTGGGGCCTAGACTGTATGGCCTGGAGGCTAGATATGAACACAGGCCCAGGACACCACAGTGTCTCTCTACCAATTCATTGGATCTACAATTGCGCGTGAGAGTTCGTAACGTCTGCTGCTCGTCGGGTAAGGCGCGGCAGTGCATTAATCCAGTTAGTAGTTTCGCTGCCGATTGTCGAACCTGTTAAAATAAAAAAAAAAGAATATTTATATTTCAGATTGTATGTAGATGTATGAAATATAATTGCTTAAATGAATTACCTACATTTTAAAACGTAGCTGGGAGAGCTAAAAAGAGATGCATTAAGATTCTAATAGTCATTTACATCAAATTTATGTTTGTATGTGGTAGATCAAGCTATATTTATTTATATGTGTAGTTGTGCAGCACGAACCGGGAAATATGTGGTATTTCCCTTCCTCTTCAGAATACCGGTGTAAAGTGTCCCTCCTCTATCCTCCTCCCTATCTCTTTTCTAATTCCTTCCCTTATCCTATCCTTCTTACACCCTTTCCTTAAGGTGTAAAGTGTTAGAGGTTCAATTGCACCACTTCCCTATCCTACCTCTTATTTATTTGTTTGCAGAATACAGTGTTACAAGTAGGTTTTACAATATGAATTTTCTAATTCTTTCCCCTACGCAGCATTTCTTAAAATGCCGGCAACTCACCTGCAGCGGCGATTGCTATGGTGGTGTGCCGCAATTTCGCTTGCCCTCTATGACATAAAAAATCTATAATATCGTCTACTTACTTCAAGTCTAGGATCGCGCATAAGTTTTAACGCGAACTGTTCAGCGCTAACGGCCCGCTCTGCTTGCTCGCACAGCAATGGCAGCCCGTAGAATAGTAGAGGTTGTGCAAATTCCAGACAAGACAGCCGCGCCCACCACGACCGATCTGTTTATATTATTATACATATATTTTTATAAAACAGAATTTAAGAGATATATGTATTTATACTGTGCTCAGTAGTATATATTTGATATATAAATTTAAATTTACTTAATATATGAACTTCCGAATAGTGTCTTTTTATTCTAACACTCGTTTGAAATACAGATGAGGACAAAAATTGTTCTACTATATATATATTTTAAAGTTTATGCACACTTCTAGTTTCGATAAAGAAAGAGTGCAGAATACTTATATATAATATTATTTTAATAATGCATAAAAAATACATCAAATGAATAAAATATATTACACACATTACCATGTATTTAACGCACATTCGCTTATATACTGGTTTGTTTATTGTTAAAGACAGAGGTCAAATTGTGAGCGATGAATATTATTTTTAATATTATTTATAATCGTTGACAATATAACTGTAATAATGTTCAAATTTAACACCCGAGCCGATACGAGCAATAATAGTAATGACAACAACTACACGGTACAACTGTTCGCACCGTGCGAGGATTCGAATCGGCGACCATCGAAAAGTAGCGGTATGCTATACCACTAGACTGAGGCGGGAAAATACAAATATGCGTGCGTTACCATCTGCGAGCGTGTGAAGCAGCGCGAGGGCGTCGTCGAAGGGTCCGGCGCGGTGGTGGTGGAGCGCGAGGGCGGCGAGGAAGGCTGCTGCGGCGCGCGGCAACTCCTCCAGCTGCGGCCCGCGCGCCGCAACCGCGCACGCGTCCCGCACCAGCGACTGCAGCGAGCGCGCGCCGCCCCCGCCGCCAGTCACGCCGCGCACCACCACGCCCATGCAGCCGCGGAGAACTACAACCATTATATACATATATAACCGGCTGATCCCGCAAACCTTGTTATGCCATATAAATTAATATAAAAAAATGGGGGAAAGAAAAAAATGATAGAAGGGAGTAAATTTAGGGTTTCATGTATTTTAATGCAACAATATATAAAAAAATATGTCCAAAAATATTGAAAAAGAATTATTGACACCAAAATATATAACTTAAATGCAATCATATACAATATTATAATATTGTACCACGCCATGCCATATATGGCATTTTAATTTTAATATAACCACCGTTTAAAAAAAAATGTGGCTGTGGTGATGTGGGCACGTATTCGTGACGAGCAGGGTGACGGCGACGGCCACCAGCCATCATTATAAATTCCTGGTCACCTTATAGTCATTTTATCATCCTCCACCGGCGCCGCCGGTAGGACGGGTAGGTGTCCCATTGTCATCCATTACAAAATATAACCAGCGCGTATAAAAAATGTGTGTGTGGCGGCGGCGGCGCGGGCCCGTACCGGTGGTGAGCAGGTTGACGGCGTCGGCGTGGCGGCGGGCGGGCGGCGGCGCGCAGCCGGCGGCCAGCCGCAGCGCCGCCCGCAGCCGCGCGCCCGCCCGGGGCTCCGGCCTGCTCGCGCGGCTCACGCCCGCACGCGCGCACTCGCCCTCGCTCTCCTCGCTCATCTGTACACATACACGTGAATTCTACTTTTATTAATGTTTTAGGCACCTAAATTTCATTGTTGATTTGTGTATATATTTAATCGTATTGGTAATAGCGAACTAACCGGCGGTCCACCTGAACGTTTGACACACCGGTCTCGCTTTATATGGTCATAGGATACCTCGGACGATACGAACACTTGTTTATATTAAATCTGGATGTTTTATATGTATAATATGTAGTTGTGTATAAAAAGATGCGTGCTTTAACGTCCTTTTGTAAAATTAATTATCATAGCAAAATAGCTGATATCTGTTTTATAGCACATACATACAGGTAAATATAGAGTTATTGACAATTTATAAATTATAAACATGTCTTTGCAAAATTTGTGGATAAAAATAAAATTAAAAAAAAAAATGAAATGCCATGCAACGTTTGCATAATCACGTATGAAAGAATGAAGATAAAATAGTCCCGATTGCGCACACTGACATTCCCGCGCAAAATCGCGTTAGCTCATGATCCTATGTAAAAGGACGTGTCGTGTAAAGACATTTAATCAACTAACCTGTGGCGTGTCTTCTGAGATATGATCTTCTGGCGAGAGTTGTGCGACGCTGACTTCGACGGAAGCCTCTTGCGTTTCGAGCGCTGGCTCGCACGAGTTCACCTCGGGAGGTACGCACTGTCCAGTAATTATGGGCGTCGCAGCTTTTACAACTGTGATAAACGTACCAAGATATTTAATACAAATGTCACCATTTAATGTGAATTAAAATATATCATACATATAATATACATATACACACAACGTTAGGATTTACCTTGAAGTGTCTATATATTCTGCCTCATAATAATAGAACAGTTTTTATATTTCAATACAATAGACAAATTACCATATAATTTTTCTGTACATACATATAGTTGTCACTTAACTCCTTGGGCTGATTACATGTAATCTTATGTGTGTATCTTCAATCAACATATATAATATTTTAGACGGTTAAAATTATATATAATAGATTCCGGTAGGTGGCAATGCATCATACTGAATGTTCTAACATATTTATTATATACTAATATGGTATGTCTAACACATACATGTGTATATTAATTGTAATCTAAATATATTAAAATATATCACAAAAATGATTGAAGCCGCCGTATTAAAATAAGTATAGTAATAGTAGTTATTTATTGCCCGAAAAATCTTAATATAATTTCATGCATACACTGTTTAAGAGAACAAAAATAACATATACACTACACCTGGTAAATAAATTACCAAATTAACCCATATAAATTAACAAACAAAAAAACAGACACAGCAATATCTAGAAATACATATTCTGGGCAAAAGGGGCAGACTCAGCAGTTGCTGTGACTGTAACATTTACATGTGCTGCACAGTGCTGATTTTCAGTCAGTGCCTCAGATCGAAAAGCATTTTGTACAGTGTAAATATATATTTGTTGCCAGCAGTTTTAACGGTGTAATATAGCAAATAACTACAATATCACGTGTATTCAGTGCTCACCAATATCTCCATTTTCGTCATATAGTGCAGCGAGTCGCGGTTTGACAGCGGCGAGGAAATCATGTAGCCGCGGGGCACTGCACTCCTTGCCACCAGGGAACACCACCTCCAAGTCGAAGATCGTCATCAGCATGCTGTGACGAACATAATGCGACACATAAAATAAGTTTTGTTACATCAGAATCAATTAATAAAATACTTACTTCAAGATAAATATATTTTATTACATTTGAACAACTCAATTTGAAATTATTGCTACATATATTTATATTATTGTATATGTTCTATGGTATTACTATGTTTATGGATATTAAGTTTCTGATACGTTAAAAACCAAGATATTTTTTGTACAAAGTCATCTGACGCTTGCTGCGTAAGCTGTGTTTCAGTATAACAGACATATCTTACCTCTCTAAAATAGCAACGCATGAGTGGATATCACAGGTGTTATAAGACGACGTGATGGCGGAGTGCTGTTTATGTATATGTATAGACGACGGTTACACCTACCATCAGTGGGCTGTCAGATTGTATAACCATTACAATTACATTAAAAAATGTACACATACGCTATCTCTCTTTTACATCGTCAGTCGCATGTTTAATTCAGAACATAGGTGAAGATGATGTGATCAACTAATTATAAAATAATGGAATTATATTTATTTATTATGTATCAGTGTAAAATACTATAATATATATATATGCTTACCTGCCGACGATTTCGCGCACATTTTGATATGGGTGTTGGGTGAAGTTTGCCGCTTGCAGCCGATTGAGTAATTCAGATGCCAATGGTGCAACACGCCAATTTAATGTAGCAATGGCGCTCTAAACAAAGAACTCATATTTTATAAGTAATAATAATAAATCCAATATCAATTTATTACTTGCAATAAGTGGTATACTGTACAATAATTGCATCTAAATGTTTTGTTTCTTGAAAATATACAAAACAAAAACCGAAAAAAAGGATAAGTGACAATACGGTTTATGAAGTAACTCGGGTGTCTATGATTACATATATACACAGAATTGCATACATTTACAGGGTAGGACTACTTTACGAATTGATGAAATAGTGGTGTAAGGGGAACTTAGTAAGGTAATGTATATATAACATACTTGTAGCGCGTAAAGCCTCGCGCAAATGACGAATGAGGTGTCGGTGTCAGCGGGCGCCGCGGAGGATGCGGGGGCTGCGGGGCCGGCGGCTTCACAGTCCTCGGGGGCTTCGGGGGCTGCGGGGGCGGCGGGGGTGGCGGGGGCGACGGGGGCGGCGGGGGCGCAAAGTGACAACAGCCCGCGAACGACGGCCGCGCCCCGAAGGGGGTCCATGCGGTCCACGCCCATCGCCACACACGTCGCCCAGTCCTCCATTGTCTCCACAGTCACCGAAGTCAGTCCTATATATTAGGGTGAAGAGAATCGTTAGTCCATAGTAAAAAGTTTACGCTTTATCCTGAGGAGACAGAAACTGTTGCTCTTAAGAATATCCTTCAAGTCCCTAACGGGCAGCGGTGGCCTTACACATTGCGAGACCTTTTCTCCTACGTGAAAAGTATGTGATTCGAATGATTATGCGATAATTTTGCGCTGAATCAAGAAAACTGCCTTTTTGATTTTTTTTTATTTGTATATTTTATTGTTGCTAATTTTGTTCATTTGCGATTAAATGCCTAAATAGGAAAGTTTTTGCACCTAGCCACTAAGTAAAATCGATTCCCCTTAAGAACGAGGCCCCAGACGATTACCCTGTTCGTTACACCCTCAGGCCGTCACTGCTAAAGGGTCTAGGTAGCGAACTCTGAAAAAGGGCGAGCATAATCTATGTAGTAAGTCATCTTACCAGTGGTGAGGATGCGGACGACGTCCTCGTAGAGAGCGGTGGCGGGGGCGAAGGGCCAGTGTCTCGGGGCGCGGAGGGCGGCGGCCGCAATCTCGGCCGCGAACCGCTGTGGAGCCTCCTGCGAAGAGCTCGCACGCTCCAGTGCAGCACCCACTAATTTCTTCGTCACGCTCGGGCCGAAATGCGAAAACAACATCTGCCGATGAAACACCAACATTGCTTTTAAACCATTATTTAACGTGGACGAAGTAAATAAAAAAAAAATAGTTTTTTTATGCCACAATGCCTTCTGAAAATAAAAAAAAATTGTAACTACTACTTACTTTGAACATAGAGAACCTCAGCCCGCTGAACTTGTCTTTGCCTTTCTTCTCTTCTACTGTGAGAAATGAAACTAATTTTTCAATGTTAGCATCGTCGTTGAAGAACTGCATTATAAATCTCTCGGTCTCCGTCGTTTCTTCAAGGGGCAGGTCAAATACGCGGACTTGTTCGCTAGATGGCGCCGTTACCTAAGATTATATAAGATACACATTTAAATTTAATTACGTATTTCGACCAATGGCTAATGTCATCGCTGAATATTTTCCTTTGAGAATTTCGCAAATATGTATGATGTATATAACATAATCAATATCAATTCAATACTAATAACACCATAACTTTAATAATAATATCAATGCATAAAACTTATAAAAGAAAAACAACATGATTCTGCTAGAAATGCAAATCTATTTATTAACAGAATCTAATTATTCACCTCAACTAATCATAGTTGATATGATATAAACAAAGTATCTAGTAAATATTACAAAATTTTGGTTTTATGTATTGAAATTAGTTAAAATAGTAATATTTTTATAATAATATTATAGGGTTAAATATGCTATGGGGAAAGCGGCCATTTAATACATAATGTGGAAATTGAGATGGAAAACCAGATCAGAATAAATAATGTCATATCAAATCCTATTTTTTCTCTTGAAATCAATTTTCAACTAAATATAGTGTATTTTTGTTATGGGGTCATGTTTGGATTGAATTGAGGAGGGTCAGGTAATATAATATAATAGTTTATTTTACCTCAAGTTTGTTGGGCCATGAGTAAAAGCCATGTTTAGAGTTCTTTAACCATGGCCTGTCCCAATCCTCTTCATTATTAGGTATCCTGTCTTCTGACCACATCACCCACTCCAAATCTTTTCTATAACCTGTAGTAAGAAAAGGAAAATTACAGCCAAATATATATTGTAAGTTAATCTTTTCTTGCTTAAATGGCTAAAATAGTCTGAATTCAATTTGCTCTTTATTTATGAAAAATCTTTCTTTATCAAAATTAAGTGATAAAAGAAAATATACTTTCACGACCGACGTCTTTGATTGGGTAGATAAAGGTCAACTGTCGATGTTGCGGTGAACGTAAAACATTTCACGCGGTATTTTTTGAATTCAATATAGGAGATAAGGAGCGAGCCTACTGCCGACTTGCGGATTAATTCGATGTTTCCTGCAGTATTTTTTTTGGAGAGATTTGAACTTATGTACTGACACGACCCTGTACGTACCTGGCACATGTTTCTCAGGTCTCGGAACCCCGGCCACCTCGTATGGGTCCACTAGTATCTTTTTCAGCGGTCGTTTGACTTGTTTCAACGTGTAGTACACGAGACGCTGCGCGATGCGACGCACCGTTATGTTATCGTGAAGTAGGGAGTTCACCATCAATTTGACCGCTTTAGTCGGGTATTCGATTTGTATAGACGGACAGAAAGACAACATGTGCATAACCAGCTCCAGACGACGCCAAACACTGCACAATCGAAAAAATAGGTATAGAAAAAAATTCTAGTTTATATCAATTCTTCTTTAATCTTGTATTTATAACAACTAAAGCCTGCTACAAATTTATTTTTATTATTGGTGTTATTTTACCATTTTTAGTTAATAAAAGTAGTTGACTACTCACATTTTTTTTAACAATTTATATTTTTGCCGATGTCTGCTTTATAAAATTTTCGATAAATCTCTGTTATCTATTTCAGTATAGAAGCATGATCTCTTTGGATTAGCAACGCAATCAGCGCCGTACAACAGGCGTCAAATAATACCACTTGCCATAAGGAAATCCGTTTTTTTTTGCCATTTCCATTCAATAAAAATAAAATGAAGTAAAAAAAATGTGATACTAAAAAATTCTAAAGTTCCATTTTCAAATCATACTCACACATTAGGGGCTTCCGCAATATCCACCAGTTCATTGATCAATTCTAAATACAATTTCTCAGTTTTATTTGAGTTAGCTAACTCTCGATCGACAGCTCCCGCCAGTTGTTCAGTGAATACAGGATCGGCGAGTTGAGCATCAGTGAGTAGCCGTTTGGCGGAGTCGATGGCCGCCTGGGACATGGTGAGGCGGGTGTTCACGGCAGGGAAGTGTCGGTGTAGGCACTCAATGAATAACTGTTCTAATCTGGCAGAGAAATATTATATCGAACATTTTTCTTCTAATAGGCAGAAATTTAAAAAATAATAATAATAGATCAATATAAACTAGACATAAGGGTTTCTGATTCTACATTGTAGTAAGACAATAACACATTTCTCTAAATAAAAACCATGCCCTTGCTTGATTACACAAGCTACAGCGATATGTCGTTTTTAAACATAACAAATTTAAACAATACATCGCCTGCATATTATGATTATTAAGAGTGATTCCCTTTTAAATCTGTTAAGTATAATTGAGTTTATTTCATACTTACAAAAATGATATAATAAATAACCATGGCCAATTAACATAGCGCCATCTAGTCCCACGGTAAACAGAGTTGTGTTATATTCGAGTACTGGGGTACTAACTAGACAACTGATATAAATACCTAGATTTTTCTTTGGAAATACATACATAATATACATATAAAACAGCTAGACCGATATAAACAAACATACTCAGGATTACAAGTGTTTGTGCCGTGAATTCATCGGAAGTAAAGCGATGTGCTAATCCGGTAGACCACCGAGGCCGTCAAAAAACCAATCTTTATAATATCTATACAGATTTTATTTAATATTGTAATGATCAGCTTGACACCTAGTAGGTATGTATTTTAATGAAATCAAGTGTACTGCGCGTACTGACCGAACGATGCTGGGCTTCTCGCTGAGCGGCGCGTTGAGTATGGCCGGCCACAGCACCCGCACGACCTCCCAGTCGTGCTTGGCGGCGAGGGGCCCGGCCCGCGGGCCCAGCAGCACGCACAGCACGCCCTTGTGGCGGGCGTGGCCCTCCTCGCCCGCTTCCTCGCCGCCCACCTCCTCGCGCAGCAGCCTGCTCACCCGCGGCAGCAGCAAGCGGTACGAGTACGGGAAGTGACCCAGCATCCAGTACATGCGGATTTGGGCCAATATGCGGACCTGTTCACGAGATTATTATAAAAATATATAGAAAAATACAAAAATAATAAAATTATTTGTTATCAGAGCATCAAAGAAACTCAACTGAAGTTCTTTTTTTAAAACCCATTTTATTTATATTGCATTCTTATATAGATGTCTATGTCTAATATTAAATAGTTCTCATGTTCCACTTTGAACAAAAAGTATGATCACAACACGAAAGTCAAGTGTTACGTCTATCATTAAAGCAATATCTCAAGATAGATTTATGACGGCTGGACACTAACCGAGGTGTAAACGTAGACGGAGAGGTCGAAGAGGGCATGTAACACGGTCCGAGCCGCCGGCGGCAGCCCGGCGTCACACGGCAGGTCCCTGCGCGCGTCGTGCTGCAGCCTCGCTCCGTCAGCCAGCAGCATGCGTAGTCTCGCGGAGCCCGCGCCGGTGGCCACGCCTCCGCGGCCGTCCGTGGCGCGCTCTAGTGCTGCGAACGAACGCAAGCGCGCTTCTAGACCGGACGTAGCCCGCAGTCCCGCCGGCACCGCCACACGCTCCCATATCTGACTTACCGGGGTAAAACCACACACCACTACAGATATATATATAATGTACCCGTGATTACTAGCTCGATTTGGAATGGCTTAGTTAAGAAACGACATGAATACTTTCGAAAATATTTAAAACACACTTTTTTTTTAAAACTCACGCAGCATCTTGTAGTCCCAAGCTAAGCAGAGCTTGTGTACAGCAGAGGTACTAGAAAACTGATATAAATACATAGACACATTTTTCTTTTGTAAATACACATAAAGTAAATAGTAGTACACGTAAATACTGGGATGCACTGGATCAGACCTTCTTCAAGCTTTTAGAATGTGTGTATATATATGATTTAATGATAGGTACTTGAACCATTAAAACGTCATGAGGTAAAAAAATAACTGAATATATTACACACCGCCATCTAGCGTAAAAATAGGCAGCGCTAGTATTAAAAATTAAAAAAATATCTCTTTCACAATATAGGTCATTTGGTACGCAGGATATATAACAAAAAATCACAATATCAAAGTATATAAATGAAATTATATAAAGAGAATTTATAACCATATGCATGAATTTCTTTGTAGTTTAGTATTACAAAATTAATTGATGTACACCACATATATACCTGTATAAGCATTTCAAAGCTGCGTGTATCATCGGACTTTTCTGCGAGCATGCGCGCCTGCACGTCGAGCATCCGGTTTATTAGTGCGACGCGCATGTTCTCGCCGTCCAGCGTCACCGAATGCTTGATGCCGTTCGTGAACGGCATGCTTGTGGCGGGTACTAAGGACTCCATGCTAACCAAGTGGGGAAGTGTTATGGATTAGGTAAGTCTTTCAGGAGCTTTCTACCATCAGTTGGGGTGATTTAAAACTAAGTTCCTTATTGCAAAATTTGCGATATGTGCGTTTGTTTGTTTATTTACAAAAGTTTTTATGTTTGCGAGCACATTACTGCAGTACGGTGACGTATATAACACATGTATATACGTATATGCATATTATGGTATTACTAGTGAAGACTATAAAGTCATACTATGGATAGAAAAAGGAACTTCGTTTCAACCGGGTGTGCCAGTACGCCTTTTTTTCATCAATCAATATATATAATTTGAAATGTTTAGATTACGAAATAAAATTATATTAATAATTTGATGAGCATTATAAAGCACAACTTAATATTATGGCTGGGGACAGGAAATTATTATTTTAATTATATAAATACTCACAGTGCAATTGGTTTCTCATTTGGAGGCGGCATAAACATAGAGCAAGAAAGAGAAGCGTTTATGATATGGAAACTTCTAAGTCTGCGCTCGCGGCAAATAGGTCGCTCTCCGTCAAGCCACTGTCGCAGTCGCGCCAGCTCCGGCTTCAAATACCTGTCGAGGAGTCTCTGCGCGCATGCTGCTTCTTCAGCACACGGTATATGCCATTTGAAATTGGCTTCTTTCACTGAACAGCCGTGTCCCCATTCTCTTATTGGTAGCCATTTCTCCGGTGCCTCAGAGTAATCTTTAGGAGAACTCCTCCATTCATATAAATATGTGTTACTCAATGAAGCCAACATATGGCCCAGAACATCGCAAGCCTTTGCGAGCGCATTCTGGCAGTAGAGTTTAAGAGCTCTGTCTAAAACGGGAATAATATCGTCTATATATTTCAAGAGAACGACGCCGTCACATTCCACTGCGTGCATGAGCAAGACAAGTCTGTAAACGACGTCTCGAGAAGGATCTTCATCACGTACAGCTTCATCGGTAGCCAGCAAAGTAGTTAATTCTTGACACAAGTCGGGCACGAAAGCTGCTAGCGTCGCTTCAGAGTTCACACGAGCGAATACGCGAAGTAACACACCAACCATGCTTCCAGAGACTGTAATTTCAAATGTGGTTTGAGTAGCGAACGCTTTGAACTTTCTTAGTGCTTCCTTGAATATTTTCGGCGAACACTGCATGAGAACAGCTGTCGCTGCAGATGACAGCGATGTTTCAACCACTGCGTCCGTTTTACTGCGGCCGAATTCGTTCTCTTTTGTATCGTGGCGCACGTGTTCAAGAACACTGGACTCAATTATAATAAACAAGCGATCCAAGAAGACGAGAACGAAGTCTTCGAATTGAGCAGTGGACTCGCATGTTAGTAGCTCTTCTTCAGTGAGGTCCGGCCAGTGTTCATGTGCTGAACTGCAGTCAATGATTGGAACCATCCAGCTAAAGATTAGTATGAAGTGTAACGTGACCAATGTCTTTTTGATGTCGTTGGGATCCAAACCAGGTAAAACGGCCATTAAGAATGGAACGACGTGTGTTTGACCTTCCGGATAGCCAGTCTCGCGTCCTCGGAGCATCGGTCTGGCGACAGAGGCGACCGCTGACATGGCCGCAGTTACTCTGTGAGGTTCCGTTAGAGACGTGAGGGATGTTCTAAGTTTTTCTAACAATGGTGGTACTACAATGTTAGGTCTCAGTGTGGCTAAATTTTGAAGCGCCATAAATATATCTAGAGAGCCACTACGGCTATACACCGCTTGTACCGTGGGTCCGAGTAATATATTCACAAATTCAGTTATATCCTCATCTCTGAGTTTAAATGATTCCGGTGTTTGGTTCTCCCATGATTCTGTGAATCTTTTTTCTCGTTCACGGCGGACTCTAAAAATATAATCTATAATTATTTTCCTATGAAAAATAATTTTATAAGAAATAATAATAACATGTAATAAATATATCAGCGCTATCTTGCCCAAAATGAAAGTAGAGTTAGTACTAAAGAAGTAATGGAAATACTTAAATACATTTTTTTATATATTATTCATAATATAATTATTTTATACTACAACAGTGGCAAACTAGCATTCGGCCCATCTGATGGTAAACGGTTACCATAGCCTATGGACGCTTGGAACACCATCGGTCTTATTACAAAAAATCTGTTAAAACTCGGACGAAACGTGGTCTAAATGGTCGTGGTTTAAACCATTCCTGAAGTTAATACTTGGAATAAACCTAACATTATTACGAATCCAGATCTAACAGAGGACTACTTAGTACTACAGTTAAATCGTTCATTATGTATTCCATACAGAAATCAGTCACTCATGTCTGTCACCGTACAATTACGTTCCATTTTACCAGAAAACTGAAAAGATCAAAAATAATATTAGTTCAAAGAAAAATGTATAAACTAAAAATAAATTTATTTCTATTCATCTATGTCTTCATTATAACTATTTCATTAATATATAATATTTATTAATGTACTATTAGGCTGAAAATCAGTTTTAAATTACAAGTAGGAGTCCTATACGGAGAAAAGGAACGGCGAGATATTTTTATTGGATCGTTCGAATGGTGACTATTTCAAAGTCAAATGAGTGAAAAAATAACAAATAACGTCTTTTATATATTTTTATTGTCGTAAAATTTGCTTTAAATATTTTTAGTTAATATATTTTTAATTTAGTTAAAATATTTTTCGAAAAACAACAACTTAAAATTAAAATACAATTTTTAAAATGAAGTTTGTATTTTTGCCCTTAGACCACTGTTAAACTAGGGGCATCGCAGGTCTAACTTTAGACCATAGACGAATCACGATTTAGAGATAAACTTCATTTTGTAATAAGGAATACATTGGTTTATTACTAGTGCTAAACCAGGTTTATCTTTTTGTAATAAGGCCGCATGGGTTCACTAATGTGTTAAGAAACTTTAATATATCCTTGTTATATAAAAAAAAATATCTAAAATAAATACAAGTATACCCTGTAATATAAATGTTTCTACCATGCGAGAATCGAATGAGAGACCATTGGAAGACGATGCACTAAACCGCTAGACTATAGATGCGGTTGGTATGTTATTTATTAACTTGCTGTTAGTTAATTATAATCAAGACAGTCGGACCTAGTATTACGAACTAGGCATATTATAATACAGAAGGAATATTGGTAAATTATCAAAATGTTTACACAGTATAAAATGCAGTCGCTTCCGTTGTTTGTTCGCTTCGATCTTTTAAACTACGCAACGGATTTTAATGCAGATTTTAGCAATAGATAGAGTGATTCAAGAGGAATATTTATACGCGTAATACATGTACACCTGTACATGTAGTACCTGTGTATGTAGTACCTAAATATAAATCAAAATATGTACCTGTTGAGGAACTCTCTGGCTAACTTGCGCAATAAGTCTCTTAACTTGTAGGACCAGCGACCAGAGTTAGCGCTGTGCAAGTAGCTCTCTACGCCGGCAAGGAAACTGCGCAAGTGCTTCAGAACTACGCCGTCTGGATTTATAGCCCACACTATCCATCTTGCTACCTGCTTCATTTCTAATATAAGAAAAAAAAATTAAAGCTGAGGAAAAGTTTGTAAAATTTTAATGATTTATTTGGGTTTTAAACTTTTTCCATGGTTGTTTACAACTACACATTATATGATTAGCATATAATAAGTATACAACACGTATAATTGATTTTGTTTGATTAAAAGTTGCCTGATTAGACAGCCTTTTGCACCTTCATACCTTATTTGAATAAATGTTTTTCTATTCTATTCTATTTCGGGTGCAAATTTCGAGTAATAAATTAATAAAGAAATTTGGGTATTCCTGTATTAATTTTAAACCAAAATACTAATATAGTAGTTTTATTAGTATATCAAGCACTTGAATTTAAGTTTATCGACCTTTATAACATTTAAGATATTGAAAATTTTTCCGACTGTTAGTATGTTATGTATATGTAGATTTTACACTTCATGAAATAATAGTCATTCATTCTCATTCATTCAATTCTCAACCTGTTAGTATTATACATATTGTTAAGTGGCATTCATAGTGTTAAAATATTTGGTATATTTTTAATTACCAAGAGAATGATTTCGGGTAAACTGCATGTCTTTGTAGCTGACAGGTAAGTTCAGCGCGTGAAGGAATCTCGTGAACATTGCCGCTACATAGGGTGTCCAATCTACAGCGCCAGGATTCCTTTTGGTAAGTCCAGCAAACACAGTCATCAATTCCTGCGTAAGAAATGACCAAATAAGTAAACAGTCTCAAACTTGACAATAAGAGATTTCAAAAGTATTGCATAGAGTAAATAATTATTTGGAATCCTAATAATAAATGAATGGGTGTGTAAATCGACTCTCAATTGACTGGCTAGTTGACACAATTTTCAAATTGCCAAAAGCAAGACATTTAAAAACGGTAATAATTTCTATTGCCTATGTTTAATTAAATAAAGATTTATTTGTCAATGACAACGCACCGGGTATTAATCATGCTAATACCTATTTTCATACCGTTAAGGTATGATAATTTTATGTAGGAACAGTATAAGAATTATTTTATCGTTTCAATAGAATTTTGAAAATCATCTGATAAAGTTATTGATATGCCCATCCAAATTAAACTATATTTACGTATGACTTAAGCTAATTACAAAGAATATAATTAAAACCTTTTATGTACCTCTCACAGAACATAGTTATATAAAATATTATCTATTTAAATAAAACACAAAAACAATAATAGGCAACCTTAGAATGGATAGTGCTTGGCTGATCGATGTGTTATAATAAATAATACAGCGGAGGGTGATACTTATTAGTATTATTACATGTACTTAAAAATATAAACTTCACTCTTTGTATTACGTAAGTATCTTACCGCAATATCACATTGGGAATTGTAACAAGTATCCCAAAGTGTCATGAGCTGGTCGAACCAAAGTAGATGCCCATCTGCAGCACGGTCTGGTGGAATTGCCACTGGCAGAAATGTTACCAGCTGACCCAACAATGAGCCAGACGACCACAGGCGAATCTGGGGTAAGAATTCTTCAAGTATTTCTTTGGTAGCTTCCGGCTCGAAGTAGCTGAAATATTTGCAGAATATACAAATCGGACACATCTTTTTTTTAGTGTCAATGGTAACCTAAATATATTTACGTTAGTACTTAGAGACTTTTATGCCACAGTCTGTTGCTTTGTTAAGGTCTTCCTTCACGCAGTACGATGGACAAAGGATATGACAGGAGATTGTATTAGACTGGGTTCAGTCTTTTTAGGGCTTCAAACATGCCACTGCAGGTCGCTGCTTGGCTGGTCTTACTAAACCTGAGGGAGCTGGATGATTTAAATTTCGGCTTAGACTTTAATAGAATAACCTAAATTGGACACTTCCTAAATTTTTTCTATCTACAATATGTGTTATGAAACGTCTAAACGTCTCGGCATGTCTTAGTAGCTTATTGGTAAGAGAAACTTTTTTCCTTTATTTTTACTTAAGGGGTCATTTAAAAGCAATTACAAATATACAAAATATTTGCAGAGAGCATCACAAAATACAGTACTTGTTTCAAAATAATAATTGAAAATAAATCAATTCAATTTACTTACGGTCTGGCACATACGATCATAGACAAATACGATCCTTCAAGAGATCTGAAATAAAAATAAAACTATTATTACACTATAGTAAATAACAATAGGATAATATACCCTGCCACCACACTGGCGCACAAATGATTTGTATTACATGATATCCCATGATAGTGACTGGTGAGTGAACCATACACATAAACCAATTTACACCAAGAAGCGGATCCAGATGTAAAAATTATTACTTGGGCAGTTCAAATTGCTCCTTCGCCATGCCAAAGCCGAACAACTCAAGAGCATCGTCGAGGCCTCGGCCCGACAAGAATTTGCGTACCAGCTCGACAATACGGGACTCTTGGCTCTCAGAGACTTTCGGTTTGTCCCTAAACATAGATGTATGTGATATATCCTCTAACAAAAAAATGTAATGGTTAACAATTGTAGTTGTGATTTCTTGTTAAAATTATCATGTATGATTTTTTAGTTTAGCACGAAAAATACAATTAATTGATACTAATTTAAAAATATAACATAAATAAAATATAAAAATAATTATTAAATATAATAATAAAATATAAATAACAGTTCATTTTTTAAAAGCCATCCCTATATTTATATACCAATGTACTATTCTGTACACTTGGTATAGTTATAAAAAATCTAAAATTCACTTACGTGAGATTATGGTATAATCCAAAGGTTTTGTCGAATATTTTTCCTAAATCAAAAAGGGGTCGCCAGGGTAGGGTCAACTCTTCCGGTGAAATCAAATGTCTTTTCCTGGAACGAAAATGTATCACGGCATCTTTTATAGAACAATTATTATGTTAATCATTAATATAGTTAATCAGGTTTTAACAGGAACAATTTTATAGTAAATGAGAGATTTTCTACTGTAACTTGCAACATACTCGTAGTCGATAAGTCAAGAGAAGTAAATTAGCATAAAATTATTCGTGTTAACCGAATTACACAAAGACCCGATTACCCCTATATTAATAAAGTGTGCTAAAAGCGAAAGTTTAAAAATAAATATTGCGTTGCTTGCAGCTCCTTGGCAGTCCATTGTTCCTTTTATAAGATTTATTTTGATATTATTTATTTTTATGTTAGTTTTGATTCTTCATTTTTTCTTTTGTGTCGAAATATATTTCTAAAGATAGTATTATTTTATTATAAATATCAAAAAACATCGATCCCGTCATATATTGTTGACAAACATGAGTTCGACCTGACGGTAGACGGTTACTGTCCTCAGAAACAGAAAGTGATCCATACATCAAGACAGCATAATAGTATAATATTTTAAACAGTAACAATAGAAAAGTATGCCAAACAGTTGAGGGATTTAAATTTCTTTCTTGGCAAACATAACAGTGTTGTTAAAGCAGACACCTAACTGTTCAATATATTGTACATCTATATATAGATAAGCTAAATACCACTCACGGGTAATTATGAAACATCCGCAATCACTATTGCCTATAATTACAAATTTCGTTCAAGAAAATAATAGTCTGCAGTAATGACTACTGTAATATTGAACCAATACGGCATTACAATAATATGCGTACTACAAATAGCGATTTTAACGGCGGCGTTTATTGAGTAACATATAAACAAAAAAATAACGTGTTTATACCAAGCAAAAACCGACTTTGATTACGTAGGTATATAATTAGAACCCAAAAACAACTAGTCGGATCTTCATCAAATTTACATAGAACGAAATTGCATAGCACTTTCCAATTAAAAATAGAATCATCAAAATCGGTTGATATAGAAAACAATCTAACATAAGAACAACATAGTAGTAGTAAGTAACAAACTTCATTGCCAAAAAAAGAGTGAAAAGTAGAAAATTACTTTTTACTATTTTGTTTATAGTCCATTTGCATTGATCACACTAAAATTAAACTTTCATAATCTGAACTAAACTTCTAAAGATGACACATATTTTGATGAATGATGAAATATTTAAAAACAATTACAAAACATCCAAAATACTCACTTTGTCAGCATAATAAACATTGTTGCAAACTTGTGGACTTTGTAAGGTTCAAGATCAGGTATTAACATCAACTCATATGCAAGTTTTATAAATGCAATATGATCTTCTTTGCTAAATTTTAATCCATAAATCCGTATGTACCTATAAAGCATAAAAAAATGTATAAACTGTTTGTACTAAAAGTGAACAATGAGATATTCTTAGTTTACAAAGTAATTAATCACAGCAATAATTAAGACAGCATTACTATTGTATTGTGCCCTGTTGCAGATGTATGAATGTATGAAACAAATTAAAAAGCTAAAGTTAGCTAGCTAGTTAATCTAGGATATGATCTATATTATTTAAACTAAAATAATATAGGTAATAAATTTGTATAGTGACTTATTAGAAATATGCATAAGCAGATATATATACTTTTTTGGACAATTACCTTACTAACTTGTGTTTACTTTGAATATCATGCTTACTTTGGGGATTACATTTTATATTGTTAGAATGTGATGATGCAGAATTTTTAATAATTTCTACAAACATACATATATATTTCTACAAACATATAGGGATGGTCAGGAGAAGACTGGCTTAGCAAGGCAAATTTCTTTTAGTAACTCAGTTATACATGTACAGTGTCCCCAAATGTGAGGCTAAATTTGGAAAAGGGATTTGGTTTTACATTCATCTATCACATGTAGATAAATGCACTTTCCTAACTACTGCAATGATAGTAAAGTTGGTACATTACATTACGTTAAAACATATTTAAATTGATACTTTTCAACTTTACATCATAAAAACATTTATGAAAATCATATAGCAATAAAAGTTTCAGCTATTATTTTGCCTGTTTTTTATTATAAACTGAACAGTATGTAACTTCAGCATGCGCTTTGTGAATTTTAAAGACTATGAGTGGTCACTAAGAATAATAACCAATATTATTAGACTTACAAATTATATGACAGGCTATATAATAGTAGTATGTGTATTTTTGTAAAAGTTCGAAAAATGGGGTTACCATGATATACTAAGTGGTGTACCTATTATCTCAGCATCATACAATATATTTTATATCTTTTCTAATATAATTAAACTTGCAAACCAAATTATAACCAAAAGTTTGCTTGTTTTAGAATGTTTATAAATGAATGAACTTGTATTAGTCTAATTTTATGTGCTTTTACATTAGTTTGTTTAGAAAAGGAAATGCTTTGGGTTATTATATGAAATAATAAAAAGTATCAAACAAAAAAACCCAAATAACATCACAACATCACTAGTTTTATACTATGCAAAGTTTGCATCATGTATATTATATACATGTAAATTAATTTCTTGAATATATACATACATAATATGAAAGAAAACCACCAGAATAACAAATATGAAAATTTATATCATGCAGAGATTAAACTTTAAATAAATTGTGGAAACATGTCACCAAATATGTACTAGTTTAAATTAACTTGGTGATTTATTTCCATACCTAAATTATTATAATATTTAATTTTATAATAATGATATATTTTTGTTGTCTTTTAATAAATTAAACTTATTGTAATTTTATAATACACATGTATTTATTACTATAGGCCAGGTGTAGTTACAGGAAGTTCTGGGCAAAAGCCAGAATATTTTAGATATAGGCAATG
Organism: Achroia grisella; assembly: GCF_030625045.1. NCBI lineage: Eukaryota > Metazoa > Arthropoda > Insecta > Lepidoptera > Pyralidae > Achroia > Achroia grisella. The sequence goes on from NW_026712925.1 coordinate 1,846,235, forward strand.
TTGCCAAAGGTTAACTGTAGTGTAAACCAAATACAATACATATAACAGAATTTGGAAGTTCTATCATATATATATGTATAAGCCACTCTAATAGCATGGTATAATTAAAAAATACCAAACAGCTGTCTCATTTCCTAAAAGGAGAATTTAGCCTATTAGCATGGTGCTCAAGCTGTTTTGTATTGGGTATCAAGTTCATCCTCCTACACAATTTCTTTGTGCTTAGAATATATACATAGAGAATGAAGATAACACAATGACATGTAAAAATTGAATATATGATTCAATATCAACATGTGAGAAATTACAATAAAAATATAAAAATTGCCAGTACCTTATGTTGTTATTTATTAAATTCATATGTACTAACATTATAAGTGCGAAAATTTGTTGATGAATTTTAATTACATTTTCATTCAAAAACTTCTGAAAGGATTTAATTGAATTTTTTTTAATTGAAATATAAATAGATCATATTCTACATTAATAACTTCAAAAGAAATCGACAGGATATATCCATAGTGAATTTGGCTAACAAATTCACTATGGATATATCACACAAATGGGTTATCTCACAATTTCTCTTTACAGGTCAAATTGCAACTAAAGTTTAATTTCATATTGAAGTTATATTGTAAATGAATGTGCATAATTTGCTAGATTATACCATATAAAATGAATAGAAAATCATAAGAACGTACTTCATTAGCCTGGAAGACCAGACACCGCATGCAGGCTTCATCTCGCGAAGAATAATTGCCTTTGCTAGATTTGTCTTCACTTGTTCCAAGAACTTTTGGGACTCCTCGTCCAGTTCATCGACATACGGAAGCAGGTAGTTAGTGAGGATTTCCTTCTGAGGTTTGAAACCCAGAGCCACCACTCTCTCTGGGCTCGTCAACATTAATTCACCTTCGTCGTCTTGAATCATTTTGATCAAATTACACCAAATGTAACGAATAATAAATTTAACAAGTTGTTATTTAACTAGTATCTGAGCACTGATGGCAATCATCAGTACTGTGTGTAATATATATAAGATGATAATCACTATTGCCTCGTCATCAATACATCAAAATTGAATTTACACAAGTCATTGAATTGAAAACATGTATAAAATGCGGATGATGAAGATAAAACTACGTTCCATTTCATAATAAGTATTCTGATTCTGAATTTGGAATGACGTGAATTTGACATTCTACTCTTGACATTTTTCCTAAGTATTTTGAAGGTTATCAGTGTCATGTAAGCAAGTAATCACTATGACTGTATCCACCTTATAGTATATATATATATATATCACAGCACCCTAAACTACGCATTTTATGACGATGCACAGTAAATTATAAAATACGTAAACTGGACCAGAATTTACTTAGATAGTTTGGTTTGGTTTAGTTAAACAACTAACAAATTGTGGCTAAAAACGATTTCGATCATATCACCTTTTAAACAAAAAACTGCTTAATACTGGCTACAACTAACAAATAACACGGACGTAATAATACACATTAACATTTAAATTGTATATAGATTATATAGCAAGATATTACGGATTAATATCCCACAATTGCTGTGGATTAATATCCACAATAATATATTTACGATTGAAGTTCGAGAATGTGTCGTGGCTAAAAGCAGTTAATTAAGATCATGTCTATGAAGTATCTATCTATCAGCCTATGAAGTATTTTTGCGCCAACAGCCACGAACCTAAAAACAATAACATTGTGATCTCCCATTTAGCTTTCCATAAAGCACTAAAACTTTGTCTAAAAATAAAACTGTAGTGTTTGAAGACTAACTCCAAATTATACATAGCTACATTGAAATTATATTTGCTCGAAACGAAAATAGACTTTTTTAATGATGTCTAAGTCCAATGTACCAATGTCTCGACCATTGGTTATCAGTAAACGGTATGTGAAATGTGCCGCGACATTTAAAATCATGTTTTTATTTGTTTCAAATTGTAATTTGAACTAGATAATACTGTAATATACACTGTATATAAAACAGGAATGCAAATTAATTAAATAAAACGACAACTATAGTCTTATAGATACTTTTTGCAATTGCTACAACGGCTATTCATCATCAACGGCTATTATATTGAACAACCGTTATATGAAGATAGAAAGCAAACGTATTCCTTTTTTGAATAAACGACAAACTACATGTTAGTCATTTGTAACTAAATTCTTCTTGCCTCTATGGAACTCACGCCACTTTATTTTCATTCACTTCCACTCTGTGATCAATCATTGTTTATGTCAATTTATTTAATTCACACTGTATCTCCATATTATTTTTCTTTTTTATTAAGTACTAAGACTAATATATTTAAGATTATTATATTGATTATGACTTCTCATCAGTTGTCATTCGTCATCCCCACCATGATACAGCGCGTGGAATATAGTTACATTTAAAATTCTCGTTATTGTGGTTACATAAACAATTATTTGTATCACACGCAGACAATGAATTATTATAGCTTATCATATCATAGTTTTACTAATAATTTCTAAAAAAATATTATGAATATAAAGAAATGTCAGTAAATGAAAGCACACAGATAGCAACTAAACGGATGGATGAAGTATGCGACTATATTAATATTAAAGGAAAAGTAAAATTCAATATAAAACAATATTTTAATTAAAAATATCGCACAAGAGATCAGGACAAAATTTTCAATATTTAAAGTAAAAACCAGCCCATTGCCTTACTAACACTTTGGTACACAAATTTGCTAGTAGGACAGTGACTAAGCATAAGTTTCATTATACATTTCTTAAATTAAATTTGACATAGTTCTTTTGTAAAACTTTTTAATGCCAATATAATAGTGTAATATATAATACATGTACAATAATATATAATTTATGCAATACATCGTTTTAAAATTTCACTGAATATGGTTTTTTCATTATCTGTTAATAAAATTTTAAATGTTTAGTTCAAACAGTAACAGTTTCTTTCTGTGTAGTGTAGAGACTGGCTGCAAATACGATGTCTCTCTTAATAGCAGTGGACGCTTCCATCATCTTAGCTTGTAATTTCGGGTCGCCAATAGCCACAGCGGCGTCTTTTACGTCTATTAGCAGCTGTTTCAAAAAACAATAAAACATTCAAGATTTTTTAAGAAAAATAAGGAAAGATGTCACGTGAGTTGGCCTGATGACAATAAACATATCACTAGCACACCTGAGATGGGCTGGAGAAAGAGGAAAGTAGAGTTATAGGATAAAATTGGTCTGACTGACTTTAAGATAAAATAAGTATTAGAACCTGATGGAAAGTGATCACATGGTTAGTGATGCCCATGATACCCCTCATGGGTTGCAATTCCTAACTGACTAAGGTATCATGCTTCCGAAAACCTAAAAACTAGAACACAGCTTACAAAGCAAAGTGCTAAGCAGAAATTTAATTTCGGCATCCTGAATAACTAATTCAAGAATTAACTGTGTATCAGTTACCTCATGCAGTTGTTGTATACATCTGACGATGATACCCTCTTGGACATCTGTGAGATCCATTATTTCTGCAAAGGGTTTCTCTAGGGCCCACTCGTACACTACTCTAACTAAACCAAAGTTCAATCGTTCTGGCTGACCTTCGAACTGGTTCACCTGAAAAAAAAAATGTGATACTTATATATTCCGAACAGATTTGCATTCTATACGAGAACAAAAAAATCGTAATCCACGTAATCTACAATTTCACAGCTATATACTAACCTACCATGGAAATAGGTAAAAAAACAAATATGTTACTACTTAGTGGTAGAAATAGGTAAGACAGATAGTTTGAGAGGGATTTTCACGCAGATTACTGTGTACGAAGTGTATGGGGTACATTATATACTGCCAGCTCATTTAACCTCACTATTCCAAACTCTGCACATTTTTATATATTTAATTTTGTACCAATTTTAAATGTATTTTCTTTAGTTTTTAGAATTTTCATATTATTGTTGTCACTTTTGCCTTGTTACTGTTTGTACCTTATTACAAATATTTACCATTTCTACCCATTATTTGATTCACAACATCACGCATGCAGCCCAATCATTCCATCGCCAACACTCACCATATAGTTTGCTTCAATTTTCATAAGATCATCATCTATTTCTTCAATAGCCTTGCGCCCCTCTGCGAGCTTCTCTGTCAGTACAGGCTCTATTTGCGTGCGCGCCTGGAACACGAAGGCGCTGAGCAGCGCCGCGATCTCCGCCGGACTTTTGTTCGTAAACACGTTGCGGAACACCAGCTCCGATATTATAAGTTCGTTGGTACCCATCCCGCATGCCACACGACCTTAAAAAAACAATATTTTCATTTAATCCTAAAGGATTTACAGTATTAAATATACATAGGTACATTATTAGAAGCTTATTTTAAAATAATTTAAGGTAATAATCAATAAGCAATTAGTTGATTAATGTTGGTAATTGATTAGACACGCATCTCAGGAGTTATTATTCCTAAGGCACGGTAACGTATGAGGCGGCTGTGTCTAAATAAAAATTAATTAAAATAGTTACAATAAGAACAGTTATTTGTTTATTATTGTTATTGTTGATTGGTTTATTATGTTTTTCATCTTTGTGTTGCTGAAGATGCAAACAAAATATTTATCAAATGGTGAGATTGCTCTAAACACTACTCATCAGAACCCTTCTAGAGGCCCGATATTATAAATTAATTTATAACAGCAACAATAATCGAAATCCGCAGTTGGCTGCGCCACAAAGCTACAGTGTAGTCACTCCTAGCTGGAGTTAGCATTTTTATATTCCAACTTGATTAAAGATTCTGTGCTTATTGTGCTATGTGTTATGTGCCTTGTCGATAATCTGACTCTAACAATAGATATGAATTATATAAAGTACCTTTCAACATAACACTGTCATGTTCATCAATGTACTTCAGCTCACGCAGCACGAGCAGCCGCCGCTGGTAGTCCGGGTACAGGGCGAGGTTTTCGAACGACAGTAGACGTTTGTACTTGTCTCGTTTACGTTCTGTCTGCTTACGCTCGTACACAATTGCCAATTCGCTTTTGAAATTTGCTATATCTGTGTGTTTCTTTTGTGTTTTCAATATTTCCTACAACAAATTTTATATTATAAAACGTGAATATTCAATTAATTAACACATTAAAAAAACATTATACTGCTGTAATTAAGAGTACGAACACATTTCAAATATTTAGAATAGTATCCCTACCATTCGAATGTGACATGTTTGATTATCGTACAATAATTATATGTACTTAAGACTATGAATATGTATTGGACTGCTTTAAAACATTTTTTAAAAGTATAGTAAACGTATTTTACGTATTTCTAGCTGTTGTTTAGAACTATATGGAATTGTATGATATGTAAAGTATTTTTTTGTCTGTTACCTAGTAACCAGGTCTATGCAATTTCTTTTTATGGATGATAATAAAATATTTACGCTAATGGTTTATGAGACGGGGCACCAGTGGAGGATGTTGGGTGTTAGGCCCATCGTGACTAATTCACTAGGCATTAACATGAGGGTTTTCAGGGCGAAGACATAGAGATTCCATGTAGAGATCAACTTAACATTAGTAACGTTATTAGTCCAAGTCACCTTTCCCCTAGGATTGTGCAACTAGTTACATAATGGTATCACAAAATTAAAATAACCTAGCATAGCTATATCATAGTTGTTTCTAATAAATAAATAGTACAAGTGATAGGTGACACTTCAGATAAACTTTAAAATAAAGAAATAACACAGCAAGTTTATTTTTATGGATGATAAAGGAATGATGTAGCCGCCTAACAGTTTACGTTATTTACTGCTAGTCATCGATGTTAAATAATAAGAATAGGCATATACTTTATATCTCTCAGATGTTCTCATTTTGATATAGGTTTGATGTATTTATTTTATTACCTCATACTTGGACATATCGTCCAGAAGATGTAGTAATTCTCCAGAAGTAACAGGTAGTGACTGTTTCAGATTGATGTATTCAAAGTTACTCGCTCCCGTTCGAATTGCGTGCGAAAGCCTGGATAGCTCTTGTACTACGTTGGCACAGCTGGACCCTACAGGAGCGTCCTTGAATCTGGAAAATTACATTCATAAATTGCTTGCCCGTTAAATAAGTCACGTCTGTTATCAGTCAGGTAGTCAAGCTATTTTCTTCCGGTAGTCGCAGGTTCGATACTTCGCAGTGTACAAACATTTGTATTAATTAATATGATTGTTTGTATCGGTCTCGGTGTTTTCTATAAATATACTCTGAAAGTATTAAAAAATATATCTATGTATTTATATCAGTTATCTAGTATCTATAAAATGACGCGTGCTTGGCTTGGGACTATATGGCGCTTTATATTTGTGCTGTACGGCGCTGTGAGTTGTATATGTATTGTTATAGATATTATTATCACATACAGGGTACCTAGAAGCATTGACATCTGGCGACGTCATGATAAACGCATGATTTGACATGCCTATATAATATATTTAAATCGAACATGGCACCTTCGGTGGCACCATCCTTCGAATTCCTATCATACCTACCGTGGAATTTGCCGTTTTTCCCAGTCTTGTATAACAAGATTAACATCAATTTTTATAGTTGTTTTGGTAATAGCCACAATGTTCTTTGGTCCAATGCATAATATTGTGTGGTTCAGAGTGCTTTCTTCCGTTCCTGGAGAACAATGAAAGTTTCAATTGATATAAACACTATACAGACAAAGTCATAAATCACTCTTGTATACTTTTTATACATATTTTATCTAGTGTACATAAATCTAATGTTACATTGTAAATTATCGAAGTCTTCCTAAACGGCTTGAATGATTTTTATGATATATAGTGTATATTAGGTAGATTTGAGAATAGATCGTTAACTATTTTTATACCAGGTGACAAGGGTAGCCTTATACAAAAAAAAAATTATATGGTAAATAATTATGTAATTTTATAAAATCTAAATATCACTCAAAGGTGACTGTCTATCAACGCACAGCCCAAAGCACTGGACGTATCGGGCTGAATTTTGGCATGCAGGTAGATGTTATGACGTAGGCATCCGCTAAGAAAGGATTTTGATTAATTCTACTCCCAAGGGGAAAAAATAGGGGATGAAAGTTTATATGAAACTTTTTCAATTTCAAACCGATCGGACTGAGACATTGCATGCATAAAGCTACTATGACGTAGGCATCTCCTAAGAAAGGATTTTGATGAATTCCACTGTTAAGAAGATCAATTAACGCGAGCGAAGCTGCGGGCAAAAGCTAGTAAATTATATAAACAAACAAGTACAAAATATATGTTTTTCATTATTCCTAACACTTTAGTTAGGGTACGTACTTAAAACATTTTAATGTAATAGGTATCACAGGGTAAAAGTTATTACTTAAGTAAATTGAGACAAAATTAAACATACCCACGAATGGTTAAACTGAAATAAGGAGTCATGTATAAATTACATCATAGGAAAGTGACCATATCGGACTCTAACGGCCCTACTGTGACTTTATATTTCTTTTATAATTAAGTTTTTAATGGTGACATCATAAAACATGATTCCTCACACTCTTCGCATTTTGTCGCCACTTTAACGTGTCTAATTGATGGAAGGTATTATTTATATATTATTAGGTATAGTTTTTTGATATTATTACCCGTGGTGTCGTAAATAGCAGAGAAGCCGAGTAACCTGAACCAGTTTTCGTCAATATCGAAGTTGTATCTGGTGGTATCCTGTTCGGCTGTGTCTAGCACTAGCACTTTGTACGGGGTCTGACGGGGACCTGTATATTCAAATAAAATATATTATACAACTGTATTTTGATATTAAAAAAAAAACTACATCGACTACGACGTATGTGAAAATTCATAGAAATTTCTATTCAAAATATTAATCAAATAAAAAAAATGTCTACTTTTCAAAGTCACTTAAATATAATACTATATAATCAAAACTGGTATTACCAATGTTAAATCTCTTCCTTACTCTAGTAGTAGTATAGGAGTGGTACGTTTAAGAGGTTTTATGATTATTATTATTATTATAAAATTGTGTTTTGAAATTTTATAAAATCTGTAGGTATGACAAACATCACTCAATAATAATAATCATAAAACCTCTTAATAATAACGGAATAAAGAAAGACTTGAGAATGTACGTGTACTCAAAATACGGTTATTGGCTCAATATATAAATAACATATACATTATTATTTGTTTTGAAATTATAAAAGCCATATACTACCATAAAAAATAACACCTACCATTGCTACTTAAATAAACACCCAATTGATTAATGTACGGTCCAGCTGAAATTATAAATATCCTGCCAGGTACTATTTCTTTGGTCACTTTAGGCTGACTTAATAAAACAGGCATGATATTATTCAATATGTCGATATACTTGGTAGCATTATCGTAGAACGTTGCGAGAGGAGCGAGGTGCGAAGCCAGCGGTGTACTACACTTCTCTGAATATTCCTTCTCGGCTAGTAACAACTGCTTTTTGTAGTTATCCGATTGTACAATTTGGTTGATCTCACGAAACGAGCGTTGCATCATGCCTTCTACGGATACTGTGGCTACTCTGTAATATTTGTGAAATAACAAACATGTAATTCTAATAATAGATATATGGTACAGGAACAGATATAAGCTATGGTCCATAGTGGCCCATTAGGTAAGCATAAAAAATAAAATGCTCTTATATGCAATATTACATTCTCGTTCTCTTAATTTATATAATTCCTACCCTCAGCATGTACCATTAGACCACAACTATTCAGTGCGGAAATCTGATCACCGCTACTGCGTTATGACCTTCTCTATTAGTGATCAAATTCACACTGTTGTTGAATCTACACCCATATTACGACACTTTTCGTCTCTGAATAAGGCACCATCAGGCAATAAATAGATCTCGGATATAGATTAGAATCCAAGTGTAAACTGTTTAGCGCCCAGACTTCGATACAAACACTCAACAATGCGAGCATATTATATCCACCATAACACATAAAACAACATAATTATTATTTAGTATGTTATCACCTACCGTAGTAAACTGAGGATCATTGCGTACGTAAGCCTGAATTGTGATGTGAGTTTCTCTGGGATACCCATCATCATGCCTTTAAGCGTCATTAGGTCTGGTACGCCGTCTTTACACAGTATTATCACAGTACCCGTATCATCCAGACCTAGAACAAGACCAAGCTTTCAGTAGTATTTTACTAAAAATAATAATAATACATGCACATCGGTTTTAATAATAATAAATTAATAATTCTCCCGTCCATATTACTTGGGTGACTTAGGTTAAATGTATCAGATTGTAGTCCAATTGTGAATACTACTTTTTTCTCCATTACTTGTAATTGTATAATTTGACAAACTGATCGTAGTAACATTAAAACTGTTAATTTTAAAGCAACTAAGTCATATTACATAGTGATCTTAACGAATATTATAAAGAAGAAAGATTAGATATTTCTTTGTATTGGATAAACATAAAAATTTGTAGATCGATTTTAAAAAATCATTCACTTCATTTAGATATAATATACATTATCAGCCAGTAATATAGTTATTCTACATTATTATTTCATTCATTCGTAGACTATTACGTATATTTCTTGCGGATAGGTGGGCAGCACTGCGGATAATATTGATGGACCCGATGGTCTAGCACGCCGCCTTCCTTTCGATGATCGCAGGTTCAAATCCTGGCAGGAAGCAGACATTCGTATACGTATTAATGACTGCGATTATTTGTTTGGATTAATTTGGGCGTTATCTACGCATATTATGTATAAATTAATTATTTAAGTATTTCTTCAGTTGTCTAGTACTCATAATACATGCTCAGCCTATCTTGGGACTGGATGGTGCTGTGTGAATTGACCTGGGTTATTATATAATAATAAAATTGGTACCTCTACGGCCAGCTCGCCCAGCCATCTGTATGTACTCAGCCGGCAGTAGCGTCCGCCGCTGCACTCCATCAAATTTAGTGCTCTCATCGAAAACTACAGTTCGAGCCGGCATGTTCACGCCCATTGCAAACGTTTCTGTCGCAAATAGGATTTTTACCTGCAATTTTTTATATATTTTAGTAACTTACAGGTAATATCGTATATATTTAATTATATGCTTTCCGTTTTATGTGTTGTTTATTAATATGTGTTTTTTGCAGTAGATTTCAGTCAGTCTTTTGCCAATAATACAAAATAAGGTGAGGTATAAACTAAGCATGTGGTTTGTGATCGTTACAAACAATTTACTTACATAGCCAGATTGGAACAGCATCTCGACAATTTCCTTTAACAATGGCAGAATGCCGCTGTGATGGACACCAATACCATTTTCGAGAACGGTTTGTAACCTTTTAACCTGAAATAGATAAGAAACTACGTAAATGCTGACTCCGAAGGTAATATCTTATCTAAGAGCAAGACAAGCATCCAGTAGAAAAAGTGCATAGACGATTTAATTTACCTCTATATTATATTTAAGGATCGGCTGCAAGTGAAGGCTATCGTAAGACTACTTTTGTTTTTTATAGTCCTAGACCACACAATAACTAAGCACTGTTAAAAAAGTGTTGAGGCGAAATATTGTCAAGTTGTCCAATTGCATATACTTACTTGAGGTAGTACTCTATCCGGTTCTTTCAGTCTTTGTAAACACCTCAAGAAGAATGAACGGATGTGGCCCTTCTCCTTAGCTGTTGTCAAATCCACTGACATTAAATTTTCTGCATTCTGGTCACATCTAATATTATACAATTATTTAATGCATTTGTAAATAGAATTTTTTAATATCATTGTATTTTCTTTAAGAAGGGAGTATTTTCCAAAAGGTTTCAAGTCTTCAGTTTCATGAGTATTCTTTTAGAAGGAGCTGATAATAATAACTTGTGCTTGTTAATCTATCCCATTACTATTCCAAAATATCGATGACATTATTTTATGTGTAAGACTACAATGTATACAAGACATTACAAGATACATTTCAGCAATAAAGAAAAACAAATATATGTAAAATACTAATATTTCACGCAAAGGAAAGTGCGATACCAGTAAAATTTGTTCAGATTTTGCGAAAATTTTGCCTAGTATTTAAAAAATACATAGGGATTGAGAACATACTCCTATAGATAAAGTTCACATAGTTTGATGACGCAAAATATTTTTTATTTACTTTACCTATTTCGAGAAAGTGTGAATGCCACAACAGGAAGTTTGTCTTTCTGCCTTAAATGATCTATAAAGGCAACCCACATTGTTTGATCTGCTTTGGGATTTGAGTACTGTTTGCCACCTGCAGAAACGTTAACATCTTTTAGGACCTTGATTATTAAATACTATGAACACAATTAGGATTATTTGCCATTTACTGACAGTTTACTCGCTTTATGAAATGAAATTTATTTGTAGATGCCATGTTTATTCTTTCAATTATTCTGTCAGTGTGTCTGTTAATATATTGTTCATCATAGAATGGTATGCAAATATTAATTTTGAACAATTATTTGTACCTGAAACTTATATAGAAGCAAATAACAAGATCAAATAGACAAATCATAGCAGCATTGTTCATTTAAACAAGATTTTTTGTCATTTAGCCATTTTTAGGAAAATGTAGGCTATTTAACATACAATCAAAAGATAAGAACCGATCAAAACAAAAGTGAAAAGTAAAGAGATGCAGTGCATGCGTCAGAGACTTCTGCAAAGAGGCTGTCACTTCTATTGAAATAGATTGCAGATAGTATTTACCTTTAGGACCGAAGCTCTTTTTATTGTCACTCTCCCTAGCTTTCTTTGCTGCAACCGCCTCGTTGTAGCCACGCAGTTGGAATTGTCCATCGTGGTCCAGTACAAGGAACCTTTCATTTTTCGTTTTGCCATTTGAACCTAAAAAACAAGTTGACACAAAATGCGTTTGTTAATTCCAAGCATTGTTTCTATAAAATAAAGTGGGGAGTCGCGAGTATGGTCCATACAGATAAAAAATAATGTCGAGAGAGTGACAAAGGTGTGTCTCTGACCACACCTTACTGAATATATCATCAATCACATCAACACTGTAACAGTAACTAACTTTACAATGAATTAATTCAACTGTGTTCTATCAAATAGAATTATTATTATATGTCTTTCAGACCAAAAAACGTGGATTGTGGGTCAACGGTAAAAAATTAAAAAGTATTTCATATCAAATTAACAGACTTAGTTAGCTAGGTAAATAAAATAAAAAAAATAAAGAAAGAAAAAAATAGATGAGTCACCTGTATACAGGTAATGGCAGAGTGGTACAGGTCGCTTAGGTGTGGAGACAACATACACTTTTCGTTTTTTGGTACGACCCACCCAGTCTGCAAACTGTAGAGTGTTGGGCACAGTGGCGCTCAGCATCACGATGCTTACGTGCGCCGGCAGCAGTATCAGTACCTCCTCCCACACGTAGCCTCGCTAAAAATATTATAATATTATTACACATGCTATAAATTACTGCATAATAGAATGCATTGCCCTTACCCTATTTATTTGGGGATGGCGTAATATATTTTTCTCTTCCATTTATCCCTGTCCAAAGTCATCACATTATATACTCACTTTCTTGTCATATCATCTTTCACACAGTCCATACATTTGTTTTGCGGTCGACCTCTGCTCTTATAACCATCCAAATTCATATGTAACACCTTCCTTAAAATATTATTTTATTTCCTATGCATTACATGTCCATACCTGGACAAACAATTACTCTTCAACTCTCCGAGACTGGCGCGACGTCCAGACTTCCCCTAATGTATTAATTCTTTACATGATCCATTCTTGTCATACCACACATCCATCTCAACATTTGCAGTATTACTAGTTTATAAATAGTAAAATTATATAGCAAATGATGTGAACAATATTATAAATATTTTTTTTTTCTATTCAATACTGTATAAAAATCTATTATTTTGTCATTATTTGTTAACTTAAATAAATGAAAAAAAAGTTATGACAATAATTCCATAGTAATTACCTCTGTATTATTGATGTAATGAACCTCATCAAATATCACAAACTCGAGGTCCCTAGTGACGTCAGAGCCGCAATACAACATAGATCGCAAGATCTCCGTGGTCATGACGAGGCAGGGTGCTGTGGCGTTAATCTGCAAGTCGCCAGTCAACAGGCCCACTTCGCCAAACAACTTGTTGAAGTCATTGTATTTCTGGTTAGACAGTGCTTTGATAGGCGATGTATAGATTGCTCTAGAAAAAAAACATTCTATGAGACTATCACAATTTAAAAAGTAAAGTAAAACATCAGTTTATTAACCTACTAAAACCTATAAAGCGATATAAAAAGTTTTTTGTAATGGTAGAATTTGAGACCAAATTTTACAAATTTACAATAACAATGTTACAAATTCTGTCTTTAAAGATAAGGGATATCATAAGGGAGAATCTTCAATATATATATAATTCGACGACCTCGGTGGTCTAGCGGTCTAACACACCGCTTTACGTCCGATGGTCGCGGGTTCGATTCCTCGCACGGCACAAACATTTGTATTCATGAGTATGATTGTTTGTGTCGGTCTGGGTGTTTTCTATGTATATTAAGTATGTATTTACGAAAAAAAAATATCTATGTATTTGTATCAGTTGTCTAGTACCCATAACACAAGCTTTAGCTAGCTTAACTTGGGTCTAGATGGTGCTGTGTGAATTGTCCTGAGATTATTATTATTATTAATATATATTTTTAGTCACAATAAAACACAAATTTAATACATGTTTATGATATAACTAAGTGAAAAAAAATCTTTATATATTAGTGTGATATTAATAATGGTTCCAATTGCAGTACATGGTGAACACATTTTTAAAGGTGCCATACCCACCTAGTGCAATTTCTTCTTGACATTGCTATAGCATATTCTGCAACCACAGTTTTTCCAGCAGAGGTGTGTGCAGCAACAAATACATGGTGGCCTTCTTCTAATTTTAAAATAGCCTGAAAATAATACATCGTTAAAATTGAGTTTTGCAATATTAAAGAAATTTGAAAGAAAGAAAATTATTGGTCAACTTTAACTATACATTTGTTTTTCAAATGAAGAATTATAAATAACTCGAAAGGTCAAATAGGCTAAAACAGTTTAAGTTAAACAACTAAAATAGCTACAATAAGTTTATTTAAAACATTGATGTTTTTATAAGAAGTTGACCTCCATGCAGTTACACTAGAAATATCCTACAATTCTTGTCCCTGACAGGTCTAGGTAGCGAAAACTGCAAAAAGGCGAGCACAATAGATCTATGTAGGTCGCAGTGCTACAGGTGCTAGTCACCTGACATTAGCCCAAACTACCCCATAAAAAAACAAAATGGTACCCTCGAAACCCTTGGTTGGCCCATATGGTATTCTGGCTTGGTTGGTATCTCGTCAGTGTATACCACTACAATTTGTTTTAAAAAATGTTAAAACTATACCTGTTTTTGAAAGTTATCCAATTCAAATGGATATGTGTGCGCCATATCTTTTAATTTCTCATTAAATTCTGGAACAGGTAAGGATACATCTATCATTTCAGCCCATTGTGTGCATGTAACTCCAGTCTTCACAGCGCTGCCTGTGATGGTGAGGACTGGTATTTCTGGTAATTCTACAGGTGGTTTAATCACTGTACTTTCTAGGAAATTATCATCTTCCTCTGAAGGTTCGATTTGAATTTTATTTGCAGGCTTTTGTTTTTGAATTTGTGGTTCATCATCATCTTTCCAGAGACCTGGAAATGTTAACATATTTTTTTACATTATTATACAAAATATATATAATTGAATATCTGTCCTTAGATCCTGAGAACTTAATAATAGGATATTTTAACTTCTTCTAAATGTTCTTCGTTTCAAATTTAATCATACCTTACCAGCACCAATAGTGCCATGTACATATTTTATTCAATAAATTCACTTTGTTAATTTTTTTTACTTGTGATAGTATTTGAGAGTTTGTGACAGTATGTGGATATGTAAATTATATTGTTATATTATTTTACACACCTACTAAATGTGCATTATTATCCACTACTTCTTCCAAATTTATTTTTACTTGCATATCAATAACTTCAGACTTTTCAATTTTTTCAGCTGCTTCATTGTTGGGTTGGTTCAGCACTGTGACACCATCCTCACCAAATAGGACACCTTCCTTGCTGCCTGGTGGTATAGTTAACAAATCTAAAACAAAACAACATAATTACATATAATAATTATAATAAATTAAGAATCTGTAATTAGCATATCACTAATTATAGGGTATGGAGGTATAATATTTTAGAATTCAGGAATGGCAATGCATAAGAGATATCACAGGTACAATGTATTATGTGATATCCAGTGCTATTCATGTTCATAGATTACAGTTTTATTATTAGGGGTGATAATACTGTGGCATACCTATCCTACACTAACAGAGAATATTAGTATGGATGTTAGGATGAGCATGATGTAAACTTACTAATTATATTATGGCAAATGAACCAAATATTAACTATAACACCTACAAAGAGGGATGGTGTAGATGAGACGGAGACGGTGTAGAGGTGTAAACCCCATAATCTATATTACTAATATTACTGATAATATTGAAAGAAGCCTTTGTAATATTCAAACTCACTAGTTTGTATCTGTGTTTCTGTGTATAGTCTAATATAAACACATTGTAGTAGTAGTACATAATCATAGTAAATTAACTAACTGTTACATCAATATAAATACTAGATTTAATGCCTGAAAAAATATATAAAATTTGTTTCAATACATCATATGTATATTAAAAATTTTAATTATATACCTTCGCCTAAAAACTTGCCAGACACATCATTGCCCAGATCAATATTAATATCTACAAAATTTGCAGATTCTTTCAGCATATGTTGAAGTTCCTCTTCAAATCCAGCTGGTAAAAATGGACTCTGAGTAGTAGCACCTCTGGTAGCAAGGCTCGGGGGCAATGGTGCCCGAGACATAGACAAACTGTCCTCATCATCTTCGACAGGTATACTTATTTCATCCAAGCCAGTGATTTCACCTGTTATAGGATCTCTCACAACCTTGAATAAGATATAAAAAGAATAAATTTTATTAAAATTACATATTAAGATATATTTATATTATGCCTACTTTGTAATAAGAAAAAAGTTTTATGACATTGATTCATTCAATATTAAACAGTTCCATATTGTATGTTTATTTTATCACTCCACATTCAGCATGTTATAACTTCATAAACTATTTTACTTAAAAATACATATTTTGTCTATACTTTATTATTATTTTTTTAAATGTAATGTTAATTCTAAACAGTAATATAAATAATATTAATTTATGAACTTAAACTCCTAATAACTTATAGAATTCATTAATCATTAGTTCTGTTCAATTTATCAAACAATATTGAGAAAATAAATTGTTACCTCAAATAAATTTGTTTGATTCAATAGTGGTATGTAACATATTGTAGTTGACACTTTATTTAGAACTAAGCTTGTTTGTGATAAAACCGATTTTGTGTTAGTTCACATAAACCTATTTTATTTAAGTATGTCCTATATCTGGTGCAAAAAAATATCTTTCAATTCTATTGTAAAAAAAATTGTTGTACGGAATAAGTCTATTTCAAACCTCTAGTGTGGAGTCTGGACCAAAATCATCATCGTCTATTTTAAATAAGGAATCTATATCAGTCTTTCGGTGCCAGTGAGTCTGTGATCTCTCCCATTTGTGTATAGAGAGTCTTTCAGGTTTTAAAATATATTCTTTCACACGTTCGTTTAAATCTTCGAATATCGGTGGCAACTAAAACATATTGATAAAATTTTTAAGTTAATTTAAAAACCAAAAGAAAATTACATTTTGTATAACAAAACAATAATATAGTTTCAATATACTTTGAAATCTGTAAACTCGTCTTCATTATCTAGAGCCATTTCATTTACACAAACTATGAAATTTGGTCATATATTTTCATTTAAAGTAATTATAAACTTTTTAAACGAGGTTATTTCAATTATTTATCTTCAGGAGAACTTCAGATTTCTCTGAAAAACATTAAATGAAATCGTAAACGGCAACACTAACTTGACAGTTAGTGTTGCCGTTTACAATTTTAAGCACAAATCATGCTTTATATAAAAATAAAAATGTAATCTAATTAAAAAAAATTGTAAAAGAAAATATTTCAAAATGTAACTTTATAAGCGACAATTTAATTAAAATAATAAATAGATATTGGAATAGGTTGGCGCCATCTGTTTTTAGTAGCCAGTCCCATTTTATTACGTTTCTTTATTGCAATGTTGCATTCTGACTATAGATGTAGTGGTCGTACTTAATCAAGATATTGCCGATCCAAAGTAACCAACCCAGATATAAAACTTAGTCTAAGTTAGGTGTTCATTATGAAACGAAAAAATTCAGGTCATACAGAAATTTATATATGTCAACTGAATTATCTCGTATTCAGATCAAACGCAGTGGGTAAATATATATTTATTAATACAAATAATTTAGTAATATATATTTTAATAATGGGAAGTGTTGGCTCCATTGTTAACAATTTACAGTGTCAGGCCGACGTCAATGTGGCTATCATTGGAAACTATCATCGTTAATTCCTGGCGAATACACCATGATGGTCTAACTATGTAATATTTTTTTTATTAATTATCTTATTTGTGGTCTAACTGACGTAACTTCAAGAATCATTTTCCACTGGTGTCCCACCCAGTGGCGTAGTTAGGTAACCAAGGGCCCTGGAGCAAAAAAAGGGGTACATTACAGTTTTATTAAAAGGCACATTTCACTATCCGTCAAATTGACAACACTGCTAACCCACAGAAAGAATTTAGGGGAATTCCGAAAGTATAACTTTCGAATTTCTTTCAACTGAATTTTGAAAATTACTATTTATTTTGAAAATGAGAGAAATTTTGAAAAGTTCAGTTTGATCGAGATTTTCTGAGTTCGAGGGCCCCTTTAGCTTGAGCGCTCCGGGGCACTGCCCCGCCTAGCCCCTAGTTAGTTACGCCGCCAGTACATTTATATGTACCTACGTATGCCTGCGTTGGCGCAAGCAGGTGCATTATACCATTATTATCCATAAAAAACTACGCAATAGTCGTCACATAGATCAACATATTGTTTTTGCATATATACATACTATCTTCTTCGTTTTTTATTTTAATTCTTTACATAAAATAAAACTACCATATATAGTAGGAACCGAAAATGTTTTGTTGGACAATCTAGTGACGGTAGTTGAATAAACTGCTGACAACTATTAATTTAACATATCTGGCCAGCTCGTGATTAAGGATAGTGCAGCGTAGTCGAAACGTAGAGAGAATTAAATACCGTTTTACCATAAATATATTTCCGTTAATACTCCATTAACTATATTAATAATACGGACGTGTACTAAATGTGAAAATAGTAACAATATACCTATTTCTACCTATGGGGACTGATTGGGGAACGAATTCGGCGGTTAAATCTATATTACCTGACTTCAGCAATGTAATTTGTACATTTTCATACGTCGGTGATAGGTACTGTTTTAACACACTGCTTCACTCTCCGCTGATAGATTTTCGTTATTTTCGTCAGTCTCATCCGAAATGTAGCTCCACAAAACTTATGACTACACTTACATAAAATCTACTAGTATCTTACATACTCAGTCTATTCCTGGGTAAAAAAGTTGAACACTATACCTAATGATATTTTTTCCTAAGATTATTTTATGAGCATGACTGTTGGTAGTCCTGCAATAAGCGTGTGGTTTATTTTTCTCATGATTGAAGTTATTTTTCATTACTAAATGTTGGCGTTTGTCAATTATGGAGAATGGCAAGCAATCTTGTTGATGGAAAGTGCTATAATAATAGTAAACTTTCCATACAATTATATAAACATAAGTAACAATATATGCATGTGGTTTTATGTGATGTTTTTTAATTAACAAGATCGTAGTCAATATTAATAATGACCGTACGATGACGTGAAAATTAAAGGCTAATGCTATAAACACAATAGAATGATCATTAACATTTTTTTGCCATCAATTCTTAATGGGAACGCGTATGTGAGTCAGTGAGTCTTGACGGTCAAGGTCACGAAGCTGGTCTTACCCACCACCTCGATCTGCAGCCGTCAGCTCGGACAATTCCTGAGTTCGAGTGGTCGCTCGTTCGCTTTACTATTCAGTATTCACTACCTTTGTATGCAACTGGACAGTCGCGGCAAACGCGTTTCCCGCTAAATTCGCGTTATTTTTTTTAATATTTATTTTTCAATAATGACTAGTTTGTGGTCAAGTGCAATATTATGTGTGCTAACATTAATACTTGAAGTTACAGATGCGCTCACAGTGGTACGTGATCTTTTTGAGTATTATATTTATAGTACTTATTCTTTTCGTCTTATTGTTTCGATGTAAATAAGAAAACTTGTTTCCTTTTTATGTAGTTGTCGATATTCATCCTTAAGTATAGGTATCAATCAAATTATATGCTTCGCCTGCATGTGTCTAGGTGAAGGGTGCCTATAAATAAATATGCAGATATAATAAATCATGTACTTTAATTCATAACAACGGAGAGCAATTAACTAATAGACACTGTTCACTACATATTAAAAGATCATACGGTGATGAAGGGAGATATAATTGTCCGTGTACATTTTGTATTTATAGTTAATTCTGTCTGTGCATGCCTTATCCGGATACTCAGTGTCCTGCTGAAGCATATCTTCGAGCAAGTACAAACTATCTGTGCTATCTGGTTTCTCATGTCACTGTACTTTTATCTGATTGAGTGTACAATTCTCTGATAGATGTGAATACGGCTAACAGATGGGACGTTCTTAACGGAGTACTGATCCTAGGAGTTCAACAGTTTCTGGAGTTCCGATTGTGTCCATTACCTATTCTGAATGCCATACTTAATAAATGTGTTATTAATTATTATTAATTGTAATTATTGCATTAATTTATACTTAAATATCTACCATAAATATCTTTTTCAGAGCTAGTTATTTACTTCAATAAATTGTTACATGTGGTATTTATTAGATATTGTTCACAAGTTCAGTATGCAGGAAATGCTTTCATTGCTCTTAATAGAATCGTAAACCTCGCATATAACAGAGATATTTTATTTTATTACATGTAGCTATAATAATAATAAATAGTAACACATATGAGGTCTAATTTATAGCATTATATATTGTTTAAGCATGATCACGATGTGTATTATAGATATGATCATGGTGCAGATTACAAATAAAGGCAAAGCAGGAAGCTTTTTGTAACTGGTAGCCTGCACACTGTTTCTCAGTTACGACTCTACTCAACTATTCACGCGCCTTATTACGCGCGGCACGTTTCCATAGATAAACTTGGAGATTAAATTGTAGTTAATTCTAGAAGATTCTGCCTTCAAGGATTTCAAATTTCCAATAAAAAGTTGAAATCGCGTTTACTTGAGTATATATTAAAGTTGATAGTGATATATTAAAGTTTGACGTAGAGTCTGTAAACGCTATTAATGTTGATATTAATGGTCTATATAGACTTATTATTGACGTACGTTATTGTATTTTCCAAATTATAATCCAATAACTAGTATCCTTATAATTAATGTTTTAAAGTATATAAATACTCACCGCGCACACAATATTTATATTTAGATAAATTAAAAAATAGGTGGATTTTGCTCTATTAATGAGGTGTTAGGTATGTATTTTTCATATTAATAAATGTCGTCAGAAATACATTAAAACTATTGGCTTTGAGATTTTATATTTGTTTATTAAAATTCATTTATGAAATAATTGTAAAATGTTTAATAATATTATGAAAATTAACTTAATACATTAAAAATATGTATGAATGTCATTCATATATTTACAGTATTCATCACACTGTTTTATTCTGTGGAATAATGGATTCATGCTTTGTAACGTATCTATGAGTAGCCGTGTCATGGGCAAAAATAATTGTAGCTAAATACCAACCTGAATTAATAGTATGTTTATGGGAAATTTGCCCACTGTTTATTCATTATACGCATAA
The DNA here is from genome assembly GCF_030625045.1 of Achroia grisella. Taxonomy (NCBI): domain Eukaryota; kingdom Metazoa; phylum Arthropoda; class Insecta; order Lepidoptera; family Pyralidae; genus Achroia; species Achroia grisella. The sequence continues at coordinate 1,867,416 of NW_026712925.1, forward strand.
TCCTTGACATCCTTTGTAGTCTGCCATATTGTATACTGCATTCGTTGTATCTTCGGTAAAATAAACGAAGGGCAGGTCAAGATTTAAATAAGGAAAAAAGAGATTATGAATACCTAAAAAGGGTTGAGCATAATTCGTTGATTTATATACACATGAATCAGAATCAGATTTTTTTAAGAGTTCAGATATTTTTAGAAAGGAATAAAATAATTATTGCAGCATAAATATCGACAAAGATCAGGTTTTTTCTTATTTTATTAAGAATACTGCTAGAAATTCAGGACTGTTTTCTGAGATATTTATTCTATTTCTATTCTTGAACACATTTTTGAAATATTAAGAATAGAATAATAATAATAAGAAAAATCATTTTAAGATGGGTTTCTATGATCGGGTAACTATATATGGTACATAAATATGTATATAGTTATCCCATCGTAATCGTAGATACCCTTAGTTTGAAAAGGACATTCAAATCAAAGTTGTGTTGTTGTGTTACTCGGTATGCAAACCAATAGACAGGTGTGGATCAAAATAGAATAAATAAACATTTCTAATGGTTATGTATGAGCAAAGAATACTATTACTCTCATTGCCTAATCAGACCCCAAGTATAAAACATTATGTAGGTACACAATTACAAATAACGTACAAAAACATTTAAAGTCTTAATACACTAACTACTTAACGTCTCACATATTATGTAATTAAAGAGATATGTACATCATGTTATAGTTGGATGAGGCACTCTCCAAATAGCAAATAATAACGCAGAAAGTCGTATAAATTTATATTTACATCAATGAAATGTCCATGTTGCAATGTTCTAAGAATGTAAATTAATACTACAATAAGGCACCCAATAAAAATTAGAGAGACATTATAAAATACGCAATTAATAATTGTGTTAATCGCATAATTCGAAGTTTAAATTATGCAATTATTACTAATTAAAACAAACGCAGATATATAATTGATATAGGTATGTACGTAATGGCAAAGTACCGAATACTTAATGAATGATAATACCCCATTTGAGATTTCCATCGTAAAATATTGTTCCATACATATAAATATAGCTACTATGAATTAATTAAAAGATTGATAGTGATGTTTCTACCTTATAATTGATTAAAAAAAATATAAATTTATTATGTGTTCAAATCTCAAAACTAATGTTTATGTAAATTATATATTACTTTAAAATAGAAATACAATTAGGAACATTTAAGTTATCTCTTTAGGTGTTACAAGTCATTAGTGCATAATCATGGCAACTGGTCATAACTAAAGTTAGTTATACATAGTAGTTACAGAATACATTGAACTTAAATGAGAAAAGTAGGTCATGTTATACATTAATAAATAATTTGTAACAGAAAATACAAAAAAAATATTTTACTTTGAATAATATCTACTTTAAAGCATAATAAAATTTCAATAAAATATGTTAGGTATAGTATATAAATATTGAAAACTAACGACACTCGGTTGCGGTTTCGAAAGAGTATTTTACAAGAATTTAAAAAAAGTTTTAATATATCCACACACAGGCTAATACACTAGTACATAGAGAATAAACAGTTCCATTATCATCGAATAAAAAAAAATATTGGGGCATATTTGTGAATATTATGTTGTCCGATTTATTATGTCGCACTATAATATACTGCAACTGTTTTGGTTCTTAATAACTAGTTTATGCAGTTTATAATGTCTCCATTAATTTTATACCCACGCATATTAGAGTATGCAAGGCTTACACATTCTCTTATTTGATGACTTGATATATAAATAAGGTAGATATTATTTATTTTTGGAAATTATTGCTGTTCTGATCTGGCTTGGTGTTTGGTGGTCACACATCATGACAATAGCTGTTCCTGGAAACTATGTTTTCATTTTTTTAAGGTGAAGATAACTTATGTCCGATCTTGATATGTATATGTATCGGTTATCGTGCCATAATTTCCGTTCTCTCGATTATATGTGATAAGGTATCAAACAGTCAGACGGACAGAAAAAGATGCTTTAGAATTAATATTTTTTGTATAGTCTGGGTACACATGCAAATCGACTTATCATAATCAGAAGAAGCAAAAAGAAAAATCCTGAGCTATAAATTTTCAATCAAGTTCAGAACATATGATTCCAATTATGTTTAATTACTACAAATATATTGTGTAAGAAGAACTCAATTAAATTTGTGTCAAACCAATTTAGATCAATCGGTTAATTACTAGATCGAACGGGGGTAATCTATATTATGACAAATCAGGTAATGTACATTCAGCGCTGTTTATGTCATGTTCATTCTTGCTGTCGGTCACCTACATAAGATCACTAATAAAATTACGTCGTCACATGAATACTCTGTGGAACATCTCATGCGTTGCTTATTCTTGAAAACTATAGGAAATTTCACAGGTCTGTGATATCACTTATGTACTATGAATGGAAGGTTCTCCTATCCATATATATCGCGTGTTCTGGTGTGGTGTCATGAGCTTTACCAAATGAAAATACATTTATATTTTATCACGATTGTAATGCGGCGATACGGGACTACATCGTATATCTGACTGGGGAGGGACGTGTAGTAGGTGCGCTGTGCCGCGCGATGTAATTCAATCTCTGTATTAACAATATGTATGTGTGTGTGCATAGCACACCTACAATACTCCCCCTCAAAATTTTACAAACTAAATTTTCAAAAAAAATAAAATAAATCTGTGAAATAAACACATTACAAATCTTATTTCAAATCGGTACAACTTATTCTTACTAACAAACATTTAAACAATATTCATTGTATGCTGACACCGGAATTCGACACTGGATTCTTATTACACATAGTCTTCGATAAGGATTTTTTACGAATGTTGACCGGATACATTATGAACTCTAATTACACAACAGCATTCTGTACTCTGTTTGATTTTAAATCCGCGGCTGCTATTTCTTTTTGTATGTAGGATTTGAAGTGACCACGACAGCGGTTCAACAGTATATATAGAATTATGACTCCCAAAATTCCAATTACTATGCAGCAGATAAAAAGCGTTCTATTGTTGTCCTCGTGTATGATTTGATTCTGCGATTGTAACATCTCTACCTGGCTGTCAAATTCCTTAGTTTCTTTACTATGGTACTTTCCCATTTTACATATAATATAAATATGCGTAATCAATTTGCGTACTCGAAAATATAACTAAGTATTGTGAATTATTAAATATTCTGTTCAACTTTTATATAATTAATATTTGCTAAATCTGCTGTTTGAATAACATGTACAATCAAATATAATGAATTAGAATTTAAGTGTAAATTTGTTCGTAAAAATATAGTAATAGAAAATTATTGCTAATGACATATAAAAAATATAATTGAGTAACATCGTATGAGAATAATAGTTTTGCTCTAGAATTATAACAATACATTTGCTTGTTTAGCGAAAATACAATTTTATCGAGCATACAATATTGTAAGAAAGGTATGAGTTTATTAGTTATACTTAGCGATAGCGATTTGTCACATTAACATTGTTATATAGTATTAAGAATAGGTAAAAGAAAATAATAAAAACATGCTTATTCCACTAAAAATAAAAAATTACAATATAACATAAAAATAGTAAGTATAGTATTGTCATTGATCATCGAACCGTACTGGTTTTTTAACTAGTCTACCACTCCGTGTCCTTTTCGCGGAGTCGGTATTTGGTTGTGACACGTTGTGACTAATATTGCAAGGAGCGGTAGTATTTTTCGATACTATGTCTTGCGTAATATTATCTGAAATTGTATCGGTTTCATTTAATATATACGCTGGTTTAAGACGATCTATAGAAATCGAAACATTATTTCTGTTAGGCATATCTAATATAAACACTTTATTATTCCTTTGAATGACACGGTAAGGACCTTCGTATGGTGGTTGCAAAGGTTTGCGAACTGCGTCATTCCTAACAAAAACATAATTACATTTTTGTAAGTCATCGTGTACAAATATTGTACGAGAATCGCGTAAGACACGCGTTTTCGGCTTACAACTATTAATAATATTCCTTAACTTATCTAAATACGTACCTTCATTTTTATCGTGTATGCGTAGGTCTGTCCCGTAAAAATCTCCAGGCAACCTAAGTGATGATCCATACACAAGATTTGCTGGTGTTACAGAACTATCGCTTTTGCATACGTTACGTAAACCTAACATTACTGTGGATAACTCGTCAACCCAGCTATGCCCTTTAGAACTAAGGCGTGCTGTAAGAGAAGTTTTTAGCGACCTATGCCATCTCTCTACCATCCCATTGCTCTGTGGATGATAAGGAGTAGTACGTTGTCTTTTGATACCTAACAATTTCATAAGCTCTGTAAATAATGTACTTTCGAACTGACGACCCTGGTCACTGGTAAGCTTAATTGGACAACCGAAACGAGCGATCCAGTGGTCATAAACGTTTTTAGCGACCGTTTCAGCGGTCATATCTTTAATTGGTATGGCTTCCGGCCATTTAGTAAATCGATCTATCATTGTTAAACAATATCTATAACCTTCGTCGGTTATCGGCAAAGGACCTATAAGGTCTACATGAATATGTTCAAATCGATTACAGGTATCAAAATTACCTAATCCTGCTATAGTATGACGACCTATCTTCGATTTTTGACAATGTATGCAGGTCTTAGCCCACAAGTTAATGTCGCGATTCATACTAGGCCAGAAATATCTCTTAGTCACCATTTTTCGTGACGTACGAATACCTGGGTGGCTAATGTCATGAATAGAATCGAAAGCTAATCTCCTAAATTTTTCTGGTAAATAAGGTCTACATTCGTTGTTAATAACATTACAATAAATAGGTAAGTCACAGTTAGGTATGTAAACAGTTTTGTAATTTATACTCGTGTTGGTATCGTGTAACAACTGCAATAACATGTCGTCGGTTTTCTGCGAATTCGCTAGATCGACATAGTTGATAATTGTTGGACAGTTTATTGTTTCTATACGTGACAATGAATCGGCGACTATATTATCGTTTCCTGTTATATGCCTAATATCATTAGTAAACTCACTAATGAAAATTAGTTGTCTTGTTCTTCTAGGTGTTTCGTTATTATTCCCTAATTTATCAATAGCAAAAGTTAACGGTTTATGATCTGTATATATAATTAATTTACGACCTTCATGCATATTCCTAAAATGTTTTACGGCCATATAAATAGCAAGTAACTCGCGGTCGTAAGTGCTATACTTTTGTTGCGATGGCATTAATTTTTTTGAAAAGTATCCTAAAGGTTTCCAATTATTATTCACTCTCTGTTGTAATACAGCGCCTACGCATGTACTAGAGGCGTCCGTCATAAGCGATAACGGGACGTCTGGTAGTGGATGCGATAACAAGGCAGCGGTTTTCAAACTTTGCTTACACGTATCGAATGCTTGTTCTGCTTTATTAGTCCAGTTAATTTTTGTCTTATCTTTACGTTTAGCTGTGCTTAAATAATTATTTAATTCGGACTGATATTCTACAGCGTGTGGTAAATGACTTCTATAAAAATTGACCATACCTAAAAATCTCCTAAGTTGATCTACTGTTTCCGGTTTAGGAAATTCGGTGATGGCATTGACCTTATCTTCAAGAGGTCTGATACCTTCACTCGAAACCTTGTACCCTAAAAATTCTACTACTTGTTTACCAAACTCGCATTTCGAAAGATTAATAGTAATTCCGTACTCGTTAAAACGTTGAAAAACTGATTTTAAATGCTTGCGATGTTGTGTTTCGTTTTCGCTTGCGATGATGACGTCATCAATATAGCAAAATAAAAAATCTAAATCTTTGAGAACCACTGTATTCATATATCTTTGAAATGTCTGCGCGGCATTTCTTAGACCAAAACTCATGCGTGGGAACTCGAAAAGTCCAAAAGGTGTTATGATGGCGGTTTTTTCGATATCTTCCTGAGCTACAGGTATATTGTGGTAGGCTCTAGAAATATCCAAATGACTGTACCACTTCTTACCTGCCAGCAGATATGTGAAGTCCTGCAGCCGGGGCAACGGGTAACGGTCCGGCTTTGTAATAGCGTTAAGGCCTCTGTAGTCACCACAGGGTCTCAAGCTGCCGTTTTTCTTTGCCACGACGTGTAGTGGACTTGCCCACTCGCTCTTCGATGGCCTGCAGATTCCCATTTCCTGCATAATCCTAAATTCATCTCTTACCTTCGCGTATCTATCCGGCGGCAAAGGTCTGGCACGCGCGAATACTGGAGTTCCAGAGGTCTCTATGTGGTGAAATACAATACTGTTAGGGTTAATTTCATTAAAATTTGCGGGTTTAGTTATGTTAGGATAATTACGTAATATGTCGCTATATACATGATTCTCGTCAATAGTTTTAACCGATGGCTCACGACAATTAGTTATACTACCAATAATATTTAAATTTGTTACACTATCTATCAATCTTTTGGTACTTAAATCTACCACTAACTTATGATAAGAAAGAAAATCAGCACCTAAAATGGGCTGCTTAACGTCGGCAATTACAAATGTCCATCTATATGGTCTTCTTAGATTTAGATTTAATATTAGAGTATGCATACCATATGTCTTTATTACTGAACCGTTAGCTGCATATAACTTATATTTCTCACCATTATTTGAGCACTTCGAATATTGTTTACTTATTGGTAACACTGATATATTAGCTCCTGTGTCCACTAAAAATTTTAGTCCACTGTGTCTGTCAGTTACACAAAGGCGGTTATTACTGAAATTTGCCGTACAGTCGCCCGCCGCAGCCTGCACGGTATTTAGTTTTCCTGATTAGTTTTATCCTTCCAGTTACATGGTTTTATACACTTCGTTGCATCTTCTTTGTAACGAAAATGATAAAAACATAGCCAGTCAGGACTGTTTTTATCGCGTCGCAGAGATCTTCCCCGTGAGTGTGACCTTGAACGATCGCGGCTCCTGGAAGACCTATGCGGCTGGAAACTTGGCCTTGACGCCAGCCTATTGACCTGTAGTGTCAGTTTCGCTATTTGTTCTACTAGCATATCTGTAGTAGTGGTCTGGGCAGTATGTGATATTTCAGCTACTTGCCCTATGTGTCCGGCTTCCATGACCTTGTCTGCTATGACTGCTAGCTTCTCCATATCCGTTACTTCACTCACAGTTAAAACTGCACGCACGTGAGCTGGCAGATGTCCTGTCCACAATATTCTCAATGTCTCTGAAGGAAATCTATCGCTAGCTAGGTTTTTCATCCGACGGTATAATTGCGACGGTTTTTGGTCCCCCAATTCTACTTCATTGAGTAATTTCTGAATTTGTCTGTTTTCAGACTCTTCATAAATGTTTATTAGTCTTTGCTTAAGTATTTCGTATTTTTTTGTGTCGGGAGGATTTAACAATATGTCACGTACCTGTCCGATTACTTCTCTGTTTAATTTCGACGTGACGAGCTGGTATTTAGACTCATCTCCGAGCTTCTGGTTGGCAAGTGCGGCTTCCAGCTGTACAAACCATAGCCTGGGTTGTTCTTGCCAGAATTCGGCTATTCTTGAAGATAAGCTAATCTGCGCTAGCTCGGAAGTTTGTTCTTGCACTGCTTGTATAGCTGATTGTGATGTTTGTGGATTCATTATGCTAGTATGAAGTAATATATAGTAGTATATAATATATTGTAAAGTTCACACCACTAAATTCGCGGGTCACCACTTTCACAGGTCTGTGATATCACTTATGTACTATGAATGGAAGGTTCTCCTATCCATATATATCGCGTGTTCTGGTGTGGTGTCATGAGCTTTACCAAATGAAAATACATTTATATTTTATCACGATTGTAATGCGGCGATACGGGACTACATCGTATATCTGACTGGGGAGGGACGTGTAGTAGGTGCGCTGTGCCGCGCGATGTAATTCAATCTCTGTATTAACAATATGTATGTGTGTGTGCATAGCACACCTACAGAAATTTAAGGATTTTTTTACTTTTAAACGGCTTAACAATTATTACATAATAACTTAAGTATTACTAATTACACGTTAAATTTTATTAAGAACGAATTTTGTCAAAGAGAATATTTAAGCCATTTATCTCCAAAAATAATGATAAGAGGCGATATAATGTGGGATGGAAGTTACTATTATGGACAAAGTTGCGCAGCTACTATTTCGTATGTGGAATTCAAAGTTAGTCAATGAAAATATTGTCAACGGCAGTTTAAATGAGCAGTGACTATAAAATTGGAAACGACATGCAGTAAAACTTATGTAAGGTGAAAATAAGGTTACGTGGTCATGACAGCGGTGCATACTAACTTGGAGTATATCGAGACCCTACGACTACTATAGCAATGTATCTACTTACTTAATCTGTTGATACACAATAGTTGGCCTAAAATGTAAAATTATGCTTTGCTTCGAAACTACTGTAACACGTGACATTTAAATTTCTAATTTAATTTACATAATTATATTTTTTTTTTGGTTTTAGTTTTTACTTACCTAACTGACAATTTAGCGATCATTTTGTCGAGTAAGTAGAGATTTTTTATAACTGACAGATTTTCGTATATCTGTAGGTATAGCGCGTCAATTTAAGGATTAAATTTTCACAAACTTCAGGAGGTTTTCAATTCTTAATTAAATTATATTTTATTTTTCAACAATCCTTTATTCATACACTTAGTTTTTAGTTTGATATCTATGATAAAGTATTGTTTACTATTGTATATATGTAATAACTGGCATTAGTTTTCTAGAGAGGCCAATAAAATACAGGTATGCAAATTGCTGTTTAAAATATCAATAAACGTACTTGATCATGTCCTAATATTATAATTGGATTGTTCAGTTTAGATTTATTCTCATTAAGCACCTAAGATTCGTATTGGTGTTGCTATAGAAACCATAACGATCTTTTTATATCATCCATTAAATTCTCCATATATTCGATTGGATATATATTGGATAGGTAGGTACATATACATACCATGTAATGACGTAGGTAGACGATTTAAATAAAGTAAATTGCTTTTTGAAATAGATTCCTTTACATAGTTAACTTCTTCCTAAATTCGCAAATATTTGTAGTTTTCTTTTTGTCTATAACATAAAATTTAGGTATTTGTATATTTGATTGAAAGCTTTCTAAGCTTTTTGAATTCTCATACTTGATTTTTATGATAAGTGACTCGAATGTGTTACCTACGCATACGCAATAAAAAAATAAGGGAAAAAGAACAAAAATATAGGAGTGGTTCTTATAAGTCAGTAGTCAGTAATAAGCTCGTGGTAGTTAATTATCATCTATATGAATATTTGATACTTTACTAGAAAATGACCTATACTGAATTAGATAGATAGAGTAATAAGTTAAACTACAAGTACAATACAAAGTAAATTAATTCATAACAACAATTGAGAAGGTACATTGGTAACTTGCAGAGCAAACCCGTAGAGCGAGCATGTGTGATCGGAGCCGGTTATTCAGGGCTGGCCACCGCCAGGTATCTCCAAGAGTACGGCGTCAACTACACGGTCTTTGAAGCGTCCAGACATGTTGGTGGCACATGGAGGTTCGATCCTAATGTCGGTACCGATGAAGATGGTCTTCCGCTCTTCACCAGCATGTATAAATATTTAAGGTATGCATATATCTCTATTATCTAAATCTTTATGTCTTCGATGAAATTGATAAAACATCATCGTCCTCTTTTCTAAGGAGGAATTACACGTGTTTACTAGATTTTATATTGTTAGTATTATTATTATTGTTTTTTATTATACGCATGCTACAAGTCTCTGATGGATAGATGAAGATAATAATCATAGGAATTTATAAAAAAGGAGTATAATTATGGCGACATTAATGCGAGTATAATAATTAAAACCAGCACAAAGACGGAGATAAAACATAACATGGAAAAGAACAAATATAAACTGTCAATTTTTTTTCTAATCTGTTGAAAAAGTTGATATAGGTAATATATAGGTATATCGTATATGATAAATATACAAAATATTATTTATGTAACTCCTTCTCTGCATTAGACGCACAAAATAAATAGTGATTGTTCAGATAATTGTAGAAATTGCTATAATATTACATCTACGTGTAGCCCTATGTATATAAGATGATGTTAAAATAAATACAAACAGCACTGCTTTTGTTGATGAAGTGGACCAGTGAAATTGCGGAAATTAGGTAATTATACTTTCTGACTTTACAGTGAAGCAACCGGTTTTCGTTAGTTATGAAATACGAGTAACCGACTTAATTATCACTGACCAGTTTGTATTTCTGGTTCTTCTCATTCATCGTTTTTTATCGTTGACCATATGGTTTTAGATATATTTATACATATTTATAAATAAGTTGATAGATGAATGAATTAATGAGAAATTAAATTAGAAAAACCCATTGGCAACAAAAAATATGCACACGAATTAATGATACGACCTTCAAAATTGTATGACAAAAACACTTAGTGAATATCTTTGTGTAAATAAAGCATAAAATATAATAAACCACAATTACTGAATTAAACTTAAGTAAATATAAATTCTATAATAAATTTGATTTCATTATACATATAATATACTCGTGTAAATCCAATTCTTCCGCTTGTGTTATTATCACATGTCTCCTCCTAAACGGCTGAACCGATTCGAATGAAATTTTGTGTGTATATTTTACGGGTTCCCAGATGAGCTGAAAATACAATTACGCCCTGTTTTCCGGCTAGGTTGTTGTCTTCGTGTTCCGCTAGCATTATTAGGTATAAGATAAGGACTGTATTATAAATTATGATCCGATTTGAATAATGATGTCAATATCAATAACGAATGTCGTACAGGACATGTAAGGTTAAATGACAACAGGTATAAAAGATGGCGTGGGTTAGTAGTAATAGCAAACTTTGGTGTGACTGAACTTGGGTAGATTTAGTGTCAATAAATCAATATTTATTATGTTTAATACTTTAACATAAAAAAAATGTGTTTGGATTCAAAATTAGCTCTTATTTAATTACTACTGGAAATATCGTGTTACCTTCCATCTTGCCACTTCAGTTGTAATATAATTTTCATGCACTTGCACCAGCAACAAATACAGGTGAATATCAATCAGAGTGTGACAGGAGGTTATCACTTTCCTCTTAACAAAGTGAAATTTATTCACACAAAGGTGACTAAAGTAATACATACTATACATATATAGTATTACAATCAAGTTTCCTAGCAATTCATACGCACATTATGTGGCGTTTGTGAAAATTTGGAGCCTATATTTCAATATTACCAATTTGAATCGTCGCATCTAAATGGCACTCTACTCCATTTTGTATTGCTCTGACAACTTCAAATTCTGTGTAATCGAAATTATTTCTGGTATATATTATATATATTATAGTATATTGAACATGTTCTCTACTTACGAGTAGATCGATAAAAGTTTATAGCAGCCGAATAAAATGAATATTTAAAAAAAAATAACTCACGGCCGATACTTTGGATTTGGGACCAACTGATTTATATTCCGTATATACATACATATCTACTAAAGCATTCTAAAGAAATTACTTTATATGTTTTTCCAGAACAAATACTCCACGGCACACTATGGAATTCGACGGATTCCCGTTTCCGGAAGACACTCCGTCATATCCAACGGGGACCTGTTTCCATAAATATTTAAAATTGTTTGCTAAAAAATTCGATCTCATGAAGAATATACAGGTAAGCTCGTACTTCACTCTTCTCTCTAAAAACGTTTTTTTAATCCACAGTAATAATTATAACGGCAAAAACGTATCCGTCTGTTTGTCTATATCTCACAGTTTTTATGATAAAACGTCTAAACAGATTTTATTAAAATTTGACGTAAAAACACTTTAAGGCTCATATAGATGAGATCGACTCTCCTGGACTATCCAGTGTGTCTCTTAAATCGTATGTTTTCTTAAAGTAGACAAATATATATTATATCTGTTCTCTACTTTGTTTCTTAGTGGTAATAGTTCAGTTTCTATCCGACTTTGTTGTATATACATAATATATTTGTATAGTATATATATTTCAGTATTATTTACAAACGTAGAGGCAAATTATCTTGTTATTCTGATAGTAAGTCCTAGACTCGTGAATTATGCAATAAATAAATAATTTCCACACCTAGCGTACTTACCTACCTATTACAACATGACTATAGTCATCTCTGTATTACTGGTAGATTATTATGTATTCTGTATGTGTTGTTACGTTATTGCTACCAGTTCTAATGTAGTGTACATTGTAGTATTATAGGTATTTATCGTTAGTCAATATGTAAAATAACGTACAGAATAGTGAACCTATAAAACGGTTAAAATATTAATTATTAATTACTGTACACATTTTTTTATGCTTTAAATAAAATCTAAAATTATTTATTAATGTAGGACATTTTAGTAGCATATGAACGGCAACTTTTTAGTATTGATATTTTTATAACGAACGAAATTTTTATAAAATTACTTATATAAAACTCTGAATAAAGTAAAAAAAGATCGGAGGTAAATTTTGACAGTATCCGAACACGTTTTTTAAATTTAAATTAATATGCATTAATACGCTTCTGTATTAGGACCAGACATTAGTATTTACCTAATCCTAATTAATATTAGATATGTGAAAGTAAGTTTGTTTGTTACGCTTTCATGATTTAATAGCTTAGGCAATCATAATGACTGTGGCAATTGGGTTGGAGAAGGAAATAGAATAAGTAAGACTTTCTATCCCGGTTATTCATTCACGCAGACAAAGTTGCAGGCAGAAGTTAGTAGCGTGTAAATACATTGGTAAAAAACTATCGGTATTTTTTTATCTTGTTAGTCATAAAAATATATTTACGTCATAATACTTTTTCAAGGGAAACTTGTAAAAAGGAATTATATATTATATTCTAACACTGTACTGTAAATAATAATAATTTAGAATACAGAGAGGAAGTAGTTCGAAACTGATATATGCATAACGCTGAGATTGTTCCGAGGTATAACTACATTACGTAATTGAATAGTACCTACATAAAAATAACTTATATAATAAAAGTTTTATCTTTTTTACAGTTAAGGAGTTACGTTACGTCAATTAAAAGGGTACAAGATATCTGGAATATTACATATACAAGGACTAACACTAGGGACAATTACACCGAACAGTGTGACTTCGTAGTTGTTGCTACCGGAGAATACAGCAATCCTGTGTGGCCGAAATTCGAGGGACAGAGTTCATTTACAGGTAAACCTAGCTATAAGCACAGATAACATAATATTACATATGTAAGTAATGTTATACTATACATTTTTATTATTAGAGATGTTTGGTTGTATGTTTACAGTTAATTATATTGAACAAAATTACAAGTGTACTAATCTAAAACAGCAGTCTTTTGTTAAAAGATAATTATAACGTAACAAACCATAAACAACAATTATTCCCTATTTTTCCCAGATTCCCTAATTTTCAATCAAATTCCAATACAAAATTATTACGCATTTATGAAATTGTTTCGTCCTATTTAATTTCTATTTATGTAAAAAGGAATAAAATTACAGGTAATATTATACACAGTCATGACTACAAAGAGCCTGAAGCCTATGCTAACCGTCGAGTGTTACTGGTGGGAGCAGGCCCATCGGGTTTGGACTTAGCAATACATTTGTCGAACATAACTTCCAAGCTAGTACACAGCCATCATCTCACATACAATCAGCCTAATTTCTCAGACACTTACATCAAGAAACCAGACATAAAATCATTTACGTCAAATGGAGTTATTTTTCAAGATGATAGCTACGAGGATATCGATGACGTGATATTTTGTACAGGTACTTGTTTACTTAGTGTTATTAGTTAGTGATATAAATAATAGTTTGGTAAATATAGTAGTAATAATTGTAGTTTCCTGAGAGACTACAGCATGGGGTTTTTATGGTAATTAAGGGTATATTAAGGCTTAAGGGTCCGCAACACGCAAGTGACACCCCTAGTGTTTCAAGCGTTCATAGGCTATGGTAACAGTTTACGATCAAATGGGCCGTATGCTTGTTTGCTACCTACGTGGTATAAAAAAAATCCAGGACAATTCATAAAACTCTATCTAGTCTCAAATTAAGTCGACCTTATAAGAAGTCATTACGTAAGTACTAAACGAGGTACTTACGTAATGACTTCTTACAAAGTCTGCCTCCGTAATTTTAACTGAGTAGATAAATTAAAACAATTGTTATTTTTTAGGTTATGAACTGGCTCTGTCATTTTTGGACGAAAACACAGGCGTGACAAAGTCGGGCAAGTTCGTCTTGCCGCTACATCAGGATGTAGTCAACATCAGATACCCGAGCATGGCGTTTGTTGGAATCTCCAAAGGCATTATCAATAGAGTACTCGATGCTCAGGTAAATCTTGCAAGAGCTCGTAAGCATTTGCCTTTTTTTTATAAAAAATAAATCTTTCATATACTTAAACGGGTTTTACTGATGAGACTTATAATTTGTACCAAACTTGAAACGTTAAAAATAATTAAAGCTTACAGTTCATTATTGATATTAGTATGTATACTGCCCCTAACTGGTGATATAAAGATATTATTAAATGAAGCTTAAATAAATAAAACTGTTTCAGGCACAATATTCAGCTCTTTTAGCAGCCCGTAAATTCGAGCTTCCTCATCAAAACGACATGTTGAAAATGTGGCTCCGACGTGCTCGAGCGTTGCAGTCGCGGGGCAAGAAAATAGTTGATATCAATGTTATTGGAGAAGCTATGGTCAGTGAATGAATAAATGAATTCATTAATACTCCATACGAGACACTATCAGGCAATTAATAGAGCTCTGATATACCTTGAAAGTTTAGTGTTTAGTATTAGTAGTCTGGCCTCCGATCAGTCAACACTAGGATTCCAAGATTAATTAATTGCTTAATGATGCCTCCTTCACAGACGAAATGCATATCGAAATGCACTACGACCAGTGGGAAATTATAATAACACAGGTTAAAACATGCGGTGTGCGAGGAATTGAATCCACGGGCATCGGAAATAAAACGATGTGGCTGTCATATGTCATATAGAATATGTCATATGACTGGACTTACACAGACTTAAATATTAGAATTAACCAAAATAATATCAATCAATGGACCAAATAGACTTTTTCAGAATAAAAACCGAACTCAATAAAACATATTCAAATTTATATTAATTATTAAAATTACATTTTACTAATAATACAACTAGTACTCTTTCTTTACAGGACCAATATTTTGGAAATTTGACTACAGAAGCCGGAGTGACCAGGGCGCCTCCAGTATTAACTGAAATTAGAAACTTCAACGCCTTAAATCGACTAGAGGATTTACTGAATTATAGAGAATATGATTATTACATTAGAGACGAAAATAATTTTGCTCGGTCCTATAATCCTAGGATGGGTGCACCTTGTCCTATTGACATAGAATAGAATGATTATAATATTTATACATAATTGTATACTGTGCTGATGCCCGCGTGAATGTGAAAAATGTCCTTTGATACCTGGTCTACCTCTGTATCGAATTTTATTTGAATCCGTCCAGTAATCTTTGCGTGAAAGAGTATCGAACAGTCAAATAGTCATCAGTCATTCATCCTTATTTTAGTATATTATACTATAACAGGATTAATATTACGATACTTTTATTAAAAGCTAATCACAATTTTTTTTTATATCAAAATGTACAAGTAAAAGTGTCACGAAACTGTTTTGTACTACTTTTAATAATAATAATTACGGGCGAACCTGTACGAGGGTGAGATAGAGAAGCCCCTGAAAAATGTATGTGTTATAATATGCCGTTTTAACTTTTTGAAAAATATTGTGACCAGGTGTATAAAATACGACTTTGGCCAGAATTATGGTACCTCCATGAAAATAAAACGTTAGTCTAGTAAGATTTCATATGATTTCAATTTAACATACATTTTATAATGTGTAATATTATAAAAAATAATAATAATTATAACTTATGTCAACATACTTGAAAATTATAATATTTTTTACATATACATATACATTACATATCTATGGTAAATAGATGCTACATACTAGATCCTGCCATAATTTTCTATCAGATAAGGCAAGACCAAGTGCAAACCCATTTACAGTATAAAAACAATTATAGGGTAATAAACACCTAATAAACATCTATTTAAGATATTTTATATTATTCGTCACAGAAAAAAAATCGTATTATATTATCTCAAACTCAAAAATCGTTTATCAACATCAAATGATTTAAAACGGACCATTATGTAAACGTATTTTTTGTAAAGTTGTTTTAGCCCAATAAATAATAGAATATGTAGAGTTTATAGAAAGTTCTTTAGGATTAGATAGATGTGTATGATATGCCATGACTCAATATAGAATGTAAACTTTTGTATGGCTCTATAATGTTTAATTAGAATATAATTGATGGCATTCTTTAGCTATAAATAACACCCATAAAATACATACTAATATTAGAAGATTATATGGAATCATATTTTTTAAAGCAAAGCCATAAGTATTTCCGTTTCATAAGGTGTAATGCATTATTAGGTATGTATGCATTCAATATAGATTTGTTCATTTATTATTGTTAGTCATTTACAGATAATTCTAATTAAGCTTTTTATATGTGAAGAACTTAATAAATGACTATTGTGATATTAAATTAATTATGCCATTTGAACAAAGATGCAAATTATGTGTAATTATCATAAAACTCATAATATTAATAAATATGAATGAATGAATAAATACGAACGAATTAAACTTCGAATAAATTGTAGTGCTGTTTAGAGCGAATATTTTGACCTCTTCGAAAAAATATCCATAAAACATGGATATTTTTTATATTACAAAAAACAATTAAATATATTATATAATAGATAGTTACATACAACTTGAAATAACTAAAAATATTCCAATTGTACAAATTCAAATTGCTAACTGGTATCTTTACATACGTTGAAAACTAAAAACTCGCACACAGGCAATATACAGTGCCAATAACTTTATTGTTATGTGTAAGAATCGACGGAGTAACAAGATAAATTGTATATGCGTAATTTAGTATTAAGGTACTGTATTATTTAATAGTAGGTATACAGAATTGTTACCAGTTATAATATGGAACGATAATATATAGGTTAAAAATAATTTATGCTTGTTCATTTTATTTGGTCATTTTCATATCAAATATGCAATCATACTTAAGAATGCAAATGTTCGTCTCGTACTTAGAATCGAACCCACAATAGTCTGAAGTAATGTAGTGTGCTAAATAGCTCTAGACCATCAAGGAAAGGAAAAAATGAATATTTTATTTATTATTAGTAAATATTTTTAGTATGGATTGGATATGGACATTAAAATAATAATAAGAAAACAACTTGTATACATCAGTCTAGTACAACAACAGTAAGGCACAAATCTAATATATGCACACAATTATTTCATTTGCTGTAAGAATACATAAGTAGAAATTAGTGTAGTAAATAAAATTAACATGTATAATAAATACAAGTTATATGATAACAGATGTTCTACGATAATGTGAATATTCATAATTTAATATTAAACAAAATTTTACTTCAACTCACGTTATATGCTGTTAATAAAAATATTAGTGTTCTTATTTATTTATTATTAATAATATTATAATATAATCACAATGATACAATAAATTATTGATCAAGTTTCTTCTCTACTGTTCTATGGAATGATTCATTATTTAGAACGGTGTATGTATAACTTCTATAAGTGTATAGATTTTCTAATTTAGCTTCAGTATCGCACGCACGTATTTTATATATTACCGGTGGTACTCTGTCTATGCCGGATTCTTTCGTTAATCCAGCGTAATATTCATCCTGAAAACATAAATTAGAGTCAATAAAACAAATAGTAAATACACACTCATAACATTATACTAACATTGTAATACTCAATCAAGGTAATGTATGACTGATAACATATATATCACATAATAACATGATAATTATCTATATAGTCAATGATTCATAGTAGGTAACCGTCGCCCATATACCCTCATGGGGTATATAGGCGACGGTTACCTACTATGAATGAGGTGAGCCAGTTTCATAAATAAACAATTACAATAATCATGGTGGCTAAATGGTTTGATTAAAACATAATTAAAAACAATATTAGCAATACAAAATGGCACAAACAAATAAATGTTTAATTTTTAACAATTATAGTGGAGTTTTTGATATTTGTTGTTATTTGAAGATAGTCTTAGGTTAGGTTAGGTCAGGTTTACTAGCGAATGTAATCTCTAAATAAAACTGTACGTTTTATTTAGAGATTACATTCGCTAGTACGGGTTTAATTATGTTTTATCTATCCCTTATTACCTCTGACGATATTCTGAATGGATTCTGGATGGTTAAAATAATTTATTTTGTTTTTCCCACTAGTTACATAGTTACGTAATTGTATTAGAACATTAAAACGAATTATTACAATAAGCTTCATAGGACCATCTTAAATATCTCTTTTAGGTCTCTTTGTCTCGCGATTCTACGTTATCGTCATAGGGAATTGTTAAAAATTGGGGTCTACATCAATTATCTTAGAAATAAGTGCTTATATTTATTTATGTCGAAACCAACAACACGTACTATACATAAGAATAGAATGTACAAACCAGTAGTATAGCTAATAATAGGTTTCACAATATACCATATACATATACTTGAAAGTCATGAAATGTAATAATTCCTTAGCAATATTTAACATACCTCTTTCTCGCCTAAGAAGTGTATGTGTGATAATGGTTTTCCTAGAGATCGTAGAACGTTCCAGCGATGCTGCCAATCCAGCATCATATTCTCTTTCGAGGGAAGAGTAAAGTTTCCTTTTATTAACGCCACTGTGTACCTAGCCTGAAAAAATCCAAATGTTTATCTTAAATTCTTCATTTCAAATTCAAGAAATATCATAATTAAAATTGGTTAAGTATTTGTTTTTTAAAATATGTCATTCAGAAGAATGACATACAAGTTGTCCTACCTACCCGGACAGAACGATGTCTATTGCAGTCACCAGTGCCATATTCACGTTGAAACATTATATTATTTTAACACATGAATATAGGTAATTAAATAGAAAGGAAATATTAAGAGATCAGAGACTTATTGTCGTGTCTTCAGAAGTAAAGAAACAAAATAGTACAGAAACAAAACACAGAAAAATCTTAAGTATACATTTAGAATATTTTTGATCAGCTAGTTTCAACATTTCATAACTCACTTGAGCATCTAAAGCAGGAGGCAGGCAAGCTCGCACAACCAACCCTAAAAACATCATAGTGGGTTGTTTTATGTTCACCACGTAATTATATAATGGCACCACACTGTGCTTTGCTATATCTAATCCACATGACTCATCTAAAAATGGGTAGTCATATTCAAAACCTGTAAAATATATTACTTATTATATATATTAAATATAGTACGTATCTACATATATAACGGTTATATTTCGTTACTTATGAAAGAAACTACTTTTTACTAAGTGTAATTTCTTCTAAATCATAGTCATTTGTTTAAAATCCATTATGTACTATTCTCTAATGTTAAACTATATAATATTCTTTTATCTGTATCTAATCTCACTCTAACATTATCTCGATAAATCGAAATCCAGTAATAATATTACTAAAAAGGGACAATATTCTTGAAAATTGCCAGATTTTCGTACAATGTATTTTTTGGAGTATATGGTGCTCTACTAGTCGGTAAATAAACGCTGATTATCTACTACCATCAGGTAAATTATCAGTCAGTTTGGCGTTCCAGATACATAATATCTTTTATGTATATGGAAAAATATAACATGTATTTCTAGGTACTAGATATTGTATGAGAATAACTTACCGGTACAATAAATAACGTCATCGAGTTCCTCAAAAGTTCCGTCAACAAAATAGACTCCTGTCTCATCGAATTCTTTAACATCGGGTTTCTTTATATAGTGTGATGGGAACGGTGTCCTGTAGTTTATATTTGAATGGTGACTGTGTATTAGGCGTCTGCTGACATTGCACACTTCCAAACCTATGTCCATTCCGGAGGGTCCAGCGCCTATCACCAGGACCCGACGCTGTTTATAAGGATCTGGTACTCTGTAGTCGTGACTATGGATTATAGACCCTGAAAAACATTTATTAGTAGACATAATATACCTTAAGGATATTTCAAAGATTTGTACCAAGTATAAGATTACCTTTTGTAAGCGCTATTTTTTCAAACCTTAACTTCAGAACAGAATTTCGAAATAAAACCATGTGTTCTTAAAGTACATTGCTACAGGTCGCACGCCAGTTTAATGCGTCATAGCCTAAAAAATGAATAATCCAGTCTTTTCTTTACAATATTAGTATCTATATATTTTACCTTTAAAAAGATTTTCCCCAGGTATATTAGGCATATTTGGCTTGCTATGGTGGCCAGTGCCAATAATAACAAAGTCGTAATCTTCTTCAAATTCTTTCCCACTAATTACATGCTTGTGCTTTACTTTCCATGTATTATCTATTCTTTTTACAGATATCACGTTGTGTAGAAACTGAAAAATATAAGAAATATTTTACATGAACATTTTGTTTATGATAATGCAATAATTAATATATTTTTTGTTACTAAATCGATGTGACATGATGTCATTATGTGGCACTTGCTTCACAAGATTTGTTGTTCTGAAGAATTAAAATATAATTCTTAACAATTTTCCTGCCATATCTCACACTTAAATTAAAAGTAAGTTTACAAAGAAGCGTTTACGGCTGGAATAGATGAGACTAAGAAGCTTAAACGACTTTATGAAAAGTCTACCGAAGTTATTTCGTATCTTACCTTTATATCGTCTATTAAATTGAAATGTTCAGCATATGATTGAATGTAATCATAATACACTTGCCCACTGGGAAAGGACTGGATATTTTGTGGCAATGGGAAACCTCTTAACTCCATTGCAGGCTTTGGTAAATTTGTCCTGAAAGGTTTTTCAAAACATAACATACATTTTACATTATTAATAGGTATATTAATATTACACATGTTATACAGTATGTGATAGGTTACTACCGAACTATTAACCTAACAACTACTACCGAAGTAGCGAGCTCAGTTAGGCCCTGCTACTTTATACCTGCTGCTTTATTTTGTGCTTACAGACCGCTTGGAATAAAACATTTCAAAATTCTAAGTAAAGCTTGCTAAAAGGGCACTCGTTAAGTCGTTTTTAAAATTAGCGCACACAAATGCTTAGATAAACAGACAAAATACGAACAGTCATTGCAATTTATTGTTTTATTGTTCAAATATCTAACTGATATTATAAACGAGGACGTTTGTGAGTATTGATGGATGTATAGATGTTACAAACAAAAACTACCGAATGAATTTTAATTAAACTTTGCAATAATATAGCTTATACATCCAAATAACACATAGACTATAAATTTCACGCAGATGAAAACTTGAGCTCAAATAGTCTTCTAAACAGACTGTGATCAGTTACATTTTTATGATATGTGGATACAGACTGTCTGTATTTAATTTTATATATGTAAAATAATTAGATTATATAATATTATATAAATATAAATATATTATATAATTAAGTAAATTTTACTCATTCTTTGTTAATGTAAACTTTATCTATGTAGATATTTGATAATGCGTAGTAAGTAGTGGAATACTATAATTACCGTAAATATTTATACATGCTGGTGTGTAATGGTAGGCCATTTTCGTCTGTGCCAATCCTGGAATCATACCTCCAGGTACCACCAACATATTTAGTAGCTTCTAGAACAGTAAACTGAATACCTTCTTCCATAAGATACCTTGCTGTAGATAATCCTGCTATTCCAGCACCAATTATACATACTCGTTGACTGGAATTGTTTATCTACAACGTCATATAACATTTCTTAAAAAAAATCTTTAATTCTGATAATTTAAACTGGATTCAAAATTTGATGATAAAATGGTAAATTGGAATATTAAATAATAATACAACATCCTTGGACAATTCACACAACGCCGTCTAGTCCCAAGGTAAGCAGAACTTGTTTTATGGGAACTAGACAACTGATATAAATATTTAGATATTGTTTTTGTAATTATGTACATAATATTTATTGAAAACATCCAGACCAATACAAACAATAATACTCATGAATACAAAATATTTGTACAGTGCGAGGAATCGAACTCTTAGCGGAGTGCTAAACTGCTAAACCACACAGGCTGTGGAAATAGAATAAATGCAATGAGCGGAATTTTATTATAACAAAAGAGTATCAACATCGGCGTAGCATTGGCTAAAATATTGTCTAAATGTTATTTTTCATTAAAATTAATTTCGTTCAAATATAAGTAGTTTCTGCTAATAAATCTAACTTTTAATAGTATAAATAATTCGAATATAATTTTAGGAAGTATGTAATTTTTAGTGGTAGATTAATATGCATTATTTAGTTAACTTTTTAAGTCTTAATTTTCAAATAAAGAAAATAATTAAATTTCATTTTAGAATATAAGTACCTACACAAACAATTGAACCTGACTTTGATTTTATAAACACTTAATCAAATTTGTTATTCTTACCATTTTACAAATAATTTGATTATATTAAAGAACAGTAAAACTATATCATATAGCACTAAATAATTATTTACACTTGAATAAACTGTACTCGTTACATAACACGGTGTGCATTATTAGGCGTCTTTCCTTATACTGAACAGTATTAAAGTGTGTAGAACACAATCTTTTATCCATATATTCTATTAATATGTAAATATTACTGATAAGAACTATGGAGATAAACGGGAAAGTGACATAATATGACAATTTACGAAAAATTTTGAATTGAATATACACTTTGTATACTTTTGCACGTAGTAAATTGAAACGGATGGGACTCTCACAAAGACATTCTCAATTTTATATCTAACATTATTAATACCTAAAAAATAAAATAAAATAATTAAAACTTACCGCTGCTATGACACCAAATAGACAAAACGCACAGATTAAAAAGATACTTCGACTCATTTGCATTTAATCTTTTTATCAAATTATCTGTTAAGTAATTTACTCAAATGAAGTATTAGTTAATATAAATATGTACACAAGTGCTCGTTGTGATTTGTTATGGACCTTAATCAAGTTTACCAATTATTACTTATAATTGCGAGTATTATCAATATTAACTACATTTATAACTATTAGTTTTGATATGGAATAATGAATATAGTGTCATTGTTATTCCTACACTATTGATACCCGCAATTGTGATAACATTTCTACGATTACTCTTAATATGTTACCTACCTACACTTTAATTTTATACATGTAAATACATGACTAATTTAGATGTGACGTGGAACAGGACTGATTGAATTTAAACATTTATTTATTAATTAAATTAATAAGTGCTTTAATTATTTTTTTTCTTTTATTTGGGTTACTTTAGTTTTTTTCATATACGTATATATATAGGTAATATAATATATATATATATATATATATTTCTATATAGGTATAAGTCATATTCGGGGGATACGAGGAATGTATTCCTGCATAAGTTTTTAAATTATTCTCAGCCAGTAGCGGTTAAAAAAAATTGCACCCGTATTAACGTACGTAAAAACTATAGACGTTAATATTTTCTTAGATTATTTTACGATGACAGTTTTTGCTTCAATACGATTTTACATTTTTTATTACAAAATATAATAAAAACGAGTGTGACACTTATTATGAAAATGTATTTCCTTCATATTACATAACAAATATGCTGTAATAAATTTATCCAACCCTCTGTGGATTGACCAGACGAAGTGGAGGGTCAAATAAATCAACACCCATTCGGTCATACAAATTATAATTTCAACTATGTTTCATCATCGAATTTATCTTGTACGGAAGCTCCATATCTACTATATAAATTTTAATTCTAATTAGATTTTATTTTATAAAAAGTATGTATGTACGTTAGTCCTATCATACATCTGAGTTGATATTTATAAACAGTTTTATGCCGCCATTTTTGCCACTTTGTCACCTCAAAAATTTTTAATTATTGTATTATGATTTACTTTATGTTGGACTTATTTTTATACACATGTATGACTATTATAAATATCACTGCCGCCATTTATGTGTGCGTTTGACACACCACAGAGACGTGCAAATTGTCACTGATTAAATGGAATGCGAGTACATTCCTTACTAATATGACAAAGGGATGCTTGCTGTATATCATATTAATTGATAAATACTTGACCAGTAGCGCGTGTAATTGAATGTTCATACACCTTTCATAACACTAGTGGAAATTGATTTCTATTAAAATATGGTTTCAGTCCAGAATAAAGTATAGGTAGTTATTTATCCATATTATTATTAAACTAATTTTTAAAACTGTAGTTGGTAGTACTTAGAGTGGTTTTTTTCAAACAACAGTACACCGGTCTCCGTTCTTGTGATGCATCAATCTTTATGTCAAATTTCATTCAAATCTGTTCAATAATAATCGTAAAAATGTAACAAAGAGACAGATACACTTTCGTGTTTAAAATATTAGTATGGACGATGATTGTCTATAACAAACAGTTTGTTACATATTCTTAAATATATATATCTCATTTTTGTAAGGAGTTTAGTCACTAATGTCACTAATCGATATATTATAAATATTATGTACGTATTTTGAAAACAAATATCTAAGTATTTATATGAGTGTTCTACATAGTACCCATAAAATAAGTTAATAAAAGAAGTTCTGCTTACCTTAGGGCTAGATGGCGTTGTGTGAATTATCTAAGGATAATATATTATTAATATTCTATCTTACTATTTTGTCATGAAATTTTGAATCCAGACTAAGATTACAGAATTAAAGACTCTTATCCACCAATACATACATATATAAAGCCGCAACAACACGTTTGAATTGGTAGAGACGTGGCATAAGTATATCTTCCCGCAAACCCTCTTCGCCTACACCAAGATAAAACCGATTTAAGGGTTACCGGCCTAAAAAACAATATATTTATAAATATTGTTGATATTTTTTAACAACAAGAATGAGCGTAAATAGACTACTACTTCCGCTTAATTATGTATTTTGTGTAATATGATGCGTATATCATTATTATATCATATTACACAAAATTATATTAGTATGTCTTATAATATAAAAAATGACTATACAATATTATTTTCTTCGCCATATTGCTTAGGATTTCTCGTTATTATTCTTTTCAATCAGATAGATTTATCGGATTCATAGTGTTATGTTTTACTTATAAAATAATCTTACATTAATTATTTTTTTAATTTAATAACTAATTTTCAAAATACATTTTTTTCAATTTTGTATTATATACTGCTAAAAATAGTTAATATAAACGTATTTTAAACTACTAAATTAAACTGAAAGAGACAGAACTTAACAGTTTTAAGGTTCGACTAAATTCATCACTAATCAACAAATATTTAAATCTTTAGTTGCAATGGACTTAGATATACATAACTCGTTAACAAGAAAAATGGAGTAACCCGTAAATTATTTGGGCTTTGACAACCCTAATTTTAATCGATATTCTGTAACGTTCTTACTAACATTTCTTAAGAGCATTTTAACTCAAAATGGAACCATTAAAATAATAACACTGAAGCGTGCAAATGTAAACTTTTGAGGAAACCACATCGTTACAGGTTCCTTTGTGACATATCATTAGGTACGGTGACCGGATCCAGTGGTCTAAACAAAGAGAAACTGACCAGTTTCACAGCAATCGTGTGGTCCTGTGGTCATATATGCGGAAATACAGAATGGACTGGTGTTTCTGTCATGTTTTTATTTTCAATTTATTTGAATGGTTTGACGAAAATCGTTGTCATAAAATAGATTTTACATTTTATTCTAAACACCAGAGTGTTTAGTATATTTTTTGCGCACGAGGTATGATACTGTTTATACTTTGTGTAATTCTGTTCTATATTCGTATCGAGATTAATATCTTGTGTATAAATAATCATCTTACACAGTCATTTGAAGTGTTTGTGTTTTCCTATAAATAGCTTTATAATATTGAATATGTATTGATAAAAAAAAAACATTTAAGTTCGGAGTATAATACATTGTAATATTATTATGTATTATAATAATGGGATCCAGTAGCACCATTGCAGATAATGTACTCTATCAGGTCACCTGATTCATGCTTGCTATAAATCATTATTGTTAATTTCTGGTGAATACCGACTTCATGGTCATCCTGTCATCCGAAACTTGTGTTCCAGTTTATACCGTTAGCACTAGAGAATTGTGTACACAATTCCATTATTCATAAATATATATATATATATATATTTATATATATATATATGAATCTCATCTGATGTACTAGTCTCAACGGAGCACGGAAGACTGACTCCATTCATTGATCGCTTCGATTCACAGAGGTTTATATCCTTAATCCTAACTAGGGTGACGTTATTAATATACAGGTCAACAGTTACGCTTTCTTAAAATGTTTTAATCGCTAACTATTAAAGCGCTTTTAACTATATATTCATCCAGCATTTAGATGTTAACTTTAATGTTATTAATAAAAATATTTATAGATTTTCATAAAATTATGAAAATTAGTGAAAAATTGTGTATAACAATGACACAAACAATCATACTCATGAATACAAATGTTTGTGCCGTGCGAGGAATCGAACCCGCGACCATCGGACGTAAAGCGGTGTGCTAGACCGCTAGACCACCGAGGTCGTCATAAATTAATTTTCAATCAATTCTTTGCTAAAGACATTTCTTTGGAATTAAAATAATAAATTAGTTTACTTACTTTACAAATTATATAAACTTATGTGTGTTTGCGATCGCAAATAGCCCTTTACTTTATTTAAAAATAAAATTTCAAATTTCAAATTTCGAACGTCAGGCACAGAACATCGATGATATTTTATATACAATTTTGCACTCCTTCTTGAACATTCCGTGGCGTCACTATTAAAATCAACGTACAATACAATCTAAATATTCTTTTTATTTAAATTTAAAACATATCAACCACTGCAATATTCCTCCAGCAAACAATGTGTATCGATAAAAAATTAATCATATTATAAATTTCATTGATAAATTTCAACGTCATTCAAGATATATACCATTCATAACTATGATGATATGATGTATATATAGGTACTTCTATTTACTTAACTATCTTAAAATATGTTCTTATAATATATTGAATGCAATTAAGAATTTTCTTATAAATAGTGAGGGAAAATATTATACGAAATGAAAAATAATAAAATGTTGAAGCCGACAGGAAGGTACATTATGAAGGCGAGCGTGCAATTTGCCGAGGTAATGGAAAAATTCCATGGAAATCGGTCGCTTCGCCTCGTCTCATCGTCGCCTGGCCGTGTGCATCTTCTAGTCTATATAAATACACATAAATAAGAAGTATGAAACACCATAAATAAGGTACGACAAGATAAATAATAAACGACTAAGTATTTTCCATATAATAATCTCATAATAATATGTATGTTACGTAGAGATTATTGTTAACAGCAAAAAGTATAATATGGCAATATCACAATTGAGTGTCTACATACTTTAAATTGTAGAACATTATATTCTATATTGATTTCATCTTGTTTATTTTATGATATCATGTTAAACAATATATAATATGTATTACTTACTGTATAATTATAACTATGTATTATGTTGAAACGTGAGCGTTGCAGAGGTTTTGGTTTTGCCATTGATGAATGATGCAATATATGCTCAATTGTGCACACATAACTTATCAAAATTATATTTCTAGAGTTTCTATTGTAAAATATATAAACTAGAGCTATTATTTAATGTACCAATCAAGTGGGCGTTTAAAAAGATACAGATCTGTGTAACAGCAGAAATTATTTGATTTGGTCTTATAAAAGTTATACCCACTTTTATATTATGTCCATAAGGATAATTTCGAATGGTTTAGTATTGAATACAACGTCGCCACGACAATGCCAATATTACAGATACCCATACAAAGCCCCCTAAATCCCGGAGCTCTTGGTCACCGACAGAATGAGTTCCGTACCTCCTCAGATTAGCTCGAACAAAGGCAGGCTTACTGCTGTACTACTACGACATTTAGGGCTTAACTTTTGCACGGATAACAGATTGTCTGTGTAGTGCGAATATGTCGAATAAAGATTTTTCAATTCAGTTTCATATTGTTTGGAGAATTATACAAGTTTCTAAATAACGTAGCATATCAAGCAGCATCTTCTAGTTCCGAATCAAACAGAGCTTATAGAGTAGGTATCAGTTATAGAAGTACAGAAATATATATTAACATAATATAACATAAATAGAATACAATTAAATATACAGAATAGAATACAATAAAAACATTTGTTATTGATAAAGCAGTGTGTTGAACTGTTATCAAACAATGAATTCAAGTTTCTAAATTTATGATCACGAAGAGACTCTGAGTCGCTAATACTGCTATCTATTTTTGAGTTTTGTATATATTATTATAATACATATATATATATATATATATCGCTCGAAGCTCAGAAATACAAAAAATATAAAGATACTTTACCTTTATAATTTTTTGTACTTCTGCATTTGTTCTAGAGTTTACTTTTCTCATAACAAAATTTTTCTCATAATGTTCTATATTTACAATATTAATGTAGATGAAGTTTTAGAATAAATTAGAAAATTTTACTTTAAATGGAAAGAGGATTTCTTCTTTGGAGGCCGTTAAAAACATTATTGCTTTTTGTATATGTTTCCCATTTCCCGCACCTGTTCAATAGCATTTTTTTTCTATTTACATTACGTTAATCCTACACAAAACATAAATATATTTGGCCCTGTGATCGCTTCTTACAGGCTAAATGCCTGTAAAATTGAGTTTCTTATGAGTGAACTTCGGGTAAATAATTACTGCAAAATTTTCCATGCAGAAATAAAAAATATCTGCTTAGGTACTACTGTTCACGTAAGATTATTTTGGTATATCTAATTGATATAACATATTCGTGATATTACAGAAAAGCTTATTGTGCCCACTAATCCTCTGTAATTCTTAATGGAATCACACAGGTGATCGCACAAACATTTTTTTTACATTTTGCAAGAGGCCAGTTATTGCCAAACTTTTCAAATATCTACAGCCCCCTAAATTAATAGTTTGAGTAATATTTTGCTGACTGTTATTTTGTTTTATTCCGATATCGATATATGTGAGATTAGGAAAAACATTTAACGGCGGCCTGACCTAGTAATTTATCAGTGCATGTGCTCATATTATGACACGTGCTTTGCTTTTAGACGCAGAATAAGTAAGCTTGAAAAAAGAAAAAAGACATCCTATAGATATAAAAAAAACTATAATATATATTTATAGTTTTTTTGTATATATATATATATATATATATATTATAGTTTTAAATATTAAAAATAAAAATGTATTTAATAAAAGAAAGGTTATGTACATACGATAAACAAATCAAATTAAGATGTGATTAAAAATGTTTATTTACATTTTAATTTTTGGACCACACATTAGTCTTACTAGGACATACCTTTTGCTATATAAATATTTTTTTATATATATTTTAATTATTTTTTTATATATAATTTAACTATACATACATTTTAACTTGACAAATAACATTTAGAATAATAATAACGAAAAGGTTTTTTATGGCATCAATAGTCCATATGCTAGTAACAATTTTCTTATCAAATAATAGTACCTATACTAATCATAATAGTTAGAAATTGTTAGCCATTTACCTAACAAGTACACCAAC
Organism: Achroia grisella; assembly: GCF_030625045.1. Taxonomy (NCBI): domain Eukaryota; kingdom Metazoa; phylum Arthropoda; class Insecta; order Lepidoptera; family Pyralidae; genus Achroia; species Achroia grisella. The sequence continues at coordinate 1,897,413 of NW_026712925.1, forward strand.
AATATGTTACTGGGGTATTTGTTCATAATTTTTTTCAGAATTATAAGCTAAGAAGTCGGTACCTACATTTCTGTGTCAGTGTGATATAACCTAGATGACAAAAGTTTGAGCACTCCTCGCCGATATAATCGCCTAATACCGTCAGCCTATTATTATTGGGCACATTACAGGCTCCAACCGCGTCTAATGCGAGATCGAATGATTCTATCGCATTATTCTCTAATACGTACTGATGCCGTTCTTCAAAGGTTCCCTCTCGAGGGCGAAAAAACGATGAATAGGGCTTACGGAATCTAATAAAGTGGAGCATTCTTGGAAGAGCTCGCCGTCTCGACTAATTTGGTATCACTAGTCGTACTAATATTTCTCTATGTTCGCTAATAAAGTCGATATCATGGTCTATTTTACTTAAAATAACCTATTAATTTATTTCACATCACAGTAGTCACATCCAAAACGTTCTGTTACAAGACTTAACTATTTGTCTAATTAATAAAATATATTGATTTTGGCAATTTTATCAGTTTATGTTTTAAAATGTTATTCTTGCTTCCTATGTTTTTAAATCTAGAATATTGGATAAATTAAATAAGGACATAATAAGTATTTTATAGTACAAAATTCAGTAACGTTGGTCGTTTGGTATTGTTGTTTGTTGCAGTTTATACAGCAATATTGTGTTCAGTAAAGGAGAAACACCATGATAATTACGGAGTATGAAGCATGACATTTTAGTCCTCCGAAGTGATAACGCTTGAATGGTACCACAACGTGATGTCCGTGGTGCTATTCATGTAGGTATATTTGACAGCTACCATTTACCATCAAGGGGATCCTCTGCTTGGTTGTCATTTGAGTTACATAAAAAAATAATGATTTATGTAAAATATATGTTTAATCATAATAAAATGTATCTGGCAATAACATAAACATAATATAATAATACAAGCTGTAGGTATTCGTCTGCGAGCACACCGCAGTGGTATTAGCGAACAGCAACAAAGGGAGTGGCACCATTTAGCGGCGATGGCAATCCGCTTAACCGACCAAGCATTAAAGCTCGCATGAAATATGCATGCAGCACTCAGGCACACACGCCCCCCTTATAGTACAGACAGCGGATTTCTGGAGATTCACCGATGACGAGTAACTGGTACAATTTATGTTGTTTGCATTATTTCGAACTCAATAAAATATTTCCGTTCTTTTTTAAGTAAATATTAACACATAATATATACACATTTCGTATTATACCCTTGATGTCTTTATTGATAATGCTGTAGGATGTATACGAGAAGAATGTGTATATGTATATTTTATAAAAAAAAGAAAATTATGTTCGACGTTCCATTTTCAAAATATTGCATTTAATTTTTAAGAAATATTTAATAGCTATTTACTATCACATTTCGTTCTCGTACGTTTTCTTTCTGATCATCATAGTGCATTTCTCACGATGACCTAATTAACCTGACAGTCTTTCTTATACTATCATATTCTTGATTATATCGCAAATAGAAATATCACGCCATCATCAGCCTGTAAAAATATATGACAATTGTATTTAATTACTAAATTTAGTACTAGCCCTACTTTTCAGCTCTACAAACGTAATTCTACTGTCACTGATCGCTCCGTACCTCCTGTGGTATGTTATGAAAATATATCTAGTAATAGTTAATGATACATTCAGTAACTTTTCATAAAGGCTACAGTGTGGGGGCAGCGGGCCGGTGGCAGTGGGCGGAGCTCTACGATCCTCCACTCAGATTACGGGGCGTACTGTGCATACTTTATTAGCCTCCGAAAGATGTCCTTTGTCCTTTTAATATTACTCAAATTATTACCATAAGTAAACCTATATGATGTAGCATTTACGTTATGTATATACTTATAAATACAAAAGCGTAAAACAGTCTAGTTTAACGTTCCATAAATAAATGCTAAATTTATAATTAATTTAATGAGCAATTAACAATCTTATTGACTATATCATAATCTGTTTGTGGACATTATATTGTAATTGAAAAGAGACTTTATTCATTCTTAAATTTCTAAGAAATTAAAGAATGATTTTGAATTATCTACAACATTTCATACACTATGTGTTTATTTATGTGTAAGTAGAAAACTCACATACGAAATAGGCAAAATTTATAATGTATTTGATTGTTTCTTACTTATCATATAGGTAATTTATAAAAGTACGGCTCAATAAAACTGTATGAATAAGTAAATGTTTTGATAAACATAGATACATACATATTGGTAGAAGCCACAACAATTTGCATAACAAGCGAACGTCACTAACAGCTTTGAAATTTAAAAAAACTGCATAATGGCTTTATAAATAGATTTCTGAAAGTATTTTCTATTAAATAAACTTCCATTCGACGCGGTGTAGCGTCGTTCGTATGAATAAATCATATCAAATAACTATCAGGGGAGATTGCGAGGCATTCTTTCTCCGTTTACATCAAAACATTTAGGGTTGAGACGCCCTATTTGTTTGATGGGAACAGATTTTTGTTTCTATGATTTTTTAATAATCATCCGGTGTCTGAGCATGATCTACGTTATTTTCTTTTGTACACTGTAGATATGTTTGCGTTTTTATGGAAAGTAATGGAAATTGCATTCAAAACAATGACTCATAATCATACTTCAGATAAAACTAATAGGATATTTATAATAAATATTTATTAGTGGTTTTGTTCACCTCAATCATGTTACTCACTATCCTGTAAAATGATCGCGATTCGTGAACAAAAACTATGCAACTATAAGAGGTCACTAATAAAATAACAGAATTAACAGGATAGGACAGTACAAGACAATTAATTTAAAAACAATTGATTGAGTATCTGAATGCCAAACTTATATTTTTAGTTTTTACTTTTTTTTAATAGATACGCATCATTTGTGATATTATTGAACTGTTACTATAGGTATATGTAATTGTATTTGTGTAAAGAATTATGAAATTCTAAGTTGATGAAATAACAATAATATTGTAGATATGAAGGTAATAATTTCTTGATCTATTGGAATTAAAATGAATGACCTTACTCTTTTAAAAACTAAGAACTTTCAATATATTCATATACATAAACATGTAGTTTCAAGTAATTAAAAATTTAAACATATTTAAAATAAGAAATCATGTTGAATTCAACTAATTGCTATTTATCTAAATCTAAATAATATTTTAACTGTAACGTTCTCTGTACAATCCTTTCAATACTCGTATGCGTAATGAGCTATGTTGTTCCACATTTTCGTAGCTTTTTATCAACTTCATTTCAGAGTAACGTGTTCTAGGCACATTGAATTTTTCAGGAGACGCGAGAACGTACGGAATCCCATAGGATGCTTCGGAGCGTAACACCTACATAAGCCTCTCAGCGACGGTCACACTGATTGAATCGTGCAAGCTACGCAGACATGTCACTTATACCTATTTACCAGGTAGGTAGGTATATGAAGTACGTAGGTGTTATGAAGAAGCATTGTCAATTCACCTGTCTTTTCATAATTCATTTAATAAAGACATTTGATAAAGCTGTTCTTTTAATTTTGAATATTATTTAGGCCACAGAACATACTAATTATTGTCTGTAGTGACCTATACTTGACATATACCTAACTAAGAACATAAAGGGTTTTATTATTTTTTACTATTCTATGTATGTATACTATTTTTATATAATAAATTATTTCAGAATATTATTGCCGCTAGCATCTGAACTAGCTAGTGTATTGCTAGAGCCTCCATCATCAATGGTTTCTAAAATTAAATTAAACGGTTAAACCAAATTTTGCCTACTTAAGAAGATATATTTTTATTTTAAGATGACAGAGTTTTGAGTATAAATAAACAATAATAACAATCGTGATCATTAGTACGACGGACGTGTTGGTGTGCTTGCAGGTGACGGGCGCTCGCGGCGCCATTGTTATGTCGTACCTCAGCGCTCTAATTATGTTGGATTGCGCTTGACATTATTTAAAGCATCTTAAATATAAATTTTAAATTATTTTTTAAAATTGCATACGAGCTTCGTTCTCCTAAGCAATTTTTAAATATTCTTTCGTTCCATTTTCAAATGGTTACCACTAATACCACCGATAAGATAATATTAGGTACAGACTAAGACTTTTATTATTGTATTTGCATTTGTTAGATTAAGGTTTATATGAAAGACAAATTAATAATATCGTATAACAAAGTAAAAAGATGAAATTATATAATCTTTATGTAAAAAAATATTGAGAAGTACAAAGTATAAAGGGGACAGCGACAGAACGATGTTCAGTTCCTTACATGATGATACTGTAAAGTGAAGATTTGATCTCATTTTCTTTAATAATAAGCCGGGGGCTTAACTAGTGTAATAGAAAACCATATTGACTATCTGAATAAACTAAATGAATGACTAACATATTATAGTACAACTATAATAGTCGAATAAAGCTTAATTATATATAAAAATGATTATGGTGTCGAAAAGGGCTAAAGATACCTATTTCGCTATTAAATAAATAGATAAAAGTTTAAATAGAATATTTTTAGCTTCAAATTTTCTGTTAGTGAGTGTGAATTTGTCGCCGCGCCCTGGGCTGTAATCTAGTTGGCGCCCCCGCTACTCAGTTAAAGTCACAAGGCTAATAAAATATTTTGACCCTTTTATAAGATGAATACGCCCACAAAGTAGTACAGTTCGATGCGAATTATTATGTGATTTTGTATTCAATATTTAGGATATTTGAAAGATTCTTCTAAAATAATCCTATAAACCGAAGTGAAATTTTTAAAGTCGAATAAATTAATTAATGTATTTTCGTAAGCAGACGGTGTATATTCTAAAATTCTAATTTAAATAATTATAAATTTTCAAGTCATTTACGCCAATTCGTACGGCATTGCCCTGGTACGGCTAGTGTTGATGATACTTGTAAATGATGTTCTTGTTATGTTTAGGTATGTAGGCGATGATTGCCACTTAATAGGGTGCTGTAAGCAAGTATATCATTCTAGTTAGACAAAAAAATATGTTTACTTAGTGTGTTACCCTTCTTGAAAAATTAAATAACACTTATTGCACATAATGACAACAAAACCGATAAATCCATTTGTGTACGTTTATATATGAGCAACACCATGGACATGACAAATTCATGTGAGGCCGTGGTATATAATAAATAAGCATTAAATTCAATAGGTTATTAAATAAGTTCGCTGTTGAATTCTATGGTTTATGACGTGGTAGCTCAGTAAATCAGCGGCATGCGTAACAATGTTTCGTGACATTGGAGTTTTGTTTTTACTTGTCCAACTGTACGACGGCCCCTACGAAACTATTCGGATGCGTCAATAATTGAAATTTGTGCCCGGAGGCATTCATGGCAAATAACTTTATTCAGCATTTAGCACCCAATTTCGTACGAGAGTGTTTTGCCGGCGGAAGGAGTCACCGGTCGCCGAGTTGGGGCGCACCCTTCGCTCTCAATACATACGTCTCTTGTCAACATTCGTTTATATGCAGTTTTATTTTACAGTTATAATTTAGTTTATTATTATTGTAATTAATTGTATAAAAGTTGTTACTAACTCGTTTACACGGCTTGGACGGCATGGACCCGTGGATTTTTAGTAAATTCTTTGTGTGTGGTTGTTTATGTTGGAATTAATCTTTATTCAAACTTTAAGCACATTTATACCACCATACTCTTGACGCAGAATCAGTCAAGATGAATAATTCATTAATTTAATGTTAACGTTAATATTTTTGTGTAAATACCAACTATTAAGCAGTGTAAAATAAAAAAAAAAGCATTAGTTATTGCACAGCGCAGCCTAATTTATAAATACTGCCGTTCACGAGTACGACAAAATAAACAAAAATTACATATTATATATATATATATATATATATAGACTATGCGTAGAAAGACCAGCCAGGGCAAGGTTTATTTATTTATAATTTATAACTGTAATATACTATATATACTAGTTACTAAAAATAATGGAATGTAAATAATACAATACAATACATATTCATATAAACTTATGACAAACAGTTTTAAATAGTTATTCCTACGGTCTAACTTTACCTAACTAGGCACCTAGGTAAATTTAGTTCAGAATTTTTGTTTGCCCTCTTTCAACTTACATATCTAGTGTCTATATATCTAGTATATCCTGTCCCTATATTGAAACCCTGACTACGGCAGTCGAATTCAAACTTAATCAAAACTCTCATCTCTAATAATTTATACGGAATTAAAACTAAAAATAAATATAAAGAAGCTTGTTTGCGTGTAAAACTAGAGCCCTTTAAATAGATTATCAGTTAATTGCGTTAAATTATGCAGCTTGTAATGGCGACGAAAATTTACGCTAGATGGCATCACATGACGTGAGTGACGTCGCTTGGAAAATTTTAAGTTATCGGTTCGCCGGCTTTTGTTTGTTCATGCTATTTTAGCAAATTATATATACTTAAATGCTATTTACTTTATAGCATATTTACATGCTATGCTTTATTTGTAACAATAATAAATCGCTCTAAATTTAAATATATTACGTACCTATTTATTTAATAGGTATATTAAGCTCTACACGTTTGAAAACTTATTATTACAATTTACAAAGGATCCTAAAGCCTTTGTCGAATGAAAATTTGATCCTTGCTTATATTCGACAACTTTTAGTATGATAAGGAAACGAATACTTACAAAATGTATGAAGAGGTAGATGACAATATTTATGTTGTCGATTAAAGCGGATTTGTCGATATAAGAAATGTATAAAGCGGTGTTTCTCTGATATATATAAATGACAGTGATGGACATCTAAAATGTACAATAATTACGTTTAGAATATAAATATCTTTGATAATTTTATATCATATGCCTTTAAAAACAAGAAACCAAAATCTTTGAATAATATGTATTGCTAATAGATAATATGCAGGCGCTTCAACGCCGTTTAAAACAAGTATTGTTTTTAGGAACACCAGTTAGGCCGTTTAGATTTCAATTAATCTTCCACATACATATAGTTAATTTGATTGATAGGGTATGTATCTGTCGGGCTTTTATTGGCTGAATATTCCGGTCGAGATACGCACTGGAGCTCTGAAAAATATAACTGGCTAACAAACATTCCTTTATATAAAAAAAAGAAAAGAGGGGGAAACAAACTCGCGTCTTATGTTATTGCTCATAAAATATAAAAAAATATTAGAAAATTACTACTAAACGAAGATATGTGATCTAGATTTTGTAAGTCAGTGGTTATCGTTAATTTATGGATATGACTATACAAGTTTGTAAAAGGACGCGCTTTAGGTCCGGTTCCCGTGTGTAGTGGTTATTTACATGCCACTAAAAATATCAATAGAAGGTACCAAGTTTCAAATTTGTTTAGTTTTTAAAATTACAAATTCTAACCAGAAGATGATAATTTCTACTAGCTTAATGCGGCATTGTGTTGGTTTCAAGTTTTTAACTTCGATCTGCTAATTCTTGAATCTTGTACACACGTCACCATGTAGAGTCACGTTTGAAGACTTTGTTGATTAATATAATATATACTTATATGTATACGCAATTAGGCTGAAATTACACTAAAAACTAGGAAAACTAATACACAGTTTATAATATTTAATCTATCCGAAATATTTAAGTTAAAAAGTACTTATCGAGTTAATTGTACGTTGTTTATTGCTTCCACATAATTGGCTTGATTATGAAGCGGCCCGGATCCGAGGAGGACTCGACGCTCGGCTGTAATTACTGCTGCCTTCAAACTTCGACATTATCACCTTTCAATTCATAGGAATAATAGTGAAAAAAATTAAACATCGATATCGATATTTTAACACTTTTCTACTTACATAATAGTACCGTAAATTATACTATAAAGGAATAAGAAATCATAATGGTTATCTACAATTTCAACTTGTCAACAAAACAAAATATTATAGTTTATTTAAAAACTAAATTTTAGACAATAAGGTCGTTGTAAAATGTAATATGTAGTAATTAATGAACTAGCAGTGTTTGTATGGAGCGATAAAGTGTATCATAGGTGTCTGGCTGATATGGTACTTTTAATGATACACAATACAAACGTACTTAATTTAATAATATTGTTATTATTTAATTAAGAGTTAATTAAATCATAACAATATTATAATATAAACGTAAACATTTTAATAATCTACAAAACACATATTTTACTAAAATATGTCTCTACTAAAATCACTTGAATTAATTTATATTTATCGAAAACACGTGACCCATCACTAGAAATCTCTTTCTAAAAGTCCTCGTTTAATAAAAATATTAGCTGGGCAGGGCGTCAAAGAAGCAGACTTAATTTAATTATCCTCGCCTCTTAATAATAAACTGGGTTAGGCCCTCCATCTAAATAACAAATTACTTTCTTTGAAATCAAAGCCTCGTTGTTTTATTGTTGTATAATATTTTTTAAAACAAAGTATAACAGGCCTAATGTAATTAAATACAAACATTTTTTATAAAAAATTAAACACCATGTACATAATATGTCTGTTGTTTAATAAGTACAAACTATATAATACTTGTCATTAGTGAAGTCATCTAGAGCCGTATGTATTTACAATTCCTATCTATACGTGAAAATAGCCTGCCATTTTTTATAAACAGTGTAAATATTCTTTAAAAATTATTTGCACGTCCGAAAACCGTGTAGTGAAGAAGTGCCTTTTAATAGCTATAATGGAAAGAGGGCAAGGAAGGCTACTGACTACTTGCCCATAGGTATATGCAGGAGTTGGGCCCATTTAGTTATAATGGTTACCACAGAAATTCATGACACCTTAAGATTGAGAAATCCGACCCCGTATAACGGGAAGAGGCGGGAATGAAGAAGAAGTAATAATAAAATCAAAAACTATCTTTTTCACTACCTTTATTAAACTTGATGTGAAAATAGATTGCATGATGAGATGGACATAGGTTATCGTTTTTCAAGTGCCAGATTAGCCTAGTAGGAAGAGTTGTAAGTGCGATAGACTCCGCGTGTAAAGAGACCCCACGCACTTTCTCCTGTCTGAACATCATCAAAGAAATGATTATAAAAAAGATTTTGTATCTTTAAATTTATATATTATGATATAAAAAAATATATATATATTTCTTTTAGTTTGTACATAGTCTAAACCAAGTAAAAGATTAGTCTTCTTTAATATTGTGTTTTTTTTACTCAATCTTAAGTAGATGCTGACGTCTGAAATTAAACCATAAGCCTCTTAAAAGAATTTGCTACAGGCCCTGCGCTTGTTTAATCTGGCACTGCATTTATCTTAAAAAAGGAGGCGAAATCATGGATAATAGCTAATCTTAAATATAAAGAACAGAAGGCTAAAAATATTTTTTAACCTCGGTATTAAATACTTGATATATTGAATACCGAGGTTAAAAAAAAATTTTTGCGTTTGTGTTTTCAGTGAAAAATTTTACTGATTCGATCCAATCATCATATTATATCAACATAAAAAATTTTTTTTTCTCGACGACAAAAACAATATTGATTGAAGCATGCTGCAGGCAACTAGTTGCATTAAGAGTGCATCAGTCCTTAATAAAGTAACACAACACTATAATGCTCGCCCGGAGCGTAGATTCTCGTCCTCGCAGCACAGCGGGAAGTTATATAATTATATATATTGTAACTACAATATATATTAATTTCACAATATATACTTTATAATATATTTGATGATGATGATACTTTATAATATATTAGTTGTGTCCGCGGTTTCAAACGCTTTAAATTTCAATAAAAAATATAGCCTATAAGTTATTCTAAGCTATATTACTGTTAGGTTTCATCAAAATCCGTTCAGTAGTTTTTCCGTGAAAGAGTAACAAATGTTTATACTCATAAACTTTCGCGTTTATAATATTATTAAGATTACGATATTTGTAACATTTTGAATTCTCTATTACCTTCTAAATTATATTGTTTGTTTGTAATACCAAAAGAAGAAATTTTAAGTAATGAAAGTACACGACTTACTAATTCTGTAAGAAAAAATTAAGTTTATGATTACGTTTCGTCAATACCACAGGTAATACAATGTTACAAATGATACATTAGTAAAGTACATTAGTGACTACTCATAGACGTAAATATCCTAAAATTTATATGACTCTACTTTTTTTGCTTCTGTGGTCGATAAACATCTTTTAGATATTGATTGCGTGTATATATATCCATGTAATAAAACAATACCGGAACTTTACTTAATATGCTGACATCACACATCCTACTGAGTGACAGCCCTATACAAAACCACCGAAACCTTCACGCGTAAACTTAAAATGTACACTCTATTACTGACCCATAAGATTGATATTCGTTTGCAAGTTAATTCAATAACGGTAGTATGAAGTTGTTAAAAATATTAGTACATTTAGGGGCGCGGGTTACTTTGCAGCTTGCTTTTCCGGGAGTGTGTGAACACTGTCACCTTGCTATTTTGTTTCTATGGAGATCAACGACTTTATGGTGTGATATTACCTTTAGACAAGGTGATTGTTTTGTTTTGCTATACATTTTTTTACCTGACTACAGCAGTTTAATTTAAAGTTTAATAGAGAGTTATGATTTTAGCAAAATATTCTTCTTTTGTTCTCTTGTACTTCTAACTGGCGACTCTCCCCGACCATAATTATTATTAAATATGGGACACAGTTACCTAGAAATAATAATTGCATTTAATAATGTCTGGTAAGGCAAATTCAATATTGTCTACTAAACACTGTAGTGTCTAAACTGTGTCACCCCACCTTACATTTTCCTATTGTTATTTAGTATATAAGATCATTATTTCTATGTACATATTGTCAGTCTATTAACATCTATAATATACATCGTCTCGACCAACAACATAGTATTATTTACCCGCAACAGTAAACATACTAACATAAGAAAATTCACACCTAGTACACCACCACTAAGTAGAGCTTGTAGTATGTCTTGCTACTACCACAGATAATATAATATGGTACTACTATGGCTGGCAACAGCAGCGAATGTCTATGAAGGCTAAATAAATAAATAATTCACCAATCCTTTGCTGTAGAGTATATTTAACACGAAACTGTAGAATAAATAAAAGCATAAAAGTAAAAAAAAAAAGTAAATAAAAAATGATTCAAAATAAGAATATGTATGTATATACATATGAAGAGGTCTGTCGCCAACAGGGACTAAAGAACTGATAGTAATTGACATAGTTAATACTGATATACATATAACCATTAATAATAATATTTATGAATATATATATGTATAGTGAGAGATCGAACATACAATCATCGTTAGTAAGGTGGTGTGCTAAACCGCTGGACCAACGAACTTGTCAGTTTAGAAATATCTACTTTTATATAATAAGAAGTCCGTGTTATAATATGTATAGCTTCTTATATCGATTAAGTATTTTTCACCTATTACAAACAAAACTCAAACCTTTCCTCTATATTATTATATTTTCCTTTGCTCTATCTTTGTATTGTATATAGTAATAGTTTAGACAAGCTAGACTGTCCATTAAATTCGTCTCTCGAATCCTTAGTAGTAGAGATTCAAACTTAATAGCTTTCCTGGTTGGCGGTCCACTGAAGTATTAGCTTTCAATCTTTAATGTATAACTAAATAAAATATCTGCCATTGACTGAAGTTATAAACTAACATTGATTCGTCCATTTGATGGTCCTGACGTATCGTTTTATCTTTGTTACCTTTGACGATCTTTGATCATGCGTGAACGAACGAATGGAGTAGAGTAGTAAGTTTTGTAAATATTTTTATATATTGTTGCATTAACTTATTATTAATAAAATTAGTAAGTAGGAACAGAAATTAATCAAACAGAAATCCACGAGACTATGACTAATATTTTACTAGAAGTTTAATACTTTTTTTATATTCATATAGTGTTAGACTTAACTGTATTTCTGTATATGTAATGTGAATTGCCGGTAAAATGTGATGTAAGACATCACCAGCATTTGAGAAAGTAATTGTTAATTATGTTTTATATTTTTGCCTTTAGTGAAAAATCAGTTACTTGATAAATTATATATGTCCGTAAGTATACATTACAAAAAACGTTAGAAAAAGTAAGTGTGAATGTATGTAGTAAGAAGAAATGTATTTAAGTTAGGTTTATAGATTTAGTAAAATTCGTTCAGCCATTTTTTCTGCTTTGCGTAAATACTAACTTAGGTAAGGGCCACCAAAAATATTAATGTTCAATTTATTATATTATACAATAGATTTAAAGCAACTAGTGTATATTTGACGTGAAAAAAATGTGGATTTTTTTTGTATTTTATTGTAGTCCTTAAATAAATGTTTTAGTCATCGCTAAAAAACTCAATGGAGTGGACGTTAGTGTTATCTCGGGCACCCCACTGATACTATCGGATGTTTTGATGGTTACATTACGAACAGATGTTCGGATTCGATTAATCGGAAATTATTTGCCTTTTTGTGGAGAGCTTTTAGAAATTAATGTTATGATTACAACATTGTATAGCATTACTATTGTATACTATTTATTTTTTTATGATTTTTATTTTTATGCATTGTATTATTATTTTTGTGTAAGTAAAAATAAGTCTGTATTAAAATTTTATTATGTTACTAGGTAAAGCCCGCGACTTTGTCCGTGTGGTATTTGTTATTCCTTAACCTCCTTACTGTAGTGAACTCGACCGACGTGATCATTTAATATAGGTTTTTATATCAGTTTTTACTAGTGAGGAAAAATTGAGAATGGGCTCATACTTCTGAGAAATTTTTTCTTTAATTAAGATTTAATTATATTTTGTAACCATTAACAGTACACCAATATCTAATGCTGTTATAATCGATATCTGACCAATCGGTACCTATTAATATTTCTAACAAATTGTTTCATTGTGTAGACTAGATACATAAGACAGGTACGTAATGTCATAATTGAGAATAATTGATTATTCTGTCGTGCGAACAACAATCTGCGCTAATAACGAGTGGAATGTCACAGTAATTAGCGCACGTGTCCTGCTCTGCCGGATGAATGTAGACCCCCTACACGGGGACAATGAAATTATACCCACTATTGTTGAAGTTTGATATTTAGATACGTATAATACTACCTGTATTAATATAGGATGATATATAATATGAAATTTGTATTGCAATAATTTCTACTCATTTTTTCTTTTACACCTTGTATTAATACATACGAGTAGATGGTATTATATAAATACCTATTCTTAGATAAAGTAGGATATATATTTATCATATAATGGGCACATCCATTAATACAAATTTTGCAAATGCTTCGATGTATCTGTATAAAATGTGAAAATATGTTACAGAATAAATATATTTTGCTAATATTATATACGCAAAAGTTTGTGAATATGGTGGATGGATTTTTGTTACTCTTTCACGCAGAAACTATAATATGAACGGATTTTGATGTAACTTTACAGTAATATAGATTACGAAGATATTATGTAAATTGGGCGAAATATATTAATAAATGTCATGGGAAGATTTAGCGGGTTACCTAGTGTTACACACTTGTTACAATTTTTACCGATATACACATTATAAAAAAACTTCTTCGTGGGTATCGCAGTCTCACCTACGGTACGTAGATACTTTAGCTGTCAAGGAGCTTGCTTTGTACGGTATGTTTTGTTTGAACGGTGGAGCTAAGGCAGGATGTGAAGGCACACAAGTTTAGCCCTCCTAAACGGCAACGAATGACTGGTATCACGAGCGTCACGTGGGTTGGTATTGTTGTTTGTTGCAGTTTATATATTATGTTCAGTTGAGAAGAAACCCCATGAAAATTACGGAGTATGAGGCATGACATTTTAGACCTCCGGAACGACAACGTATGAATGGTACTGTGACCATCGCATGTTGACGTGATGCCCATGATGCCAGTCATGCATACAAGCGACGATTAACAATTACCATCCAGTAAGTAATCAGCTTGTTTTTAATTCTAATTACAAAAAAAAAATTATTACTATGGGCGCTAAATGAGTATAAATGAGTGGACGTTATGTGTGAGATTAATTAAACAACGGATAAGAAATGGTAAATACATATAATACGGATACAGACAGTAACAGTGGAAAACTGACAATAATATAATAAATAGTAAAGTTGATAGAAAAATAAATATTATAAAAATTTGCAGAGTTTAAAATCATTACAAATATTTACTATTACAATTTCATATATAAAATAGTATTTGTCCATAACGAAACAAACTCTTTACATTAAAAAAGCTAAAAAATGTTTTCTTAATACACATACAAATACATTTGGATTAATAGTCTTTTACACATAAAGAAACTAAAAGAATGTATTTTAACTTACATTTCTGAATCCGTTGAGTGTATACGAATGTATTTATACTTGCATTTCAAAACAGTACATTGAAAACTCCGGTGATGGAAATCACATATAATAAACCAAATTATTACAAGAATTGTAGTGTCATCATTTTATTACCGTAGCTCCTCTTTTTACAAACGAGGACAGATTACAATGTAAACTGTATGACGGCGGAAAAAGGGAGTTGGAGGTAGTACCTACCAGTCAACCACGTGTACTTTGGTACACTTGGTACAAAGACTACCAAAAACTTATTTAATTTCGATTATTTAAAGTCGAAGAATAGAAGATAAAAATTGCAAATAATATTCTTTGTATTCATACATCAATACAGATAAGAAGCCATAGAGCGGTTCTATCTATTCAAGTTTTTCACAATATTGGGTAGGGAATATTCTATAATATATCTATATTCTGTGACATTACCATACTCTACATATAAATAAATAAAATGTAACGTTATCATACCTGATGGGGTAATCCAAAATTGGCAACCAATATGACAGGTGGCGAGCTACCATCGTCTCTTGGATTTTTGTTTGTTTTTTTAACAATCCTACTCATGTGTGCAATAGAACTTGCGACCTTCGGAACTAAGGCGGTGTGCTACACTGATACACAAAGGTCTTCAAAGTTGAAGGCGTAAATTGATTCTCAAAGTGTTTTTTTTATGTTAACCGAACTTGAATACCAACCGTTTCAGTGTAATTCGGGGTAGTAAACCACTAGGCCATTACAATCTGTTGTAATAAAATGTGACGTGTTGTATGATTATTCATAGCATGAGGCGGTGTCCACACTAGCGGAGCGGAGCGGCACGCGCGCGCAGATTTATCAGCGTGCGTAATTAAAAGGCGGCGCATTACCGTATGAATACGCGACGGGTGCGTGCCGCGAGCCGGACTGCAGCTGTCGTATACAAGGGTTAGTACAGTTTGATACTTGTGAATAATAGCGAAGTGGCTAATAGTGAAGTGGTGTAGGAAGGCACAAGTAAGGTAGAATTCTCATGATCAACAAATTTGAAATAAGAATATAAATTTTGATATATTATAGCATTCTACATTAATTTCAACTTCGCAGTTTGAATCATCAATCTTGAGTCGACATTCAGTAAAAAAATGATAAAAAAATAATTTTGACATTAGAAAATGTCAAAGTATTCATCCATATATTACCCGTACATCTATTTAAATCGGAATATAAGTTCAAAGTACTCAAATTGGAACATACGTTAAATATTTAATAATTCTATCTGATATAAATAATTTAAAAAATCTAAAATATATATAATAATACAATAATCAAATATTT
This sequence comes from Achroia grisella, assembly GCF_030625045.1. Taxonomy (NCBI): domain Eukaryota; kingdom Metazoa; phylum Arthropoda; class Insecta; order Lepidoptera; family Pyralidae; genus Achroia; species Achroia grisella. Next base: position 1,913,191 of record NW_026712925.1, read on the forward strand.
TATTGGAAGAAAGCTTTATATTTCATAGGATTTTTACATTTATCAATTATAGTCAGCAAAATTACATATTTTTTAAAGTTAGAAACTAAGAATAACTAGTCGTCATCGACATGCATTACAAAATTCTTCATTAATTGTCATATTAATTTGATTTGGATATGAAAAGAGAACTTGAAGTATCAAAACATGTAATGGTGGTTCACAAATCGCGTGACGTATCGTGATTGTTTAAACGCCGACAGATGTGTGCCGGAATGTATTGTGCGGCCGTAACTTTACAACCCGAGTACATTTTATATCACTTGGTAAGCACCCTAATGTTAAGGATTCATTCACCTCGTCAGATGTTCAATGGGGCGAACTTGAGGGTAGGAAGTAAATTTTTTTTGCGGAGAAAGTGGGTTTTTTTGAAAATTGATTTAGTGGTAACGGTAGCAACTGTTGATAATAACAATGATTTTTTGTTATGGTTCGAAAATTAAATATTAAAGTAATGATACTTGTAAGTAAGTATGAGGTAAATGTAGTTTGTCGATTATTTGGCACTACGGTTAATATTTTCCATCAGATGGGAAAACAGACGTAAGCGTATTTGCAAGTTGGGTACAATCCTGCCGTCCTATAAAATGGTACGTGCTAAGTAACTCGAAAAATATTAATTGAAAATTTTAAAGTTCAATAGTATATTAGGAAATGATTAATTGTTGTACAATAATTACTAATTATTCGCCCTCATGAATCTAGAAGATTCCTCAAATCCCTTAAGAATATAATGAATTTTTTATGTCTTTTTATATTCGAATACAAATAAGTATATAGTAAAAGGAACCTATTCTATTACAATTGCAAACCTCGAGTACGTTTAAGGTGTTGCTTTAATAAACTTGACAATTAGCGTAACGTACAGGTGGAGGAACTAAGCATTTGAGTGCTTCATTTTAAGATTTTCATTACAATTTAATAAGGTTAGCTAATGTAATATTCCAGTCCAAGAGGGAACTCCTACAAAGTCTAAACTTATGGCTACGTTGTAACCCAACGCTAGATGAGTGGATATGGGTTCACGAGGTAGAGGTCAGGCGCTAACAAAGTTCAGGATGTAGTACATAATTTATTATGTAATACTATACATCTAGTAGTTGCAACAGAGATGCTCCTATAGTTTCGTTAACTTATCTTGTGGTTTCTATGTGCAATATGCAATTATTTGCGTATAATATTTAAAAATATATAAGACTTTGTGCCACAATAAATAGACTTCATTTTTTACAAAATTAATACTTAAAATAAACCGTATCAATTTTATAAATCATTATGTATGGATAAATTATAAATTTCTTGTTTTTATTGATTCTTGTTCCAGAATCGAGATTGGTCACAACAAAATGCGAGTACAGTTAACAAAAAAAAGTATATTTACAGTATATTTAACTCTTTAATAAAACTTAATTAAAAATATAATTTTTTGTTGCCTTATTATTAATTTTAATAACATCTGTTAAACTTTAAATAATTTATTTCCTATTGTGATTTGTATATTTGCTTCCAGATTAATTATATCTTTGAAGTCTTTTTTGGAGAACAACGTTAAAGAAAAATATACGAATCACTTGTATATCTAACAACAATATTTTTATATTTTACTATATTATTCTACTTAACGATTTAAATAATTCTCTGTCGACCCTACCTGCCGTACTCTGTAGTAGACAGCTGCGTGTCTAATTATGTTAATTGACTAATTTTCAAAGCTTCCTGTTAACATTATTATGACATTCTGGTTACAAATGTTACTCTATGTTTGACTTTATCAGTAAAACATAAATTTGTGAAATATGCAAATATAAGTCTCTCTAATTTCTAAATACTGCATGTTATATTTGCAATATTAATTAGTCATTGTATTCAAAATGCGAACTTATTTTCTGTAATACATTATATATACATTTTTATAAAACGAAACAACATGAATGAATGAATGTCATATTAATTTTAAAAGTCACAATATCTATTTTTATTACACTAACTAAGCAAACTAACTAAGTAACAACTAGCGAAGCGCGAAACCGGGGCGGGCCCCGGCTTCGCGCGCGTTTTATTATTAGGTATATATATAAATATTCTCTTGAATCATCTATTGCTAAAACTGCAATAAAATCCATTGCATAGTTTAAAACATCTAAAGATCTAAGCAAACAGACAGCGGAAGTGACTTCATTTTATACGATGTTGAGATTCACAGCATTGTTAGTCAATATTTATTACGTATACATAATACATATGTAGAGTACTGTTTATTGAGTGTAGCGCCATCAAGCCCCACGGCAAGCAGAGCTTGTGTTACAACTGATATAAATACACAGATTTTTTTTTGGAAATACATACATAATATACAAAGAAAACACCTAGACCGATAGAATACAATACAATCATACTCATGAATACAAATATGTTTGCATCGTACAAGCAATCGAACCCGCGAACATCGGAATCGACTGCAGTGTGCTAAACCGCTAGACCACCGAAGCCGTCATTCCTCAATCTAAAATCAGAAGAGTATAATCGGTAGCGGTCTAAAGTTAGTATAATGTAAATAAAACGATAAAGTGTTAATTTATCTACATATTGATTTCTTACTCAGGCAAAGTGTGACCCCGTGACATAACAGGTGGCTTTTAAGTAACACGCAACATCGATCTAAAGATATCTATCAAGTCAATCTACATGAATTACGAGTAACATTTATATAGTTGTTATGCATCGTATAATATATCTACAAGCATATTGTATATATGTAATAGCAATAAAAAAGGAATGAATTAGGAACAAATGTAAAGGTTAGCTGCCTTAGGTTCCACGTCTACGAGAATTAAAGAGATCCATCTACTGATATATTGTATATATATCAGTAGATGAATATCTTTAATCTCATAATCTCTTTATTGCCTTTCGTATCAGAAACTGGCCAGCGAAATGCAGCAGTATAAGAATTTAAGAATGTGTAAAAAACTGCAGACATGTAGATAATAAATCTTATAATTTTAATAAGTACATTGACTACGCTCACATATAGTGTGACGTTTCTAGTAAAGATTAAACATCTACGGAGCAGGAACAAGGTGTACCAACCAGCAAAGTATTGCACCCTTCAAGAAACAGGTCAAGGCGTTGCCACCTGTTGCACCCTTCTTTATACTCGCGTTACTTATTAGGAACTCGTAAGGAAATTAGGGGAGGCGAAGTTATGACGTAACAAGACAAGTGTGCTTTGAATGTGAATATTTATAAGTGTTGTCGGGAAATAAAGTATTTGATTTTTATGCCGCGATTAGTTTGGGGAATGACATTTATTGAGGGTTCCTTGAACTTGGGCTACCTGCTGGCACGGTATATTTTGTGTATCTATGTATTTATTCCAGCTGAGCTCGTAACTTCGTATATTCATTTTTAAGAACACAAAATTTTAAGCGAATCTTACCACATTACATTTAAGTCTTTATTGAGATTAGCGCGAACTAATACATAGATAAAATTCAAACAAAATTGATTCTGCATGCTATTGAATAAGAAATAAAAATGTAAACGTGTCAGATGTTATAATTCAATAACGAAAACTTATGAGCATCTATAAGACAAAAGCAATTGTATAAAAGTCTATTATGTCACTTTCTGTGACAATCTATGTTTCTAAACCGCTAGAGCTAGGTGACTAAGCTTACCGGTTCGGATTCCTCGTAGGATACAAACATTTGTATTCATGACTATGTATGTGGCTATTGGATAACTGTTTTCTATGTACATTATGTGCGTATTTACAGTATTTACAAAAAAATTATATGTATTTCTCTCAGTTGTCTAATACCCATAACACAAGCTATAGCTTCGGACAAGATGGTGCTGTGTGAATTGTCTAGGGTTATTATTATTTCCCAGTACAATTCACACAGCACCATCATATTAATGACGTATTTCATACGAAAATCTTTCCTGTGGTTAAATTTAAAAAAATTAATACACATTTATTAAAGGGTTCTATAACCTAGTGGTAAACCACCCCTTCATAACCGGACTTTTAAAACCATATAGATATTATTATCGGTACGTCTAAATAATGGCAAGGGATTGTTGTATGTCAATGGGGCATTTACGGAATAAAAATAGACGGACAAATTTCAACGGTATCGAATTACGGTAACAGAATCTCGTAGATGGCAAATCAAACACAGCATAATTATTATTTTTATCATTCGATTAGAGTAAAAGTAATTTCGTAATAGATAGAAAACTTGATGATCTTTTAAACAATCAGCAAAGTTTGATGTACTATAATGTATAATAACATATATATTATAGTACATCAAACACATACATACTTAAAACATATAGATACTTAATGTAAGACATCATCTTTTGATACAAAATTAACATTTTCATAATATGAGAACAATATTAAGATTGTTGCCTATTTATATTAACTATTAAAACCCTTTGCATTGTTTGCGAATTATATGTCTCAGTATATCTAAATATTTAATATTATTTTAATAGTTATTCATTATTCTTGTAAAATAATTTACTAATATTACAAATACTTCTATTATTGGTACTTTTTCATAACATAATTAAAACAGATATTATATTTAATGTTAATTATATTAAACAGTATAAATATATACAAAAACACATCACATAGATAAAAGAAGTATGTTTTATGTTCATATTATATTAACATTATTTAGAAGTACATACTTTATTAAAATGATATATGTCATAAATATTCGAAATTTTTCCAAGTATATTTGTTTATTTGGTTCTTTTGAACCACTTAACAGAATTTAATAGAAGTTTGTCAATCATATAAATATGTATTTTGAAGAACAGTTTTTGCATATAACTACTAGTTGATAAGGAATCAAATTTCTCCGTTTTTACAACATTTCCCAGTAATACTTCGCTTCTATTGATCGTAGCGTGATATTATATATTATATAGCCTATAACCTCTCCTAATAGATAGGCTATATAACTAACGCTGAGAGGACAGACATATTTTATTCAATTCGAACCCGTGATTCTTGAAATTAGTGTTATGTTGTAATCATAGTTCTTAAAACAGAACCTACAAACAAAGTCTTCGGCTTTATAATATTAGTATAGATACATTATTTCATTAATTTTTGATTCTATGTGAGTGAACACCTAAACGTTAGTTTCTTATTTATTTACCTTTTTTTCTGTTAAATCATGATCATTAAGAACGTTTGTCAATTTAGTAATATATACAGAACTGCAATTGGCAGTTAAATTTAACAATTGGCGTCATTTGAATGGCAAAGAGCCGACATGTTGGAGTGGCCCGCATTTTGTTCTGCTCATTGGCTATAGAAATAAGTACAGTAGGTTCGCATAACTTACTCCACTACGGCCTCGTATTGCTCTAGATTTTTAGATTTCAAAATTAAGTTAAATTAAGTTAATCATATTTCTACTGTCATTATGACTTTTATGATGCTTTCAGAAATTTCCTAATGTGAAGGTTTGCTTTGATTTCATATTTTGTTACGTTATTAGTTAAATGACGAAGGGCGTGTATTGTTAATTTACTACGATGTTATTTGTAAGTAAGTAAGTAAGTCATTTATTCGCATTACAGACAGATATGCACATAACAATAAAGCCCCAGTGACAGTAGCAGGCTGCGCTGTGATATGCCTTTTTTCAGTAGGCATGCAAATTTTATTAATAAACCTAATAATTACATATATTAATATTTACATTATAACAATTAGATTAATATTACATATTTAAATTTATAGATTATTACCATTATTACAATTATTATTACTTTATTATTATTTATAATATTTATAATTGAAATAATCGTCCAGAGAGTAAAAACAGTGTGTCAACAGCCATTTGGTTAATTTATTTTTAAAATTATGTCCTGTCAATTCTATTAGATCTGCGGGTAAAGTGTTATATATTTTGTGTGCCATGTAAAATACATTTTTTTTAAATAGGGTTAAGTTACTTTTGGGCAACACTAACTTAATTTTTCTGGAGGATCTTACATTATTTTTTATTTGACAGTGGGATGTAAACATAGATAATTTCTGTTTTACAAACAAACATATTTCAAATATGTATAGACACGGCAAAGGAAGAATATTTAGTTTTTGATACATTGGTCTACATGAATCTCTATTACCTAAGTTACATATTGCTCGTATACATTTTTTTTGAGCTTTGAAAACAGTTTCGATCTCAGTGGAATTGCCCCAAATTATTAAGCCGTAGCGTAGCACTGACGATATATAGCCATGATATGCACTAAGTGCCGTCTGGAGTGATGCAACCTGTCTCAGTCTATAGAGTGCGAACACAAATTTGTTTATTTTTTTGCAAACGCCATCTACGTGTTTTTTCCAGTTTAGATTCTCATCAATCGTAATACCTAGAAATACTGTTGACTCTACTTGTTCAATCTTTTCTCCCTTATAATATACATGTAAGTCAAGCCTTTGTCTTTTATATGTTTTGAATTGCATATTTGTTTTATAAACATGTCGCACAACAGTTAAGGTATACAGCAATAGGTAAAAATATAAATACATAAGTTATGTTAATTTTAAATGTTATTAAAAGTAATAACAATTTTGAGTAATACTCGGCTGGCTGTACATGTAGTACATTACAATACTGTACACCTGCCCGTATCAGTGCGCAGCGCGGGCGCACAGCACAGGGCGCCCAGCTGCTCAAACGAGCCGATGCGAGCTTTGCGCCTGCGTCGCTATTTATCTTTGCTATCAACCAGTTCAACAACTATAGGGGTATAAAGGAGTTTAAAAAAGGTGTACGCGCATTGTTATGCGAGACTTATTGTATTCTTTTTAATGCCTATAAAATTTATTCTTTTCTTTTTTTACAAGCACTATGTTTATGGATATATTATTGAGGTGTCGTGAAAAAGTTTTGTATTCAAAATAATAAGTTTTTTTTATTGATTGGAATTAGAAACAAACTGATTAGCATTATATAAAATATATTATGACGCCTGCTAATATATTTTACTTAATTAGTTCAGTTATTTAAATAAATAAACATTTTACATACTTACAAATACTCTCGTATAGCTACCAACTTCATCCCTGATTATTATATTCGATATAATAAGGGATGAGGTTAAAAAAAATTGTGTAGAGGTGAGTTAAATTCTGTGTTCCGGCAGCCCCTGGCAAATAGGAGCGCCAGCCGAAAAACACAATAAAATAATCCGATGCTTTGTCCAAAAAACGTTGTACCGTCAACATAATATATCATGCATTTTTATCAATATAAAGTAGTTTTTTTATGTATATAATGTAGTTATAATAAAATCTGTTATTAATTTATTTTTTAAATTTATATTCCATTAAAATCAGTTATACTGTTTAGTAGTTAAAAGGTAAATACGCTCCGAGTAGACTCATAGCGCATTTATAAAATTAACTAGCAGAGCACGCGGTTTCACCCGCGTTAAATTAAAAAAATATATATAGCCTATATGTTATTCTGATACATAAGCTACATTACTGGAAAGTTTTATCAAAATCAGTTCAGTAGTTTTTGAGTGAAAGAGATTCAGAAGAAAAGAGACATTCCATATTTACAAACTTTCGCTTATAAAACTAATTTATTAGTTATATAACTAATGATATTATTATGTCATGTAAACGGAATTTAGAACCGATGTCAAATACTTCTTTTTGCGAGACATTTTCTTCTCTGATCCCATATCGTAAATAATGAGTCTCGTAAATCTCGTAGTGCGTTGTCCATTATTTAGACCAGCCGGGCTATTAGTCTTTTAAACTATTTATGCAAATTCTATAGTACGTAATACACGCACGTAAAAACACAATTATTTTAAATACCAATTAATTTATTACTTACCATAAACTAAACATTGTATCCAATAATGACTTCGGAACATACTAAGAGCAACATTAAAATTGGATCTGAGTCAATGTTGGATCGGTCTGGATGTATATAAATCATTTTAAAAAATGAGCCATCACAAAATAAGTGAAGTAGGCGCTGTTTTTTGCACCACCTTATAACTGTAAAATGGCTGTTTAGTCATACGATGAGGACACGATCGTAGTGGATATTAGCACTACTCAATCATACACAATTTGTTTTGTACTGTCTATTGACGTCTGGCAGGACTAACTCTGTTAAGAATTACAGCTGAATAATATATATATATATATATATATATAAAAGAAAAAAATATTTAATTAATTATTACTAGTATTTACATAACCTAATTGTCCAACTAAGAACCTAAAATTAAAAAGCTTAAAAAAAATATATAATATGATGACTAAAGAAAAAATATATATTAAAAACAAAAGATTCTTGGTACTTACAACGTAATAATTGTTTATTGATTAAATAAACAAGTCCACGATGGAGACGATGGTCAGATGGAGTAGTTATGTATTGTTAACTGTCAGCGTTGTGATGAATATAATATTTGAACTAGAAATGCAAAATAGGTTTTACAGATGAACAGAATAGAATAGAAAATTATTTATCTCAATAAACTTAATTTAACTTTTGAATAGTTATAGTTATCATTCTTTTAATTTGCCGCTCATTCGGAAAACTGTCTCATCGCAAGAAGAACGAACAAGAAACTTGCGTGTTGCTCTTTTAAATAATCATTGTAACTTTACATTTCCAATACGAAAGGTGCGAATACAAACCACTAACTAGCACTAATTTATTAGGGTCAGATCTTAAATACACAATAGTATTAAAACAGTCGTAGTGATTAGCAGTATGAGCAGACCACACCCTACAAGCAGCACTCGTTTACGAGTATGACTTATGAGCCAGCCCAGCATCACTGCGCTGCGACCATATTTATTTTAATAACCCGGCCCATCACGCCGCCACATGTCTGGACGTGCTATGTTCTATTAAATTTTGTTAAATAATTATTTTGGTTCAGTTAGAAGCTTTAAATTTATCATTATCATCGTCAATAGATAGCCATCTACAAATGCACGTGAAGGTACTACTAATTTTCATTTCATGGTTGGTTAGGTTGAAATTTCATGTCATTACATAATATTTTTTAAAAGTACTAGTTCAGTTTTTTAATCCCAAATTTAGATACTATTATTTCTCTACACCTCCTGCTGTACGCATGGGGTGTAGAGAAATAATAATGCAGAATCTGACTTTCATTGTCAATTTGTATATATATATATATGTGCTTATTTATTACTTTATGTAAGAATTATGTATAATGTTGATGATGCTATAATAACTGTTAATGTTGATAATAACTGCTCACATGAATCTCTGTTTATTGTTGAGTAGAAGAAAATGCCCCTAGGTGTCTAATCCACCATGCGCATATTTATTTGTGTATTTGTACATTTATATTTTTAATAAATAAATAAATTTATGGTGATGATAAAAAGAAGACGAATATTGTTTTTGCTGTCTGTAGCAAGGTGCACACGTCACGGGTGCGAGCTCGGCTCGTGGCAGACGCGTGCGCGCGCGCTCCTTGCCTCGCGCCGCCGCGCCGCGCCGAGTTTCTGCATTGTCATGGCGGATATTTCCAAGCGCTGCATAGATGTTTTATTTTTTCCGTGCGATCAACTGAATCTCGTAAATTGCTCTACTATTGTGCACAAACTACGAGGGTGCATAGAAGTAGGCGACGATAACATGAATGGGATTTAACGTTTATTTTTCGGTGATGTATGCATGAAATTGAAAATAATAATAATATTATGAACATATTCGGTCTATACACAATATAGGTACCTAATATTTTAATATAAAGCTGTTAAAAGTTGATCTTTATATATAAGGGCTATAAAAAATTTTACATGTAATAAATAGTATCTCTAAAATTAGTTAAAAAGCGTTAAAATCTTATTATATATTTCTACTACAAAGAAAATAAATTTTCTTTGGAAACTGTGAAGTGAGAGGCACGTTAACGAAATTACAGTGTACACAGGTATAATACTGAGGAACATTTATTTTTATTATAGAGAAATAATATCGCTAGTATACAAAATAAAATCAATATATGTCATATAAAAACATTGCATGGTACAGACACTATAAGTCAAATCTATCTACAATAATTAAATTATTATATTCGTCAGTTACAAAACGTTGTTTTCAGTTTTAATGTTGTGTTTCTGTGCAGTACATAATAATATATATACTTATAAATCTAACCTAGTACCCAGCCACCACGACCGTTGCAATTACGTTCCCGGCTATGAGGTTTATTTTTCACCGATTTTCCACCCATCGCCGTACGAATTGAAATTCGTCGCCTTTGCACAAATTGTAAGAAATTAGTTTTACAACTTTCAATAATGTAAAGAGCGTTGAATATAGAAAACCTCTATATCAACGAATATCTGATTAAGTATGTACTACGTAAGTATGACGTAGCTATCTACTAGATAAATAATTCTTAATAGAAACGGCTGATCTTGTGTACCAACTATAACTATATCAAAAAGTAGTATTTATATTTCAGTACCTAATAACAAGGTTTTTTAAAAATCTCTCTCTCAATGAAACTAGATCTTGAACAAAAAAAAGAAATAATTGCCGAATAGATTAAGGTAACAAAATAATTTAATATTAGGTATATTGTTTTATAAGGAACTATTTTATATAATAAATATGTTTGTTATTACTTTCAAATTCAGATTCCTTTCGAATGATCAATCAATTACAGTTTTTAATTAATTCTTATTTAATCTCTTCTTTTCTAATTATAATACTCTTATTAATTAATCTCTTATTCTCTTATTAATTAATAAGACATTTTTTTTAATGATAGATCATATTTTTTAATTTAAAATATACCAGTATTTTAAATTTACAAAGTTCATACCGCTTTGATTTAAGATGTGCATAAGTAACTTTATATTCGTACATACTTATTTGAAATTACAAAGCCCTCTATATGGACTGGGATCGAACCCTATTTTATACCCCAAAATCCAGTAACGAACTCGGCGTATTCCATTTAGTTGTGTATTACTGTCAGTTACAATCAGTTGATTAAATCCAGGAGCACACCTGCGGGATGACCCCATGGTTAACAGGAGTACAGTGCGAGGGTGCGTTGCCAGGACAACGATGCTGATAAACAATTTTTTAACAAACCGTTAGTAGAATTCGTAATTACAAATATAGTTAAATAATTCTCAGACAAATCTTTATTACATACTTATAAAAGGTCAGATATGAAATCCGACGAATCGATCCGACTATAATTGACAAGAAATTCCAATGTAGTGGAACTATTTTCAGGCATGTCAATGATATTGTAATAACTCATTATGAACTGTATACTGATTAAATAATAATATACTTATGTTTCAATAAGGAAATTATTTATTTTAGTCATGAAACTAGATAATTATATCCGAGAAATAATTAAATCAAAATATGATATATATTTCTAACCAACGTAAATATAGTGTAAAATCTCATCTACAGTTTAAAAGTCACTTAAATATATTGAAAGATTAATAAGTTACATATTATTTCATAGAACAAGAACAATATACGAGTGGATAACTTACAACTAGATATGTAAGTTATGAAGACTAGTAATATTTTCTCATAAAATGTTTGGTAAACAATATAAAAAAGTTACTATTTTGTTTTAATATACAATTTCATTTTTTTTTTTTGGATAAATAAATTAATGTTTGTCTCATATGTTAGCTCTCATGACACCCCTACAAATACCCCAAACAATAAACGTGGATTACAATGGTGCTGCGCGCGCATCTGTCACATAGAAGCACGTGATTGGTCGGAGAAATGGCGTGCGCGCACCCCACACTGATTTCCATGTCAAAATCGATACAATTCGATATAACGGTAAAATTCGAGATGTGCAATCGTTTTCATCTTTTACTATAACTTTATTTCTGTTAAACGAAAATCAAGTTATCTTTCAAGTTCTCAACAAATAGATTATTTGGAAATCTTAAAGAAAAATAAATTAAAGAGCATTGACACATTTCATATGATGTGGGTAGTATCAACCCCTAATACAATGGCTTGCGGAAGATTCAGATGTTATCCTGTAATTTCTCTGTCATATTTCTCTCAAACCGAAAATCAACTTACAAACAAGCCTTGCAGCTGGTTAAAGTCGGTGCGATAGGGTTTGTAATGATGCTAAGTTTACTTCTGTTTTATAGGAATTTAACTTGTATTTTTCATAGATACAATAACTATCAAGATAAGTACTACATACTACACTATACTTTAGGTACTATCTAAATAAAAGCTTGATGTAAAAATATATGCAATTTATATAAATGCTCATAATTATTTGTAGAGAATTAAAACAGGCCTTGTTTGCAAATGAATGAGCAGCCTTTTGGTAATAATAAATGCAATTTAACACGTACATTTACATTTTCTTTTTAATGTGAGTTAGTACGGAATAAATAAACTGCAGTCGGCCAAGTGAAGTTTGTATTTAGCTTTATTCATAGGCTTGGAAAGTAGAATTCTCCCATCTTTATAATTCTAATAGAAAGTTTTAAAATATAATTTTATGAGGAATTCAAAGAGAAGATATAAATGGCCAGAAATATGAAAATAAAGGGTTGTTATGACGATGGTGACTATGAAGACGTGTCTATCTGTCTTCATGCGAGAGCGCTTGCGCGGTAAATAAAGAGAACTGAGTGCCATTGACTTATGTAAGACTTTTGTATAATATATGTACAAATTTGAATTCATTTCTATTTTTATATTTATGTAAGAAATGAAAAGCAATTTATGTTTATAAAATTTAAAACAAAATAAAATTCGATTATCACTTTGTAAGCATGCGCTGTGGTGATCGAGTAGGTACTGCAAAATAATAGACTGGGCAGTTTCTCATAGTCACACAACAACCATTAAGGCAGCCCCATTGGAATATTGAAACAAAGAGGAAACAAAAGGTGTGTTCGGTGTACACTACACTACACACATCCTTCCGAAGTAGAATGGAATCTGATATTCCCACGCTTTTAACTATAATACCTTTTAAATGTGTACATAAAATTCATTTACTATTTTATTTAAAAAAATATTTTCTGTAAGAAATGTTGTATTTACATAATATGATTATAGTGTCAAATCAAAATTCACCATTCAATCAAACTTATACAGTTGACAACTATTGAGTAACTCTATAGTTATATGAAAAAACTACAGTTTGACAAAATAATTATTATAGACGTAGACTAAATATTAGAAAATGGACTATTTCGGAATATATTATATATACACATATATAAGCATAGAGGTTTGATAAAAAATCAACCCTGAAACGTTTAGAACAAAGCGTATTAAAATTATGCCCGCCATGGTTGAAAAAATCGACAAGACTCGACTGGCGATAACTAGATATATAAGAATACTTACTCTTGCGCTAATAATATTAAATCAATTCAGTTTTGTACCTCTTTTTTGTGTTCTAATCTTCATTAAGACAAACCAAATAAATTAATAACAATTAAGTTACTTATTTCAATACGGAATTAATACGTTGTTAGTGTAGGTAGACTGTAAGAAGTCATCTACTTGGATTCTTTAGCCGATTCACCTCTTTCAACTATCAAGCAGCTTGCTATGCTATGTTTCGGTTCCAGATTACAGATTAGGTGAAATTACATGATTAGGGGCATGAAATAAGAGTCCTTTGAAAAGGGAACGCATGAGTGGTACAACTGCTGTTATATTTTAATTGTTCAACGTCAGCTTGTTTTCCATTACAATAACAAAAAACATGGATATAAAAAGATGCGAAATGGCATAATGTACAAAATCGACAGTTACCTGATGATACTGACAAGGATTGTGAGAAAATTAAATGTCAAAATGGGCTGAATGTAGCAGATAAAGAGCTACCGGCGTGACGGATCACCTGCTCTTCCCACGCATCTCACAGGGGTGTTGTTCCCTATTCCAATGCATGTTACATTTAAATTTTCACGTTTGTTATCTATATTAATTGTAGCTTCCCACACGTATTAAGATGACAGTAACAGCTAGAAGGCCCTCCCTTCTAGCTGTTACTATTTTCATCTTAATACTTATTAGTAATGTAGAGCCACTAGACCCCAATATCAACAATGTACCGTCAGGTAATCTCCACACGGTTCCTTATGAAAACCATCTTAGTCAATTCCAGGTGAATTAATCATGATGGGACAGGCTTGTTTACAATGGCAGTTGTAATAAAAATTATTACGAAATAGAAATTCATTCAAGGGGTTTGAAAATATGGTTTACTAGCAGTATATACTAAATAAAATACTAGCAGTAATAATTGAAACCTCTCATGAAATAAATTGCTTAGCACTTAGTAATCGATATATAGCAAGCTGCAAGTATACTTATTTAATTACACAGGGTACTCGTAAATGACACCAGATAGGATGCGCCGACGCAGCCCTTCCGGCACGTGCGTGAGTGGGGCTTCGCTGTTCCGCTATACTTAAATCTATCCGCAATTTATAAGTTATTCGATCGATTTTATAACTAAAGATAATGGCTTTACGATCTAAGATAAAAAGCAAATAGTAGCCGGACGCTCCATAAGGATTTACTACGAACAGTTTTTAAGTACACTTATCATAATATGACGTATGAAACAGGAAGACACAAACGTTATAAAGTGTGGAAAATATTCTAAATACATATATTTTATGTCTTCATTCGCTTATACTATATCATGTTCGATATAAAATAATTTGCAAATAAGAGTTTTAGTTATAAAGTTAGAAAAAGTTGATCTAAAATAAAAATTTTTTAGACTAACCTCAAATAATACCTTTACATTTTATTATAATTACACATCATAGTAACTCGAACCATTCGAATTTTTATATGATGCAAAACAAAACACACTTATAAAACGAAAAAGATTTATTTACTAAAATAATTTAATAATACAATTCAATAATTAATTATATAATAAAATATTATATAAAAATAAACATCGCAATCATATTTTTAAAGTTTTATTAATTTTATATATTTAAGCCATAACGCTATAAAGTTATATCAGTCGAATTGAGAACCTTCTCTCTTTTATAACTGGTCGAAAAACAATTATAAACATATAAAACTATTAACGACATACTACCGACTGTAATTACTAAGTTATGAGTACTATAGTGATTGCTCATTCATCGCTAGTATATTTCCTTACAACAATACATAGTAATTATCTGTCTAACAACTTCGTTACAAAATCATGTTACATCACTATACGTGTTGAGAAACTGGAAACAAACAGAATCATTAGCCTCCAGCTAATTGAATCAAGAGTGATTCGATTACATTCAATTATTCTTGTTGGGCGGCAGAAGGTGGGCGGGCTACGAGTTGATTGGGCGGCGCGGTTGGGCTGGGCGGCAGCCAGATCCGCCCAACAGATTTCCTTTTCCCGCACAATACAGGATATTCTAAATATAACTCAATGTAACTTATTATTTATAATTAATATTTTGAAAAAAAAAACACAAGAAAACAGGAATAAAACCATTCCTAAATATAAATAATAAAATCTATATGATATTATTATTTTGTAACTATAATATTCTATATTCGTAAACAGCTTAAGACTGTACAAAGTATCTCCGTCTTTCCCTTTACTTCAAGGGATAATATGGCAATGAAATTATTGTGTACATTGGAATAACGTATGTAAAGACCCTTAAGAATAGAAACATAGGGATGCGTGGACATCGTTGTGAATTTTACTGATATCTACAATGCCGTTCATATTAACAAATGATAGTTACTTTCCTCATTAGGTGACCTGTGTTACGCTCATTTTCCATTCCATAACATATAATGATTAGGGTTTTACAAAACGTTTATCAAAATTCAATGCAATTGAGTAGGTTAGATATAATGTAACAAATGATATTAATTGACGTAGATAACCAATTTGCGCTTTCTGGAATGAATAAAAAATTAAAACACTTGAATGAAATAGTTATTCTATTCTAATAATAGAAATTCCATCACTAATACCATCATCATTTCAACAAACAATTACATAAAAGTGTTATAAAAAAACCACCTTGAATATTGTCAAGTTCAGAGTTTCTTATTTGTCCACTACTATTTGTATTTTTATTTACAACTATGGTTTATGAACGTTGTAGAACACTTTTCTCTACGTGTACTGATATCATATAGATAGATAGATCAGTGTATTCCAAAGTAAGTAAATGTCTGTATGTTTGTTACGTCATGAATCAACGTTAGAAAATGTCGGAATCCATTGGATGAATCATGAATTACAAATTAGAATGCTTATATAAATATCTTTATTAACATGGTCATAACTTGTTTATTTCTAACATTAAGATGAAATAGTGTATTTATTGAAATTATTGTCTTTTTAGCATTTGTAATCCAAATTTTAACATTTGTTACTATCGGGACAATATTCCTAATTAGAGTGATCAGATCCATAAGAAATAAATAAGAAAATAAAGCCATGCAATTGAGTTGAACGCTTTAAGCAAATTTTATAATAATTTTGGCGAATCGCTAATGATAATTGCTTGGCTGACATCTGTTAATGAGAATATAATCATTATGCCACTATTATATTTTACAATTGTCTTAGAAAAGTGCTTTAATAATATGTATTAAATTATGATTAATTTAGATATTACTAAACAATGTAAATAATAAAGCATTGCTTAAAATAAATGTCGATTTGATACGAATAGAGGTATACTGTGAAGTGTGTGTGATATGAGAACACAGAGTAGCAACTCAGGAGGTGCGGGCTTTATCTCTGTGAATGTCACGTCGACGTACCTACACTTAGGCCGGTGTAGTTAGCGTTGAAAAAATCGTGGTAAACACTTGTAGCGCATTGTATAGGGGTCCGCATTAGGAATTGTTGGGCCGTACGTGGATACGCTTCACTGGTGTATACAGGCTGTTCTATTACTAATATATTTATGAAAAACTTTTTTTAACTTTCCTGAAAAATATCGCACTTTCATATAGAATTTAAATTGTGACAAACAATTAAGATTCTTTTGATGCAACAATCTCTAAAATTGTCGTAGCTTGTACACATGGAAAGAATAGGATTTTCTTTACACACAATTATTAAATACTAATATAATGTAACATATCTATCTATTAGTAATGCTGATGAATTTGCTTTCTGTAAGTCAAAGTATGTACCGGTAATTAAATAAAGGAGCCAGTACGTACGTAAATATTAGTGTAACTACGAACTAAAATTACAGAAACCTAAATTACACCGTAGTCCTAACAGGAATAATATCAGGTGAACCGCCTGCTTATTTGTAAGTCCAGGTATACATATATATTTTTAATTGGATATAATATTTTTATGTCACGAGTTAATTTTCAATTTTGGAACAACCTATATGGGGGTTCGTGTGGCCCGTGCCACCGCACGAGCCAGGGTGCGCACCCTGCAACAACCCGTCAGTCCTGTCTCGACCGCCCTGCCGTGCGGACAACCGCGCACCCCTATCAATACCATTACGAGATCGTAAACTTTTAATTTTCGAATTCTGAAACAAATAATTAGTATTTTAGTCTTTTAAATTTTTACATTCTAATTATAAATTACATTTTTTTAACTTAACTTGTGGTGGAGCAGGGGTGTCGCCGGCTGACTCAGCGTGGACCAAACACCAGGTATGAGTCACATAAAGTTCTCTCGCCATAGTAACACCCTACGTACGCACCTGAGTTGAGATTGCGAAAGCACGCTGACCCCGCTTTAATTTTGATACTGTTTCAAAGATTAGAAGGGGTTGTAGTGCATTTTACTTTAATCTCGCTTATTGTCACTTAGTAAACATTCTTTCAATTTCTAAATGCAGTTGCAGATTTTGATCTATTAAAAATTACTTTAATTTTAACTAAATTTGTAATACGATGTAAGTGAATTTTGATTCAAAATTTAGCGAACATTAATTATGACGATAATATCATTTAATTTTATTTCATATCCTGGTTTGTTTAAATAATCCTTTCTTAGTGTTTTAAAATATACATAGAACTATTGTAAAATAAGATATAGACCTATAGACTCTGAAATTTCGGCTCCATCAGATGTAATTGCATTTCTTGTTATTTGAATACATGATCTTATCCAGTTTAGGGCTATGACAAAATGCTGTTGAAACCAATTTCTTTATCATGACGTAATAAATAAACGGATATCAATTCTAAAAATAGTCTGTGATCTGATTTGTATGTTGTTGCTAGTTTTGGAGTTGTTGGCATTATTTTCTGCTATCAGCTAATTTTCTATGGTCGTGGGTTCGAACCCTGCATCGCACCCCAAATTCTTTCTTAGTTGGGGATAGACTAAGCTTTGTGTGATATGGATCGTACTTATAAATGTAATAGATAAATCAAGTATGGAAGATAATGCCTATAGTTAACTCCGCCTTTTGCACCATATTTTATTGGTCAATAAAGTTTAAATAAATATACCTAATGATGATATTACAACCAATTCATTCACTTATGCCTATAATAAAAATAAATGATCGCTCTCTGTTAAGAAAAGATGTATTAGAAAAACTATTTTTGCGGGACTGTATAATGTATGACTGATCAATGTAATTAATAGAAACAAAAATGATAATTGTTAATATTTTGTCTATACGTTTATAGACGTTATTCTTAGAAACGGCTTAAAGGATTTGAGTGCGATTGGCTAATATTAGTAATATAGTGTAAGCTTCACTTAAAATTTTTTGTTTATATTTTTCCAATTACTTTATTAATAAAAAGGTAATGCTCATACGAAGTCGCGGACTCAGTTGGTTATGTAGTAGTCAACAACAACCCATAGTCCATTTCAATTTAGTTAGAAATAGAGTATTATGTATTATGAATTATTTATTGTGCCGATCAGCCGAACCCTACAATTATATAGTCGACGATGAATTCACACCTCCAATCGACTTAATTATACCTCTTAAATAATACTAGATTCTTGTCATTGAATGTATTACTAAGGGCGTTTGTGTACTTTCAGAGAAATGTCTGTAATCCCGCATTGTAAATTATAATAACTGGTATAAATCTTTGTAAATTATTCAATTATGAAAGAAAATATTTTTTTAAGATAATTAATATAGAAATATAGAGAAGTTTATCTTACACTGGCTGGTACCCGCGTCTACGTCTGCTTTTTTGTGATAAAATATATGTCCGTCCTCCTCTAAAATCTATATTCATATGAATTTTATTAAAATCTGTTCCAATGTTTTTTAGCTTTACGCAACTAAATGAAAAAAAAAAACAGAAAGATTCACATTCGCATTAATATTAACTTAAATTAAAAAATAAATATAGCTGCATTAAATTTTGTATGGAATCTACACGGAAGTAAACCCAATATTATATTATGAACTCGGCTTTGACACGCTCCCGCGTGTCTAGATTATTATACGATGCTAAATATATGCTAACAAAATAATGTTTATCTTATAAAGTACGCTAAATAATGCTTAAGAATTATTACGAATCATTTTTCTTTTAAAAGATTTATTTTTGACTTTCTGTCGGCTTTCAGTACCGTTAATACAGAGTGACTTCTGTTTATATTTCGCGATATTTATATGATAAATTTTATATAAAAAGACTGTAGTTTTGATTAGGTTTTCATCGGCAAGAAATATCTAGTCTAAGAAGTATTAATATGAAATTATATAATCTAATAATATAAAATACAATGCATAACGCTTAGTACGAGACACTCGTATTAAGAGCCACGCCTCCATCACACGTCCGCCCCATGAAATAACCAAAATTATTCAATCCGCCCAGCCCCGCCGACGGGATTTGGGCGGAATTTATAATGTACATGTCTATTTGCGATTACATATTCAACAAATCATACCTCTAGCTTACTAATATACATAGATTATTTAAGTAGAATAGACTGGTATAGTACCTAGTAGAATATCTATATATGTACATTAATATCATATTGTAAGTGTCTTTGTTCAATACATATTTCTAATGGTTAAGTAAAGTAAAGTAAACTCGACTTTGATATCTTTAGTTTATATACCTACCTATATGTGTGTTGTACTTTAAAATAATATTATATTTTTTTTTATTTTAAATTAAGATGGTATTAGATAATTTTTATTAATTTAATAAATTATAAGATTTTTTAAATTTTAAATGAATCATTATTACTATATGATGTACTACTTTACATTGTATTGGTGATAATAAGCTGACTGTATTAACCCGCTTTTTTTGTACTTTTAATAGTCAAAACGTACGTACATACGTAATACATATATTTAACCCTTCTTAAAATAATATAAAATTTAGAATGACAAACAATATAATAGTTTTCAAATATAAGTAAGTAGATATTGTTAGCAAAATAAAATCCCGTGGTAATTGTGTTATTGGAACAACTTGAGAGGAGTAAACCCTATAACCTAACACATGTAGGCGTTGATTATTCTCATATCCTTTTTTAGAGGCAAAGGATAGCCTATGTCTGTTTACGTGATGCAATGTGTCTTTACGTCAAACATTGGTATCCGTTTAATCATGTAAAGGGCTTACGAGACAAACACAGACTTACGAGGTTTAAATATTAGCATGGATAATTTATTCATACAAAACCAAAGTACTTACCTACATAAAAAAAATAAACAGAAAACGTCCCTTTTGGGGGAGGTAGGGAGCGTGGGAGCCGCGGTCCCGGCGTCACGTCGGTTGTCGCCCTTAATTAGGTAGTAAGGGCAAAAGTCCTCGGTTTACCCTCGCCGATTGTCCGGTACCAATACAGGATAGATTTTGCTATTCAATATTAGATTTATTTTTCGTTTAAAGCCATTTTATGGTAATATATTCCTAAACAAGAATTAATTTATATTTACATATCTGTCTGATTATTGAATAGCATAATCTATCCTGTATTGGTACCGTACAATCGGCGTTCGCTTAGATCTATTAAATTATAGAACAAAGGTCAATTTACTAGTTTTCAGCAACACATAGCGTGCTTTAAGACAAAGGTTTATATGTAAAATACAAGCATATCACACATAAAATGAAAAAAAAGCGAAGCATCGCACGAGTGAAATGAAAAATAAAATTAATATCATACACCGCCTAAGCACACTGTTCAGCGCGACGGTCGATATGTCAATAATGCCATCAGGCATTCAATTTTCTACCAGGACAATTTGTTTATATTCTTTACACAAGAATAATTACATAAATAAGTACATTTTTAATCTATAATAGAACAAACATACCGAATAGCTTTCTACAATTCTTAGAATTAAAGAAAGAATAGGAATGTTCGATTGTGTTCTATTTTATATATGTATTGTTAGATGTGTTTGTGATGACAAATGTTTCAATCATTAATCTAAATAGCTGAAAACTAACTATAATTTAACAAATCGTTTATTGAATAGAATTTGGCGAATTAATGGTTATATAATAGTGTAAGAATATAGTATTTAAATACAGTGACGAAAAATGATTTTCTTGACTTAAGTAAAAGATAATACTAAAAACTCAATAGAAAGTTTTGTTTATACTTTCAAAGTATTTCTTAGATTAGACTACAATATACGTACCATTTTTGAAGTGTAAATACTCACCTGATAAATATATACAACATAAAAAAACAAATCACAAGACAGCAATTTTCCCATGCGAACTGCGATCGGAATCTAATACAATCAGAGAAATGGACGGCTGTAGTACTCTTGAACCAGTCGCTGCTGACTTTATCCTTTTGTATTTTTATCTTTCAAATAATGTATTATTTATCTGTTTTATTATGGAATTATATTTTTATATATTTTTTTATTTGTTGTAGATTAATAAGGATGAAAACTTCAACAGTCAAAAACGCATAATAATGAATCCTGTAACAAAATGAATATGGAAGCGCCATTACCACACTTTCATCGACTTACATCATCACGATTTTATCAACATTATCTTTCGCCGCCAGTCCGTTTACCCAACGATTATGTCCATGATCTCCTTCCTCAACAGCATCCAACACTACTTCAACAATATTTAGCCTATTACAATGAACCTCTTGTACCTCTCGATTTATCCCTTAAACCTACTACGCCAATCACTCCGCCTTGTACACCGCCACCTATACAAAAAAGAAAAATATGTGATGATAAAACTTCAAAGGCGACAAAAATTTTTCGACACTTTGAAGATGACACAGAAAATAAAACCGAAGCTGAAGAGACATTAGAGAAGAATAAAAGGGTGGAAGAAAATTCAAATGACAGTGATAGTCCAGAAGCTAAGAAACTAAAATTTACCAAAAGATTTTTTGACGAACTTAAAACCTGCCTTCCACCAGAATCAGAAATACCAACAAAAGGCGAAAGAAGTTCTCCTTGTATTGTAGAGATAAAAGATGTTGAAGAACGTCCTAGAAAATCACCAAAACCGACCACTCAACCTCTAAAGAAAAGTAAAGCAGTTAGAAGATTAATGTTTGATGAAGATAAGACTTCGCCAGTATCTGGAACGATTATACGTGATTTAGAAGAGGATGAGACGCTTGTAGTGAGAAAGGTAATAATTATATTTCTTTTCACTGATACCATCGTTATACTTGGTTTATTACAAAACATTGTTTAGGTAAAACAATATTTTGTAATAAACCAAGTCGCCATCTATTACGTTAAATATTAATAGGAAAGTGCACAGGAACTATTAATTAGAAGTTCTTGCCATAGCATTACTATAAGTCGCAAGGCAGCTATTCTTATCGCTTTGGCAATTAAACAAGTATGAAATCGCGTATTATGTTGCGTTTTTGCCCTAATAACAGCTTTAAACGCAAGCCGCAACGCTTAGCCTAGGGGTGTGTCTACGGGACATTAAGGACAATATAAATCGTCGTTTCAATGTTTGTAACTCAATACTATTTCTTTGAATTGAGATAGTGAACAGCAACGTTCAATTTAAAAGTAATAAAAGAAGGTAAATAGTATGTTATTACTTAATAGTCGTAATGTTCACGAATGTAATAAACAGACCTTTGGTTTGACTAATCAAGATTGAATTTTTGTAGGGTGACATTGATCCAGCTTTTAATGTGGTTGAAGTGACCGATGAAGCAAAAGCATTGATAGCAAGTATTGAGAACCGTCTTGGAAGGTACATCTGTAGATTATGCCGAAGACTCTACAGCGATGCATTTGCTTTGGCGCAGCATAGATGCTCAAGGATTGTTCATATCGAATACAGATGTCCGGAATGTGATAAGGTAATTGACGTGACCAATAAACGAAACATTCATTTGTTCCTCATATTGTTTCCCAATTTATTTATCATCAATTAAATTCTCTTTATCTACATCATAACCATTCCCTTTTTCTATATTGGATAACGTGACATCTAAAATATATCGCTCAAATAGTTTTGTGTGGGAACTTATGAGGGGTGGGGGCTATTGTAAACACTTGGCATATTTCCATGGGAAGCGTTTTACCACAAGTGGCCGCGAAATGTTTATACTTGTTAATTGATACGTTACGTGATGCGTGACGGTAAAAATTATCTATAGTTATCTATTATGATGGTGAAATATTTAATATTAACAATATCTAACATGAGACTATCATGTACATAAATTATACATATTGATTTGCATCTATCATATCTATTTTATCTTTTATTTTTATAATGCTTTTATAATAATATATCGTTTTCTATAAAAAATATTATATTCATTATTATCTCTTAGTAATAAACTTCCTTATTATTTTGCAAACAAATTGTTTAATACACACTATAGTTACTAATACCCACCAAGAAATGTAACTACGAGTAACCTATACATAATTTGATGTCTAATTTACAAAGTATTGAAATATTTGAAACTTTAGCGAATAATAAAAAACATACCACGTAATGTATTATATAATTATATTATATAACTATCATCTAATTGTAAAGCTTAATTTTTTTTAGTATATCGTATCATATTCTTAATTTAATCTTATTTCTCGTCTATCAGTAGGCAAAAGTTTCATACCAAAATCTATTACTTTAGGTATTCAACTGTCCAGCGAATTTAGCATCTCACCGACGTTGGCACAAGCCCCGAGTCCCTGGTGCCACCAAACGCAGAGAAGCACCATCCACAGATCCCGGCCGCTTTCCTTGTCAGCAATGTGGAAAGTTGTTCAGAAGACAAGCCTATCTGAGAAAACATCTCTTAGCCCACGAGCAGCCTGAAAACGAGCCCGAAAAGGAACCATCTGCATTTAGGCAGGTTCAGGCGGAATATTCTACTTTCCAATCGGTTAGTAATGGTAAAAAATTCTTGGCATCATTAGACCATCCTACTACTATAATCAATTCTCTATACGATAACGAACAATTTACGTGGCACGATATTTCATCATTATTACTCTATTAACTTAAGACACTGTACATATAAATATATTGTAGTGCAAATATTTGTGTTCTCTCGAATAGCCTATTGATACTCATAATACAATAGAAATTGGCAAAGTAACAAAATTAATAACTTAACGTAATATATAGCTAATTCATTAATTGGGATTTTTTTTGGGTCCAAATAATTATATTGCACAGATTTGACTTTAATACTTCCTGTTCTCTAAATAGGAACCAAATCGTGACAGCAATTTCAACACGTTTTGGAACAAGATACCACCACCTCAGCAAGAGATGAACTGGGAGGAGCTCCGCCCTCGGTGCGTATCGTCCTGTTCCTCAGAAGACTCGAGGAGTCTGGATGTAACGGGCTCGGAAGATGAAGGTGGGGGTTTAGGAGATGGGTGACGGCGCATATTGCGGCCAGTGCCGCGATTCCCCACTTATGCACCTCTCCCTAATGCTCTTTACGCCTACACATCTTCGTACACTAACGACACTCACTTGTATTTTTCTTAGAAAAATATATATGATGAGCGTTTAGTATTGTTATTATATAACAGATTTAAAAGTCGTAGCTATTAATCACATATCATGGTTAGATGTAGTATATACTGTTATAAAAAACACATTATTCGCATCAATTTTAGATTTCCACATTAAATTAATAGGTTTCTAAGCCTCGTCTCTGAGCTATTTGATTGAGTGTTATATCTATATTTTTAACCAAGTACCTTACCCTTTCACTGTCCAGAGTTGATCTACTTAAATAATTGTTTACTTAAATAAGCAGAAACATCCTAAACAATTTCTTTTAATATTTATATCTATGCATTTATTGCTATCAATTATTTTTTCTATTGACGTTTAAATATCAGGTAAATAAACCTTTATTTATTATCTTCATCTTAGCTTTTAATTCTAAGAATTATATACACACTTTGTAATATAACATGTACATATCACGTAGCTAATATATTTAGTATGTTATTACAAGGATATTTGTATTGTAAATATAACTGTGATCTCCTACAGCAACATTCCAAATTTCACTTATTTAAAGCTTGTTAAACATGGCATGTAAGTATTAGTATTAATTTTTATTATCACATTAAATTAATATTTATTAATTAAGGTATAAGTAACATATTTAATGTAAAGGTATTTGTTACAAGTACCTTTTACTTATATATTAGCTAAAACGCTTACCTATCTAGATTTTAATTAGTTCTCTTAGATCGTTTGCAACGTTGTTAACTTTTAGATAGATCACCATACCGAAGAGTACACGGGTTTATAATATTTCAATTTTTATTTATATACATAATATTAAAATCCAATCAAATCACATTTTACAAGTAATAATATCTACAGATCGAAGAAATAAATTATATAATATTTGTGATCTCTTTTCAAAAGTCATATGTTGGTACAATAAGAACAAAATGTCGAAAATTAATCTATAGATTTGGATGAAAATCAAATTTTGATCAAATTTCAAGTTATTTACGGGCACCCAGTCAATATACAATAATTAATTCAGACGTTGCTATCATCATCATCATATAGTTTCGATCCGCGACTTGTGAAAGGGTCGTCGCAATCGATGCATAGGCATATTTTTAGATGCACGCCACTCCCTCATAAAGTTTTCAGTGATAGCTGTTCATCGGAATTGAGTCCAGTCTGTATGTAAGTGGGACATCGCCTAACCACCATGCCTATTTCACTGCCTAAGTTACAAGTTCCAACAATAGACTGACATGAAAAGGTCACCTGTAACGCGGAAATAATCAAGTAATAACTCTGCTTAGTTCAGAACTATCTGGCAGATGTAGTATCTCTATGCTACAGTACTTATCTTCTCATAAACGTACGTCAATAATTTTAATTGTTTTTCGTTCTCTCTAGCCATAAAATAACAATTACCAAAGATATTCTTATATTAAAAAATTAAAAATAAAAAAAATACAAAAATATAGTCGAACTTTTCTTATACAAATAAATAGTTTATTTCGGAGAAATCTAGTCATATTTCATAAAGATACAATTTGATCTCTTTTAATAACTAGTCATTATTATTCTTTAAATATTTACCAATTTAAAATGTTAGTTTAGACAAAATCTAGTCATGTTTTATATATTAAACAGTTTGATCTCTATTCAAAACTAGTCTTAGTATAATATTTTTAATTGATACAAGGTTAATGATAAAGCTTACTGAAATTACAGCATATAAATCATATTTTGAATGGCAACGTATGAGTGGTATCATGGTTATCACACGATAATGTGATATATGTGGTGCTGTTCATGTATGTCGACGGATATCGCTTCCCATCACCTTGTTTGCCATTCCAATTACATTAAAAGGAGGCCGTTATATAATAATTTTATATAAGAACAAATATATATTATATATCATATATATTATATATAATATATATGATATATAATATATATAATATATATTTTTTCTCAGATATTCACTTTGTTTCTTTGCGAAATTTATACAGTTTTCATTACTTTTTCCTTTTGGCTAGGTAACCTTTACTGTTAACCCTGTATAACTCTTATACCAAAAACTTATGTATAAATCTAGTCAACATTTAATATAATTCAAAAATTATTATAACAATTATTTTAAATATTACCTATTTCATAGTTAATATTTAAAAAATAAGTAAAATCTAGTCAGTCTGTATAATATTTGATCT
The DNA here is from genome assembly GCF_030625045.1 of Achroia grisella. Taxonomy (NCBI): domain Eukaryota; kingdom Metazoa; phylum Arthropoda; class Insecta; order Lepidoptera; family Pyralidae; genus Achroia; species Achroia grisella. The sequence continues at coordinate 1,940,423 of NW_026712925.1, forward strand.
CATTTTAGTCGTTAAACTAGTCATAAAAAATAATATTATTTTTTAAATCTATAAATTAATAATAACAACAGGAGTTAGTTCTCTCTGTCCCCCAAGTTTTTATTTGTATTTTAGGTATATCCTAAAGACATTTTTTTTTAATTAATTATTAAATAATTAGTCCTTGAAATATTTGATAAAACAAAGAAAGGGATACTTCTTTTTGCAGAGTGTGGTTAAATCTAGTATAAGAGTCTAGTCATCAGTTAAGAATTGTAGTTGTCAAACTGTACCTTGTGATCGTCATAATATTTTAATCCTTCTTTTTCTAGTCATTTGTATATTATAGTCAAAATATTCTAAGTCAAATATTAATTTAAATTTCTAGTCACAAATCGATATATTATTTTTCCTGTTTTAATTAATTTACCATTTCATAAATCTTGTGTCAACTATTATTAAAAATTATGTAGTATTTAAAAATAGGTTCTATTCTCATACGTGGTTTTCAAAGAATTTATACATTAATAACTATTTAATATATTAAGCAATTTTTTGGATGTCGATAAATATATATCCTTAAAAAATAAATAATAAATAAAGTTAATCAGTTTACTTATTTTAATTGAATAATTCATCTGGTTTATGAAAGTTTTAGACAATATTTCTCGGGTACTGCAAAAATCGATTCCACTTTTCTGTACATTTAGTTTCATTACAAAATTTTATAATAATTAAATGTAGTTATAATCAGATTAATTTCTATTGACATTTTTATTAACAAACTAAAGATCTTTTTGTATCGATTGCGACGATGTCTAGTTACTCATTAATAGAGTTTATATTTATAAACACGATAGTAGAAATGATGATAATTCATTTAGAATGTATTTAATACGGTGGAAAAAATAATTAACAACGTTGCAAACTTACTTAAAATGTTTAATACAAATATCACATACTTTTACCTAATAATGTTTGTATAGATTACTATAGATAGTCAAAGACTATTGTAAAAATATATGTAGTTTCTAGTATACATTTAGTACGTACGTACACTTAGGTATTTAGTTTAAGACTCAAATTAAAAATAATCATATACCAGGAAAAATAATTAGTGAGCCCGGTTGCCCAGGTAAACTAAGTTTAGTAAACGAAATTTATATATAATACAATGTTCACGCATATTGTAATATTAACATGTTTCTTTTATGAATAATTAATTACGTTCGTAAGTGGGGAAAAAATGCATGGTATAAAATAATTCATAATCTAGTATTATAATGAATATTTTAAATATATCTATTAGTAACAGTGTATATAAACATTAAAAATGTGTCAAATAAGTAGCACACAGCTATAAGAAAATTAGATCGAGCAAAATAGAATAGAATGATCGGACAGACTTTTAAATTTTAATTCCAATACTTTCAATTGCTTGCATATAACGTAGATAATAACAATCTAATTATATGACTACTACAACCAAATCGATGATGTAAGATATAATAAATTTAACTATCCGATTATATTATAACATTTTTATAAAAATTATGCATACAACTCAAATTTTGTGCTCTAGATATCAAGAAACTAGTGTTGTTCTTCATAATATATTTACATTTCAAAATTAATTACTTAATTTATAATTATTGTAAATAAGAAAGTGTACCTATCGTAAGTTATTATTTTTAATGTACGAGGTGATAAGAGTATAAGATAAATCTCTATTGAGTGAAATCTAGTCAGTGTGTTCTTTGCAACGCGTTCCAAAATTTTGTATATAAAATGGCGCCAGATATTTTAAGTATAGCATTATTTTAGAAATAATGAGGTAATTATTATTTTCTTTCTTTTATTTAACTATATAATAATATGTTGATTTATATATTTGCTGTGTATTTCAGTATCAATGGTGGGACAATGGATTTTAAAATGGGCAACAGTCTTTTTAAAAATTAATATATTACTAATATTTTAGGTTCACTAAATATTCCGAAATTTATTTTAATATTTAAAAGAGTTTTGATAATTATTTTTCAAAATAAATTCTGAATTTTTAGGGTTACAAAACAGTAGGAAAAACTGCAACCCAGTTACCTACGACTGTAATAAATCTGTCTGTTCATTCGTACAATACCTATATCTGTAAAATAAGCGTCTTCACAATAATAAATTCAGCATCTTACAGATATAATATTTTTTATGTTAATATTATATTTCAAAGTCACTTAAATATATTTTTTATAAATAGGTAAATAATTCATTTAACATATTTTTACGGACCATTCAGATTTGACATTAATTATTTACGTAACAACCTACTATATTGTGTGTTTCTTTTATTTTATTTAAGTTAGAAAATTAATGTTTAACATATTAAATGGTATAGATTTAGAATCGTCAATATAGATGTTTATTTTCAATATGCTTACATTATACTAAATGTTTAAAATATTTATTTTATTTATATTATGTAGTATTCAAATACTTAAATTATCTTAAAATACACTTAAATATTTTATTTATTCTTATTATTATAGTATTAGAGAAGATTGCATAAAAATAATTAATAATGCATATTTTATTAGATCCCAATGTAATGAGTAGTTTGTTGAATGAGTAGTAATTATTATATTACCTATATTATATGTAGATTTTATGTTTTTGTGGTAAGTAGTTAATAGTAAAGTGTAATTACGTAGTGTCTTAAGATATTTATCACCATAGACTATTATTAAATAAATGTCCATTATAATCAGATGTTTTAATTACTTTACGATATCAGTACCTACCTATAAAATTAAGAAAATTCTATCAATTAGGTATTTATCATTAATCAAAAGTATATTTTATTATTTACATTAATTATTTTTATATTTTAATTCTAAATTGAAAACAAGTTGTTGGATAATTAAAATTTAAAATATTATGGACTGTAGATTTTGCTGATTGAACAGACAAACTTTAAACAGTATTTTTTAAAGTTTGTCTGTTATATGTCAAATAAAATATGAATGATGGTATCGGTAGTCTAGCAGTTGAGCACATCGATTTACTTCCGATTCGTCCGATCGGGTTCGATTCCTCGTTTGTTTTCATGAGTACGATTGTTAGTATTTGTCTGAGTATTTTCACATAAATATAATAATAATAATGTCACACATAACACAAGCTTTACTTATCTTCGGACTAGATTGCTCTGTGTAAATTATATTGTTATTGTAATATGTTTATATAACGGAATGAATAGCCGGTTTGAACGCAAGTTATAAATTGTCTATTATTGCCATAACAATAAAAAATCTATGCTATAAATACTTAAAATATATTTATGTTCAAACCATTTAAAACGTAGGTTTACTAAAAAAATACCGATAAATTTATTATGTATTAATAATAATAACCCCCAGGACAATTCACACAACGCCATCTTGTCCCAAGCTAAGCTGAACTTGTTTTATAAGTAAAATTCCACTAAAATAAAATGCTTAAAATACAACAACCAATCCATACTCATGAAATTAATAAATTATTGATTAATAAAATTTTAATTAGCACCAAATAGAAAGTACCGACTTTCTATTTGGTGCTAATTTACTTTGATATTCCACCTGAGATATTGACAAGTCATCAATATTATCAAGTACAGACACAAAATATAATAAGAAAGAAAAGTATACAGTAATAATATACATCAGCTGTATTAATCTAGAATAATCTAATAATTTAAGACGTAATGTAGATGTAGACGTAATATTTATCTGTCGACTTCGTAGATATTTCGGTACGTATTTCAAATTTTACGCTTTCCGAATGTAAGATAGTATATTATAAGTGAGGATGGGTGATAGAGTGTGCGATCGTAGTTGACGAATAATAAAATTTTTGTAAAAGTATATAGAAAACAAAAATATAAATAAAAGTTGTATGGACTTATTATATACGGAGTACAGGTAATAACTTAATTTAAAGTACAAGATTAGTATTACCGTATTACCTATGCATAATAAATAACTAAAGCATTGACTGAACAATCGAATACGTTGCCCTTACTATTATTCCCTTAGATTATAATCACAATAGCTCATCTAATTAGAGATGATTGCCTGACAATAATTATGCAAGATGTTCTCATAAAGTGTTAGTTACTTCTTGTCCCAACTTCAGTTTAACATCACTATTCTTGCTGTAAATATGAAGTCATTGTTTTTATTTATTCTTACAATATCAAAATGCCACATGATGAAACAGATGAGAGACGAAACATCAACGAAATTATCAACTCTAATAAAAGATGTCCCATCCAAGAATGAGGGAATACAGAGAAATAATTTGCGAATGCCACCGAAAATACCATCACAGGAAAATAGTCGAATCTATTTAGAGGATGTTTTGTTTGCTTTGAAAAATCAGAATTGGACAACTGACGAAGAGCCATGTTTAAATCAAACCCTAGTTTTAATTAAAAGTTTACAAAATTTTACTATGTGGGCAGTGTTTAGTAAGTTAATGTGTTTATTTATGTTTCTACATTTATGATTAGTTAAATAGTAAAATATTAATATATTGTATTAACTACTTAATAGATTGGGATTCTATATCGTCCCAGCCTCTTGGACTTTTGTATGGAAATCGGTATCAACTTGGCAATTTCGATGAGTGTATTAACACGCCTTGGTCTAACCTTCACCCTGAACTGAAAACACAATACTGTTTGTCAGAAATAGTCTTAGAGAGGACGGATCATTTTGTAAAGAAGAGAAATAAAAGTCACGAATGGAAGTATCCTTATGGATCTGTACTGGATTATTTGCAGGTAATCTCTTCAGTTTAATATATCATCTCTCTTATGTAAATATTCTTTATTGCACTTAAATACATTTATAAGTAAATTAATTACAGCTAATGTTAACAAAGGAGGACTTATCTCTAAAAGAGATCTCTTCCAGTCAACCCAATAGAGCGTGGCATAGGAAGTGTTGAGTGGGTTAAAATGTGCAAATTATATTTTTTATGAAAATGTCAAAATAATTAAAACTAAACATAAAAATATAATGTCCAAAATACAGATACTAATACAATATACATAAAGATAAAAAAAAATATATATATATATTAATATATAATATGTACTTGAATACCTAAACAAATAAAATTACATTTATAATAAATATATAATAACCATAAATATATACTAAATCAAACAATAAATACTACAAAGATATATATACAATGATGACACTAATCACATAGCAGTAGAAAGGTAATATGATTTTAACTTTTTCTTAAAAGAACCACTAGATGGACTTTTTTGAATCTCCAAAGGGAGATTATTCCATAGCTGAGCAGCACGAAACGAAAAGGAGTTACCCATAAACTGAGTTCTACTGTTAGGAAGTTTAAGGATCCTCGAGTGGTTTTGGCAAAGGCGTTTGGGACGGGAAGAGGGGGGTAACAATTGAAAGCGGGAACGAAGGTAGGCGGGAGCATTAGGATTATTAAGAATATTATAGAGCATGGATAGGATATGCACATTATGCCGAATACGGATTGGGAGCCATTTTAAACGAGCGCGGAAATCGGAAACGTGGTCATATTTGCGTAAACTGAAGATAAATCTTATAGCTAAATTTTGTAAGCGCTCTAGTTTATTTAAAAGCTCCTCAGTCATATCTAAGAAGCAAACGTCGGCATAGTCAAGAATGGGAAGTAAAATGGATTGCGCGAGCATAATTTTGGTGCTGAAGGGAAGAAAATATTGGAGACGTTTGAGAGAGTGATATGAAAAGTGTATTCTTCTACTAATTTCGTTGACATGGGAAATCCATGACATAGTACAATCCAAAATAAGTCCTAAATTTTTAACCTTGTCAGTGTACGCTATCTCAATGTTGTTGTATATTATTGGGGGTACCAAAGACCAATCCAACTTGTACCTTAGTCTGCTACTACCAACAATCATGGCTTGGGATTTGGACGGATTAATAATGAGACCGAAAGATCTAGCCCACGATTGAATACTCAAGAGATCACAGTTTAAAGCTTCTACTGTTTGAGTCACTTCCGACAAGGAGAAGTGACGGTATAACTGCAGATCATCTGCATACAGATGGAAGGGAGAAGTAATGACTCGAGAAATATTGTTAATAAACACTGAAAATAGTAAAGGAGAGAGTACACCGCCTTGAGGTACACCAGCAGTTAGAGAAGTCCAGTCTGAGGAACCATCACTGGTTCTAACACACTGCTGGCGACCGAAAAGAAAAGAAGAGAACCATTCTATAACAGAATTTGAAATGTTAACGGCACGGAGGGCACCAAGGAGAATATCGAAATCAACAGAGTTGAATGCACTGCTGAAGTCCAATAAAATAATGGCAGTCAATTTGGTGTCATCCATAGCCTGCCGTATATCCTCTGTAATATTAAGAAGCGCCCCAGTAGTGCTGTGGAAGGGACGGAAGCCTGACTGGAAAGGACATAACAGGTTATTGGTGGAGAGATATGTATAAAGTTGATTATGGACAACGGATTCAAGAGCTTTGGAGAGTAAAGGAAGAATAGAAATGGGACGAAATTGGGAGAGACAAGTAGGATTACTTGTTTTGGGAACTGGTATGACATAAGCCTTTTTCCATTGTGATGGAAAGACATTGTTGCTGAGTGAAAAGTTAATAATGTGAGTAAGCACTGGCAAAATGTCATCCAACACAGGAAGGATCATATCAAGGCTTATGTTGTCACTACCGATGGCTTTAGAGGAAAAAGATAGAAGGATTTTCTTAACAGCATCTACTGGTATTGCACTGAAAGTAAATGAAGGGCAATTGAGTGGAGCAAGACTTGAAAGAGTTGAAATAGAATTAGCTTTAGTGAGATTGCTAAGAGTGACAGGTGAGGAAGAGAAGTGCTTATTTAAAGCATTGAGGTCCAAGTTACTTTTAAAAGAATCAGTAGACTTGCTCACTCCTAGTGATTGAAGAAATTTCCAAATTTGAGACTGATTAAGGTTTTGTATAGTTGAATGAATGTATCGGCGTTTAGCATCCCTACACATTCTGTTGCAGATGTTGCGAAGCTTTTTATACGTTTCAAAATTAAATTGTGATCTCTCTTGTTTATACCGACTTTTAGCTCTGTCCCGCTTGGCCATAGAGTATAATAAAAATTAATATTACCTGTCTTTATTTTAATTCGGACTACACATATGACAAGTGGTTATGAAATGGCAAAGAAAATACTATCCTGACAAATAAAAATGTATAACTTTATCTCTATTTTAAAAAAATAGAGAGATGCAAGAGAGAGGCAATAATTTTATGAACTACGAGTATATAAATTAAATGTGTGATGTATACAAAACTTAATGTTAGTGCTACAGTTTTTTTATCATATTGTAACATTGCGTTGTAAAAATATAGTAACAATTTACGTTCATTATAAACATATTTTTTAATTATTATTTATATTTTTTCACCTGTAAACATACAGTTTCATTTTAAAAACTTATGTTTTTTATTATTATTTGAAAATGCGCGTGTATGTTTATGATATATTGTCTTTCTTATTGTTTTTATTTGCACCGCCTAAAATTTTTCTCTGCGTAACCTGTGGTTAACCGTTAAAAAATAATGTATAGCATTAAGTACGTCTATGTATATGCATATGTATTTTGTATATTGACGTCATATAAATAAATAAAATAAAATGACGGCCTGGTTTAGCACACTGCCTTACTTCCGATGATTCGATCGGTCGGTTCGACTCCTTGCACGGTACACGAACATTTGTGTTCACGAGTATGATAGTTTGTATCGGTTTCGGTGTTTTCTAGGTATATGATATGTATGTATTTAAGAAAAAAATATATATCTATGTATTTGTATTAGTTATCTAGTAGATACCTATAATACGAACTTTAGCTAGCTTAACTCGGGTGTGGATGACTTATTATTATTATTAAAATAAATGAATGATATTACCAGGATAATTTTTTTTATTGTAAATATGTATTACTTGTTGTTAATTTATGTATAGCACCGGCCAGCAAACACACGTGCTCTCAATGAAATAACATGGGGTGTGTGCGTTCCTGCAAATTGTGGATCGCAGTCTGTTGAACGTCTACTATCGACGATGCTCGCTCACAGCCACCTCGGAGTTGCTGGCATTCGACCAAGAATTGCAGTAGACACGCCATGCCAAAAGATAAACGACTCCAGGGAGTATGACGTACTATTCTTTTCGTTCATGTTAGTATATTTTAATTTTTATTCATATACAGTACAAATCTGATTAAACCACCCTTAATAACCAGGAATCTGTTGTAACGACTACATAAAAAAATTCTATATTGAATCAATGAAATAATTATATATATTGTTTATAAAGACTCAATGTATGGTCAGACGTAGACACATTTCATGTTTCCTTGAATGTCTTTATATACAGTTTCTATTGTACGTCGTTTTTTTTAACTTTATGTTAGTACAAATCGAGCAAAAGTTAAAAATAGCTGAAAAGATTATCATAAAAATTAATTAAAAACGAATATTATATACCTAGATTGTTTTTAAGTGAATTCACAACCGAAATTGTCTGCATTGATGGAAATTAGTCTACTGAAGATCTTCATAGCTCACCACCATATATGTACCCGTATATGCAGAGTAGTTCCATAATCAAATATTAAAAAAATCAAACAATTAAAGTTCAAAACAAACATTAGTCTCTTCAATGTCTTAGTCTACAATTTTCTTAGATAATATTTTCATTAAATTAATATCAGCCATGTCATTATAATACATGAGATATGTGTCAAAACGAGTCCGTCCGTATGAGTCATTACTATTTATCTAATATTTTGATTGTTTTTATAAGTTTAAAAATCGTCATTAATTTAATTCATTCATTATACGTAAAAATTTGATACGTGTTTTTGCTCCGTGCTCTACGAACACTTATCAATATAGATCTAATTACTAATAAATTAACTTTTTCTTTCAGGATTATCCTGACGCTTTTAGTAACAGTATGCTGCATTTGTACAATTCTAAATAACGGAAAGAAAGATAATTCTACTAGTAAGGATACTATTTTTAGTATAAATAAATAATAATATATATATACTTCATCCGCCTACGCTAACAGAATGCACTAGTGGAATACCAGGGAAGAATGATAAGATTATCATGAAATCATGTCAGTTAGCTCCTCGTGGCGAATTCATCAGGAATTAAACCCTACATTGCTAACCATGGGACTACTAATCCCGTCTTTTTAACTTGAAAGGAAAATCCTTATGGAAGATCTCCATAAGGTTTTTCCTGCCGCCCCGGAGGAGGTAAATGGGTACTGCCGGACTCCAAGCTGTTGTCTGTGTCCTTTTCTTAACCTTTTATCAGAGTCACGAGAATGTGTGAACGGAAGATTATTCTTCCGTAACCCTGAAGGCAATCCCCTCCCCCCTACATAATATATACCAAAGTTTTATAATAAAAATTATTTAATATTTTCAGTGAACAATATCATAAAGGTATTTTGTTTAAGAAAAAATGCAAAGGATTTATTGAAGGTTAATAAGGAAGGCACCGAAGTTCTATATGGCATTCGTTTCTTGACTATTTGCTTCATAGTGATGGACCATCAGATAGGCATCCAGAATGCAGGACCAATTAGTAATGGGTTGGAAGTTGATCGTGTAAGTAATAAGTTCATTAGTTCAATGTAAAATTTTATATACAGATGCAACTTTTCAAAGAATTATCTTCTAATATTATAAATAATAAGTTGGTGTCTTTAATGTGGATATAATTTATTTAATAAAGATTTTGATAATTAGTGTATATTAGTTGTTACTAAAAATTTGTTATACATAGAAATATATTTTTTAAAGGATGCTCTATCAACCACGGGGATGTTCGTGGTGCACGATGATCTGTTTGTAGACACTTACTTCTTCCTCTCAGGGTTTCTCTTAGCAACTGCTATTACAAAATTAAAGAGAATGCCAAATGTTTTTATGCTTCTACTCAAGAGATATATCAGGTAAATAATATTTTACAGATTTTTATGGAAACCTAATTGTTAATTAATAGATATGTTATATATCGCTGCTAAAAATTAATACTCAATTGAAAGGACTTAATGTATAATTTATTTGCATATTGCATTATTTTGATGATTACTATATATTTTTTGATCTGTGAATATTAAAACAAATTATCTGATCCATCGTAGAATTTTCGATTATGTCCCGTTACTATAAAATGCACTTTACAATACCTCTTAATTTTGAAGGCGATTAAAATGTTATATCTAGTTTATACAACAATAAGCAAGAAAACTTCGATGGTTAGCAATATCAACATTATCATTGTCTTGCTTTTATCCCATTATTTGGGATCACGGATGGTGAGCAATATATATAAACAGATTTATACCTTACCATTATAGTAACGAATAAAAATGTATGGAGTGGCTAATACTTTCACTGTGACAAAGTAATAACATGTTCACATTTTCTTCGATTTATTGTACTTTGTAGCTCTTCGTATGTTATTTTTCTTAGGTTGACGGTTGCGTTTGCTGTGGTTATATTTTATTTATGCGCTGTATATCCGTACACGGGGTCGGGCCCTTTGTGGAACCGAGTTATAGCTGGCGAGACAGAGAATTGCCGCCAAAACTGGTGGCTTAATCTCCTAATGGTCAACAATTACATCGATAGTGAACATATTGTGAGTACCAACAAAATTATTTTTAGTATACCGGGAGAAAAATGCGACTTTGATCTTTCATTCGTAATACCATATATTATCTGTGGTAATACCTTTCTTAGTCTTTTGGTAGTACACTTTATGTATAATAATAAAATTGATAAACTTTATACATACATATAAAGAAAAAGAGAAATTTCAGCTAAAATTTACGAACTTTAATTAGACTGTTACTGATCTGTTAAAAATGTTAAAATTAATTATGATTTCAAAAGTCTGTATCAAACTAAATCAAATCTAAATATCTTGAATTGTGTAGTTTAAATCTATTTATTACATAAACTTATGACAAGTTAAATCTACCTTTATATTAGTATATATGCAAACTAAAAACTTCATATTTCCAGTGTCTAGTCATATCTTGGTACATTCCTTGCGACTTCCACTTCTTCTTGGTGACTGTGTTGGCCTACTGGGTATACAAGAGTTCCCCCCGACTTGGTCTCGTTTGTGCGGGTGCATTAGCCGTGGCCTCTATAGTTGCCCCCGCAATACTAAACTACCTCAACAAGCTGCCCCCCGTTCAGCTTTTCAATTATGAGTGAGTATTGTAATTTTAATTACTTTATCAATAGTATCTATAAATGCAGTGAAAAGACAGTCTCACATTTCAAGTTAAGAATAAATTGTTAGATAATAGGTATAACAGATATCTATGCCTATCTTCTTGTTATAATCTATCTTCATACCAAATTTTATTAAGCCGTTTGTTTGTCAGCCGTTGATTTGTGAAAAGTTAACAGACAGACATACATTCCTATTTGTTATATTAATGAATACTCATAGTATAAAAAAGTAAGTGCCACTTATTTTAAGCGTTGTAATTACTATTTACAAGTACTGTACGTACGATTAAGTCTGGAAATATGCTATTCTACTTTAACTTTACTATCAGAAATTATAATATGTAAATGACTAAAGAGTTCCAAATGTATATAATAACATTTGGAACTCTTTAGTCATTTACATGTGTGAGATATTATTGAACTACTGAACCTCAAACTCCATTTGTTTACATAAAGTAAATTTTGCATTTAGCTATATATAGATTTCAAACGTAGGTACTTATTTCACATTCACGCTATTTGCACAACATGGAATAGAATCAGTGTTACGACGTAGAAAAAAACTATAGACACGTTTAAAATTGCATCAATAGCGATTTAATTAATTATGTAGTCTTTATGTACAGTCGCATGCAGCTAAATGATGGTAAATATTATTATGGATTATTAGATAGAGTATAATCATCGTTCTTGCCTCGCTATTATTTAAAGCCGAGTGATTAATAATGCGTAGCGATGGCAAGAAATTTGAGCATAGTTCCAATCCTTTTGGAATAATTTATTCATGTACAATATGTTCGTCATTATTGCAAGAAAAAAAATATTATTTTGCGATTGCAATTAGAAATATAAATCTTATGAGAAGAATAGTACCTACCTGTGCCCAACAGTAGAATATGAATGTATTACCAGGATATGTTAATAATAAGTAAACATACATGTAATGTTCATAAATATCTGGAACTGCATGAAATAATGATAAAAATATTTAAAAACGAATATTTATAAACTATCTATTGTAAATAAAACAAATTCATTAGCAACTTTTTTCAAATTAGTAAGGAAAGTTAGTTAAGCAAAAAATCTACTTTAGTCTATGGAAAGTTTTGAAGGTGAACGCTAATATGGATCCATTTATAATATTGATACTATTGCGTGGTGGACACCTATATAGTGTAATAAGGTGTTATAAAGAATAATTAAAGTGTTATATAAGTAGGTAGGTATCTACCAACGTTAGTAAATACTAGTGTCAATGTGAAGAAGTGCGTCAAATACACCATCATTACGACATGAGAACACGCTGTTGATTCATTGCCATGGAAATCTATGAAGTGATTCTCTATATATCCTCTGTCTACATACCTACCACGCCTTGCATAATTTCCTTGTAATTGTTTCGATCTATTGTTGACTACTTTACCATCATTAAATACGTAGCGTAAGTAAGCTTTTATTACATTAGTTGAACTGTTGACGTAGTATACTGATTACCCCTGTACGACAGGATATTTTTAAAAACAATGAAAATATATAAATCACTGTAGAAATCTAATAATTTTCCTGTTTATTCTATAAACCGAGCTGAAAATAATTACATATGTACAATACTATTATGCATTGAAATAAATAACTATATATATTTGCTCTCATCTTGAATCTCTATATAATTAATAATATTATCTCTTTTTACTACTTGTTAGTATTTTTGCGCTAAAGTTTTACTTTTTTAATGTACACTTTATAGACAACGGAATTATATTAAAGTACTATGTTTGACATTGTAAACTAAAATGTAGACTAAAAATATAGTCTTACAAATTATAACATCATGATAACATGAGTTTATTAACAGTGGAATATTAAAATTCAACAACAAGTAAAAACTATCAAACACCTCATTTAACTGTTACAATGTTTCGATTCTTTCAAATTAAGAAAAGAGCTCAATACCTAAAGAAGAGTTAACAGAGATTTTGCGTTTTTGTAAATATGGTAAAGATTTCATTAAAATTATTTATTATAAGACTGTGCCCAGTGGCATTCCTTGGGAGAGGCCTATATTCAGCAGTCGACTGCAGTGGGCTGATGATGATGATGAAGACGAGACAAGAGAGATATTATATTTCATTATGATATCTCAAATTTATTCTAAAATTGTGAATAACTATGTGCCTATAAGTAAATAAGTATTTTTTTTTTAATTATACCCACCTTTCTGCGCAGGTTTGTGTCAGATCCTCGAGCCAGTGAGCAGTTCCATGTCACGTATATCAAAAGCCACGCGAGGTATGCAGCATACATGGTTGGTTTTGTTAGTGGCTTTTTGTTTGTGCGATATGGATCTTCTGGAAACGATAACAAGATAACTAAGGTTTTTATTTATTTTCTACACTTCTTCAATACAATAACAAACTACCCCGACTTACATGCAAAGGTCGTGTGGTTCAAATGTGGGCAACACCAATAGCACTTTGTTGACCTCGGAGGTCTAGCGGTTTAGCATTTCCGATGATCGCTTAGATTTTTCTCACGATGCACACATTTGTATTCGTGACTTTAATTATTGTTATTGGTCTGGGTAGTCTATGTATATTATGAATACATTAAAAAAATATATATTATTATATTGCTGTGGAAATAGTCCAGGGTTATTATTGTTATTATTACTCGTTTTTCTGGCGCACAAGTAATGTTTGCAAGCATCGTTTATCCCAGGGATATACGAAATCACTAGGTGTATTCACTAATATCGTAAAGTGGAAAGGTTTCATAGTTTAGTTTGTAATGAAAGGGATAAAACTTGAATATAAATCCAATTATTACTATTCAATGCCTAACATAATACTAAACTGACCTTTAAGTCAACTTCGTTGGTACATTTGTCTGCTTGTTTTGTAAGATAATAATAATAACTCTTTAATCAAATAGAAAAGTACATTAAAAACATCAAGATTTGTTTTGGTTGAAGGGTGAGTGAAATTAGCAGTAAAGAAATATTACCTAAAACCTTCTTATCTGTCGAAATTGCAATGGATAACAAGCATGGTTATTTTGGTGGGATATCCATGTTGTGCTGTTTATTATAGAAAACAGTACCATCAGTTGGGCTACCGGCATATTTGCTATTCAATTACATCATAAAAGTATGTTTTCAGAAATGGTCGGTGTTTGGTGCTTTCCTGGCTATGTTAGTAATGTTGCTAGTGATGATCAACGGAGCTACATTCCTCTGGCGTGAATACAACCCCATAGAAGGCATATTGTATGCTGCTTTCAACAGGCCAATATGGGCGTGCGGTGTCTCCTTACTTGTCTTCTGTTGTAGCTGGGGTAATGTCCGTGAGTACAATATTCCTTCTATTTTAAACTAAAAAAAAATTATACGTGAAGCAAAAACTTCCGGGCACACACAATATCTCATAATATGAGAAATGACTGAACTAAACGTTAAAGTATAAATATTGCCATAGATTATGTATGTACATAGGCCCGAGAAGATATATTTTATTTATTTATTTAAATTTAATGTGTATGATACAGAAGATAATATAGTACTACATTTGGCGGACATAATCATAAATACTGCAGTTAATAATTGTTGGTGCAAATATAATAAATAATAAATAAATTATAAAGAAAACATAAAATATATAGGGTGTAATAGTATATTACAAAAGTATATTAAAAAAATTAAGTAAAACTAAACCGAGTGTAGAACAAGAAAATTGTGTATTTAATGTTATACTTTCTAGATTCTGTCACATACCTTTAGTTCGGAAACTAACGCTAATCTAAGAGTAAATCAATGAACCGCGATTATCGCAATTAGTTAGGGTTAAGGTGAACTTTTTCGTTTAATACAGTGTTACTGCCACTGTAAATATATCTGCATGAAATAAACGCAGTAGTAAAGTCATCTAATATTAGTATAGTGACTGTACCTATCTAGTGATGCTTGTGTATATTCAAGAAAAACACACAAAGTTATGTGTTTATAAATTAGTATTATTATAATAATCACTAAGTTATAATTAAGGGTATGTCAAATCAAAATAAGTTAACTGAAATATAAATAGTCATTTTTTTTCAAATAACTCTTTTAATCTGTAAATTGTAACAATAGATACATTATGCAGAACCAATATATATAACTATGAATATGATTGTTTGTATGTTCGGGGTGTTTCCGATGTATATACATAGAAAACATTTAATTTATCAAGATTAATTTTTGACGAAGTCTTTAGTGTATAAATGGACGAGCAGAGCCGGGACGGATCGCCAAATTAAAAAATTAGATTGTCCGTGCAGTCCGGAAGCGAAATTGTTGTTGACAAGTATTTAAGCGTGGCATATCGAGGTTACTTGTGACCTGAGAGCTGGTAGCTGCTATTCCCAGAGGTTAAGTATGCCCATTCAAAGTGGCAACGCTTCCAGTATCTCGAGTACCCTGCCTCGATATGCCGCGTTGGTTTACTATGACTATTTTTGTAAATGTTTATATATGAAATTATTTATTATATGAGATATAATGGTTTGAGGTAGATTGGATATTTAATTTTGTTTGTTTGCTTTGTTTTCAGCGGTGGTGAAACAATTTCTGTCGTGGTCCCCATGGGTGCCGCTCAGCCGACTTACTTACGGCATATACTTAACTCATACGTTATTTATTACACGTAACGTGTTCATAGCCAGGAATCCTCGTAATTTCGATGCATTGGACACGGTAAGAAATATATCTACTAATTGAATATCTTTTCAAATAGCTCAATAAGCCAAAAATTTGAGTAATAAAAATTATTATTATAAACAGTTTTTTCTCAATAAGTGTAGTTCAGGACTTCTGGAGCGGCTGAAAGCCAACTCCCGCCTGACGGATAAGACTTTAGTCTGAGGGCACCGCTAGGGTTTCGATTCGATCGAATTAGACGGGGGATCGATAGGAGGGGTAAATACAGATATGATAATATTATACAGTTAAATCCATGCTAATAAATGAAAATGTGTGTTTGTCTGCCTGACTGCTCACTTGTTACCTTTTCACGGCTAAATGTTGAAATTTGACATGAAGATAAATTCTATCACCAGATTGGTAAATCTCAGAAAAGCAGCGCGCAGAAAACAGCCAGTTTGATAGTTATTTTAAACTAATTGTTATGTTTTTTACATCACAGCTGAATGCTGCAGCGGGAACTATATTTTGGAGTGGCGTGAGTTCACTTCTAATTTGGTTATTGGCAGAAGCGCCAGTGAACAATTTGCTTCAGCTATGGATTAAGTCCATGTATGTATACAATATTTAAATTTATCCGTACCTCCTTAAATAAAGGTAAAATCTATTATAACTATAGTATCTCTGGACAATTCACACAACGCCATCTACTCCCAAGCTAAGCAGAGCTTATGTTATGGATACTAGACAACTGATATAAATACATTTTTTGTAAATGCTTACATAATATACATATAGTAGATAACACCCAGACCTATACAAACAATCATACTCATGAATACAAGTTTGTACCATGCGAGGAATCGAACCCGCGACCTTTGGAAATAAAGCGGCGTGCAAAACCGCTAGACCATGAAGTTATTGAAACTAATGTCAACTATTACAGTTTTCTCTCACTTTCTAAAAAAAGAATAAAAGTGTTCAATAGCTACATAGTTTATTTATTTTTTCCCTAAGTATTTCCGTTTGAAATATTAGTATATATAGTGAATATAATTCATTAAAACTTAGTTAAATATTAGTTATTTTAAACATTTAAAATATTATTTTAATAATAAACAAATATTATTGAATTTTAAAATAATTACATGAACAGAAGTGACTTTTTACAGATAAACATAATCAATAACATCTCTTTATTACGTAGGTACATCGAATAAAAACATTTTATGTTTTTATTTGATGAACCTATAGTATGTTGGAAAGTGCTAGACAAAAGTTATAAATATAGGTTATTGTTACTTGCAATCTCCTATAGACACATAAATCTAGTATATATAAATACCATACACATAGATAATGCAAAATTTTCATTTTACCTATTATCTTATTTCAGGACAAAGAACGAAAAAAAGACGATGAAAGAAGAATCTCCTGAGAGTCCAAACACAATAACAACAATTTCGACTAGCGGCTTTGATAATTTTACGCCAACTAACAAATATTTATCGAAAATTTAAAATATTAGACATTTTTTAAGAAATACTTTCTCATATTATACTCCTCTTTTTATTAGGTTTTATAATTGTATTAGGATTATATCTTTAGGGTTAATAAATATCTAAGTAAAAAATATATTACATTAATTTTTATATCTATCCATTTATCGTCCGTTGAAGCTGTAAAGGCCAACTGAAGCCAACAGCATTGGAGTAGTCCGAAAAAACCTATCAATACGCACGTGTCTAAGCTAAATCAAACGCTATATGTTATAAATCCTACGGATCCTATGCCAGTTATTAGGCACGTAATTACTGGGGAGCACCATCGATGTTAACGTCACCACCATCATCACTTTTATTAATATTCTCATTAGAAAACTTTTTTTACTGAACAATAACCTTTATTTTCATGCAGGTAAAGTTTACAAAAACTAGGAAGAAGAAAAATATTTTATTTAATAATTATATTCAATATTGAGCCTCGTTAAATATATTTCCTAAACAGAAATAGGAGTGATAGCGCTTTCGTAATATTTAAAACTAGCTGTACATGCGACTTCGTCCGCGTGGAATTTGAATTTATTTTTTTAAAATAAAAGTACCCTAAAGTCCTTATTACATTAACTACCTACCAATAAAAGTCCCGTCAAAATCGGTCCAACCATTTCAGAGATTAGCCAGAACAAACAGATAGACTGAAAAACAACGGTTATTTCAATATTACTAACACTCCAATTTTATTTATACATCTAGCAGAGCCATCTATAATAAATTCTAAGAAACGCCTGTGTGCCCAATTAGCATAATGGATTATAAAATTCTGAAAGGGACACATAGATGGCGCTAATACCCGTTTATTCTCCAGTCATTCTTTTATTTTGCTGAATATAATTTCACTATTATGAATAGCATTTGATATTCAACCTTCATTTACAAGTAAATTGAAAATGTTTCTCGTTAAAATTTCAAACGAAATGTGTGTCATTATACTATCAAAATTATTTCTTATTGCTCATCCCGAGGGTGTGGCACGCGAGATCTATGTTATATAGTAAAAAATGAAAGCAATGCCGTCGTAATCTGTTGCATTTTATTTATGTAACTTACTAATAGATGGCGCTAGTTGGTTCAAGGCGCTTTATTTTTCTTATTTAAACTTAAAACATAGGTTAGTTTCATTCCAATTACACATCAATTAGATTTCAATTAAATCAGGTATTATTATGTGGCAATCAATCCTCTTATCTGTGATTCTACTAACTAATTTAGCTTAGTTCTACCAGTATTCTAGTAGGCAAGTAATCGCTTACAATTTGTGTGAATTAGGAACCATTAGTGCATCAGTATGTAGCCTTCAAGGTAACCTATGTATAAAATGTTTTAATCCCTCCGATCGATACCCCATTCCATTCGAAATTATGACGGCCGGTGCCTAGATTCGAATTCCAACTGTGCCCTCAAATTAAAATTGTAATCTAAAAACAGGAGAGCAGTTGTGAAGGCCATAACTGTAAGTAGAATCTCCACCCATGTTTATCAGCACATATGAATAAAGTGATGAACGTTATACAGAGTTTAAGCTGCTTGATAGAATTTGAGACTGGTTATAAATACAAATGTGCATGTAAATGGTCTCAGAATAAAAAAAGCTACGAAGAATCTCAAAAATGTAGAAATTATAGCCATACGGCCAAACAAAACATGTGGCTAATGTTTAGTATTGAATAGTATTTTCTATATTATCTTATCTGTGATTGTACTATATTGACTTATTTATATTTTAATAAAGAAGCATCACTTAATTTATAATACCTTCCTCTTGAATCACTCTATCTATTAAACAAAACGTCTTCAAAATCCGTTTCGTAGTTTTAAAGATTTAAGTATACATAGGGACGGACAAACAACGACAGCGACTTTATTTTATACTACGTTATAATTATAATTATAATATTTTATAAATTATTGTTCTTTTATTTAAGTGACATTTTTCTTTTTAGTTAAAACAACTGCATCAGCTATTAGCACTTATTCAAATGCAAGCAATGACTACTTGACTACAATTAGCGTCTTTGATCACTTAAGTGGGTATACGTAAGTGTTTGAAATATTTTCCACTATAATCTCAAAATTGTCCAATTTTACATAAGAATATCAGAATAAGTAGTTCTATTTTACATTCTATTTACATTTTATTTTATATTCTACACGAACTGGCACAAAGCTAATATTTATACAACAAATGCAATTACATGAAGACCGTATATTTCTATAGGCAACTCAGAACTATGTAAGTACCTATGTAATTTACAAATACTAATCAATGAGTACTATAAAATTACCATAGAATTACCCAAAATCCCTACACAAAAAATAGATTTATTGGTATCACAATGGCAACTTCAATCTATTGGAGACAAAGTAAGATAGTGCCCGCTATTACAATTTTGTGAACTACTGTGTGTACTTAGTTTAATAAAAAAAAGAATTATAGCTATTATACACACACTTTTGTGGAAAAAATAAGTTTTGTCTCCTTATATAAACATGTTTTATTTATAACATTAATAAATTGCACCAGTACAGTATGCCAGTTATTAATATCCTGATATATTAGTGTTGACGGAAACATGTCCACAAATATGACGCAGACTGGATAAGTTTTCATTAATAACATCCTCAATAGGTATTTATCTTAGTAGGTATGACTAGGTACTTATTTTGTCTGTAAATTGCGTGACGACGTGCCACAAAAAACTTACAATGATAACATTATTAGTTGCATCTTGTTATAGCTACCTACCTAGTTACACAAATAATGTATACATAGGTATGTTGAATACTACATTAGATGTTTATGGACTAAAATCTGGATCCAGCTCCAGCGAAGCGCAACTGTGTTTGGCAACATCAGCAGCCAACTCAACGTCGTGGTACTGCCAGTATATAATGACATAATTGAGGGGGGCCTCGCGAGGTGCGGGGGACCGCGGCGCGGGACGCATGCGCGGGTTTGACGGCCAAGGTCGAGGCCGCGCGATTCTGCCGCGCGCCGCCGCGACGGCTGGTCCCTCTCGCTTGCCTTCTGGAAACTACTGAGGGATAAATGCGCAGTTGACGTCGCGAGTGATCCTGTATCCTGAGTCCAGATCATCACACTAATAAGGAACAAGAATACAGGTAATGTCACAAGTACTTGAAGATTCACGACGGAAATGAGGAAAACCATCTATTGTGTAATGTTTGTAATCATGTTTGTTATACATAGGTATGTACAGCGAGCGGTAGCCTTGTTTTTGCAGTCAAATATCTTCGCTTACAGAATTAATTTAAATTTTGGCTCACGAGTAGCTACGTATTAGGACTATGCGGATATGTATAGCTGGTTCTGCACAGTGAATAAGTTGCATGTACATAACTATGCTCATTACTCGCAAAATTGGTCACCTCACCTTGCGCACTTATTACTTACACGTCTCACGTCATCACGGACGCTAATCTTCCGAACAAACAGTTTTGTTTGTGCCACTGAAATTACAAACTTGACAATATAAGTAACAAGGGCACTACTATGACAATATTAAATATAAATTATTATGTGGTTTAGATATACATATATATAGGTATATAATTTAACTATACTGTACACAATAAAAAAAACAATGCATAATGAAGACTCCATTTGCCACGTAGAACCCAAAATTTTTACACTGTATTAGGTTATTGGTAATTACAGTTCTATGTTACGTCATCAAAAATTTTGTCTATACCTTAATATTCTTTGTTTTATTTTTCAACTGTTTATTATTTATTTGATATCATTACAAATTTATATGAACCGCAGAACGGATACTACAAAAGGATGAGTAGATGGAAATTTACTTATCTACTTTTTAAAATGTCATAATACTATGATTTCGACCAGAAACACTGAGAACTAATATAAATAAGAAAAAAAAATACAGATAAGAAACTAAATGTATTGAAAAATTTAAAAAAAACATTTCTCTCACAGATTTCCACAAAGCATATGGAATATATTTGATAATTCTACTATACATTGTTTTTAGACCTAAGTATATTATAGGTGAATTATAAATAATTTAAGTATCATTATATTAAGTGTCATCATAGTATTTCTCATTAATTTGTAGACGGAAAATATATTCGCTATTCCGGGCGCTGTATTTCTGAATAATTATTATTTACTCCGGAAAAATTGGATAGATGGCAGCCTAAGCCCTACTTAAAGTCAATACTTAGAACAGTGAGTCCTGAAAATAGCTGCATCGATTTGTACTAAAAATGGCTACCAGACGTTTTCATTATGAAATATAAATAGGTATCTACTATTCTCGCTTACAGTATATAGAGTACCGTAAAACAACGAATATTAACAAAAGACTTTGTTCAACTGTTTGGGGCTGAGTCACAAAATTAGTCAGCTTGGATAGTTCTTTTTATGTATACATATTTAGTGAGTACAACGTCTTACTTTCCTTTTATAATGAAAAAAAATTATGTAGATCAACTTTATTCCATTAACTGATATAAAAACAGGTAGGAGATGAAAAAAATATATAGTTATCAGATATATTACTAAATATAATAATTATTATAGGTTATTTAAAGAAAAATAAAAATTGTAGGTTTTATGGAATGTTTAAATAAAATAATTGCATTAGCAATTTCACAGATTGTTCATTTTCATAGTATGTATTTTTTTTGTTATAATATAAATACGTCTGTACTTGCTAAAATATTCTCTAGCTAAAATAGATGCATTCTATTATAATCCTACAGATTATATATTATATATTAATCTGTAGGATTATAATAGAATGCATCTATTTTAGCTATAGAATATTTAAGTCCGTAAACATTACTTTTTTTATACAGAAATTCATTAAGTACTTTAAAATCCAGCTTAACAGGCAAGGGGAGAGACCTAGCTCTCGATTGTATAGTATATGCATGTAGGGTTGCAATTCGTTCTAGTTTTTGCGGATTTATTAGTACGATATAAAATCTGGACGATTTTACAATTTCTATACTCTCATCAAATGCCCTCGTTTATTGATTATACAAATAGTACTCTTCTCTAAGTAATGTGTACCTATAAGTTTTCAAGGGTGTATAGTACGGAAATTACCTACAAAACTATAAAAATGAAAGGATTAAAGTGTTGAAGGATGGTAGAAAAGAGTTGAAATTTGTTTATGGAACCCCTAACATTTTTTACTTGTAAAGTTACAATTTTTTATTTAAGAGTTACAGCTAAAATTAATGAAGAGTCTTACACTAACACGTACACATTAGTACTTAATATTTTTTAATTTCTTTGTGGATAATAAAGATGAATAATGACGTACTTAATAATATTTATTGTCATTTGTCAGTAGGCAACACATGCCAGTTGTAGTTATATGCAAAATATTTTACGATAACTAAACCTGTATGCAATTTATTGCACCATTATTATCATTCAACATTTCAAGGATTTTAAGTTTTTCTGATATATTTTCTCAGTTGTAATAAAATAAATTCATAACTATATATGTCCATAACGTTATTAAATGTATAAAAATGAAATTGAATATTCTATTTAAAGAGTTCTCTTTTAAAAAGGTTGTTCTGGTCACCCTAGTTTTGCACACACATTTAAATAATTCACACTGGCCATCTAAATTAGTTGGGTAAAATGAATAGGACCCCTGTTACTGTGTATGTGTGCAATACCCGTGTGCGTGTTACCCATCCCCTTTTATATAGGTCAGGGGAAGCTGTGCGGGGGTGGCTGGGGAGTCGGGGGTGTGTGTGGGCGTCATCTTTATTGCGCCTCTATCGACCGAAGCGCGCCATCCGCCCCGTGTCAAAAAAATGGTTGTTGACGTTTTTCGTCACATTGGACCAAAGAAGTCGCTATTTCTGTTTATAGCCTTGTTTATGAAGCTCTACAGACATACAGACATAGCATCTATTTATGTTAAGATCAATAAACCTTAGCAATTATAACGGTAACTTTATTTATATATATGATTACTAAAGATACCTATTTAATGAAACGAATAATTGATATAGTAAAGCTATTTGTAGTCGATAGAATAAATATTTTGTTTTTTTATACTTAATTTTTTTATTAAAAATCTAGTATTAAATCTTTTGATCTAAATTAGGAATTTAACAATAAAAGTGTAATAAAATGAATAATTTACTTTAAAAAATATAAGAAATTAACTTTAGTATTGTAGCGATTTATTCATTTTATGTACCGTTATTACTGTAAAAAGACACGCTGATGTTGTTTACTACTCCTACTAACAATTGTGGCACGATAAAAACAAAATATATGTATTGTTAACTATACAATTATGAATGATAATTAAATTTGTCGATAAATTCAATTATTTACATTTAAATAGATTAATATTTCATCTATGAATTTATGGTGGCATTCCTATAAAAAACTATTAATTTTCTGTGTTAACACTAATGTACATATACTGTGCCTGAAGTGTATCCTAGTTTCCGACATTTTAATTTTATAAAAAGTATACAGTTTTATTACATAAATGCCTCTAGGCGTTAAGACCGCCATGTGCATCTTTATATGTGTATTTCTACATTAAAGTTTTAATAAATAAATAATACACACCCAGAAAGGAAGATAGCACTTTCGTACAGAATTATCATGCATGAAATTGTGAAGTTCATTTTTAAAACATACAACAAGCGGTTTTGGCAGCTTGTTATTTTAGTTACTTGTTTCTCGTCTTGTTTCCACCCGACCTTACAGTTAATAATGTAACCACTGTACAACTTTGTATATGTACATGATAATTATATTATATTTATTACTTGTAGAAAAATCAAAGAGTCACAACACAGTTCTGCATTATATACTAACAGAAATCATAATTATATACATATATTACTATGAAAGTATAAATGCAACAAGTAAATGACATGACAGATATATTCTAAAAGATGATCTAAAATTTCTAAGAAAATCATAGAATTCATGAAGTTGCGATGAATTGGAATGTACGAAGTAGTGTGAAGGTCATCAATAATATTTATTTCAGTACTACCACAGATCAAATAATTTTATATACATAAAGAAACTTTGTAGAACATTCAGAAAGCATACAATTAACCATAGGGTATTAGGTATATTATTTATAACATCAGTGTAATGCTGAATCCTCGATTCTTTCATAATATTGACTAATTTAGTGGCAAAGATTAAAACGCATCTGATTATAATATGTTTCTGCGCTATTTTGAAATTGTCTAATAGTGATGAATAATAATTCTAATGGACAATGAAGATAAGGAAATACAAGAGAAGAGACGCTATACCAAATGACAATACTTGAAATTATTTATGTTATTTTAAACTACTTTTACTGTATTCATAATTAGTGAAAATTAGTAAAAAAGATTATTGATCGATGAACAGATTACAAATTCTAAAAATTTTGATTAATTCTTCAAAAGGTATTTAGGAAACTTCAATACTACTCAGGAAGAAAAGAAATAATAAATTCAAGTTAAATTAAAACGCATAGTGATATGTCGTATTTTGTTCTAACTTACACAATCAAGTATAAGCAATAACTGTAAAGTATCTATATGTCGCATATGTCATACAAAATTATATATAAGTATGATACGTGACAATATATAATCAAAACAAATAACCATTGAGTAACAATGTTTACTAGGGACTGGGCGGCACAGCTGGAGCTGGCGCGCGCCTATCGATTGCCACAAGGGCAAGGCCGCGCGCCCGGCCGCCCAACCACCCGGCCGCCCGGTCGCCCGGCCGCCCGGCCCGTTCGTGAATTCTCCCGAACAACGTAGAATAAAGGATATTCCGATCTGAATAATTCCTGCAACTTCTCGAATCCTTTGAACGAACTTATTGAAGGTATTGTTGGTCGTCTACAATGTTGACTTTCTATACGATCGCAGATGTTTTAATTAATGTAATTAAATCATTTATAATCTATTCATCGCTGAATTCTTAAATTTTTTTTTCATTAATTCAAATTCAAAAATGGCGAATATAATAGTTTTATATTGCAAAATTATATAATATATATAATTAATGAAACATGTCTACTTGAAGTTTCAGTTTCATACACTTCAAATTTTACACTTCTACATTGTTATCTTATATTGTTTAATTTTTGTAAAGAATTTTAATTCTATTTGACAGATATTAAAATATAATATGATCTAATTTTCCGAAAATACTGAAAAACAGTTTTAGACTACTAATTTCTCTGGTACTACTTATTTAAGTAGGAAGGTACTACCGAAGTAATAAGTGTATGTTAAACGGTATATTTTTTAAAATAACTATACTGTAGTACATAGAATCAGAACCTCAAAGTTTGGGGACCCTAGTTATTATTATAATTATAAAACACCAATAAAGTAAGAGTTCCTACTTATTTCACTCTTCATTTTGTTGAATATAATATAACGGAAAGTATAATACACTGAAGCATATGCGATAAATTAATTCACTTTGGAATAATTAAACGTTGGCGTCAGAACTTTGATGTAGGGTGGTGTGAGACTACATACATATGTATATTACAGAATTCCGCTCCAATAGAAATTCACAGTGTAACTTTTGACCTTCGAAAATACATGAAAGCTTAACAATTTATATTACAAAAATGTAGTACGAAATTAAATATCTAACATTTATAGATAAAACCTAACAATATTTTTTATAGCATAATGAGTGATTCATAGTCAAAGGAATGTCATTATTTGATTTATCTCCTTGAGTCAACATCAATGGACGCAGACATTCATTATTAACTAGCTGTTCCCGCGACTTCGTACGTGGTTTATTTACAATAATACAATATTACTTTTAGTTCATATAGGTTTAAATAGAAAAAAAAACAAAATCCGATAGGTAAGAAAAAAGGTATGTTTCAAAATTTTATTGAATATTACCAGTTATCCTTAGTAATTTAATTTATTTGCTTTTAATGCATTTTTAAAGAATGTTAATAATAAACGTAAATAAAATTCTACTTATGTTATACAATTTTATTGTATTAGGCAGTGAACATTATAACAACTACTAACAAATAATAAATATATATTTCCTGTTTGTTCTCTGTATGGATGAATGAATGGAAAATCCATTACTAATCTATGTTGTACTTAAAAAACTATTTAACAAGATAATAAAAATACAGTCATATAGTACTTTACTTTACTTCCACTATACATTATTCACTGATTGAAATAATTTTCAATTTCCATTTATTCAATTTAATTGCTTGAATTATACACTATTTATGCCTTATATGTATATATTTTTTTACTTTTCTTGCATTTAACTCCTTGCAGCACATTTTAGGTACTTGCTCCAACTAGTCGGGGCTTGTTACATAGTGTGAATATTATGAACACAGTGTAGAATTTACAGTATGTTCAGGGTCGCTATACAGAAAATTCTTCCACATCGATTGTCGATTCAATCTTTACAATTGGCCTATTTCTATTTCAGCATTCAAATCTTTTAGGCTCTATTGATCACTTCCGTCCTCTTTGGATCTTTCCATTGAGACATTCAATAAATGGAGACAATATATTTCTTTTAATGTATGATAATGGCGTAGTGTAGCCACCTATGCAAATGGTATACTCTGGCAGGCCACCAATGGAGGATGATAGGATACGCATGATATCAAATCAGCCCAACAATCCACCTACCCACTTCCCTGCCCCCATGTAATGCCCCCATGTAATTGATTCACAATGATTCATAGGGTGATATGACTATGTACATTAAAACACTCTTTATTGCGGGGGAGGGGATTGTTAGTAAAGTGGATTAATAATGCCATTGTTAGTAATCTATGTCAGAGTGTCCTCCACGCAGTTCTCCCTGGAAATCATCATGTTAAATTTCTGGTGAATTTGCCACGGTGGACTAACTGACCTGACCTCATACTCATCTTATCATTCTCCTCTGGTGCTCCTACAGCGTATACCGTTAGCGCAAGGAATGCACATTACCCTTCCTATCCTATTACCCATTATCATTGCTTAAAAAACACTATTTATTTCTCTAGTAAATTACAATAAGCTGTGGTTATAAATAATCTGTGGGTAATTATGCAATTCGCACCTATTTCTGCTGCTGAGCGGAATGCAAATTGATATAGAACAGCAAATATATAAGGTAGGGAGGTAGTTATACCTTCCTACCTTACATATTTGCTTGGCAGGACCAAAATATTTTTATTATGATGCAACTGTATCTTATATATTATGATGCAAATAACATAAGACTATTTTTGTTCTTTAAAAACATAGTGAACATATTGCATTATGTATAATTTTATCATGCAACATGTTTATCAATTTATCTTTATTGATTATTATTTAAAAATATACGTAACATTGTCCTATGATTGATTTCTATCTAGAAATCATCAACATTTATGTTGAAATGATGAGGGTTGCCATCTCTAAAATTTGGAAACCATGATAAAACGCGTGAAACCGCCCGATTTTAGAGTCCAGAAGCATGTCCGGGATATGTCAATAGGTTTTTTTAAACATAGTCAGTGTAATAAAAAACAGTTAAAAATGGAATAAATCATCATTTTAATCGTACCTAAAAACCAATAAAACAATCTTATTACAGTCTGTTTTAATAACAATATAAATTAGTTCGATTTTTTTGTTATTAAAATAAAGCACAGATTATTAATATACTGTAATATTAAACCTAAAAAATTACGTTACTCCGGACGCTCCCCGGATGCTCTCTAAACTAGGACAAATCCGGGGAAACCCGGACGGATGGCAACCTTAAAGTGATGTTTTGTAAAACCTGAATGAATATTTAAATAGATGCAATAATGTCCTGTACTTAAAGTACACTAGATCACAAAATACACTGAAAATCTCTTTATAATATACAAACGATAATAGTGTAGACTTACTGATATATTTTTTTATTTCCTCGTTCAATCTCTTTCCCTTAATACATTATCTCCTACATAATCAAATACAAAAACTCACTCTAAATCCCAAGTTTCTTATAGGTATTATGTGGCATTATTAAGCACCGCGTAAACTGCGTAGGTGCAGAACCTCTGACGTCTGAAAATGTGGCGAATTACTGATCTGGCGCGGAGGGTTCGTGTTGGTGTGCCTGGGATGCCAGAAGCCAGATAGCGTGGCGGGCAGCGACGCAATCACGCGGGGGGCGCATGCGCGCCACCACATCGATCTCCAAACTTCACTCCCCAATCGTCCTCCCTCCCTTCCTCTCGGCCCCTCTCACCTCATGGCCATCTCCCGACACGTGTATAAAGACGCCACATAATTTGGGTATTTTATTTCGTCAGAAAACAATTGCGAGTGGGAGGATTATATGATTGACGGAAATGGCAGAAATTTGAGTAGTTAAATAATGTAATATATATTACATTCCACTTTAAAAAATTTAAAGAGTATCTATTATCGACTGTATCAAATAAACAATCAGTATAAAGATGGCGGACGCAGGTTACCAAACTCAAGAGCGACCAGTTTTTGCTCTACGATTGATATAACAATATTACATCAATGTGCTCAGAGTCGCATGCGTCACAGCCAAACGCCACGTATATAGGTACGTGCCTAGGTACTACACTACAACAGTATATCTGACTTAAATTCAGAAACAATTTAAGAGACTAGGTAATAAATCGATAGACCTGCAAGTAGATCTCTTAATTCCATGTCGCATGTGGTTCAAAAAAGACATATTTTATCAATGAAGTTAGGTATTGTTACAGATAACAGAAAAGATATATTATTTTGCGAGTTTAACATGTGCAAATCAGAACAACTTCTTTTTTGGGACAAGATTTTAATATACCTACATGATAACAAACATGAATACAGAGGCACTATACATATAAGAACACCTACGTAACTTTTCTTATATTAATAATATCCTTAATATATTATTTAATAAAATACACAACAGTAAGAAATTATGTGAAATGGGCGCCCATGGCATAGGAACAATTTTAAATAAGGAAAAAGGGTGATCGCTGATTGAGTATGGCGGGGTCTCAACGACGGAAGACTGAGTTGCGGCGCCGCGGCGGGAGGAACGGTGCAGCTGCCTGCCGCTGCCGGTGCCGGTGCATCTCCATCCCCCGGCGGGGGCCTGCGGCCGGCCCCGTCCCCCCGCGCCGGCCCATTGCCAAGTTCAATGCCAAGGTCATGCGCGACCGAGTGCGACTGCGCGCCGCAATGCAGGAGCGCCGGCGGCAGGCGGCCGGCTCGCCATCAGTGCCTCACCGACGATCGCGCTATACACCGCATTACAATTTTCCATCGCGTTCCAATGGGGCACCTGTCTAACAGTTCCGTTACAGTGTATTCATAACACTATCGAACATGGCAAGAAATATGACCGCTGTCACAGGCTTCGTTTTTTCAGGTGTCACGTTGTGAATGAAGCGGTGCGCGTGACGTGTCGAAATTTCTTCGGTGTACATACACAGCATGTGCGTTCTATGATCTACGGAAGGCGCTATGACATCAAAGAATTGAGCAAACATCTGCAGATCTACAGCTTCCTGTAAGTCAAACACATGATATAGTTACTTCATAATAGTTGCTAATGTACCTGATAATCTACAATAAATTTGTCCAAAGTAGCGAAAAACCGGTTTCTTGCATATACACTTAATAATGTCAATCATATAATGTCGTGGAATTATTATTTAACAGCGTACTGCTACATTTTTTCGATCGTTAGACTCAATGCGGTCTAGAGCATCGGATTACGTGTACCTGCGGCCATGTTTGTTCTAGACATTAGACAGTCAACATTGACTATGGAACGTGTCCTCGATGTGACTGGACTTCAGGCTTCATCGTTATCACTGTTTCTCTTAATTATTTATAACGACATCACTACTTATAATCATGATTAACCGTCATTATTATCTCTCATTGCGTACCTTAGTTTAGAATATAGCTCTTACTTTTCCATATGCCCCAATAATTTCCATGAACATATATTTCATCAGTATCACACAAAAAATATTTTACTGTATTACTATAATACTAATTACATGTTGCAGTTATAAAATTATAACATTTATTCAATTCTTAAGTCTTAGACTAAAACTCATTAGAGGCTAATTAGTGAGATGTATATATAGTTCTAAATAATAGCTATAAAATAAATATGAATATTACGATAATTATATATTTCAAATAAATTTAGTTTGGTCGTTATCATACCTATTAATTGGTATATCATATAATTAAAACTAAATAAATAAAATCTATTATTTTGGAATATCACAACGAAATAAAACAAAAATGTTTAGTTAAATATAATTCCTGTAATAATCACTGGTAATTATTAACCTTTGACAAATGATAGAAATTAATGCTTAGAACCCGGTACCAACGGAATATATGGGAGTAGAGTAAATTAAGCTGTCAATATAATTAAAAGCGATAATTACTTGTAAACAGACAATATTATTAGGACTACGTACATGAAAAAACGAAAAGGATCATTTTATATTTTGCCTCCCAACGAAACAAAATCACTTCCGCATTTAGTTATTATCTACGAGTATGTATGCTACTTGGTTATATGTACTTTGAAAGAGTTTATAAAATACATGATAAACCTTTTTATTAATTAATAATAAATGGCCTATGTCCAGCAGTGGACGTCTTCCGGGCTGCGATGATGACGATGATGAATAAATGTAGTCTCGTGAGTGTTGTTTTGAGTAGAGTAGATACAAAACTCAGAGGTTGATTAAAAAATATATCACTTGAAAATGCTTGTAAATATGTCTATTTTAATATAGATTATTCTTATCTTATCTAAACCACATTCCATATACATACATATACACAATAAAGATATTATAGGTAACTGAATAATAATATGTATGAGTAAGCATACTAATAAGATATAGAGTGAGCTATACTTATTAGTGTACATAGTTTTACTGCGTGACATTAGAAATGTAGATGTTCACAGATGCTTAGGTTCTTCTTGTTTTGATCCACTTAAATTAATATTATAAAGTGGAAACATTTAATTCTTTGTTTGTAATGGATAAACCAAAAATAATCTTAACCATTAAAAAAATATGATAATTACTAACATATGTACATTATCAGAATGACGGCAGTAAGTTTAATCGTAGACTATTGAACGATACACAAACTAGCAATAAGCCAGCCATATAGGTAAAAAATAATTGATAGGGACCAAACCCCATACCAATATAATATTCGACAGTAGACAGACAGATTAAACGCGAGCGTTCAACACAGCAATGCGTTTTTTATTTCCTACTGGCCTGACTGATCATATAAGTAATCGTTAAGCTACCATGTATTACAGTCTGACTGACTGAAATTCTTTCACTTGTTTATATGATCAAGTTTGACAAAATATAGAAATCAACGACAAAGTCAATAAAGAACTGTAATACAATTTATTTGCTTTTGTTGACATTTTTTATATTTATACAAGTTATTACATTGAAAGAAAATATTCAGTGAACGGAGAGTTATTAAATTGTGCCAGGAAATAAAGTAAAGAAAATAGTACAGAAATAGAACTGTATAAAATAATTAAATACACATAGAAATAATTATACCAATTGCAGTAAGAGGTTTTTTGAAAATATATCTAATGACAAATACAATAAAATTATTTACAGTTATATACTGTATATATGTATATTTCATCCGTGACAACTCTATGTATAGTAGAAGGAATTTGGAACGTTTAAAGTTCTGGACTAAAAAGAAATTCCAAAACGACTTCAAGTTTAGCCTTCGCAAAATTCTTAGATTCATCAAGGGCACCAACTAAAACGACTAAGGGCCCAACGCTTTGTATCCTGTTGTGGAGTCGGCAAAAAATGTCGAACGCATGAGTTCAAGGTAATCAGGTGATTCCAGCCGACGTATCGAGCTTTTTTAGGCTGCTTCAAACGAATTCTTTAGTTGAGTATTATCTAGTAACATGACACTAACTATTTAGTAATTGCTCTTGTGCCTAATAAGTGTTTCCACTTTATGAAACGTCGTTGTCAATCTACAATAAAATCCTTGTATTTACGTTAATTTCACAAACAATATAGCGTTATAAATATTTTTTAGTTATATACCATGTTCAAATTGAATAATAAATATAAGTATTGTAGTAATTATTTATATTTTAGTTTAAAAAGAGCCTATACAATGTAAATAGTAGTATACGAAGAATAGCAATGTAATTGGGTTTCTATATAGGTATGTAGTGCATAATATGTATTTATAAAAAAAATATTTGAAGTAATTCTGTCGCTTGTTTAGTACTCATTTAAACGCTTAATTTGGGAGTAGATTGCGCTGTGTGCAATGTCCTGGGTTATTGTTATTATGCACATCTGCAAAATAGGTCCTGACAACTTAATACCAAAACCGGCAGTCTTAATGATAACAATAAATAAGAACTATACGATAATGACGTTATCTATGGTAATATAAATATTTATACGACGAGTAAGTCTCGCTTCTAATGCACAATACTGACGATTGTTTTTGTACAAAATATATAAGAAAATGTGTATTTATATGTTTACTGTATTCGTCAATTATTTTTGTTATACAGAAATAAGTTCTAATAATTGCTCAACAGTTAATACTACACGATATTTTCTACCATCAATATGCTTCAGAAATTATATAATATATATAAATATGATATTAAAAACGAATATTCTGTTCAAAATCAGAAGATTTCAACGCGTTTTTTTTGCGAGACCTATATGCACAAACGTCATACTCAAACTCATAAATAAGGTAATATTACGCAAAATCTAAGTATCAAGGACAACAAGTTATGATATTTATATAATGGTGCTTCGCGGCAGATACACCATAGATCTACCATACAATAGATAAGCCTCGTCGAGCCAAAAAAATTTACAATTAAATTTCTTTTGATACTAATTCATTACACTTATTTATTTTTATTATAAGCTAGATACTACTTCCCAACATCTTTCAATTTATATAAATATCAAGTAGACTATCAACCTATATTACAACTTAAAAATCGTATATATATCATGTTTCTAAATGTGGTGAAAAACGGAGCAATATGGTAAGAAAACAAATACCTACTACCATTATCACATGTTCAGAAATCCAGAAGCTACCAAAATCTCCGAAGCCGCTATAGTTTATTTAGTTACAACATTTTCCTCCATAAATAACAATGTAGAGACAGATTAATCTTGATTGGTACGTGGCTACCGCCAATGCAGATGCAAGAAGCATAGTTGCAGTGACGTCATGAGGAACACTGTTTCTGGCCACCTTCCAAATAATTGTGAACAAAAGAATTCCCTTCGTATACATTTTTCATTCCTGATAATGTCTAATTAAACATTTATAATAGAATATGCATTTGTATACAATAATATAAAAACTCTAATTAGTGATAAAATCAGAGTTTTATACAGGGAAATTATTATACATTATGTTTTATTATGCATAAATTAGGTTTAAATTTAATGAGCATTAACTCGCATATTAATAGTTTGTTAAATTTATTATTATTTACATGTCAAAATATTATTATAATTTTAGAAAAGTTGAATATTAGAGAATGTATTTTACCAGTGAACGAGTAACCCTTGCAAATAATAAGAACTTAGTGAAGATATCGTGTATCTAGGAATAAAGGGTCGGGTGTGAGTAGGGTACCTATATGTGTAAATTTAATTTATTTCAATATTATTAATACAATGTAATCGATAAATATATCCATTTACTGTCATATAAATATAACCTTATTTACCAAGACTATAAAAGACATATTATAGTATCCAATATAGTATTTTACGATAATGGCACAAGAATAACACATTGATACACATAGAGTTTGCTTGGGGCCTCCCACATGGTAGTCTCGCCTTGAACCTGCGCCCGCGAAGCCTGAATAACAATAACCGCTTGGCTAATAATACTGAGCCAGATAGAGTACAGCTACTGTTGTCGTCACATCCATGTCGATTATATTTGATCTAATTAATTATTTATTTATCTTAGAATATAATAGCCTAAGCCCAAGTAAGTAGGTTTTAATAATTAAATAGTGTCGATGTATTAAAATAATTTTATTTGGCTGCCGGTTCAGACTTTGAGTGCTGAAGTAATAAAAAAAAATTACACCAAACCTTAATTGAATCGAATTTAAAAAAATATTTTCTTCATACAAATCTTGCCTTGCTCACTCTGTTTAGATAAATAGGTGCACCGTTTTGTATTGATATACTTGTGAACATTAGCCAATTGATTTTTATTTAAATACATGAAATTCATTCTGAAAACAAGATTTGCTTTGATTAAATTCTTTCAACCAAACATCTAGATAAATTAAATGAATCCAAATTCATGGATTATTAAAATTATATCTACAAGCACATCTCACTCTTAAAAAAATATAAAGTGTAATGAAATATGTTTGAATAGTAAAATGTGTTCTTTCCAGAAAACCTTTATTTGAAGCTTATTTATTCAATAAATTATGTATATTAATATTATAATTATTATAATACATTCAAAATTCGAAAGATTAGATAGCAAGATAGTAAAAATGCAATGTAAGTATGCTCCCGGCATTCCTGGAGGCTGTCCTAAATTCTTAAAACGATACTTTTATTGGATAGTTTTGAACTCTTTCCGAACAGATTGGCCTACCTATAATATTATAGATATATTCATTCATTTTTTTATTAATAGTTGCTATATTAATATAGTAAGTATATGTAAATATCAACAAATCTGAACGGCTTCTGATCTCACGAATTCTATTCTAATTATACGTGTACGTATATACGCGGGTAGGTACCTAAATACCATACAAATTCACCGAAACCGTGAAGGCATTGTCGGTGACTAATAGATGTTTTCTTCGTAATTCCAATATAGTGAAGAATACATTCGATTCGACGCTTGGAGCCAAAACAAACGTGTTGTTACCAAAGTCGATTTTGATTGAACGTTATTATTCTTCTGAAACTGTAGCGATCGACTTCGATTTATAAATAAACTAGCGGTCCGCCCCGGCTTCGCATTATGCGAACTCGACGTTCTACTTACAAGCCGATTTATAATTTTAAATCTGTGTATCACATGAAATATGAAATTCAATGTGTTACTGTAAATACCAATTATGATCTACATTAAATGTAAACTTTATAACATATTATTTGAATAAAAAATAATAGTGTATTTTTCGTAATATGAGGGTAGGGTATTCTAGTATTCAATAGGTATTAAGTCATTTAAAAAGAGAAAACTATCGATATAGATAATTATGGTCATATAATATTACTATTTTCATTAAATGAGGAAAATATTTTACATAGCTATACCTGTGTATTGGTCGTTATGACAAAGTTGAGTTCTTATTTATTATTCTGCAATAACTGTTTGAATTATTTGGGTGCATGTGTTAGGGGTGAAGTGTGCAGTTACATATTTTTTATGGATTTTACGATCAACCATTCTCCGGTAGTTTTCACGTACAATGGGGGCGGCCTAAAAACTCTTGCTAGTAAAGGGCGCTAGCCGTACATAGTTAATAATAGGACAACATAATTTGTATTGTTGCCATTTTTATATCGAATTCTTTTATCAAGTATAGTAATTTTATCGACTATTATGCGTAACACTTTACTAACGTTTTATCAAGTAACATTTTGATGATTCATCATCGTCATGATAACTAGAATCATTTACCTACCTGATGTAAAATAAATTTAAGTATATTTAAAGGTTTTTCTTAAGTATGTCTGTTTAAGATTATTTTACATTAAAGTAAATTTGACGCTGATTGCGTAACAAACTTATTACAAAAAAATGGAAATATTTGCCACTTGTCTAGTAGCAAATAGAAATAGTTTATTAGCAAGCGTATAGCACTATAGCGCGCCACTCGCTATCAGCTGACGGACGTCAAGCAGCCATCGCGTCACGCTGACGCTCGTCACAAACATGGCGGACAAAAATGGCCGTTTGTTTATTTACAAAATGTTACACTTGCGCGCGCAAGGCTACGCCAATCATAGACTGTTTGCTAAAATTGCATCCGCGTATATTTTTTGGCGTCAAGAAAATATCAGCAATATTTATACAGAGTATATGTAAGTCTACACGAAACTACAATGTTGTGCTCAGTAACGAATTCGCAACACGTGTTCATGGTGTGATATCAACACAATAAATAAACAATGAGGATTGCCAAAGTATTCTAGTGGATGGGCAGCATCTCGACATCGACACGTGCCGTGATTACGTAATTCGTTACATTTGCACCTTTAATAATTTAATTTATAATGCATTTGTGTATTCGCCTGTATATACTCGTAACATTCTAAATGTAGTGCTAATTAGGTATTTCCTGATTGTGCCATCTTGTCCAAGCATCCAATGGTGGATTTTGTGATTTATGAATTATGAGTAGTATTTATATTTACTAAGAGTGTCCTTGCCTACTGATTCACTATCGTTATTTAAAAGGAAAGGGCGTGAGTTCAATTAAGGCCTATATAAAAACATCGTTTACAAATCTACTGCCGTCCAGTGATGTAAAGACCAAAAATAAATCTAACTAAACTGAGTTATGACAGTGTAAGAATAATACCGAAACTTTTACATTTGTTTTTTTTTATTTGTCGAATGTTAAAGCACATAATACAAATAATAGTACATTGGGCGGACTTATACATAAAATTAAATTCTTAATTTTTATCACGTGCAATAAATAAATATACAATACAGTATTATTATTACAAATTTGTACGATATTATCTTACAATCATACGAGTCTGTACTTACATTTGTCTTGCCATGGATTTCCCATCATTACTATTTATTTCCTAGTATCAGACTCGTATATCCCCACATACACTAGTTCATTGTTATCTATGAAGTAGGTAGTAGTATAAGGATAATAGTCTTTATATATATATATATATTCATATATATATAGTCTTTATAAAGGAAATATTCTTTATTTTTCATAGATATAATGCCACATATATGTTATAGTATGACATATATTAACTTAAACAGTACAAATAGCAGTATGTGTGGAGTGCGTAGATGAATTAAATTGCAAGAACTCTTTTTTTTTTAAGTTTTATATATAGTGTATATATAAAACTTAAAAAAAAAAGAGTTATTGCACCAGTTACAGAAACTATAGTTGCATACACTGTTATATACATATATATATAAAAAGATAAAAATATAATTACGAGCAAGACATAGAGGTAAACATACGGCGGCCTTATCGTGAAAAAGAGATCTCTCTTGAAAATAAAATTAGTATCCGGCCAATATAGTACAATTAATACGATTGCAAAATCATCATCAGTGAAAAAATTGCAGAGATATCTTATAACATACCTACAATTTATAAAACAATGTAGTCGTATCAAAGAGGCACTGATAACGAATGTGTATAATATAAACTATAGTAAACAATAGTGCACATCTCAAATGTCACGTAACCAGACAGTTTCCATACTTTGCTCAAATGGAGCATTCACAATGTACCCACACATGTTCACTGTACATGTGCGCACCATCATTAATCAATTGTATTCATGTGTTTGAATTATGTATACACACACGCTCACAAATGCGTCCTTTCTATGGATTGATGTGTACATATAATGTATACATGTATAGTGTATATGTATACGGAGGGAGTAGTGTGCGTTTGGCGAATGCAGCTTGCGCGTTGCACATGCGCGGAGGAGGGGAGGACACGGCCAGGGTCGAGCAGACCTTGAACGCGCCTAGCAACAGCAACACGAATAACTTATTTTATTTCTGTTTTATACGTGAAGTCGTCTGACAGCGGGGTTGCTATGCCATAATTCCGGATTAGGGCTCACGTGTGACTGGGCAGCTTGGATACAGTATTTTCCTTATTATTAGTGACGCAATTCTGGCACATAACATACTTACACTGCACTAACCTTGCAATTATTAAGTTACTTAGTATTATATTTTAAATATAGAGGTATTATGAACGCAGTTAGATTTATAAAATGAGAATTAACATTTTCTTAAGCAGCTATTTATTAAATATAATTAAAAATTGCATGCATTTTTAGAATATACGAGCTAAACTAAAAATATACGAAAATTTCTCGACATCAAAACAATGGGTTCGGCAGTGTTCTAATAGATTGTCGGTGTCATTAGAATACCAGTTTAATTAAATTCAATTTAAGTACGATACCTTCGCAAAAATGGAGCAGTCTGAACCCTGATTCTTTCTATACATACATATGTACCTATATTATTTTGGGCTACTGAAAACAGAAAGTTTTAAAGAAAAATTAAAACAGGGTAATAATAAGATGAAATAAACGCTACATTGCAAATAATTTTGTTGCTTAATTAATAAAACGAGTAAAATCAAATCTCCTTTTATAAAAATACAAGTACTGCAAATAAAATTCTATTTCTCTTACTACAGGTCGAATATTACAAGTAAAATTGAACATTTCCCGAAGTAGAAAAGTAGTTTGCATGGGTACATTTTGGTTGGTGTTATCTATTTCAGCCGCTAAGTAGTAGTAGCTTGCTTTGTAGCATCTGTTTCGGTTGAAGAATGAGATAAGGTAGTAAAATTGTTAGCATAAGAGACTTCATCTTAGTCCGCCGAAATGGCAAGGCATGACTGGTATCAATCACATGCGCCACATGATAACGTAAAGCCGATAACTGAAAAAAAAAACAATCTTCTCCCCTTCAGTTATATGTTATAGTAGCTTTGATTCCATTAAGTACATTAGAAAGATATGTATTGATAACGTGAAATTAGTCATACAGGATAAATTCATACAACTAACCGCAGTTCACGGCCAAAATAAGGAACTTCTAATAGCAATAATTGCATTAATATTTAATGGCTATTAACGCCGTTATAATATGCGTTTTATTGAATAAATTGAATAATTGTTTCATTGTCGTTACTACAAGTAATTTATGTTATAAAGAAAAAAAATATATATTGACCGATTATTTTGGGTACCGGTCCATTTCATAATCCAGGATTAAAAAATGATTAGATATTGTTGTCAATAGTATATATTAATACACATACGTAATGCATTTTATATAGTTTTTGGCAAAATATGTGCTTCACAATGTCCGAGAAATTAAGAATCCCAAATACAGAGCCGTGATAACCCTATATATACTGACATTACGGTGGCATTAAGTTGGTATAATACGAATGGCCTTTGTATATCAGATTCCTATGTACATACTTTAAAGTACCTACACTGTTTTATCATTTTGGTTTATCTTTACGACTTGGATGCATTCTTATAAAACCGCATATTTAGGGCTATGTATAGCACTACTTTAGTATTATCAAGATTTGGTATTTTACTGGTAGGAGTAGGTAGGGCGGTTCTCAGCAGGGATGTCATCATCTCATGAAAAATATTTACAGTTTTACCGTGTTTAAAAATAGATTGAAAACATTTTTATTGGATAAGTGTTATTAGTCCGTAAATTTACTTAATTATTACAAAATGACCATAAAGATTTTATTAAAAAATCGAAATCACAAGGTAGCTGAGATTATTTTATAGTTTTTAACCCTAAAAGAAGCATATGCAGTACAGAAGACGACTTTTGCTAGAGAATTGTTATTTATTTTGTCTTCCGTCTTTGTTCATGTAGTGTCATGTAGTATCCATTATTTGAACCCATTGTAGCTTCTTGTGATCACTTTGCGATATAAAGGAGTGTTGACAAGGTACATTCCTACTCTATCATCACACGGAGAATTAATACAATAATCCTAGGAAAATTATTTGTTCTTATTTTGATTATACATTTAATAAGATCAGACTGACTCACTTGATTACAAACTTTTTAAAATATATTTCTATACTCAGCTGTGGCTAGATTAAACATTAAAGTCGATTTTTGTTTTAATTAAGTTCTGAATCATATACTACTTATTGTCATGTATCAAAATGTACTCATGACTTCATTCCTTTGTAAGTAAATGGGATGAAAACCTTTGTATAAGTCAGAGGTTGAACATTCGCGACTTTATTCCCGAAAATTATTATATTATATATTTTAACTATTTTGTTGTAGACATTTTCTAACTAAGCCGTTACTTAACAACAGAACAACTGATTTACAATACACGGTATCCGGCCACGAATAAACCTGATCCTATTATATATTAAGAATAACGCAAATCTACGGGTCAGGTTCTTATAAAATTCATGTGGGACCTCATGAAAAGTAGTTTAGAAATAAAAAATTAACTACCAATATTGGTTAATGAAGACAATCATAAACATATAAAATGGACAGTCGAATTAAAAACCCGTTCCTTTTTAATATCGGTTAAAAAGCAAGGCTTGCCAGAATAAAGAACAAAGCATGATTACAGAAATGGACTTTACTGTACAATATAATCTGTGATCTATTATGATCATGATGTTATTTATATAGGGCGATAGTTATAGATATTACTTACTTACACTTGTTTATGCTTCTCTAAGACGTAATTATTTGTATCCGCATTCCTCCCCACTGAATTATAGTATCAATGTGGATTGAATGTGAATTTTCAATATTAATAATTATAATCTGATTCTTATTTATGCATTTTGCTAGATTGCACTGAAATAACGCCCTTTGCTTCTTTTTTTTTTAGCTTGTAAAATTGTATCATTTTACAAGCTAAAAAAAAAAGAAGCAAATATATATACTATAATAAATATTATAATAAACTAAATACCACACGAATATCAAATGAAATGTTAGGTGTCTAGAAAATTAAATTTCTATAAATACAAAAACAATAAAGTATATTTTCTAAGAAATTTTCCTTCCAATTAAGTCGACAGTTATACTACTCTATAGTACAAACCTATCTTTCAATTAATCGTTCCAGTGTCTTTGAAAATAACCGCTAGCTATGTGCTGGAAGTGTAAAAAGGCTGAAAATTATTACATTGATTTTTATTCGTGGATTTCCTTCTTTTTTAATTTTCAAATATTTATATAAATTCACATTCAATTCCAACTGAAGTCTCCAATATAAAAGTCAGTCAGTCTCTACTTTCAATAGACACAATCAACAATTATCATGGAATAGGCCTCCGTTATCACATATTCTCTTATCTTACTCTATCTTTGGCTTAGTTGTACATTGGATCACGTGATTATAATACTATAGCTTATACAATAACTAAAATATTGTTAATGTATATATTGTTAGAAACTTTTGTGACACATTTAAGTTCGTATTTCTGTAACATTTTTTGGTGTCTGTACACCAAAATTTGTTAGCTAGTTCATCGTCACCTAAAAATTTTATGTCTCTATTTATAAGTAGGTATTCTTGACTCTCCGGTAATAGAAATATCAATACAAAATTAGGTTAATCAATCCTAGATTCGCCACGTGCCACGTTGAATTCAAACATGTCAAGCCTTCCGAAGGTTCTCTTTTCCAGATTATTTACGCTGTTGATCGTATATATATTTCCACGGATCATGTACCCTCTATTCAGATAAGTCCAGTTCCAGCGTCCTTTAATTAAAGACCACAAGTATCGGATTTCCAGGGTCGCGCATATTAATTACCGACAATTGACTTGCTGATTGAAATATGGTTGTATTATAACTAATTCTCTGTACCACTAGTTATTATCAATGATCCACAACTAAATAAATTTATATACTACTCCTGAAACAATAAGAGTTAGCACCTGGCAGTTAGACATTAAAGAAAATCGATCAAGCTTTGACATAGCTGTAAAATAGCATATGGATGGTTTTTTTATTTATTCATTATATTTGTAATTAAATTAAAGGAAAATAACAGTATAGCAAGACGATGGCTCATCTGATAAAATAAAAAATATGTGGAAATACAGACAGCATCATAACACTATAGTTATCATCGATTGCATTTGATGTTTTATGTTTTAACTGTTCCTTCAACCTGAGTATTGTATGTATTGAAAGTATATATTTAAAAACGAAACTTTTTCTAGTGCCAAATGGTATGGCACCAGAAAACGTTTCGTTTTTAAAAAATATATTCTGAGATGCTAGTATCTATGTTATTTTTAGTTTATGCCAATCTTATTAACAAGTATAAGAAGTATTATCTCCTTTTTCCAGATTATTCTATTTTTGATTATATAACTGGAATGAGGCAAACTTTAGCGTTGTAAATTTTGTGAAATTGGAATTAAACGGCCCGCCTGATGGAGAGCGGTAACCATCATCTGTATCCGTGAACAGCACTGTCGTCACGTTTTAATGAGACACTGTGATACCACTCATGCGGTGTCATGCCAGCATTCATTTCACTGTTTAATCGTACCATACAACCAAAGGTCATCCTACAAAGCAAACTACCTGGAACTAGCTGGAATAGTTGATATTAAGTTGCCCACCCACGCAGGCGGACTTTTTCTCTCGACAGTACTGTCTACCTCGGATATTACTGTCTCGAGATCTGTACCTATGATACCACCAAACTGACCTACTTAAAGCTCCGTTTTGGAATCATTTTTGGGAGGCTGTAAATCCTAGGCATCCAGACTTCCCAGGGAGTGCCCTTTGACATTACTTAGCGTGGGCCTCGCGCACGCGTACCATAAACTCCGCCCTCTCCTCCCCCATCCCCGAGCTGAAGCTCTACACCCCCCGGCGTGGGCAGATGACGCAAAACTTAAGGGTCCTTGCCGATCATCGCATTCTATTTTTAGAACTGAACTTGCTTACTTCATAAAATATTAAATCTATGCAAATTACCTCCAAGCATCTTTAAAGAATCCTTTCTGAAAGAGGTTATCTTTCAGTCTCCGGTATTTCAGTATATCATATACATATACCTTTAAAATGTTTTAAAATATGTATGTTACATTTATGTATTATAGTTTGATGAAATGTTACTACGTAGTTATAATTGTTAAC
Organism: Achroia grisella; assembly: GCF_030625045.1. Lineage (NCBI taxonomy): Eukaryota > Metazoa > Arthropoda > Insecta > Lepidoptera > Pyralidae > Achroia > Achroia grisella. The sequence continues at coordinate 1,984,004 of NW_026712925.1, forward strand.
AATGATGCGCTGATTACTAATTTCTCAGTTTGCCTTATGGTTGACTTGTAGAGAAAGCTCTTTGGTGTTGAGATCACATATAAGTACATTTATGTATTGTATTTAAGCATTAAATAAATAAATATAAAATAAAAATATATATTCTGGGCAAAGATGACATTCTACCATCAACCTCCTTCTATTCCTACTACTATTATTATTTTTCTCTTAAGTAATTAATAACAACATTTAACAGTCAACATTTACATATACTGTAATAGGTAGTTACTAAAAAAATCCTATCGGTAACATGAAATTTCGCGTAGTACCTACATACATGTACGTCTGAAAACCTACTCGACATCCAATATTTTCAAATCTTTTGAATAAATTGAACCGTTCGTTCAAGTTCATGCGGTGAGCACACAATAGCGTACGTCACCATGTGAGTCAGGCTTGTTTTCCGCACTAGAGATCACCTCAAGGATTCTCATGTCGACAAACAGATCGGCCCGCTATTATGATCACGTACTACTGTTGCCATGTTCTATGTAACTTATTCAAACATTTGCTATTTGAAAGTTTGATCAACAATAAATTTACTTTAATTTTATCAAATCCTGTTGATTATGTACAATCTAATTTGCTGCAGGTCCCTTATTCCACTACAGTAGCATACAAGTTAATGATATCTCTTGTGATGGAAAGTAACTAACCAGTAACCGTAGACTATAGAAATGAATAGCACAATACATCAATATGTCACTTTCTTTTGTAGTAGTTTTATATATATATTTTGAGAATATTTTAAACATTTTTAAATTATATATACAAAAGGAATGATAAATATTTGATTCTAAGCACACATACTGAGGTTTGTTTCATATGCTGATAGCATAAATTAATATTATAATTGTGTTTTATATAATCAAATACACCCGATTAGTCTTAGATATAAAGTTAATAAATTTTCCAAAGACGCGTAGTGTAATATAAAAAAAGTTAAGCGTTTTTATAAACTGTACGGTTGCATAATCGATTTTACATCTATTTCAACCGTAAGTAGCTTGCTTTATAAGCTATGTTTTGATTAAAAGGAATTCATTAGAATCCCATACCTCAGGCAGTGAAATTACAAAGTATGGAGGCGTCATAGTTTTCCAAAATGGCATAGAAATATTTGACCATTACAATCACATAAAAAATGTAGGTACACTTAATAACACTTCTGACTACATCTAAGATTATATTCGATTATCTGCTTTATTACAGATAAGTAAGTCTTATTCTGAAATGTGCTTGTTTTATTTCAGGTCAGTTTCAGAGGAACTAATACGATGGAATCGAAGTAAATGAAAATACACGTGCTACCTGAAACACTTATTTACTGAAAACGGTGAGTTCGTTTTTATTATATATATTTAAATACTAATTATATCTGTGTTTATAACAGTCAAGGATAAATTTTATTCTTACATCAGCTTTGCCAGCGTATATTAGCCTGTATAGGTGACGGTGATCCATCAGATTGTTATTGCCTTTGCAATAAAATAAAGGAAAATATGAAGTAAAAAATATCTTACTAACATTATATACGTGAAAATAAGTTTTATTGTTAATTCACTGGCCCTTATGGTACAATCACATATAATTTGCTATTTAGGACACTATATCTCGATCACTTAAAATACTCAGGGTGCGACTAGGAACTACTATACATATAAAAAACAATATGTTAAAAGTGGTTTAATAGACAAAATTATTATTTTTTACCATTACATCTGCCTTTTTAAAATAAAATATAGACTAAATTTGCCCTCGATACAACCTTTCTTCAGGTAAAATATAGTATTCATTCAGCCGTTATGTTATGAAAAAGTAACAAACACACATAATAAAATATGGTACCGGAGAGGAGGGGAGATTTTATTATATAAATTTATCTAACATCCTGTGTTAGAATTATTCAAATTTACAATATATATTTGTACAGTCATAGTCAGAAAGTATATATACATAAGTATAGAGTATAGATGAGTATTCTACCTACGTTAACAGAAACTCATCATAGGTAGAATACTAAGGAGAGGGGACTATTAGTAATGAGGGTTTATAACCATGGGGTCTGACTGACTCACTTGACTTCATTTGCATCCTGCCATCGTTTACCGATGCCCCACGAGCCAATATATACAATAATGTTTCTAGCCCGACATATTTACTTTATTTTTAACGTATTTTTTTCTACTAATTATATGTTATAATATATACCTACACAGATGTAGGTAGTCAATTAATATTTAGGCCACGACTTCCTCCACGTTTACATTTGTAGAAGCTTTGCATTAATGATAATCAAACTATAAATAAAAATACATAAAGCATTTTATAAGATCACTTAAAGATTGGGTATTCATATTTTATAAAAAGTAATTATTATTTATCTTTTTCCTTTTTAAAAAAAATCTCTTGTGAAATAATATTATTATTTCACAGAATATGTGAGTCCTATACTCACATATTCTGTGAAATAATAATATTAATACGTGAAGCAAAAATGTTGTACCCCTTTTTACGACAATTGCGCGAACGATGGAGTATAAATTTCGGCCACTTATAATTTATTTAGAGAAGTAAAGTAGAATGCTAATCTTTTTTTTAATTATGCATAACAAATACATTAAACCAATAAACCAAACATTATATCTACGCTCTACCATGTATTTGACACACACTCTCATAGATTCACAATAGAACCTTAACAAAGTTCAAACTTATAATTTAACATAATTGTGGCCGAATGGGCGACCACTACTTCTAATTCCTTGTGAAACGTCGCGATTTTACTACTTTTATTATTATAAACAAATAAGTTTAAAGATTATCACATTTATTTTTATTATGTAATATTGGTGACGTGAAACAGATGCCGAATGTGTATTTTTTTCTTGTTTTATCACGATGTGAAGCTGTGGTGCCGTATCACGTCGTGCTGTTAGATAGTATTAGATTAGATATATTGATATATATCGTATCTCATCGACATCGACAGTATTATGTTAATACAATTGAACTGAGGTGTATACTTACAACATTACTGGTCATACCCTGTTATACTTAACTAATATAACAGAGTAATAAAGTAATTTATATCTGTGATTATGCTTAGAAAGTGTTGAAAGTACCTGGGTATTAAGACATAAATATATATTCACATATGTAGTAACTGCTATCGATAACATATATATAAGTTTTCAAAATATAGAAAATATTCAAGAGTGAATTGTAAGTAGATTAAAGAAGAATTTTCTAAACACGGAAGTAGGTATGTAATTGCTTAAGTTGCTCACGAAATTTTAACTTTTTATTAATTATATAATATAATATAATATAATATAATATAATATAATATAATATAATATAATATAATATAATATGTATATTATATTCGCGAGCGCGCGTCATGCACTTGACTCTTGGCTGCATATGTGTGCGTCTCAAGGTCAAGGTTACCACGTGGCGGGGGTACCGCCGGGCGGGGGGTGCAACATGGGACCCTCACCCGTCTCATTCTATAATTATTATTCATATAAAATGCTTCTACGTTGTGATCAGTTTTGTGCTAAATATTCGTATTGTGATTTAGGATTACATAGGTATCTACTGGAATAAATATTTGATGCTATTAGAAAAGTCAGGTAAAATTTAATAAATCTTCAATAAGTGCGATAACAAATTTATTTTCAAAGACTCAGATTATTATAGACACATAGACAAATAACATGGTTCTCACCGTTGCTGTAATATGTAATATCTTAATATATTTTAGTTCATTGTTCTATATTATATCGAAAAATAACATACTATAAAATGTACATTCACACAAAAAATAACTCTATATTCACACATCTCTTTTGCGTCGCGTCGTGGTGAATTTCAGTACAGAGGTAACGGTTAGTCTGTTATACTATATCTTTCAGTTGGCATAACAAAAACATATTTAAATATTATTAATTTTATTTACCAAATAAAATTAATAATATTTAAAACATATAATGAAAAATACCTACCTTAATTAGAATTTTAAATGTACCTACTATTTTTTATAACTACAAACTTGAGCATACTATCATATTATATTTATAGAAAAAGGTCTTAATTACACTTTACATTATTATATATTTATTTGCTACTTTACTGTTGTTCTTCAATGTGCATTAAACGACAATGTAGAGTCCTTTATACGTGTACGTCATTTAATAATACCACAGATAATACTAAAGTATAACTTATATATTATAGATGCTTAGATATTCTATGACAATAGGTAGGTAGGTATACTTAATCTATTCATACGTTAATACTATCTCTATATTATTATCATTATTTCCACTGATATAAGCGCTTCTTTATTCGGAATTAATTATGGAAGGTCATGAAAATTTTAGTGTTTCAGTAGATCGTAAAATTTTTAATTCAATGTCATTTTTTCTTGTGCTATTCTAAAATTTCTTGCTAGCTTCGTGATTTTATTTCAGTATATAGAGTCTGTTGCTCCGTCCGTAAAGATATTACTTTGCTAGTGTATTTTAAACCCACAAAAATGTGAATCAAAACTGTTAATAGTATATATATTGTTATCTTCTATATTATTTGTAATTTGCCGTTTGACCAGTTGTCTTATATATATATTTTTATTGTAAATTTAATGTTACAAATAATGAAGATAGTCTGAAAGATATCTCTTCCAGCCAACCTAATACTGTGACAGAGGAGGTAGTTATCGGCAAGGGCATGAGTTTTGTAAAAACATAAATACAACTGATATAGACAATTCTTTTTTATAAAATATGTGTACTAAATATTTCTTAATAATTATAGCGATAGCAATTAAAAACGACGGATATAAAATTAATGAATGTGTCATCCTCTTCACTTTTTCATGAAACAGTGCCATCTGTTATTTAGTCACGTAACAGACAAGGCGAAGCGCGCGTGACTAAAGTAGCACGCGGCTACTTGCTGCAGTAAATACTAAATTTATCATATAGGTGGCTCTACTGAGCACATATATTAGAACAACATTTATTTCAATATTATTTTAATAAATAAGTAATCAGTATATATAAAAACCTATCTGGATTCAGGTATGGGATCTTAATTCACAATATACAAGAATATTATTTAATTAAAAAAATATAAAACCTCATAAACAACCTGCTTAGTCTCCGTACGGATGCAGTTGACTAATGCAACGTTATCTAGGTTTTAAAAGCATCAATAATTAACTATACACAAAGGAATATGCATTTATGTGTACCAGAGTACTATCAAATTGCTCATCTTAATTCTAAAGTTGTTCGGTAGAGATCACTTTTAATGATAGAGCTACTCATTGTGCTTACTTGTATGCACATATATAATTGACAAAAGCGCAGCTGTACTTTAATATTTCTAAACAATAAATAATATTATTCTAGGAAATGTTCTATAACGATGTCTATACTTAAATATTATACGTTTGAAGAACAAAACAAACATATAATCATCCATACATATACAAACTTTCACATTTATAACAAGTATTGATTATAACCGTGAAAGTTAATAAGTACCCAGTTACTCAATATTTGTTATTGGAAGTTTACAACAAAGACTTTTTATTCCTAATAACTAAAACCCCTACAAATCAATTTTAACTATTCTGGAAAGGAAGGGACTAAAGGGCAAAAGTACCTTTCTCTTAATAAAACACAAAAATTGCAAGTTCTATATTTGTTTTTCATCTGTATTTTTTAGGTAAAATTAGTATTCGAATTTACTATAAAATCTAAAACTTTTAAATATACTATATATTATTTGTATACTTGTATTGTAACAAAAGCCACGTAACTATAAAACATTTTTTCTGATTTGAGTAGTCACAAATTTTCTAGACTTTTATTACTTATTGTATTATATTAATGTACTTATAAAATAATTATAAAAATTGTACATGTATTACACAAACCTGTATTGCGACCTGTATTTTATTATTAATTAATTATTATGCTTCAGTAGACTTCTACTGAATAAAATAATTAATTAATCTCAATACATTATTAAAAAATCATATGTCACTCTACACTAGAATTTGTTTAAATATATGGTAATACTTGTTGATAGTGTACGAGGATTAAATCCTCAACCATGGGAAAGTGAGGCAGAGTATTTTAATGGCTACACCCTTTGTGTTCAATTCAGACAACAGATAATTTTATTAAAAGATTTATGGATTTCAAATTTTAATTAATTTTTCTAAAAAAATTCAAAAACTAATTTTGAATAACTGCAAAATACGTTACAAAATTTAATTAGTTTAAATCAATCTAGATATTAACCCATATATAATGAAATATAACTTTAAAGACTCGCGCAGACGAGGTTCATTTTGTCCGCCTAATTCTTTAAGCTTTACCTATTTACATGGCAAGTATGTACTATAAAATATAATTCTGTATTATATTACGATAAAAATGTAATATCTAGAATAATCCGTCATCTGCGCTGATCCATAAGGAGATGAATATTGGCGAAGAAGAGAAGACACCACGGACTATCGAACGACCGGGTGCCACGCTGTGCTCTCTCTGGATTTGGGGCGAGTGAACACAGCTGGTGGTATCTCAGTTGTTCCCTAGTTCTCCCACAATACGAACGAACATTTTATTACAAAAATGAAGAATTGAAGAAAGCAACCATCAGTCTTCCAAGTATAAAGAAGATTGATATAAAAACAAGATTAAGAAAGAAGATTTTAAAACCGCAAGAATATTAAGCAGATAAATTGACTTTTAAATATGATTTTTCTGTTATGTCTGTTAGAGAGGTAGGGTGTTATTTTATCTTTTTGTAACATAGCAAAAAATAATAATCATCTGATAGCAAAGCAAATAGAATTTGGAAAGTCATTTTGATATTATCGAATTAGTATAAATTCAGCTTTATGGCGTTGAATCGATTCAGTGACCTTTAAAAAGCCTTTAACCTACATTGAGCACATGATGATGTTATTTTTCTTTTCGACGGGATAAGGAAATGTCTATATAATATTTCTATGTATCTAGTCATATCATACTTAAATCTTTAGAAAGTGAATTAAAGAGAGAATGACCTGTCTCTTTAAAAACTTTACTCTTAAACAGTCCTAACTCTTAACTAATATATCTCTAAAGAAGTCGATCGAAATAATTATTCGGCAACTTTTTATCCCGGCCAATTTATGAATTCCATTGAAATCTATTAATATTTCATAAAATTGTTCGCAATTTTGTTAAGCTGTCTACTTAATATTAAGCTGTGTACTAAGTGGTTGAATTAGGTTTTGTTATTGGAGTTGTATCTTTATTTTTGGGCAGTTACAAATCATTATTACATAGTATAAAACAAAGTCGCTGTCGCTGTCTATCCCATGTATGCTTAAATTTTTAATGTATGCTTATTAGATAGAGTGATTTAAGAGGAAGGTTTATATATAAAATACAGTACCCGTGCGAAGTCGGGCGAGTAGTTAGTCAAATATCAAGGTACAATTAAATCTAGTATCGACTTATCATCCTAGTATCATTTATATTGTCCTGTATTTTTTTAATGAAGTGACTTGCTAAATATTCGTTTCTAAATTATAAAGTGTATACTTTCTTAGTTCATATAGAGCAGAGGTTCTTAAGCGGTGGTCCGCGGATTAGTGGGACATAGAAACGGCTGAAGTGGTCAACGAAACCATTTTACTAATAACCATTTTTGTTATAAAACAGACGGCGTTTTCTAATATAAAATGAAAATGATATTAATATTCAATTATTTTTGTTGGCGACAGACCTTTTTATAATTATTTGCTATTTTTGACATATTAATTACGGTTTCTACATATTTTTATTACTTTTACATTTGTTTTTATAAACAGCTAACCCAATGGCCACAAAATAAAAAGTGATTCATGGAGTGGTACAAAATTTTTACAAATGGTCTCTCATCGCTAAAAGGTTAAGAACCATCCGTGGTGGTATATATATATATATATATTTATATATAATGATGTGTAACTGAATGTGTTTGTTATTTTCGTTCTCTGTGCGTACGAGTGCTCGTCGCACGCACCGCTTGCGTGTCGCACTTTTAATTTAGCGCAAGGGAAAGTCGCTGTAACATCTCTTTACAGAGTCCACTTCGAAAACTGTACGTTATACGTGTCTACTCGATCTTGACATTTCATTCGAAAGTAATACCCATATGTAGCTGTAATTGTTTACAAGTATATGACTGTATTAATATTTTTATTTTATTGTATTTACAATTTAAAATTGAAATTCTTTGAAGTGACACTTAAAATCGTACTAGTAATAAAACGTCTATTTCCGATGTTGTAATGATGAATCATTAAATTTGAATAATTAAATATATTAACCCTTTCAGACCTGAATTTTTCTTCATCCGACGGATTTGATAAATTCCATGTGTCTAATGTAATGAGACAATAAAAAAAATTGTAGCCTTAAATTTTTAAAACAAATTAGTACTACTAAACTGAGTACTTTATAAGCGATCAAATGAATACAAATTTGCAATCGGAAATTATAAAATCGTTTTAAATTATATCTTATATCTACAACTGTGCACGCCAGTTTTGAAAGGGTTAATAAATGAATAGCGAAACAACTTTAACAGGAAAGTATTTATATCGTAAAATCATCACGCATTTACATACCTACCTAGAGATTTAATAATTAATTTTTACTGTAGGGAAAGAAACGTGATGTAGCGAATTTTATACCTGTTCCATAATTTTATTCCACCATTTACTCTTGTTAGTTACGCAAAAACAAAAAAGGGATAACAAGATATTTTACATTTTTTTTAAATATTTATACCTATTCTTATACTTATAATATACAAGTATACATTTATGCTATTGATGTTCAGTCATCAGTCTATTCTATTTAACGTCGCGTCGTGTGAAGCGGTATTTAATATGACTGATGTAGATTGCAGACTATTTTACAGAAATCAAAAATATTTTGGTCGCTCCTTGTCGTCTAATACACGTACAGCCTTACGAATTTGTCCAAGTACCTAGTTAACTGGTTGTGTTGTGAGTTAGCTATAATATGCACGTCGAACAGCTTTCACTGTAAAAGTCATTCATGACAGCTAAAATCCTGTTCTGCAAGCACATTTAGGTACTACTCGTGTTACATATATACATAATCGTTTTATATACCTAAGAGTAAAAATAAAGCAGATGTAACTTAATAATCATTTACTTTGAATTACAGATACAAATAGTTTAGTTGCATCAGTTCGTAAAAATCAATAATAGTCTATTGATGGTACATCGCGGTTCTATTAAATAAATTATATATTATTATGTCATAGTTGCGTATCTAGTTATTTAAGTTTTTTATATACATATAAAATAATCTATTCCTTGTAATATTATTATTTTATAGTACGATTTTATTAAAAATATAACCTTAAATTGAATAAGTCACACAACAATCCTTTAAATATATTTTTGTTTTGTAAAAAATAAAAGAGTTATAAATAAAAAAAAATTAAGATATAAGTACTGTACTGTGTGAATTGAAACGAAACTTACATTTTTATTATTTTTATATTAATATCTGATTAGGTAACCGATCGTTAGTTAACAAGTATTAGGTGCTTAACGCATAACGGAGGCTGCTTTAACGGCTGTTAGTTTTCTTTAAATAGTACATACTTTCGCCAGGTAGTAATCAAGAATAAGGTAACTGAACGATCCTGTAATCTGCCAGATAGTTTGTAAGTTACGGTTTCAACTTGAACTAAATAGAAATAGAAATAGAAATAATCTTTATTCAAATAAACTCATTACAAGCACTTTTGAATAGTCATATTTTGATTCTACCACTCATTCGGAATGCAGATTCATCACAAGAAGAATGAGCAAGAAACTTGTGTGTTGCTCTTTTTGATAGATGTTTTTTTATATAAATAATTACAGTGTAACAAGTAAGAGGCATGCGACAATCAACATAGAAATCGCTACGCACTCATTATTAGTGTAATCAGATAATATTGTCAGTGCTATGTATTTAAAATTTTTCTACAAAAACATTATTATCGTTAACGAATTCTTCAATTTTATAGTAAGCTTTTTTGCAAAGGAAGTGTTTTATTTGACATTTAAATCTTTTTTCTGTCAGATTTATAACAGACTCTGGTATTTTATTGTAAAACCTTACGCAATTGCCATAAAACGAATTACTAACTTTAGCCAAACGACATTTAGGTAAAATCAGTTTGTTATTGTTACGTAAGCTTTTATTAGTGCAATCACTAACTCTTTTGAAACTGTCTATATTCTTCCTGGCATACATGATGTTTTCATAAATATATTGAGAAGCAACGGTGAGGATATTTGATTCCTTAAAACACTCTCGCAAAGACTCCCTGGAACCCATGCTATAAATGGAGCGAATGGCCCTCTTTTGTAAAACAACTGATCTATGGTTTATCTATATATATATATATATATAGGACTTCCAAAAATTGTATAGATATCCCATAGGGTTTATCTATAAAATTTTTAGAAGTCCTAGATAATACATAATCACATACATAATTATGTATTACCCTTACAAATAAGTTATAAAATATATAACATACAAATATTTATATCTTGGTTTCATATTCGGAAAAAATGAAATTATGAAAGTCGGACGTTCATTGGGTGTTTTGATTTCAATCTCTTCAGTGTGGCAGATCATGGATTATTATCGTGGGTAAAAATTATTAAAAAATTGGTAAATTAAGTGTTATGCTATGAATTGTTTAAATTGTTTATATACTTACTGAACGGATATCGCATACTAAGATATGGCCATAAAATTTGGTATTATTGGAGCAGATTGATTAGGAATGCGCTAATTACTTTCTAGATCACCTCGTGTATACAGAAATGAAGGCCGATTTTTCATAAGACACAATGTATTATCGGCCTTGATTTCGCTACATACGAGGTTATCTAGGAAACCACTTATGGCACTATTGGGTTAGCCCAATTTTACCCATGGTACTGTTCCAATATTACCCCTCATTTTAGTGTCTCATGTAGGCCGTTTATGTAATTGCTTAACTGGGACATCTAAGTGGGCCAATGCCTGGTGACCTGATAGCCTCTCCCGGGAAAACCTAGTTTATGCAAGCTTTGAATGCTACAAGTACTGGCTGCATGCGACCTACCCATCGTCCGTCAATTGTTTTTATTGATCGTTACTGATTGCTAAGTATTACCACAGTATTACAAAGTCTTATTTCGCAATACTTACTGCTTATGTATATATATAACTGTGTCCATAAAATTAATTTCTATACCGTGGTAGCCTTTATGAAATGGCGTCTGCGTGGGTACCTCAGTCTCACCTAATACAGCTGTTATGCTTTGTGTATTTCGGCTAGGTGAGGTAAGGCAGTGAAATTAGAGATGCATGGCAAATTAGCCTTCTGGAAGCGATCACGCCCGTCAAAGGATAACGTGTTCTCCATAGTACCTACTGGTACTGAAAGATTGTATGGCGATGGTTAACATCATCAGATGGGCCGTCAGTTTGTTTGCCTTTCCAATTATAGAAAACATAAAAATAAACTATACCTATTATTAATTATACTAATAATAGTAACATATTGTTGTGAATATGGTATATTTATTTCTTCGTATATAACTAAGATGGGAATCACAAATTCAGCTGACGCAGCAGACATGCAACATATTCATTATCAATTACCTTCAAATTGGACATCGCTCTGTCTAAATCAACTAAAGTAGTTTTCAAGATAATAAGCGTGATCATTGATCAATATTGTAAATATGTTATGATATATTCTTATATATATCATAACATATTATTAGTTTGATATTAGATCTTTTTTTTTTAAAACGTAAGTGTTCTTATTATTTTGATAACTACTTACTCATATTATACAAACAATGTTAGTTGAAGAATTGTAAATAAAAGATTTGAATGTATTAAAGCCACCACACACTTTTGTCTAAATTAAATACACGTACCTTTATTTGCACGTGAACTTTGTAAAGATCGTATGAAGCCACTACCAAAAAAACTGACTTGACTTCTTTTCTCTCCGGTTTTATCCGGTTCCAAATAGTGGTACACGATTGAAGTAATATGGTTTCAACCTTTTAAATAGTGTTTTGATAATCAATCTTTTATGATAATAGTACAAATTTACTATCCTTCTTTTTATCATAATTTCACTGGTATAATAATATAATATAATACTAATCCTGAAATCTATAAAAAACTCTGAGTGCATACTATGTCTCTTAAGTCGTCTTCATGTGTAGTTTTGTCTTCCATACTTCAGCAACCAAGCAAGCAAGCTTACTTTGCTGTGTATGTATTTCTGTTAAAGAGAAGAAGTTTTGTTACTGGAGAACGTTGTTTCTGTTAAGAAGAAGAAGTTTGAATATGGAAATTAAATTACAGAGCATAGAATCATGAGATGTGTTTCACTATAAATATATTTTTAATACTTATGAGAGAGTTACAGCGAGATCCGACTTTAAATTGACAGTTGTAATTTTACTGTAAATTTTCGGTTCGGGAAAAATAACTGCAATTGCCGACTGAACTAAAAAAATACGTATTAGATTTTTGAAGCTAAAGGAAACATCACTTTCTTTCATTGCTTCTACTTTCACAATTTCAATTCACTATTTTGTATGTAACTGTAATTTGTGATATTTTCATAATTATGCCATTACGTCATGATGTGAGCTTACGTTTAATGTAATATTCATGAACCTGAGTTCTGTAGTCAAATAGAAAAAAATAACCTTGGAATATAGCCATAAATATATCTATAATATTTTCTTCATTAATTTCGTCATATAAAAATGTTTTTACTTGAACAATACGCAATCTGATCGAAAAGATAACAATATTTAATTTTACCTTTTTGTAGCATAATTATTGACGCATATTTAACACAGATTTATAAATTTAACACACAGATTTATAAACTCAAATGGGGCACATTTGAGTTGGAATTGACCATATTTAAGAATACCACGCCTTAAATTTTGTAACTTTTTAATAACTTTTTTGGAATTTTTAGTAACATTAAAAATTCTCAATTGTAAAGGATTAAAATTAATGGATTTTCTATGAATAATTTAAGAATTTCAGATACGAGCTAGGTTGTACGGTTCATGATTGCAACTGTTATTTGGACTATATGTAACCGGAAAATTGTAGATTATAATCCGTATAAAATATATTAATGACCTGGTGACTACTTTTACACATCCAGTAGTTGTCTGTGTATGATTGCAATACTTATATTCAAACTAGATGACCCGCAAATGTTGTATAGGCATATATATAAATTGATATCGCTATTAAAAAATAGGAGTTGATTGTAGAAGGATGAAAATTTGGGGCTGGAACACTCTAAAAAAATTGCCAAGTAATAGAAAAAGATATTAAGGGTGGACAACCCTTATCACTTTGGGGTATGAAAAATAAATAGTAGTCGATTCTCAGACCTACTAAATATACACATAAAATTTCATAATAATCGGTAAAGCCGTTTCGGTGGAGTATGGTAACTAACATTGTGACACGAGAATTTTATATATAACGTAAAAGTAAAGTGTATTATATTACGCTTAAATATAGTGATATTTAAAAAAAAATAATAAAAAAAAGTGTAAAAGAGTTTACTCTTAAAGACTTAAAAGTGTTTAAGAGTCAATTGATTGCGAACAATAATTATCCACTAGAACCGTTTGTTCCGATGACTGTTAACATCCTGCCTTACTTGATCTAAAATGTTCTGTTATGTACTCTACGCTTAACATCAAATATTATAACTACATAAATAGTTTAGTAACATTATCTATAATCAGCGTACAGGTCATCCCATAAGTTGACATTAAACCGGAACCATGACAGTTTAAATAATAAAAGTAATGAGAAAACTAAAAAAAATATTTATTTTAAAAATTATGAGTATAATATAAATGATATATATATATATATATATAATATTCTGCGATAAGGATTCCAAAATGGTATGATACTTGTAAATTTATAAGATTGCGGATATTTATCAGGACTCTTATCGGTTCTTAATTTAATTCCATAAATGAAAGAAACATTAGGATATATAATTAGGATTTCTTAAATAATGATGTCAGAGATCACCATATATTAATTCTACTTTATTCTTTATTTGTTAGTAAATTATATAAATAAGTCCAATTTTATCACACCCACTACAAGTTATACTTAAAAATAGATAAATATGAAAGAAATGTCGAACATTAACTAAAAAGGACTTAAGGAAACCAATAAAAAAATGCACATTTTCATACGAAAACGTCATATTTTTAATCAATAATGTAAATTCTATAAAAAACCATTCAAAAATGTCAGCAAAATTTTTGAAATGTTTTGCATAAAAAAATTATGGCTAAATATTAATCCATAAATTTTACTTTCTGCTAACAATAATGCGCTTTCCACTCTAACAAACCACATATAGATGTAAAATATAACCTAACAACTAACAAAATGGCCAAAATATCCTGAGAATAAATATTTTCTGTATATTTTGCCCATTTCGTTAGTTTTCTTAGATTTAATGTTAGTAAGTAAGACACAAATTACAGACATTTTTTAAAATAACAATTAATTTTAATGAAATTAAAATATATCCATTGATATTACAATTATTATTGGCTTTACAATGTAGTTCAATATTACAAGAGATAATCTTATGCCCTTGTGACATTGCCCTTTACGAGACATAGACTTGACGTCTCTATGTCAGAATGTCTTTGGCTAGATTGTATCAATCAGTAGCCAATAGTCGCATGCCAATTTACTGTCTCTGGCAAAACCCTTGATTGCATAACAGAGCAAGGGCAGGCCCAGTGTTGTAACAAACCATATTTTTATATGCATTTTTTTATGTAATTGCAATGGCAAATGTAATACCTCTCATGCATTGGCATTTTAGAAAAATCTAATGCTATCTTATATAGAAATTAAAAAAGTACTAAACATTTATTTACTTAAGCAATAAATTAAATAATTTATAACACAAAAAAATATGGTAGTCTGAAGTAAAATTACTTCAAAATGATGTGGTGTGTTATATAGATATTAGAATTAACCTTTTTCAATTCGACATATTTGTGTGTTTTATATTTTATTATATAATAATAGCTTTTCTAATACTACACTGATTTTGAAAATTTTACGTCAAGGTTATTGTTTTCTGTGTCGCTTATTAATTATATCAGGATTGAATTCCATATTTTCTATACAAAATAATATTAAATAATTTTATATTTTTCACTGTTCTATATGAATAAGAAATAAGGCATAGATGGATCTCATCTTAAAAAATAATAGCTACTCGAGCGGATAAGGATCTACGCCTTGATCAAAGATCAAAGCTAAATAATTCTTACAATTTTCCTCCAGTAAGTAGGCTGCCAACATTCATAAAGCACTACGAGTATTCTCTTAATCCGTAATCAGTAACAAATGTTTTTGTTTACTAGTTGTTACTCTCGACTACGTTGACTTTTTTTACTTAAGACATATTATTATATTTATATATTCAATATATCTTCGCTAAATTTCATATAAGATCATTCAGCGTCGTGCAAGCATACTTTTATAATCAATGTGTAGAATTTATTATAGAAAAACTACACGTAGATTTCATTATAAATTTAATTGCCTATTATTTCATAATATAGTACAAATTTATTATTAAATATATTGGCACGTTGAATATTTGAAATAGACAACCTCTTTATAACAAATCAATGTAATTTGTATCTTTTTATATTAGATATCACCACATTTGATAGTGAATATTGTTTATTCTCAAAACGTTACTGATATACCATCGTAAATTTTATCGCTTACCTACTTTTATTTTTATTTATTTCTATATTTCAAAGCAAAATAAATTAGCTCGTGTAAAAAAAATATTTATAGGTCTTAATAAAAAATATATGAAGTAATGCTTCTGTAGAGTTATAGTTATTTTCTTTACTGAATTAAAAATTATTACGAGAATTGTACGGTAAATCTAATAAAAATTTTAAAACAAAAGGTACTTAATTACTATTATGTAATAACAATAATATTAATTATGCTATCGTCTTCTCGATTGTAGTTACGCAGCATAAATTTATTCAATAGATTTCAACTTAACATAAAGTAAAACAAAGAATAAACTGCAATGCGCTTCCTTATGTGCCTCGAGATCCACCTGGAACCTTGCAGCAACAGCTGGATCGATAGAGGCACACTGCAACTCTCACATTATCATGACGACCTGCAGCCGTGACCTGGAAGGAGTGTGGGAGAGGGGGGAGGGCTTGCATCGAACGGCCGGGCTGCACTGAGCAGTTATTTTGGTGCAGCTGGATGGCCACAGTCGTTTGCCGCGCCTTCGATAGGGCGCCCGCGCCTTTAAATTTTATTGCAAAACGCCCCCGTGCACTCTGCCTTAAAAATAATATATCACTTTCAATTCAAACGTGCGTTCATTTTTATTTGTTTTCGAAATAAATGTGTCGTGTGTTTTTAAAGCACCTGTTGCGCCTTGCACTCTAGCGAGGTGAAACCGCGTGGAAAACTGTTTTTCTCGGTAGCGTCTACTTTCACCGTTCGCATTCCGCGACGACAAGCTGTTGCATTAAACCTGCCTTCGCAGTATTTTTCAATGTTTGTTACGTTCAGTTTAATGTGATCAGTATTCGTTGCGATGGATAAATTTTTAACATTAAACGTAATAAATCCAAATCCTTGAGAGGCGGTTAGGAATCGATATTGTAACAATAGATTATTCCTAAGAAATTTATTAAGTTCCTTCTGACCTAAGGGAAGACGGATTGAAGAGGTAAAATAAGAAAATTATATAAAGTAGAAGATAGCGTCTATAATTGATGTCTTGCATGAACTACATATGAATAACCAGTAAGTACGCACATATACGATATGTTCATAGATCGACATCAGGGTTCAAATGACATGCATGCAGCCAGTCACTAGTACAATGTAATAGTAAATAGCTATATTGCGTCATCTTATTCGTACTTTACTGGTTTATTCAACACATTTACGCATTAAAGATTCTGAGTAACTAAAAATTTATACCAGTATTTTCGTATATGTATCTATACAAATGAAATTTTTCGTTCAATTCATATCCATCATCTTTGATTTTTTTATGATACCTGAATTGTATGTAGAAACTGTCTTTATTTTTAGTCATGAAACTCAATAATTAGATATCACTGTGCAAATTGTCTAAATAAGATATTAAGCCATACTCACCCCATAAATCACGGTATATAAATTACCTTTTTCCAGTATATGCATATATTCATATCAGCTTTATTGATTCAGGTAATCCCGTAACGGTTTCCTGGGTTCCCTGCACAGGCTATCACTCAGAGAGAGGTCAACTATATTATTAGTCCAATATTTCATTTTACTTGTATAAATTTATTTGTTGCTGTGTCCTATATTTCAATTTAAGTCAACCAGATTGATCCAGGTTTAACAAATGTTTTAAGACTCATTTGCATAGTAACGGTGGCCCGAGCTCAATACAAGGTAACTAAGTCCACTCCACCTTACTTCTGAAAGAGACCATTTGTTTTATGATATGATAAGAGATCGAAAGTTTCTGATCAGGTCCTAAAATAACTGTTTCCAGCATTTATATATGTCGCTCTGATCGGTCTAGATTGTCTATGTTCTAAAGTTTATCCTACATCAGAAGTAATCTGTACCTACCCCAAGCTTTTCTTTTTTTAAATATTGTACCTAAATTGTAGTAAGTTACTAGAGACATTTAAATGTTCTTAATGTATTCATATTAACCCGATCGATCTTAATTATCTAGGAAGCCTAGTTAGAGTCGGGCTCAATACTGGCTATCTAGGTCCGCCCCGCCTTCTACACATAGTAGGAGGTCAAATATATTATCAGCCGACATGTATCTACGTGTACAAATTAATTTACTGCAGTGCCCTACATTCAAATGTCACCCTGATCCACGAACGATCCAGGCTTTATTAAGGACCTAGAGTATATTGCTACAGTAACGGTAACCCGGGCTCAACGCAGGCTATCTAGGTCTACCCCACCCTCTTTACTCTATAGGAGGTCAAATATATCGTCAGTCGATATATATATTTACGTATACAAGTTAAATATACTGCAGTGTCCTACATAAAAATTTATGTCGATCGATCCAGGTTTTTCAAAGGACCTAGAACTTGTTTTCATAATAACGGTGACCTGGGCTTAGCACCCGCTTCACTCAGAGATAGGTCAAATATATAACTACCAACATATAGTATTTCTCTCGGCGTTCTACATTAAACTTATGCTCTCTTTGATCGATCCAGGTCTTACAAGGGTCCTAGAGCTCGTTGCTATAGTAACGGTCCGGGCGAATAGGGGTATCAAGGTCTACCCCATCTACTTTCCTCTGAGTGGGGTCAGATTGTTATTCCAATCAATTTAAAATTACTAACTATTTAAATCCACAATAAAACTAAAAATTTGAATTTAAAAACAATATCAAAACTACTTTTGCAGTGTTCAGATTTTTTTTTGATATATGATACTACAGAGAAATGCAATAGCTGGCACCTGGCCAGAGATGCAGTTACGAAGGGCGAACTTGTGGGTGGGGTAGGCGGAAAGGTCGCATCGAGATGTGGGGAGGTCACGTCGGGATAGGGGGTGGGGAATGCAATTATTTACGAGCGCAACGCGCAGGTGCATCCGGGACATCCGGGTGAGCCAGCTATCATATCTGATCAACATAGCCAACGCACTCTGCAACGAGCTACCGATAAGGACACTCGTTTCACTTTTGAGATATCAGTGTATAATTTTCCTTAATTTGCATAAAAATTAAATTATAGTAATAATTAAATACTAGAAGGATAAGAGGGTAAGTGGTAATCTTTTTAGCTTAGATTATGTTTGCTTTACCTCCCTTACATACCCTTACTTTTACTGTGGGGAAATATTTCGTTAAATTTATTAAATGGAATATTTTAGAATTAGACCACTAAATTAGAAATAGTAATCATATTTATAATATCTATATGAAGATAGATGTTATTTCTCTTACCAAGTAATGTTTTAGAATTTGTTAACTTTTAAAGTTATTTTTAAGTAACAGTAAATCAGTTTATAAAGTATCAGTTAACAAACAGCTGATTTATTACACTGGTACATGTCACCCAACTCACAATTTCGCCTGGAGTATCATGTCATGAATAATGTACGGCTATCAACATAATACAATGTCATAGGCATATCTAATGAAGCAGTAATTATGTTGCCACACATTTTGAAAATAAACACATTGCCTATTTGATAAAACAAGTTGCAACTAATAACGTAGCAACTCGCATATTATAATTATAATAGTAATGACGCATAGTTTAAATGGTCTGAAAGTACAACTTATATAAAATATGTCTAATTTCTATTACGCTGTTATAAATACTCCAGCTCTTTATAAAGACAATAAAATTTTAAGTCAACAAAATACAGTGAGTGGCTAGACGTTTGAATTCTCACTTTCATCTCAATCTTGTTATTTATTAGCGTCGCATAGAGCTAGCTAGGGTTAATGCTTGTGTATTTCAATCATTAATTAGTAGCCTGAATTAAATAAAAATAAAAGAAAATAATAACTAAATATTATTAGTTTTTATATAATATGAGAACCTTTTACTAAAATGTTGTTATTTAAAAAAAAATACGTCACAATAATAATAATTGAAGAGTCATATTCTCATAATTTGATTGAGTAACATCTACAATTTGGCATCTTTAAAGATCCCAGTTAGTAAGATTGACTTGTGTTAAAAATTCATATCGAAGAAAGTAACAGCCCTAATCTGGCGGTTGCGAAACATTCACGCATGTAAAGGCAAGCACACACGGCACGTTCAAAAACTTTCGCTCGTGGGACCATTGACCGTGGCTCCACTTTCTAAAGCATGTCGTAACCGGTGATCGCCCGCACTCGCCCATTGTAATTCACGATACGGCTCGACGCAACACGCGATGTCATTAGTACCTTTTTTGTAATGTTTTCGCAAATCCGTAGAAAGTCAGCTGTATGCGGCTGTGACGTACTCTTTCAGATCAGTGTATACTCGTCCTTGGACTAGTAAAACGCTATCCGCAAATTTCTTGACCTGGGCGCTATGCCAAGCCGCATTATAAAAGGACAAAAAAATGTTTACTTGAAAATAATATTTTTGGCTAATGATATAACATTAGCGTATTCGAAATTTCTAACCGTGATTATAGTTTTTTTAACATTAGTGACCTTTGCCTATACCAGGCTAGATTCTAATCTGACCCTGACCGCGCGTTCTAGGCTACCTAGAAAACGCCCTTGGGCAGGCTGCCAGGTCCCCCCCTCCCCCACGCAATCCGCCCCACGCCCCTTCTCCCGGGCGGGACGCTCGCGCATGCACAGGAAGTACCCGTTATTTCATCCATTAGGCGTTCAATAATTGGACCTACCTTGTTATTGGCAATACCACTCACTTCAAGTAACAGGCACATCTTCTAATTCATTATTACTAGATCTTTCCATAGAATAATTTAAGTTTGTATTATAAGTGGCAAAATACGTGATCGTTAAGGTCACTGAATAAATAGGGATTATAGAGAATATAGCTGCAATACCATTTGTGATTAAACAATGTGATGTGACCAATTTAACCAATTAATTAATCTTTGAATGTAGATACTTCGGGCCTGTCTAAAATATACCTATATCAATTTATATCCCCTAATTTGAGTGGTCAATATTGGCACAACAAAAGATATTTTAAAAGATTGATGAAAGTGATCAAATTTCGCTACAAAATTTCGTTTTAATTTCTTATCATATTATTTTACATTATTATACTAATTTCTTTATACTGACAAAGTAGGCAGATTGCTTACTCTCACGGGCAAAACATCGTGAAGATATTATTACTTGGTATAATTTCGTTAGTTGACAGGTCGTCATAAAATTTATATTTTTATCCATTCCACTTACTACGGTTATAATATTACCTGCCTATTTCTGCAGTAAATTTAATACAGCTTTGTGTAAAAAGTCAATGACTCTACTTCAATTTTAAACGACCAATAGTATCCTCGGTCACCTGTATAAACCAGCCTACCTGTGTGCTCGTATTTGTTGCGGTGTCGTGGCCGGGTAGCCGTCGCCGTCGGCTTAAAATATACTTTGCCAGTATTGTCAGTCCCCTAAGGTTTATATATAGGTCAAATTACCTGCAATACCACATGAATTTAGTAGTAATTTCGTCGGTTCTTAAAACAAATAAAAAAACATCTAATTACTTTATCAAGTATTTCATTAAAAGAAACATATTGTTCCTGGGCTCCAATACTAAAAAAATCTTGAAAAAAGAACACAAATCTTGTGAATTAACAGGAAAGTCATATCCAACGAATTAAATTAAAAATTAGTCCGGTCACTAGAGTAACTATTCTTAACTACTACATATCAACAACATATGTTCGTGATATAAATGGTAGTCAAAACATAATGTAACAAATATTAAAAGTTGGGAACATTTACCTACTAGTAATTGATCTGGTCAAGGTGTACGACCGACCTCTCAAGGATACGTGATATTTTAAAAATGCATTTGGCTGCCGTTTATGATGCCATAATGTAATCTTGTGAGCACACGTGTCAGTGAGTCACATTCTTAGCTCGTGGACGCGCACCGTGAGTCAGCCGGCCTTGAGCTAGCATGGCGTACCACAAACCAGAGATACGTTCAAGTTAATAGTTATCTACACAGGCTTCCAGCCAGTTGTGATAATAAGTGATTCGCTGTGGACACATATGCACTTTATAAATACGAAATTTAACGCATTCGTATCGAAAATACCCACCGCTGTAAATATTTCAGATAACGTAATTTTCGCTACACGTATGTAATCCGCCTGCATTGTCTCGAAGTCCATATCAATTTAGATGTTAACGGTTACAATCATGAAATCAGTAGAAATATATTGTTGTTTTCGTTTAACCTGGATAACTTTATAAAATATATTCCGCAATGTTTTCGCATGTCGCCGTGAGTTGGCCGTCGAATTGGAGCATCTATTTGTGGCGTCCGAGGCCTGCTCGCGACAATATTGTAACCGACATACGAGACCTACGCGCCGCGGTTAACACCTATTACTGTTAAGTTTCTAATTTGCGCTTCGGACACGTGAGAATATCGAAATAGACACACACAAATACTAAACGCCTTACATGTAAATAACTACATTACAGTGCAATTATGCAAATAGATGGCAGAGTGTGCGCTGGCCTAGTTATTGGTGCATCTGACGCGAGTTCATCTGTGAACTGCAACTTGTATACGCAACTCAAATTCACACCCTCCCCATCTGCGTACGCTCTCTACGCGAAAACGCGAAAACTCATAACAATGGAGTCAGTAAAGTGGATCATGGATGCGCTAAGCATGAAAGCGAGCTCACACGCAGGCGAAAGTGATATGCGTGAAATCAGTTGATGAAATGTGGGGGGGCAGGTGGACCACGGTTGCGAGGCGAGATGGCACATCAGAACCGTCGTCGGCGAAGCGATGCGGTTGCGTCAACCGCGGCCCGCGGCCCCGATGGCAGAGCGCGTATTTCAAGCCGGCCCGCGCGCTGCACCGACCGACCGACCGCTTTGCGAAACCGTCTGTTATGCAAGGCGTGCCGTGCCGCTGCCAACTCGCGGCCGCTCGCGCACCGCCGGAAGGAAAAGTGGAACGCGCCGCAGTGGTGCGGCCGCGCGCGCCGCCTCTACACGCCCCGCGAACTCCAGTGAAGTGTCCCCCAGTGTCGTGTCAGTGTCGCTTCTAGAACGTTGGAATTGTGTTGCGCAAGTCCTACGCCTACAGCGGGATTATTTTAAACTAGATAATTAGCAGACCACGACCTCGGCCCGAGCCCGAGTTACAACCCTCTACCGACTGTACATAATACCCCCGAGCACGTGCTACACCATAAGAATTATCACGTGTACAACCTATATCCTCTGACACTAATCGCTTGCATTTATGTGCATGTGCATGTTTGTTAGTCCATATTTTAATTATCTATCTCTTCTGCTGCTTATTTTAATTTACACTTGTATATATTGTTAACTGTAAGGGTCTGCGCAGATGACGGACAGTACTTCAACCAACTTTTTTTGACAAATTTAAACACCTAGTATAGGCAACCTATGTTGCATAACGTACACCACTTTGTGGTAAGTCACCAGTGGAATAAATGGAATACTTTATCCTACACGAATAAGTCGCTCGTCTATACATGCCCTAATAGTAAACTCAGGTAGAACTTAGGATTTTCATACAATTTATATCTGAAGTGAAGTGCATAAAATGGAATTGCCGGTATCAACTCTTCCATATAGTGTGCCAAGAAATATGAAAATACCCATGTTACGCATAAACATCGGTGATCTTAACAGCTCCGGCACGTCTGACAGGGACAGCACCCGTTAAACTCGACATTATTTTCCCACTCAGAACGCGTGCTTTCATTTTAGAAACGTAATCCGGGCTACGTCACGGCACCAGCCTCGTGTTGCGAATATCGACTGCTTTTCGACTTTCAGTTACAAATCTATGTTTTAAATTGCGAATAATGTGAGTTGGATGCGTAGTTGCCTCAAGAGGGAAAGCGCTCGTTGGACCGTGGTCGCTTCCTCGAGCCTTTCGTATAACTTGAGTGTGCGCACCTATTTACGCCATCCGGCATTCACTAAATAAAAGTCTAACCACACGCATATCTACTTATTCGCAGCACTGACTGACTCTGAACCTAATCGCGTCCATTCACATTCCTACCGCCAGATGCGGTGCCTTTTAACTCGGCCCATGTATTCAAGGACATATTAATAGCGTGTAAAGGAGAATGAAGCGGACACATTTATCATGCGAGCCCCATACTCGGCGCAATTGCACAATGCAGCTTATCTAGCGCATGAGAGCCAACTATTATTTGTCCTACTTTCTTGCAGAGTCGATCTTACGATTACATCGGTGCACTTTCGAGCGATGGATTGTCGTGACATAACGTTAGCTCGCTGGAAACAAGTTACATTCACTTTTGAGTACCATATGCAGTTTAAAGGGCGCGAGGTAATTCATCTCCACGAATAATAATACTGAGAAAAACTTCATCGTTACGTATTGAATATAAAATATAAGACATGTTAATAATAGTTACGTAAAATATTATTTTATTTAATTGACGTCTTTTCCCAAAGTCTGTAGAAATTGATACAAATGTTATAGGTAATAACGTGAAATCGACCTTCAGATGGTCGCGCGTGTAATTACTACCGGTTCATTATAATATAACATAGTTGCAGTGTTCCACTCGTAAATAATAACATTAATAATAGTCACAATGGCGGAAAAATAAATACGTGTGCAATGACAATTGACACGGTTGGATTGCATGATATGTAGATGACGTCAGAGTTGCATCAGGGAAGCTGAGTGGGCGGCAGCACAATCTGCAGTCACTATTAAGAGTATTAAAGATAATAAGTGTCTAACCTTAGCAAGCATCCTACATCAATTGATAATGAATACTATCATAAAAGATATCCTATTCTAAGTTTACTGTATTACGTGAATTAATAATAAATAACATAGTTTTGAAACGGTCTAATGTCATCGTTTTTGGTATTGTACATTTATTTAGATACTTCTATTATTGCAAAAAAATATTAGTATTTTACAAAAGTTTTAATTTATACGAATATTATGATGGCATCAATTAACAACGACCAACTCTCCTGCGGATGGGGGGCATGCGCATAGACGGCGCGGGCGCAAGGCCACAACTATGACCTAATTGCGCTAGCGTTCACCTTTGTTTAACACTGCAGCACGCTAAACTGAACCGTAATGCATCTCGATAACTTGATAATTAACTAGAATCATGAACAATTTGAAAACAATAACGAAAGGGAACTTTGATTGATTGATACATCTATGTGATGGGATAATCTACCTATAGAGTCTTGTATAAAAAAATATAATATTAAAACTTCTTTTTCTCACTAACATGCACTTACTTAATATCCTAGATAATGTGCATTCACATTCAAAAGGCTACTAACACACGAATATTTTGTATATATGTATAACATTTAGCATTCTTATAGATAATTATTGAAACCTTGTTATTGACTGATAAAGATATTACATTGTTATTTATTGATTTATTAATTAATTTAGTTTAACCCTTGTGTAAATAATAATGATCTAATTAATATAATACTAACGTAATTAAGTATAATTAACCTATAAATCATTTCTATCACAAGGATATATAAGTAAAGGAAAAAAATTAAAAATAATAGAAAAGAGCGACTTTACTGATTACTACAATATCTCAATATAAATACAATTGGATCATTTACTAATACTTTTACACTATTTTTAAACAATAATCAAATAAATCATACCACAATATTAATTTCTGTAGTAAATTCACTTTACATGTTAACTTGAAATTTAATTTCAGTATAAGTCATTCGAAAAAATCTAGGTATTAATTATATAGTATCAGGCTGTTATTCAAAGAAACGAGACGGCAGAAATAATTTATTTATTGCAAACGTTTACCTTGATCTATGCCGTTGCTAGATGACGGTACAAGTACATACAACAATGTTTAAACACTGACAGATAAATATAAAGGTCGTGGAACAAAACATAATATTTTCATTATATACTAAAATCAATAATTCTTTAGTAGTGTCTGATGACCCACTTAATGCAAATACTTAAACGTTTATAGTACTGTGTATTAACACCATAAATTGACTTAATGTTAGGAATTGCATTGGATTTTAATTAATAACTAATAATCTGCGAAGCAGTATAACAAGAATACAATAACAACAATAATACAGTATTAGTATAAGAACAATACGTATTGCTTCGTAGCTTCACATAAAACTCTACCACTAATAGAATCGGCAAACTAAATATATGTTTATGTAATTTTTGTGAAGCTAAGTTGAAATTCTATATTTCGTTATCATCTGGATTATGCATTTCTATGGTATCATATAAAAATGTGAATTGAATTACAATCTGCCGTGGATCACAGTATTATTACAGTGTATCCATATTGTTGTTTTTAATTTCAGTCGACTGTTTTCATAAGGTGGGTCGCAAGGTTGTGTAAATTACTACAATAGTGATTTAGAAAGAAACTAGTAAACTTAAAATAGTAGTACAGAAATAGATGCATTATAGCTGTTCAGTATTTGCAACTAACAGAATAATTTTAAACCGCAGGTAGGTATATTATATTTTATTACCCAACATTATTCAAATGTGTCGCTTTCTCTCAGCACTTTCATTTGAAATACTTGTTTAAAAATCACACAAAGCTTTCGAATGACATCGTGGGAGATCTTAGCATAAATGGTATTAAGTTCAGTATCTTTCATGACAATCATAATATTTAATTTCAAATTTTAATATACAAAAAAATCCTTAGCCTGATCCAGAAAAATAAAAATACATGATTTCTAAAACAAAATATTCTCTGGTTCCTGGTGGTAGCTATTTATATTTTGGCAGTTTTCATTATTAAAGTGATATTCTGAGCATGGTTTTTGGAGTGAAAGTGAATATATTAAATATATTTCATAATTGGTAGAATCTCACAATCATTTCTTACTTGTAAATTATTTCCATTTTGGTAATTTATATAACTGTCACTCGCATCATGGTATAAAGTAAATAATACTCTTACGGACGTTTGCTTTGCGTCATTAATAACGTACGTAACATTCAATTCAAACATTAATGTTATTCAATGCAGTTTTCCATAGACATGATACGATATGTTATCGACTCGACCTCGTAGCCCATCAACATTCTGTCAATCAGATTTAACGACAACACACTTATTCATAGAATATCGATTAGCCTTTGCAATATTATTCATAGATGATCATATGCAGTCCATAAAACGTATTGCTACGTGCCACTCATTATTAACACTTGTATAATACTAACACAAAATGATAGTGAATGCACTAACAATGCTTTTATTTGCAAATATCCTATACTTGTATGAGCGAATTCTATGATAGATAGTATTAAATATAAATAGTGGAAAAACGGCAAAGACGTTCCGTGAACTGTGAAATAGACGGTCTAGTGATGCGCCACACATCGCCAATACTTTACGTACATCGATATCGACGTTTTGATACGCCCCGGAGTTCGTGCCAGGAGTGCGTTTACAAAGCACGCGACAAGTTTGCGTTATGGCAAAGTTGATACTGTAAATGCACTATCTGGTACGACACACCGGGGCGACATGCGACGTTCCTGACCTGCCACACCGAATACCGAAAGAATAGTTTTGTGAAATGAAACGAACAATAAGTGCTAATTCTGACACTATATTTGTCTCTATATATTGCCTACATATTTACTTATTTTTTAGTAGATATCCCCGTTATTCCGCTGTGTTTACATAATATGAGATATTTATATTTGATTCTACAAGTAATTGTACGATATAATACTTATTACAAATACGGTATTTTTTGAAATGAAAATCTCATATTATGTATAGAAATTGTTATTTTTAAATGTGCTTTATAATTTTTATTATTATACTTAAATCTACTTATTTAATACCGTACAGTTTTTTGTATCAGCTTTATTTTTGTTATCCGTATGTATATTATTGTAATTTAAGTATCTTTTTTATTATTTGAAAAATGTTTCTGTTTATTTTCTATATGTCGTGTTTTATTACAGCTGACCCTCTACACATTTATTTTGTTTTATTTTCAATTACTTTCTCTTTCTTTCCCACTTAACTGAAATTATACATTCAATATTCTTTGTTAAGCAGTAACTGTTGTCCATAGAAAAGAATAGTTAATTAGAAGCGAATACATTTCTAATGCAGAATAGGCCTGCGTACTACAAAGTGTGGTTAATTTATTACTTACACAAACCAAGACAATGATAATGGTAGGAAACAATTGTAGTAGCAGTTCCCTCATTTAGCCTTCGAATGTAATTACAGTTGCCTCTTGCCCCTCTTGTCATTGCAGTCTGTTGAGCGGGGATTTAGTAAATTAAAAGCACCTCAACTTGATGTCGACATTATGATCAATCCATAATATAGAGCCACGTGTTATATTAGTAGAATTAGTGGAAAAAATGTGCTTTAATTATTACATATTAGTTGTATCCAGAGGCTCTGTATACGACCTGTGTACCAAATATCATTCGAATCCGTCCAGCTATCTTGCGTGAAAGTGTAACAAACAATATGTTTCTCACAACACAATCCTCACAAATAATATTAGTAGGATTTCGGTAATACTTGAAAAAACGATAAAAATGATATATTTAATATAAATTAATATTGGCTAAAATTATGGGTTACCTTTTACAATGTAATATTCTCTAATCTGTAATAATAATATAACTATTTACTTTAACAAATTATTATTTTCAACTACATGACCAAATTGTTGATGTTAATGAAACAAATAGATTTACCAACGATGAGTAACCATAACTATTATTTAGTAAAAACTTCATCATAATATTTTAGAATATCTTCAGCATTAATAATAATAAATTAATTACATATTTAAATGGAGACGACGTTTTTAATGAACATTTTCACTGGTGCGAATATTGAACGAGTACGCTCTTTGACAACTGTCTGCTTTTACCACAATCCCACCTAAATAATAGGCGCGGTATAATTAGAGGCACGTTGAAATAACTACAAACAATGTTGTGTTCCAGTATTCATAGATCCACTATATTCGTGTGGCCTTGGAGATCGTACCGCGTTACTGGTACAGTCAAGCGGACCAAACTTCTAGATAATTTATCAAAATTATGTACACCTTTGTGTCACCGTAATTGCCTTGACATGATTATAATAATAGATCCACAGTTACGCACTCAAAACTATTATACACCAATCACGGTAGAAACTATCTGGGATGTTTTGTATCGAGTAAATAACATAAAAATTTGTTACGTCACTAATAAGAACTGGTAGAGATGAGTTTGAATGGAATTTAATTATCTATTACATAAACTGTTATCATGTTTAAATATTTATGCAGCAACTTTATTACATTTGAAGTACTTTGTCTTCAGGAATTTGATATAATTGGCATTTAATACACAAAAATATCATCTACTGATACCTAAAACTTTGCCCAAATTCTGTATATAAAACACTTGTATTCCTTTAATATTACAATTAACTCCCTAGCAATGGTGAAATGAATCAAATTAAATTGTGGATTTATAGATATTCTCTAGATTTTGTGACTTAAATGTCACGCACGCAATAGTTACTTGATAGTTTAACACGCCGAGCAAGTAATCACTACGTAATTCGACACTAATCTACACTTTCAATCAGGCTGTATACTAGTGTATACTTGTGCGTATCATAATAGCGTAAATATAGTTTTTATTCAGCGTGAACGACGAGTAAGCAGCTACTTGCAGTTTTCTTGAACGCTTTCAATACCAGGCATCAACGTGAATTACTGGCCCATATGACATCAAAATTTACAGTATCCAGCTATTATTTTGAATACCTTCAATCTGGAACGGGTTTGCGATTGAATTAATGTATGAAACAGAGGTAAAACTTTGATCAATGCAGATTACTTTTTATGATTATTTGGTTCTGCAGGTTAAAAGAAAATAGTAGGCAACTGCTGCTTAAAAGCAAACCACGGAAATTACAATACTGTGACTCGCGTAGTACTCATACGATTATACGTTGCCATTCTTTAGGACTAAATTAACTTAGTTTTGAATAAAAAAGATTAAAAATCTATATAAAAATAAAATCAGATAAAATTCACATACATTTCAAAGAAATGTTTTTTCACTTATTAGTACAGTTTTATTTTTTAATGACTCTATAATATTTAATTTCATTTGTTTCTTACTAGCAACGAATGCAACACATCCACAGAATCTAAAGAAACAAAATACAAATAAGAATAATAAATAGGATTTTAGGTTGTAATACAGTACTTTTAATTAATGCTTTAAAATACGCTTACAAATAAAATAAAATTATAAAAGTATATTATTTAAATTTAAGTATATTATCTAGTAATTCTAGTATTAGAGATAGAAACATAAATTTCAGATACAGTGCTTTCAAGAAAGCAGTACAACTAATTGATAAAAATTTTCACCACACAATAATAATATGCATATTACTATAGAGTTTACTAAATATATCAGTAGGTCAAGTGTGTAAGGCAACCGCACAACCTGTCCTGAAGAAGCCTTACTCAGATAAACAAACAGCCTTGCATTGTAATCTCATTTTCTTAATATGTTCACGCTTTTTATGTACAACTGTCAAGTCTGATGCAATTAGAAAAGAACTCAATTTAAAATCATAAATTTATTAACTGTCTTTTTGTTATTTTAATAAATATTATTTTGATTATTTTAATTTTTGTTTTCTTTTTTCACAAAGCAAGTTCCCATTCCTATTTATAATATTGTAATAGATCTGTGACGTTGACCCCGACGTCATTAATAATTCAATAAACGTAATCTCGACAACAACAACAGTCACTATCCTAATTATAATCGTTAATACGCAGCAATCAAAAGGATTGTTCCTTTTTTATTCTTTTAGAAATGGTTAACAAATTGATTATCCATCAAACGAAAATTTTCTTGCTGGTATTTGATCTGACATAAGTACCTAATACCACATACTATAAAGGAATCATTCAGGGTACACCGATTGGCAAGAGGTAAATAGATATCATTTATACATACTTGTATAATATGTCTAAGTGTAGATCAAATTAAAGAATTGAACGCATTCTTTGCTCAATTTACTCATTTTCTACTAAGTATTTACTACGTATTTGCTCATCATCTATTAACTGCTACGACGTGCTTACGGATGACTAATGGTAACCCCTCAATATACCACTTCTAAGAACTGAGGTGAATCTACATCCTATATCAGAGATTTTTAAACAGTGAATCTCACCTATCGGTATGTATATCATAGCCTATATAATTGTGGGGGAATAAATTAGCCAAAAAACAATATGAAGTTGGGTCAACAAGTCCATAGTAACAAATTTATCATACGAATAAGTTGATCTAACAATGTTAACACAATTAACCAACACCAAAAATCAGTCTCCTGTTTCCCCTCTTTTAAAAAGATTACATTATCTCACTGTTCAGGCAGGAATATACTGATCATATTACCATTCATTCTAAAATGCAAGAATATACTCATCGCCACATGAAATCATAAGTTAACTTAGTATAGCATGATTACAGGCTCAAAGGAGGTCGTCAAAAATATCTTTCTTCATTTACATCATACTCTTTATAATCACATTGCTAATTTATTCAAATATTACGAGTAGGTACAAAAATATATTCCATGTTCCATTTTCATTAATTTAGTACAAGCGTTAATTGAATAATTCTAAAACGCTTACGAAAACATAGTATATAGGTATTCTACGAAGTTATTGTTATTGTATGGATATAGTTCCATTAATACATTGTCATTTGGCAAACCACTATAAAAGCACTTCAGTAAACTTTACATTGTTGTTGCCAAATAATATTCAACCACCTACCTAGGGATGCTTGGCAACTATAATAATAAGGTTAAGCTCATGACGTATAGTGGGCTATTAATTAATCGACATACAAACAAACAGTATCCCTTAATTAACCAAATTAATGTGCGAGTCGAATTAATGAATACAAGCGGTTATAAAGAAAGGATGCTATAGCCGCTTAACATTAGGTAGGTACATGCATCTATGGTAATGTGTACTAAAATTATAAAATCGAATGTCTGTCTGACTGTTTGTTTCCTTTAAACGACTAAACGACTGATTTTAATGAAATTTAACGTGAAGATATACATATGACGAGGATAACTATTAAAGATGATGTTGAGGATGGATGATTTATGCAGACGATGTCACGGATAGCAGCTAAAAGATTAATAATCTTTATATAGTAAAAAGGAGGAAAAATAGTTCAAAAATAAAGTAGTACTAGTTTTACTTCGTATAGTATTTGTTATCATCAATTCATTATTCAATAGCGACAAACATATGCTTTCCGTTTCCTCAAAAAATTACAGATTCTTGTTAAGTATGTTATTCTTCTTTCTACACTGTATTTATGAATCCAGAGCCATAGGTATTAAAATAAACGGTATAAACAAATGTAATACTTATAATGGTAAATTTAATTAATCATGTAGTAGATGGTATTGTATTTGCTATTGCATAGCTTGATTACCATAAATAAATATATCTATCTACACGCGCATAAATTCGCGTTTTACCACAATTTTTTATATAAAATAATTATTTATGACATAGGTACAACTTAGGCATTAACTTTATTGATGTCAACACTAAGATTTTTCATTGGTATACTTTATGATACCTCACCTATTGCCTTAATTGCGTGGCTCGTACAAATGTAAAAAAAAAAAATTATTTATACCATTTTTAAAATACATTGATACTAATATATGGATAACTATATAATTCTGGGAAGAGATTGATATATGCTTCTATCTAGTGTTTTAGAGAAATGACAAGTGTATTTCCGATGTTATTAAAAAAATCAAATAAAGGATTCAGGCTGCAGTTATTAAATACTCGATTTTATTTATTACGTATTTAATTTACTCTCTATTTTCTACATGCTTTTATTATTTGACATTAAAATTTGTGATATAGGAACTGCTTTCCCTGCTGGAATAAACAAAACCAAGAAATTATTGTCACTCAATTTTATATAGAGACTAATAAAGATCACTAACTAACCAGGATAATTGAAATTATATATTTAATTTTGATTTATACAAAACCGGTACATATACGGTATGTACGTACGCTAAGCATAGCAGGGTCGCTCACCAATGATTAACTGTGGAAGCCTTTCTAATTATTGAAGTAATACGATATAAGGAATGCTTATAATAAATTATTTTTTTAACTCTTTTTATAAGATCAGGTACGCTCAGATATATATAAAATATAATAACTAAACTGACACGACTTTATATATGTCTCGTAATTACTTTAATTAATTTTGATCAGATTATCAATTCACATTTCGTTAATTTACACATACACTGTTAATTTTTGCTACATATTTTTGTCATATTACACTAACTTTTCGTATCTCAATCTCTACACATAATGAAAATATATCGTAGTTGACAGTTGATATATAGCCTCAGACTACCCTATATAGGACAAAAGTAGTAAAAGTATGTATGTTTTATATATATTTATAAATAAACAAAGATGTCAATATGAATCAAATCAATAACACGCCTCATACTTTGATAGAGTGAGAACTTTAGACTTTAGTAAGTAGATACTATAATCAATCTATGAATTGTATTACCTACTTGAAGGAGGAAACTGTACCAATAATAATTAGGTACACAGTTTGCATCAGGCCGTCAGAAGCTACAGATGATAATTAACAGAATTATAATGTGAATAGATATATAATTCATTCACTGAACTTATTATTACTTATAATTATTATACGAGTATAATGATCATTTCAGCCATTCATTAACTAATACGAAATATAGGTGTCCCCATTGTACTCGCAGGTTTTGACTCACTTGCTTTACTTTTTTTTATTTTTGCTTGCTTTATAAACTTAAACGAAATTATGGTTGGTTGAGTGATTTCATCCGACTATGAGCATCTACAATTTCAGTTTTGTTGCTGACCTTGGCGGAAGGAATATCCTTCCTTTTTAAATATCCTGTAAATTCAAAGTATCACTATAAGGATTGCACAGTGTCCACGGAAGGCAAAACAGTTTCGAGATAAATGCGTGAAGGACTGCCATGCATTCCGACAATCAAGAAGCAATAGTAATTTGTGATATTTTATCCAAAAGTAGAATACAGCAGCTGATATATATCCGTAAAATTGCTCAGCTTAATCTATTCTTAAAAGTACATAATGACTAGAGCATACACCTGGCAGTCCATGAATTTAAGGGAAAGAACGGATAATGGCTTACATATACGTATGTCTGCGATTCTATTATTCTATCTCTGTGAACATTTAGCAATGATAAATGATAGACTGTGCTTCGAGAATATGCTTGATTTCCTAATAGTTAGTGGCTGAAAGGGCTGGCGAATACTGCACTAGATAAACAAATCGTAGAAATACCCTTTTGTTATATCAAATGAGGTATGTCTTGAGAATGCGGAAATGGCAGAATCTACTCGTTATAAACAAATGCAACGCAAAACATGGTACTTCTGTATATATGGAAGTTCATAACAACAATAGTTACACGCGAGTTGCATTTTCATAGTCGTTTCCATAATTGAAGACCTCCCACGTTCATTTACTGTATAATAAAAAATTGTATATGGTTGTACAATTATTCTCTATTATTGTCACTAAATAGGAAGTATTTTTTTTATATATAATTACAATAGCCACCAAGGTGTTGGCCCACTTGATGGTAAATGGTAATCATCGCCTATATTCAGGAATAACCATTACTAACTTCATGTCGTCATGTACTTGATTATTTTCTTCAATCTAAGATATTCTGTGATTTTAGGAAATAATGACTTGGAACACAAACCAAGCTAATTTAGACCCAACTGTCAGACGGTGTTTTTTTTTTAAACAATGGTCTATTTGTTTGTTACGCTATGATTTCGAGATTTTTTTATTAGCCCTAAGGCCAGGATTGTATGTCAGTAGTTTTGTAGAATTTCGTTACTTGGTCTAAATGTTTTCTCTAAATCAACGTTATTTCAGATATTATGTAAGATTTACATGGATAGCAATGGCGACACATAAGAGATACTACGGGCGCCACATGATGACGTAATGTTATCGTCAGCTTCATCATGCATGGGTATTACCACTTACCACCAGATGGGCACCGGATGTCTCCATAAAAATATATTAATTAAGACAAATAAATTTCACTAAAGTGTAAAAAAACGCTTATAACCTACATGCCTAACTACTCAGGGACTCTACTCTTTGACTATAGGTACATATATACATAATTTAATAGCTTGGATTAGGCTTCGAATCCGCTTTTTTATTTGTGATTTGAATAAAACAAATTCAAAATGTTTAATGTAGGCTTATCACTTAAGTATTATATACAAATCGGTTATAACTTTTCTGAGATTAGCGCGTAGGTACAAACGCATAGACAAACAGATAATAATTCTAAATTAGTAGTATTTCTTATGTATTTCAATTCAATGGTGCATGTTAAAATCGAACTTTTTTTATTATATGTATTACGTAATATGTCATTTACGACTGATGGCGTCATTTGTCATTGTAACAATGTAAGTTATTACTATAGCGGTTGGCTAGAATTGTTACCTAGGTACTTTACATCAAATAAATTCCGCAAATTCAAATGTACAGAACCCGATGTATTCTATGTTAATGGATAGTTCTAAAAACTTAGACCTTCCAAGAAAGTGCCCATCAGTAATGGTAAAAAATTCTGTAGGTAGTATTTGTGCTATATTAATCAGTATATTATTAATGAACGTGAAAAAAGGCATTTTAAATATCTCCAATTGGAACTTCCATAACTTGATATTGATGGAATGTATATTTTAAAAAAGGTACCTATTTAAAACAGTATACTGTGAGAAACTATTAGCTATTGAGTAGGTGCAACTGGTGTGCACAGATCACTTCCCGTATTCAAAAAGGTATTATTAGCCTATATCTATTATCAGGCAAAGCAACTTGGTATACATAGTAGGTACATTGTTCAGTATTCTTACTGTCATTATTTCTTTGCCTAATTACTTTTTATATAGAAATAGAGAATATAGTAGTTAGTTTATATAGAATAGTATAGTCGTATATTTTATCCTATAACAATAAATTTGAAAAGAATCTAAATGTCCTATTTCACTTGTTTCACAGAAAGTCGACCTCTACTGTTTATTATATATATATACATTTCTCTATATAACTACGGTGTAGCGTCCACTAGCTATCAGTTTAACCACCACACAGACCAACTTAGGTACTATCGTGATAAATTCCTAATGAACTGGACACTGAACTATCTGGGCTGATTTATATATCTGTAGTGTAAAGCATTCGTGTACACTATTCCGTAACTATTAATTTAAAAAAAAATACTCGAAATACTTAACTGTGTATTTTTTACTTTCAGGTAGCCATGGATTTTTGATGTGGAGTAACCAAGTCAATGTTATGAAGAATAAAGATTCTAAGTATATTTAAATAATAAAACATATGCGACATGACTTTTATTGAATTCAATTAACCTATACACGTATAAAATCGAAGAAATATGATATGCAGCAGATACCGCCTGGGTCGCTTCTAATGGCCTGATGTGTGGCAAATCAAGGCTGATTTTAGGACAAACTATGCCCACGACTATACTGTCTCTGTTTTAATTTTAATGCGTGCAAGTCTTTAAACGCTTCAAATATTTAAAGTTTTATAGCAATCTACAGAGGTACTTCTACTGATTGTTCTTTTACGACCGTTTACTTATATGGCTGTCTGTCATATATAATACGTGCGCTGCCAGGTGTGGCACTCTTCAATTTAAACAATTAGGCAGTATCACAGCATGCCCGTAAGTTATCTATGTATAAGACATAGCTGTCGTGTCAATATTTAACTCTTATGAGAAGTGTCTCGAAATCAATGATCTTCTACATTTCCACCTGGAAACCATCATGATAAGTTCTTCTTGAATTTCTCATTATCGGCTAACTATCCTGACCTCATGCTTATCTTATCATCCTTCACTGGTGCCCCGCCAGCGTAAACCGTTAGCGCAGGCGGGTGCACTGTGCCATTATCATCCACAAAAAAATGATCTTCCACATAAACTATAATCAATCACATTGCATGTTAGAAATAAATATAATTAACGCATGTATAGACAATTGATAAGTTTTTTTTTTAATATAAGTATATATTTTCCTATTTGTCTCAGTAAAATAATCATACAGACAAATCATTAACTCAAATTAGTATTAGCAATGGAGCTCTAACAGGTTCCAGTTTCTTTTAAATGAATTAGAAGACCGAATGAGTATATAAAACCACACTAGAAATAAAAAATCCCTTATTGGTATTTACTAATATTATAAATGCTGAATTGTGTCCGTCTCTCTATCTGTCTGACTGTTTCTTGCCTTTTCACGACTAAATTGTTGAACAAATTTTAATGAAATTTAACATGTGTATTGATTGTAACATGAGTACAGCCAACGTCGCTAAATTATAATCTTAAAAAAAGATGACGATCACATTTAGTATAGATGTAGTATATCAAGAAAGAATATGCAGAAATGTTGAAGACGAAGAAGAAAGAAGACAATTGGGTAGACCGCGTTGGCAGTGTGGTTAGCTGGTTGTTTTTTTAAATACAACAGCCACTAACGCCACTGCCTCTGCGTGCGCCCGGGTTTCCACCGTCTACCACAGTTAACCAGCCAGTTTATGAATACCTACATCAACACGAAGGAAGAAGAATGAAAAAAGAAAAATGCTGTATTTCATATATCTTATAGAATATCGACCAACACATCGACCGTTGTATACCTGAATAATAGTATTTAACATAAGAGACAGTAACATTGTGGTACACCGCTATAATGTTATAATATAACTTGTGTAATTTAGGTTATTATTCAGATAGATTTCGTAAAAAAGTCCTCTGTGTATGTTCCTTAGTTTCCCCTATACTGTTTAGGTATTTTGTAACCTGTGTTTCGAAGACGTGAGATAAGGCAGGAAATTACAGGATAACGAGATCTTCATTGTTCTGTCCATGTATATAGGTGAAGGTTCCAACTCACCATCAAGTCGGCTGTCAGCTTGTTTGCAATTCCAATGACACAGGTGATGTTTTCTATAGAAACAACCGCATGGGGTTTTTAAGAAGGGTACTTTTTTAAAGATTCATGTTATTGCTGTAAAACAATTTTAGAAGCTAAGGTGGGGCATGGTTCTTGGATGTTTGGGAAACACGGTCTATCTAATATAGGGTGTACAAACTTGAATATAATTTAAAATATGTATAAATACCTTACGGTTCACTGCAGAATAAATTTAATCCAATAGCAGGTACAATTTGTGTCACGAGCATTAGAGTGACATAAAATTATGCATTGCCCACGTTCGATGCATTTAAATAGAACGTGTGCCAACTCTCGTATATAAATGTGCACGTGTAATAATAGGTATATGTATTATGTAGTGTGTACCTATAAATATTATTTTAATAATAAGTCAGTGATTTATTTTCAATGGAGTACGACGGTACCAGTAGTTATCTAAAAACTGTATACAAATTCGAATAGGTTCCATACATATTAAAAATTTCTTTAATTAAATAAGTCGATTACTTATTAAAAGAAGAATGTCAAATAGAATGTAATAATCAATCGTTGTTAAATGTATACGATTTATATGGTATTCTGTACCTAACGAACGTCGTGATTATACACAACATATAAAAAAAGATACCAATCTTTTTTTAACATCGATAAAAATATATGTCGATATAATAAATACTATCATATGAGAATGATAGTTATAAAAATATTATAGTTACAGTTATACGTAAAACATGTCTTATTGTTTTATACCGCATCGTGTTAAGTCCGCCAAACGTACTTTTACTTTTTATACTGTGTGCATTAAAGTTAGGTATATAAATAAATTAATTAAATATTTCAAAATTATTCTGTGTGTTTTATTACAATTTCTGTTACATTTAATGATTAGAGTTACCTATCCAAGAACTATGTATAGTTAAACAACGAATGCATGCGATTTGCGCTCTAGCACTATTTATCATCCTAGTAAAATAAACAAATTTCACACAGCTTTTCAATTGACGGGTTGCATGTGCAGCGCGTTTTATGTGGCGTTTTCAATACAATTTAGTGCTTAAATAAGCACTGTACGCCCTTGTACTCGTTGTGCAATGTGGCTTATATAAAAGCATATAAGGAGGCCACTAATCCAAAATAGAAAATCTTAAGATTGAAATATTATTTCATCACTTTGTACTTTCTCATACAAGAGTAAACAATTAAATATTAAAAAAAGAAAAACACTGCATAGAATACAGGAATAGTCGCAAAGGGAAGAATCTTTCTTCAAGAAATTGAACAAAGGTTATGTCAGCCAGTGTTAGCCAAATTAGAACTTCTGTCTTAGAATTACGGGTCTAAGTCAGTCAAGGTAGTTTTTCTTAGTGATAAACTACTGCTTGGATATTAATGGAACTTCCAAACTCGAAAATCAGAATAAAACAGGCTATATATTTCGATCCATAATATGCATAGTCGGCAAATATACCCATATGTTATCCCACACATTGAATCCGTGGTAAGAGATAAAACTCTTGGATTAATTCAGTTTGTAGGCGGTGTTTATGTAATATTGACGCAGGTCAAGGTTTTCCACAATACTGAACCAAATACAATTTATACATAAAATGTCCAGATCTAACAACCTATTACTTAAGGATAAAGTTTAGTACGTACGTACGTAGTAGTAGTCACACACTTAGCAGAGTTTGTAGACACTATGAGTACAAACAATTTTAATAGAAATACTTAAATACATTGTTTGTAAATATGTACATAATATACATAGAAAACACTTAAATCAACACACCTATACAATAGGTATAACTCATGAAAATATTTCATCAAATGTACAAGTATTTGATTTGAAGTGTATGATTCACATACGATGTTATACTCATAGTAGCTAATTCGTATGAAGACCTTACTTTTAGAGATTAGAACTAAGGCATGACGCCTTTGTACCCTATATTTTCACTGTATAAACCGGAATACAAGAGTGGAAGGTAGACAATAATGTCCGCTAATCGGATAGAAAATGGTAAGCGTTGTTTTGAACATGATGGCAGATTTCAACAGCACGCAGGCGTTATAGAATACATTGGTAGTTCAGTTCAAGTTCAGTAATAACTATCTACTTGTTCTAACGATGTAAAAGTAACTACAAAATAGTTTTACATCCTTACAAATTAACAATAACTAAGTGTAACTACAATTACTATCCAACTAACCAATGCAACTACAGCCACATTCAAGAAGTAATATAACAGCTGTACCTACTCATTACTTTGTACTCGGTACTATTTCCAACAGATCTATATCTTGCCCTTCAATTCTGTAGATAGACACAGGTTATATTGACCATACTGCTGAAATAGGGAAGGTAGAACTTCTATATCGTATTGGTATTTTATGGGAAAAATATTCTGCAATGTCACTAAGCACGTTAACGACCGTTGTAACGCACGTTAATACAGTTGACATTCTATGTCCACTATTATTGATTTGCTTGCCATTTGCTAGAATATTGTGAAATATTAATACTATAATAGGATTATTTATTCCTACGAGTTTTCAACGCTTTGAAAGGCTGTCACTGGTGATCGATGGAAAAAAACGTGTATTTTTGGATTGTAACTGCACAATTTCTATGACCTTGGCGGAATAGAAGAGAAATAATTTGTTGTTTACAGCGTTGCCACAATATTGACATTGTTTACCGACAAATAATACCTAAATTAATTAATAATCCTGTCATTCCATTCAAAGATAATAATTATCTTTAGGGTTATAGACAGTATTTTCTATAATTATAATTTATTACAGCGAACATTTTAACAGGTGCTTTGGTTATTCACAATTCTTTTGCCACGGTATTACCAAAACGAATAATATATATACCGGATATTGAATAGTTTCACATTTAACTGTGGCTGTGTCGACATAGTCGGTATGACTGGATTTTAGATACCTACCAATAAATATTTATTTACCACACAACTTGTTTTTACCGGGGAACTTTGATGGTATAAATAGGCACCAATTATGTTCTACTAGATACTGACCTTAGACGAACCTGTATTGATTTAAATCTATGCCTGAATTACATTGTAAACCATATATTTTCTTCTGTATACATCTACTTGCATAGTATTGTTATAATATTAAACTCAAATACCATAAATAATACCACACACAGCATAAAAAGTATGTTTTTTCCGCATCACATATTATTACCTATTGGCGATATTATTGTATAGCAGCAGAACCTTCTTCTATATCCATTCCGTCTATTCAGAGCAAAATTATTAACAAAAACCCTTTATATATCTGGTATTTTAAAAACCAATCAATATTGTATGTGCATTGACAATTACGTTACAATAAATCAGCTGATGTCATTGAACTGCGTGGAAACTTTTACTGAGCTACTGAACCATTCGTAATGATCGTAAAACATAGAAACACACGCAATGAATTATTCAAAACGTGCTAATACAAACATAAAGGCGCGTGAAAGTAAAAGTCGAACATAAGAGTCAAAATTTCTTCATGTTTATTTCATTTTTAACATCATCATGTTACACGCATTGGACATTAAACTGTGAACAATTTCAGGCATCCAAGAGGTAGCAGTTTTCTAACTTACTTCAATTAATACGAGCAACTTGTGTTGTTTATTTTGCGTTCCGCGATATGAACGGCACTGCATCGCAAGCTAGCGAGCGCAACCATTACAAATTAAACATCACCGACACCGCAATGTAAATAACACATTTTCACTCGTCAATTACACATTTTTGTTACATATATCACGTCTCGCGAACTGCTAAACACCGACACTAATATTTATAACCATCTCTATGAGCCTACTTTTTACACAGTCCAAACCATTTTCGCTTCTCCGCACTCATTGTCGGAATTGAGACGATAACAACAAATATAGTCTATGACTATAAATTAAAAAAAAATTGTTTCATGGAAAAGAGTGGGTAATCTCAATACTTACAAGATTACACCGCAATTGAGGGATTCGATACTGAAGCGTCTACAAACCTTTTTAACAATAAAGTTATAGTTATATCACAACCACACGATTCAGATAGATATCATAATTATTCCAACGACATTGGAAAATATTGTAAAATGTGAAGCAGTACTATATTTAGCTTTGCGTACCAAACTTCCAATTT
The DNA here is from genome assembly GCF_030625045.1 of Achroia grisella. Taxonomy (NCBI): domain Eukaryota; kingdom Metazoa; phylum Arthropoda; class Insecta; order Lepidoptera; family Pyralidae; genus Achroia; species Achroia grisella. Next base: position 2,026,311 of record NW_026712925.1, read on the forward strand.
GATACTTTAGGACCAATATAAATATAGGTACAATATTATAAAAAAATACAAACGACATTATAAATCACAAAACAGTTATTATTACTATTACATTAAAACTTTTGTTTCAAATATAGTAAACACTTCAGAATCGAATTTAATATATCGAACTTAATCAAATTGAAGATTTATCATTGTGTTAAAACTGGATTTTATTCCCAATTACTCATGAATTCTGTAATAACACATACAACACACATGTGTCGTTCACGAGACCTCAAACTATAATACAAGGGAGATGAACATGTTGCAGCGTCTCGGAGCTATATATCCAGAAAAATGTTTGAAGACATACGAGTAGAACTCGTATCTTAAGTGGTTCCTTAATATCAGAAACAAAATTTTAAAATTGCATTAATATAATTTGGTCATATCATTTGTAATTTTCAGTACTACTTCATTTCGGATGGTGATTAGTAGCTCCATTGCTATCAGTATACGACTTCAGGTTGACCTCTAGGAGATACCCATTGGAAAACACCGTTGTCAATTCCTGGTGTGGTGGGTAGGACATCTTATCACCTGCCACTGGTGCCCTGCGAGCTTAAACCGTTAGCGCTGGTGCATCTATTTCTGATTTCATTTATAAGCAAGGTATTCTCGTGATAAATATATGACGGCATTGACACACATACAATGGAACGTTAAGATTTTAAATACCCCAAGATATATACCATATCAGTAGAGTCACATTGCATGTGAGGTTACATTGCCCATGTCAATGAATAAGAAAGTGTAAGGCCGATGCTACATATTCAATAAATATTTTGATGTGTGATCCACGCCATATGGTGATATTTATTGAACGTATATAGTATTGATGCATCTCAATATGTATCGCACGCTATTTCAATGCCTATCATGCTAAAGATCACGATATTTAATTTACGTGTAGCTTTCGCTTAAAATCCGAGACGCTCCTCGCCGTATCTCCCTCGTCTATTCTAATAGTAACAATACAAATGATAATATACAATGACGATGTACTGATGATGCTTATCATCAAACGTGATCTGTACTCCGTATGTAACGACCTCTACAAATAATCTTAAACTAGAGTGCGATACTTACATTACGTTATTGTAATCTCCCTAAGCGCAGTCAATTCGAATCGATCTACAAAAGTACAAATAATAAATAACTAGCACAATAAAATACATACATATACATTAATTACAAATCTCCTAAAATCTATTGTATTTTGTGTATTGTTACAAAACGAAATTGCAGGTACTGCATATTGAGTTAAAGCGTATATTATCATTTACTGCGCATGCACGAGTAACATAACCCTTTCAGACCTGCGTTTTTTTTCTTTTATATTTTTTATTTTCATTCTAAATGTTGAAACCATCTTGCAGACAATCTTATTGACTCTTTTAAGAACTCACTATCATGTTAGTTTAGTTAGTTTAGGTTTAGTGCATAAAAACAGATTATCTAATGTTTCGTATCTTATGCCCGTATCGTTCAAGTCTGAAAGGGATAGCGGCTCTGTCTCTAATATTATTAATATTTACTTTTTAACATTTCAAATATTATTTTTGACATCTATGATAAATCGATAAGGTACATCTGTTCATTTAAGGCAAATATTTGACCATCCATGTATTTTATTTATAGAATTCTCTTATATTATTCTATTATTTACACAGAAACGGCTAGGACATAATTACTTAAATTTGGAATCTGTCTCTTTATAATTAAATAAATTATATGTTATCTGTGTCAAACATTGAAGAATTGGCGAGACTCATAATAATAAGTATTGTTAACAAAACTTTTTTAATTAAAGAAATAATGAAACAGGCGTAACGCCAAAAGATTGACGTTTGCAAAAAATGTTAATATAGTAAACACGTACACTTGTTTTCAACTGAAAAAATACCTTTTTCAGTTGATACCGTATGATATCGTAGATGTATCAACCCGAAACTCAGTTATATTAATATTGAAACTAATATCTATTCCAAAGGAACATAGCAGAAATACAAATTTGAATTCAAATTGTAGAGTATACCGTTTCGGCGACATGGAATGATGACCTCAGACTGATGCAAGGACTCAATGGGCGCTGATATCTCACAGAATCTTACTTCATGTCATAGTATAATATGGAAGACTTATATTCGGCAGACGATTAATAGCTTTTATGACTATGATGAGACTAGGTTCCGAGGGGAGAATTGTTCAGTTTCGAAAATCTCTGGGTTTCGAGTTGATTTTCCATTTGCGACAGCGGTATTTGTGGTATTATCAATATTCTGTATTATACACTACATATAAAAACTTCATTTTAGGATTATTTGATATGACCGCCTTATTATTATTACCTACATCATGGCGTTATCTCTAAATGTATGAAAATATGTTAGTAGCGACCTTATATAATAAACAATTTAAATAAAAATTGTTACTAAAGTATTCAAGTAGGAATAACATAGGGTTCCCCTCGAAGAAAACGATAGCTATGAAAGGACACAATAGGCGATTATTTTCTGTAAAAAATAAATCATAGTACTTAGAATAAATCACGTAACTAAAAACACGTGTTTGAACAGGCTCTTAAAAGTAAATGCGCAATTATAGATTGACGTCAAGAGATGGCGCTAAAAATTGATATAATACTTATTCCATGACAAAAACCATGGATAGCCGAGAATTGTAGTTAGATACAAAGAGTTTACAAAGTACATTTATTAAGGCCCAGCGCTTATTGCTATATTTAAATATAACATTTATAATTTTAAACATTTAAAATCTTTGGTTAACAATTATTTTAATTGTATAATATTCAATTACTAACAATTACAGTTAGGATATCATAGAAGATTTTTATTGTACGAATTATCAATAATTGAAGTTTGGACTTTAATACTTTGTAATACTATATTATTTCAGCGATTACTCAGAAATTATTACATGTAATATTCATGACTTTTATACTAAAAATATGTCGTCATGTTCATTACTAAAATAGAGCCATCTCTTAGCGTAATTATATGATTTATATCAACATATAAATTAGTTTTGGTGATCGGTAATATCTGGTAGATTCGATGAATTTCAATAACGGTTTGCAACAATAATGCTGAATATGTACTTTAGAATTTACAGTAAAAAAAATAAATAAATAGATGATTATGAACACCTAAGAATACCAATTAAATTCAATACTAAAAAACAACGCAATCAGCCATAAATAATCACATACAATTTGTCTAGGAACATAAAGCTTTTACAAAAATATGTTTATTTGGTTCTATGTCTATCTATGACACATCGGTGAAATATCATTGATAAATATATGACAACAATGTAAGTTTTTTATCGACAATTTCATTGGCTATTGAGCAATTTGAAATATGTAGTTTAGTGATAATACATGATAGTTGAAATATATTTTTAATAGTAAATCACTGCACAGGGAAATCGCGATTTTAATATATCTACATTCGGACTGTATTCGTTTTTTCATGTCATCCCTCTACGCTTCAATTAACAACATTAATATAGTAATATTTTCTAAGGGGACATACTCAAAATCCTATTTTCCACAGATAATCGGATTCATATTGAAATTTAATATGTAGGCACAATTTACCAATAGCTATCTAATTAGTATACTGTCTGTTTCTGAAAATCCTTTACTACAGAAAACACTTCAAGTTCCTCAATATGTCAATAAAAATACTCAATATGAAAATGAAAGTTACATGTAAATACAATACCTCTACAAAATAGTATGCCTGTCTCCGTTACACTTACATTAGTAATATTTATAATATAGATAAAAACGAATATTACTTTGTATATTGACAGTCGAGTTACATAATAATATTGTATAAACAATATATCTAGCCATCCTAATTAAAGCAATTAAAATATTATAAAATATGGTTTTGATCTGTGTAATATTGCTTTGAACAGGTCGCTTATATATTAAAAAAATAAATCTCGGGATATGTCATGTTAATGTATTTGATTCACTATGCGTACTGGCATCAGAAAATCATTACGGTTACATCTAACAAAAAAAAATTATATTAGTATAAAACCACTCGTACTATACGTTATGTCTAGTATATATCTAAATAAAAACATTTAACAGGTGTATGTAATTAGCATGTTTTACGATTTCCTTTCAAATTCAGTATTTATTACGATACAAGTGCTTACCACGATACAGCAATGTTGCTGGCACCATACAATAATGTTCAAAGTGAGGTGGGTCAAAAAACAGATAAGTATGATGAATAGGTTGGCCTGTTTGTTCTTCAATGCCACCCGCCTCCACACTCTCGATATAATAGTGGTTCATGAATCTGGGCCAAAATATCGACCAACTGATGTTAGGATGAAAGTTTGTGTTTATATATGCTCATGGTTGATTTAAAAAGAAAATTGGACCCGATAGGTGGCGTTGTTATTTCAGGCAGTATCTGCCGGGATAGCTAGTTCGAAACAAATCAATATTATAAATTATTATAAAAAAAACATGACAGGTAATATTGGTACAGTGAGATATCTTATCAAAATGGTGGAGAAAAGCCAAGTATGAGTCTAAATATTTTTCGGTGTTAAGGTATTGAACCTAAGTAGGTAATATAAGTCCACATCACTTCTAGCTCACTTGGAATGGGTAAGAAAGAAAGAGACGTAAACAACGTTGACATATTTCAAGGTCAAATTTATTGGCTACATTTCACAATACAGTCTCTTCTTGAAATAGTCCTTGACGCCTCAGAGCTGTCAGTGTTATGACATATTCAAATTACCGCACGCCAAGTTTTAGCCAGTCCAGAATTTTAGGGAGTACTGCACGTATCGAATTTGTTTGTGTGCCAGATTTATTGGTATTTAAACAGGAATTGTTGGCTGGCAGATATTAAAACTAATTACAATCTTTAAAATTAATACATTTAAATTTCCCAGACATTAGATAATTTCTTCCAGGACAAGGGATCGGTCGTTGGGTACAAAACTAAAATGTTAATGTAATAATATTTTGTACAATTTGTATGCACTAACACAACATATCGCGAGTAAAATGCAACTATATATCGAAATTATATCTGCTATGGCATAACACCACTTAATATTCCTTTATAACACGACACAATTTCCTTAATTAAGCTATAAGAACGAGTAAAGGCAGCACAACACCTACAATTCAACTAACAAATGATCGGAATTATTTGTAACTTGTTTATGTATGCCTTTTCTATAAATTGTTCATTAAGTAGACAATAAATAGATAGTAAAATATGAACGGATTTATTGAATACATTTTACGCAAAGACTGTTGGTACAAGCCATTTAAATGTGGTTTGAATTGCGGCGTGGTTTGTTTAAATTCAATCGGTTATCAACAAAAAAAAGTTAACCTGTGACCATTCCGAAAAATAATATAATATGTACTATGTCCAGTGTATGTCCTAATATGTCCTGCAAAGTAAGTATACAAAAACAAGCTCGATATTTCCGATCAAACAATATTATCTAAAATATCCGTCAAAATTGTACATAATTATTTAATATATACTGTAATAAAACAAAAAATATTACTGTTGTCCTAAATGTATTATTTTGAAGTACACTATTTCCTAATATTTAGTACAAGGGCCCGTACTCAATATTTCGCTGTGTTTATATTAAAGTTAACTTTCCACCATCTCGAGGATTAAACATCAGCAAGCAAACAGCTTATTAGTGAAGTTAGGTGGAAATTGTAAATTATTATTCAAATCGGTTGCCATCATAACCGGTATCAATAGCACTAAAGTAATACCAATAGAACATTGGTATTGACCTATTGGTCAATACCAATGTTCAATATTCTATTGGTACCAGCAAGGATTCAGAACTCAGACCACGTGAAATTACTACAAGTAAGCTACTTTCGTGATTATTCTTTTTATACAGAGATGTTACATAGAAAATTTGTTAAATTGAATGCAGAATTAGCAGATATTGGATAATACGTGTCTGCACTTACTCATTCTGAAAATCTTCTTCAATATATTTTTTTAAATTGTATAGCAATAAAAGGCGAAGTTAATACACACAAAGACTGGTAGGTAGTTTTGCCGTAAATAAAATATATAATGGATTAGTAATTGGATCTAATATTGTACTATAATAATTATTAGTTGTCCAAAAAACAATTATGTACAATTTCGGCAGACATCATTTCCGCATAGCCCAGTCATTTATTGCTTTAAAACATACTTACATTACTTTGTTCTTTCTGACGTACCTACTTGACAATGTGCACAAACCTGTATATAACTCTCCTTCCCACCAACATACATTACAAAAGACATGTAGTATACATGTTGTGCAAGCATCCTGTTTTATACAAGTTTGTCGTCTTTTTCTTGTATTAACATGATCATACAAGTAAACTACATGCTCTATACAAATATTGCTCTGTACATTTTGAAGCCTTTGTTGTACTGGAAACGGTAATATTGGTAGGAACGAAGTTCTATAACCTAATTTGGTTTAAAACAACCTATGTACATCACTCTCACGGCATTCCCATGCAATCTTATAATCACGAACGCACCATCCATATTGCAACCGTCTCTACAGAATCACACAAAACTTAAAGCATGAAGAAAAAAAATATTTCAACTCTTGAGACTAAAAATGTCGAATTTGTTCCTAAGTATTATATAGTACAAAGTTTAGTTTAGCTTAAAATAATTATATATATAAAATTACAATGTTATGATGGTGTGCTTGATGACGGATCCATGGGCACTGAAGTTGGAACTTGTATCTGGAACAAAAGTTATACTTTTATATTTACTCCACAACTTAGTTTTAAATTTCGGTTTTATATTCACATGCATACAGCAGAATTTTAAGAATTTAAAACTAAGTATATATGATAAATCGAAAGCCATTTTCGTGATTGTTCCCGTGTGCAATAATGAAAGAGACATTAGACATAGACAAGAGATTATCATACAGTCAATAAAGGTTTATAACACTATTCTTCTTTTGGGACTATAACAAAAAAAATTGTGAGCCACGCATATAATACCCAAATTAAACAACAAATACATTGTAACTCCCGACAAACCTCTTAGGCGTTGTCATTTATGAGAACTATGATTTATCCATACCCAATAATTTAATGTCTCTTATAATACTAGCTCTGTCTTTTCTATTTCGTAGAAATATATAATAAAAAAGTCAATATTACCGCTATTTTGGTAATTAAAGTTTTACATTATTTAGACAGGTGAAACCTTCACCTGTATCACGTTAAAGACCGCATATCTATCGTTGGGTCACTCCATAACGAAAGTAAATTTACACGTTGGGACCGGGCGATCACCCGTGAGCACTTTAATTGAAATAAATCTAGGAGTTAAATAATGTCTGCCTCAAATTATTGTACACTAAAAACATATTTAAAAAATAATATAAATAATTAACCATAAAAAAGAATGCTGGTTCCTATATGAAAATAAGATATTTCAATGCGGTCTTTTGTCGGTAAATTTCGAGATAAATGTTTATAAAGATACCTTAGTGCTAGTGGCGTTGTGCGCGTGTTGTGAGGGTCGTGTGGGGTGACCGGGGTGCGCGGTAAACACGCAGTCCGCGATGGAGTCGAGCGCGCGTTCGTCCAGTACGGCCTCCAACGCCGCCGCTAACTCCGAGCTCTCCGCGAACGGGGCCCCGCCCTCAGCTAGAACAAACGTACACATTGAAACCTGATATAAAATGTACATTCGACGGCCATGGTGATCTAGCGGTTTAGCACACCGCTTTAGTTCCGATCATTGCGGGTTCAATACAAACATTTGTATCAATAAGTATGATGGTTTGCTTGAAGCTGAGCTTGTGTTATAGGTATTAGACAACCAATATAAATATTTAGATATGTATTTTTTTGTGGATACATACAAAATAATACAAATGAAACAGCCAACAATACAAACTATCATATCAAAGTCATGAATACAAATGGTACATCGGCCGGGAATTAAACCAGCCATTAAACCAATCATCGATATAGTAAAGCAGCGTGTTACATAGTTAGACCACCGAGACCATCAAATATACGAGTATCAATCTTACTAATATTGTAAATGCGAAAGATTGTGAGTATAGATGAATGGAGATATTTGTACTCTTTTACGCAAAAACTACTGAACGAACTTTGTTGAAAATGTTTACAGTAATATAGCCTATAAATCAGAAGGGGCTATGAACACTTGTTTATAAATTTCATTTGGACACAAGTAGTCCATTTATTACAGCCTAGCTGTGCCTAAGTCGACATTACCTTGATTAAAAAACTCTGTGAATGCTTCATCTGGAATCTGGCTGAGAACGGCGGGATCCAGAATGTCGTCGTGCGGCACTTGTTCTACTTCCACTTCTAAAATTATAAAACATAATGATATAATTACGGAAGCAAGTACTTTTATATATTAACATGATAAGTAAAAAATATATTTGTTTACCTATGATTATCGTATTAAAAGACCATTTGCCTTGACTTAAATCTTATATTCCATGGCTTTTGCTTTAGGAAGATTGGCTGATTAACCGATGTAATGATACTTAACTAAATATTCATTAGCAATAATTTACGAAAAATCTCGGAGTGTGGCGTTAAATGTTCAACTGTTATTAGTGTTCTAGTGTAGTTATTAAAATTATATAATACCTAATTCATGAGAGTTGCTTGCCACGGGAATGTATTCATTCTCACTCAGTGCACCCATAGCGGCATCCTCTGAACTGTCGTACGTTGACGAGTTTGAACAAACGTTTATCTCTGAAATGTAAGAAATACCCACTTTATAAATAATCATAAAACATTCAAATGGCATAAAGATTATAGGAAATAATTAACTAGCCTTTCATTCATATGTTTGAAATCAGTACAATTCCCATCTAGATAGAATCAATATTAATTAATCGCTATATTATCTGACAGTACAAAGATTGTTTCTATATTGATTGTCGCTTAGCTAATACTGGTTAATGTGTATTCACTCATAACAATATTTATTCAAAAGAGGAACATCCAATTTTCTTGTCTTATTTAGTCTGCATTCCGAATGAGTGGTAACATAAAATAAAATATGCCTATTTAAAAGTTCTTATATTAATTGATATAAATAGGAAAAATCACCTAATCTAACAATATTTTATATATTTATATAGAGTTCCTGATATTGTAAATAAAACGTGGTAAGATCATGCGCATATATATAATATTATCTTATTATTATTAATATTATAAACGCGAAAATTTGTGAGTATGGATGTATGTTTGTTACTCTTTCACGCAAAAAGTACTAAACGGATTTTGATGAAACTTTACAGCTTATACATCAGAACAACATGAACAAACACTCCTACTATATAAAGGTATAAATAATGTTTATATGAAGTTTATGACCGGAGCGTACCTGATAGGGCGTGGTCGGGGTGGGGCGGGGCCGCGGGCGGGCCGTGCGGGGTGTGGGGCGGCGTGCGGGGCGGCGTGCGGGGCGCCGGGCCGGGCAGGGAGCCCCGGGGCCGCGCGGGCCGCCGGCGCCGCTTGGCGCGCCGCGGGGGCCTCACCGGCGCCACCCACGCTCGCTTGCGGACTGCCTTCTTCGGCCGACAATCCCGGCTTATTTTATCGTAGTTATCCTAAAATAATGCATGAAATAATAGTTTCCTATACGGCCTAGTTAGGTTGCAGAATAATGTACATACGGGCCTATTTTATTGTTTTATCCTAGTAGTAGTAGTAGAATTAGTAGTATAATTGAGTAGCCCACATATTTGTAATGAAAGTATTAAAAATTTTAGCCTAGTAAAATTAAGATCTGCATTTTATGGCTTATAAATATAACACTTTTATGCAAATAAAATCTTATTCGTGCATGCATACTTCAGATAGAACTCATTCTTGCACTTTGCCCAACTATGTACTCATTTACTTAGTTAATTCTAAGATATGAAAACGCACTCTCTTCCACGCATGTTCTGGACATAGTGGCGTCTGATCCTGCAGCGGTAACAGCGGTTGCTTGCAGCGAGCCCCTCCTGCGAACACCGCTGCACACGCTGCATATAACCGCTGTTCAGGTGCTAACGTCACATGCTTTAAGCAATACCGTCCACACGGTACTGGCTGTTCTGTACATCTCTCTTCTGCACACGTATTTCCTGCTATGTAGTCAACAGTAGCACTCTCGCCTCCAGACCATCCAGTTTCTCTATAAATATATTTTATACAAATGTTACATTTTTATGGGGTGACAGATTAAGGATTTGTTTCAGCAATCATATTAGCATGACAGAGTAACAACTCTTGTCCATGTAAGCAGAGTAACATGCTCTCATGGTCAAGAGGTAGTCAAGATTTATGAGAATCAAATAAATTTTAATAAAATACTATTAAATATTTCAAGAAAAAGGCACTTTTATTGATTATTCTGTTCTCTAATGACATACTTGTTACTCCTGATTATCATAACAATATAAAACCATAGTACATATGAGAACTAAATGTTCTAACTGACTTTCTGACAGTAGAAAATTTTATAAGTTCAAAATAATTAACTGTATATACCTGATCAAGTCCCAAAAAAATACTTAGCGTTAATATAAAAATATATGTTACCTAAGTTTCCTGCGTTCTTGCAATGACAGTAATGATGGCATGCCACGCATTGCTAACAAGTGATTGATTGTGTGAGTTGGCAGATGACTTGATGTACCCTGCTTTTTAAGTTGTTTCTGTAAACAACACATTTATTAAAGAAAACACAATAAAATATCAGAATACACCTATGTCTATTCTGTATCTGTATACTTATGTCATGTATATGAGAAGACAACCTACTGTTAGTTCAGAAAATCATTTAACTTAAAAATCACCACTAACTACTCGAACAAAGCACAAAAAGCCATGCCATATATCACAATTTTTGTTTCTTTGAAGCTATGTGTACACTGATTACTTAAGTGGCACATGTAGAATAGGTTTAGAGCTACTCACCTTGATTGAGGAAACAAGCGCTTGATGATGTGTATGGTTTGGAGTGAGATTAAGTGCGGCGCTAACACGAGCCACATGCCTACGTAGTGCACTCCTCCTCGAAGCCAGTTGCGCGCTGCGACTCTCCGCCGCAGTCTCTTCGACACATACTGGTCCCCGCCCTGGATCTACCATCACAAGTTATTATATATTAATAAGATCAGACCATTGTCCATCACAAGTAAAGATAAATTAGGTCAGACCACTGGCCTAACACAATAATAAAAATAAATAATTAAACTAAGCAGAGCATTGAATATGGCAATTAACATACTACTTTTTAAATTATTAAATTAAGCAATTTATACTATTTGTGAAGATTCAGAAATTGGCAGAGGACAATTCAATATGATCAGTAATCTGTAAAATTGTACCATTACACTTCCTAAATTAAATAAGTAAATTATTGAAATAATCTACTGATATTTGAGAATGATTATTCATCCCAATATCTAAGATGAAAATAATTCTATATACATATGTATTTTAATTATATACTTATTTAACTTCAATGCACAAAATTAAAGTGCACACGGCGGACTTAACACCTTGCGACGTTATCTACCAGTCCACCATGAGTGATGCAGAGAAAGATGTGACAAGTCAATAAACAATATCATATTTAGTTGCTTATAATATTGGAGTAAATACCAAAATCAGGCATGTAATCATCATCACTGCTACTGCTGTCCAATTGCCAGTAATATGATCTGCGGCCGTCAAGAGGGCCACATGTGAACAATTCATCTCCTGGCGCGTGCCAAGTGCCATTGGGTACGGGCACCGCTCGCTGCGGTGGTATCCGTTGCAATGCCTCATGCACCGTGGGTCCACGACCGCGCCGCGGTTTTGATTGCGACGTTTTACCTGTTATGATAATTAAATACTTTGTTAAATATTTGCACATTGAAATGCTATATGGTTTCAGCAACTTTAAAAAGAAATTTTATTAGTATGTATTTTTTTATAAATAATTTATAGTTTTTTTGGGAACCTCTATTGTAAATTCTCTGTTTTTGCAATGAATATTGAGTTTAAACAGTATTTCATGAATTATCTTTGGTGATTTTCTTAACCTGTTAACCAAGCGGGACATATAAATATGACAAACATCAAACTTTTATGTATGTGTAGGACATAATATGTATACCTACATTTTTTAAATTTCTGCTGCGCCCTGGAACCTGGAGCGGGTGGAATATTTAATATCAAAAATATATACATTAAATTATATTGTGCTGACATACTGACACATCCTAGTGAGAGACAGTGCCCATTATATGCTGCCTAATTATAAAAAGAATTACCCAGTTAACAGGTTAAAGAACACCTTTATTACACAAAATTTTATTTAATTTCATTCAGACATTTATCAAATACCTATATATATATATATATAACATATAAAACACATATTAATTTCAAAATAACAGTTTTGTGTTCTAATATATACTTAAATATATTTCTGTATACATTTTATTACAGGGGAGTATCTCTTGATTGCAAGATTATCCACTGTAAGTACTAAGACATTCAAACAATTAAGAATAATTATTTACTTTAAAAAAATATATATACCTGATTGTGTTTTCTTAACAGGAGCTGAAATTTTAGCTGCAGGTTTTGAGTCTTCAATCTTAACAACAGGAAGACCATTCTCAAGTAAACCTTGTTCTCTCTTATAAACATCCAAAAAAGTTTCATTTCCTGTCTGTTTTAGAGCAGATGCAGTCTTAACATTGTTGGAACTAACACTATTAATACTGGTTTTCACACAAGGAGTTTGTCCTGCAGTTACATTTCCACCCTTTGGGCTGTGAACACTTGGGCAGCGCACTTCACTAACTGCATTTACTCTAGGCTCTTTCATTGCCTGATTATGACTTTTAGTTTTTGGAACTTTGGTATTAGTAGTCTTACTATCTTTATAAGTAGCAGTCAAAACTGGTTTTGTAATTGATGTATAGTGACCATTAGAAACTACCTCTCTCTTTATTTCTTGTTTAATGTCACCATTTGTAAGTGTATCTATGAGATCTAATTCTTTACTCGGACTTTCTACTACTTTACTCTTAACATCAACATTATCTGAATAGACAAAAGCATCTTCTGTGTGACTTACAGTTATTTCACCTGCTATGACATCTGAGTCATGGAACGTGTAGAGTTCGTTGGGATCTATTTTAAATTTGGTATGAAAGAAATTGTCATTCAGATGAGTTATATAATTTTGCTCATCTCCTGAACTATCATGTATGAACATGTTGACATCAGCCCCTGACACGCCCTCCACTGCCATTTTATACTGCGAGGCGCAACTTGCGTCAGATATATTTTGGGGAATGCCACTGAAACTATAAAATGAATACTTAAATGAACTTATCATCTATTTCAATTATTATATCTATGTTCTTTTTTAAGATCATTTATCATCATCTCTACTGAAAAAATATTTAAATAAATGTTAATACAAGTTGTAACACATTAAAGAGAGAAATGGAATTTGGACTTTCAATCTAACTAGAAAATCATTTTTAACTTACTGTATAGTACTTAATATTATGCTTTCTTGATAAAATAAGTATATACTTCCATGATGCATATTTATAGCAAGAGTTACAGTGAAACATTGGGAAAGTTAATACTAAGCTAAACATATTTTATCATACAATAATAAGAAATTGTAAGATATTTCTACAATTTTATACAAATCAAACAACACATTGTTGTTGATAATATATTTTTTTTAATCCTTTCATATGGCATACCTCTTTACTCTAAGAGTGAATCAAATAAATGTTAAGTAGAATACTGACTAATAACAAAATATCTTAACACTATAATTTGTTTACGCAGTTACTCACCCCACATTTTCCGATGTACTCAAATAAGACATACTGTGTTCATTTTACAACTTGTAGGTAACAAAAATTCTGCTAAGAGTTAATATTGCAAAATCAATTTGAGCTATCTGTATCATACTGAAATAATTAATTATTTCCTTTATTCACAAATAACTAACTTCTTAATTACATTTGAAAACAAAAATATAAATATTTTCCTTTGGAGTGAGAAATATTAATAAGGTAGGTACCAAGGTATTACAATGACAAATAGTGACATCTGTCAAATGAGTAATAATTCATACTTTTTTTGTTTTTACTGCATGTCTCGGGTAACAGGGGACCACCATGTATATTTAAACAAGATACGTGTATGATAATTCAATTAATACTTTACAAAATCATTCACAATAAAACATTGATGTTGTTTAATTCTTACATGATAATTTATATAATTTCCAGCACATTTTAACTTTTTATTTAATAGAAACTATTTTTAAATGTAAATATTACGAATAGAAACTTATTTTGTACATAAATTGGCCTGAAAATGCTAAAACAAAATAATTTTATTCCAATAACATTAAAAGAATGACAGATGAAAGCAAATGGCAGCCAAAATGCGGTTGCGTTCAGAAATAAACTTGACAGAAATTTAAAAATTGTTTCAATTGTAATACATTTATCACACACACACTTATCTAATAGCCAGTTTTAAACACAATTTATTTTCCTATACGAAGTTTAAGACATGACAATAAAATTACTGGGTATTATGACTTTACCATTTATTTCGATTTGATTTAAAAAGACGACTTAAGGTGAAAGTTATGGCAAAATGAAAATATTCCATAAAATTTTGAAAAATACAATTCTCTATTTATTTGAAATATTGAGAATGAGGAAACTGTTATGATAGTAATTAACACAAATATATGATTTTTATAAAAAAAAAATCTAATTCGCAGTTACCATTTTCCATTAAAAGCAATATTTGTTATTACTTCAGCTGATGATAATAATGAATGAGTCTTGGCAGTACACTGATATACATAGAAAATAAAAAAAAAATGTATCTGAATCACTAACTTTACCGAGTATGTAATCACTATGTCTTTACAGAATTGTACTGTCAATGCCACTACATCATGTATGTTTCTGAACGTTAGTAGAAAGTAAGTATCGTGTAGTTAGCCTACCTACTAAAAATTTGTTATGATTAACATTATTATTTATAGTATATTCCTTGTGCTTTGTAAATATATAAATCCATTGATTTATCTGTCTTATTATATGGATAGAATAATCGTATGGAGATTTAGAGGACTAAAATTTGTTTAGTAACATAGTGATTTTTTAACAAATTCAGTGCAATTTAAAATAGGCGCCCTTTTTGTTCAATTTGAAAACCCCATTTTCGAAGCGTTGTTGTGAATCCAATATGGCGATATTTGATGTTACACTATTTTGAAGGTACGTCATTTTGACGATTGTATAATGCTAATTCCGGTAAATATCTATTTTTTTTAATATGTACTAATAACGATTAGGAATGCAATTATTTATATTGTATTTCTGAATGTTTTTGTGTGTGTAGTGAAAGGCGTACAAGTTGTATTGTTTTGTTTGTGATTTTCGATAATTTAGTGATAATTCCATTGTTGCAATAAATATCATTATTTATTTACATAAATGTGTTAAAATTCAGGTAGTATTCTTCTGAATCATTGACTACAGGTGACGTTTTATCATTATTGTGTCGTTATGGATACTTATTAAATAAAACAAGATCGAATGTAATTACCGTAATTAGGATTGTGAATAAGAATTCGGTGTGATCATATGAAATAAATTTTAGTTTCAGAAGTGCATATGATTTTATACAAATGGGAGTTAAATAATCTATTATTCGGGTGCAATAGATTAGCGCCTTGATAATTGATTCAATTGTTGAATATACTCGTTAGAGCGCTGACTATCATGACAGACACGAAACGAAGGGTAAAGCTTTACGCTCTGAACGCTGACCGACAATGGGATGACAGAGGAACGGGACACGTTACGTCGTGTTGTGTGGAAAGATTGAAGGGTACTGCCCTGCTGGTGAGGGCAGAATCTGATGGTTCCCTTTTGCTGGAAAGCAAAATACAACAGGATACAGCATACCAAAAACAACAAGACACACTTATAGTTTGGTCAGAAGGTGACAACTTTGATTTAGCACTAAGTTTTCAAGAAAAAGCAGGCTGTGATGAAGTTTGGGAAAAGATATGTCAGGTGATTACTTAATTCTTTAAAATCCATATTTATACTTTTAACTGCACTTACAATTTATTCATTTAATGTACCTAATTTATATTTAAGTGAAATATAAATATTATTCTTTCACAAACTGTACTATGAAACATTCACAATTTTCAAAAGGATAAATATCTTTTTATCTATTATTTGTTAATTGTATATGCAACTTATCTTTCTCCTATTATTATTTATGTAATAAGTTAATAAATGATTAACATTTGCTACTACATATTTTTCTATTACTACATTTTGAGGTTATTACATTCTGATAGAAATGTGGTGTAGAAGAAATGAGTTTGCTAATAATCTTAAAGTTGAATTCCCTTAATTCAACTTTAAGATTATTAGCAAACTACTTGTTGATTTTATACACTACAGTGAATTTTTACCTGAATATTATATTTGTAATTATAAATATGAATTGCATTATTAATATACAAACAAAATCTTAAAATTTTAGGTGCAAGGGAAAGATCCATCAGTTGAAATCACACAAGATATTGTTGAAGAATCAGAAGATGAGAGATTTGATGAAATGTCAGATAATGTACAGCCAGTAGAGTTGCCAACATGTGAGATGGGACGTCTAGAAGACATCAGTGAACTTGTCAACAGTTGCTTGGTGTCACCTGCACGCAAAGACAAACTTGCAGCTGCATTAGAAAGCCAGCATTATATAAAAAAATTACTTAATCTATTTCATATGTGTGAAGATATAGAAAATATTGAAGGATTGCATCATCTTTATGAAATTTTCAAAAGTATATTTCTTCTAAATAAAAATGTGCTTTTTGACACAATGTTTGCTGATGACACTATATTTGATGTGGTCGGCTGTTTAGAGTATGACCCGAGTTTGCCACAACCTAAAAAGCACAGAGAATATCTTCGGGAACTAGCAAAGTTTCGTGAGGCAATCCCTATTAAGAATCAAGATTTGTTAGCGAAGATACATCAAACATACAGAGTACAGTATATTCAAGATATTGTCTTGCCTACACCAACAGTTTTTGAGGATAATTTGCTTAGCACATTATCTAGTTTTATATTTTTCAATAAGGTAGAAATAGTGAAGCTTATAGAAGAAGATGAGAAATTTTTAACTGATTTGTTTAAACTTCTTATGGATGACAAAACTCCAGACACAAAGAGACGTGACTTAGTTTTATTTTTAAAGGAATTTTGCAATTTTTCACAAAATCTACAACCTCAAGATAAGGATACATTTTATAAAACCCTAGTTTCACTAGGCATTCTGCCAGCATTAGAGATAACTCTAAGTATAGATGATCAGAAGACGAAGACTGCATCTATAGATATTTTAACTTATATAGTGGAGTTTTCACCCTCTGTTGTGAGGGATTATACATTACAACATGCTAACAACACAGAAGAGGTCAGTATTCGAATTTTATTTGATTATCAATTGTATCCTACTGCTTGGTCTAAAAATATTTCTCCTAGTTGTAAATCTGTAATAATGAGAGAGACAATAATTTTTATTTTGGAAAATCTATTTATATTTACAATCAAGATTGTATATTAATCTGCTTGGCCATAGTGATAAATGTAGTAGTAGGCTCGAGATAAACCCTTATGAGACCAAGGGTTTATCTCCATAAGTAAATAAACCTTTATTCTCTTGAGAGGTTTATTTTCATATAATAATAATATTACTATTATTTAAGCATAATTTATAACCTTAAAAACTTTAGGAAACTATGTAGTCTTTAAAAAAATAAAAAAAAAAATGTGCATTTATTCAAGAATGAGAATGTATTTAAAATAAAAAGAATAATTTTTGGTCTATGAACAAACCATACAATTATATAATTGGTATTTTTTATGGACTAGAAAAAAATAAGAATGGGTTTTTTCATAATTATAGACGGATATTATTAAATGATACAATATATGTTTTCAGGAACATATGCTGCTAAACATAGTAATAGAGCAAATGCTTCGGGACCGTGACCCTGAACTTGGAGGTGCAGTACAACTGATGGGGGTGTTACGTATTCTCCTTGATCCTGAAAGTATGCTTGCATCTGTTAACAAGAGTGAAAAGGCAGATTTTCTTAATTTCTTCTATAAACACAGTATACAGACCCTTATAGGTAAGGTTATTACTAATTTAGAACTTTAGAATGTAATAACAAATTGTAGTTGTTTGTAATACATAAATATATAAGAGTGTGTATGTACCATCTTTTAAAAACATTATTTGAGAAATGATAGAATATTTGTTGTATCTACATTGTGTAAGTATTAATTTATTTAGATTTCATCAAAGACATAAAAATAAATGAATATTTAGAACTCTAATGTTTCTTGTGGTTATGCATGCTTTGACATATTATATTATATATTCTCTTTACTTCAATATAACATAAAGGACATGTTAGCTAATATTTGGACTAAAAATTATGTACATGTAAAACATTTTATTATGTTTATATTAGGCTTGTTATTTAATTTGCTTCTTAAATTTTATGAAAACTTTCCAATCTTCTGTCAGTCTACTCTATAATTAATTTTTATTTATTTACTCCTCATTTAAATGAATTGCAATTTAATGCACCAGTTTGGTATGAGTATATAGATTGTGATATGAAAGGTAGGAATATACTTTGTACTTTGCACTGAAGAAAATTTTACTCCTAACTTACAACAACTCAACAAATAAGTATTTTAGTAGTTGTGTAGTTTCCGGCATAAATTAAGTGTTATTTCACATTTGCAGTTGCAAACCATACAAGTGTACATCTGCGACTCTCAAATGGTTTATATATACTCGCTAACCCATTTATTATAATCTGTTGAAATTCAGAACTGTCAAAAACAATAGGTTAATAAGACTGGTTTCCATGGAGATAATAATGAAAAACCTTGAAATACCGCTAGTAATCAATACAAACTATTCACTTAGACATTATATATATTTTTATAGCTCCATTACTAGAAAATACGACAGGAGATAAACCATTGAGGGAAGATTATCACACCGTACAACTATTGGGACTTGTCTTGGAATTACTATCTTTTTGTGTTGAACATCATACATACCATATCAAGACCTGCATATTGAATAAGGTATACATTTATATATTTTATTATATGACACTATTCCGAAGAACTAAAATGTTATGCTCCTATGCAATGATTGCACAAATTATTTTAATTTCTTTTCTATTTTCAAATGTTGTCTAATGGTAAATAAGCTATTGGCCCAAGTGATGGAAAATTGCAATTGTCATCTATCGTCCTCCACGTGAACACCATGGACATACAATTAACAGAAGTAACACTTATTTAATAAATTAAACCTTATTCATTGATTTAAAAAAATTACCTTCCTATGACACAACATTTTGTTAGTGTATTTGTTACTAAACATTATATAACATAAGAACTTTACTATTAGATTAGAAAAAAAACAAATAGGCCATTGTTTCCATAATAAATATATTTATTACCAGCTGTACCCGCGACTTCGTCCGCGTGGAATTTAACAAAAAAGTAAAACAGATAAGTTTTCTAAAATAAAAGTAGCCTAAATTACTCCTTATCACATCAGCTACCTGCCAATAAAAGTCCCGTCACAATCGGTCCAGCCATTTCAGAGATTACCCAGAACAAACAGACCGACAGACACAGACAAAATTGTACAAAATATTATTTTGGTGTATGTACCGTATTTATACTCATATGCATGTAGTAAATGACGGTTATTTCAATATTACAAACAGACACTCCAATTTTATTTATATGTATAGATTATTATTAAAATTATTATACTTTACAAATTTCAGGATCTTCTACGCCGCATACTTGTGCTCATGCGATCCACGCACACATTCCTGGTGCTGGGCGCGCTTAGGTTTATGAGGAAAATAATTGCGCTCAAAGATGAATATTATAACAGGTACATCATAAAAGGAAATCTTTTTGCACCCGTTGTTGATGCATTTCTGCGGAACAATGGCAGGTTAGTTACTTTTTATTAGTTTTTATCTAAATTAACACATTTACATTGTACTAACTTTTAATAACCCAATATGTTTCTACTGTTGATTTTTATTTATTAAAAATAGTGTTCTCACTATGAAATTTGTATAGACTTGGAGTTGACTTATTTTGAATATAACCAAACAATAAAAAAAGGAGTGACTTATGGTATTGTGGAAAAAATCTCTGTTAATCTGATAATGGATATACAAATAGTTGTCATGATTCCAGAGCCTTGCGTATGTGTATATGTGGTATTTTATTTATATAACTGTATATATTATATTTATATGACTTTTTTATATTGCAGATATAATTTACTGGACTCTGCTGTATTAGAATTATTTGAATTTATCAAGTTAGAAGACATCAAGTCACTTTGTTCGCATGTTGTGGAAAATTATGGGAAAATCTTAGAAGATGTGGAATACGTACAGACATTCAGAAGTTTAAAGATGCGGTATGATCAGCACCAGGACAAATTAACGAAAGAGAGAGAAAGAGGTTTGTATGGCGTTATCACCAATTATTAAAAAAAAAGCTAAATTCGATATACATACAGTAAAATCGATATACATGACTTCACAATAAATATACTTACTCTTAGAAAAATATTAACGATAGAAATGAAGAAACTCTGTACAGTGAGATTTTGCAAATATTTGACAAAATACTTAAATATAGTTTGAGTCTCAAACCATCATATAAGCAGTTGCATATTGCTTAATGTACACAGTATAGACATCAATAAAGTGTTTACATTTGTTTATTGATTCATAAACGATTATAATGCTCTGCACTAGAAAGACTAAAGTAAATGGTTTGTATTTAAATTACTCTAGTTTTAGAGTCAAACAAAAACGATGACGAAAAATAACGAAACTTGTACGCTTATTATATTGTAAGTCCTCTTATAACTTACAAATTTTTAGCAATTAAATTTGAATATGATGAACCTGTTGTAAATGCTTGTTGATATACTTCACAATGTTGATGGATTATATGTATGTTGCCATCCAGTTAGCGGCAGTGTGGGTGTGGCGGAGGCGGTGGTGCCGTCATTGCTGCGTACGCGGTATAGGCGCGAGGCGCGCGCGCCCGACGACGAGGAGGAGATGTGGTTCAATGACGAGGACGAGTTGGACGACGAAGCGCCGCTCGACGCCGCCCAACCGCACGCGCATGCGCACGCTCACACGCACCACTCCCTAGACGCCATCGGTGATTATTGCCTTTTTTATTTATTTATTTCAGACAATTTAATATTGTTATATAACAATATTGCCCGTTATTATATATACATTAAGGACTAACTTATATAGAAAATAATATTATATTAATATAGACTTTGTGGTCCTTACAATCACTATGGAAATCTGCCACGATAGTGGGTATACAAAACTCCCTTCGGTCTGTAGTCTTCCTTCATGCATGCATAGCATGTTGCAACCTTTATTTTACTGTTCACAAGGAATTTTAAAATGTACATAAGTTACCTTTCAATTTATTCCTTATGAGAATCTGAATGAACTAGGTCAAAATATGTACTACAGATCTCTCTACAGGCTCCGGGACCTTACTATATAATACATCTTAAATAATCTTAAATAATATAAAATATAATGCTCATTGTAGCATCTAGCGTTGTACTTCTGTCCTATTCCGTATTCTTGAGTATGATTTTATCGATCTTGGTGTTCTCTATTTATAATATGTATGTATTTTTATCAGTTGTAGTAATTATACCTCAAGCCCTGCTTAGCTTGGGACTAACTAAACTACTAACTTGGGATGGGGTGTGAATTGTCCTGAGATATTTTGTTACTATTACATATGTACATCTATGAACTAAATATATGAAAAAATGTAATAATAGCCATTTGTAGCCCAAAATAGTTCACAGGTAATTACTGATTATTTGTATTTTCTCACTATAAACAAGATATTTATAAACATAGAAAGTTTATTAGTTTGAGAAATTTGCTTATTAAACCGCAACATTTCAATGTTATTTCAGGGAAAATTGTGGAAAAGAAAGTGTGCTCAAGTCCAGAAAACGCAAACGGTCCGAGCAGAGTGTTACTGAGCACGACTGCAGCCAGCAAGCCTACGCACACTGATGTTCAGGTATCTTCGCCCAGATTACTCAATAAGGTAAACTTTGATTTCCCTCACATCCTCTGTACCTGCTTTGCTGGGATACATCAATATAAAATGAACATAATATATTTATGTCTAATGTATTATCAGGGATTGTGAACATTTTATAATTAGATACGATTTTAGACTATAATATACTGCATTTATATATGTTATATAAATTATTTTATTGCCAATTTAGTATCATATACATATATTTATATTTGGTTTATATTTAATAACTGTTACTGATATTTTTATGTTATTTTCGTAACTGAACTATATTTTACTAAACTAAATGACGTTATAGGCATATTTAATTTATTATCCATCATATTATTTATATTGTAATTTATTTTATGAATAATAAAGTATATAATTACTTTGGTGTATATGATACCTCTTGCATGCCTCTGTTCGTATCATTATAATTATAACTTTATGTAAAAAAGGCTTATTACATGTGACTAAAAAAGGGCTTAATGAAATCTACCGATATATTGGGTGTGGTGGAGTAACACAATTAAAATGTAAAGTACATTTTCATCCTTGTACTCCACAATACTGTGAATTAATCTTAAATTAGGCAGTTTCATCAATGAGGTATTGGTTATGAGCAACCTATTCAGTTATGACATTTTATTATCTCTAAGATGTAATGTTCTAAAATAAATTATAATATTGACATATCAGTACTTACTACAATGCACATCCGATATCTTATATAGTTATTAACGGTGGTAAGCTGTAATATTGTCTATTTGCAGATTTAATAAAACATGTTTTATTCTTTTCAATGATATATTTCTAATTAAAATAAGACCAAAAAAATGTATTTAGGTAGATATTTCTTTAGCTTTGCTATAATTTAATAGACAGTTATTACTTTAAATTGTCGTTACTTCAAGACTTTTCTTTGGGCATAATTTTCATTGCAATTAAGAGAATAGTATGTTCAAATAAATAAGCATATTACGGATTTAATACACATATGGCTTTGTTAAGTCTGAACCATAGTGCAAAAATATTTTTTTGGACATATTTATTTGGAAATATTACTTAAGAGTTTAAATAGATATAATAAACCAGTTATTGATTATTATTTGTAATTTTACACATTACTCTCTGAGTCAACATATCCTGTCCATGTCAGTTTATCATGAATGGCCAAAATATAATTCCTGGTATTGACTATTTGAGTGCACCGAACTGTATATTTAGTTCTGGTTTTCTATAATTGTTTGTTGTGACAGGGTCTGGTGGATTACGACGGGGACTCTGATGAGGAGGAGGAAGGCGGCGGGGGCGGAGGTGGCGGCGGCGGTGGCGGCGGCGGCAGCGGCGAAGAGCGCGACGCCAAGCGACCGCGCCTGGCGTAGTGCTCGCGTGCATTCCGCTCTCCCTGCATACTAGTTTCAAGGAATATAACTGAGCTCTCCGCCCCGCCTCGCTACTGTGCATTACCCAGTGACGCGAAGGAATACCGTAAGAAAACGTTGTGGTATTCCAGGAATAGGGCGTGTTAACGAGATGACAACACGGTTTGACTGAGCTATATAAACAAACATTGAATTTTCTTCATATGATGTTGTGAGAGAAGTCATTCTTGTTTTGTATCAAAACGTGATGTCGAGTCCGTGGATCAGATTATATGGATTTTTATTTTGTATCTAGAAATATTGAGACAAAACTAGCATTAAATATGTGTTAAATATAATATCTGGTGAGCCATATAGACGGATCCATCTCGACTTATCATCTCTTTAAAATACCCTCGAACAGGGATGCAAGGTTGTGTTAACTAAAGATAAAAATTCTAATGAAATTAATTTCATATGTGAATTTTTATTTTTCTATTTTTGGTAATTTATTATTACATTTATTTATTATTCAAAATGTGTATGGTGTAATTGGAGACCAAAAATTTACATGTAATAGTCAATTTTATGTGTGAAATCTGAGAAATTAGTTACTTGAAAAAAAAATACTTTAGAATTGTTTTAGTACGTTTGATACAAAGCTAGCATTTTCGAACATCATTGAACATATGAAGTTAATGCAACATTGAGAGTCCTACACGAATAGCTGCTAGACTGTACTTTTAGTCGGGTTACGTCCATTTTATGTAAATAAAACTGAAGTGTCCACTTCGACAGTTAGTAAACGTATGAAGTTCTTCATACATAGTATAATTACTTTAAATGGTAACAGAATGTAGAACAAAATATTGATTATGATATATTTAAATGTGAAATAATTTAACGATTAGGTTACTTTGCCGGCAAATCATAATCACAAAAGTACAAAGATAAAATGTGAGTGAAAACTACACATATAATAATAATACAAAGTGGCGAATGCGAATGTATAAAAAATAATTTCGTTTTACTATATGACAAGACCAATCGTTTTTACTATGAATTCAACAATATTGTAATCATTGCTGTGGAATTGCTACTCACTAATGTGTTATATATGAATAAAAGAAATAAATAATATTTTCTCAATAATACCATGGAATTTAGTTAGATTTCCGGTAGTGGAACCTTAAATAAGATTAGGCGATCACATCAAGTTTTGTAATACAATTTTATTATTTCTACCAATTATCCTTTATTTATTATTTACTCATTACATTGGCAACAAAGTATAAAGTGCATGAAAAATTTGTTTAGTCTGAAGTAGAATTATCATTTATAATTATAATATATATAGGTGTATTATTTTATTAAAACTTGATGTGATAATGGAAAAAAATGGCAACACTGCTAATTTCAGTGTTTTCATTCAATCAGATATAAATTCGTAATATTTCTTATCTAGAGTGTACCTTGCGTTCTTGATGTGATGAAAATCTGGGATTTCTTTACATTTCTAATGAAACAATTCTGTAAAAACCGTAAGAATGTCAGCCTTATATTTGAACAATGGTAAAATTGGGACACAAATCGTATGAGCACTTTCATTTCTAGTTTCTTTGTTTGCTGCTATTTTTTCATGGGAGCTGTATGAAGATTATTATCAACAGCGCTATTTTATTTCTGTAGTATCAATAAATAAGTAGTTAGTGTTTTGCTATTCTTTGCATTTTAAAAATGTAGCAAATATTGGAACAGAATGTATGCAATTTAGTTTACTGTCATAGCACAAATGGGTAATATTAAAAATACACATTCAAGTTCTGCCAACTTAAAATGTACATTAGTGCATTAGTAATGATACAGAAGTTAAAGCTTGCTCCACTAACAGCTGTAATAAACTCTGTGGTTGCTACGGAATGGATGTGTATGATAGATGCCTGTTGGGATGTATTGCTATCATCATAGAATGTGTTGTGTTGTTTTCGTTTAAGTTGATATTTTATTTGAAATATCATAGCTTCTGATCGTAAAACTTGTTTTTCATGATTTGCATTCCTTAAAATCTTGAACAATGAGCTTTCTTCAGATATAAAGCCATTATATTTTATGATGTGAATTTGAGTATATGTATGTCTCCATTTTGAGGATGTAATATTTACCAAATGGCACATACTGTAGAAAAATGATACAGATAGATAATGCATAAATTTAAAATCACATAATTATTACTTACTGTTAATGGAAGCGGAATATTACGATAACGAGCATGTCTCACCTATATCCTGGTGTATATGTGGCTTTATATATTGAAAACAAGTCGTATTTAGATTCTATTTATCTGTCGGAAGCTCATAATTTGTTGAAAGTAGAGATTCTTAATTTGCCTTAGCAAAATATTGAATATTATCTACATATTTATCTGGATCTTAAAATTATATATTGATATTTTGTACAGAGGTTTACAACATAGTTAATTTTAAGTTAAAACTGTATTTTCTTATATTTTAGTTTCTAACTCACGTATGTTGTGTGCGGAGTATAATTTTAATTCTTTCTTGTTCTAGTCAAATGACCTTATTGCGTGTCAGTATCGATATTGATTCTGTTGACTTCAATTCATCTTGATTCACCTGACACAGAATTGACTAGATTAATTAAGAATTAAAATCTGACAGTATTTTATTGGATCCAGATTCTTATGTTCGGATATATTTAATGGCATCTGTTTATACAGAAGAATTATAAATTGGTAGATTTTGTGCAGTTTCCTTCATTAGCTTACGTTTGTAAATAATATTATTTACACTTCACCAAACTCACCATTATTTTATGCCTTAAATGTATTATTATTTATGTTAATACTTTAATATTGTCATATTTCGTGCAATGTGACGCTAGGCATTTGTTGTAGTGTTCATCAATGATCTATCAGAATTAAGAATAAGATGTCTTAAATATTGTATCAATATTCCACTAATTTCTTCAATATTACCATTACTATGCGGTCCTATTGTTATTAAAACAAAATAAAGATTAACAAGCTAAGTGGTTAATATGATAATATAACCTATTTTTATACAGTACATTGTTAATCGTCTGAGATTAGTAGTGAGCATGAGAATAGCATGTCGTAGCAGTTGAAAGATTTTTTCTGCTTGTACTTAGAATGAGTATGCCAGTATTAGTTTCTTTACTTTCAACAAATCGAAATGTCTCGTCAGTCTATGATTGTGGCTTTTATACACTGCAAAAGTAATGTGTATGTGATAAACTTATCTGATTAAGATTCATTTTATTACTGTTAACCTCTAGTTTTATAGTATGTTGTAAATAATATTAGATTTTGTAAAATATATTTAATCTGGTGATCATCTAAGTACACACGGTATGTAAGGCAGTGCATTAGAATCGCTTTCACCTCACTTGTCGCCAGAAATGTGGTATTAAATAGACATTTCAAGTGGTCCAAACTTTATTTTATTATACCTAATAAGTATCGAAGTTTTCATCATATAATATTTTTGTTTTTTGCATTTACACATATTACACGCAACTTCCTTATGTGATAAGGAATAATAGTTCAAATAGTTCAACTAAACATTAGTTTTATTTAATTGTTGATACATTACTTATCAGTTAGACAGGAACACGTATTGAGACAGACAAAATTTAGGACAAAATCGTGTAAATAATTGCGCTTTATGTCATAGACATAGGTCCTGTATACATGGGGATTTTTAGCATTACTTTATATAGTATTTACTACATTAGCCTTTTGCAGACAAATTTGATGTTTTTCTATAAAATATAAAGTGATTATATGTATAGTAAATCGGATCTTAACACGAATAATTTTATAGTTATGGTTGCAGCTGTTGTCAGCTCACGACCGAAATGACTACCATTATTTACCATAAAATTATTCTTGAGGATCGATTTAGCTGAGTAATAATAAAAACAACGAAAGTTTAATAATAAATCTATATAATTCTCTTTTCGCTCAACTGTATATTTTCAAAGACACGGGTGCATAGAAGCAAGGAAAAAAAAATGTACTCAGAGAACTGATTCTCGTTTCCAAATATATATTTTTTCGTTGGCCTGATGGATTTCTATGCAACACATATCATGTGGACGTTAATTTCTTATATTTTCACTATTTTAATGTAAAAAGTCCCCCTATACACAGGTGTAATACACATATTTTAATAAAATAATTTAACTTATACTTGAGTAGTTGTTGGTACATTTTTTTTATTTCAAACAAATACATTGGCAATACAAATGTTTACATAATTACTAACAACTTTATTAAGGGTTTTTATTACAAATACTCAATAACAGGGAATTTTAGTGGTATGAAAATGTGAAATTAAAAGTAGTTTAATTAATTGTAATCAGTATAGGAGAAATGGGTTATAATTAACATCACACTGAGTTTTTTCATGTATTATTATTACATACATAAATATCATTATTTACTACCCAATAATTTCGAATTAATGCTTTGTTACAGTGGTTGGCATACAATCTAATGAAAGTAAACATTGTTATTATTACCATGCAAGTAACAATTACGTAAGTATTCATTTGATATGTTGGTTTAAAACGTCTACTAACGATACGATTTGACAATACCATATATCGGACTGGTTGTAGTCCGGACTGATTAGCCCGTCCGATATCATGATATATTGTTGGGTAGGCCCCACTGAATTGTAGATTGACTCAACAGGATACTATTAGATAGTATCTATCAAAACTAGTTACAATAAAATTTGGTGGGAGAAGCAAGTTTGTGTGGAGAGAACACGCTATTTCGACCTTTAACATGGACATGACTCCAAATCGTGTCGTCCGTAGACTTAATTATATTTCATAATGAGTGGCAATATATGGCATTGTAAAACGCTTCTTGAATATAATTGAATTAATATAGGTAAAATTATAAAATAATAACTAAGTAAAAATATAACAATGAATACTGTCAGAGATATTGTCTAGCACCTACTTCTAACTTGTAGTGTTTGATAATGTTATGCGCAGACTGGGGATATTTTGTTTGAAAGCCAATTACGTTGAATCAGCCGTGGGCTTCCAGGGACTTGTATGAGACTTTACGGACAAGAAAGTAGCCGCAGTGAAGCCGTCTAGTCTGCGCAGCCCCCAAGCGTTCAATCGTCACGTCTATTTATTCTACTTATGCTACAATACCTAACGTTATTGTTTAATTCTCAATTCCTATTTAACCCTTAAAATACATATCAAAGTATCAAACAAAGGAACATTTTGATCTCTATTAAATAATAAAGTCCTTGGTGACGTTTTTAATACGTCTTTTACGTACATTTGCATGATGGTCACACTTTGTTACCAGCACATTCTTCAGCTTTATTATTGCATATTTAATTAATAAATATTTCTACAAAATGCACAGAAAAGGCGAGGCGAATTATTACATACGTGAGATTTGTCAGAATATATTGTAAATATATAACCGTTTTATGTAATAATTTTATTTTGAAATCTGCCAACATCCACGTGTATAATAGCATCGAGCTGTCAATTAAATTTATACGATTCTTATATTCCTTGAAATAACTTCCCATTAATGTAATACGAAGTTCTAGGTGAAAGTAGACTGTAATGATGACTATTTTTTATTATCTGTCTAGGTGGATGACCATCATAAACTAATTTATACACAGAATAAAATTAAAATAGATTTAACCTATTGGCAAGTTGTGTAAAGTAAATAAGCTTACTATAATGCTACTATTATGATGTCACTAGTTAAGTAAGCAATATAAATATAAGGTAATATAAACAACTGTTTTTTTTATTTATTTATAATACCTTTCAATAATTACAAACCGTATTTTTTGTTTAAGAATTAATACTATAATAATATTAGGTTAGCAAGTTATAAGAAATAGAAGAATAGAAATAATTAATCACGCAAGGTTGGTGTCGACCACTTCGGATTTAAGTTTGGATGCAAGAGCCCTACGAAGTTGCATTGCATCTGGCGGCGGCGGTGGCGGCGCTCCGGCTAGCGCTGCCTGTGCCACTCGCGCTGACTTGGGCCTAGCGGCGCTGACACGTGATCCTTCACCTATTAAAAGTATTTTTAGTAAGAATATGAAGTACTTTTTGTCGCTCGGTTGAGTAGGTTAAAAATAGTAAATGATGATATTAAAGCCGCCCATATTTTTTGTGTTATCACGTGGAGATCGACTTAATGAATAAATTGGAAGGTTTGTTGTATAAATATGTTATAGTTATGTGAATAAATAGTATGGAATTCCATGACATATGACAATAATATTATATTTAATAAATTACGATACGTTGTTTAAACTTGTTCACAAGTTACGAGTTGGGTAAAAGTCTAAATTCTAGGAATGTTTATAGTAAACTGTTAACGACTGACCTCCAGACTCGGTTTCTACATCTGCAACTCCTAGCTTTCGCTCACGGACTCGTTTCTTCAAAGCCAACAATTTGTCTCTTTGTTGTTTCAAATATTCTTGTCGAGCGCGTACCTCTTCCTCACTTACCTAAAGATG
This sequence comes from Achroia grisella, assembly GCF_030625045.1. NCBI lineage: Eukaryota > Metazoa > Arthropoda > Insecta > Lepidoptera > Pyralidae > Achroia > Achroia grisella. The sequence goes on from NW_026712925.1 coordinate 2,056,639, forward strand.
CACAAGACAGTGGCTAAATTATCAATATCTTATGAAACAGGTGTATAGAAGTCAAGATTTTTCGGAACAATGTACACACGCATGAGGCCAATTATAATTATAATCAGGGCCGGCCATGCCGAGATTCACGTAATTACGTTCTCTTTTGAAAGTAAGTCCTTCAATACAATTTACACTATAATATACAAATTTGTGTCTGTTAGAATCCATACTAATATCCAACTAAGCGGTCAAACAGCTTTTAATATTTGCATGAAGATAGTGTGTCACAAGGTAGTTGGACAATGGTTAATCCGTCCCTATTGTAGAGTATTTTAAGTTCGGATTCTCGTTATTTACATACACTATAAAATGTATGCGTGAATAGATCTAAAAATCAAACAGATTTTGTGATAAAGTGTATGAACCTACCTCAACTTTTTGTGGAGGTGGTTTTGGTGGTTCAGTTAGAACTTCCGGTTCATCTGTATTTATCACTATGGCTGGTTTCTTTTCAACATGTTCTTCTTTCTTTTCGAAGCTTTGTAGTTTAGAGAGTAGAGTTTGTTTTTCAGCAACTACCTCCTCTGGTGGTACGCTTATAATTTCATCCTTACTTTCAAATTCTTCAAGCTGTAATCTATAATTAACATTAATCATTTAGAATAGATTTCATTCAATCATATTTTGGTAATAATGTAAATAATATAATACTTTTTAATTTCGGTCATGATCTCATCATTTTCAGGCCAACCGTCGCTTTCATCGCTACGTGATGAATCAACATCTTCAGGCTCAGAAGAAAATATATTTGGCATTGTACCAAAACGCCTTTCAATGAGTTCCAAAGCCTGGAAATAGCAATTATTTCGATTTGGTACTAAATAAAAACCAGAAATATTAAACGAATCTTATGGGAAAATAATCCTACACAAACACAAGTAGTATCGAGTTAGACTTGTACGAAGTTGTCTTTGTAGAAAAAAGTGGTTTATAACATATATTTTGGTTGAAGGGTGAGATAAGACAGTGAAATTATGGGGTACAGAGATATAACATTTTAGTTCTCCGGATTGATTTATATTGATGTATATAGGCGACGTTCACTATTTACCATCAGGTGGATGGTAAGCTTTTTGGCTATTCCAGTTACTTGCAAAGGCCTGTATGTTTAGGCATGTATTAAGGAGTTTCGTAATCCCATATATATGTACATAGTATCCATTAATAAAACGAACTTCAAAATAACGTACCTGCAGTTGAAGTTCGACATTTTTATGCGTCATCATCTTGACAAACATGTCATAGTCATTGGCGGCCCAGATTTGTTCAAATAGTCTTCGATGGAAATGTGCAGGTAATCCTGCTAAATCGCGGGCAGATAGTCTACATGCCGCTTCAAACTGATCTGCGGTGATCCCAATGTCATCCATGAACGAGCCTAACATCACATCTACCTACAACACACTCAGTCAATATTACACATGTACAAAACATTCGCTCGTTATGGCAGACTGTAATGGGGGTCTATGTTTAATAATAGACTATAAATGCCAAAAATGATAATAGTAAAAAACATCGATTAGTTCGACTTTCTTACCAAATTACGATATTCGTCATGAATCTTTTTGTACTCTGGACGATCGAGAACTTCTCCATTGTCGGTCGGTTCAAAAGCTAAAAAAGATAAAATAAAATGGAATAGTTAATTCTTTTGACAATTTGTGCGACTGATTCTGATAAACATTACCCTTTTTTGGCAGAGGACAACAAACTTATTTTTCCATGTACTTACAAACGTTATGAATTTAAATGTTCTTATAAGTATATAATATACCTACATATACAGATTAGTATAATACATACGTAAAGACTTCTCCTCTATAAAACTCTGCAAAGGAATATTCCACACTGGGCCGTGTAAGAAGCCGACAAGGGAATCAAATACCCAAGCGTTACTATCCAAGTTTTCCATCTGGTGGTCTTAATAAATATAGACAAACCAAAAACAGACTGACTATGACTTCAAATAATATATTCACAAATTGTAATTAAAAAGAGACTCCATTACACCTTTATGACGTTTATTTGTAATACTTATTGCCATGGTTACTTATAAAACGCAGTGGTAATAGCTGCATGTATTACATATAGATAAATAGCTTCCCACTATTATACGGATCCCAAGGATTATTGGTATTGATTAATAAGATATTGCTCATTGTTTAAACTTTCAAAACAGCACTAAATGTTACAGATTTCTGTTTAGTTTTTAAAAATTGAGAGGCAGTTGTTAAAGGGTACTTTTGTAACTATATAATAAATGGTTGTATAAAAATGTTATTAACTCTACAATGCCTATTCATTTTTAGTTATTGCAGATTATATTTTAAACAGGAAAGAAACATGTATATACCTTTATTAAGTAATACTTTCTCTAATTTCGAACCGTCGTCATGACGATTCTTTTTACATTCAATACAATACGTATACGCATACGTGTACAATATGTATACTGTTGGGTTAACCATTCCATTATCTTTTTTTATTTTTTATTTTATAGAGAATTTAATATATCAACTTCAATTAAAAGAATGAAGGATGCTTGAAGATGAAACGAACGAAGGATCGAATGTTTCACATCATCATCATCGTAACCAATTTGTTCGCGTTCTCTTTACGTTATGATGAAATGAAATCATTAATTCATAATAATACAAATATTCACGATTGATTTAGAATCGATTCTATTTCAATCGAGTTCAAGTCTTGATAATCTGTGGAGCAAAGTATCGTAGCGATGTGCTATGTTACAATGTGTACATCGACTGTAAAATTACGGATGTCATTGTTGTTAGAGGTAGCAAAATAATTATAAAACAATGCAGTTTTATTATTATGAATATATGTGTTGGTATGGAGTAAATCTTGTACTAACAGTGTTTTTAGAGCAATTGTTTCTTAATTATCGGAAACATAATATCAATGCCAAAATATCGACATTTTACACTGAATATCGATATTTTGCAACACTGACGAACATTGAAATTATTGATAAACATCTATTCTATTGCTAAACAAAAAATAGTAATGAAAAATTTAGACATAATTTAATTTATTACTTTCTTTTAAAGAAACAACCTTTATAGTAGTTTTCCTTTACATAATATATCACAAAGATCGGATACATTGGTAGAGCAGTGATAATTAAACTAACCTAAAAATGGGCGGAAACGACAAAATAATAGAACATGAAAACGTTAACGGCGTTGGCTTACTTCTAAAAGTGGGCAAAAGCAGCGGTTCACCAACTTCCCGTCATTTTACTATATCATTTAGGAATAAAGAGAATAGAAAAACCTGGCCTAAGCTTTCCCTGGTCTTTGCAATATTGATAAATATAATGGCGCTATTTTATGTACATATTAGTATTACAGCAATTTTAATCATAATAATTGTGCTATCATTCCTAGTATTCTTTTGGATAACACACAGCGTTCAGAGTGGTAGGTATTATCCATTTTCACTTGTAAGTAGTCTACTTAGTGACCAGCCACCGTTAAGTTTTCTAATCAGTAACCTTATTTATTTATACTTTTTATTGACCAGTTATGTATGAATTTACAGCATAATTAACAATAAAAAGGCCCTAGCCAAAGCAGATTTTACTAACCCTTACACTTGAGGAGTTTTAGTAAATATACATATAGGTATACATCATCCAACTAGTAATTCTAAGTAAAAAAATTTATAATTAGTTTATATTTAGTTGTAATTCAATTAAACCTGTAAAAAAAAGGATCATAATGTGTTTGAGGTATTTAAATAAACTATGTTGAATTCTGTTTCAGAGAGTCTATTAATTATACCTACAGTGGGTATACAGAGTACAGTGAAATATGTATTTGGCAGAGAAGAAAATTTTGTTCCATGGAGTAGTGTAGATGATGTTATTATTAATGAAGTTATTAAATTGGTAAGACAATTATGTATACCGCTGGTAAATATTTTGAAGTATTAATGTGCAGAAGAAGATATTATATGATCCATATAGCTCATTATTATCTATTTCTGCTACCAAATAGCTTTACTAGCTATATTCTGTTCTGAAGTGTGACATTTGATAGTGAAATTATTGTATATATACTTATTATTATATAATAAATTATTGAGTATATATTGTATATTGCCCCTTTGTTGCATGGGTTTTATTATAGATATCAGATTATTATAGCTATTATATTTTCAATAAATATATATTCTTTTATTTCCTAAACTTTTATTGGTTTCGGTAATAAGTTTGCAAAAAATGTTGTGACTAACTTAAGATTATAAGTATTCTTAGGCTTTATATCAGATATACCAAAATCTGGTTAGTGTCTTCCATTATTCATACTTTCAATTTTTTTCTAAGAGATGAATTCATATACTCAATTTAATCATAGTATGTTTTGCATGATTGTATTTTGAAGAATGGAAATATTTCTAATATTTTTCAGAATCGTGTACTGTATTACCTTACAATACTGGTGAAAACAAATCAAGCAACTCAGGATTCCGAAACAATAAAATTATTACCATTATTTAAGGTATGTAAAGAATATAAATTTTTCTTAAAGTTATGAGAAATTAAGATGCAACCTGAAAAACAAGAGCATATACCCTTAGGCTAGAATTTTTAATAAGTTTTATCATGGATTACAAACAAATTATAATTATTGCAGTGTACTTTTATTACAGTATACAAAACCGAGATTGCTCATGCTTGAGACAATATATACCGAGTTACAAGCACTACTAACTGAGTTTCATGTGGATCAGTCAGCTAATGGTTCAGGAGATAGAACATGAAGATCATGAAAATCAAAACTGGAAAAGTTGTGAGAGGATATTTTAAGACAAATTGGAGATTCAACCTAAGTTTTTTATGGATGATTATTAACTGCACCTGCTTATTCTAACTTTATAAGTAGATGGGGGCACCGGTGGAGGATGATAGGATGAGCATGAAGTCAGGTCCATGAGCACATCATGAATTTACCGTTAAACTGGCCAATGGGGTCGGACTCTGTTATTAACAGTCCCTTCACCTGCCATGATTAATAAATTGATTGCTAAGACTATAGTTAGGATAAGCCTAAACGTAATAAATACATAAAGCAAGATGCCTTAGGTCGCGTGCATTATTCATATAACTTCTATACTTGATGCCTTTATGTTAAATAACCAAAAATAATAGTTATGCAATAGTATGATGAAAATGATAGGTATTACATCTACACTACTACAGTGAAATCCTTGAAGCACATGTTTTAATGGAACACTGTATTATTTTTTCATTTCAGTAACTTTTGAGCTACAATTCATACAAAATTATAAATAGTTGTTACCTTATTACATCTGCATTTTTTTATACAAGACTGCGTACATATCTCAGGATAAAATCTGCTCGTCAAATTTATGATTTATCTATCCGTTTAATTGTGAAAAGCTAAAAAATACATAGTAAATAAAGTAGTTATATTTAAGAATATGCTGCATTCCATATTTAAGGGACATTAGAAATTAAAATTGTTAATTGTTATTTATTTTAGTTTTATAGTTATGGTGTATCGTTATTTGCCATTTTTATTGTAAATATTTACTTGGTTGGAAAATAAATATTGTAACATTTTTAAACATAAATGTACCTTTTTATTATTTGTTCCATTAAACGAAAAATAAAATTACCAAGTAACTATAATAAATAGAATTGTTTTCGTTATTTTGTCACTTATTTTCAAATTTCGATGACATATACTAGATTGTTACCTTAATTGAAGGAAAATAATACTTTTTGTCGGCGAAACGTATTAATTTTTCCTTTTTTGCTAAAAAAGTTTACCTGTAACTGAACCAACTGCAGAGATTCGGGTAGTCAGAGACCTTATCTATTATCGACTTCGTGCTGAATTCAACACTTCACATGTTTAAATTTTATTAAAACAAATGTAATCTGGTACTTATTGTTAGTGGAGGAACCTACCGCTACATCTCGAATTAATAAGTGTTTTTATCACTAGAATAAATATAAACTGACACCCAAAAGTTTTTTTATGTTAACCAGATTCAAACACACGAACATATCATATTTGTAGGTATAAGATTTTTTTTATAACTTCGCACGAAGTAAAAGTAAGTACTCTTTAGTGATCAAATCGACTTAGGTCATTGTTCTTTGGTTGTGAAACCTAAGCTTTTTAATTTTCTTTAATAAAAATCCATTTTAAAGTACATAGTAATTCTGAATGAATCATTCGTATATAGGTGACTCTTAAATAGCATTAGCAACTCGATTACTTATATCAAATTTAGCAATTCTGTGGACGTGTTGATGTACCACGTACTAACACGAGTGTGTGTAGATATCATCTATGAGTGATATCCGGTCTTATTGGAAATGATAAAGGCATTCGGTATATTATTAAAGATTCTACACTTCCGGTAGGTATATATATACCTATATCTACAGATATTCAGTCATTCTAATGCTGATTTCAAATATTTTTTTGTGCTGTTATAAAAAACTTTTTGTGTTACTGCTAATATGATGTTATAACACAAGGCCGAAGTTAATATCTTAAGTACGAGCGGTCTCGTCCTAATACAGTTTCATATAAATTTAAAAAGATAAGGGTCACGCACTTTTTGTATTGTATTTTGAGTTATAATATACCTACTTATGGATACCGTCGCGTACCCAATATATATATATCCGTATAGTTTTCCAAGGGCGGATTATCTTGGTGAAGATATTTCACACATTTCGTGAGAGCGTCGTGACCTAATGGTTAACCCATGACTTACATCCAAGAGGTTGTGAATTCAAAGCCGGACCTACATCAAAAAGATTATTGTCTCAATTTATATTTGTGATTGAATGTCCAGTGATGGTAACACCGATGTCACAAAAAAAATAAATTGGAGAGACGGCGGTAGGTTTGCACTCCGCCACGCCAATGATGTAAATATACCCAGCGAAATGTGAACATGTACAGTTCATCATGTACGTAACAGTAGGGGCAACGTGATTGTTAGTAATGTGGAGTAATAACCCCGTTGCTTGCAATGTACCATGTCACGTTTACCTCCACGTGGTTCCCTTAGAAACCATCTGACCTAATCTCATGGTCAGCTTATCATCCTCTACTGGTTCCCCAGCGTAAGCCGTTAGCGCAGGTGAATGCACCATTCTATTATTATCCATAAGAAAAAAACATCGACAGTTGATAATGCCTCTGACTAATCCATCTAGGTTAACAGTCGGTAGGGTATGTTATTTTCCACATGTTTCGTAATGAAAAAATATAATATTTAATTGTATGTATAAGATTAATAATTGAAGTATTTCTTTCTGTGAAACAATGCCACATCTAAGAAATTTGTTGTGGAATTTGCTATTCGCTTTCTACATAGATTCAAATTAGTGCTCCCGTTTTAGGGGATGTTTCTGTCACCGCGCTAATCTACAAACAAGATTGAGCAGTCGGATCCAAACGCTCCATTGATTTACTAATCTGTCCGCTTCCATGTACCTACCGATGCCGACTATTCCTGAGTGCACAAATTAACACCTCGCTCTCTGCCAACATGATGCAATGTGCAGCGCACGCATTTGACAAATATCTTATTATTAATTAATATTATAAACGTGAAAGTTTTTGAGTATTGATGGATGTTTGTTATTCTTTCACTCAATAACTATTGAACGGATTTTAATGATAGTTTACAGTAATATAGTTTATACATCATAGCATAGTATAAAACACAGTCGCTGTCGCTGTCTGTTCGTCCCTATGTATGTATAAATCTTTAAAACTACGCATCGGATTTTGTAGCGGTTTTTTAAATATATAGAGTGATTCAAGAGGAAGGTTTATATATATAATACATGTACACCCGTGCGAAGCAGGAGCGAGTAGCTAGTATTCTATAATTTAAATAATAAATAGTATTTTTAAGGCAAAACGTATTCTTTAAGTGATTAAGCAAAATGTATACAAATATTAGTACCTATTGTTGCTGACGTACTTATAGTTTTATATTTCATATTTAAGTACCTACGGTTTATTTGATTATATATTTTTGTATACCGATCTACACCAACACTGTATAATAAAGAACTTTGACAGACAACAACTAAAGAGGTAAAGTTTGCGAAGTTGTAGGGGGTAATATAGATCTACTGAATTGATCTCGAAAATTCTTATAGTGTTGGATAGCTTATTTATCGAGGATGCCTATATAAAGGCTAAGGCTACATATCTTTACGCTCTGATCAATAAAAGCGGAGTTGCAACGAAAAATCTAGTAAAAACAGGTGAAATGTGACACAGACAATGTGCGGGTCAACTGATTTATAATATTTAATGTTTATGATTTGTCCATCAGCTGTCGTGTCCTGTCTGTTAACTTTCGACAACTAAATAACAACGGATATTAATGTTTCTAGTTGAATTATTGCCAAAACAATTAGAACATGCCGAGAAGATGGCTATTTTATTTCTTGATTTTTATATATAAGTATGTAAATATAATTCGAGCTCATTTTCTAGATTTGTAGTTAGGGCAGCCAGCGGGTTAAGAAGTTATATCTTTATTTTTATAAAGATATACCTAACTTCTATAGAATTAGATGCAGGTGTACGTCCCTGTATGGTACCTAATAAAGTCACAACAACTCATGCCTGAAGTGTAACTATATAGATGTAGGTAATTACCCACACATATCGTTTAATTCATCCACGCAGCGACAAAACCGTTTCCTAGAACTGAACGTTTCAGGTAATGTCTAGTCGTTCGGTAACGCCTGCGAATTATCGTTTCCCATAATTATTCTCGTACAGTATTGATTTAGGTAAGTAGATGTAACGCTCCGTGCCCTACACTATAATTGATAATTATTATGCTGAATTTACATTAGCAAACTAGTAACATGAATATAAATAAATTTATTTTATAAGGTAATAATTCTCTAATTGTTAATAACGCATTAGATGTACGAGATTACAATTTGATATAACTTATGTTTAAAAAAAACCTATAGGAATCCTTATACAATTTTAGAGGCGAAAGTAAATCCGTATTTGGACACTAAAAGAAACGGACAGCGAATATAAATAATAGTTTAAATCGTTCCATGATGAACTTATAATGATTGCGCATCTCGAATATTATACTTATGCAAAAACATTTTATCTACTGTTTTAATGTCAGTCAGTAATTGCAACTTTTTTAAATACGTAGGTAGGTAGCTGATTAGCAGGCATATTCGTACTTGAAATATACCATTAGATTATTCAGAATTGAGGTATTACGTTAAACTGCTGTAAACGGCATTGTTCAGAATTTTAGATAATTATTAGCACACAATATCATAGTTTCCAGTTCCTATACAATAGCCAAATAGTACCTACCAACTAGTCAAGTTTAGCTCATACTAGCAACTTCTGTTGGCTCAAACGTGGAGTTGCATTGTTTCAGAAATTGCCTAGGGTTTACTGTGCCCGTTTAGTTGGTTTAACTGAAGATTCAACTTGGAGATTTTGTTTGGCTTTTGCTACATTATTCTGATTTGAAACGGTTACACAACCGTACCTACACAGGTAGTTAACTATTTACTAGGTATTCAGAGGCTCTGGATAACAAATATAATATCAATAATCAGTGAAGTAGTGTACAAAAGTAACAGTAGGTAATTTGTTGATGTTTGAGTCTCATAATATCTTTGAAAGTATCCCCGTGGAAAAAGAACTTGTGTAAATAGGTACTGCAATAATTGTATAGGACTCCTTATATCCGGGCCGCTGTTGGCACGATTTGATTTTTTAAAATATTTGTATTCTTATAATATTTTTAGTTACCATGGTTTTGATTAAATACCTAATCTCGATTTTTGTTTATTGCATCGACTCCATCATCCTATATAGGTATAGGGCTATATATATAGGTATACAGCCACACACAACTACAACTATGTAAGTTACCTTTTTTATATCATGTCGGCAGTGAAAACGTAATTAGGATATTTTTAAGTATATCTTTATAAATATCCTACCTGTGTTTGGTACTGGTAAATTACCTACATATACCTATACAATTACCAAGACAAACACAATAAAAACTAAGTTGTATAAATAATTTAAATTTTATTGAGGAAACAATCAATATTGTGATCATATCAATGATTTATGGAACTACGCCCAAACCGACATATGGCGATCATAAAATGGCGGCAACGTTATAAAATGGTGAAAGCGTCGAAGCGTCCTCCGAACTAATTGGCAATGCACTGTTACGAGCCGACGAACGTAATGTCAAATGATTTCAATTACTCAATTACATCCAGGCTAACCTATCCAATGTAGGTATGTTAGAATAGCTACCACAATGTAGCTATTGTAACATACAATGGGCCCAGTTTTTTATAACATACACAAGAGTGTTTTATATGCAAGGAAGTATGTACTTATGGAAAGGTTAATTATTTATTGCCCTTAAAAATAACGGGACATGATCGTTAAAATAAAATGACGTCGAAGACTCATCCCTTTTAAGTTAAAGATCAAAAGCAATGTCGAGTTTGGGTCAAGTTGTTGTACTTGATATCGGGTACTTGTATATTTACGAGAGCTTTCGTGTAATCAGTTCCCGAATGTGATGGCACCCGTATTTGAAATTTAATAAAGGTTCCCAGTGCTTATACTCATATGCAATGACATCCAATATCGTAGGCTAATGTGATCATTTGGAAACCTTTATTAAATTACAAATACCGCCGCCACATGCTTTCTTGTAGTTATAACAGGTTATGGAGAATTCCGTGTAGGTTGAATGTTATCTATATGTAAATAGATCGGTTTTAGTTAAGCGGGTATATAAGACAATAAAGGATTATTAGAAATAATTACACATAAAGTATAGTACTGTATGTTTTATGTGTACGGTTGTTATGTTGGGTGTGGTAGTCAGACACATTATCAACTGGCTACGTCATGATGAACACTTAACATGCCTACGTATATACTTATTATTTATTGCAATGACATAAATGATTAGCAAGAACTTGGTTAAAATAATGAAATACATGTAAATAAGATAGATGATAGAAATTCACCTTATAAATAGCAAGTTACAAGACTGTACCAAGCGTGGTACAGTGTTCATCTTTCCAGTATTGTAAGCAAACCAGACACTTGATTGATAGTAGCGTCTTCACGCACACAATCTATATGCTAATGTTGTTGGAAACCGATCTCTTTTAAGAGGCTGCATCCTTATTATGTAAATCTACACGGCCGATTTGCCTAATCCGTAATCGGACGTTTCCGAAATCTAAGGGTGTTTTTGGCTTCCTCAGGGACGTTTTGGGATGTTTACTTAAATCGCGTTTCACGATATTCACATGCCCATAAAGTTATATTTTTGTAATATTAAGTACGGTTTAATATTAAGTACAAAAATATTTCATTGTATTTGTTTAGTTATATATGTAGGTACGTAGGGGAGGGTGGGGCAAGACGGGGTAGCGAGGTAAGACGGGGTACCCCCCTTACAGAGAAAACAAAATGAACCTCAGTCAAAACAATAATACTAGTAATTAGCTATTACATGATCGCCTGCTCGGTCGCCTGAGAACCACCGCAGTGAGACGTGGCGTTTAGATATTTGAGCGAAAAAACTAGTTTTGACCTGTTTACTTATTATTTTCAATTGTTGTTAACTACATGAAAAAAATATTAAATTGATGAGTGGTTGCTGTTATTGCTATTTTTTTTTTGGAAGAGTAAAAAAGCATAAAATAAGGTGAGAATATTTCGACCGCTTAAATTTATTATTTCTATTTTTTATTATTTTTTTATAAAATTAATACCCGAAGGGGCAATATGGTATATAGGATACCCCATCTTGCCTCATCCGAGTCTAATTTTGTATTTTTGAAGAATGGGATGGACCTACGTGCGGAAAACCAGTAGGGTGAGTTGGTCAGAGCAGGCAAATGGCACTCCGAAATTTCAATTAGAAAACCGGAGAATACTTCAGCTGCAGGACTTAATAAAATAGCTGTAGATAAATGTTTAATTTGTTAGGCTGAACCCTCGACCTCAAGAAAATTTCTCCTGACAGAATATATAACACAGACGAGACTGGGGTATCCATCGTTCCAAAAAGTAAATATAAAATTATCGCCAGAACAGGGAATAAGCAAGTTGGATCTTTATCTTCAGCTAAAAGGGGAGCTACTATCACTGTAGTGTTTAGTTTCAGTGCATTTGGGTACTACATGCTACCAATGATGCTATTTCCTCATAAAACGATGAAGCCAGAACTGATGATAAATGCTCCCCAAGGTACGTGGGGTGTTTGCAGTGAGGTAGGCTGGATCACAACAGAGGTGTCCTTGCAGTTCATCCCCGTAGTAGTTTAGTCCATTACTTATAATCATATTAAACTTGAGACTGTTTTGTTATATTTTAAAACCATTTGTTTTTAGTTTCTAACTGTATTTACCGTAGCAGCTATTGTTATTTTACGTACATCGTCGTGCCCTTTAGGGTACCCCGTCTTACCCCAGGTATGGGGCAAGATGGGGCAAAGTGACCTTTTCGCTTTAACTATTGATTGTGAGAAAAATAATAGGCTAATTTGAGTCTATTGTTATTTAAACAATAAACCGATTACCAAAGTTTGTAAAACTAAAGAAAATATGGTTGTCCCTATTTAAATGTGAGTTTTATTCAGTGTCAAACCTTAACTACCCCGTCTTGCCCCACCCTCCCTACCTAAAGTAAATAATGTCGTAGGTAACGGCCGAAACCTTAGATAATATTAGGTATAGTACTACTTGTATTTAAGAATATTAATAAAAAATAATCTAAATTATACTTGTATATGTACTATATAATTTTTAAAATGTGAGAAAGGCTAAAACTTACAATTTATTTTTTTTGTATTGCATTTGTATTATACATGAGGTTTATGGACATTTGCATATTTGTTTGTACATTACAGATTCATTACCTAATTCCTCGTACTGGTAACGGTGATGAATCTTTAGTGACTGATATTTGGAGTTACCTTATCTTTATTCCTCACCTCACATACCCGCGTTATGATAGGTAGGCTATCAGAGTTTATGAATTGTGTAACAGATTGTATGAGTCATGATAATGGCACTCAATTTCGGATTAAACGGAGATAAAATCTAGAACACGTAAGTAATATTCTAAGAACATATTTATTGTAGTGATATTGAGTGTATACCTGCAAACTGCACGTAAAATGCTGTCGCCAAATTACTATGAAGCATGCAATCTGTAGATAGCTATGGACATATCAGCTCCATAATATGCCTTCTGGTTTCCTACTTAAAAATGATATATCTATGTCGTTGAAAACCGTACATTGTTTCTTTAACTGCCTTATTTACTATTTTGATTATTATAAAATCAGGCAATGTTAAAATTATTCTGCGGATGACAGGCATTAATGTAATGTAAAACACTACTGATGCAAAATAAATTAATATTTTTTTCATATGTGAGAGTCATGGTATAGTAATAACTGCCTACCCAGACTTAAACATCAAAGTTTAAAAAAAATAACGCACAAAGTTGTAAGTAAGTAATGGAAGCACCGATCACAAACCAAAATCAAAGAGGCGACTGCCTTATACTCTGCTAAGCACGCCGCTCTCCTTGGATTCGATATTGTCCTAGCAAAATGTTGGCATGCTCTGTTGCAGTCATCACAGCGGGCGTCGACAATAGAAGATGTATTTTACTATCCACATTGACATTATACTGGTAAAGATATGTTATTATTATTATATTTTTTTATCAAAGCCGCAGGTTATAGACAGTTAATTAATAAAGAAAATAACGTAAAATTATTATACACATGTATATTATGTTTCTACATATATACGCCCATCCCTATATCAAGTTTAAATAAGACATGAAGAGGCATTTTAGGAAAGTTTAGTGACGGTTGAAAGTTTGCTCCCTGAGCTCGCTTGTTTGGCTGAAACTTAAAACCATATAAATAGTGCTCCCAGTAGAGGAATTACATTTTATTTTATAGACTGCTTGTTCCTTTTGGGGTATTTACCTACGTACTCTGGGTAGTTGTGCTGTCTTCTTTATTATTTATTCTTATTTAACTGCTGACATAAAATAAAGCCGAGGCTAATTTTATTACCTTGTTTTTTGAAATACTATTTAAAAGCTGTTTTGGCCGTATTTGGCTTTTGACCACCGGACAAATATTAGGGGCAAGTGCAGAGGGGACAACAAACCTGCAGAAGGATCTATGGAGTGGCTAAAAAAAAATTACAATATCTGCGTGATGGATATAACATAAGTCTGATGACACAACTAGGGGCTCGTACTTCAGTTCAGGCCATCATAATCGCGGTGCTCGTTTGAGCAGTTCACAGGATCTATTGGAGAAGTCAAATTTGTTCAGTATATTCATATAAAATAGGTATCTTATATGATCTCCAGGAAGTACATCCATAATTGGGAATATGTAGATAATAGCGTGGTACACAATCTTAAAATGCAAATAGGTATTTCCATTACAATATGTATTATGTATGTGTCCTTGCATCTAATCTTGCGAAACCCTTGGTGGTAACAGTTTTATAAATATCTAATCGAGGTTGGATTTACATGTCATAATATACAGCGTAGTGTTACTTAATTCTAATTGTATAATAAGTATTATGTTTTATCCAATTAGGTGTTATTTTGGGGAAGTTCATTTAATTGATTTATATTATTTTGTTTAGTTCTGCTACAATTAACATGTTTGAGACCACAAATATTCAGTGGAAACTTGACTATCGTTACTACCTTGTATAATAGTTATCAAATTGCTGCCGTTATTGAGTCTACACCCATATTTCGACACCTATTTCGCCTCTGAACGAGGCATCATTACGCATTGAATAGAGTTCGGATATAGCTTGGACGTCTAGTGTTGAGACACTTCAAATTACCGACCTAACCGTACCCAACACATTAGGATGTTAACAATTAATATTATTAGACATTTATGATAAAGTGCTGTTTGGATTGTTTTAATGGATAAATATT
Organism: Achroia grisella; assembly: GCF_030625045.1. Lineage (NCBI taxonomy): Eukaryota > Metazoa > Arthropoda > Insecta > Lepidoptera > Pyralidae > Achroia > Achroia grisella. Next base: position 2,071,755 of record NW_026712925.1, read on the forward strand.
TAGTGGTGCACTGGTTGCGCTCACTTTATTTTGCGCACATTTTATCAAGTTCCACTGCTGGCTGGGCATCAGTTGAACTTGATAAAATGAGGACGAAATCATGCCAGTTAGTTAGTTAGTAGATCGTGCTAAATATACCAAGAATTGGTAACCACTAAGGTTTTTAGGGGTGTATGTCGACCTGACAGTATATATTGCAAGCAATGCGACAACTCACTAACAATCTCTCCCTTCTCATAATTTATTATAAGAAATTTTTATTCACATCAAAATCATAAATATCAAAAATTATACAACTTATTTTTTTAAATATTAGACGTTTAGAGGTTTTTTCAGCTGAATTTCTATTTAGAAAATTATAGTGGAATTGAAAAATACGAACGAAAAATACGATACGATACGATACTATAATGATACGAGTACAGCTATATATCAATCAAATAATTAATTTCTATTTTAGTATCATAAGTTCAGTATTTGAATATGACATCCACTTATATGAATTATACACTAAAGACAACATATATGAATAATTTGTTCCAGTATTTAATTCAGGAACAATATCATCTTTTATTATGAGTATAATATAATAATAATAAATAAAGTTTATTTAGTAGTCATTACTCTTATCTATTATCTTATTACAATTTTATGGACACAATATATGGAATAATAAGTACTACCTTCATAAGACTCGCACGGTTTCATGAGAGCAATTCTTAGATACTTACCTACTATTTAACATAAATACTTAATTATGATCAACAGGTTTCATAAAAACTGCAGTTGATGTACTTTATTTGTCATTATGCAGTAATCAGAAAACATAAATTATATCAAAAGTAAAAAATCAAGTCTGTAATGTACATATTTTAATTTATTTAATTTGAAAGCAATCAATGAATTATTAATATTATTGTTCAAAGAAAACATTATTTAGGAAGCTCTTTACACTTTAAAGTTGACCTGCGTTGGGGCAAGAACTGCAATTCCTCTCGACGTCCACTGCTTTCACCTCGTTCGATTCTGCTGTTATATCTAAATTGCGACCCCATTTTCTGTGAGGCAGTGGCTATAATAGAAGCTACAGTGCATGACGGATGGGGTAAATCTGGTAGTTGAGAGATATAATATTCCCGCATTTTTTTCCGTTCATCCGATTCCTGGACGCATTCGCTCAAGTCAGTTTCAATTGTATCACAACTATTGAATCCGAAGGAGCTATCACCATAGGAAACAGAAGAGTCACTGGATGTTTCTTTAGACGTTTTGAAGTGTGCTCCGTGATAAGATAGTCTGAGATGTGAGTAATCGTCTATGAAAAACCCCGATACGTTATCTGTTGTTGACAACGTACCCGATGTTTCACTTTTATTCTCTTCTGTGTTCATTTTCAATGGAATTAAGACATTTAACACTAAAACAAGATATAGAATATGATAAGTCAATGTGGAATATTAATATTACAGTCATACCAACAAACAATTTTCGTTAATTCACAGAGACTAAAATTTTATATTCTACCCCCCAAATTGATTTCTTCAATCTATATATTTTTTTTTATTTATATAGTATTGGAGGCAATTATACCTGTCCATACAGCTTTATCTTGTTACATTTATGAAATTTTTCAGATAACTATTAGGTAATACTTATTGATAAATGCATTTTCGTATCAAAATAGAAATTAGAATTATAATGAATTATTACGAAGTAACTACAAGTGTTGTTATTAACTTTTAGAAATAAATTCACAATTTATTAATTTATTTAATATGAAATAATTATAATTATAAAAAATACTATATGTATTGTTGTTTGTGAGGAGAAATAATTAAATCATATTATCATAATAACGAAATTCAAATTAGGATCCAAAATAATTTCATAATACAATAGATCTACTAAGATTAATTAAGCGCGTTCGATACGTGGATTGTATTATAACAATAGTATTTGTAAATTGTGTTTTGGTAGAAGAGTGAAATATGGTAGTGAAATTTTGACATGGAAGAATGACTGAATGAATGCCTTAGTCCTCTAGAATTGGAATGACATGAATGATCTCATGGGTGTCGCAGGATTACCACCATATGGTCCGCCAAATCGTTTGCGAATTATATAATAAAAACACAATATACCACAAATGTTGAACGCACTTTTCATCGGCAGTCGAGTAATTTACTGAACCTACTAAAGATTCCGGACATCGCATTAAAAATATACTATCAAAATATTGCTCGACTATAAAGTATATCAGATAGTCTAGAAAATCTGAAAAGTATTTATATTATATAAATGTGATATAGTTTGGGGACTGGTATTTGAATTCAATAAGTGTTTTTGATACAACCACTTTTTTGATGCAAGATGATTTATTATGGTCGCAATGAATTAGATATATCCTAAAAGTAGGTTTTTTTATACCACGTCGGTGGCAAACAAGCATACGGCCCATATGATGGTAAATGGTTACCGTAGTCTATAGACGCCTGAAACACCAGGGGTGTCAAATACGCGTTGCCGACCCTTAAAAAACCTTAATATACTCTTTTTGAAAAACCTCATGCTGTAGTCTCTCGAGAAAACCTCGGCAGGTAGTTCATTCCACAAACTAAGTGTACGCGGGAGGAAGCTCCTCTGAAACCGCTCTGTCCGAGACCACTTAGGTTCTAGTGTGTGGGGATAAATTTCCTGTCGATGGCGAGCGGTGCGATGGTAAAAGGTAACCGTAGGCAACATGTCAAACAATTCTTCAGAACACAGACCGTTGTATATCTTATATAAGAGAAGTCTCTGGTTCGCAGTGAAGTACTGCCTCGCTCTATTCTTGCTTGACCTTTTCTTCGAGGTGACCACGGAACTCAACTGTGTTAGAGATGTCGATACCGAGAATTCCAATGCTCTTAGAGATGGTAATGGGCGTGTTCTGGAATTGAGGAGCCACAGCAAAAGGAGTTTTCTTAGCGGTGAACGCGCAGGCTTGTATCTTGGTAGGGTTGAATTGAACCAAGTTCCATCGCCCCCAATCGGAGACTCTGGTTCAAGTACTCTCGATTTCAGATACAAGCTGTTCGCGGTTTGACTCCACAACGGAACGGAAGAATGTTAGCACGGCCCGTAAAATGCGTCCCCAGTACTGTCATCTATATAGCAATGAATGTTAACTATAGTTAATAAAACATTTATACGCAGCAGAAACAGTGAGAGAGCTGGGCCTTGCGGGGCACCAACATTTATTAATGCAATATCCATGCTATCGGAGCAACTACCGTCGACCACGGTTTTGATGCATCTGCCAGACAAAAAACTATCGACCCATTTGCATAATTCTTCTGGTATTCCCTACGAAGGCAATTTCGATAGAGGATCTTGATGCCAAACCAGATCGAATGCCTTCTCAATATCAAGGCTGACTGCCAACGCCTCACCTTTGCTCTCGATGGCAAGAGCCCAGCGGTGTGGAAGATACACTAAAATATCACCAGTTTAGCGATTATGGAGGAAGCCATATGTTATACAATAAATAAGCAAAATATGACATCACGTTTGGTTAATCCAAATAAAAACAATAGTCATCTTTACGTCGATAACGTGTACAGTTATACCGTTTTGGGAGATTACTTTATTGTACAAACGTTTTTTTATCATACACTTCAATGATCGAAGAAGATGAAATCTATGAATTATCTTATCATTACAATATATAAGTCTGTATCCCCGATGTTCGAATCATTGGTTAATAGTAACAGCATCAGCAAACATGAAAGCGTGCTTTGTTTTACTCGCCTTGGTAGCCGTTGCCTGCTCGGCACCTCAGCAGCGCAAGCTATTCCATGAACATTTTGAAGATTTTCTAATCGTTATAGGAGAGTCTGCAGGCCAGGAATTGACAGAGCTTGCGGAGAAATACTTTGAGTTTGAAGAGTTCCGGGCAACTATCGACTATATAGCGAGTACAGATTTTAAAAATCTCGTTTATGAGATGGAGTCACTACCGGAATTCAAAGCTGTAAGTCATTTAAATATTTACTAGCGGTTACTCTTAACTTCATGTACCTTTTATTACATAAAATATAGCTTAAGTTCATCCTCGTGATACAATCTATCTTCATATGAAATATCATTTAGATCTGTTCAGCCGTATAAAGATCACAAACAGACAGACATATTTTCAAAATACTTATATTAAACGACCCAGTTACTTTAAATTTGATAGAAGCAAATATTTTGTTCTTTGCAGCCTATTAGTTAATAAGCCAGGAAAATAGTAAACTAGTAATAGCGACATAATTTTTACGGCTACGGGAGTTTGTAAATCTTCTTCTAGATTTTACCTATATAAACAATCTTTTTGCTAATATTTATGTTCTACAGTTAGCTGGATATGCGTTTTGCTAATTAATTACCATTTACTATCTTATGTAACAAAATTGATGTCTAAACATGTTTAGGAGCTATGAGTTTTTATATAACAGATATCTATGAATTATATAAGTTTTCCACGAGTGCGTATAGATAATAATATATTTGTGATGAGTTAGTTGAAGTTAACACCAATGGTTTATATCAGTTATGATAAACTTTAATGATCATGGCTTTTTTTTACCTAAAGCCAAATAACGAATGAAATGATTCATTTTGTAAGTAATTGAAATTGGAAAACAAAGTGAAGTCTCACCTGGTAGTAAGCAGTGGGTACCCGTGGCATATTATTATACAGCTGTATGGACATTACGATATCATGTGACACCCTTGATACCACTTATGCGTTAACATTCTAAAGGACTAAGATGTATTATCTAGTAATTTCACTACCTCATTTACCTTACAGTCTGCCTAGTCTACATTTTTTATAATGACATCTAGTAACAGTAGAATGTTTAAAAATAATTTACTAAATAGGAATTGTCCTATACTTTAAAGTTATAGCTCTGTAGATATATATATTATAGACCTTATCTCTTTGTAATAAAAAAATAAATTTACGAGGGTCCTCGAGGAAGTTGCACCTTAATCCACCCTCGGCACCGCAACTGACTTTTACTAGGCTTCTTAATACAACTATTTTAACCATTTAGTAAATTTTCGGCCCAAAGAAAATGATTAACGAAAGTAGACTCTGGCCTAGTAAATCCCATATATTTTGTTAAGATTGGAGTTGACTTCGTATAAAACACTTTTTTTGCTTCACAGGTAATCGATTTCTTGGAAGCGAACAATATCGATATTTTATACTTCATCGATAGATTCAACACTCTGCTTGGTAAGTAATATTATTTATTATTAATTTATTAAGGCGTTATAACACAGATTCGTAGTTATATGTGCTCTAAATTGTTAAAAATAGATTAGAGTCCAGAATAAGTATTAAATAAGTAGCATTAAAATTTCATCTGTAAAAACGGGCTTAAATTCCTTTTTACAGACAAATTTTAAACCTCTTGTCTCATGTTAAATAGGTAGATATTTTTTATTTCTCTTACAAGTTTAGTAATCTTTTACTTTGTTAATTAACATTAGAAGACGACTTTTCTATGAAAAAACTATTTTTTCAGTTAGGTGAAATGATTTTGCATTTTTTATTTTTCTTCCCTAAAAACTGCACTACCTCCATTAATATTATATTTATTATTTTACAGAGGAAGGACCAGGTGGTCCTCCTATGTCAAAGGGTGCACGTGTAGAACCTAGTGGAACAGATTTTACATCGTTTATCAAAGATAACATTGACTTGTTCCCGAAAGACGATCTCTTTGCTCTGTTTGAACAGAAGATCGCTGAAGATGCAGATTTTAAGTCAGCCTTCGATAATTTGAACAGTGATGAGTGGAGAGAGATCTTTGGTGCTTTATGGGAGAGTGAACAGTTTTTGGCTGAAGTTCAAACTTTGGCTGACAATGGAATCGATGTTGGAATCCTTCTTTATGAAATTGTGGCAATCTTTGGACTCAATTAAATATTTATTTATAGTCCAACTTGTGCATAAACCATGTAAAAAATAAAACATAATAATTTATTCACACACGTCCGATATCTTTTAATTAGTTCCCAAGTTCGCATCACGTACTGAGCTGGACAAAGTTCCTCTAATATTTTATTAATTCTCTTTGAATGAAGCATGGCCCAGTGAATATAATTAGAGTGTTCTTTTGTTGACCGTTTAGTCAATCTATACAACCACAGTCTCTATATGTACCATTAAAGGTATTTAATGCTATATTAATGTCATTGTAGATACAATAATAATAGGTTGTAATAAAATAATGAAAGTCTTTTGTACGATTTTATAACACACTATTGTCTAAGGTTAACTGTATCAATTACCTTTCAAGTGTATAGCCATATATAAGGCGATTAGTAAGTCAAACTAATTGTTTATTACCCTGGGGGGTATCAATTTATTTATCATTTTCTATAATTGTGTAATAAAATGTTACATCAAACAAATTTCTTGGCATAGCTACTTAGACAATGCATTTTTTTTGTTATCAACTAGCCGACCCACGCATCAACGCTGCGTCACTTTTTATTGTGCTCCGTTTCTATTGCCCACAGCACACCTAAAGTTATATAGTTTAGAGCTTTTCTCGATAAATAGGCTATCAAACACTAATAAAGGTTATCTATTTGAAATATTTTTTTTGGTTGAACACGTATCTTTGGGACTACCTAAAGATACGTGTTCAACCAACAAAATTTCAGCTTAGTAATAGATAAACAAAAGTGAAATAAAATTGTTTTGATTACATTTGTTAGTATACATAAGTATAATTAATACTACTGTTATGACTTATCAATTGCTACTTAGGCTGTTTAGGTAAATATGGTTTAAACTTGCCTAACGAATAAATTTGCAATGTTTATGAATGTAGTAGTATGTAATGTAAGTAATTCTCAATGAGCTTTGCATAAACGAATGAAAGTACTCATATATTTGTACGAAACCCTCAGGGCGCGAGTTTTACTTGCCCTTTTTATACAAGATTTTTACCATGAAACAACGATTTTATTTTTTCAGAGAGCTTAAAATATACTGTCTCATTTTAAATTAAAAAGACATATGAGACTAACATTTTATCCATATTACTTATTTTTTTTATGTAGATTGTTATTTTAATTAATTTAATTCTCGAATAACCATTAAGCATGGTAAAAAGCTTTGGTTATAAACCACAGATTCTGACTTCCAAATCAAAATTGAAAACTCGCTCATACTAAAAACAATTCAAATAGTAATTTTTTCTCAGAGGAAACTGTACATAATATTCCATAATTACCATAGAAAACAATCGTATTGACATTTACTACTTGCAGCAGTCGGTTGGGTATATACTTCCATTTAGAATCTGATTTTTTTAAGTTGATTGAAGTTAATATTAAGTAATAATGTAATTAATTAAAAAAATATGTATTGTATTTCTAACAACTATAGAAAAGGCCCATACAAATTTTTATACCTATATTAGACGCTATTTTACAGGGGAAGGAACCTTATCTATTACAATAAGAATCAATAAATTATCTTCAGTCTTGGCAAGGATGTCAACGTGACAGAAACACACCAAAAATATCCATGAATAGAGAATGCTTCTGTCATTTGGCAAACAGTAGAAAATGTTAATAGGATGAATATATCACGACAGTGTGGAACCGCCTCTTCATTCTGATTGTATGATATTAAATTGTATTCAATTATTTGTTTACAAATCTATCAACGCTCATGTAAACATAAAATTCCTATTCCATTTCAATACATAAAGATAGACAGTCGTATATTGTTGTACAGGGACAAATATTTGTGAAAATTCTATTAAGAAGAGTTCAACACATTTTCATTATTTGTTCTATTATTTCGTGGAAAATGAGAAATTCTCATGTTGTTTTAGTTTTGTTGTATATTGGACTCGCTTCCGGATTTATCGATCCCTCGGGTGCTGCAGAGGTGAGTAGCAAAACACGAGATTATTACGAAGTTTAATTTTAAAATATTTCTAGTAGTGAATGTAAAATTTATTGCCAATTGTTATAATTGGCGAAGTGAAGAAGTGTGAGTGCAACACCCAACAGAGTTCCTCTTATATTCTGTAAACAGGTTTTAATTATAGGACATATACATAACATTTATTGCGTAATTCACTTACATTAGGAAATTTCCGGAACCATAATACGTAGGTATATTTGATATGTGGTCGCTAAGTTCATCGTTATACGGAAGCATGCAGTCAGAGAGGATTTGTGGAAATTCCAGTAAATAAAAGTTTCGCGCGGTGAAACGGTTTCATCTATTAGGTACAAGTATTAATTTATACATGTCTATTCTTATATTCTACTTACAGAATGGGGAAAAAACTGACAGCACACCAAGAAGTACTTCAGTTGCAGTAGTCGGAGCTAGTCCTCAAGAGAAAATGAAGTCCTCTTGCAATAAGCCGTATACATTGAATTTAGAAAATAGGAAGAATTCATTGAATGAGGATGAGTTATTTGAACAAGCAACTGAAAAGCAAAGTAATGTTAATGAAAGGTCGTTTATTTATATAAATCAAAAGTTTAGAACACCTATTTTAATGCGTTACAATTTGCAAGATTTAAAAAACAAAAGACACAAGACACTCTTTTCTGATATGGATACATTAGATTTTAATAAACTCCTTCAGAGATCTTCAGTTCACCCTGAAGAGTTTTCTAAAAGAGGTCGTTTTCATTCAAATAGAGAAGGAATTTCTCAATACTTTCCTACATTTCAATATCAAAAGTTTCATGGAAATACTAACGAAGGAAATGTAAATAGACATATTAATGAAGTAAATGAAATTATAAGAGACTATAATAATAAAACCAATCTCAGAATAGATGATCGTCGTCAATATTTAGAACTTCTTAAAAAGCCTATTACAAGAAATAATATTAAAAATAATACTGGAGTGACTAAGTCCATAATAAATAACAACACGCGTACGACGACTCGTGTAGTACCTGGAAAATTATTCCCTCCATATTATAGCATTACTAATAATATACTACCGCAAACAGATTCAACTAATGATAAAGAAAGCTCCGATGTAGTAAAGAACTACCGTATACCAAATAAATATGATAATTATCAAGTTGTTACATATAGAAATAAAATGCATAGAGATCATGATAAACTTAATGACGAAGTTGTGGCAGAAAGCAATTCAAAATATTCAAATTATTTTGATGATGACGATTTATTATATGCGTATCTGAAGGAATCAAAATATTAAAACTGAATGAAAAACATTTAGCTGCAGTGCTTTCTAACAAGAATGCAATGTTAAATACCCACAGGTAGGTATATCTATAAATATGTGCATTAGGAAAAATGTTAAATGACTGAATAGTATGTAAATAAGCTCAGTTCATGGATTTTAATGACATGAATTTATAAGTGATTCGATATTTGGAAACGAAGTAACCAATTAGAAAATAGCTAATATAATTTTCATCAAAAATAAAAATCTATTATTTTTAATCATGGTTCTTTATTGATTATGTCTTATTTTATAGAATATGTCTTATATAATTTATTAATATATATGTAAATATAAAACTACATAGGCTGCAAAAATAATCTGTCCCGATATGAAATTACTTATATTATTTGTTAATTATTTTATATCTATACTAACACTATAATAAGAGAGAGAGAGTGAGAGAGAGAGAGAAAGGGAGAGAGTGAGGATTTTATCATGAAGAAAGTAAACAAACCACTGCACCGACTTGAGAACTTCTTTTTATTTGTAAGGTACAATCACAGTAACATAGCTTGTTATGGTAATGTATACGAAACTTATAAAGTTATGAGCTTCTGGGCAAGCCACTAGCAAGACATAAGTATGGAGTGTGTAGGTATGTGAGTAGACAGCGTGATGCACGCGGCGTGGCGTGGGTAGATCATGCATTCATGATAACAACCGCTCAAAGTTATCACGATTAAGATCGCTGCGCGCGCACTTGCCTCTCACTACAGCGTTTGTTGCTTCGAGAAATGAAAAGCAAACACTGCAGAACGCCAACAGATGTCCAGATAGCCAATAGCATCATCGAAGAGTTATAGTCCATATGGAAATGTCTATATTTACTAGAAGTTAAATTGTTATAAAGTGTTTACTCTCATCTTACAAATGACTTGATTGACTAATTCTTACTGCAACATATTGATTGAGCTGTGATAATAAAAATATCGTAAGATTTAGCATACGTTTGTGTGGTCCGCAGAATCTACGTTCCTGTATATATTCGAATTCAAAATGTATACTTTTTATAAGGATTGCTTGAGCGTTAAAAGGTAATAAAAACAGTGAAAGTTGATTTAATGTACCATATTTTGATTATACAACAAAGCGCAGCCTATTTTCCTGAAATTTAGCACACTCATGCTTGGCATAGGACAGTAAAAACACATATAATAGTACTTTGTACAGTCAAGAAATACGTAGACTAAACGAAAACGAAGAATGTGTATAAATTAGAATAAGATAAAAAAACTATTCTGAATATATTAATCTATTTAACAATTGTGGACATATGGTCAAAAATTATTATAATTCTAATTATTTTTATGATCCTAATCATACTGGCATAAAGGCAAGAACGCCATATTGAAGTATGTCTTTATCTGAAAATAACGCATACAATTATATATTTTGAAGTAGATAAAGTTAATATGTTACAATGAAATGAAATATTTTAATTACTATATATTACCTTTTATTAAAACACATACTAACATTACAAATATAATTAATGAAGGTCTGTCTGTTATCACGGCTAAACGAATGTATTATCTATATTTGCTCAAAAAAAAAGTAAACGAAGTGCCGGATGACAGAAAGTATTATGTATAGGTTTCTTGAATTACACAGGAGCATAAAATATTAGTCAAATTTATAAATAACTAAATAAGTTATTTACAAATTTAAGTTATTTATAAATTTGACTAATATTTTATTGAATTTTAAGCCACATTTAGATTCTTTATGTTGCACATAACTTTTGCTGTATTTGTTGAGGGAGATGACTTCGCTCGGACCACTGACTTCAAAAATATTTGTCCTTCTCAGTTGATGATTTGACATACTTAAACATAGTGAATGTTGGTGTTTTTACAGGCATTTGTTGAAATAATATGGTCCAATCATAACAAGAAACTATAGGTAGATACTTATTGAGACAACTCGCGTATAAATATTTACAAAAGTAATTAATAAAATTCGTACAGTGGTAGAAAGTTTAATAATTGAAGAATAATAAAAAGGCATTGTAGTCAATTTGTGTTTAGTAATTCATACTAAATAATTTTTTTTACATGGATCATCTTATCATCATAACACTTCAATATTCAATTCTCATTCTCATTCATATTATTATAATATATAATATACTGTATTTTTACTCCGCTATCAGACAGATTTGTAAAGGTACTCGTATACTTTATATGTGTATAATGTTTGTTGCAGAGAGGTAGTTACATATTCATAATCTCGTTAATATGATTAAAATTAAATGTGCATCGCAAATAAACTAACACGACTAAGTTTTAATACACCAGTTTTGGATGCAAGCGAAACGAAGATAAGAAGTTGTCAGCACTTCTAATTTTGCTCACTTAAATTTCCATGTAGTTTCGAGTCTTCAACAGGTCTCAAGTTTGAAACTCTCTGGAATCGAGAAGCGTTATAACTGAGAGAGATGTGCATATTTTATTTCTCGTTTTACGCCTCACTCCGTACTCTTCGAAACACCAGATTTGGACCTTCTCACGGTTTATAGGGTTGCGTACTGAAAAATATAAGATAAAAATTACAAGATATTTAAAACAAACCCTAGAATATTATAAATATGAAAGCTAATAAGGATGGGGGATGTACGTTGTTGTTCATTTATACAAAGATCACTGGATGGATTAGAAAGAAATTATTATTATACAGTTAGTATATTAATAATAATGAAAGTCGTTTTTTATTCTATTAATGTCAAAAACAAATGTAGATTTTAGACCAACACAAGAATATATAATAAATTAACAATTATCAAAATTACTTACATCTCCTGTCTATAATATTTCTTGAGATTAAAAAGACAATCCAATTTAAAAGTTATAAGAAAAGGTATTTTTCATTGATGGCAGGGCACGGTATTACCATTTCATGGCTACCTATAAAAATGTACATAGGTGAGTCAGTTAAAACTTGCTGTTACATCTATCGCTGGATAGATAAATATATATATATATATATATATATAGGGATTTTTTTAAGACAAGAGATACAGTCAGATCCCGAAACTAATTGAAGTTTTAGGGGCAAATTCTATCGTTTATTTTCCTGTGGTTATCTATTCAATTCTTGAAGATATTTTTATTTTAATGGACACAAATAGGCCTTAACTTAGAAACTCACAACCCTATTTCGGGAATCCTATTTAATTATGTAGATGCGGATGATCGTGGCCATTTTCTTGCTTTATGAGGGTAGAAATGGCCCTCTTGAGTTCGTTAATCAATGATATCTTATTTGTTAAGGTAAGTTTTTTGTGAATTTTATATCTTCTTATCTATATGTAGTTTCATCATTTGTTGACTGCTATTATAATTACATTTTTTATAAAATTTACTGCAAATAAATTTAATTTGATAACCTTGGTGGCATAGCGGTCTAGCACGCCGCTTTACGTCCGATGGTCGCGGGGTCGATTCCTGGCACGGTACAAATATTTCTATTCATGAGTATGATTGTTTGTATCGATATGGGTGTTTTCTATGTATAATATGTAATTGTATTTACGAAAAAAAAATCTATGTACTTGTATCAGTTATCTAGTACCTATAACACAAGCTTTACCTAGCTTAACTTGGGTCTAGATGGCGCTGTGTGAATTGACCTGAGATTATTATTATTTAATTAAATTTAACCTAATTTTACCAAAACTAGACTTTGTACAAAGTCATTTGGGTGTTTACGTGTATGTGTATGGTACATATTTTGGGAAACATCCCAGCTTGTAGTGACTTGAATATGGAATCCTTGGAAATGTCTATGGTATTAATTAGTTCAAAAGAAGGCCTTCTATACTTGTAAATAAATATGAATTCAAATGAAATGGTAGTATAGATCAAACTCTATATCTACTATTTACTAAAAAACTGAAAGACGGTCAGTTATCACTACTGTTAGCAAAAATACATTTAGTTCAACACTACAAACATATATATATATAAAGCTAACAACAATTTACGGATCCAAAGAATTATATATAAGTGTCCATGCAGTTTTGTGAAAATAAAAAGAATACAGTTTGCTGATCATTCGAACTGAATAGGTACGTACGAGTATAATGTTTGTTACGAATATTCTTGTTTCATTTCGTTACTAGACAGTGGCTGCGAAAATTCCAATCGCTCAAGTAATGATTTGAAGCATGTATAATGCAAAGCATGTATACGTGTGTATAAATTATTCGTAAAATTCATATCAGAATTTTATGCAATATTGCGAGAGATTAGGGCGTTGAAATAATGATAGGTTATAAACGATAAAAATAATAACAATCTCAGGATAAATCACACAGCGCTAACTAGATCTACGTTAAGCTAGCTAAGGCTTGTTTTATGGGTACTAGATAACTGATACAAATACATAGATTTTTTCGTAAATACATACATATTATACATAGAAAACACCTAGACCGATACAAACAATCATACTCATGAGTACAAATGTTTGTGCCCTATGAGGAATCGAACTCGCGATCAACGGAAATAAAGCGGTGTGCAAACCGCAAGACCCTCGAGGTCGTCGATAATGTCAGAGATTGCTGAGTACGGAGCCATGACACATTAGTCCTCAGAAATGATAATGCATGTGGAGGACCATATGCATCGCATGAGGATATAATGCTCATTAATATTCTCTTATCTGCGGTGCTTATGGTGCTGTTCATGTATTAGACGACGATTGCCACTTTCAATCAAGCGGGCTGTCAGTTAAAAACTAGATGTGTAGGCAAAGAGGAAATGAGTGTACAGAGTGTTCACCAAGAAAATAAGAAATGCAAATAACGAAGAAGGAATACTATTCGATTGATTTTGATTTAAAATTGAAAAGCAAAATACCATTAATGTAATCTGCAATGTATAAACCTTTGTATATTATAAATAAAAGCAAATACCCGGAAAGATACATGCTTAAGTACGTATTTTATCGTCACTGTATACCCTGATACTTGAGCCAGGGTTGCTTGTACGATGAAATAAAAAATTTGATAAAATCTCGTATGAGGCTAAAGAGCCAGCCCTATAATCACGTATATCATATTATTTTGACCGATTTTCGTAAGTCTAAATCTCATACAAACTTGAATGAGGGTGGAAATATCCTCGTACAAAGACTAGATATGTCGTATATGGGCGAGCATTATCGCATGGTTGGCATCCCTGATTCGTGCACAGTGTAGATAAATAGGGTGGCAGTAAATCAGTCGCGGTCGTGACGTATCTGCGTGACATCGCACGCTGTCACCTGTTCGCCTCGGCTCGACTCGCCTCGTCTCGTCTCATTTGCGGATGAGGAATTATAAAAGATAATGATACTTTTAAAAATGTTTCACATTAATCAGTAACAAATTTACAATTATATCCTCAGATGATGTTGTTATCAGAGACGTTTAAAGGAGGGCTATGTGTTATGTAACATACACATATTGCCATTTCATTACCTAGCTAACTAACTTCAACTATTATGTACTGCTCCTTTTTAATGTTGAAATATTTGGTTGTACAAATAAATCATTATTATAATATATACTTTTTTAATATTAATTAATTTTCATATATTTTGCACAAATAAATTATTTAGTCCCTGACTTCTTACATAGGTATAGATTACTACTAGTGTATTTTTGAGCGAAAATAATTAATTCGTAATGAAATATTTTTTACAGTACGTTAAAAATTTATTGTAAGTATCTCTAACGACCAGTTCAGCTAGCTACTTCAGTTGAGATAAACTGGTAAGAAAGTCGTCTGGAGCATTTAAAAGTTTATAACCTTCTACCTATGTGATATGAATCACCAAAACTGTTAACTATCGAATAATGGATGAAACCGGAATTCTGTATGAATAAAAATATATATAAGTAATAGGGGAGGGAAGTAGATGGGACAATTGGGGAGACTGTACTTGAATACAAGTGATAAGGCGTTAAAACGTCTTTTTGAAAGCAATTTATGAAGGTCTACCCAACAAAAGTTGTATTATACAATAAATTAAATCATAGTTACATATGACCTGCATATGTAACTTTGATTTAATTTATTTTAATTAACTTATGTAGAAGTCGCCAATATCTATTGTGGTATATTCATAACTATTGAAATTAACCAATTCGTATTTAACTTGAATAGAAGCACAAAATCATATTGCATGAAAATTTAACAAGTCAGAAGCTGATTCAGACTAATCTTATGATCCGCAGTTCTAACCAAACCCGTTTACATTTAGTTGCTTAACAAGAAATTAGCAGAACGTTAACTCCAGCCATGTCGTCTACGCTACTTCGCTAGTTGAATGCAAGGCGTTCATCGACTTGAGAAATGTGATCTATACGATATACGAATGTTATGTAGATATACGAAATTACACAAGATAGATAGAAGATAGTAGAGACTAAATGACAAGAATTTACGTATTAAAAATAATAAAACAGTCTTACGTGTCATTACTGTTAGTATATCTAATCTAATATGTTAATGATACTGAAAAGCTTGTTTTAAACCTTTAAGCTAAAAAGGTTTTTTCAAATGAATAGGTATTGAAAAAAAAATTTGGCATTTCATAACCAATTTTATGTAGATTTAGTGTTTAGAAGTACAACAAAAACAATGAGGTAGCATACTAATAAAAAATTAAATATTTTTTAATATTATTTAATAATAATATTATTAATTAATTCTGTTGTGCTTCCTAGAAGCACAATAGAATTAATTTATTTCAAAATAACGTTTAGGAAAACCGTAGGGCACAGTTAGTTCGGAATAATATAATCAGTACTTAATATAACCAAGAAACAATACGAAATAATGTATTCATATACATACAAATATGATATAATGTATAAGAAATTGGCAGATTTATCAGATAAGCCAACAAGAAATAGTACGTGCCGTGCAGTTTACCTCGGCTTAAAATACCCTGGCCTCTCCGGTTGTGGGTTTCAATCTGCCTGGTAATAACACATTATATGTCAAATTAAACTTCGCCTACCTGTTTAGCTGAATTACGTTCGAATATGTTTAGCGAAATGTGGAAAAGTATTATAACTTGGCATTTGTGTAAATAATCATGGGGTAAATTAAGAATTTTACAGTGACATAGTAGATATCTATCCAAGATAGTAGTAAAGTATTACAAAAATAATCATCATAATCAATTGTGATATTCACACAAATGCAGTCAAATAAAAATATTTTCAGGTTTATGTCTGTTTATACACAAAATTAAAAACAATTAAAATTGACTTTGAAACTGTTTAATTATTCATTGTAATAATTTATAGATGTAATAACGAAACCACAATATAGAAAATAACGAATAGGGTATTGTATATAAAATTTATAACTATAATTGAACATCATCACATCTTTTCCATCAGGTAGGTTAAGCAAATTGTATATAGTTATTTACCTCTTTTCAGGACGACTGACCGCTTACAGACGAGACAGACACATTTCATATTTCAGCAACAAAATTTTGCGATCAGCCATTCTCATACAACTGATGGTATACATGTTTTCTTCTATTATTATATACAGTTCTTGTAATATATACCTTTAATACAATATTTTCTATTTATTCTATATAAGGAGAATCTATATTATTTATATAATAGACACCAACCCAATAATGTCTTTAATTAATTTAGATTATTGTCAACAGTTTACGTTACCAGTCAGTTATCATGCCAAACATTGTACATATATCTAATATTTGAGAGAGTAGTAAACCATTAGACAACAAATTATTATACATAGATTTGATAATTTATAGTTTGATATAGACAGAGGAACCTATGGACATATTTTAATATATAAATGTTATAGGTACAAGTAATTTTCAACAAAGTGCAAAACTAGTTCTAATGTAAGCCTATCTACAATAGTAATACCCAAAAATACATCATTTTGCATATTTTATAGTTAAAAGCAATGTTATGTAGTAGCTAATCTTGATTGGAAGGCAGGTGACAAATATAAATAGACCTTACATTTAGATTTCGATGTCTTATGCATTGTCTAATAAAGCCAATTAGGGGCTAAATAGAATTAAGCTACCAGAAATTATTTACAACTTGAATCTAGTTTTACTTAATATAAACTTATAGTTCTTATTTAACTTATATAAATGGTTTGTTTTATGGTATAGATTATTCATTATTACATATATATTATACATTACATCTCTCAACATTTATACTAGGTTTGTCTCTCTGGTTGAACTAGCCTTTTGTCAATATCAATGTCAGTAGGTGCCAGCAGTTCTTTCAACTATCGTCACTAGATTGTCCTACGAATTTTTGGGTATTTTCCCGGTAAAAGTTGAAATATTTTTTTTATTTCTATCGCTTCCCTCTACATTCGTGGATAATAGTGATGATCAGTAGACAGGATTTTAGAGGTATACAATTCAATTCAGTGCTTTATTTCAGCATTAAGTATATAACTGGCAATCGCAGTATTGTGTGGTTGTCGTATGTGCATATATATAGGCGACGGTTACCATTTGCCATAAGGTGGCTTTTTAGCTTGTTTGCAATTAAATTTACATAAAAAGAGTAGAAACACAAGTACACGTATCTAATATATTTAATACAACAGTTTAGTGCTAAGTACGGGTGCGTCGTTAAACTCTTTATCGTTTAGAGACAACGAGGTAATCAAATGGACTCCGGTACATAGTGACTACTTGCTTCTACATCCGCAATAAAGAAGTCTTTATGAGGCATGACATGTGTACCATTAGGCTATTCACGTTACACCCTAATCCCTGTTTTACTCAAGAAACTTTAGAGTACATTATATTCTTTTGACAGAACCTTCCCTTGTTTGTCGCATTGCGTACAATTGTTTTTTTATACGTTTCTTGTTCAGGAGGTCTTTTGTTGATACAGATTGTTTACAGTTTGAAATACATCTACTTATTGTTATAATAAGTTTAAATTTAAACGGTTTACACATTAACTGTTATAAATAATAAAAAAAAAACTTGTGAAGAATATTTACATGCAAATCAATCTCTACGAAATTAAATTAACGTGTATTAATTGGAGAATTAAATTAATTAAATATTTTAATTCCATCTTTTTAGGCAGTTAGTACTAAGCTAAATTGTATTATTGGACATAAAATCATCAATATTGATTTTCAGAGTCTCACAATATAAATAATACAGAGAGATATTTATACTTCCATTATCTAAAAACCAAAATAGAATGTACATTTTAGAATAATCAAACCCGAATGGGAATATTTAAGTGACTCATCTGGATAAATGGTAGCATTGTATCTATTTCTGACATGAGACAGCAAATGTGCGTTTATTATTGTTTTAAATTGAATAAGAAAAAACGAATGTAGAAGAAAGTATCAGAAAAAGAATATTAGAAATGGTGACTAATAACAAATGTAGATAGAATATAAAATGCTGTATATGTTTATGGTATTCATATCGATTACCGATTAGACATACTACTACTATTATAATTAGAAAAATAAACAAATAATATTACTACATATCAATTAGTGCCAAAATGGTTATTTCTCGAAGTGTTTTTTTTAAGTGTAATAGCGAAGAATACGCAAGTATGTCGGATATACTCGAATGCTATGCACAAAAAGAATTAGGTTGTCGCCAGACACGCCTTTGCATTTACTTGAGTTCCTAAGACTCTGGAAAGAAACGTTTGATATTGCTAAAATAATTTATTACTATTACAAGATAAATTTAAAACTACCTATTTAGTCATCAAGCGGGGCGTATCTTCAATCGCGAGATTGAATCCGTACTCATGAGACATGAGACGGAATTAGGCGGTCGTATTTGCCTAATGCAATTTCTCAGTGCGCGTTCTCGTTGCACCGAAATAAATAGCCGTAAAATAAAGTGCTACCGAGGCACACAGAGCATTTAAAACACAGTAGAGCAACTTCGTGGAAAATAGAAATTAAATAAATATTCTCAACTATACTTTACGTATAAAATTTTATTAATATCAGAATTTTCTTTTATGAAGTTTTTTTTCAAAGTCATGTTATAATATAACTTTGCTAAAACTGGACGATTTTTTTTATAAGTTTTAGGTAGGTTAGCAACGATAACTAAAAATGGTGTGTGGATTGGGGGAGTATGGTATTCTTTGTGAAAGAAAATATACGATAGTCCTTCTGATTTAGCATCCCAAGTACTTGTGTACTTGGGATGCTAAATAACTAGTTTATTAGCATACAACGTTATAATTTAATTTTCTCATTGCTTTCTTGATTTAATTGATTGATTTTAGAAATATGAAAGCGTAGCGGTTTTTGTATTGATTGCCGCATGCATTCTTATGTAAAATGTGAATACTATAACTATCAGATAGCAATTGTAAGTAGCTTTGACGTAGTCTATTAGTCATTAAAATAAAAGTGATGGCTTTATCCGTCATACTCGTGAACGGGTGCTGCTTGTAACTGCTCTAATCACTATGACTGATTTCCTCTTATTAATTGTTTAACCAGTTGGTTATATATTCAATATTATTTCTATTTGAGTATTTAATAGAATTAGTGCTAATTGGTGGTTTGTATTCACACACTTAAAAAACGCAAGTTTCTTGCACGTTCTTCTTGTGATGAGACAGCTTTCCGAACGAGCGGTAGATTAAAAAATGTAATGACTATTCAAAAGTGCTTCAATGTAAGTTTATTTGAATAAATGATTTTGTATTCTTGTATTCTTGTATTCTAGAAGGATTGTGTTTAAAACTAAAAATGTAAAAAATATTTTTAAAAAATTTACCGCAAAACTACAAGCTTAGACTTTAATAATACAGGTACGCAGTAATTTTGTCAAAAAGATGCTCTGTTTGAGATACTGTTTATTGTTTTACTGTGACGGGGATACGCTCTACTCTTGTTACCCCGCTACCGTGCTAACTAGATTTGCATCCGTATCCGAACACTGATTTATGCAGACATGAAATGCTAAATTGTTATATTATCTTCTGTACACAATCTATATTTGTAATTGTAATTAGTTAAAATTGTAGAAAATTCGTAATAATTCCTAATTTCAAAGTGTTGTTTTATGCGAAAAATATTCATATTTAAAAAAGAATAGAAGTATCTTTATTGTGACATAATTTATCATGGTAAGACCAAAGAACATCTAATGAGTAAAAGTGTGAATGACTCATCTCTTTCAATAGAATACTTACTGTTTACGAAAACAGTAGATTTGAAAATATGTATTTACTATTCGACATTTGTACATTGCTATTTACGGGAATAATAGGTTTGAAAATATATTTGATATTTTAGTTTAATAGTTCTTGCATCTATTGGTTATCGGAACCGATACATCCTGTCATATCAAGACGTTATTGTTGACTTTCTAAATGTATCTAGATTGTGATGTAATCTAGATTTCCAGGAATATAGGTACAACTGGTAGTGACAAAATGTTCTAATATTATTTGTAGATATATTTATATAAACTGAAGATATTAGCGGTATAGTAAAAAAATATATCAAAAATTGCTAGTTCAGAGTACGTATTCAATTTAGAAAATCTAATATGATTATCAACTCTTTGTCTTTTTAAAGTCAAACTGTTGACATTACTTACATTACTTATTACTTTTATTGGGTTAAATTGACAATCCTGTATATGAACACATCCATGTAATGTTTGAACTTCCACAATCATAAAACTGCGTAAACCCCTCAGACATAACATATCATAATTTATTCTGTAAAATAATTGTTTATGTCCCAAGAGCATTTGTGACTGGGATTTACTGGGTCGATTTCTCTCCTGCCATTGGTTAGTTTTATTAGAAAAGTTTATATTATAAAAGTACAGCACGAGGACATCGTATTCGAAATGTGCATTTTATTGTTTCACGTGACTCGCAGTCGGCATGCTGTATACTGAATATACGTACATTTTTACTTGGAATGAAATACGTGTTGTCAAAGTTTGCCGCAGTTTAAACCGAGTGACTATGTTGCTTGGAATAATATGTTTACCAGAGAGAGATTTTTTACAATGTCTGCCTAGTACTTAACTGGGCAGGCCCTCGTGAATTTGATATTGTATCAAAATTCAACCATGCTAATATTATGAAATACTCTGTCTATCTGTTTATTGATAGAATTCTCACATGTTGTTTTTTTTATTGATAATAATGGAATGGCAGGTGCACTGCATGCGCTAACGGTATCTGGCGAGACACCTATGGAGGATGATAAGATGAATATCTGAGGTCAGATCAGATCAAGTCATGATGATTTCTAGGCACAACCGCGTGGAGGTCAATCTGATATGGTATATTGTTAGCAATGGGGTCATCAGTCCACGTTACTAATAATCCCCTTTCCCCCCTCTCACATGGTGTTATTCATGTAGTCTTTTCCATTATGGAGATTGTCACTTAATTCACTATTTCCAATTATATAAAAAATAAAGGTATCCCTATGAACAACTTCAGATTTTTTACGATTTATGTCTATAAATATGTAAAGATAAAAGATTGTTGTTTGTAACTAAATAACATCACAAGTTTCTTCTTTATCGAATTACAAGAAGAATTACTTATAAATAAAGTAATTCTTCTTGTAATTCGATAAAAGAATCTTATGTTTTCACTTAGCAACTTAGAACCACTCGAATAGTTACAATACAAAAGTTACCAAGAAACTTAACTCATAAAGGAATACTAGATTCTAACATAAATGTTAAATTGATGGCTGAAATAGATGTTGCCAATTTTTAACGCACGAAAGAATATACGTAAAACATAAAACTTGTAAGCTATTATAAACTGTTAAAAAATATTATGGGCGAACATTGCGAAATCAATTACACGGACGGTATTATTTGTTATAATTTTATTAATGAATCATTTTATTTCAAAAATTGGTCTAAACAAAAGAAATTCTAATCACATCTACTCATACATACACTAGCGCTAATTTTATAAGAATATTTATTACGTCTAAACTTTGTATAAAACTGTGTACATGGGTATTGCTATCTCAGCTACTTTGCTTGCTGGCTTGCTTTGTACGTTATGTTTCGACAGAAGAGCATGAAATGTAGTGAAATTTTCTAGTTCCCCGAAATGATGACGATGAAGTGATGACTGTTTGTGCTGTTTATGTATGAGGGACGGTTCCCACTCATCATTATATAGGTTATCAGCTTGTTAGCAACAAAATCATTGTACCTATCTAAATTAATTGCTTTAACATTTTATACAAAACTGGAATAAAGATCTCTTTACACTATTTATTCCGAACCATTGGGATTGGGTTGACTCGATTATTTTTTTCAAGTATTTTGACGTAAAGTTCTAATGCGCGTTGACGCAATACATGCGCACTGATATGGAAATAGCTTGAACTCTTGACTGAAACATTGTATGATTGAGTAATATTGCCATCGGACAGAATTCGAAGCGCATTTCAAACGTCTTTTGAACTCGCCTCCCGTTGTAATCCGAGTCTCCTTGAAAC
The DNA here is from genome assembly GCF_030625045.1 of Achroia grisella. Lineage (NCBI taxonomy): Eukaryota > Metazoa > Arthropoda > Insecta > Lepidoptera > Pyralidae > Achroia > Achroia grisella. Next base: position 2,094,556 of record NW_026712925.1, read on the forward strand.
AGGAAGCATTCGTACATTAACCCTTGTTACTTTGACACGGACCCTTCTCAGACGGCGCGCGATCTGAAACGGTCCCGATGCAAATACAATTTACCAATACCCCAGTGACTTTTTTGTACCGCATCTATTCGTTTACAAAATATATTCCTAAGATTTCTGAATGTTGTATTATATCGTCTTTGTAAGTTTGCATTTCGCTGTTTTGTATTTAAGGTTCTTTTTTATTTACAATGCATTATATGCAAATTAGCTGATATCTTACCTGCTTATTGAATGGCGTTATTAGTATCTCAGAATATACTATATACTTTATATCAAATTGTATAATTATTATATCACAGCCAAAAATATACAAACTGGAATAAAATACGCAAACTTTAAATATTAAAAGAGAGAGATACATATTTTTACAAAATCTATCTCTGGTATCTATGCACATACAGTTATTTTATTTTATTTTTAATTTTGTTAATTAATAAGGATCTTAACATTAAATAGTTACAGTGATAATTACCCTAAATACTTAACATTTCCTGGTGTTCTATTTTTTTTAATTATTATTTATATTGTGTACTGATCACCTTTATATATGCTTACATTAGTAATTAAAGAAGACAAATACTACGGCAAACGGTGTTGGAGTTTGTTATTTATATTCATGACAATATTGTATGCTTATCAATATTAGTAACTATATTTCCGTCATTAAAGTTCAGATCATGTTTTTTTAATGTTCGATGTCTTAACTTGCAGATACAGACCCATCAGTTACATTTTCTGTCACTGAGTTTATATTCTAACATTTACTAAATGTAATTGTTCAACAGTCTAGGAGTGTGCTAACAAAAGTTTGGAGCTTGAGCAAGTTGTGTTTCACACACGAAGCAGTGTTAGGGTTGCCACGCCCGTCAGTATGAAATAGAATATTTAATTTAATTTGGAACATATACTTTTTTATTTAACTGTACCTATTTTATAATTTTTGTTAGCGAAATATCAGATAAGAAACCACCTAGCGATTTATATTATAATTATATAATTACATTATACACTTTTATTAGCACATATCGCATTGACAAAATGGACGGATTACTGTAAGCCCCTTTTTTTGGAAGAAATTGTTTTTAGAACTCAAACCCATTAGACTCCTTTATTTTTTTTGTAAAGTGGGAACCTTAGGTAGTATATAACAGTGAGGCCGCGACTTTATCTCAGTTTCCGCCCGAGCTGCGTCGCTGGCGATAGACTGAAAATAGTGGCACAATAAAACAGGGCACACACTATCGGACCAGGGGCCGAGAGCCGTCCTTATCGGAAAGCAGTTACCGTGATTCATTGTCGAACTGTATTTACTTACCGAGTTCTCGCGATGCAACGTGCACCTGTATCGATCTAGGATATACCTACTACTTAAAAAAAAGATTTCAGGTTGATATTTTCAAGTCCTAATAAAAAATAATTTATTCATGTAATATTTTTTTTCAATACCGTAACTTCTACAGCGAAGATTATATTGTACTTTTATTTACTTCCAAAATGAATAGAGCAAAATATATACTGCTTATAATAAATATTGAATATTTTAGTAGAGCAAACTATACACTGCCTATAAAAAACAACAAACAACTCAATAAACTTATTATTGTGGAGAGAGCAGCAGTTTATTATTAATCATTATTATTATTTACATTATGTTATAACAGTTATTTAAATCCTCGCGATAACAAGAGAATATATACAGCAGAACTATTAATAAATATGCAGTACATAATATTTAATAATATTCTATTCTGACAATATTTGTATAGGTAGGAGTTATTGTAAACGGTCAGTAGCTGTAATGTATTCATTACGTCCAAAGTTAGTATACTTTATTAATTGAATAACTGTTTTTATTTTCACTGTAATATATTCTGCGAAATAATTTCTGAACTATTCAATATTTATTATCTTTGTGACTCTATAGAATAAAGAAAATATTCAAATATTTTCGAGGAATTTGAAGTCATTTGTAAGAGAAGAAAGGAATTATAAGAAACTTGCTGACCCGCGCAACTTCGTCTGCGTTTCATTTCCCCACCTTTTATAATATTTTCCATCGCAGCTTCGCTACCCATTGATCGTAGCCTAATGTTATAGCCTACCTTGATAAATAGATTATCTAACACTAAAATAATTTTTCAATTGGAACTAGTAGATCCTGAGATTAGCGCGTTCAAAACAAACCGACCAAACAAACTCTTCAGCTTTATAATATTAGTATAGATAAGGTACGGAGGAATACAGCCTCACTATACATACCATGTAGCACATAAAATATAGTAGATAAAGATTCATACAATGTTGTAGAAGACTAATGATATTAATAGATAATTTGTTTTTTTATATTTAAATACTTCATAATACAATAACACTTTATCCAGAAAAACATCACATTTATAGTTTTAAATACTCGTGTACGTAATGTATAATATATCGTTCCGTTTTTATGGAAAGATACTTGTACGTAAATACATATATTTTCAAACAGTAAAAACCACACAAACACAATTTTACCTATGTCAAAAAGATACGTTTAAAAATTCTTTAAAAATTCATGATATGGACGAATAGAAATATATATACATAGATATAGAATAGAAATATAAAGTGTTATACTATATAGAAAGTATAAAGTGTTATATTGTCAGCATTTATAGTACAGACAATCGATAGACTTACTCATAAAAATTTGGGTTATAAAATATTGTTTGCTATAGATTAGTGATAGTGTCTACACAAATATAACTTCGAAACAGGCTAATAAATTTGCTGGAAATGACTAAAAGCCTAATGTATTGGAATTGGAGTCGATATCAAAATTGTAAATTGATTTCGGAACTAGATGTTATGAACTCGAATCTGGCACAATAAATATGCCAATATGGGATGTACAAACAGAAACCATAATTTATAGTATGAAAGTAATGCATGAAATTAGAACGTGTGAAACTAGTGTTATGATATTTTGAACTAGTATTGCCCGCTATTTCGCGCGCGCGAACTGTTTTAAACGGCCTCTATTGATGAATAATTAATCAACACTACCAAATAATGAACAAATATGTTTTGAAGCCAATTGCTATTTTATTAATAAATTACTTAATAAAACAGTATTTACCACTCATCCATTTCTATTTTTCAGGTCAGCTTTCTTTAGCTTATACTTTGATCCATATTTGACATCATAATCTGATTTACCATAATATTATATGGCCATTACATTGACGAACATTATGTAAGTTTTCCTTCTCTTGGCTCTCTTGCACTGATTTATGTACTTCTAAGTGAAGTCAGATCTAGTCAGGTAGTTTACGGTGGTGAATTTAAATAGAAACTAGTTTCTAAAGGGACTACAAAGCCCCATTATCCCTTATCACCAATATCATTGAGTTCAAACATGTATCGACTGTTTTTTTGGATGTTCGCGTATTAGGCTTGGATCCCAAATTATATTAGATACAATTTCAGTATTCTCCAATACCCTTAGTAGTGTAATCAATTAATAAAGTAAATAATGGGTACAAAAATAGTTATAGCTCTACTCTGGTTAAATACTATTAACATATTACGACATTCTATCGGAAGTTAAACTTACTGTCGCAGAGTTTGGTCTACCTAAAGTAAATTCAATTACGTATCTTGCCGAACTTAGTTCGGAGAAAACTACCTACTAACAAACACTTAAATATTAACTAAAAACAACAAAGAAAGAAGGCATGTATTCGCCAATTACTGTAATACGATTGGTACCTACATATACTAGTGTGTTATTGAGTTGCTTTTATATTTATAATTATAATAATGAACACAGTTGATTTATATAAAAAATAGAAATATCTGAAAGTCTCAATATTTATAAGAATACATCATATAATATAGGTGGCTCTTATTTTATTAATTCTTGTTTTGCTTTTTTGTAGATAATTGTCAAGACAAGGATTGTACGAAAAAAACTCTTTATCAAATCATAACAATTGTGTTAGAAGACCTCATAAAAAAAAACATTTTAAATTCAGGTTGTTTTCGAGTTGTTTACTATCTTACATGATTACCGAATTTGGTCTCATTTTCTAGGTTGCGAAATCAAAAGGAATTCCTTCTGGGTAGATATTAAGAGATAAATAAAATCATATTTGTAATAATTACTATACAAACATATTTTAAAATATATATGCCAAATATTCGCATGTTTTACTCGAACAGGCTGTATATATACGCACAAGTTTTACATTTGTTAGCAAAACCTTTCCAACATTTTTTTTATTAGTATAAAATAAAATACTGTACCTTTAATAATGTAATTTAAAAATTGAGCTCAATTTAGTTGGACGTAAATCAAGTGCGTCCCGAGGGCGCCCCAACAATTGTAGCCGGTTATTGAGCGCGAACGCATTGAAGCGCGCTCATCTCGTTTGGTGGACTACAGCTAAATGAACTCGCTATGAAATATTCAATTTTATGTCCCCAGACGACGCTGTACGTCTTTTACCTACATTTTATTTAATCTCTACTTTTTAGATTCCAGACGAAAAAGTTTTATACATATTTTTTTAAATAGGAATTATAATATATGTATATATATTTAGATATAGCACAGATAACATAATATTACATAGACATAGTAAGTTTAGTTACATAGTGTAAGACTAGCAGTACCCGCGACTTCGTCCGCGTGGAATTTTTCTAAAATAAAAGTGGCCAGTAGTTACTCCTTATTACATTAGCTATCTGTCAAAAAAAGTCCCATCAAAATCGGTACAGCCATTTCAGAGATTAGCCGGAATAAACAGAAAAAAATTGTAAAAAATGTTATTTTCGTGTATGTACAGTATTTATATTGCATGCAGTAAAAAAGGGTTATTTCCATATTACAAACTTATTATTGTATTATATATCAAAATGAAATAAAAGTTATCCTTCTATATAGTCAGTAATGCAGTTATGATGTAGTGATATTTTTTAATACTACACAAAAGACTAAAGACTATTTTTACATTATTGTCATATCTATGAGCTTCTTATATATAACTACCATTTAATATAACTAGTAACTCGCCCCCGATATTTCTTTATTTTTTTTAAATATTGACATAATACGTAGCAATTTGGAATAATGTACCTTACAAATAGTGAAAGATTTTTCAAATCAGTGCAGTGAATTCGAAGTTTACATCTTTATTTTCTATAATATTCACTTTGTCGCTCTACTATAAGTACTATTATACTAATATATACCTAAATAAGATATATATTAAATTATATATAAAACTATTTCAGTTTAATTACAACGACAAAGGTAGATGACAAAAGGGCCGTTGGCTGCAGTCCACAACCGCGGGCTGTTTTCTGATCGTTTGCTACTGTTACAATGAAATTAATTGATTGAACAATAACCTAATTACATACATACATATATATCGCCACAAAACGGAGTTATTTGTGTGCGTTGTGTTTTCTTCTATATATTGTCTAAATTCATATGGGGTCTGGTCTCCTAATTTTGCGACGCTAGGACAATCAGTCTTGGTTTGTATAGTCTGCAAAATTTTCCGTTGCAATAAGATTAATCATGCAGGTAGCTGGAGGACATCCTCTCCTCTTTAATGTTGGGACAGTCGTAAAGTTTTTTGACCACATATTCCTCGTTTCTTTGCATTACATGGCCATACCATCAGTGACAGCTTTTGGTGGGTTTGTCTTACTTAAAAACTACCGCGTATTATTTTACATACTATATCCTTTTAGCATGCTGGTTCGTGATTCGTGAACTCGTGAACGTGTTCCACCAGACCATCGTAGCCAGACCAGTTTCTTTATTAGCGAACATATCCGACTGTATAAATTAGGCGGCCTTGTCGCAGTCCCATAGACTTTTCCCTTTGTCCGGAAAGGCATGCGAGGGTCACGTAGTACTCACAAGCATAGCATTTGGGTTCAGATCGCCCTACGTAATTTATCTAGGTTTACAACTAGGTAATAACATATTTATTTAGCTATGCAGTAATAATAATGAAATTACTGACGTACATATTTTAATTTGTTTTCAGAGTTTTACGAAAATGCTACTAACTTGCACTATTTTTTAACACAATAACATGACATGCACTTCCGGGTCACTGAATATTCTTTTTGTTGTGATTAGAAACGAGAATTTTCATGCTAAATACAATACATGCACCACTTATCATATCAAATAATATATATTTACTCCGTACATTGTAAAGATTGACGTCAAATGAAACTTGTAAGTAGCTCGTACGCTAGCTAGTACGTAGCTCTAATATACCATAAGAAAACCTAGAGTGGATATAAAAAAGAAATATTGGCCATTGTGGCATGTTATCTGTTTAATTCATAGACATGGGTTATCAGTAGTGCATTTACAATATAACCTTGTTGGGATTACAGTTATTAAAAAGCAATGAATATTTGAACAGTTATAACGATGGTTTTTAATACTTAAAACAAATGACATGTTGTACATAATACTATATAGTACACAGATTTTTTAGTCATTGGGTACAATATATTAATTGTCATTATTTATTTGGGTTTTATGTTTTCTTCACCGTTGTTTACAATTATACAACAAAGACTTAATCTTTTCATCAATCACATATTGTAATAATGATAATTATAACATTTATACAATGTGGATAATATTTATTCCGTTTTTAAAAACAAACAACAATACAGAACAACTCTTACGCAGAGGCTTAATGCAAAAAAATTAAAGTGAACACTTCAGAAAGTCGTATTGGATGGATAATAAAAACAACGTTATGTTTTGATGCCGCACACAAACTTTGTAGTGTCACGTATGAAGAAAAATAAAAGCACATAAAAAAACTCATTCGCACTTGCGAATTACTAAAAATCTGAGTACATTGTTGTGTAAGGTTGCTGTTGGAATTCCGTGGAGCCTTTGTTACGTCGCGTAATAAAATATTTCATTACGTGTGAAACATCCAGCCGGCGGCGCGGCGGTGGGTTGGAAATTTTCTTTTTTTCGTGTGACGTGCTTGCATTCCTGTACTGAATGTCAGAATATCGGTAATGCGGAAACGGGCCTTTAACATCTAATTAACAGATTTTTATAAAACATATTTTTAATTGTAATAGTTGCATTGAAATAGGTTCATTCTTTTGGCAGCTGCTATGTATAGTACGTCCAGACACATTTTTTTGATGAATGTAGATATTATTTTACCTTACCACCAGATAACCTTCAGGAATACAGAAAGCGTTGTGGGGCAGTTATGTAAAAAAAACAATCACATACATAAGCGTCTGAACACAAATAATTTAAAAATAACAGTTTATGAGAATGGTATGCTTTCTTTGAGTTTCGAATTCAATTAAATTTTATAAACTCGAAGCTACTTTGGCTCTAACGGTGGAATTTATATTAATTCACTGATTAAATAGGCTACTAGCTAATAACTATTAGTACGCAGGTCCACTTGCGAATTAAATCTCCATTTCAATCTAGTTTGGTTCGGCATGTATTTTTAAAATGCATTCAAGAGTATTGAGTGCACCGCTGCATGCTGTTTCATTCATTAAATAATAATGTAATCTGGTATTAATTATGTCCTTGGTGAACTATACATTTTTGTATGTACGACCCTATTTTGTCGATTGATAGGAATTGATTAAACAAAAGACTGAGTTGTCACGAATTACAACAGGTTATCTACTAAAATATATACTTTCCGTAATGCATAATTTTATAGTAACTTACTTCACGACTGCTATAACATATGGTAAGCAGCGTTCTGAACTATCGTTGTCGAGTTGAATTCAAGACTTTATATATTCATACGTTGCTCAGTTTATTTGAATCATTGTAGCAATGGACGACCCACACCCTCTTGGTTTGTTATCTGTTTACATTATAGGAGAGTTAGTCAGAGATATAACCAAAACCGTAAAGTTTTTGGGTGTGAACTCTAGATTCGAATTCACGACCTTTAACTCTTAGTCGGGGTAGTATATATATTATGCATGTATGACATCAGTATAATATTAACGACTACGTCACATCTATATAGTACGTGTACCTATATAGTACAACGGTGTTCACAGTACAGTCGGATTGCGTATGACATCTACATTTAATCGAGATAATTCCCTTTGTACGGCAAGTTGTAAACGGCCAGCTATGAATAGGGTCTGACATGTAGCCGTTCTGTTATGTAGTATTTAAGGGCTTCCTCAATTAATCGTAACTTCGGCTGTTTTCGGAGTGAAAGCTAGTTCAGAGTGTGGTAATTCCAGGTCCACGGTTTGGTATGAAATGAAATGATTGTTTATGCTGTGAATGTGGTAAATTAATATATATTTTAGGACTTCACTTCGACAAACTGTTGTTGTCACAAGAATTGATTGATGGTGTACATTTGTGATGGTTTATGATACAGCGGAAAAACGCTATTTTTAGTTAATGTTACATTTTATTGAAAGAAAACCAAGAGTCTTCTGAGGTAATACAATACTTATAGTGATGGTAACAAGGTATCTATTAGATTCTCTCAGAATATAACTTTAGAAATGTATTTGACACACATCACAAAGTACAAATACAATGAATTAATATTACATTACATTTAAAAAACACATCTATTTATGTCATATAAAAACAAATTTGGCCAAGTTGTCTGTACAGTCTATCTTAAACATATTTAAAGTTTATCTTATAAAATAATATTTGTAATTTTCTGTTGTAAATGAATGTAATTTACGTTTAGAATTTATATTTATACATTTCTATAGTTTTTTTGGTCCTAGTCACACAAAGTTTATTTTTGTGTCTGACATATTTGATCTCAGGTCCTTTTGTGTGAATGTCGGCATAGAAAACCACGATGCACTAAGACTAGTTTCTATAAATATACTATTCAATTTATGTATTACTTTCACTGATGTGCTTCAGACTTAAAAGACGGAAAATACGCAAGAGCAGAAAATATTGTATTGAATCACATGTTTCTGATATCAGTTGAATTCCACAGCAAGTCAGCTACCATGTTATTACTTAGATATAGTATACAGTATACGTGCATGGTCGTTTAAAAAATGCATTACTGCGACCATTTTAGAGCAAATGGATATGCAAACATGCATGCGGGATGGTACTCGTCGAGCTGTGCATCTAAGATGAAACGATCTGAGCGGACGCTTTGTCGTGGATCCGCGTTGCATATCTGTGACACACAATTTTAAAGTAGGTACTGGAGTTAAAGTGTAAAGGTCTTATGGATGTTAGTATTATTTATTTTACATCATATAATATATACAATTCGATGTGATTTGTAAATTCAAATTAAATTAGATGAGATACTGTACTAGAAGTATTTAACGAAAATGAAGTACGACCTCTTGTCAGGTAATAATATATACACCAGACACTTTTACAGTAGATTATTTTTTACATGATTACACCTAATGGTATGTGGTAACTATGATATAGCACTATTATAACTTATAATTAAGTGTAGTTTTTTCCCTAAGAATAAACTATTATGCCATATATATCCTATTTAGAAATAATTATGACGGAAATTTACGTGTTTTTTGTTGATGCCGAATAAATTCTACTAATTACAAATATTATACTTACAAAATGAAATCTTAATTTGTATATTTAAGATAGTTGAAAGCTTTCAATTTTAACCACATTTCGTCTGCAGAACGTTAATATTGAGCATCAAGCGACCTAGCAGTACTGAGGGGGTTAAATTAAATGGTAACGAGCGGTGACCGACAAATTAACCGTCGCGAGGGAACGGTGCTTAATGCAATTTCGTATCCGCCAGACCGGACCCCAGAGGCGGCACTCAATTTTTTGCTCGTCAGTCTTTTTTTGCAAGTAGGCTGTTTTTATTTAAATTTAGGGACAATATGCAATAACTTTAGCGTATAATTAAATATTTATATAATATTTAATTACTAGCTGTTTGATTTCGTTTGAAATTTTTTATAAAAGATAACCTGTGCTCGTCCTTGAGATATTTTCACGTCAAAATCATTAAGGTCTGTTCAACCACTTAGTCCTTGATAAGGTATAACAGTGCGGTACATTTTGTAATATCCAAGTTTAACTTCTTAAACCTAATTACCTGTAAAATATCACATAATTTTAAGCAGAGAATGTATTGGCATAAAAATAAACAAACCTACTAATTACACATAAGACCACTGTGCAATTAAATTTCAAGGATTGTAAAATTATTTCATGCGAAATTAAGACATCACGTAACATAGATAAAAAGAAGAAGCAGAAAACATTTTGCTCATAGATATGAAATTTACAATCTGAAAATTACAAACATTGCAGAAATAGAAAAAGAATTAGACAAATATGTTCAACCGTTCTGAAATGCTGCTGCTTAAAAATATTCAGCATTTTTTTATTTGCATAGTAATATTTATATATAGCAGTACGAATATACTTCTGATGCCATAAAAAGTTAATAAATAAATATTGATATACAAAGAACATTAAATTACAGAGGGAAAAACTATTCTTGTCGCCCAAGCAATCTTTTCTAGATATCAACAATAGATGTTACTCTGCACCACTCATGGTTGACTGGTAGATAACGTCGCAAGGTGTTAAGTTCGCCATATGTACACTTTATCTATTACATTAAAGTTAAATAAATAAGTAAAATAAATGAATATTCAATGTTGCATAATCGAATAAATACATATGCATTTCAAATTTGGAATCGATTTATTTAGATATAATAATTTATAAGATTAGATAAAGGAAAGTAACATAGATGAGATTTGGTTTGCTTTGGATTTATGTTTTAGGAATACGGAACCACAGCAGCGAGTACTACTATCTCACAATTTCGTTGTTGTTTGTATTTTTTAAATTTGCTTTGCTTTAGCTCTTAATTAATTCATAAGCAATATAATTACGTTAAATTTGTTGGTTTCCATTACAGGGTTTTTAGTTTTAACCTAGATTTTATATATTTATTAAAAATCAAGTTCTACCTACGGAAGTAGATATATAATTAAGTAGATATGTAAGTATATATTATTACTTACAAAAGTGACTCGTTGACTCACGAGACTATCAGTAATAGTGTAGGTTTTCATATGCATCAATCGCAGATAATTTAGCTTACTATAAGTCAGAGAGTCTTATTTTTAAATCGGTTAATCATCGGTTTTTTACTTTATGTATTATATATGTACAAATGAGTATACAGCACTTTTTTTATATTTATAATATTATTACAGACTTTAATCGGACAGCAGCATGGTAAAAGGTACTGCTTTGTTGTTGGACTACACTGGATGGCGCAGTCGCTTGAGCAAATATGCTTAGTTTCATACGGTATATGTGGGTATAGAGGTTTATGGGATGCAGCATGCATGCAAACAGTTTTCCAGAAAATGATATTTGAGATGAAAAATTTTAGAGTATATTTTTACTCTAAAATTTTTAAAATTGTTGTATAATACTAAATATTAGGTACTTTGCAACAAAATATATATAGCGAGATACACTTTGTAAAAATCGTCTATCTCACCAATTTCAGCCGCTAATAAGCTTGTTTAGTATACTTAGATTCGGTTGAAGAGTATGCATATGCAGTGAAATTACAGTAGAAGATACATGCCATACTAGTCCTCCGATATGGCTATGCAAGAACGCTATCAAAGACTATATATGATAATGCGATGACACTAAGGACACTGCTGTTGTTCATATATATAGGTTACGGTTACCATTTACCTTCTGCTTGTTTTCAATTCGAAAATCAAATGTTAAAATTATAATACAATATAATAAAATTAACAAAGAAAATAGTTATTCAAAGTGAAAAATATATTTTGATTTCGAATAACAATTTTGCGTTATTTTCCTGGAGAATTCGCCAATTTTACACAATGGGCAGACCTGATTTCATATTCATCCTATCATGTTTGTATCGTTAGCGCAGACGGATGTAATATTATTATCATCCATAAAAATTATATTTACGTTACAACTGCATTTTTATCACATATATCCCGAGCGCTTGTCGATATCCTGTAACTGTAACACAGCGAGGGACAATAGTACGAGGTCTTAAGCGGAGGTTCCAATCGCATTGCAGGCTTTACGAGTGTAAGCCTCTCCATGCGGTTAGAGCGCTTATTGCTTTCCTTCTATAAGAATATGCTAGGTAAATCGGCAAAGGTGCCGATGGTAAAGCTATGACATCTGTTCTTACTACTAGCCCTTATACGACTCTACTTACACTAGCGACTGAGCATGACTTCGCAGTGGTACAATTATGTATTAGTACTGAGAGTTAGTTAATTAGTAAAATTTAAAAAAAAACGGATATTGCTACTATCTCCATTTTTATTAATATTATACATTACAATACATTTTTTTCAACAAACTTATACATATATATAATTCTATTACAAACATTTTATAAATGAGATACTTACTATAATAATAACATTATAAAAGAGGTCTCGATATTTTGATGCTGTTATAAACGCCCTGGTCACGGGTGGAATCAAATAAGTCAACTGATTCCTGATTCTTGTCTCTAGGTTTTTTAATAATATGTGAAAATATAAAAAACTATGAAGTTCTTTATTTCTGAAGATACTTTAAAAAGGAATAATTTTCTAATCAGATATTATTTTCGACCAACTTGAGAATAGAGGCCATATTTAAATTTAATATAATAATTTAAAGAAAATATTAAAAGACTATTCCTAAATGTAACCTTCGCCAACTAAATTCGAAACTGATATCGATATATTTTTTAAAATTAAGACTTTGCTATAAATATAAAATGTACTTTTCAAATAAAGATTTATACAGGGATTTAAAGTCTGTGCAGTGGCCATGTATTTACAATGGGAGCACCGGAAACTCACAAGGTACCTATTGCGGGGCGCTAAGTAGATACATGTACTAAGGCTCTTACGACTGGCTTTACCCACCTTTAAATTTCCATTCACTAACATAATCAGATTTGCTCGGTCTATTTTGAAAGTATCTCTGCAAAACGAGACAATTTTGTGAACCGTAACTCATTTAGATGTTTACTTTCTTTAGCAACATTTTTTTCATCATGTGAAGACCACGAAAGTAGCAAATTAGGGTTTAGGATATTATTTATAGGAAACTAAGATAGTAAATACTTGATATTGAGTACTGAATTTTTGAGTTTACTTTACGAATAAGAATATGCATATTCGTTATGTCTCTATTCTTGAAAGCTTACATCTCTTCTTACCCAAAAGCGAACGCTAAACACGATTTTTTTAAAGAAAATATTACTTGTCTGAAACGTTGATATCAGTTACCTTATCCTATGGATAAATATTACCGAGTTTAATTAGTTATTGTAGGAAATTTTCATAGTAATACATATAAAGGGATCAGGGACATAAAGCATTAAGCTCTGTACTCCGTGATTTTAGTACCATAATCAGCCGTTTGCAACCTAAAAACTCCAAGTACAGATAATTATTTAGCAGTGGAAAGTTGTTTTCACCCATTCACTTGTATGAAATAAATTATTTTTCATACCAATATATTCGTACTTAGAGTATTAACCTATGTCCGTCTCTTCTGAAACTTGATTTTTAGTATTCCATTACGATCTAATCAGATGCTTTACCGTAAAAAGATGTATTTAGACAAATATACTTTTGCCTTTATAATATTAGTAAGGATTGAGGTGATAAAAATGGAGACTTCTCAGCAACAGTGTAAACGACTTTATTCTCTTGGCACACAAGTGTATATATGTGTAATAACAGCGTGGTTTGCTTACTCAAAATGCCTCGGAGATTCCGCCTGTTTCAGATATTTCAACCATACCGATATTTGGTACTAGAATTGATTCTATTGCGATTTCAAATACTAAACAGTGTCATAATATGGAATCCAATTTTCACTTCATAGCATTACCCATAAGATACGTTCCATGCTTCGATCTGTTTCAGTGACTGAAAATGGAAGTTTGTCGCAGTAAGATAAGTGAGCAATAAAGACGTCAATCCTTAACGACGGTTGCAGCTATTATCCAGTAGATGCACTGAGTGCTTTACTGTGTAAAGTTGACTGGGATATAGATGTGTATAAAATCCATCTTGTCCGAATGGATCTTTGAAAATAGCTGGTGCTTCGAAAGAAAACTGTCGTGTACTTATTTATGCAATTTAATTTCAAAGGAATTTATTAGGTACTTGTATGTATTTGTGCAGTGCAGAGAAGCAACAGATAATTATAATAATCTGATAAAAGATATTTTCAACTAGTGAACTACTTGACTATTTGAAAATAATTTTAAAAGTACAAACTCAAATTCCTAAATATAACAGTTGTTAAGTAGATGTTTATAAAACATGTATTTTTATATATAATGGTACACAGTGGCAGCCACCTCATGGTATATACCTACTGTTTTAAATTTAACGCGGTCATTATTTATACCTTTAATTACTAAATCATGGGATCTTACCAGTTTTATTTTTATTGAATTCTCAATATTTCGGCAATGTTTTAACTGCCATGATCACGGGTAAACTAAAGAGCAGCGGGTAGATGGTAAACAAATCTTTTATGGGTAGACATATTCGTCTACTTTCACACCTGATGGTAATTAGAAATATATGGACCGTGGACATCACTTCCCTTCACTTCATCATCATCATTCATTCACATTCATGTGATTTCTGTGATAACTCTCATATGGTGACGCAATTGGAGAGGACTAGGGTGTCAAGCCTTCGTAATTTATAATTTCACGGTCATATCTCATACATCAACCGAAACACAGTTTATAATGCAAGCTACTTAGAGGCTGAAATATATATATACCTAAAGAATAAATGTAAAGAACTCTTCTATCTTAGAAAGAGTGTGATTGAAACTTATTCATTCGTATACACAGTGCCAAAGATATATTGACAGATACACGTAGATTGTCAACATATCTTCAAAATATCTTCTCGCTGAAAATATATATATCTAATACGGCGACTTACGTTGTCATTAAGACCATTTAGATATTGATTTCACAATTAAAATAGACTACAACCTTTTTCCTAAGATTACAAGAAAACCAATACCTTTCAGTGCGACGTTCGAGACAAATCATGAAATTAAAATGTTTACATTGAGGTTTCTGTCTCTGAAACAAAACAGTTTAAACGTAACCGCTGTTAATTCGTTTAGTTCAACAAAACAAAGGCCAGGTTGACTTAGCACCGCTTCGCCCATTTGTGGATCCCCTCACATCCTGTTTGCAAATGTATTTACTCACATTCCTAGCTTGCGAGAATCCTTACAACTCGTGTGATGGTGCAACAAAATACTGCAACATTTCACTTTAGAGCTGTTCAGCAGATATACATATATATTTTATTTATAGTATTGTTTAGGGTAGCACTATAATACACGTACTAAGAAACTTAAATATTATTTTCATACTTTGGGCGCTGAATATAAAATTTATAAGGAAAAATGTTCTTTCACGCGGGAATCGGCTTACACGCAGGTAAGAATGTATGTAATACAAAGAGAACGACAAAGACCGCGCGTGCTGTTAGCTTACGCATTACAGCGTTCTTCAATCATTACTGGTTTAGCGCCTTTTTACAATAATCAATTAATATTGCAAAATGAAGGACATCTAAGTGAAGAGCAAAGACATAATACATATTATTATCATTGATAATTTATAAATTGTACACATTTTTTTTAAAATAAAATTGTAAAAAGTGTGGAATACAAAATATATATGAAATGTCAAAAGTAAACACGTGCGAATGATGTCATCGACCATACTAATAATCAAAAAAAAATTTCATGTTATGTAGTTTTGTTTATTTGTATTTGTTTCATAAAATTAGTCAAAATAACAAATTTTATGAAAATAACTTTCATTATTTTAGCAGTAAGGTAATTTTTCCAACGTTTATTTTCTGAGTTAATTCTGTTTAATATTAAGCTTGCGATATAACATATAAGCTACTTCCTATTGCGGTCAATCACAGTCGCGTAGACAAAGCCGCGGGTAGAAGCTAGTTGTTTATAAGTTCGTGCATAAGACAACGTGCTTCGAATTAACGATCCACTCGAAAATGCCCCATTATAGTGAGACTCAGACGGCCGTAAAAGAAACCCATTATGTTAGTAGTTTAGTACTAAAAGGATCTGCACACGACTCGAAAATCGAGGGTAATAGCGGAACAAAGGTGGTGGAATAAACTCGGGCTCACTGATGTGAAGTTAGTTCTAAATTCAACTTACGAGATAACGCTTCCTAGACTATTGCTCTTAATAATTTGTCAACACGCGAGGTGATCTACGGAGCAATCCAAGGAGCTCTCCACCTCAGATTCGATTTTAGAGTTGTGTGTAGACTGTTTAATATAACTTTAATGTCAAAAATAGCTGACGTAACTCTTCTTTCCACTATTACTTAGTTAATTAGAAAAATTAAAAATGTAATATTTATTGTATATAGATAGCGGACATTCAATGTATATTGAACGCACACACTCACAAACACCACACAAACTATAACAAACTAAATTAAAATAATGTTATAGATCAGTACGTTTTTATTTTAATTATTATTTTAGCTGTCGATTGGTATTCTATTGGTCCCATAATAATTTAACGATTGAAGTTTGATATTCGCTTTGTGAAGGAATTTTTTACTTATATTATTAGATCTTGACTAATTGAGAGCGAGTGGCCAGATTTCGATAGTTACGTAGTTTTGTTGTTGCCTTTTTTATAAATGCGATACTAATATTATAAAAGTAAAAGTTAGTCTGTCTATTTGTCACGTTATGAAGACTATATTACGGAATGAATTGTAATTAAATTTACAATGATCGGGAGAACTCTTATATTTATTTTAATAACTTTTATATTTGATGGCCTCTGTGGTCTACCGCCAACATACCGTCGTACTTGCGATGGTCGCGAGTTCGATTCCTCTCACGGCACGAAGGTTTGTATTCATGAATAAGATCTGGGTGTTTTCTATGTATGCTAGGTATGTATTTACCAAAAAATATATATCTATGTATTTGTATCAGTTATCTAGTATCCTTAATACAAGATTTTGGTGGCTTAACTTGGGTTTAGATGGTGCTGTGTGAATTGTTTTGAGATTATTATTATTATTATTTCAAAAACAAAAAAAATGGGGGCAAACTTGCAATGCTTGCAACTATATTTAATTGAAATGCGTAGTAAATATTTCAAATCAATAACTCTGGCGATGATGGCACGACGTCCGTACACGTTAATTGAAACTAGATACATAGGTAGTTCTATTAGTACAGAGGTGCAGTTTGCTGGCAGTTCTGATTAAACCAAATGACTGATTCAAAGTGGATCTGCCTGTTTGTATTATAGATCGTAATGAAAATAACAGAGAGTTAGTTTGACATCTAAGAATAGACATAGCTACTATAATAGAATACTATTAAGCTGCTCTATTTTTAGGATACTGTAATAATAATAGTAATATACCACAATAAACAACTTTTCTTAGAGTTCGTTTTATCATGTGCTTTTTAAATTGACTGTACTATAGAAATAGTTCAGTACTTAAGTTACTACAAATTATTGTCAATGTCATAAAAATATAAATATTTAATTATTACAATAAAGTATTGAAATAAATCAATTCAAATATTTTATAAAGTATTGAAATAAATCAAATCAAAAGTCATCAATTTTAAAAATGACTGATTTGTATTAGATTAAATATATTTCTGGGTATATAGGTAGGTATGTAAAAATAATTAACGATAATAATGTATTTTGACGATTACTGCAGTTTTATTTGCACAATTGTGTCTGCCTTCAAACTTCATTTTGGCGGCTTAAAGGGTACTATACATATAACTGTATATATATATATATACAGTTGATAAATTTACTAATATATTATAAGGAAGTAGTGGGCATATCAGTATTTGTATAAGTCAGAATTGGCAACTTTGTTAAGTTATACTGAGCAAAATTGTTGGTACAAATATATATATAACAAGAGAAATTCAAACACAAATGGAACATATCAGTATTACGGCTGGTTGGTTACGGTTTATCAGCCCATTGTAAACATCGTCCAAATCTTACCAGTAACATGGGTATATGCCAAATTGTTTATAAGGCGAAAATGCCTCTGAATATTGTTGTACACTCAAGATGAGATTAAGGTAAAACGCCGTATTGTTCCGTTGAAAAGTATCTCGATATATTTTTTTCTAGTATTTATAAAACATGGATAGGTACAACTCGTATAAAATACATAAGTACGTCCTAAATATAAAGTAGACAAGGCTTTAAAAACATGGGGATATGAATTGTACAACAGAATTTTTTTCGTAAATCCGATCTAAACTAATATAAATTTAGTATGCGAAAAACCATGGGGGTCTTTTTTTGCATTCTACAAAGCGTGCAATAATAATCACTGCAGAAATGTCCAATTATTTGAATCGAATAAAGATCACACTTCAAAAGTAAAGTTGGTTAGACCAAGTTTACTTTTGAACTATCATAATTAAATCAAATGTTAGAGAGCTAAAAGAGTAGTAGTGCATAGTAACTGAAACAGAATTCTGCACTTCTTCAGCAATCGAAATAGCATTCGTTAATTGACGGTCATTCCGTTTCGAGTCACAAAATTCGATTACCATTTTAAAATCAACGAACCGCATTATTGATTCGATCAATCAAGACCACGAGGGTGAGTTGATCCCGTACCTTAATCCCTGGCTTTCGGGCGTAAAACCCCGACGTCAACAACTTATTATTAATAAGAAGCGAGTTCATTACAGCCCGCTGTCTCCGCCTACTATGATTTATTGGGCATTTAACTTTTATGGTGGTGTTAAGTGGCCGGCAAGTTTCATAAGGGAACCGGGAACCTCATCTTGGGTAATGTTAGCTGAAAAGTTAAATAAATTGTCCTTCGTTAACTTGGTTTAATGACGTATTCCTCTACACTGTAGATTAATTATAGTTATACTATTAGAGTTGTAATGTACGACGAATTAGTACTTAGTTACGAATGTAACTAAGTTACTTAATTTCGATTACAATAAAATCCATTGGAAAAAATATTCTTTAAAATCGGTTCGCAATTGGCGAAGTTCACTAAGAAGACTGTACAATATGGTATGTATTATGTCTCTGTCTCTTCTAATTCTACCACTCTTGCAGATTCCTTTGTGAGCTGAGTTTCAGTTTGATATGTGATCATATCAAAACTCAGCACACAAAGCAAACTGCAGAAGGGGTAGATATATCAATAGCACATAAAACAAATATAATTATTACCTTAGCTCTCAGAAATGACAATGAATGTACATGGGCATTACAGTAAATTTCTAATATTATTATATATTAATAAGAGATGTAATAATATCCAGTTATTACTTAATTACTATAATATACACTCAGAAACTATGGTTGTCAGATGTTTGCTTCGTTTGTTTAGTTGGATGTTTTGGGCATTGTAAACTGTCAACGTGGTGTCGTGGTATATTATTATCAAACTGAATACTTATTAGCTGTTATCTCAAAAATTTCGTCAGTTATAAAATAATATTTGGAATGGTTGAAAGTTTATTCAACCATTCCAAATATTATTTTGTAAAGAAATATATTTTTTGTACGTGCCCGTGATACAGTATGTATTTATAAAAATATCATTAAGATCTATTCAAATGTTTAGTTGTGAAAAGATAACGAACAGACAGACAGATAGACAGATAAACAGATTTTCACATTTATAATATTAGTGAATTAATTATTTTGCGATGCCAATATTGCTATTCATATTTGTAACAAAGATGATTTTTTTAATATATGTGATATACATTAATATTTTAAAAAAGAATCTCGTAATATAAACGTAAAAGTATTCGAATTGAGAAGTTTAACTGATTAAGAAATATTAAAATAATAGTAACAACTGGTGCAGTATAAAGTGCAGCAGCAAAAATATATTTTAATTAGCAAACATCTCGTTGCGAGAGCTTGATAATTCAATCAACGACGTAGAGCTTAAAATAAGGTTTTCCAAGCTCACGTATCCGAAATGTTATGAACTAGTTGCTAACGAATGTTAATACAAGTATACGTAGTAGTAGTAGTAGAGTTTGTACTTTATTAAAATATTTTTTGCTACCTATTACTATTACGAATAAAATGGTATAGAGCGTGTATAGGGCCGTTTATAGGGTGAATTTGATATTTAATTTATGTCATAGTTTCTTATTACGACAACGCCCTCTATAAACAATTCCTATAGACTGCAAGTGCCGCTAGATGGCGATGTACGCAGTTCGGGTGACTACTGGAAAATTGTCTCAGTTCACTGCCAGGAGTGGCCGAGGCAACAACCGCCGGGGGAACTGTATGCATTCTGTACTTGCAGTTTAGGAATGCGTTACTGTTACTTTATAATTACGTTATGTCATTTAAATCTCATCATTAATTAACATCTTCACCGTTATGTCGATATCAGGATACTCCTGCTGATGAGACGCTGCGTATTAAATTAGACAGTAAGAAATACAAGTATTATACTTAATATTCAATCAAAGGTCTTCGTATTATTTTCGAACTAACTAATAAAGCCTCCCTTTATCAACTGCCTCTATCCATCGATGTGTTAAGAATACTAGAAGATCACCAGTTAAGCGACCTTGATGAAAGCCATACTGTTGATCAGAAAACAACTAGGTAGTTATCGTTTTCCAAAGTTTCAGGACTCTACCAGTAGATTGTAGTACCTGTAAAGGCGCGTTAGCCAACTCAGGTGCATATGTCCTGAGCTGAATAGAGCAGTAGCATATTAGATCGTGGTAAAGAAGGACGCATGAGATCAACTTTTGTTTGTATGAGACAATGATATAGAGAGAGTAGAGATAGTCATCTGGGGTCAATCAGCAAAAGGTCTAACAAATACGCATAGGCGAGGAGACTAGTTGCATCAAACCATAAGCAAAAGCAAAATTATGACAGATATCAATATTAGGTACATCTATATATAATATACAGAGTAGTTTTGAATAATTAAAATAACTATTTAGTCATAATAATTAGTTTCACGCATTTTAAAACTCGATAGTATAGCCAAATTGGCATGCAACCATATATACAGTATATCTTCACTGTTGTAGCCAGTAAATCAGAGCACTTAATATTATTCGAGCCACACGTATAATTTCATCACGAGTAAAAATGTTTACCGGCCAACAAAGTGGGCACGGGTCAGCAACATAACGCATATAACGGATTATAATATGGTTATTACACTATAATTTCGGATTAATTATTCATTATATTAAACACATACATATTATATACACACTTTATATCTCAGCGAAGCCTAAGTTGGTCGCTAGTAGTACTTAGGTTTGCTAGTTGTAGTAAGGAAGTCAAAATAACGTTGTTTAGGACTTACTGCTAATTATTTTACACGAGCAGCATAATATGGATTAGCTATACTCGGAGGACGCTCAATTCCCTGTTTGTACAGTACAACAACGTCTTCAGGATGTTATTGGGACTGGTCCGAACACTAGTAAATTTATCGTTATTATTTATAGTTACAATATTATCTACATTTTTAAGAAAAATTCATATAATCGTGAAGTGAGAGATAATTTATTTATGAATTCCAAGAATTTAATGTTACATTTATATTATTATAAATATTATATAATTAATATAACAAATATATTTTTACATATGTCTAATTGTGAATATAAAAATCTATAAATAAAGCAAGTCATTTCATTATTACCATGTTTTTCCTGTAAAAATAAAGGATATTTTTATTAATAGAAAAAAATAAATTAATGAGGGTAGGGCGCGGACGCTCATTGTTTTAGTCCCTCCCATGTTGACGATGTTGAAATATAAACCATTATATTTTTGTACTTAATGGAGAAAAATTACCTCAATTAAAGCGGCTTTAAAAGGATATTATTTTACTTATTTAACCTTGGCTTTGACGTCTCAATAAATAATAAATAATAATTAGAAATTATAATTATAATAGTTACATACCAGTTGCTTATTTCATAAGGTCATTATTTATTCTCACATTCATTTTCATAAATTTTCAAGATACCATATTTCTTATTGATCATATGTTCTGTGATATATTGTATACCAATATTTCATTTATAGGCTATAAATGAAATATTAATTATATTATCAGTGTGTAAGGGTAACTAAAAATATTAATAGTGAATTCCATGTAATAAAATGTTTATATTTATTTAATGTTCACCTTTATGTTTTTGTAAAAAGTGATAAAACAGTCCATTAGTTAAAATAGGTTTACTGGAGGTTCTACGTGTTTTATGAATCGTAAATACGCATAAAATTGTAGGTACACAGCAATATTACTAGTCGCACCCCAAAAGAAAAATTGCTCGTAAAGCACAGGCGTTATCTCGATCTGGTTTCAAGTTGCTCGTTCCGTGTGTATTGTATAGACTCTTCCACTTCGCTGACGTATGTAGGAACAATCATAGAATGGTGATATTTCTGCCCCTTTGAGCGAACCTCTCGACTAAGTGAGGGCCTACGTTCCATCTCTGTGCCCTTAACGCTTCGTTGAGCCGCTCTGATGTCGGCTGATTGTTGGCGCTTCAATTAGAAGTAGTGTATTTCGCTGAAATACCTACAATTGTAGCGTTTGTTAACTATCAGGTAATTAGTGTAGCACTCTCTATCTAAATTGCGATGCCACGGTAAAGCAATTTAGGTTCCCTTTTAGCGGTTTCAGTGACTAATAATTTGTAAATAACAGTCAATATTGACATTATATTAGTTTTCATCGTTATTGATGCTATATTTACATAAGCTGTGATCTAAAATTAGAGATAAATAAATAATTTAAAATAGAGAAACAATTTTTTCTAAGCTAATTAATTGTGTACTTTGTATTCAATAACGTTTTGCAGATACGAGTGAATAAAATATTCTAGGAACACTTATAAATATCATTCAAAGAAATTTAGCTTTTATTACCTGTAATTTTACTTCTATAAACAAATATATGCCACCTGCTGGTAATTGTATGTAGGTATGTATGATGGCATTGGCAATAATTATGTGGAAGGTGATTGTTTTATTATAGAGAATAATAATAGTAATTGATTATAAAAATATTATGGTACATATTGATCATAAGAAATTATATACATATATACCTTATACATTAATCCTTTCATTATGTAATGTTGAAATTAAAGTGATACTTCGCTCCAAAATCCAATAATGTTATCTAAAAAAAAAACTAAAAAGTTATCTAAAGATACTTATGTAATAATGTATAAAAACCATTACAAAATACACAATTAAAAAATATAAAAGTATAAAGAATATAGGTATAATTAAATATAAGTTAGCAACCCTAACTACAGATCTAAATTACAGAAGCGTAGATTTGATTAATTATTTTAAATTTGTAGTGATAATATTATTCATCGTATAATTTTACAGAATTAATATTTGTTCAACAAAACTGAAGTATAAAGTAAACATTGTATGTAGACTGTACTGTAGTTTGCAAACTAGTATTGCACCCGTCGGGTCCTGAGCTGACTGAAAAGGTAAATGAGATGCAGCGGGCCGCGCTAGGACATTGTTTCAAGTCAAACCCATTGTGTTGTTCACTGTAACTTCACTTTTAATTTTGGCGCGAGTGTTTAGTGGCTGTTCACATGACGTTTGTATCAGAAAATGTAAAATAAATAAGTACTAAAGTTGTAAAGGAATTTTCTATGTTAATATCGGCAATTTTAAAAGTTCAGTGGCCGTTCCTTATTATTTCATTCATTGGTTTAAAATAGATATTTTAATTATATATATATATATATATATATCAACTTGTTTAGTTTTAAAAACATATTTAAATAATATACTATAGGTTCGGCTATTTATTAATGTTTACTGTTTTCATAAATTTTAAAGCATATATTTATTAACTTTTCTATTACGTATGTTATCGTACATCCAACTAACAACATTCCGGGCTTCGCACGGGTGTACATGTATTATACATATAAATCTTCCTCTCGAATCATTCTATCTATTAAAAAAAACACTTCAAAATCCCTTGCATAGTTTTAAAGATTTAGGCATACATAGAGATAGACAGCGACAGCTACATTGTTTTATGCTATGTAATGTTGATAACGTGGCCATAACTATACGAACTCAATATTTAGTATTTTTTATTGTGTAGATGTATATTTTAATATTTATTAAAAAAATCCGTGGAAATATATATTGACGTCGTCATGTAAGCCATTGTTCATTCGCAAACTATGACACCTATCTAGGAAATGACCTAGCAGTTGTTTTGAATGCGAATGTATTGTCCACTCAACTAACAGACTCACACCTTTACAAACATTTTGTATGTACAGCTTATTTATTGCAAATATTATGGACTCTATGTTAGTTCATATATGGACATATATTCATATTGAAAATTGAATTAGTCAACGGTCAATTATCAGGATTACAGGTACAAATTTCGCGAAAATAAATAAAGATTATGTTAATAGTTATTAAGTTTATTTGATACTTAAAAATATGCAATTTAATTTTAATTCGATTATTCAAATTTTTAATTACTTATATTTTGTATTGAGATAATAAATGACTATCTTCATTATTATTGTGTTTTTGTACTTAAAAAACAATTATGGATTATTTATTTATTATTTTTAGCAGGTAACACCGGTTTTGCACAAATTAAAGTCTTTATCAACGCGAGTGCAGATTACAACAAAACATTTTAATTTGTTACAGTAATTTCTTTTGGTGTCATAAAATTTTGCACTGCCGAGACCAACAAAAGAATGAATAATGACTTTATAAAACAAAGTTGGAATTTTCCTGAAACTTCCGTGGCGCACTACAAGAGAGCCCGTTATCTCGTGATTTGTGATTCGCTTCCCGGTTCCTGCTACTTTGTATCGAGTGATCTTATTTTCGTTGAATTATTATATTGTGTTGCTAACGTAATTAAGTGCTGAGATGAAGTGAAAATAATATTATGATACCTGCAGGCGGGCTTTTATAATTAAATCGTGATCAAATCGAATTCATTTCAAACAAATGGCGTCTGTTGCATGGAATGAGGTACAAGATTTAAGTCATGACCGAGGGCTTATGTTAAAAATATATATTTCCTGAATGAAAAAAAATTGAAGAGTCTACAATGCCTCTTCTTCCGTCCTTCACCTAGCTTTATTTTACAGAAACGAGTAATGCTACTGTTTTAAAAATCAGGTAAGTAGATCTAAAGTATACTTCGTTATCTTACAAATCATTTCGAAACAGTGTATAGTTTTTATTCAGAAAATATACAAATACAAATAAATTGGATAATCAGCGAAGTAACTGCCTCATATGTCTGTATTTGGATAAAAACAATAAAATAGACAGGCGTACTATAGCCATTATTCTTTTTGAAACAATGACCTTCAGATATAAAGGCATGACTAATGAAGGCAGATTAACAGAGGGGTCTCTTTCAAGAGGCTTTATCATACTTTCTGAGGATTGCAAACAACAACGGGATTTCTAGTCGACACTCCATCCATTAAAGTTTTTTTCTCGAATTTTTATGTGATTACTGCAATATTTGTTTTGATAAAAATACACACTGTATTTCTATATTTATATTATGTGAATTTAGAAGTAGTAAATCAATAGTAAATGTAACGATAATACAACTACTACATAATTAAAAAAAATAAAGGCAAAGTATTCGCACTTTTTAGCCAGCAGAACTGGCTAAAAAGTGCGGAGCAAATTTTAATGTTTTCAAATAGTTTTGGTACATAACTTCCACAACTATTTCGTGTAAAAGAAGTGGTTAAAATATTAGTTTTTGAAATTCGTACGTTAATTTATTTTGTGTAATAGTATGTATACAAAATTATATAATTTTGCTTTGGTTTATCGAAAGAAGAAATAATATCTACTATAACACCATCATAGACGTATGAGTAATATCATTTTTTTCATTCATTTCACTACTGATCTTTATCATATTAAGTTTATTTGCTCCTTCTGCACAAACGTATTTAAAATTTGGTTTTTCCAGTAGCTGCTTACAATATTCTGAAATAAAAAGGATATAAAATTCTGATTCACACTCCATTAGCACACGTAGAAATGAAACGTTCATGTCTATTCGTAAATACACGTAGACAATCTTAAAGTTTATGTTTGTGTAGACCTTACTTCTGGAACGTTAAATAATCGACGTCAAATTTACTTAACCTTTCCACTTAATACCATTACAATAGGAATTGGATTCGAGTAGCAAAGGAGTGCCAATGCAAAAGTTAAGGCGGCAAAATTAAATTTAACCAGCAGGTACTACAGTCCGTAAACAAAAGGGAAGTCTTCCCTTTGCCGTTTTTTATTACGTTAGATTACAACGGTGCTTAATTTATTCTGGAAATTTGTCTCATCGTGAAAAATTTGCAGTCGCGATCGCCAACAAAAGAATGAGTAATGGCTGTAAGAAACAAAGTTACGGACGTTGGATAAGTTTAAAAGCTTTCAAGGGTGTGAATTATTATCTAGGAGTTCTTTCGTAATTAGACTAGTAGACATGGGTATTTATATTTTGTTTTAAAATAGCCTATATATGTATCGTTAAATATACAAACGAAATCGGGACAATTAAAAAAATAATTATTAAATCCTGCGCAGATAGATAAAAATACCACAGTATTGAATAAATATACAGAAATTTGAATATCTGTAATGATCACTAGATAGCCCCCGTGTGCTTTTAAGCTTTACACGACATATGCATTTATGAGAGCTCAGGTACGCGCGTGATTTTTGTCATATTTTCTATGATAAACTTATGTAGGGTTTTATTGGAAAGTTATTCTGATTGGACTATGTAATCGGTTGCACATATGGATATAGAAAAATATTTAAATTTCTACGACATCGAGCTACCTTCTCAAATATTTGCACTGAGTCGATGAGTTCCGGTGACTGAATCGTACTTTATGGCGATATAAGAAGGAGATCTGTGTTCATCAGTAGACGATGGATGGATTGTGATGATGAATGATGAAGTTCTAATTACTACTCTTTGTGGCTATATCTGTTTACAAATATTCTTATTTGTAGCGGGTGAAAGTAGCAAGTCACTATTTAGAGAAATGTGAACAAATTGTGAATCTAACTTGGGGGATAAGCCTATGTCAATTACGTATTGAGAAGGGTCTCCCTCGGCTGCGACAAATTGAATGGCCTAAGAAGCTCCAGAGCAACTGACTGGCAATTTTTACCACTACGAGACACGGATTACTAGCTTATGTGACGGTATATTTTGTTATTTGCCAAAGTGAAGTATATATATTTGCCTCATCCTTATATGTTTGGCTTTTTAAAATAGAGGTGTGTATATGAAACGAGGAATTGTTCGTAATGAATATTAATATGAGAGCAGAGTCATGAATTGGGACACCATCAGCGACGGGTAGTAATAAAAATTCACTAGCACTGATTAAAAATTAAATAAAAAAGAACAGTATTTTTTATTAAATGAATTCTTATTTATTAAAATTTTTATGGGTGTCGGAATCCCTCATACATACACGTAGTAAAGGCATCGCAATACACAAATTATAACTATATTACTCTGTCTTTTGTAAATTGGTTTCTCAATCTACTAACATAAATATTGTTTATTAGTCGATTGAATAATTTAATCATTATTTAACAGATTTACCTAAACTGCATTATATTACGAAATTCTTAATTTTTAGAACAAATAAACTAAAACTGTAGGTATATTTATAGATAATAGAATGTGTGACCTAGGTACTAATTAATTAGTATTATGAAATCACGTTAAATAAACTTATTGAACGGCGACAATTGATACATTGATCATTAAATATAATTAGGTGTTAATAAAATAAGTCTATGAAATACCGTGTGGTCCAGGAGGGAAGTTAAGAACTATGTAGGTAGGTAGCTAGGTATAAGGGCAGTAATCAAATTACGAAAGTCGGCACTACCTACTACTACTCGTACCTTTCCCTTATTAGTGACGGTGGATTTAGAAATACAGAGCGGACATATACCTCAGGTATCGAATATTTTGTACATTTTTACTATATATTTTAACGAAGGGCCTAATTTTTTTTTATTACGGTTTTTTGTTTATGTTATGTAGCAGTATCGTCCCCTAAACTGTATGGAAATGGGTCTATATTTTCGTAATTAATCTTTAAAAAATGTTTACTTTTTAATATACTTTTAAAATATTACAGAATACAGATACATTACATCTTAGTGGTATCAAATGTCATATTGGTGATGGCGTATTTTTATGTGATTCTAGGCGACGCGACGGCTATCTGGCACCATTAGATAGTTTGCCATTTGACTTCTATAAAAAAATAAGTAGTGTTCTATAATTATAATAATATACTAGCAGTATATAATAATAATAGTAGTTTACAATATCTTGTTATATAAAATAGAACTTTAATAAATAAGCGATTATAATACAATAATATTGAACAGTTTTCTATTTTTGAAGAAATCTTTATAAGGTCGCTCAACTCATTCATCTGTGTGTGATTAACCTCCCAACGTCGGTAGCAACTTTATCTCATTTCCAACCGAGTGGGGCCTTGTCGACCCGACATGGCTTCGATTAGCTCTCACTGTGAAAGTGTAAACCGAACTCCGCTATTTAAGAGCTGAATGTTGCCAAAGGATGACCTTTTCATTTGTTATTTTATCATGTTTAATCGTTTGGAAAACAATGTACATTGATTTGAACAAGTGACTGTTAATGTTATAGTGTTCAATATGTTGTTACTTTTACGTTAAAAGTTACGTTTCTAATTCCAATAATATATCAATAAAATTCGAATTAAAAAGGAAATAGATTGAAATAATTACACAAACATTATTTACTACTGATATCGTGATTTATTGACAAGGAATATTATCTCTATTGCGTCCTCTAACTTTATTTGTCTGTTTAGAGAACCTTGTTCTAATAGTCCTTATCATATTATCAACTTTTGTATTTTATATTGTCAAAAAATAAAAATAAAATCAATCTCAACAAAACAAATATAGATAACAAAATTTTAACTTATTAAAAACAGATTTTAATTTTTAAAAAACAGATTACATAATTATTTTAAATAAAACATGTATTTTATTTAGTGAAAAATATGTGTTATGTAATTGAAATCAACTAAGTTTAGGAAGGTATAATGGAAAAGATAATATTACAAATACTTTCATCGCAGTATTAATAATCAAACTTAAAAATTGGCTGCCCCATATTTAGTCTATTCACCCAAGGGCGTTGCTAGAAATAAGCCAGCTACGTAATGACTATTACATAAAGCGATTTTACTCGATCGAACTGCCTACCTATAATGCTTTTTCCATGTACAAAACTTACTTCGGAATAATATTACGGAAAATAATAGTATCCACATGTAACCTTGTCTGTAACCTATATAAAAGTCGTTATTAATTAAGTATTAGATAAAATATCACTAATTAATAGACAAGATTTTCTGCCTTCTATTTTGTAATAAGATTGATTTACAGTTGCTACTCAGTTTAAATTCTATTTAATAACTCATCTATCACTTAATACATTTACACATTTTTTATTATATTAGTCTGGATATTCTTAACGCATTTTACATTTTAATTTCATATAAATGTGAATAAATGGTTTAGTAAAACAATATAAACTAAGCATTAGTTTAGTTAGAGACTCGATGGCACAGTATCACGTGACTTCTGCAAAAACATAGTTATTTTCTGGATAGGATGTCTTATGTCGTTTTATATATGTATATTTTTATAAAAATATGTAAAAATAGATTTTCCACAAAAGTTTTAATAAGTCTATCAGATACCATCACAAAACTGTTAAAAAGAAAATATTAAAGTGCTATTCGTGCAACCACTATCGAATGTATCAGCTTACCCTCACTTGACCTCCTTCAATCATAAGTATCCAGTCACTACATCGGGTATCGATAAAATTTATAATCCAAGAATAGACAAGGTTGTCTACTTATCGACTAAAGCTATTAAAGTACGCAAGCGATCGTAAATCTAAGCTATTAACCAATAATGTATTATCGAATATGCTTGCCATTGATTTTAATCCTTATTGATATCGCATATAAAGTTTATTAGGCCTTTCTTAATACTTTGCTGTGAATATATCACAATAATATTTTCTACAAACACAAACATATCAATAATATTTGTACGTATATTCGGGTAGAAACTAAGGATAAATAAGCATGTCTACGATCTACGATCAAATACGATCACGATAAAATTTCTATATCCTTGGTTTAATCTCTGTTTTGACAAATTTCAGTAAAGTCACACACATTCTATGAAAGTTAATAAAGAATCAAAGAGTTAGCCTCGTATTTATAGAGGCTTTGTATACGAACGCATACTTCGTATGTTGTCTAGGATGGGGTAATCAAAGGCATTATCGATGTAAGTAAGAAAGCAACATTTGTCATGCTAAATGATACTAGGCATATTTGATTCAACGTTGCAGAGGGCAAGCCTGTATATCATTAAATATAAGTTAATTATACAAAAAATATATACAAAACTTCTGAAGTGACTGTTTTATTTAACGACTTTACTGTTATGCGTAAATCTAGGAAGTACAGTATAGTTTTGCTCTCGCTTTAAGTCCAAACATCGTAAACACCAGTTTTAATACAGCTAACTTCCAGATTCTCCCGAGAATACATTGGCGAGGTTAGCCACACGTACAACGGTAAACTATAATTCTACATTACACGCTGGTGATACTATCCCATACAAGCAATTCTCCCTTTACTCGACTGGAAAGAGCGATAAACTTTAGACTATAGGACCCCATTTTGGGTTGTACCTAAGTAGAATGAAGCATACACATTTACTTAACTTTAGGTTTACTATTTATTATAGTGTCACGATTTTAAAGTGTTCGTAAAGTTTGTGTCATTATAGAGTTGGTGACGGTTGAATACGATACAGCAGGGAAATCTTTTATACGAAAGGTTTGCCATATTTAATATCAAATAATTTTATTTCCATATATGTGTCTTAGCGTTATTTATATTCAGAATATATATTATTATTCATCTGTAATAAACATAAACAATACCAATACAAGATTTTGTTTAAAAAAATTGCTCTTAAATGGGAAAGTGACACACTATCTTAATCATGTACTTAAATAGTTGAAGAAGTTATTAAATACTTAGCACCAGACCGGTCGTATTCTTCTCTTACCAATAATGGGCTTTATCGAAGATATAATATTATATATAATAAAGATGCATTTCTTTAATACAAAAATGTTTATATAGACTAATAAAGCGTTGTTTAATATTTTAATAGAATTAAAAAATAAAAGTGCTTCAATTAATCTCAACTTTCGAGGGATTAGCCAATTACCGTTGTTAGTGCATCCGCCGCTAAATTTACTTAATAATTTTGTATTTAAGACTTTCATCGCCGCAAACTTGCCAGATTTAATCCTTAAAATCTCGCACAATATTAAAATTATCGTTAATATTCTTATATTTATGAACTCAAGAAACGTAATTTTTCCTCATAACATTTTCATTTCTATCCACAATAATATTGTTTTTGTCTTATAAACACTTTATAGATGTTTATAATCATTTACGTAGGTTAGCTATTGCTGGCGACTTCGTTTACTTTTTTTGGGATAAAAGATAAAGATCCCTGGAAAATTAACACAGCATCATCTAGTCCCACGATAAGCAAAACTTGTTTTATGGGTACTAGAAAACTGATATAAATAATTATATATATATTTTTTGTAAATACATACATAATATACATAGAAAACACCTAGATACGATACAAACAATCATATTCATCAATAGACATCTTGGACCGTGAGAGAAATCGAACTTTCGACCATCGGAAGTAAAGCGGTGGGTCTAGCACACCGCTTTACTTCCAATGGTCGAAACACCACCGAGGCCGTTAAAAGATAATATATACCTTGTATAAAAGGGATATAGTTTGAAATATGTAAGTCCCAAAACTTTTGTGTAACACTCAAATCTGTAATCAAACATATTATTGAACCACTTGTGTTAACGCCCTGTTTAACATATTAAGTTAATTGTGAATACTTGTGCTTATCGACCTAGAAGTTTACACTGCGATGTATTCGTAATTAAATTTGTCACGTGACGGATTGTATATTGGTATGATATGGCGAACAATAGATTAATTAATTTGTGTCTAAGTAATTATGTGGAATTTACAATCAAGTATAATATTTATATGGTTATTAATGGGTGTAGGATAACAAAATATATAAAAATTTATGCTGCTTTTTCATTGATTGCTTTCTGGACGGTCAAAGGTCACTGAAGTGTGAGATGGCAAATATTTTTTATTATCTGATTCTGGCTACATTTGTGTTGTGAACTATATTGGAATTGGAACAGCCTATTGATTAAGAAGTAATCGAAATCTTCATTTTATTTGCATAGTAGAATTTTACTACCACATCTCATTCTTCAAAAATAGATTACCAAGTAAGCGGCTAAATAGATAAATATAGAGATAGCTAGGTAGACTAAAATAAGAGCTACGCATACAGACGACTTTGTTCAAAGCCTACCTCGCTAAATAAGACACCTACTATAGAAATGGCGTTACTATTCATCATTGTTCGTTTAAATGAATATATTAAGTGACATTTCCATTTAAGAGAGGCACCCCATAAAAGGATTTCTCGGTGGAAAACTGGAACGCAATTGCGGGCGATCTTATACCTTACATAAGAAGGTAGCTAAATAAAGGTCGGCGTTTACCAATGGAAAGGACTTCGAAATTGAATTCTAAATAAGCGATTTGAAGAGGACAATAACTACCTTTAATAAACACGCTACTCTAAGGATCATTCCTTTGACGGCATCGGTTTTGCACTGGCTTCGATTCTCGCACGATATATATAAAGATAAACGAAAGAAAGATTTGTATTCATGAGTATGACTTGGTGTTTTTTTGAATGATATGTATGTATTTATAAAAAAAGTAAGTATTTCTGTCATTTGTTCAGTACGCACGGGCTGTAGTTAGGACCTCAATGACGCTGTGTGAATTGTTCTAAGTTATTAGTAATGTTATTTAATAATAACATAAAGTAATTTCTATTTAGATTGATTTTATTTTCGAATTTAGGCTATTTAAGTGTAGAATATAAGGAAGTGCATTATTATAAATAAGCATATATATACAATAAATAATTTGACCTGTACTATGTACGTATTTACATTGAATTAATTTATGACATTATAAATCGGTAATGAAATATTCTTATCTTCCGATATAAATAGTTACTCGCAGAATGGTATTGGATATTATGATAGGTTTATTATTTCCTAGAGGATTGGCGTAGTTTTGTATTGTGGGAAAATGAACGTCTTTTAGTGATTATATACTATGGATATATAAGGAGCAATATAACTAAGCCAAATGAGTGTTTTTCCGCCTAGCTGACGACGAAAGTCTCATTTCGGCGCATTATTGTATTGTAATCATCTATTCTCATAAACAACTATACGTATGTGTCATATTGAAAATACGTTAAGTATTAGTATACAAATGGTACGTATAAAGATATAAAAAATAGCATTAGGTATATTACAAAAGGAAAAGAACACAACCGTTAACACAAAATGAAATAAATCTTTTCAGACATTAAATAACTCAGCTGCTAAGTATGATGTGAATAATATTAAGTATCTTACGTAGTTTCATAATAATGTTTATTATATAATGTTTAGGTAATAATGTAAACTCATTTTGTAAATTGTTAATTTTATTTACATTGATTGAAATTAGATACAATTCCGGTAAGATAATATATGTAAGTATGTATATTGTGTAAATAATAACATATAATAATTTAAAATAATTTTATTTTTTTCGTATCTATTTATAAATTATAATATGTAATTTAATAATACGAGTTTACAAAATACATAGGCACAATATTAGTATTTATAATATTACATATAGATCCCTTAATTACAAATTAATTATTTATTTATTGGTTGACATGTTAATTGCAAGGTAATCTGATCGGCTAATAAACCATTTTATACGGGAATTAGTTGGATCACAATTACCATTGTACATTCGAATCGACGTTTCAGACATTTTCCTACAAATCCTCGGTCCCGCATGAAATTTAGTTTATCGATAACGGAAACGAAGGGGATTAGCTCCGGCACGAATTCCTCATAAACGTTTTAGGGAGCAGCAAAAGTCTATTCACATAATAAAATTATGCGACTATGGGGCCTACTTCTAAGTTACGACACTTTTTGCCAGAATGTTGTTTGAAAGAAGTGAACAAACGGTATAACAGTACTTGAACAAATGCCGGCTTGGGAAGCAAACATTGCGTAGGTTTTGAGTTTTGTAAGAAGGTTGTAATAATACGAAAAATTCAGTATAAGTGTGAGTAAAACTTGCATCACGGGAGATCCGTCCCGCAAGTTAACTAAAAAAATCTTATTTATATTATATGTCTATACCTAAATATATTATTAAAATAGATTGCGGATTTTGTTGTAAGGAATATAAACTCTGGAATTATTGTGTCGATCTTACATATTGTATGTTTGATTTCACAGTGACCTCGGAAAAGTGTAGCGGGTTATTAGTATTAAATAAAAACTTTTATTTGTATTCACCTTGTTTAGGTATATATATATATATATACACCATGTCAAAAGTTAAAAATACAATACATTACTTGGATACATTTTAAATAAAAAAGAAATTGTATTATACTTCGGAATGCCACTTCTCAAAGATTTTAATGATAATGGCTCTATTGGTATGATAGATTAGTAAGATTGATCAGACACATGTCAAAAGTAGGGACTACTAGTACAAAATATTTTTAATATTACCGTTTTTTAATTTAATAAATGAATGAATTATTTCTTCTCAGTAAGCTATTGATAGTTCAACATGCAACCATTTCCATACTAATGAGTTTATCTCTTTCTATCGACAGTATCTAATACGAAATAAGTTTAAACTTCAATTCCCTATTTAATTTACTTTAAACGTTAGTCTGTAACCGACAGACAAATATCGTTGGCGTAACAATGGCATTCATTTTGCATTCTATTTAAAATTTGAATAATGCTTAAAGAAATCAAGAAAGAGTAATTCTTTCTTAATGCAAATTCTACGTAGAAGCTGTAAGTAATAAATAGAAGATATATACGTGGCTTCTATATATTATTATACTACTTCTATATAAACATAGCTCCTGAGCATGAATTGCATGAATGTATGAATTTATAGACGGAAATTGTTAACTCTACATTATTAAACGATAAAGACATTAAATGTATTCTCAACGTTTCTTACTTACTTATTAAAGATAGAATGCTGATTTATATTCAACTAGCTACTTACCCCGGCTTTGCACGGATGTACATATATTATATGTATAAACCTTCCTCTTGAATCACTCTATCTATTAATCTTCGAAATCCGTTACGTAGTTTTAAAGATTTAATCATACTCGTACATGGGGACAGATACCGACAGCGACTTTGTTTTATACTATGTAATGATGATGATGATATTGTGAATATAAAAAATATTCAACAACCAATCCAAAAATCAATCTAGACTATCAGTACTGAATTAATCACAATTAGAAAATTGTCGTCAGCAGAAAAAAGGAGTGGCGGCATCATACACTCATGCATATCAATCGAATTAACCATCTCTACTATTTATAATTCATTGAATTTTTCAATAAAAATTGCCCAGTAAACGGAATCTACTTTATGATTTTCTGACATAATCTCTTATGTTATCATATATTCCGGACCGAAGTGCCATTACGAACTTTAAAATTCGCTTAGACACACTCATAAGAAAGCCGACAATATAATGAACAAAGTTTCCAGCTTGACATCGAAACTGCTACAATGGATCGTCACATCCACATCACAAAGTTTCTCTTTGATGTATATTGAATCTTGATAAGTTTGGGCCCTTTACATATACAATAAAATAACATTTGTCTTTAATAATTTTATATAATTAAAATATCTTCTTTAAGGGTCGGCAATAAACATACAACTTTTTTTTAAAGTATTTTTCTACCTGCAAATGGCTTTTACATTTTCATTGAAAATTAAGGATGAGTGCAAACGTCAATCCAATACGGTGGAAAGAGTTAGCCTTCAGCTTCTTCATAAAAAACTGAAGGCTAACTGATAGACAACTTTCGCCTGAGGACCACGAACCGAGTTTGAGGCTCAGGACGTCGTACTTAGATTCCTCGTGTTGCAGGTACCCATACCCGACGGTAATCATCATCAAGTAATTTTGCCCATGTAAGAATATATAATTATTTATTAAAAATAGCAGTATATGTATGAATAAAATGCAATCGTGTAGTTTTTTGGTATCACATTGGATCACAAAAGCAAAAATAAATTCTCTCATATGGAAATAGATGTATCTAAATATAATTGAGTTTGGAAAAAGCAAACCAATTTCAATAAAATTTATACAATCCATATGGTTACGGTGATGTTTTTATAATTACACAAAAATAGTTTATATAGTATATAAAAATATGTTTTTCTTCGACCTACCCTCACACGTACGTAAAATAGGCTCATTTCGTCGCCGCTCTGTGAACGCTTTTAACGCTACCGAGTGTGTCGTATATATTTTTTTATTAAACCGTTGCAATATAATTGTATGTGTTTAGTGCAGTTTAGTGTAGTTATGTTTTCCGTATAACTGTAAATACCGGATAATACGGCCCTGTAATTGTGTAGTCGCGTCTCGACTACGACGTAGAAAAGGTACATGTGCAATAATTTCTAATGCCGTAGAAGACGAGGAGTACTCCTAAAGCAGACCCGATTGGATCACTAGATATTGGGTCCATCTTATATGTTTGCACGTGTTTTTTCTTTACTCCTATTTTACTCCCTAGAAATTATATAGTCCATTAAAAATGTTTAAATCTAAGAATATATTGTGGCGACCACCACTTTTCGTGGAAAATCCAATAGAGCACTACGAAAAGACTTTTCAAGTATAATTAAGAGTCTTGAAGTTAACAAAGATTCATTGTACAGATGTCAGAATTTAGATTACAGTTTGAAGTATTTTCTTTTCAATGTAATTGATTTTTTTTTAATACTGTATACATTTTATGTATAGTAACTTACGAAAGAATAACCTTGGTATAATTTAACTGCTAAATAAAATGAGTTGATTAGTATACGTATACACTATATAATCGTACATTTTGTATTGTACAATCTAATTATTAATTAATTAAATACAATCTAATTGTATAATTAATTTTCAACACATTTTAACACTTATATGCGCATATTATGTAGTATCTAAAAACGGTTCATCCTGTTGTAGTAGTAGCCATATTGGATTTACAATGACGTTCCTGAATTCTGCTTATCGTATCGTTTTATTTAAGATCACATCAGGATTGTTGATATATAATTTGGCATGTTGCGATTATCATTATATGTATTGGATAAATTAAAAACTTTATATTATATCCAGAAATAAAACTGCGTGTAAAATCTTAGCTTACTGTGTCACCTACAGACAGACAGAAAACAGCTTAAATAGAATATGCATAGCAATTAACAATTTTACTCACTTGTACTCTTTATACATACTTAGTGATCCTTAGTAACAGTTCTGCCAATTTATATAAAATATTCCAGTGAAGGAGTTTCATGGCAAAATAGAAGTTTTATTGACATCCGTGACAAGGGTTTTCAATACTTTCTCGCTCATACATAATAAAATGTTACACATTTCAAAAATATCTGTGTAATAAAATTCTAATCGAACTTGTATACAATAAGAAAGATAAAAAAGTATTTATATCATATATAAATAGTAATATATGCGTCTATTGAGATTATTAAAGCTTCTCTAATAATATCTGATATTAACAGCATAAATAAATAAATAAATATGAGGAAGTATGTGTGTCTGTCTATTTGGTACTTTTCGACTGAACACATGTGAATGGAATTTAGCATGTAGACATCACAAGGATTGTTTTCTTTATGTTACCTTCAAAATATAAATGTATGTATCTAAGTATAAGACTCAGCTAAAGTAATATTATTAATTATCGTTAGCGTGCAAATAAAACACAATGTAAATATCCATTATCAAAGCGAGAAATTACGGTTTAAAATAAACCGTAATTTCTCGCTTTATAAAGTGTTTTGACAAGATTTTAACGAAAACTTCGGTTCGGTCAATGCGCTAATTTGGTTCCCTTTAATTAATATAACATGTAACATATGAGTGAGGTAGTTGTATTATTGTCATTAAGTAATAAGAAACAGATATGACTTTGTGAAAATATTTTGATAGACCTCATCCAGTAGAGATTGATATACATTAGAGATAAAAGTCTAATTAGAGGATTATATAACGTAGGTGTAAGTTACAAGTCTGACGTGTACTACAGGCATCGCTCGATAACGCGGTATGAAGATGAACAATGACGATTAAGTCAGTGGTAAACTTCATGTAAATAGGTCGCTACCTATAGGCTGCCCCTTGTAATCAGGAGAATAGTGGGCTAGTTTAATAATTTCTAACGGTTTACCTTTCCAACTATATAAAACAATATTTTTCAAGCTCTCAATAGCAACACCTCAATAGGAGTTGTAGTTTTGCGTAGGTATGTGTTTCGTACAACAATGCTATATTATCGTGACAATGATCTGATCTCACAATGGAGCTGGCCACCTGCCATAGGCCATAAAACAATCCTACTACATTGGGTTGGTTTAGTTCATTTGTCCCGATGATTATTAAGAACAGAGACAAGATCTGGTGATGACGCTCCTGATGAAATTCCGATAGCCTTAATAGTACTGGTATTTATTTTAAATAAATATTACGATCCAAGAGTACCGGGTTGTTATTTATTTAACTTGGATACGTTAATTGGTCCCGAAAAGTTCACACTTTAGAAAAGTTGGTTTCTTAAATTTGTCTTGATTTTTTAATACTTTAAAAATGTTTCTTAATTTATTTCGACTGTAAGTATTTGCAAAGTCATATCTTTTTTAAATTAAAACATATCTATAGTTTAAATTACACGAATTATAGCTAAAGTTTCTGACCTTTATCTACATGGGATAGCTATGGCCTACATTCATGTATACTATTATAATAATATATTTGTATACGTTCAGGACTGGTAGTCTATATGGGGTAGTCAGAGCCATTGCTAACAGTCGTCATCTCTGTATCTAATGTAGCAGAGCGCGAACCTAGCTAGTCCCTCTGAACAACAAATATACAAAACTTTAGTACAAGTATAATTATTATTAATTGTATTTTCATAGCAAACAACGTCTAATAATACAAGGGAGCCGCAGGGAAAAGCTAGGAATTATCTTAACCTAATATGTAATTGACAGCTCTACGGAATTATTTATTTTGCTTTCAAAAGTGATATAAATAAATGTTATGACTATGCATTTGGAAAAAGTATCGTGTCAAAATTAGGTTTAAGTATAGCTCTATTCAACACGCACGTACATTCAATA
Source organism: Achroia grisella (assembly GCF_030625045.1). Taxonomy (NCBI): domain Eukaryota; kingdom Metazoa; phylum Arthropoda; class Insecta; order Lepidoptera; family Pyralidae; genus Achroia; species Achroia grisella. Next base: position 2,134,348 of record NW_026712925.1, read on the forward strand.
ACAAAAGAAAATGTTTAAAATGTAAATGGCAAAAAATAATTGCGAATAAATATGAGTTGGATGACATAAATATATTGTTTTATTGATTTTATTGTTATAATTTACTGTAAGCGGTTCTGTTTCTCATACTGTTATCCATTTTGTTGGATTTTCTCCAAGAAAAAAAATGGGTCGTTAATTTATGCAGTGAAATGATAGGATAAGTGGCATGGTATTCTCCCGAATGGCATAGCATGAATTGTATCACAGGTGTCACATGATATATCGATGTCCGTGGTGTTGATCATTTAAATATACAGTTATGACTATCTACCAGCTGATCCGAAAGTTTACTATAATTTTTTAAATAAAAAAACTATGGAGAAATGTTTTTATGAACAAGAGGTTAAGTCTTTTGAGGGTGACTGTATATAAAAACATCACGCAATACACAACTACGTATACGCGGCGGTTACGACACGATCGCGTGAACCTCCCAGTAATGCGTGTGAAGAGTGTTTGACAGATGAATGAAAATTCGTTGCCTTTCCTTTGTACTATGTTTTAAGGTAACATAAATATTTAATGTTTATTCTTTTTCTAGATGCTCCAAGATTTTTGTTTTCTCCTATCCATATGTGAATAGCCACATCTTAAATCGCTGTATATTGATAGCTGTAATGACCACAAAGAAGTAAAATTATTTTTATGAACAGTTTTTTCAACCGATTTAAGAAAAGTAGATATTCCCAATTCGTATTTTTTTATGTCTCCAACTGATTTTGCTGTTCATATTGTTCTTTAATATCTGGTGCTTTTGCATATTTTTTTATTTGAAACTGCATTATTTAAGGGCCATATAAACTTGATCTAGTAGTTTTGAGGTATCCATAGGTTATGTAGACGATTTGTGGAGCCATGAAAATGGGTATATAATGATTGTAAGTAACTAACAGTATCCCACTGTCTAAATTCGAGTGTCAAATTAAAATATTTGTAAAAACTTTTACACTTTTATAATCTCTTTTATAATACCATCAAATACCATTTTGCAGAAATCTACTAAAAAGAAACTTTACATAGAAAGTGAAAAAAATAGGTAGTCGTAGTAACGGACGATGTTACTATAGTTGCGACATGTCTACACGAGTCTGTATAAATAACGTAATGAGAGGAAAAATATATTTCTTTACGTCGCAATACAGGTAGTTATGAAAGTTTTGGGGTTAGATTAATGGCGCACTATTTCATGTTACATATATTCAGCTATGGGAGAGTCAGGTGAATCAGATATATGTGCACCGACTTCTCTATACACATATGTACACAATATATAATTGTATTGTTGTTTTAAGAGATTTCTTTAAACATTAATATATTATAGTATTTGACTTTGGGTACCTACAGGAGACAGTGGATTCAAAGTTATAAACGTATTTATGAAAAAAAATTTAGGTCTATGTGTTATTAGTTATAATTCATAGTCTGTGATAAATTATCGTTGTAGTTGAGTAACATTTACATATGCGCAATATTTATATAAGAGGAAGTAATTGCTTAAAATAATTCTATTATTTTATACTGTACTATTTTACTACTGCTTATTAGCTTAGTATCAACTGGTAAATTAATATCTTTCAAAACTAGTTTTGATTTCTTAATGTCCGGTCATTGTTCATTTAATAAAATAAATTACATTGCCAATTTGTGATAAAAATGCTTTATAAAATTAATTAAGCTACAAATTAGGAAATGTTATCAAAATATTATAATAGCATATCCAAATTTTTTATAATTTCAAGTTTACAAACTCACCTGACGGAATAAGTCGAGGGCCGCCGAACCGATCCGAGTGCGAACTGAAAGGTGTACGTAACAGCGTCGACGCGAACACGATTTCATGAAACCCAGTAGTTCGCGCGACCTGCGCTCGGTTACACGTGTATGACCGCCCTAAGGCTACACGTGTTTTAAGATACGTCAAACTTTAAAATTTGCACTTACAAAGTTTTCCAATATGTTTGTGTATGGACAGAGTATTGCTCTTTAGTGATAAACAGGTACAGTATAACATGTACATCCGCTAGTGAGATTTTTATTGTCATTTTTGTTATTTGTTAATTGACAGTAATAATGAATTATTCAGTCACTCTATTCCTAATCACAGGATAATAAAATTTAAACTATTTTCTTTTAATTATTTGTTTTATTGTGTTGCGGTTAATTTACATCTAAAAATGATCCACTAGGATTTGTGATGTCATAATCTGTCATGAGTATTAATGTTTTCTTGTAATAGTATTAATTAGCTTTATAATTAACTAATTGTACAGGAAGATTAACTAAAATACGAAATGTATTTTTCTATATATGTATATTTTTTGGGCTCGGAATAAAATAATCCACATTTTTATTCCATAGAGAGCGGAGTGAAGTCCCTGACAATTTGACTGTTTACATATTCAAAGTTGACTGGATTTTGTGCCTAAAACAGGATTAATGGCAGCGTAGCAAAAAGTTCTACGATACGTCATGAAAATAGGGATGTAGCGAAGTGATTCATTATACCGGAGTAGCGTCCATTATATTTGTTTGAAATGTTTTTTATATCTAATACAGCTGAGGGATTATGTTGGCATAATTTACATATTTTGTTGTAATATTTTTAACATAATTTATATATAAAATATTAGTGACGGTCATTATTCGTTTTTAATAAAGTAATTAAATACTAGAGAGGTATTCTAGTATTATAAAGAAATAGGGAGCGGATTTTCATATAAGAATAGTAAACTTTGAACCACTGCCCATATGATATATATTTTTTATTGTATGAGAGGTATGTTTTGTATATTTTGGTATTTAAGTGACTTGATAGACATTAGTTATATATGGTAATATATGCAAATTCACAAAGTTATCATCATCCGGGCGAAACTAGGGCGATCATTCTTTGTGGATCATTCATTGGTTCGATACCCTGTCCGTCCCAATAGTGATAGTGCTGAAATATTTTCGAAATTGGCTAGGCTCCAAGTGCCCTGCATTACGTCCTCAGATTTTTATTGTCTAGATTTATTATAGAACAATGTAAGTTAGAAAACCAGTCAATTAAGTGGATTGATACATATTTTTTTATAGTTATAACATTATTTTTGGTGGATTCTTTCTGTGAAGTGATATAGTTACCGGGGGAGACTAACTTATCATGAACAGATTGAACGTATGTTACCTGTGGTATCGGTCAAGAGTCTCCACAGTACCTATTAATGATAGTTATCAATAATTATCTGTTGTCTCTGCCTACCTCGCTAGGGATTGATAATTTTTAGTAACCTTCAAATGTAGCTATAACGTTTGGTTACACTAAAATAACTGAATATCAGTCGAGGCAAACTTAATGCAGAAATCATACAAGAGTAAACTAATATTTGATGCAGTAAAACTCATTAAAATCTTTTTTGTTAAAATATCACGCGCACAGAGAATATTTCGACATCGTTCGAATTTTTCATAAATTTAATTTTAAAATTGTTTTCATAAACTCCTCCAATAATTATAAGTTTTTTCATCAAGTCATTTTATATTCAAATTAGAGCAATTGTAACATTACATAAAGTAAATAAAATTGTAATATAAATAAAAGGTCTATTTGGGAAGCGAACTTGCTTAATTAACTTCAGTTTGGATGTTCGCAGTGTTATGCCCTTAGGCGTTTTCTGTGTTATTCTTAGTCCAGTCCAGAGTATTCTTTGCTACCTTAACACATTGCCAGCTGGTGTCAAATTAAGAACGATTTATATTATGAACTAAATCTATATTAATATTATGAAAAGAGATAGAGTACGCAGATTTTTAATGAGAAACGTTACCTTCGGAGCAACTATATAACTTTTTGGATATCTTTCACTGTTTTATAAGTACCTTCATCCAGAGTGACCTATACAAATGTTACGTCGACTAGAGTATATGTATGTGTATGTACTAGCTGTGCCCGCGGTGTTACCCGCGTTAAATTTCAATATATACCTAAATACAAATAAAAAATATAGCCTATGAGTTATCCTGATGCATAAGCTATATTACTGTAAAGTTTCATAAAAATCCGTTCGGTTGTTTCTGCGTGCGTTTAATAATATTATGTATATAATATATATGATATATTTGCTGATAATGTTAAAAAGGTAATAATTACGAACTGGATGTTGCGCTTGTTTGGACACTAGGACATAATGGATAATAAGAATGTGTGGAAATGCCGGTAGCGGAAGTTCTAGACTTAAATACGAAGAAGTCGAGCAGGTAGAAGATGTATTTATTATGTATGCAAAAGAACCAACTAAAAACTACTCTTAACCAACGAACTAACTTGTATGAATATATTTAATATTTTATACGTATAAATTCGTTCTATTTGGTAGTTTATATTCACACAAAATCTTAAAGATGTACGTATAGTTGTACAATATTTGTTTAAAATAGTTATTACTATTTTAAACAAATATTGTAGAACTTGTATTGCAGATTAATAATAATAAATATTTTATATTTAAACATAAGCATATTAAATTCTTTTGAAGAAAGAATAATTCCATTTCTATAAGTATATAGAGAAAGTAAAAAAACTATGGGTATAATGAACAAAGTGTTCCGCGTTTCATTTTATCTACGATCCAATTATATGTATTAATAAGAAAAAAATACTCTATATTAGTTGAGCCAAAGACAATATATAATAAAATGACATAATTCAAATTCTGTTACAGTCTTACAATTATCGTCTACAAAATCTATACTACCATTTATTCTGTCTTTCAGGGTCAGTTTACCAAAGTTCTACCGCAATGGCTATTACAATGCTTGGCCAACATTTCTAACATTAGAACAGATATTATATATGTGAACAATAATTATATTTGAATCGGGCGTAAAATTTCGTATCTTACTAATATTATAAACGCAACAGTTTGTGAGTATGTATGGATAGATAGATGTTTGTTTCTCTTTCAAGCAAAAACTACTGAACCGATTTTGATGAAACTTTACAGAAATCAGAATAACCACAATAAGACAACATACAGATCCAGACGAAGTTAGGTCACAAGTCAGCTAGTAATACAATCATTTTAAAAACCAATGATCATGTCATACGTTTTCCTGTCCATCAACAGAGTGAAAAGTGTAGGTACTTTTGTATAAATGGAACTTGCATGAGTGAAATGCATCCCACCCCCCTCACACAAGTGAAGGCGGGGCGGGTTGCAAGTATAATATAATATTAGTAAAGAGAGGATTAATGATGTATCGCAGCATTCATAAAGTTCCAGTCTAATTAAAACTTACTTAAAATCTACTTTACATTTAAATATTAATAATGTACATGTATTTCAGAACAAATAAATGAAAAGGGTTGGTTAAAAAGTTTATAGTGCTCCAAATTGCACTTAAAACAATGAAACAATACAAACTAACTTGAGGTGTTCAAGGATGCCGTAAAGTTGGTAACGAAGTGCACGCCGCGCGCAGCGGCTTACAATTATACTGGTAGTGGTTGCTTGTAAAATTAGTGGGTTGATCATTTCACTGATGCAATTTATGTATACTTCATAGAAATATTATGAAGTGTTTATTAGGTATAATTTATATTTATAATATTGATTATTTTCGAAAATACACCACTGCTCACTTGAATATTTGAGTGGGACAAGTGGTTCAGTCCTAAGGTCAGTGTTTAAAGATTAAATAAATAAATAAATAGTGTAGGTGTCATTCAAAATGTTGTCTTTGCAGAACTATGTGAAGCCAAGCCTTCAGATAGTTTAAGTTCTATGGGGCTGACATGTACGAATTATAAGTAGTATAATTCGTACAACAGTATCGAGAAATCAATACAATGTACGTAGATTACCTACGTTTGTTGTATTTTACATGCATACTACGTATATTATATGCATGTGTCAGTACAATATTTCAAAAAGTAAGACTTCATTTTGTTTTTATTGAAATTTTAAAGTCAAAGAAGATGACATACTGCGCCCCCCTAAATAAACGAATAAAGACAAGGCAATGATGATGATAAAATTTTTAATTATATCTTTTAATACTATTTATTCTTTTAATTATTATGTAGTAATTTAGTAAATTATTTGTGAAAAATATTTAATTAAAATAAGTACGTAACGTATAATGTATTAACGTATACGTTAAACGTATTTAATCAACATTCGAACATATTGTATTACTATAGAATACTCATCGCTTATTTCCATAAAATGGAAATAACATAATGTGCTGCAATTTATAGATATCTCACTTACAGTGTTTATTTAAATTAAAATACATTTCATTTTATATTATCGTTAAATTTTTAAATATTGTGTATACAACAAATTTGTGCAATTTGTTGTATACACAATATTTAAAAATTAGTAGAATAAACTACGGACTTTTAAATAATTACAATATTTTCAATAGGTACTTTTTTAACACTTAATCCTTGTGAATATCATGAGTAAACAGTAACCCCTATTTCATTCCCTTTAAGATTATTTTTTGAGATAAAAGATTGCCTATGTCCGTGGTTCCGACACAATCTATCTTTATGTCAAATTTCATCAAGCCGTTCTGCCGATTAGTCGTGAAAAAGTAATAGATAGACGCTTTTGCATTTATAATTTAGGATAAAGAGATAAATGGGTCTCTGTAAAAATGATGATGGTGCTGTCATATCTTACATCTATATCTTAAAAGATATGTCGTGTATGTGTAGTGACAACATGATAAATAATACGTGGAGCAATGGTAGCTCTTTTCTATTTAAAATTGATTATCTGACCTGTACATCATCATCTGTGTAACATTTTTCATTGCATTAGTCTTCTTTGACAAATATTGACAACACAAATATTGATATATTCAACACTAAATTAGCTACTTCAAAATACCGAAAATAATTAAGTATAAATTTAAACATAATATTTTTAATCTAATACACGGATGTTTTTTTGACCCACATGTGTATCATGCTTGCGTAATTCGAGTATTGGAGTGCACTATATATGACCCACAGATAAAAATAGAGTTAGATAACGCAAGTAGTTTAGTTTCTATTAATACAAAGAAAGTATTGAAATAACGAAAACTATTAATATTTAACGAACTCTCTTTGGCACTATTAGAATAACACCTCTATTTTCAGCTACTGTACAATATTAACTTTTTCAAACAAATTTTTATACTATATTCATATCACTAATTTAGGAGCTTGGTACTTAGCTCTTAATTTATATTATATGGAATATGAAAATAGGACGATTCCTACGGAATCCTTAAAACCGTATGGGACCGTATGAAATAAATTCCTAAACCTAATAGCTACCATATACGTACATGTTCCCACAAAATACTTTCAAAGGAAATATTTTAAGATGATAGGATCCGCTTCGTGCTTTTCTCATTTTCCCCCTCTGTATAGACTTCTCATTGTAAAGCCGTTTTATTTCTTAAGTGAACGTTCATATGGCTAAAATATAAACAGGCCTTTTAGGGCAAATTTCTTAGAAGAGATCAAACAATTTTCCTTTATAAAGTGGAAATACAAAGCTTGAAAATGGAAAAAAAGTTGTATCGCCAAAAGCGAAATCAATGAAATATTATTAGGGCACGTACACCTTGAGTTTTGGGAGTGACATTCGCTGAAGTTCCGTAGGTAAAATTTGAGGAATAATATAGTAATAGTAATTTTAAGATTACTTGTGTTTCCATTTCTTTTTTCTTCCATTTTGTTTATTAAAACTAATATTAAATTAAATAACCCTGAATGTTGTACTGTGCCATCTAGTTCCACACTAAGCAGACTTTATACAATACTAGCTATTACCAGCGACTACGCTCGCATTGGCTCAAACGTATTAGTTTTTTTTAAATAAAAAGTATCCTATGTTCATTCTAATACCTGCAAGAACATGTGTAAAAATTTTCATTTGTGTGTACAAAAACAAAGCATAAAAAACATTACTACTTTCGCATTTATAATAGTATTAAGCATATACAAGTATAAATATGCGTATATTTAAAATACAAATTTTCTTAAAATATAAAAATCGAACCCGTAACATTCGACTGCCATCAATGTAATAATCATTTAAACCTATGTTGGCCGTTTGCACGACTTAAGAACTCGAACTCTAACCTCTCTGAACTCTAAATATATATTATACGTATTTGGTAGGATGCGAATACGCTTGACCTAAATGATGTACCTACCTACGATAGATACTGTACCTTCGTACCTATATATTCGACAGTATTTTATAAAATACTTCATGTCACCGTATTTCGTAGGTGGCGTTCCTCTAAAAGCTAGGAAATAGAGGCACGTTGTCTCAAACTATATTAGCGCTCAGCACTCGCTTCGGGTCGTTGAATCGCCTTTGATGAAGGATTTGCTCCTTGAAAGCTTTTGTTATATTTTTCTTAAAGCATCCCCTTTTTAAAGTAGACAGAAAAGTGTCTTCTGTTTAAGTATAGTGAATTGCAATGAGACATTGCGTTTGGTTCGTTATTACATCATACGAATATAAATAATTTTTAATTCAACATAACAGAAACAAAAAATAACCATTTTCTTTTGATATATATTTTTTGCAATAATAATTATTTTATTATATTTGATATTTATTACAGAGGTTTTTACAGAGGTCTGCGTGGGTGCACACGATTCTTGAAATGTGGTACTTAGTCGTAATATTTGCTTGCAGTATTATCTAAAAACAACAACTATCAAAATTCGAATTTAAGTATCAAAAATTTGTCATGTTTGCACAGATAAATTAATTTATATAACATTATAGTATCTATCACATTTTTAGTATTCAATACAATTTCAATTAGAAGGCTTTTGAGGATGTAAACTTTCTTCACTAAAAAGATATACGTACACGCATATGTATGATATTCATCCCATACGGTGGGATTATCTCTCTCTCTCTGACATTGTTTCAAAAAAGTTATTTTTACGTACATATTTAGTTTTTTTAATATCATAAAAATAACGTACCGGCAGAATCCAGGGAACTTATTAGTTTTATAATATGTACACATGTTGTACACATAAGAGGCGTACATTATTTTACCGTACGAAATGATAATTAAGTATGCAAAATGATGTCGAAAGTGGGTTGCTCAATGTATTTTGACGTGTAAAGGACACTATAACATGAGATATAATCCCTTCAACACTCGGGACTACACCGTAATTCATGCGGCGAGACTGATTATAAATTCCCCACCAATTTGTTCAACGACTTGTCTAAATATAGGTACTTGTGTTTGGACATAAATGAGAGAGTATGTACTTTGTTCCAGGTGGTCGTCTCCTCGCCAGGGCTGTACCGACGCGCGACGCTAAACACTCCTGAATTATTCATTGCGATATTTAACCGTGTCCAAAAACCCGGCCGTGCGCGATAGCGTATACGACTACCAATATAATGTAAAAAAGAATTACTGAGATTGTTCTACGAATGAAATATATTCATATAAATATGTTATGAGAAACCTAAGACATTCAAATATTAAAGCAGAGACTTTCACCTTCATTCATTGGCAATAAATGAATTTTATTACATTAACGGTGCAATGACAAATCGGAAAATATGTGAAAGAATTCATCGAATCTAATTGAACGCAGACAATTGACTGAAGGTCACACAAGGACGAATGAAATGGAACTTGTTTTGTTCGAACTTGTATTTTGTTACGTTAATTGAAATTAAAATGCTCGTGAAATCTTTCAAGACATTGGGGAACTTTAGTTAATTGTAGTACTTGTAATTAAAGGAAATGTTGCCAAAATAGAAAAAAATATAAAGATACTAATAAGTGTAGAGTAAAGTGTTAGAATCATGAGGTATTTGCTGAAACAGTGGCTTCTGACGACAATGTCCGCTGTGTTGGTGATGGGTACAGGAGAATGGACGGAGGATGCAGAAGATTTAGGTAAGTTTAGAATGATTAAATTAATAGAATAAAAATAATTATAATAAAATACATATCTAGAAGGCATTATCTGGATATACCTATTTACAAAATATATGTTTGGTAGGTTTATATACATTCGCACTAACTAAATCAATTGTGTGTTCACAATTTATTTCTGTTAGTGCCAAAGTTAAAACAAATATTTTATATTTCGAGTATGCTTTTGATACGCGCTGGATATTTGATTATTTCTATTTTGTTACACTAAATCTATCGTTCAATGTTTTGTAAGGTAAGTTAAAACGTTTGTTATATATATAATTATGTATACAATAGTGCACGTACACGAATAATATATATAATTATGTAGGTGTTCTTTTCACAATTTTTCTATTACGAACAAAAATAAATGAATTATAAATTATGTCAACTTCACCGCAATTTCGTCTGAACTTGACAAATGTTCTCGTATTAATAAAGACGATCTTTCGTACTGTGAGATAAGAATGAAAATATTTTCCGTAGAAATAATCCTGCCACGACTGACCTACTTAGCGCTCGTGTAAGAGGCTTTAAATAAGCTTAATGATTCTTAAGATTACATTCAACAGACGGTTTGGAAATTATTGTGACATGAAAGAGTACAATAGACTGTGATTGTTGTGAATATACAAAAGTATGTATGGGTATTTATTTAGTTTGCGAAGGAAATTTATATATTTATAAACATGCATTTATACTGTATTACTATATGGAGCGGCTGAAGGCTAAGTTAGTTACCTGACGGGTAAGAATTTAGTCTGAGAGCTTTCCAAGGGGTTCAGTTCAGGTCATCGTAATTTTGAATATCTTTGAATGGGGCCGATTAGAAAAGCGACCTGGGGTGCCGATATAAAACAACACAATTTAAAACTTTCTTTAGCTTTAATTAATTGGCTTCGAAAATATTACGAGTACTGTAAGATACTTGAGACTTATGTTTAATTTGTAGTATGTAACAATATTATCTTATTTCTAGCGTAGCTAGCATGAAACATTATAACTATAATAAAGTATAATAGTATCATCCATATATGACAAGTCTTACCCGTAATATTGGAATATGTTACCATTGTGGTAAATCTTTCTTTACGAAATTCGATTGTCGACATTTTCACGGTAAATGAACTAAAATTCACGTTTTGCGCGATATTACAGCCGCCTCTCATATTTTATTAGCATATCTGTTCAAATTGTACTTTTATTTAGGTTACTGTTACAGTCTGTTTATCAAAGCTATTTAAGTTATTGATGTTATTTTATATGTTAGTTAGAAGTCTATATATTTAATAAAATCATAGAAAAACAGAGCTTTTCATGGGTTAAAGATAGTTTATATTATTATATAATACAGTAACTATTATATACCATAAAGTTTACGTATTTGTTATATAATTAGGCATAAATAGCTTAACAGATTTAATTGCTATATGATACGCAGTTACTCATGTAAGTGGGAGGCGTACATTACAAAAGGGATTTTGAAAGTGTTCTTATGGGTGAAAACAGACTCTACGTAGGCGGGAGCTACAAGATTTTCTTATATAAATATTTGTAAGGACTTACGATTGTTTAGATATGATACAAACTATTGCGATAGTAGTCATGAATTTTGATTATCAAAAAGTGAATGTATACTTTATTATTATTATTATTAGTAGATAGTTACTTAGATAATGAAACCTAACGCGTAGCAACTGTCTAAGTAAGTATACTCATCAAATCTAATCTCAATAACGATTTTAATCCAGTTGTGTACCGTGTGCACTGCATAAAGTTTCAAAATTTGCTACTATGTACGACGTATCTTTAATTTTGTTTTCGCACTTCCATAACCATATGGCAAAGTTTGCCTGAATCGCTTGAATAACATACATATTTCAGAGTACGTTGCTGAGTTCTAGTACCATTCGGTAATATACGTAGCGGATGTTTCTATCTGTGTATGCAAAGCATTTTTACCAATCTTTCACATGCTTTTTATTAGAATTTTAAAAGTAAAATCTAATCAAAGTAGCTATGCACACAAGGGTTTTGTCCGATGTATTCTTTATTTTTTACGTTATTACTTTCTTGAAATCGAATCATATATGAATTTGCAGAATACAGTGAATATACATTTTAACTTTAGTAATATTTAATATATGTAGTGTATTCAGTACTGGCATGCACAAATTCACAGTGTCAAATTCACTTTAAATGCATTCACTCTTAATAATTTTATGTCAGGCACATTATTGTAAAGTGATACAGGCATTTTTATAACATTACTCTTGTAAATACGGCATTGAGCTTGGTTTAATTTATTCATAATTTTTCTCTGGTTTGCTATTTCATAATATAATGTAAGCAGCTAAGAAAGTTGTAGAAAGTCATCTGGGTGGGTCTGTCTCACCTAATTTAGCTAACAAGCAGCTGTATAACAGTAAAATTACAGGGTATGAAGGCATGACATTTTAGTCTATCAGGTATGACTAAGTAACACGGGTGTCACACAACGATGTGTTTGTTGGCTCTTGTTTGTGATCTTTACCACTTACGCCGTATGCATTTTTTTGCAATTCTAGTATTATAAAACAGGGATTTTTGACTATTTGAAGTTAATGACACTACGTATACGATGCGGATGCGGAATTAATAAATATTGATTATCATTTTTGTAAATTAACAGATAGTGTTATATTAATTATATCGATCATCATATTGAGAGTGTTTTGGCAACTGAAGATTTAAACTATATTTTGTGCGCCAAGTTCTGTGTGTCAGGTACCCAGAGCCTCGGTATTACTGGCGCATTGCCAAACAATTTCTTTGTCTTTGACAAGTCGTTCCTAGTATCATCGATGTAGATTTCCCATCACAATAAAGTTAAGAATTTTTAATTTGTAAGTTTCTTGAAGAATATCAGAAATATCATCTGCAAAAAATATATTTTAGTCGTTATGATCACGAGAATGGGCAAAGCTTATCTTTCATTTCTAATAAGCAGATGTTTTTGCGATTACAAGCTGGTTTGTTACATAACTACCCATCTACATATTTTTATTACGATACCTCAAGTGACACCAAGTGGTATTCACAAATTGCCAGATTCTCTGCACTTGACGTGAGCTCTGTTGATTAGTGGCACGTCACGCCTACAAATCCAATACCATGGGAATCACCTGAGCCGTATTTTGTTGAATCTAAATTTTACATAAAAATTCTGTATTAGTAATACTATATATAATTTATATTTAATAATTCGATTTAATAATTAATAATCTATTAGATTATTAATTATAAAATCGAATTAATTAATAAACAAACAAATAAAATGAAGTAACGTCTATTTTTTTTAAATATAGATAATTCTAGGAAATATTGGCTTCATCATATTCTAACCTATAGTCTTATATATCCTACCATGAAAAAAATAGGCTAGATAAATCTATAAGACCGAAATACTCACATTATATTTTTTTCCATATCTGAATGCAACAGATTACTCCAATTGCAGACATTTTAACCGTAGAATTTTTTAGTTCGTGTAAATTAAAAGACAGTTTAGGCCCATCAGTCGAAGAAACGTTCCTGACGGCCCAAAGTAATTGTTTGGCGGAGCGCCAACCACCAACACCAGCAAACGGAGTGTGGACCCAGCGTTATATGGGCCTGTTTGTGACAGCTTGAAACTCTTCCGTTCGCCTTTCGCTGGCTGGTGAAATTTCAAATAGTTTAATGTATACAAGATTGAGTTATTGATGCTTACTTGTATTTTGATAGATTTTTATACCTTTCCAATGCTCAGTAGGAAGTTTATTGTGTAGATAAGATCATGATTTCGACTCTAGATTCAGTCAATTGATGACAAACATTTGTAATACATCAATGTTATTTTAGGGTTTTATTATTTGAATACAGACATATGTAGTCAGTTACTTGTGTTGTATTATGTTTTAGTAGGTATTCAAAAATAGAATTTTAGAAAATACACTGAATAAAAAAATTAACTACATATTTACACGTAAAAGAACTAAAAAACTAGCTTTGAAAACTAAATCTAAATGAAGTTTCTAGTCACAACTAAGAAAAAGAAAGAAAGAACAACAAGAAACATTTTATTAATGAGAGCGCTAACTGCTTCTTATTATGAAGTTTACATCATAATTAATGTTAGTAGACATGAAGACACCTAATTATCATAAATAAATAATAGCTTTATTTTTTATACTAAACCAGTAACAAATAAGTTGTTGAATAAATTTGTAGGTAGACATAACGTAGTTACTACATACCCTCAGCTGAAACATATTCGAAATATAGGTTTAGTCATAAAGAACTTGGCTGTCGCTCTTATCAAACAAACATTGGATAACATTATTTGAGATAATTTCACAATGTCTAGTATAAAATTCCTCTTTTGTTAGATAGTACCTTATAGCTAAGGTGTTACTTAATATACTTCTTACTCTGTTGTGTAAGATACACACAAACTAACATGGTATTCCCTGTTTTTCTTCGGATTGAAACGTGAAACAAAAATTTGTTTACGAGTATATGGTATTTCAGAATAAAATCTAATATGATGTTCAGATCATTAAAATTTATGTGGTATGTGGGTATTTACAACATTTTTATAAATACATATAATCCTGACTCGGTAATCGAGGTATTCAGTTATTATATTCTGTTTAATTTTAAATTTATGGAAGACATTAACTATGCTGTTACGTATTCTGTTGTTAGGTAGGTAATGCAGCTACTTATACTACTGTATAATATAATATAATATTAATAATAATATCTCAGGACAATTCACTTTGTGTTAATGCTTACATGATATATGTAGAAAAAACCTAGATCTATACAACGCGTAAACATCGGAAGTAAAGCGGTGTGCTAAACCAGTAGATCATAGAGGCCGTCAAGATTTGATAGATATATTTAGAATTGGAAGTCATAGATAGACAATAATTAATCAACAAATCTACTAATAATAGTGGTACATTATTAGACATAAGTAATAAAACTTCCCAAGTAACAAATGACGTCTACGGACTCAAAAAAGACGTCATGGTTTAATCATTTTAGACCTAGGTGATTAGAAACGATGGTCATAATGATAAATAATTGCTACTTGAATAGTTTACAGGGGGACGACGGTGTATATATAGTTTTGTAATGTTATCTGTTTTAAATATTGTACATGTTCCTTTAACACAAATAATGGTAATCAAATTGTAATTAGAAAGTACTGTATCTATGAAATGGTCAAAGAAAAGATTTATTCAGAATTTATTTTATAGCTGTTAGAGTCAAAGATAGGGTAGTTAGAGGCATTGTCAATAGTCGTCGTGGTGAACATAACATTTGTCTAAATAACATTTCGCTGGGTATATTTGAATCCAAGTTTATTTTATTTTTGTATTGGCTAGATTCTAACGACTTTTCGGTAAAAGTCGTGAAACTAAACAATAGCCCACGATACTCTTAGGAATAATGTGAGGATTTATGTTGAATTTAAAGTCTACATTATACTATAAAACTCGTAAATGAGAGGGTCGAGCAGTGCACATTGTTTTGTAATATTGTCTTGTCATGTTAAGTCATAATTAAATGATGGAGCATGAATATTCCCAAAGCTAATCACTCACGTTACGTGCACCATAACATCTCCCTACCTGGAGTCTACCCTCCAGAGAGTAAAAATAAACAAAGAGCGTATAAGATACACGTAGCAATGCGTTGAAATTATCATTTTTAATTTACTTTACAGTTTTTAATATTCAATATGTATAATATATATATGTAGTCTTAAATATAATAGAAGTAATTGTAGAAAAATAATATGTAGCATAATTTTGTTTATAACTTCTGAATATTCAAAGCAAAAATTAATTAAGGCTGCATGAAATGTGTAATAAAGTAATATCTAATTTTGTTAATTAAGTGTTGAATCTGACTGACTTAACTTTTCTCGGTATACAAAAATAAAATTATAAGCAACGTTTCCTTATGTTAAATATAAACTCTAAATAAAGATTATAATAAACAATAGAAGAAATAAATATTCCAATGTGAAGGGGAGATGAAGGATAAAGCGAATTATATATTTGACATAAATATTATGTAATATAAAATATATCCAGGACTATATAACATACAAGAAGATAGAATGGCAAGCAAATAAAATATTATATAAAGGAACCATAAACAACCCATCACGGAAATATTAAGTCGGTTAAGGACTCCTGAAAAGGGGAAAAAATCTTGTATTTTACTTATTCAAAGATTAGGTTAGTTTATATAAGAGCACCATGCCGGTCAATCAATTGAGTCAATCTGTAACCTTTTGAAGGAAAACTCGATAGAACCCTTTCCGTACATTTAATAGATCTTTAAGAAACTTAAGTGCCCAACCTTTCTGACGTACACTTTGGAAGATCAACAGTTTTATGTTTAGGCTGTTTAAAAAAAATACGCCAAATATATTGTTGAATATTAGAGCGGAAATCCGTTTATGGATTATTTGTTCAAAATTTAATTGTAAAAGATTATTTTCTAATGAAAAAACCATTTAATTATTTCCGTTTAATTTTTACATTTTTATACTTTTCTAATACTATATGTTCTTAGGAACATATTTTTATAAATATAATTTAAAAAATGTGTAATGATTTGTGATTACAATTGTAAATATGAATATTATATGCGAACTGTCATACATTTTTCGGGCGGCGTTAACTTTTGCGATTGTGATTGTGATTTAAATATTATCTAACCATGGATTAGATTCCATACACAAAGTTGGTTGCCACTAAATTTAAATTATTAGACATTTATTACGGACCGTAATTAATAACGCCTCGGGTTTTTGTTGTGTTGATAAGTAAACTTGTAATGATCGGCCGCGAAAAGTTGAGTATAAAGTTTTCAAATTGGAGCGGTCTGTCGCCACGTATTTGTCGAAACGCAAGTTGAACCTGGCCGAATTAATTACGTTGTTTGTCCCGTTGTAATTATGTAGTTTGTTCAATCACTGTGACCCAGTTTTTCGTGAATATATCGTATAAAATATTGAATAGAAAGCACATTCTTCAATATTTACAATGTTACAATGGAATTTTACCCGAATAATTGAAGTATGAACTAATTAATTTACAAGTCTAATTTAAAAGTTTTCTGTCAATAAAAAAGGTATCAAGGTTGTTACGTATTTTATTTTTGTCATAAAGATAAAAAAGAACTAAACTAACTTGTAGTGTTTCTAGAATTTTATTAAAATGAAATAACCAATTTATGTTTTGTTCTTAAATATAAACCAATATAACTCATTATAGTAAGATTTCTTTTTTTCACAATGTTATTTATGAGTTGTAATACAATATGTGAGAGTTGTAATACAATATTTATCAAATGAATTGTCATATCATCCTTTATAATGTGATAAAGTTCTTAATTGATTGTTCGTATTCGACTGTTCTTTAGAGCTGATAAAATCTTCGGTAAACCGAGGATTTGATCAATACAACGCTTTTTATTTCTTATATAGTATATAAAACATTTGGTGTTAGGTATAAGTAGTAAAAAACTCTATAAAATACCAATAACATTAATCACATTCCAATTAGCATCGGCGTAGTTAAAAACCAACTAAGTTCGAAGCTAACGTAATTTGCAAGTCGGTTGGGGAAAGCCATCTCGTAAAACACCCTTGCATTACTAAAGCAACTATGTAATACTTTTAAATAGCCATTGTGTCAGAAAACTATATTTGGAATTTTGCACAAAATAAAGGTAGTAATGATATTTTTAGTTGGGGCACTACACAAAACATTACACACTGTTTTCAAAATTATTTCAATAGAATATTTTGATCGTAATACAAAATCTGATTTTTAATGACAAAATCTCATATTTGTTTACAAAATAACGTAAATGTAAATACATGCATGTTAGGCTAATAAAAAATATGATAACAGATAAATAAAATTTAAAATTCAGTAAATATTAGTTTATGATAATGATAAAAACAATATATGACAATAAGTATATGAATATACCATAGATAAGAACGTTTTTCTAAAACTAGCTCTTACTGCTAAGTTTTTAAAATCTAACTCTACTAACATTTGCCTGATAAACGTTCGGCGTAGCAATCGTGTAGCAGCAACGTAGCTGTACGTAGTAGCGTAGCGTAAACGTAGCATATAGATACGTATTTAGATGCTACTTTTAGGAACTAGTTTGTTTTATTTGTTTTAGTTACTATGATTAATTTATATTTGTATAAATTTTCCATGACCTGTGTATTTTTATGAATCATAATAATATCGAGCACCCCGCCTACGCTTACGGTATACGCAGGCGGGGTACAGAATAATAATATGAGTCAGATCAGTTAACCACGTTAAGTCAATTTGACATGGTACATTGTTATCATTGGGGTAGTTAGTAATAGTCCCTATTACTTAGTCGTTAGGACGAGGAGTACAAGAGTTATAGTGATATCACCGCAACTTTGCGATGTGAAGACATGTGATACTCTTGATACGTGATATTCAGGCATATACATAGGTGACAATGACGTTTGCAACTTTCTTTAAAATGGACTTTTAGCTTGTTTGTCATGCTAAATAATAAATAAATATATATAAATAGTTATTTTGTATTTAATGTTAGGTTGATACTAATGGTGTTCCATTATATAAATATATGTAACAACTTTAGTATCAATCTAACATCCTCGTATTATAAAAAAAATATGAATAATATTTGCACCGCCAATAACACATATCTACACCACCATCTATGGTTGAATGGTGGTATATACCATAAGATGTTAAGTCCGCTATATAAACTTTTCCCTCTGTGTTATGTGCATAAATGTTATATAATACATAAATATCTTTTGGAAATAAGATTTTTATAAGTGAATAATTACAAGTGTTTCTTTAGCAGAATGCATTGTAATATTATATAAAGAAAATAGGGTGAAAGCACGTCAAATAGAAGCCTAAAAAAGGTAACAATATTACTAATAATAAACTTTCCTCTTAACAGTAAATACGTAATGTAGGGAAAATTCGAAAAAGTAATAATGTAACTTTTGACCCGTTTCACGCTTCACTCTCTACCGACCATTGGCGATACGGTTCAAAGATCAAACACATAAAAATATTAAAAGTTTACTAGTGTATTTCTTTATTAGCTCTAAAATGATATTGGAAACCTATTTATTAAATCTCTGTCCTTATAGAAGTTAATCGAAAGATTAAAGAACAAAGAAGATACAAAGACTCGGATTAAATCAGCGTCACAATGACTTTCATCATTATCATTGTACTAATTTGGCTCTTATACTGACTCTATTCAACTAAGTATACAGATACGCATAAACATTCATTCCATGCATAAACGCATGTATAGTGGAAATGTAATTGTGAATTTTCAATATCAATATTATATTTTTTTTATAACAACTCCTCCACATACCAAATGTACACTATGCAGTTACATGAATAAATAGAAGAATAATTATATAAAAATATAAAATAGTGTCATTGTTAACTCGTTATTAAAATAAACGGGTACAGGGACAGGACAAACATCGCATCAGTCAAGTTACCCGTACGGGGTAAACGAACTCGTCTGACGTATGCAAATATTTGTCCCACCGAATAGGTACGCTGATCTAAAAATGTTAGGGCGACTGTACAGGCGAACTATCGCGTGATCGTCTTGGTCTTGCTTTGCTCCATTTTACTTTCGTATCGCATCGTGTATGGACAGTCATCGCGTGGGGGTTTTTGTATAAAATAGTTACTAGAGGGTAAGAGTATTCTATGAGTTAATCTAAATTATGATCTATTTGTATAACAAATTAATTTCGAATTCGTACAGCTACTGTACGAATTTTGAGTAGGAGTGCTAAATATCTATACATTCATTCATTCTCACAAGGTTTCGTTGTAATAATATTAGAAGGATTTTGACTATCTACTATATTCTTATAAACTTGCGAATAATTTACTTTTTTTATATACTGAACCTATTTTGAATAGTATTTCTGTAATATACAGACTTAACTCCGATATCTTCTTATACAAAAATATTACTATTGAAGTTTATTTTTTAGTAAGAAAAATAATCTCAATTGTTATTATATGAATAATGAATACAAAATATTCGTTTTTCTATGTCTATTCGTATACTAGAAAAATACTACATAAATTAGTTCTTTTCTTTCAGAAATATATGGAAATTTTATTTTCCTGCCATCATATTATTTTCTTACTAGTAACGTAGTTTTTCGTTGAAATATATGAAGGTAACAAACACAATAATAACAATGTACTTAAATTTTTCTCAGCCGCCGTGGATCTTGATATATATATAAACTTCTATTGTGAGTGTGTAGTCATCCTTATATCTTAGAGTAGTACTTACTTCTAGCTGTGTTGTCAAGTTTCTTAAAGCAAAAACATGTTTGCTATGTGGCGCCGTCGTTGTGTGCCGTCCGGGAATGCTGCGACGGAAGTCAGGTTTTTTATATTGTCTCGTCACGTTTCCATGAGAAAAAAACTTCAAAATATGATTTACGTGATGTGTTAAAACTCTTTTTTATTACTTTATTATATGTAAAGATGATATACTTTTATGATGTGAAAATCATAACAGAACACTGAAAATATCTATTATGTTAGTAACAAAAACAATTTAATTATTACTTCCAGTGGTTTTAGGCAAGGCATAAAGATACATATTACTAGTTGCTTCAAATAAAGGAATATTACGTTATATAATCCTCATCCTATTTAGTGATGGAGTAAGAATACATTGCCAACAATTATATGCTTTTACAAAGAAACAAAGTACAAATACAAGAACAAGAGGAGGAAAACTGGAAATATATATAATACGATGCCAAGCCGGTTAGCCGCTTTGGTAGACTAATTTCTCCTCCTGTAGATATGGACGTATGTTTAACAAGGGATTATAATGGGTTGTGTGAGGATGGTATTATTCTTGCGACGTTGTCTTATTGTATAGTACGAGTTTATCCCCATAAAAAGGAGAATATTATAATACCCTACTACTTACACTCATTGCATAATGCGATTGTATTTTTGTGGAATAAATTGTATTTTTCAAATTTATTTCAATCTTATAATATCTTAACAAAATGTGGGACTTCTACGTATACGTAGAACAATATTTATTCATCATATTGAAAATTCAAATATTTGGTCCATTGTGAAGTCGGTTAAAATGTATGATATCTATATAACGTTTACAACACAGTCGGGGAGGTGACATCTGAAAAACGTTGCGGTCGTACGGGAGGTGACCGTGCTTTGTTACAAGTCACTACTTAAGCCCTGTTCGAATATTTTACTCTCTGAAAATAGATAAGTATCTAACAATAACGAGTATAAAAATAAAAGAAAAAAGTGTACAATATAGTATAGGATAACAGTAATATATATTATGTAACATAAGTACCACGGGTGTTATATGATAACATGATATCTGTGAAGCTGTTCATGTAGGTATATATCTATGTATATGTAGGTGAAGGTTACTTCTTACCATCAGCTAGGCCGCTAGCTTCTTTACCATTCCAATTATGTAAATAGAGAAATGAGAGCAACTAATTGACTCAAATCGACTCATTTCGAAAAATATTTATTCATGTTGAACTTTTTGACATTTTATTATATTATTGATTATAGTAGGAAGAATTGTAACCAGTTGAGATTTTTGTAAAGATATTTTGTAAAATACACTTGAAAAATAATTGGTTAATTGAGAATATTTAGAAATCAGCCCAAAGAATATATATTAATTACATATAAAAATTTATTTTTGGTTTGGGCGCATAACATTTACCTACTTCGATATTTGACCAATTTTTGTGATTCTTGTTACAATCAATATATAATAGTTTGCGCCCATGTCTATAGTACTCTTATTATGTTACAATTGGAATTAATTCTTTTGTGAAATAAAATATTCCCATGTTCTTAGAATAGAGGCCGTGTTCAGTTGTTTATTGCTATTAAAACCGTCAAGTGCGATCCTATTCCCATAATCCAATTAGGAATTTTCTTTCCGATTAATTTTCCAAACACATTCAAAGATACGTAGGTGTTTTTCTTCCATTACAAAGCAGCGTCCCATTAATACTATATATAATGTGGGCGATGTCTCAACATTTGCAATTTCGAATATTAAGAATAATTTGTATATTCATAATACTTGCTTCTACTCACAACTTCGTTCATGTAATCGATACATTTTAAGAGATTAACATCTAAGAACTATGTTCATTTATTCATTCATTATTTAAGAGTCGCGCTTTTGCCAGTTCCCGCAATTTTCCATCATTGTCTTGTCTTATATTAAATGTTGATACGATACGATACCTATTTTGTTCTTCATTTGCTTGCTATACTGTGTCTTGTTGCTCAGCTTCTCATCTTTCCTCCTATTTTTCCTTCAATAGTAATATTTATAAATTCTTTGAGATGGAGTATGTCCGCATCCATCCTAATTATGATATAAATACATATTATAGGTTTGGACATAATTAGTTGAAAATGCCAACAGCATTTTTGCCATGTTTCAAGTCAAATCAAATTATTTGCGATAAATATAGTTATACATTGGTTGTAGAATATATTTTCCTATTATGTTTTGCTGCATAAATAAACATTATACAACATTTTAGATGTTTAGTGTGTTTTCTGTAACTCGTAGCCCCAATTATTATAATATATATATGTATATATAGTATCTGTGTTTTAATTAGTAAGTGCAATAAAGTCAGTGAACATGGAGTCATTTAATTTTTATAACAGCGGTTACCTTAATATGGTAACTGCTCCCCTGAGTATTACCGTACGAGTATTCTACACACATTTTACAATTTAAAACCCTGTAAGACTTTCCTGTAAACAACCATTTATTTTGTACAGGATTCAAGTTGCAAGGATGTATACTTTAAACAAAGTAACTTATTTTGTATCTCATTTGAAATTATCTAGCTCTACATTATAGCTCTGTGCTTTTTAGTCAAAATCTTAAAATCTTCGTTAAATGAATAGCAAAATTAATAGAATTATGATATACATAGATGTCATAAATGTCAAAATGATGCATTATTTTTACATAACAAGTGTGATAATAACTAAATTACAGCTACTAATTCAAACATACATATTCTGGACATGTTGGCAAGTGATGTAGTGTAATACCAACGTTTAACATAAAATCGTTTCGGGTCGGTGCTACGAGGGGTCACCGCAGTTACACGTAACCTCTTCGATAGAGCTTAAAGCGTCTGCACACAGTCCTAAAGTCGGTAGCGATATCGGAACAGATGTAGAGAGATGTAGATCGTTTCTTGGATAGCCTTAATTGCAAAAATTTATAACAAGTTACATATCACAATTTACAGAACAAACATTTTACAATAGTTGGCATTTAAAAAATGTATGTTGGAAAAATTTGGCAAATAAACAAAATATTTTTTATATTGGTCTATTTGATTGATCACCTGAATTAAATAAATTATTATCATAAAATAAGATAAAAGACTATTACAATTTGTATCATTACGATTACATACCAGAAATGCAAGGAACTGATTTAGAGCATTCCTGACCACTGCTCCAATGTCTCCAATGACCACTACCAATTATTGGACCGTGCGTATATTTTTTTAGAATTTTACTTGTAGCTTTATACAATACCTTTGTGTATAAAATATATTCGTACAACTTAGCTTTGTTATATATACCAGATAATATGTAAATCTTTTACTTTAGTTTTCCTTTTAAAATATCTTTACCGAGACAATGAAAAGTACACTGGATCCCTTTATGGGATAAGTCCACTCTTGTGTTACGGTTTAGCTTATGTTTGTCTTGTATTTGTATAACTATCAAAATACTGTCCACATTTGCGTTACATTGAATTCTATTTGAAAATTACTAATTAATCCCATACTAATATATTAATAATTAAATGCGAAAATTTGTCTGTCTGCCTGTTCGTCTATCT
Source organism: Achroia grisella (assembly GCF_030625045.1). Taxonomy (NCBI): domain Eukaryota; kingdom Metazoa; phylum Arthropoda; class Insecta; order Lepidoptera; family Pyralidae; genus Achroia; species Achroia grisella. The sequence continues at coordinate 2,158,396 of NW_026712925.1, forward strand.
ATTTAGGTATTAAACGGCTAAACGAATCTTTTAAGAAATTTGACCTGAAGGTAGATTATATCATGAGAACGGATAGGTTATGTTTTATCTAAAAATGTAATCAATCATGCGTGAAGAGCATTTCACACATTTCTCATATCATAATTGAGTACTAAATCTACTCAAAATTCTGTACAATCATACATACAAAATACGTCGACCCAACAAAAGCAACTAGGAATTTCTCAGGATTAGGTAGATCCGGCTCAACCGCGACCGGTCGGTAGCTAGGTGGTTTAAAATAAAAAAAATATATATGTGTAATTTGCAACAAGAAGTAATACTTACATTAAACATACAATAAACATCTAAATAAACGATAAGTAATAATTATTAAAAACAGCAAACATAATGTTATTTTCTAGTTTCTACTGCGGAAAATATTTGTTAATAATGAAATCACTCATAAGTTATGAGTCATAACACATTTCGACATATCTGTCGGTTTGCTATAATGTAATTCTTGGTAGCGTTCGTGAGAGAAAACTAATATTTCTGCGTAGCACGCATTTTTAACCTAAAATAAAAATTAAAAGCGACCTACATTTTTAACCTTTGAAATTTTATGTCGAGGTATAAAGTTGTATTATTATGTTTATCTCTGTTTATATTTTGATAAGTTGAAAATAAATAATGTTATGGCACAGTTTATCACGGAGGGTAAAAACATTAGTATAATTACGATTAGATATATAAGAATAAATATATGCGTATATAGATAGCAATATTTTATATTTATTAATATGCCGGCATTTTCTTCTGCCTACATATTTGTATTATTATTATTATTATTTCATTAATAAATTAATTTACAATAGAAAATGACATATATAATGTTAATAAGAAATAATACTAATTTACTTTTTGAGGCGTATTTTTCTAAAATCTATTTAACCTGTTGACATACATGAATATATTCTGTAAAGATTCTAATTCCTTATACGCTTTTATGTGAAACATTATCAAACAGACAAAGCCAGTTCTCAATAACTTTATTAATATTAACATTATACTATGTTAATAAGATATTAAAAAAAACTTGTATGAACGGCGATAAAAAATGATTTTAAAGGTGGGTGAATTTAACGTTTTATGTCCAGTGGCGCACGGATGGACAGTCGGCATGCGGCCCAAGAGAAATGGACCATTCACCGTAATTATCCATTCGCGAGTACATTCCAGCCGGGTTGTATACACAAAATTATACACTGCACACAGAGTGCCGGTCTCATGTATGCCGTTATAAATTTTATCAGTTCCGTTGTGTACGCGCCTTTAGGGATAAATTTTGTTTAACCGCTCTTTTTATTTTGAACGTTACGGTGTATTCAAATCCGTGATATTTGCTGGAAACGGGAATGCAGTTATTTTTATACATGTAAAATAATTGTGAATTATTTAAAAATAAAACAGAAAGGAATGGGGTGTATGTTATTTGCATCACAGATAATATATTTATGCAAAAAGTAATATTGCTGATCTTCAATACTTTTAAGGTAATCTTTTATTAACGGAGAGTTAAATAACAATGGACAGATGAAAAGAAATACGATATTGGTTTTAATGATATTTTTTTAAAATGTATACTATTATGGATGGATGGATTATTAGATGGATGGATGATGGATTATTCTGGTGGTATCTTTATTCTTTTTCTACTTATTATCGTATATTGAACAACAACTATAAAGTAAAATTTTTGTCGTTGAAAAAATCTGAACGTTAACTATTTCTGATAGCGTAAACGTAGTAGCGTAGTGACAAATGTCTCAATTCGTAGACAAATTTTCATTCATGAGAATGAACAAGACGCTGAGTGTCACTGCTTCGTCCTATCTCGGGGGTGCGATAGCGATCTTGCGAAAGATTCATTGGTTGTCTAGGCTCTCGGCTTAGCAATATAGTTCGAGGATCCGGGGTACTCTATCAGTGTCTGTGATTAAGCAACTTTTTGTTATACCGAAATATTTAAAACTTTCAGAACTGAAAGAAACACAGAAATTGTCAGAACACGTTGTCCGCAGCATCGGTCGGCGATGATCGATCGCATCGCTACCACTGGAATTAACTCGAATTAACGTCACACCGTGATTAATGTGAATTAATGAACGTTCGTGTTACAACCAACTTAAACGTTGACGAAATTAAATTATAGAGGTACCGAATTATGGTTGTGCGTCACGGTATTTTTGTGCGACACTTTTTTTGCTCAACTAAAAATTATTTCGTCTAAAATTGAAATAGTGGTCTGTTTTCGAGGCGTTAATCATCATTACAAAAAAAAATATAGTCCTTTTTTAAGGTTAAGGTTTTAAAATGACATTAATTGTAATTAATAAACCGAAATATTAGATCTAACTAATAAACCATATATATAGTAAATATAAACCACAAAACACGAATCTATTATAAAATACTTATTAATATTTAATCAATTCAATAAGTAGATTAAAAAGAATTGATAACTGTTCCGTAAATATAAAGATTACTGACATACTGTAAATAAAGTAAACAACCTTTTAATATGATATTAATCAGACGAGTTTAAAAATATAGAATCTTTTACAATTTAATTTCAATACACATTCATAATAAAATAATTTATTGTAATTTCTATATCATTATATAACTCTATATCATTTATATTACTGGAAGTGCTATCAAATATCAACAATGATGTTGAAATTTAATTGCCTTATTTTTCTGTCTGTAAAAATTATGATTATTTTGCGTATAGGAGTAATCTTGTTGCCATTGCGAAGCAAGGTAGGTATATTAGGTAATTTATTATTAAGTATAATAAAATTGTTATTAATATATATTTTTTTTATTTTATTGTATTATATTATTTTGGCTGATAGTATATTATTATATCGTAGTGTAGTAAGTACATTATTCTTTGAAATATTAAGCTCAATATCCCTTTGATGTCTCGTTGTTTGTTGAACAGAAGGTTTGCTGGACAAATCTGTACGTAATCGGTTGGAAAAGCCTTCTTTCACCTGAAGCCTAAAGATTGACAGTGTTTGTTTTCATTTACGTGTACGACAGCTTTGAGAAATGGGTTGTAGTATCTACAGAGTTTGTTTATTTAGGCATGGTTTGGATATTCCATGTTTGTTGTATGGGATGTTAACAATTCCATTTAGGTATATTTTTATGAGGTACACTTCATCATAGTCACTGTGGATTAAGAGGGAGGGGGGGGGGGGGGGGGGGGGGGGGTTGTAGGAGATATAGCACCTAGTTTTCACTGTTCTGTACAATTTAAGATACCTATCATTTATTTTTAAAACTTTCGGTGTTATATATTGTTACACAAAGGACTTCAATATTTTTTAGTTACCGTATATTTTCCCGCTTGGTTGTCTCAAAACTGGTTGGAATTGATTTCTTTGTATTTATTGCGAATAATGTTATATGTATGTGTGTAATATGTTGAATGAAGGTGATTAAATTTACTGTTGTATTGTTATTATAGTGAGTAAAAGTAACAGGTTACGAAGACAGTCAACGCAACCTGTAACTTTCACTTTGTTACTAGATATATACATAAATAATGAATACCAATATATACTCTAAAATTTGCATTCTTTTCAATCTTATATATACATACATGTATCTTAACTATATATACGTATCAATCAAATTAAAATTATTTATTCATGTAAAACATTTTATGATGTTCTTATACAATAGACGTTAAGTATTTTTGTATTAAAAAATATATTCATATTTTTTTCCTGCTATACAGTACCGCATATACAAGTGTATTTAATAGAAAAGAACTAAAGGAAAGGCAAGAGCTCAACTGAATTACTTTTTTTTTAAAAGCCATATTGTTAACATTATTTACTTAAGTGTCTATAACTACCATTAAATGAAAATCTCGTACATGAACAGCTATATTTGATTTATATATACTATGTATATATATTATATATATATTCAGTAGCTATGTTACAAAATAAGGTCAGTACACAGTATATATGTATGTAATTTGTACACCCACCGATTTCTCCAGCCTTTTTCCAATTAAAGAATTCTATTTAAAAAGTCGTAATAGTTAGCTTGCGCTGATAGAAATATATTTACAATTGACACTATTTTACTAAAATATTTATTTTATAAACATAGTCAATTATATATAAATACCAATATAACCCTGTCAATACATTATTTAGTAAATTCTTTAATGTTACATATACACAGAGACGTTAAAAATATCATGCCAGTTTATTTAAATTCAATAGAACATATACTTTGTACATATAAATTGTATACAATTACAAAAACTAGTCATTACATAAAATTATTATTGATAAATTTTGGAAGCTTAAAAATGGAATACTTATATACTGGATAACATGTTGTAAATACGCAAAATAGATGCGTCCTTTTTTAAATTATATTATTCAGAACAGGGATGTTCAGCATGGACCAGTCGACTCAGCTCATTAACTTCTTGAAACGCTAATTAAGTACTCTTTGAAATATTCAGGAGGCGATTTCATCGCTAGCGAGTCTGCATCTCAATTATGTAATACAATTTCAATTTAATAAGAAACTTAAAAACCAATTAAAATCTGTGAATGATATCATAATTACAATTAACTATAGATAAGTATTAATTAAGAACTTACTTAAACGTGAAACCTCTTATATTTCTAATGTATGGATAATTGGAATAATATTACCTGCATTAAATAATAAATATACTATATAATATTATTGTAATGAAATTCAATACAATTCTACTATAAGAAGTGACTTCAAATGGTTGTTGTATACTAATAATAATAATAAATAACCCTGGACAGTTGACACAGCGTCATCTAGTCCCACGGTAAGCAGAGCTTGGGTTATGGGTACTAGACACCCAGACCGATACAAACAATTATATTCATGAATACTTGCGATCATATATTTTTACCTTGCGAGGAATGGAACTCGCGACCATCTGAAGTACAGCGGTATACTAAACCGCTAGACCACCGAGGTCGTCTTTATTATAGTATTGTTTATTTTCTATGTAGATTTCGTCGATTAATTTCTCTATGGTTGGATTTTAATCAATCTAATTATGTTGAGTTGAAAGACCTATTTGAAGACATTTGAAAATATTTTAAGAATAAACTAATACTTATTTATTATGATTAAACTAATACCCGGACGTGAAGAAATTAATATATTTATAGTTGAGGAGATAGTGCATATAGCTTAAAAACAAACATTTTAATATCGGCTTAAACTAGGCACTTAATTATATTTATAATAATAAATGTATTTGATTTTAAAAGTAATATATCTAACAAACTCTTCTCCATTCGACTGATTTTGATATTCAATGTAGTTTTAAACATCCGATGATGTTCCAGGTACAATATTAACTAAATTATATTATTTATTAAAAGTTGTAACCTTGAAGTATATGCGTATGTTATACTCATATTAAATTCTCTGTCTTAAACAGAGAAATTTATATAAATTTTAATATCTTTGATAATATTCCTTTGAAGTGTTAGTTTTGGCGAGACCGCGATATTGAGGTGAAACAGTAATTAGAGCATACAAAATTAATAACGCTCTAGGGTGATTAAAATCATCATGTTTAATAAATAATGTATAAATATGAGATCCCAATTAATATTTCATATGTTATCTATTTATAGTACCAAAACAATAAGTATATTTTCTAACTGTAATATTATATTATAATGGATTATAATAAAATAAATCCTTTTGCTCGTTATTTGTATTATAGTTGGATTTTTAATTAGAATGGGCCATAATCTGCATAGTTATAACAATTCAGAACATGAATCTATTGTCACTTTGAATCGGACCCGAAAGTTTTAGTACAACTTACAATCGGCACTTGTATGGTGCGATACGGGCTACCGTTAGACAAGTTTCGATTTGAGCTCACCAAGTCAACTTGTGAGAAAGCCAGATATCCAGTGAGACGTGCTTGATAAACTGCCTTTTGTGTCCTTTTGTGACTCTAGCCGATAATCCACAATGGCGCCCAATGTGGAACTGAAATACGGGCCGCTTCTTTCTCTATCTAACTTTATGGTGATACCTATTTAGATGTAAAAAAGAATGCATCGAAACATTGTATTGGTAAAATCATGATCAATGGCGAAATTTAATGTACTTGAATTCAACCTAGGAGACGTGCCTACAGCCGTTTCTCAGAATAATCGGTGTTACCTTCTCAGGAGAGTCGCTCGTAAAAAAAGTTAATTCTCTGTGGCTCAACAGTAATACACTAAGTTAGTATTAGCCTGATTTCAATTCACGGCATTTTAGGTAGTGTTAAATACATAAAAAAACACTTCATAATACTCTCTTGCACTAAAACAAATAATAATAACGACCCTGAACAATTTACACAACATAATATAGTCTCAAGCTAAGCACAACTTGTGTTTTTCTTAAGAGATAGCAGTGTTCCGAAAATGTATATAAGTATTTAATTTTAAAAAATATAACGTATTTGGAATATGTTTATATAAAGTCTGATGTCGAAGACAGAACTAACATAACATTTTTGTGGCTACTACGTCACTGTATTTTTTAATGTTATAATTGGCTGATAAAAATATCTTTATATTTTACATTTGTATTTAAGCTTATACAGGTAATTCTGTTCTTATAAAATTCTGTTATATACTTCACTTCCTGATATTCCTTCAAATTAGTTTTCTTTCTCCGTGTTTAGTTCTTGTTGTGACTGTAATGGCAAATAAGCCAAGTGTGTATCTGACGGAAAATATTGTATGGCAGGAATATGCTATTCTCAAGGCTATTGCGTGTAATTAATAAGATATCTCATCTACCATATATCACGTAATAAATAACATTATTGTTATTGTATTAAAGAAGTACAAACGAGTTGACCTTGACACGATAAATTCATCTATGTTTAAGATAAAAAGTAATACGATAATACAATATTTATGAATTGTAATAAATTAGATAATGTCCAATAATAATAGAATTATTAAAGAATTCGTCAAAAATAATGTTTCGACTATTGTTTAAAAAGATAGCAAAAACCTTTCAAACAAACAACTACCAGGGAAGTTCTCACTTCAGAAAGAAGTCATTAGCAAAGTTACGGCCAACTTTCTTGCCTCGGGGAAAATAAATATTTCCCGGAGTTGCTGGATAACAATTGCGCTTTTGTTTAGTCTTTTAGAAAATATTTAAGTTATTAAGCACTAGGACATTAACGACGAACGGTTTCAAGTATTTGTATCGACAGTCTAAGTTTAAGTTATGTAGTTATTGTATACTGCACTTTCAAATTTCCGTTAATTATTAGTAAAAATTATTATTTGATGAGTGCTTCTGAAGCAAACTCAGAAGTAGCAAGAGGTTTTGGGTTTATTTACTATTTGTAAGTCTTACTCTTATTTCAATTTCCCCCTTTTTGTTGGTCATTTAAATCGAAGAATATATTGGCTCAACAATATTTTGTCTAAAATTCGTTTATTTTTTAAATAGAAGTGAATATGCCATATTTATAATTTTTTTTCTATACTACAAGGTGACAATAAAGTAAATTGCCTCTCTGATGGTAAACGGTTTTATATATATAAAATGGTTCCATTTAGTAGTAAAATAGCGCTTAATAACGCTTTTATTTTATTTGATATCACAATTAGACATTTTCTAAACAAATTGTGGCATAAATGCTGTTGGAATACAAATATTGGAGCTACAATGTTACTCAGCAGACAGTCACTTTGATAATACAGTTGTCTATCATTTTTTTATATGTATATTCATTCAAGTATTTTTTTTCGACTATCCTAGTATATAATTACAAATAATTCTATTATAAACTACATAAAAAAATGTGGGTGGGTAATGAATTCTTTATAAATCTGATTAGATACTAATGTACAATATAATTTACAATACAGAGTAAATACCGTAGTCTTAAGTCGGGCGCAACTTCACGAACTGTCGGGGCCCTCGGGGGCGCATTGTGTTCCTGTATTAACGACGAACGCACAAAAGACGCCGCTCATACATCAAACTAACGTCACTCCAATGTCTTCCTTCCTCAGTGTTACAGTTCCCGGGCCGCAAGAAATGGCCCTTTTTTATTGAGCATTTAGTACAGTGAAATTATGGCGCGTAAAATTCATAACGTGCGTCGAAAACTGAATAAATATGTATGTATTTCGTATACATTTCAAGATGTGAAAAATAGAATTTTTGTTGCTTTGCGTCACTTATTTTGGACAGCACAATGTGTCTGAGATGAGGGCCTAGATTCATAAGACAGATCCCTGCCTACTACAAATTTTATAATATCATAATGTTCAAGTATTATTATATTATCATGTTCAATTTATGGAGAAAAATTAAAGTACTCAAATTTTATTCAAATAATGTTATAACAAAATGTCACCATAATAAATATTACGATTATAATGTAGCTCAAATGAAATAAAAAATATGTGAATTATTATTTTATATAGGTTTAGTAGTAGAAATCTACTACTAAATATATTTTATGAATTACAAACAAACAAACACATATATCCTCAATTCCTTTTTTCCTCATTTTGTGATCTTATTACCATCATTACATAGTACAAATAAAGTCGCTGGCGCTGTCTATCCTATGTATGCTTAAATCATTAAAACTACGCAACGGATTTTGAAGCGAAGTGATTCTAGAGGATGGTGTCTATATATATGTAGTACATGGGTGTACATGCCATGAGAAGCCGGGGCGAGTAGCTAGTAGAAAATATAAGTTCAACTGAAAAAAATGTCTTGTACGCTAACACGGGACAGGGGCGTGAACGTATAGCGCTATGAACAAACGCTTAGGAAATAATTGTATGCACATAATTATTTGTGCAACGGTTGCTTTGTACGGCGCGGACACCCCAGAAGAAGAGCGGGGGCGATGCGAGAGCTCGCTCTTACTCGGAACGGGAGTGACTGGAATAGACAATAAAAAATAATAGAAAAAGATGACTGCCATTAATAATAATAATAATAATAAACCTGTTTTAGTTTCCTGTATAGTGGAATTACGTACATAAATAACTCTGTACAATTAACACAGCGGCATATAGTCCCACAGTAAGCAGACCTTGTGTTATGGGTACCAGATGACACTAGATAAATAATATACATAGAAAACACCTAGTCCAAAACAAACAATCATTTTGAATACAAATATTTGCACCGTGTGAGGAATCGAACCTGCGACCACCGAAAGTAAAACGGTGTAAAATCACTTGTGTACACTAAACTTGTATCGTGTGGTTAAAAAACTATCATATGTTACATAAATAAATGATTTTGACTTTGAAGTTGTAAACAAAAATTATATCTCTTTTCATCAAATACTATAAAGATTTTACCTTCAGTTCTGTAATTGATTTCGATAAAAAATTTATAGTGTTCGATATTATTATATATTAAAATTTCATAGACACAACCTTCACAAAAATAGTCATGATTTGAAAGAGAATATATTTTAATGTAACCAATAAAACTGATGGTACGATATTTTTTATTTGAAACAGATTTATTTTATACAATTAAAGTATATTTGATGAAAATTAATTTCATCCATTAAAAAGTAACATGGCGGTTTCAATTAAATAATTTATATTTTGGAATTCTATCATATTTATCGTAGTTCAATTTAATTCGGAATATTATGATTCTTTGATTCAACATTTGTTATAATAAAAGGTTAATAATAAACCATATTAATCTTTATCGAAACATTTACTCAATAACATTCAGTACATATTGCTATTATACTGCAATTGAGTGTGAACGTTGAAGATGTTGAAATTATCAATTAATCTTATTATTTTTGTTGTAATTTACATATAATTTAAGAGCTGTGCTCTTATCGGTGGAGTTCCGCCACCTCCTTCTATCAGTCCGTTTAGCTGCTGATACGACACGACTCCAACCTAATCTAAATAACCTGATATAATTAAAATTAATCTACCGATCATTATTATAGTTAATAAATAAATAAATTTGTCATTTTTCGTCAAAATTAAATTTTGTATACACGATTAAAATAATTTACATTTACACAGTACAGTAGTCAGCACATAGTTTTAGGAAGTTGGTTCGATTATGTGATATTAAGATGTCTATTGTCGATAAAGCATATTTAAAAGAGGAAAGCTATTTTTAAGGAACTCCAACTGTTTGCTACTCATTTTTGTTACGTTACCGTTATCACTTGTCTGTATAACCCCCGGCTACATTTTACCCTAGCCGGAGTGGTCCATAAATACGGGATTAAAATACCAGACCAGCGTGGGTGGACGTATCATTTTTAAACTAACAACGTTACAATCAATTAACCAATGGAAATGATAAAGTATTCTATTGACAAAAAATTTTTGATGTTTGTGCTAAAATTTTATGAAATTCAGTACTGGTGTTTCCTAAATTGACGAAGAGACAGTATTTTTTGTAATAATAGTTGGAGGCGATTAAGGTCTTGTCACCTCAACTACTATTCTCATTTACTTTTCTCACTTAAATATTTAAGGCACCTCTCGTGAGGACAAACATGTATTTATTTACAATATATAAAACATACATAAATCTACTTTTTTGAGTTAAAGAATAGCCTATGTTCGTCCTCCTAATACAGTCTTCTTCTTAAATTCTTCATAATAAAGCTCATTAAGATCCGTATAACCAGTTACGCGTGATAAGTGTTAGAAATTATTGTGATTTTAAAATATGTCATATAATTGTACGTAGGTATTTGCGCATTTGTGTAAATTATATAAAAGATGCCACTTCCAGTCAAACAGAGGTCTACGTGAGACACAACGACAACCGCAGGTGTTTCATTATTCTGTTTTAATGGCGTCAGTGCCATCGGGTTACGCGTCAGACCATTCTCGAACAAATAACCCACTGTGGATTGAAGATAGAATTCACTTACAACATATTCGTATGTGTTGCTAATAATATACATTCCCCATATTGTGTCTATATATAAACGATTTAGACTTAAATAGGTTGCATTCAATGAATGCTTCACAAAGTCTTCGTATATGATAATGCCGCTTCAGTATCAGGTTTTTGGTTATTATATTATATATTATATTATGTAGATAATATAGTTTTAAGGTTAGGGACATTTTTTTTATACTACTACGGTGGCATACGGCCCATCTGATGGCGGGATTACCGTAGCCAACGGACGCCTGAAACACCAGGAGAGTCACGTGTGCTTTGCCGACCCTTATGAAACCTTAATATAACCCTCCTTGAAAAACTGTATGCTGTAGTCTGGTGGGAAAACTTCGGCAGGAAGTTCATTCCACAATCTAAGTGTACGCGGGAGGAAGCTTCTCTGAAACACTGTCCGAGACCACTAAGGTTCCAGCGTGTGGGTTTGAATTCCTAGTCGATGGCAAGTCGTGCGATGGTAAAAGGTGGTCGTAGGCAACGTGTCGAACCAGTTCCTCAGAACACAGCCTGTTATATAGTTGATAAAACACTCAAAGCAAGACGAAGTCTCGTCTCAAGCTAAGTGGCTTGATACCGCCAGAGAGAATGGGATCATCGACAATTCTCATAGCACATATCTGAACAGAGTCAACAGGACCTAGCTGGTATCTAGGTGTTCCTGCCCAAAGATGAGAGCAGAACTGTGACTTATAATAGAGGAGCCTCCGGTCTGCAGTAAAGTACCACTTTGCTCTATTGAGCACACCGAGGTTTTTGGACGCCAGCTTCACCTTTTCTCTTCTTTGTTATAAGATTCACACAAATGGTTTTGTATGTAGTCTTGTTTTAATTTCTAAGATAATCATGAAGTAGCTCTGAATGTAGTGCCTTAGTTTTGTTATGAAATATTTGAAAACTTAATTTAGGCAACTTTACATCATGGAAAAATGATACATAATTTATGTTTAGACAATTTGAGTGTCAAACTGACGAATTGATGTTACTATAATATTAGGAAAGCGTTAATAAAAAGATATGTTCCCTTATAAAAAAAACAATATTATTTTGTTTCCCAAGACGACGATAAAGTCCTCCAAATGCAGACAGCGGTGATGCGAAATAGTTTCGCGGCAAATATCGTAACTGGATAATACGATATTATGTAAATTGTTTACGTAGGGGCTGGATGGCGTCTCGTAAGCCTGTTTTCTAGTCATCGTCAATGTGAATCAATAAATTCAACCCTTTTTATGATTCAGTCATTCGTTTTATTGGTCTTGTACGTGCCTATGAACGTGCATCATTTAGAGACGATAAAAAATTCCGTACGATTCTTTATATCGGATACGAAAGGAAAAATAAAAAGTTGACGTTATTTTCTGTCGTGCGTTGCGTATTCGGCGTGGTTAAGTGCACAAATAAGTTACAGGGCATGTTATTTTATCGTTTCTCCCCATGATTTTGTACGGAAGCAGAAGGGAATATACGCAATATAAGTTTCATTTCTATACATCCGTGAACGATTGATTTTATATTGACGGTTTCGTCAACTCAGTGTGTATCTATAATTTTGTTTTGCATGGACTGCATTCTTTATTTATTCCTTTTATTTTCAATTATTATGAATTGCTCCATATGGTTTCTACTGCATTTTTATTATGAAAGAGAATTATTTTTATGAACATGCTTTAATAGATTCATTGTGTAAGATATATAATTAACTTGATGTAAGCTATATAAGAGCAAAAAGGGTTCGTTGACTATCGTTCGTTCGTTAAATTTCGTACTACAGTTATTTACGAGATCTACCTGCGTTTATATAAGAATATAATTAAATTATGTAATAAGAAGGTACTCAGTATAAATTTCCTCTGAGAGTTTACTCTATGAAGCGAAGACAATTAAAATAAAGTTGAGACAAAAACTGGCGGGGAAAAGTGAAGGGCTATGAAAAAAGTTCCATTAAAGCCGCGTTACAAATGAGAGCAGAGCGCTCGCGTTATCCCGGTTATCTTCCTGGGAACATCGACCTGGCGTTAGATGAACGTGAATTTCTCGACATACCAGATAGCAGTATTTCGATATCCGGTGACAGGAACAGTGATAAAGTATCACTGGATTCATTAGCAAACTGCTTCACAAGTACCTCAAAGAATAGTGGTGTTTTGTATTGCACTGATCATATAATACTAGATATAGTACTTTTACTTTTATGCACATTAACCTGAGTACGCTACTTGCTATGAATAAAAAAATAAAGTAAATGAGAGTGAAATTTCTGTTACCAGAAGAATAATTTCGTTTATACGCGTAAGTTATGATATATATATGGATTGTCAACATAAAAACCATATTACTAATTTAATTAATTAATAGTTATACAAGTGTTTGGGCCATAAAAAAACCGCCACGGCAAACCTTCAATCGTTAATGGTATATATCGATAAGGAATAATTCCCAGAACAACTGAACTTGAAAGCTCATACACACAATACCTGGCTATAATATTTATGAGTTTCCCTCGATCGTGTTTCTTAGATCTAGGCCCTTTCCAAGAATAAATAATTTTGGAAATCGGTCCACAATTGACGTTAATATCGATAGCACCGACTCCTTTATGAAGACGATTAAAAAAGTAAAGTATTGAGACACACAATTGTACAATAGTAATATAGTGATATACCTATAGATATATGAGTACATTACGACCAGGATTCAAGATATAAATATGATGGAGAAGGTTAATATCACTAAAGGATCCCGATGAATAATGATGATAGTTGTCCCATAATTACCCCAATGAAAAATATCAGATTTTAGTATATATATCTACGTATAGATGCTCATTATACAATTCTATTTCATTTATTTATAGATATACCAAGTCAAACTATAGTAAATTACTGAATCTAAGCTCGGTGGTGTAATAACTTATTTCTTCATATTCCAAGTTTATGGCGTCTGTCTGAAATTCATGAATAATCAAGACACGATTATTGGGGCAATATAAAATATTGTATATCTTGCTTTCTGCTACGCTTACGAATATTTCAAATTAATACAAGGTTGCAACTTGCGCGACCTCCAACTAAATAGTAACAATGTAAATTGTATAAACATATATGTTGTGTGTGAAAATACTTATATATTAATATTGTAATGTATTCATGGTTTGATGCCGATGATGTTTCTAAATAATAGCTACGTAAAGTATGGTAGCTATGTCTATCTCATTGTTAAAAAAATATATTAGTTCCTCGTCCATAAAATTGTTTTTCATCTAACTTACTTCACACGGGATTTTTTTTCATTGCCTGCATGTACCCAGTAAATGCTTGAGACAATTATATAATTTATATAGATAATTAATTTTATTATATATAATTCAATGAAACTGAGACTAGACTACACTAGACTAGAGAAAATAATTAGTGAACTGGAGTAAGATATCACAGCATTGAAATAGATTTCTAAAAACGTCTTGTTTTGAGTTAAATCCGGTAAATAAATAAAAAAAATTAATTATTTAGTGCATGCAGATTGTATACAAAATACCATAATAACTAGAAATAGTCTACAAACAATAATAAATAGATCAGTAAATATTTAAAGTAATTCCTCCATTTCTACCAAATTAACGAAATGAAATCTGAAAAGAAATTTAGTTACATCCGAAATTTAAATATTTTTTCCTATCCTAATCACGTACACTGATGTTAAAAGGGTGATGTTAATTTATATCCCTTACCTTTTCCAGAACAAAATTATATAGATTTCTATTAGATAGGAACACCCTAGTAGCCAAGTTTATGTAACTTTAATAATATATTACAAATATAAACAGATTTCAATTATTTTTTTCATAACAACAATTGTCCCAAAAGATCAGCAAAAACAAGTAATATCCGAAATTAAAATGTGAAGATTTTTTTTACAGCAGTGTATTTAAGCGAGCAAGGAAATAACACGGCAGAACACTCCCGATTATGTTCAGAGATAATACGAGCGTGCTTATTTACGGGCACTGATAACGGGGCGATGATTTAAGAAAGCGCGATAATGTTGCCGATTTATGACCATAAACCACCTTGTTACTATTAAATTATGGGTATATACATACAAGTAAAGCTGTGTTAATGTGTATTTTAGAGTCGTATTTAATTTATTTATATTATTAAACGGGTCTTAACACACACTAATTTTATGACAAATAAAGGTATTTACCTTTCTCAACGTTTCGACTAGGTTGCACTAGCCGTGGTCCCGAGCTGACTGGAGTAACAGCGATGTCAATGTAGATAGGTGACAGCAGTTTTTTCATCTACCGTCACTAGATTATTCAACGAAAGTTCGCGACACATAGCACTCACGGTATCCGCACACTTATTGACTATTGATGCTACTGAACTTTGCTTGAATTTATTATTGTATTTAATTTTATAACTGGAATAGCAAACAAGCGTACCGAATAGCAACATGGACATCATATCATTTGACGCCCGTGGTACCCAACAAGCATTGCCATTCGGGAGGTTTAAGATGTTATGACTCCGTAATTTCGATGCCTTATTACAAACGAAACATCTTACAAATCAAGATTTTTCGTGGCTGAAATAGGTGAGATAGAAACACTGAGACGGATGACTTTGTAAAAATTCTAGCCCGGTAAATTTTTTATATAACCACTGAAAATACAAAATTCAGATTTAATTAGCAAAATAATTTAAGTGAATATAATAATTGATTACACTTAATAACAGAATAATTTCTGGACAGTGTTTACATTATATTACACCGGCCTTAAAAAAATGGGATAAGGAAGATGCAGATGATGATTTATATTTTGCTCAGTGATAGTAAATTTAGAAAAAAGTCTAATATTCTATCATTTGTGATAGAAGTAATAAAGTTTTATAAGACAATGAGAATATATGTATGAAATTATCAGAATCAATTGTAGTTATTATATTTATGTATTTCTGACATTATGAAAAATTGAATAGAAACTAACTTCGCTCAAAAATTTCTCATTGTAAGTAGTTATTATATTCTAGTACCGTATTCAGTTTTTACATGAAAGATTATATAATATTATAATACTTTTTTTTAAATATAGATATTTTTTACACACTAGGTTTTAACGTCTATATCTACTATAGTATAACTAATATTATAGCAAAAAACCTTGAACTCAACATTATCTCGTTTCGTGTCAGCGACAACCCTGAAAATGTTAGAAGAAAATACGAATGAAATGAAGTGAGCTAGTATGGGTTTGATAAACGAGTTTACGCCCGCCTATCTTTTGTCCAAGTCGTTCCCTTGATGAGTACAACTGTGTTTTCGTGCTGCGAAGCTTTGAATATATGGCACAGTTTAATGTAACTGTGAGGTTACAGATGTTAGTTAAAGTATTTGACGATTTTATAAATGTTGTTTATGCATTTAAAGTAATTTATACGTTCACTAGTTTTAAACTTCAATATTATAAGTAATACGGCTGATTTAGCGTATATCTTTTCTCTCCTGAGATTTACATTAAATACCATCTGCATGATAAATATTTGGTATATAGAAAACAAATTTGAATTTCTCATATAAAAATTTTTCATATAATAAATGATAATATCGTACTGATTAGCTCTTATAAGGATAAGTGAGACACATGTACCCTTGAGCATTTCTAAATCCTTCAGTAATTACCGTAAATCCCGTGAACATTCTTTCATAAATTTTTATTGGCTGCTCAAATACACTATACTTATATAATCGGCAGGTATTGTGTAAGTGACGAAGTATGCAGTTTCATTGTAGTTTACAAAATTTTCATTTTAACGCGGAAAGAGTCACATTAAATAGCAAGGTATATATAAACCTAGACAACTACGCTCACTATTTTGTGTTAAAATGAAATGCACATGGATATTCAGTATAAAAACATTTTATTCTCTCAACACCGGTAGAGCAAATCCATCAATTTGTCGAGGCGCCATCGAGCCTATTTGTCTGCGCGTCCAATTAGGACTGTCAAGTAGCAATGTAACGTTCGGAGATATTTTGACGAACGTAATATTATGACAGTTTTGCAGTTGACAAGATCGGTTCGTTTATTTACTAAATAATGGTTTGAATTTTGCACGCCTCGGGGGTCTAGTACACCGCTTCACTTCCGATGGTCACGGGCTCGATTCCTCGCACGGTGCAAACATTTGTATTCATGAGTACAATTGTTTGTATCGGTCTGGCTGTTTTCTATGTATATTATATATATTTACAAAAAAATAATCTAAGTGTTTATATACTTGTCTAATACCCATAACACAATGACTGCTTATTGTAAATTGTCCAGGGTGAAATGTTGGGTGTCATATAATCATGCTAATGTAATATCGTATTGCTGTATCTACTATACACATAGGCGATGGTTACTACTTCCTATCAGGCACAGATAAAATAATATTACATATTATTAGGTGAGCGTAAGCTTGTTTGCTGAATGAATGAAATGACAGTTATGAAATCAATATGTAACTTAAATTTAGAAAATCGATTTCCCAAGAGCCTAGCGATTACGATTCATTGAATTCCTATTAATAAATATAGTTATGTCTAATTAGGACTGTCAAGTAGTAAGTATGGTAGATATTTTGATAAACCTAATATTATGATAGTTTTGTAGTTACCAAGACTGACTTATAAATAAATTCTGACGTGTGTAGCATTAAGTACTACTAAACATATTATTAATTAATTAACGTATTCAAATCCATGAGTTAATTAATAGATAGGTACTTGTATTACAAAGTCTGTTCAGTTTATCACAATATAGTGCTGTGTAATATATTCATAATTTTTATTTTATTAAATTGTAGGTTATCTTTATATAAGTCATTGACTTACACTGTGATAAAATTGAGATGACATGCAAAACAACAGAAGCATGAGCTGAATTTAATTTAATTTGAAGTTCATAATAGTTATGTGATTAAGTACATAGTTGTGATACTACTATTACAGTTCTTTGAACCCGGGTGCAGTGTAAAATAAACTGTAGTGAAATTAAAGCCTTTAAATCAAGGCACGCAGTTCTGTCCACATGCCACACGCGTCAGACACGTAAATGCGTGCATGCTGGCTCGTAAAACATTTTGGGGGCGCCCTAGTATAACTAGGATTTATCTCCAAATTTTCAGGACGCAATAATTCTTTAAAATGCCTTACCATGGCTACAATAATAAAAGGATGAGATAGGCCACCAACTTAAGTAAGTTTTTTTGTTACTATTTATATTAAACCCGAATTTAATAAAATTGTTGTTAACTGTTTATTTCTTCACTAGATGTAAATAATACAAAATTGCTAAAGTAAATATTACTAAAATAAATTCTACAAATATTTATTATTTCTGTAATTAGAAACATAGATAGAAATAGTCAAGCAAACTTGGGAAAGTTTGCTTGACTATTTCTCTCTCTATAATGTTAGTATTAGTATGGATAAAATATTTAGATCTTTTACAGTAATAAAAAATGGACAACAATAAGTATTGCATATGATAATCATCATGTTAACTATAATGACATACTTAATTAATACCGCATTATTTTAAAAATATTGTGATCACTTGATGTCTATGAGAATACTTTCTGAAAACAATTGGATCGGTCCACTTAAATCATTAAAGTTGGCTACATCAGTCGCCTTTGCAACGCGGGACCAATTCGTCGAAAATCCAGAAATATTGGTTTGTAACTCACATGTCCATAACTCGATTGTTTCTGAATTATTTACCAGTTCTATTTTCCATTGGCCGGAGTTCATGATAATTCACATGTAATCTGACTATTCACAAAATGAATTAGATGTTTCAATATTCAATTTTGTACAATTGTAGACGTCTATCACTTTACAAATGAATACTATGAAGTTATTGGATTAGACATTATTATGACGTATGAAATGTTATTTGTAATTTGCCGTATTGGATTTGAATTTATAGAGATATAGAGATTCAGGAGAAATATCAAACATTACATTGAACGTAATAAAGTGTGCTGTTTCATATGTCTCTATTACTATTATAATTATTAAATATTTTTTTCAATACTGTTTTAAAGTAAATTATAGAAAATGTATATCGTAGGTTTTTTTAGACTAATATTTTATAATTACGAGTGAAGCGGAGGTATCAAATGTGTCTGATGAGTGAGAGATGCTGAGGGTTTTAACGAGGAAAATACGGAGATTAAATAAAATGCGACTAGTATGACAGCGATATATAATAGAAAGTAACAAAAGGAATATGTCAAAGAATATTATTATAAAATTTAAAAATAGTACAAAAACCTATCAAGGAGTTCGCTACATCCTACCCCTCGTGCAGAACTGCACCAACTAGTAAGCAGGCCAAGGTCAGGAGACCTTAAGTGGTCAACTTCACTAGTTTTTTAAGCGGTCGCCGTAGCGTGCCTCCTGATGTGGCAACGTCCACTACTCTTATCACACCATCTTTCCCGGGAAACATTTTCTCTACTCGTCCGCGTGGCCAAGTTCCTCGTGGTAAGGACTCATCTACTATTATTACCACGTCCCCAATCTGTAAAACTTGTCCCTGCATACCTCTTGTCTGTGCTCGTGGTTGCATTGTGGGTAGTACTTCGCGTACCCACCTGTTCCAGAAGTGGTCAGACAGTCGTAGGGCTTTCCTCCAATCTGATCGCCCAATTAAATCTCGGTCTTCTAGTACTGGATTTATTTGGTTTGAGGATGTACCTATGAGAAAATGAAATGGTGTTAATGTGGTTGGATCATCAGGATCGCTTGAAACATGGGACAAAGGTCGTGAATTTACAATTGCCTCCGCTTCTGCTAACAATGTTAAAAGTACTTCCTCCTTAGGGGACCTTTCTTTTAGAGTGGCCTTTAGTGCGACCTTTACTGTTCTTACTAGGCGCTCCCAACATCCTCCAAAAGTCGGTGCTGCTGGTGGAATGAAACTCCAGGTGATGCCTTTCGTGGCTACAAAGTCTTTTACATCGGTAGTTAGAAATTCCTTGAGAATACGGCAGGCTCCTACAAAGGCGGTACCATTATCTGAAAATATGGTAGTTGGAGCTCCCCTTCTGGCAATAAATCGTCTGAGACTCATTATAGCTGCGTCAGCAGATAGGCTGTGTACCACCTCCAAATGAATAGCTCTTGATGACAAGCATGTAAACAAAGCCACATAGCGCTTTTCATGACGTCGCCCAATAGTGACAGTAATTGGGCCGAAATAGTCTATTCCTGTAAATGTAAAAGGTCTTTGATGATGTGCTAATCTTTGTTGTGGGAGGTCTCCACGTAATGGATCCATCGGTAAGGTTCTCCGAATACTGCAGAAAGGACATTGTCTAGCTACGGATCTAACAGTATTACGTAGGCTAATTAACCAGAATCTTTGGCGCAGATCGTTTATCACCAATTCATGGTTTGCGTGGCCAGCCCGTCGATGATAATAAAGTACCAATAGGCGTACGACTGAGTGGTGGCCGTCGAGCAAAATGGGGAACTTGGTTTCAGGATCGACGTCTTCTACGGCTTTGATTCTGCCAGCTAAATGTAGTAATTTGTCTTCTCCAATGTTTGGTGACAGTTTACACAAGCGACTATTTCGAGGTATTGGCTCAGAATTTAGAATCTTTCTGTATTCTTCTCCAAAGCTGTCAAGTTGTGTACGCATCAAAATATGTCTTTCTGCGTTTTTAATTAGTTCGCCTCCTAACGGTGATAGATTAGTGGACGTTGAGTGTTGGCGAGACTGAAAAACTTCACCAGTTAATTTAGAATTTCGAAATTTGACCAAATTTTTTCTAAAAATAGCTGCAGCTTGATGAACCCGAGCTGTAGCACGTAACAAACGGATCCAGTCGCTAAAATAATTAAAATGAGCAGTAACTGGACTAATCATATCTGTGTCAAAAGAAGTGAATCCTACCAATTCGTGTGGTTCACATTTTAGCTCCTCACGAATTGGTGTGATGTTAACTGGCTCTATGGGCCATGTTTTAGGAGAATTGTATAAGAAAGGTGGTCCGCAAAACCACCTATGAGAATAATTTAAATCAATGGGAAGTAGTCTAGTTGCGTCGTCGGCTACGTTCATGTCAGTGGGCACCCATCGCCATTCGCTAACAGATGAATTTTCTAACATTTCTCCAATGCGATGGGCAACAAATGGTTTGAAACATCGTGCGTCACTTCGTAGCCATTGCAGAACAGTCATCGAATCAGTCCAAAAGTTTGTAGATGCTGTCTTTTTACGATGACTATCCTTAATGGTGATTGCGAGACGTGATGCCATTAGAGCGGCCTGAAGTTCCAAACGTGGAATTGAAATTGGCTTCAGAGGAGAAACCCGAGCTTTACTCGAAATGAGGACAAGCTTGATACTTCCGTCAGCGTACACTAAACGCCAATAAGCGACGCAAGCATATGCAAGCTCACTTGCATCCGCGAAGATATGCAATTCTCTATGTGAGGGTTCGTATCCTCTACTGCTAGAATACCAGCGAGGGATGGTTAATGAAGAAATATTTAATAGTTCCTTAAACCAATCATTCCATTTAGACGTTTCTGATTGGGAAAGTTCGGTATCCCAATCGATATTAGTTCTCCAGGTTTTTTGAAATAAAATTCGTCCTTTCACGACAATAGGCCCTAATAAACCCAATGGGTCATAAACTCGCATTATATGTGATAAGACTTTACGTTTTGTTAAGGAAGTAGGGTGGGTTTCACCTATACCAGTGCGGAACCCTAAATTATCAGTTATCGGGCTCCATGATATACCTAAAGCTCGGACATTAGTGACAGAGCTACAAAGATCGATTTCCAATGGTTGAGCTGCACGAAGCTCTTCTGGGACAAGTTTCAACACCATTGGCTCATTGGAAATCCAACCCCGCATCTCAAAACAAGCAGCAGCATGCACTGTGACAATATCTGATGCTAACTGGGCTGCCTCATTGATATTATCTAACGAGTCTACATAGTCATCCATATAGTGATGACCCAATATGGCTTCTGCTGCTTTAGGATACACGTGTTCATGAAGCGATGCGTTCTTATTTTTTATGAACTGTGCAATAAATGGGCTACAGCATGCGCCAAAAATGACGGCCGTCATCCTGTACTCTTTTATGGGCTGTGATTTGTCGTATCTCCAAAGAAATCGAAAGGCATCCCTGTCCTGTTCCCTTATTCGAACTTGTGGAAACATCTCCTTAATATCTGCCATCATAGCAAATTGACCCTCACGAAAACAAAATAATATTTTTAATAATGATTGTAGCAGATCAGGCCCAGGAAGTAACAATGAGTTCAGGCTGACACCCTCATTTT
Organism: Achroia grisella; assembly: GCF_030625045.1. Classification (NCBI taxonomy): domain Eukaryota; kingdom Metazoa; phylum Arthropoda; class Insecta; order Lepidoptera; family Pyralidae; genus Achroia; species Achroia grisella. Next base: position 2,180,797 of record NW_026712925.1, read on the forward strand.
TAGCTGCAGCATCATGAACAACTCGAAGTTTACGCTTCTGAGGATGATATATACCGAAATGTGGAAGGTAAAAACGAATATTTTCGGGCAATATTTTACTACAGCCCTTTGAATAATAAGTCTCAGATGCACATTCTTCTGCGTAATTTTTAGTAATCATGTTTGTTATAAAATCACAATACGCTTTAGAAAAGTCGGTATCATGGGACATGCGTCTTTCTAAGCTTAAGAACCGTGATAACGCTTGAGGATAACTGTCAGGGACGTAGTGTATATTGTGACGCCAAGGCATGCCTACCTCAAATCTACCAGAGGGTAGACACCTCGAGGTCGCTTCTAAGATGTCAACAGCACGTTGTTCCTGCATGCTCAATACTGATTCTGTTTTAGAAATACCTAAAGAATCTATTTTGTATTGTTCTTTAATTAAAGACTCTAAGTCATCATCCTTAAATGGTTCAATAAATGTTCCGTGGTTAACAAATTCGATTAATTTGGTTTTACTGGAAGAAGCCCCATACAATGTCCAACCTAGTACCGTTAAACAGGCCACGGGTTCATTCTTTTTACCAACGCGAACGTCACGATTAATTGACAAGTGCCAATCCTCAGCACCTATTAAAACAGTCGGAGTGACGTCATCATATGATAGTACATCAACTAAATCGGACAAGTGTGAGTATGGTTCAATATCTTCTCGATTAATTGTTTGAGATCGTAAAGATAATGAGTCCATTGCCTTAGCATTTTTTACTAAAAATGTGTCTTGTGTGTGCCTACCTTTAATATAAAAATCGACATACGTTACTGTGACATGTCGTTGAAGACCACCAATACCGTTCACTGTAATCGTGTGTTGCGGCCCTGTCGCGCCTATGCGCGTCGCAATACTAGTGTCGATTAAAGTGGCTGTACTTCCGTCATCGAGAAGTGCGAAGACATCACAACTCCCTCTAGGTCCCGAGACTGTGATAGGTATCACCTTTAAAAATGCCCGCGGACGACTAGCTGTAGGTTGTTGTACTCCGGTATGAGTAGTAGACACAAAAAGTTTATCTTCAGATGACTTTGAACAACTAGGTATTAATTGTGTATTTTCTATACTACATACATCCGTGACATTGATATCTGTAGTTTGTGAGACACTGGCCTTATGTGAACTAGATGAATGTTGATGAAGTAAAGGATGATGACGAATGCGACACCCGTCGATATTGCAGGGCTTTACTTTACACGTTTTCCACTGATGTGAACTAGTTCGTAAACACCGATAACAAACTTTCGCTTGTCGTAGCCATTGCCACCTTTCATCTACAGATAAAATTTTGAATTCCGAACATAATTTAATATTATGACCTTTTTTACAAAATGAACATGATATTTTTTTGTTGTCACTGTTGGTATGTGTCATTGTGTTAATATTTTCACGCCGAAATGATTGTTTCTCACTAAAAAAAGGTTGCATTGAACTAGACTCGGGCGACAGCCCAAAACGAATATGTTGATCTAGTTCACGCCTTAAAAATTCAGACAACAACTCTAATTTTGGACGTGTTGTGGTATTTTGTGTGGCAAAATCTGTCCACCTAATTTTAATTGTAGGGTTCAATTTCCCTAATACTGCGTAAAAAAGCTCTGGAGAGTGTAAGTATTCTGTCTTGTTTAATAATTTAATTGTGGCTATGGAATTACGTACCCTATTGGCAAGAGTAGCGAGTTCTTTGAGATCAGTGCCCAGACGTGGAAGATTTTTTAATTGAGATACTTCCCTGAACACGATCAACTCGGGACGCGCGAAGTTCTCTTCAAGTGCGCGTATGACTTCGTCCGGGTTATCCGTTGCCATCAGTAATGCCGCGACAGCGTCATGCGCGGGCCCTCTCAGTACACTCTGAAGTCTGGATAGATTGCCTAAAGTAGAGAAATTATTTTTAGTGAGCTCGTAGATGCGTTTAAAATGTAGCCACTGAAGTGGGTTCCCTGAAAATGGAAATAGGTCGGGATTGGACCCTCGGCTGGACGCAAGAGCTTTCGCTGCTGCAGCGGTGTCCGCTACAATTTTAAAAATATTTGTGTCCGTATTAACGAGCGGGGCCGTCATATCCACCGCCTCGGGCACACTAATTATATTATTATGTTGTCGCATAGAAAGTATAACAGGGGATGCAGTTGGCCGTGTGGTTGTCGGTGGTAATACCGGACAACCGGCAGATGGAACAAAATCTTGTTGTTCACATTCAATTGCGGAAATGACCCTATTACCTATATCTCCTTGGTTTTTAATAAACTTAGTATTTTCCACCCACCTCTCTGTATCATTTACCACCCTGGTTGAATTGTGATGACTTGTGCGACTTCCAGTACAGCTGCCATTGGCTTCAATAGCTGCTAACTCGGCACGTAGCTCGCTATTTTCAACCTCTTCCTGTAGAGCTGAAAGTTGTAGTTCACGATCACGTTGTTGTTTTTCACGCACACGTTGTTGTTCTTCACGCACACGTTGTTGTTCTTCACGCTCACGTTCCCTTGCGGCAAAATCTAACTCACGCTCTAGACGACGACGTAAGGCCATTGCCTCCGCAGCGGCCTTTTGGGCCTTGACGGTAGCAGATGAATGGCTCGACCCGGTTTCAATCGATTGTACACTATGAGTTTTACTGCCCTTCTGACTATCATTAGTAGTCTGTGGGTTGACTTGCAGGATGGAACAATTTGGTGCAAGTACGGATGACATGACTCTACTTTTACTACGGGTGATCATGAGAATGAGAATAAATGATAGCTTAGATTTATATGTAATGAGAAAATACAATGAAAATAAATAATGATACCTATAACTACGAAAAATGAACTATGAAAACTAGGTGCGCTGTAAATATAATAGGTAGAAGGACCAAAATGAAGCGGAGGTATCAAAATGTGTCTGATGAGTGAGAGATGCTGAGGGTTTTAACGAGGAAAATACGGAGATTAAATAAAATGCGACTAGTATGACAGCGATATATAATAGAAAGTAACAAAAGGAATATGTCAAAGAATATTATTATAAAATTTAAAAATAGTACAAAAACCTATATCGTAGGAGTAATATTTTATAATTACGAGTATATACGGAAATTTAATCTACTTTCTATATTTTCATCTTTCACGACTGTTGTCTTGTTCTTCTTCAAGGTAAGTACCTACCGCGATTTCGTTACAGTGTCTCATTTCAAAATTTATTAAATTTCCATACATAGACATACAATATTTGATTTTAAACTATTATTTTAAAAAACGCAAGTTTTAATATGATTAAAATTTGTTTCGACACAGTATTACGGGGTGATTATATTGAAATATTATGGAAACAAATATTTTTTTATATTATATAATGCAAATTAATTCACTCGATTATTTGAGCAACAAACAAAAATATATTTATAAAATTTCACGTTTATTGAGTAGTATTGCGAAGTAATTTGGCTGTGCTCTGTGGCTTGTATAAAATAATATAATTTATAACTTTGTTCCATGAATATCTGAAAAAATATATCAGAAAACCACACAAATTTTATATAAATATAAGCGAGCGAGAAAGAGTTAAGTAAATTATTTTTTTTAATGTTTCTAGATAAATTATACGGTAGAGATATAATAATATTATATTATTATCAAAAAAATCTTCAAAAACTATGCAATTAAAGTATCGTTGACGAAAAGCATGTAAAATTTGTAATATATTTATAAATTTAGATTTGAGTTTATCTAAAGTTACAGAGCAACCAAAGATGGCAAAGAATTTATACCTTGTCATTTTTGAATTAAGAATCTTAATTTTTATCGCATTGGAGCAATCATATTTTTGCTTACAGCTAATGGGTTTAACTGAAAAATTCCTCTTAATAAGGAAACTCTTATCTCCATTAAATAAAATTTACTTTGTGCCTCCCAAGTATAATATTTTAAATCTGATAATTTTATCGTGCTGCCTATATTTAGGTAAAATTCATTAACGTTCTTCTTTGTGATGACTATAAAATTGTGGGCGAAATTTTCATTATCATACTTGTGAAATATACAAGTAAGCAAGAGATTTGGATCATGTCTTGTGTAATAAGGTAGATGCTTTTCTTTGTTTACTTTCATCGTTCCGGTAGAGTTGGAAATAATGTTGCATAAAGGTATATATTTTTTATAATATATACCTTAAAAAAATCTCACCTATCCCTTTAAAAAAAATGTACTCGTATGTATACAATATTTACGTTTGTCTTGGTTATTACTTAAGAACTACCGCATACGTTCATCTATTCATATTAATACACACAAAAAAAATGACCTATATAAAATAAATAATGTCTCTAAAGTATTATTAAATGAAACAGTCATTTAATTAAGCAAAAGGAGTGTTATGATTTTGTTTTCATTATTTCTCAGTCAGTCTGTCATTCTAAAGAAGATTTATTTAAATTTAGATAATTAGTGAATAATAACTTCAATTATGTTTTTTAAAAAATCGCCAATTTGGTTCTAAATTAAGAAACTACTATTGAACTACTTAACTAACTGTTGAAATAAATCTACGGATAAACACTATTTTACTTATAATACCTATATTATAATGTATTTCTCTCTCTAGTTTATTAATATATGAAATACTAGCTGTGCCCGCGGTTACACCGCGTGAAACTTATAGCCTATATGTTATTCTGATATAAGCTATATTACTGTAAAGTTTCATCAAAATCCGTTCAGTAGTTTTTGCATGAAAGAGTAACAAAAATCCATCCATTCTCACAAACTTTCGCGTTTATAATATTAAAAGGTATAAAGCCAAACTAAACACAGCATAATTATAGCTAGTATTATGTAATATAGCATCAGACGAGTAGGAGGCCACTTCCGACCCTCATGGGGAGACTGCGTCGTCAAGGTACTCGTGTATCCTCTTGCATCCCCGTTTAATAAAGGTCTCACAAGAAACCCTAGACGAGTTAATGAGCTGTTTCATTAGATGTACCTATAATAGGATGTTTGCCCAGCTTTTTACCTTGATATTATTTATTATTTATTTTTTTTAACTAAAGAAGTAGTACTTTATGGTTGTCACTATGCACCCATATTAAATTATTTGGAAAGAATGATCGCTAACAATATTTTAAATAAGACTTTCTTCGTACTCGTAACTTGGCGGTTAGTTAAAAGTAGATATAAAATCCAACTAGCACAAAATTTCATACCTTATTAATTAATTAATTATTAATTAATTAAACCTTCAATTTTAATAAAAATTTTGATAAGTAAAAAATATATAAGCTTAAAAACTGCAAGACATACATATTCACGACGTATAAAAAAAGGGAAGCTATGTTAGTTACAAATAACGAATTTGGTTTAAAAAAACTATTGATATTTTGAATTATACAATATTATATTTTAAAATATATTGTACACTGAGCGAAAATGTTACAAAAAAACCAAGAACATGCGTATAATGAAGAGATAAAGGCATGTTACTTTTCAGAGACTACATTTATCTATAATTTTTTATTATAGAATATTTTATAGAATTATAACTGGTCAAGTAATTTGATGATAAAAAAACATATAGATGTAACTTGTACACGGCTACTATTATAACCTACATGGTTCATTCCGTTTTTTGGGTTATACATACTTTAGGACATAAGTACATATGTTGTACTAATTATAATTGTAATCTGTTCATTTAGTAGCAAAAAGATAACAACGTATAACAACAGAAGAACTTTTGTATCTATAATATTAGTATAGACTAGATTTTTTTTCTTTGATATGTAAGTCACCATTAGGTACGCCAGTTGTCATGTCTTTTTGTACAATTTAACCAATGTAGGAACCGTTGATAATAGAGAACGCTAATGTTATAGGTCGATTACAGGAAACATTACGTTATTTGTGGTTTCACCTGAGTAATAAAGTGCCAATATATCACGAGCAATGCCCTCTATTGGATATAAAAAGACCAACTAAAGTGTCATAGATCGTGGACCACCGCAGCCCTGGGTACCGCCCACTAATACGTTTTTACAATCGTCCAATGGTAATAAAACAAGGATGGGACCCGGATTAAGCTCGTTTATCATTCGTTTTGATGGCCCTTTTTGCTATAATCATTCATTTTTCTTCCGTCGTTTTCTGCTTCCTTTGCGTTTTAATGCCTTTTGTTACCCCAGCGATACTCTTTTATCATATTAACTTATCTTGTGTCTAGGTCTTTAATAAGTAAATTATATTAAAATATTTAACGAAACTATCTTGAATGTGGATGAAATTAATATAGAAAGGACGGAAGGTCATAAATCTATTAGAAAATAATCATCAATATTTTGAAAACTTTGCCTATGTTATATTATATTAGCTGTGCTTTGGCTAAGCTAGCCTTTATCTGGAGCCGATATTTACCACAGTCTTTCTGATTACTTGATTCGTTATGCCGGTAGACTAGGTTGTCAACTACTGGAGTTAGTAGGAAATTTATATTGACACACGAAGTTGCAAAATTAATTTTTAACTTCGGGATTATGTATATAGGAAGAAATTTATATACAGTACCATAGGAAATACCTTGTTGGCTAGTAAATAAATAATCAATATATACGTTTTTCTTTCTAATGTGATACTGTATACCTATCTGTAATATTTAGCCAACTTCAGTAAACTGTAATACGCTTAAAATTTCTGAATAGTTTAGTTTCGTTTTCAGTGATCTAGCGGATTACCACAGATATTTTTTTCTGATTGTTTAGGGTTCGAATACTCGCACGATATAAACATTTGTATTCATGAGTTTATATTGGTCTGGGTGTTTTATATATATATATATATATATTGTATGTATTAAAAAAATTGAATTGATTGTACCCATAATACATGCTTTGCTTAGTTTGGGGCTGTGGCACTATGTGTTTATCTTTGGGTTATCTTTGGTTATTATGGGGTATTGTTATATTAAATACAATAATTGAATTATGTTATTTGATTTACTACAAAAGATATACTGTTATGTATATGCTTAAGTATTAAAATTTCTAAATAATAATAATTCTCGTCTGATTATTCATAGATTTTAATTCGTAAGTGTCACGAAAAGAAAAATAATAAAATTAAAGGCGTTACAACAATTGATTTGTTTGTGTCAACATTTTTTTGTGAGCTAATGACTGAAATCGCGTGTTAAGCGGGCTTTAAGTTCTTCATGTCGTGCTATTAAATCAATTATCAGAGACCTTAAAAGCTTTAATAAAATCACGGGTTACAAAAACTCTTAACGATTGACGAGGGTATTTTGACTAATTATGATGAACTAAATGTGATTCTATTATTATTTTTTAAAATTAAATCTACTCTCTAGATTTTCTACTATATTTAAGAACCAGAGAAAGCCAGGAGAAAACCAGAATAATTGGTTTTCGTACTATATTATTGACTGCATAAATTATTATATTACTTGTTCTTACATATATTGGTGTATAACAGTGTAATAAATTTTCTAATGTCATAATTACGTAGACACAGAAATTGCAGTGGAAAAAATTATATCTCTCTTTATCATACTCATCTTTGTGAATTTGATAGGAAATAGAAATTTGCACACATAAATTAAAACGCACACGTAAATACGACTCCATTTTATCGTTGGCGACTTAAACTACGTATAAAAATGCAATAATAGCCTAAACTTACTACCTAATAGTTACTGCTTTATTCTGTTTATAGACTTGAATAGGCGGGCAATGTTGGAATTACTTAGTATTTCATGAATTCCATGTTTCGTTTTGCATCTTTATTACAGTCAACGTAGCTTTTAAAAAAGTCTAGGGTAATTTGTGACATTATGGATAAGTTTTCGGTGCATTTTTACATTTGTTTTACATAGAATCACTGTTGTAACTACGTTAGTTACTAAATTTAGTTATTAAACCGATTTCTTGATATTTTTTTTCAATGTTAATAGGGAATTCTTACCAAAAATTAAGAAAATCACTTAGAAGATGAGAAAATTAACTTCGTGCGTTTGACAATTCGAGCATTTACTAAGACAGGGCAACATATGTCGCGTTAGGTAATCAATGTCATAGATGAGATCTATATATAAATTAAATTGAAAACTCTATCTTTATGAAAATATTTATTGAAGTTATAGTATTTTTAATAATTAAAGCATATAATTAAAAATAGTAGTGAACGTAATCAATTGTAAGTTTCAGCTACAGTTTAAGAGTGAAACAACGTTTTGTCCTACGTTGAAGAGAAACTATACTGTTAGTACGTGAAGTAAACAAAGAGTCGCCAGCTGTCATGTCGGGTTCTCTAAATCAATTAGAGGCAAGAAGACGGTGCGTCCCCGACGGTTTAATAAGGAGTTACTGCGGTACTACGTCCAGCCATAAAACGCTGACCATCGGACCCAACAATGGGCGCTCCACATAATGGAAAATTGTCTAAAGGGATTTTTTTTATTATAACCTCAGTGTATCCACTCCAACTTGTGACGAGAATTTGTGGTGATTTTTTCTTATTGCCCCTCAGAGTGGATACTTTCTTCTGAGCTTTCACTGTAAATATAGTGAGTATTACCACACTTTGCCGTATGAATGACATTATTACGTGAATTATAGTTATTACACTCATGGTGAAAACAATGTAAATGTGTATATATTTATTTAAATTGTTAGTTATGTAAGGTGTATTATTATATTGTTTCTTAATAAATAAAAAATATAATGTTACAGTTATATTTGAGTAAATTAACAATACTTACATAAACTTAAATAATACGTACAGTATTTGATCGATAAAATTTACATATTAGGAACACATATCTATGTAATATAAACTCAAATCTAATCTATAGTATATAAATTTTTATGTTTGCGTATTTTTAATATTTGTAGGTTTTGATGAACTTTTTTGAGGCCCACTTGATAATCGTCACCTATATACATGAACAGTATTAGCGATATCACGTTACCAAGTAATACCCGTGATATTACTCATGCGCTGCCATTCCAGAGACTAAGATCTCTGCCTCTTAGTCCTTTTCTGACTCTTCAACTCAAACAAAGCTTGTAAGCTTTGTTTAAGCAAGCTATGCGTGCTAAAATAGGTGAGACTGAGCTATTTAGATGACTTTTTACAAAGTCTATTGCGATCTTAGTCTTGATACATTTTATGACAAATATTACCCTCAAAAAGTATACTATAATCATATGTTGACACAAACTGCTCATTTCATACAAATGTATAGTTGGCACTGTTTTATCCTACAGCTTTCGTTAAGAAAAGTTTATTTTTATTGAGTCTGAAATTTACTCGCTACGAATACTTTTTTCGTGGAATTCTCTTTTCTCTAGTTCGGACATAAGTTTTCTTTTTACGTAAAATGTTGAACCGCCTGCTGAACAGTTTACAAACAAACTTATAGATACTTGTATCTATAAGTAGGTGGTATCTAGTAATGAAAAGTAAATTTATATCAGCGGTTGCATCAATGGAACTGCTCTGAGCCATTGGAGGAAGTAATGGAAAATATTTACTTACCGTATTGCCAATCTCGGTTTTGCAGTTAACCAGAACACCGACGGCATTTCCAATATATATCCTTTGTTTGTTGGTTTATAGTTTATGTTAATTCGTATTTGTCTTCTTTCATCAATTTGTTAAATTTATTAATGATTATCAATTTAATTTATAAATGATGCCGCGACTGCGACCGCTTGTAAGGTTTCTTAGATGACATTTACAGAATTTAATTTATAATGAATGAATTAATGACGATAATCGTACGTCAAAAATAAACATTGCGTTTATACAGCGCCTTCTATTTATTTTATTAATATATTAATTAACAACAGTAATGGGGTATTTAAAATAATATAAATTACTAATTTATCCCTTTATTAATCATATTTAAGAACATTATATGGAATATTAACATACGAATGTATCCACAGACAGTTCCTGTCTCGTTATGATTTTACGATTTTATTATATGCAAAGATAGAGAAAATGTAAATATATTAATTTTCTGTTGCTTTTGTGGTCGTAGTATCTTGTCCGATATTATTATTTATTAATAGTAACTCCACTCTATTGTTTGAGAATAAGTATCAATAAAGATAAAATACTTGCATTAAATTATTAAATAATAAAAATATGTATATGTAAATATTTTTAATAAACACCAACTGTTTGCAGATTTACTATTTAATCTCTAAAAGTAGGTAAAACTAAGTTGCTAAAGACTTAGAGTAACTTTATCCCGTTTCTCAGAAACCTCTCAAGTCACGTGCATATAGACAAGACTCTATAATGCTATTGTTAAGCTCGTTATAACCACTGCAACATATTGAGATGCCGAGAAATGTATATATACATACGTTACTATTTAGTTTTAAAAAGTTATCATTAAGTATTATCACAGATATTATTAAGTGGTAGAGCATCCTGTATGCTCCACCACGCGTGATTGTGCAGCACGAATGGTCTGGTTAAACCCGGAAATACCACACGTTTTCAGAATACCAGTGTTGAAGGTCATCGCGTTTCATTCAGGTGAGGCGAGGTTCTGTATCCGTCCTCCTCAGTCCTTACCATTTCCTAATTCCTTCCCTTGCCAATCTATTTCTAAAAGGCCCGCAGCTGATTTGTTATTGTCCTGGTGATGCGGGTACTGATGGGCGGCAATAACCACTTACGATCTGGCTGCCGCAAGCTAGCTTACTCTCTATGCTAAAAAAATAATTTGACAAAGGTACATATCTAGTATTATTTGTTATACATATATTATACATTCGCTTCCAACCAACTAGTAACACTTTATATCAGTTAGGTATGGCGTAATATTGTTTAACATTCAAAGTAAATACGGACCATTCTTGTCATAGTTTGGTTTTTAAGTTCGATTTTATTTGGCAAATATCTGAAATGTACTTACACTAAAATATTTATGAGAATATAAATATTTCCATTGTCAAATGCTTATCAAATTTATTACCTTAATTAAATTTTTATACCAAACTTAATTGATTGTATGACATTGGATTTCTCTTTCTTCAAAAAAATTTGAAGAAATAATTTTTTTATATATGTATTGCAGAATATATTAATCAAATACAATATAATCAACTTCTTGTACTACATAATCGTATTCATGTATGATATATTATTTATTTTTTAATATATTAAATAGGGTTATTTGCTATTACGCTATTTACAAGGCATAAATTTTCTCTGTACGTATTTTTTAATTCTCTTTGATGGAAGCTATGCATTATAACCGTACCTTACCCACCTGATATAATAATATTTTTAATGGAAATAAACAACCTATCACGGTGATGAATCGTGTTGATCTTTATTAAACTTATTTACTTTCTATGCTAATTTTAATTACGATAGTGTAATTACTTATTCAAGATTAATGAATGTTTATTAATCTTAATTACCATTCATAAATTTTACCTTGAGTCATAATTAAATAGCTGGTTTTCATTATTATTGTAAAATTTTACAATACACTAATGAAATAGAAGAGTGGGAGGGGAAAGATGCGTAGAAATATACTATATCAGGCAGACTTTCACGTAGTCGGTCTTGGAAAACCTACCTAAAAAATATGTCGAGTGCATTCACTACGGTGGGCTAACTGAACTGACTTCTTCCTGATATTACCATCCGTCACTTGTGCCTTTCTAGTGTATACCGCAGGTTAGTGTACGGCAGTACCATTCTATATTCACCTATTAAAAAAATACTGAAACATAAAATTATATTATAAGAAAAGATATGAAGGAAAAATTCATACGATGAGAATAGCGTCGGCCGTAACATTTTTTCATTTCTACCATAATATCATAATACGTAATCCGTCAGGTATCGCTAGGGCTGTCAACGACATTACATAAAGAGATAGAAATTTTATTGTACTCGAAATATATACAAACATAAGAAATAAGAAAGTACGCTTTATATATATTTGTATGTTCGAAAAACAATGATCGATGTGCCAAAGGTAATTTTTCACGGTTAACTTGTTCCACGGTTAATGATTAATTATACAAACAGATTTTTTATCATGATAGTATTCTTTATGAGCTCTTGATAGTTTAAATAAACATTATTAAAAGATTCTAGAGGTAATCATTATTATGTAATGTGAGTGACTTTATTCGTCGTGAAACAAAGACCATAAGATAAATGAATACTGTAATTAGGGATGAAAGATTAAAAATAAAAATTATAATGTGAAATTAGCAACCCTTCCTTCCTTGGTGTATTGGAGAAGAGAGCTGTCAACGTGTCTCGCTTTTTATACTTATAAGGGCTGGCGACCTAAGCCCAGCTGACGCAGGTGTCGGGCTTCAAGTGTCGCACTATAAGTTCGTTACTGCTTACTACAAATAATGTTATATTTACTTTAACTTCATGTAATCTGCAAATTGGGAGTCATCAGAGAAAGATTGCTAATTGTCGACATCATATTGAACGTAACACTTGATATGCCTACTTTTCTATACAATAATTTATGTAGTCCAAATTTCTATATAACTTTATTTATATTATTGACCGGATATTAACATGAATAATTTTATGGCAAATAAAGGTATTAATTTCTCTCGACATTTATACACCTATCTCCATTGGCATCGCTGTTACTCCCGTCACCACGTGACCACGGCTAGTGCAACCTAGTCGAAACGTCGTAAGAGGTAAAAAAGGTATTTATCTTCATTTGTCTTAAAATTATTCATAAAAGACCCGGTTAACAATATAAATAATTTACATTAAACACGAAAGTTTCAAAATAACTTCTATATAACTTTATATGATTTCAACGTGGCAAGGCTCGACACACCGTCTCTCAGGTTAACTTGACATAGCTGTTTTCGTTACCAAAAGTTAGTTAGAAATATAAATTAACTCAAAAGTTGGTGTTGGCCACATTCGAACTTATGTTTAGGTGGAAGTCGGGGCAGTAAACTAGTAGGCCACGACACTCTCTATAATTAGACGATATTATGTGCAAAAGAACCGTTAACACTTGGCAGTCTGCCATCTTGTAGGTACTTAGGTAATTTACGTGAACTAACAAGTAAGAAGCGGCTAATGGGTTGACATGAAACGGAAACTTATTAATTTAGTTTACAGCTGCAGTTATTGTTACTGAAGCAATAGTTAAACATATCACGACATTTTTAATAGTGTTATCTCATTGTTCTACTTTTTTATATAGCAATACATTCTATATTTTTATATAGCTCATCCTCGGCATGAAAATTATCTTTACATATATCCAAATACAGTATAACAAAACATTCAGACACTTTTCGCGTTTCTTATATTAGTATGGATTATTAAAGAATTGATTTACATTAAGTACATTGTTTTAGAATTGACATTAAAAAAAACTAATTGTGATAACGTTACTTAGGAATACAGTCAAACATCGCATTCTACTTAGGTTGTATGTGGATTATAAAATGCAGCAAGCAGCAGCAGCATGCAATATAGTATAAATAGCAGTAGCATGCTAACAAACATATGTCAAATCCTAAGAACATCACGATTCTGTGACATAACATAACTTAAACAAACTTAAAATTTTCTGGAATAGTCTCAATTCTCTGCTGCTAACATTTTTTACTAATATAATATTAGATTAAATATTAGAATTATTATACTTTATACGTATAAGTTGCACACTGGCCTACATATATGAAATGGTATGGATACACCAGAACAAACTAACTGAACCAAATAAATCCCTTGTTCTCAGAAGTTTGTGTATCATCAAAAAGACGCTTAAAATGTCATTTTTCAACTTACTCTTTTCCTAAAGACATTTTCTTGTTTTCGCCAAATATATGGATAACATGTTGTTATATAATTAACAATGAAAACAGCTTTCGATGATATTAAAAATAGTAGCTAGTAAAGACAAAAGATAGAAAATATAACAATTTTAAATAATGATGCTATTATTTGAAATTGTTAGGTATATTTTCTAAGCACTAATTACAAATCTTTTGTCTTTACTAGCTATTGTTTTTAATATCGTAATACATTTTTTAAAAGAAATTACTTAACTACTTATTTTAGTATAATGTTCATAATCTTTATAATTTGATGAATAATAACAGTCTTCCAAATTATTACACCAAGTGGCACAATGATTAGCCTTTAAATAGCTGGAAGCAAGTGATTGAAATATTTAAATTTTAGCTAAAACACACACAGAAACAAATCAAAATTGCTCAAGAAAGAAATGTCAATGTTTCACCGCATAAACAGCTTGAACATTACAGACATTCTTAGTTTACCTTCGTCAATGCAATGATTTCAGACATACTGTTAGCAATGTGCCACGTCGTACGTGATCGTGCGTGAGACCAAAACACTGTAGCTCACACACGCGTCTTTGTTTTTTTCTCTTGAAAATATTTTTATCTTACCCGAGGGAGACTAAGTTAACGGGGAGTTTTATTAACGACAGTTCGAAGCGGCTGCAAAGATTAGACCTTCTATCATGTTCGAGTTCGTCCACTTATGTCACTTTGGATGTTTACGTTTTTTTGTACAGTTCAGCGAAGACTTTGTTTGTAGTGTGAGAAGTGTTTGTATAGACTCAACTGGGATAACATCGCGTATTTATCTTGATATTATATACACATAGACATCTTTGACTATGGAGTAATACTAATAGTACTTATTACCATTATTATAATAGTATATACAATATTATACACCAGCTCAGCTCTCTTGTATGTACAAGTACATATCAATTGTGGCGGTATAATCGTGGTAAATAGCATATATACAAAGTGCTTCTATTAAGTTTATATGAATAATTATTATTTATTATATTCTATTAGGAAAGTATCTTTATATGTTTCACTAATACAATGAGTCTTAAGATATAAAAATAAAAAAAAAATGAATTTCAGTACTACAAATATTGTATTACGTGTTTTGTTGTGTATTCATATCTTATCCAGTAAAAAGTTTTGAAGATTATTTTAATTTGTACTGTTTATTCGCCTATAGTTTCAACTTCAGTTTATTCACGCATGTTTAAAGTAAAAAACGTATATTTTTTGTTCTAACAATATATTAAAACTGTACAAAAATCTTTCTTAAAAGAAGCATTTTAATTTTCTTGACTGTTCCCATAAGACTTCGTTAGAAATTGTTCTATTTATTACTTCCATAATGGCTATTATTATGATGATGGCAAATCAAATGACATTCCTTTCGTTTTTACCTAACATCTCGTCTCCGCACCGACTATGCAACCTCGTAACTCTATAATCACCATGAAACAGCATTGCCCTAGCTCGTTTGTCACAAGCCTAATAGAGGTTTTTACCTAATACCACCATTCTTTCCGCGTCACTTTTTGTACGCTCCTCACTTATTTGTCTCACTGGGGGTAATTCCGTTGATTCTGCTAACCCTTAATTAGACTAGTGACGTGTCACAACGTTGTATTCGCAAGAATGTTAATTGGATGTTTTATTTTTATTGTCTTTAATTATAAGACCATTTGTTGGCAGATTATAACATTGTTGTACAAAACTTAACATAATGAAATGATAAAGCTTCATCTTGTGAACATTATGAAGATGAAATAATAATAATCTTATAATGAGAAGTCTGTTCAGATTACCACAGTTTTATATATGTAGGTATTTAGGAGTATGTAAAAATATAATAGGTTACAACACTTTCAAATCTATTGTATCACCTACTCTTGTTGTATTTGTAATTAGGTGCTTTGTTACTAGTTATTAAATAAAAAAATAATACAATAACGTCCAACCCTTATAAAAAGTTTTCTACTTTAGGAATTAAATATAGTAAATATAATCTATGTAGGTACCTGGTTTAACTACATTAATCGTTAAAGTGCAAAACTATTAAATATTCCGCTTTTAGATATAAGTGCGCTGTTTAACGTACAACTAGGCTTTATTACCGTCGACGGGGTTTAAGTGAAGGGAATTCGCCTAAGCTTTAATTCCTGTTACTTTCCAGCTGAGACCCAGAATTTAACGAACGTTACTATCGATATTATAAGACATTACTATTAAAACTATAAATATACTTTCATGACTTTCATGACTTTAAAACTATAAATAACGATATGTATTGTCAACTGTCGGCCCACTGTCGTATCGAGAATCGCTCATTTTCATTTTTTATATAATTTTCTTGCGTTATCTTTTATTTCCTTCTGATCATTTTATAATTTTATATATTTAGTTTAATATTAGCACCGTATATCGATATCATATATATCTATATTTTTTGGTAAAATGACAATGCTAATTATTCAAGTGTTTCGTCTAATGGTAAGCAACTATTAATTAGTTCCAGACCATTTCATATCACGCGCGCATGTACTACTTTAACATCTCCTAACTCAAAGCAGCCGAAAGTCTTACCGCATTACCTATTACTACGATACGTCTTGTTTCCAAACCTACTTGACATTGATAAAATAATAATATGTACCAAGTACAGAAAGACAATTTCTTCTAATAAGTAATAGCATTTAATTGTAAAATCAATAATGCTTAGTTCTTATAAAGCCTGAATCAGGTTACTACAAAATAGACTGATACGTATTTATTACGACATTGTAAATTATTTACAAGTATATATTTAGAATTGGCATCAATTCTTAGGACCATCAATGACTTAGTTACAAAATAGTAATAATAAATAATTAAGGAGTTCGCATCTATTCTATAATACAAGATGGCCGTTATCAATATTTTGCACCTATGTACTTAATAATAATAATAATAATAATAAACTCTTTATTGTGCACATAGAAGAAATACAATAAGAAAAAGAAAAAAACAATAAATAGAAAATTATGAACAAAAGGCGGTCTTATCGCTATAAGCAATTTCTTACAGACAACCTGCAAGATAGGACTAACATACACAGAAGAGGTAGATGGCACACACAAGACACTAGAATTATCAAACTAATTAATAGACATACATATATATATATATAAATAAATGTACATACATATATTCGATATATTGGAAGATTTCAGAGTTAAATAGGAAAAAAAAAAAAATTGCTATAGGGACAGATAATGAGACCTTAGACGATTTTTAAATATTGTATGAGATTGAGCGGATCGAATGGAGAGTGGTAGAGAGTTCCAAAGGCGAATGGCTAGGACAGTGAAAGAGTTGGAATAATATGTAGAGGAGTGAGCAGGGATCGTCAGACAAAGGCTTCTGGTGCTACGCAAAGCAGAACCGGGGGATTTAGAGTGAAATAAAAAATTTGTTTTTAGATATTCTGGAGTAGAGGGATGGAAAAGAATGGTGTAAAGAAGGCATAGTATGTGAAAATTCCTGCGAAGACGAATGGGAAGCCACTTGAGTTGATTGCGAAAATTGGAAATGTGGTCATACTTACGGAGACCAAATATGAATCGTATGGACATATTTTGGAGTCGCTCAAGTTTATTTAATTGTTCTTCAGTGAGATTTACATAGCAGGAATCCGCATAATCTAGGATTGGAAGTAACAAGGAATTTGCGAGCGCAGTTTTGGTATCCACTGGTAGGAAGTTCCGCAACCTATTAATGCTTCCGACGGCTGCAAACATTTTCCGACTCAACTGTGAAATTTGTGGTGACCAAGACAAATTTTCATCAAAAAGAATTCCAAGATTTTTGACCTGAACGGAATATTTAATGTCATGGCCATCAAAGGTAACTGGTGGTAGATGATTGAAGTCTAATCTAGAAGTAAAATACGAACTTCCAATAATTATACACTGTGTTTTTTTAGGATTTAATATAAGGCCATAAGCTTTGCTCCAGTCAGATATATAGGCGAGATCCAGATTTATATCGCGAATAGCATCGCTAATATTAGGCAGATCAGCTTGTGAATAAATTTGAAGGTCATCTGCATAGAGGTGGTAGGATGAACGAAGATGAAGTGTGATAGAATTGATAAATAAAGTGAAGAGAAGAGGAGATAATACGCCACCCTGAGGTACGCCCGCTTAAAATAATTTTCTATTTAAAACGTATTTTATTTCAGAGAGACATAAGTTATATTTTGTTGTTGAAAGAGTTTACTTCAGTTATGCATAAACTTTTACAACAATAAAATATTATATAACTAAATTTAATTTAATAAATATATTCACTAAATTAAAAAAAAATAGTTCGTTGAGTCCACATAGACTCTGTTTTGTAATGTGTGTAAATTGTTGTTTGAATATTTTTTTTAATTACTGTTGTGTCTACACGAGTCAATAAAATTCTATTCTATGCTCTTCTATTCTATAGTAATAAATGAAATTGTAAATAAGTGTACTTGTATTTTACGAATCTTGCTACATATGTACGAATGGAGTCCAGTAATTTAATAAAGTCAACGTAACTAATGCAAAGTGGCTGCAGCTACAATTACCGCGATATTTGCGATGCTACCATGCAAGTAGCAGTATAGCCCAGAAAATCAATTCAGAATTGTTAGAGTTAATTATTAGACAATACTAATGATATTTGTGTTTAGATATACGAATATGCAGTTTAAGAATGTTTTTATACATTGTAGTTAATAATTTTAAATTTTGTTACGGGTGTATTGTAAAAGTAGTAATAGTATGTATGTAATAATGTAAGTAACTTAAAAAATAATAATACAATTAGATCAGATTTTGACTTGACCAAAAGCCGATTCAAAATGGAAACACGGATCTTTTAATTTATGAAATTGTGAAAATATTATAGGCACTTTGTTTGCGCATTAATCTTAGTGACTGAGCTAATTTTAATAGAAGTCTGCATACATACACACAATAGTTGGCATGACAATCAATATAATGATATTCTAGTAAATCGGTGATGCATGATCCTTGTTATTGTCAGAAGCAGATATGAAATAAGCAAGTAATTTTAAATACTCAAATATAGCTTTTAAATTTATTTTATATGTGGATATTAATTATTTGCTTTTAAAGAGAGGATTTACAATCTGTAACAAAATAATGATACTTGTTTGCTACAATACGAGTGATGCGTCACTGATATCAAACAGTAAGGAAATCATTACATCAGCCGTTTTGGGCAGTTATATACATATATTATATACAGATACTCTGTATATAATTTACGTTGCCCATGAATAATTTTCAAATGAACCAAAAATGAATTTGATAAATTCGAAGATTTGCGCGGCTGTGATCCGCTTCGTATCCCGGGAACGGGATTAAACGTTCCACCTACTGAGCCGAGATGACGGCATAGATAAAGGTATAATGTAGATACATTATTTCATTATCAGTATCCTGTCACGGAGCTTTAACAAACGAACGCACAAATCTGAAAATTTTTTTATGTTTTTCAGATTTGTGCGTTCGTTTGTGAATTATTATAGACAATTTTTTATGCCATTTTGAGAATATTAGGCCTTAGATGTTATAGCTATACGTATGCGTATTGAAACTGCAATTATAGGTAATGCTAAGTTATTTGAAGTTTGTCTAAAAATACAGTAAGAATTTTCTAACCTAAGCAGCGTTGTACACATATACTGATTTTGTTATCGCCGTTAGAGAAACCATGCATTAATGATGTCAAAATAATAAAATAATATATCTCCTTTTTGCATTGAAATAATAATTAAAAAACTAACGCTTCGCATTAATGTACTTAAAATGATGGCTTTATCTATTGCTAAACGTATGTAATATTATGTCATCTGTGCTAAAAACAAGTTCTTAGAAACAACCTGGAACATAGAGGTCTTCAACAGAAAGAAGGTAGGTAGGTAGGTACTCTATATAATGAAATACAATTGGTATTTCATATATACACATCGCCTTCGGGTACCTTATTCCATACTTTTTTGAGCTAGTTCAAAATAAAAAAAAACATTTACCGAATATACGCGTAAGCCCAATACTTCAAATCGCATGCACGGATTATATTTGGCAAAATTTTTTTGTTGTATTTATAATAGTCAGGACAAAAAAATACTCAATGGAATATATCAAATATTTTACAGAAAAGTAAAATTCACTGTATAAAATATTTTTAATTACAATAATTGTCATTTCATTATTTACATGATCCTTATTTGTTCACACGTACGAAAACTGGACAGAAAACTAGATATGTAAATCAAATAGCCTCACATTTATTTTTCATATTGCGACTGTTGAATGTAATATCATGAAAGGGGAGAAAGGGGATTGTTAGTAATGTGGATTGATGAACCTATTACCAGCAATACTATATACTATGTCAGGTTGACCTCCACGCGGTTCCCCCTGGAAACCATCCTGATATTCTTTGGCGAATTTGTCACGATGGGCTAACTGACCTGACCTCATGCTCATCTTGTCATCATCCACTGATGGGGCGTCATCGTAAACCGCAGATTGGTGCACCATTCCATTATCATCCGTAAAAAAAAAGAATATCATGAAAATATATTAAATACATTTTTTCAAGAGTATTTTTAAACGAATACTAAAATAAAGCAGTTTTCAATTCGATGCTGATTTTTTACATATTGATACTTACTTTACCTCATGAAATCATCATATGGATTTTGCCTCAATTTGTCCGAATTTTTGTAGATTTAAATGAACTTGTTTTTATTAGTTATGTTATATAACTCCATTAAGCATGAAGATTTTTTTAAATTGTTTGTTATTCTAGAGTGTAGCCTTAATCTAATATTATTGTACGATCTATATTTTATTATCATTCATCTGTACTATTTATTTGTTTATATGAACGGAATAGAATGGATTGAATCGTAAATTGTGATAGGTACCACAATTGAAATTGTATGTTTTGTTTATTTTCTTTGTTTGTATATCTCTTTATTGTACTGACAAACAAAGCTAAAATACAATGATGCACGATTATACTGAACTAGGTACTCGTCCCCACTTCACCTCATTTCAACAATGTAGATTGTATTATATACCTATATTTATGAAATGATATACTTTTTAAGTATATATCATGGTATTATGCTAAATCTAGTGCACATTTTTTACATTTTTAAATATTGTATTACATAAATATGTCATTTTACAGTCGAATAGTTTACAGGAGCGAAGGAACTAAAATAAAAATAAATGTAGGTATTGACTATGCATATAGATGCTAAGAAGACTACGTGAATGATCATTTACATCAAAGTTGTGTAAACTAAGACGGCTCATATGAATCTTTACAAAAAAGGAATAAATGCATAACAAACAATATTTTCCCTTTATACACATACTATTATTTACTATTTATTATATTACCATAAATAAAGGTAATATTTTACTTTGATGATTTCTTCATTAATTAATATAAATAAAAAAACAATACGACTAATTGTCAGCTCATTACACTTTCTACTTTTCTTTCTTATACAACAACCAAATTCTTTTCGTATCTTATCGTACTGTCCTAAACTAATGTTGGACGGATTTTAGCAACTTTTAAGATGACTTAATGTGTTGTCTAGCAATTTAGAGTTTCGAAACGGGTGTTTTCAATAAATAATGTTTGTTGTAACCAGAGGATCATTTTACTCAGGTAGATTTTGCAAAATGTCGTTCGTATCGAGGTACTAACGATGAGACTGAGGTCTCATCTAATTCAACTACTTTGTAATTGTGTGTGTTGTGTTTCAATTGAAGAGTAACATAAGGCAGTACAATTGCAGGATACGCCCACTGGAATGCCAATGCATATGTTAATTATTTATTCAATAATATTAATTATATTAATCTAGAATTTATTAAAAGATGATAATATATTATATTAAATTATAATGATCTATATATATATTATAAGAGATATAGAATTCTAACCCAATATATCTGAAGTGTAACCCCATATAGGTTTAAGATGGAGTTTGAGGCAATTCACTGGCAGAGACATCCTCACTTGCATATAAAGCGTGTTCTATAGACCCCCGCCATAACTGTAAACGATTTGGTGTAGGGATGAGTGCTATTTGGGGGCATTGTAAGAACCAAATTGTGTGTGGAATAAAAATATGTATACAATATATGTATATATATATGAGTATTTTAAACGTCGATGCGACTGATAGTGTAGACGAAAGACTATTATTTTATTATGGAAAAGAGTCTTAGAAAGATTTGAAGCTGTAGACCAGAATGTAAAAAAACTATTTCAAAAATGAAGTATATTATATTATATTACCAGTGCTATACAAGACAGATTTCCACACAGGCGAATTAGAACAAAATCTTTCTTAGATGTGTTTTATGACTCATCTACACTATTATAAAAGCAGGAATGTAGATATATGTCTGAATCTTTGTTACCTTTCGTTAAATTTGATATAAGATTTTTAGATAATATATCCTGAGGAGACAAAGTTGCTATAAATTTATAACATAGTTATCAACCTCTGACCTACGTTGCCGTTAAGCAGCCTGCTTGCACGTTTTGTTTCGAAACAGTGAAGTATAATAACCGTGAAGTCATAATATAGCCGTAACATAAACAGCGTAGTCCTCAAGAATAACAACGTGAGGGACCATAGACATCACAATATATGGCATAATATAATTCCTACACTTATATACCATACATACTTCTAGGCGACAGTTATTTTATTTATTTATTTAAGTTTTGCCTCCCATAATTTCGCAGTAAATAGTTGAGAAGTATAATTTGAAGTAGATCTATTATGGACCCTGTTGGACACAGCAAGCTGAAGAGAATTAATCTTTATACAATTATAATATTGCATATATAACAATAATAATAATAACATCTAATTCACGTAATTATATTTACTACTTTTGATAACATATACTTCGCTTGTTTGTACTTCTATTAGCTAAATATTTTAAGATTTAGCACATGTGTCATTCTGTGTACATCATATAAACGGGAATCGGGAACTATAATACGCATATTATGTATGATGTAATCTATTATTGTACAAATCATCCTACCCATTTTCTTAGTTTTTTTGTAAGCACGCCATCATAACTGTTACTGCATAACACTTGACAGTGACAACAAAACTCACTTACAGTGAGTGTCATTCACATTGAACTTTTACTATTTATGCAATGACCGGCAAAAAAGTCTAAAATAGTATCGTTCTGTGTTTACTATCTATCTCAAAATCGGGGACAGTAGGAATAATAAGAAGTATAAGAAGAATAATAAGTTTTTACACTTAAACTAACCATTGCCCACTACGTCTGCTTTTTGAAATTAGCCAGAGCCCATGTTTCTTTATATCAAATTTCATTAAAGCCCACTAAGCCATATGACAGTAACGACGATGAAGATAACAAACAGGCTCATAAGATTAATAATAATATGTAAGAATAAAAAAAATTGGCAAAGTGTCTTTTACATACATCATATTACAAACGTTGTTTTTATGAGAAGAATTTTATTAAACCTTTAATAATAAAATAAACTATCTGCAAATTTTAGCAGCGACATTGTACTATTAATGATTGGTTTACAATCGCAACTAGTTATGTGATGTTTATATTTTGCAAGTCGACTATTGTTCAATTACTGGAAATCAATTTCATGGTTAACAAAGGACAAGTATGTACTTAGGAGAGTTCTATTATAACGCTATGACAATGGAAACTTAAGATACAACGAAATTGTGCCACAATAGCGCGGGAACCGATTAGTGTTAACGGAAATTTAAGGGACACCAGAATGACATAGAAATGATTAGTTATTGATAATTATAGCATACAATAATAGTTAATATGAGAAATTCTACATAAAAAAAGTTTAGATGAATCTTTGGAGAAAATTTAATCACTTTTCTGCACTTTAAATTTATCTTGTAATTAATGATTAGAAAACAGAATCAGCTTATTACCTTTGTAGATGTTATTTTTTCCATGTATGTTGTATATGTATTTATACTTACTGAAACATTATTTATTTTTAAAAATATCTTTGTTTGCTATCTATTAGGTTGCCGTTACGATTAAACACAATTTGAGTAGTGCGACAATCGCTTCGAGAAACCTCGACAGCGACATAGATATCTTAAGAGGTAGTGAATTAACGCTAAATACTGCAATAGTTCGTTTCTAGTAGTACTGCAATAATTACGAGAAAGTTGTCTATATAAAGATGTAAATAGATAGATTAAGATGCCTAGATCTAAAAAATGAATTCTGAAGTGAGTATCATTTTTAGTAGTGCTACAAACGCTACGAGAAACTTGACGATACTCGTAGATGTGTTATGACGTAGTAAATGAATGCTGAAATGCGTTTATCGGGTTTGATAGTACTATTAGTGACATAAGAAACTTAACGGTGTAGATATTAAATTCTGAAATGAGTATGTCGCTTTGGGAATAAAATCTCTATAGTTAGTCATGCTGTATGCTGAACTATGAGAAACTTAGCTGTGCATATGTTATATTATTAATTCACCTAATTCAGCCAACAACTTAATTCGCAAATAATGATACGGTCTAATAGATGAGGCAACATATGAGCAGTGAAATCACAATAGATTGCCTAGATAATTTAGATTTTAAAGCCTTAGAACCTGAAAATTTAGGTCCTAAGTTAATTGGTCTGTGAATCACCAATGCAGGTTATCCGCCCATACGTGACCTCTTTCCCTAAAATAACATAGATAATATTTACCCATATTCTATTTTAATAAACTAGTATTATTGTGTTATGGTACAGACCAGATATAATTTGTTGCGACTCACCGAACATTCCCGTTCTATTCCCAAGACAGACTAACTTGCGGACAAAGCGGGTCTTGTACCTCATAATACCTAACAAGGGTGGGTGTTACCGCAAACAGTTCTAATTAACCATATTATAATTTGCGTCGGGTAAAATTATATCTCCAGAGATTTTTGTAATTCTAATTTTTCTATCACCTTTATCCAACTTTATTTCCCAAATTATTTGCAGGAATAATAATAGTCCGTGAATAAGGTACTCTTTTAGGTATCATGTAAAAGAATTAACAAATCATTATGGTGATTTGGTGCATATTTTCGTTAACAGCATAATATACGATTTATATTGGTCGTTATAGTCACAATGTCGTCAATTTATTATCCTTTCTCCACATATCTCTAACTGGTGTTCCTTAGATGACATAACTGGTATTTATAATTCGGCATTACCAATAAGCAGGTATTTAAAAAGGTCAACACAAGTCACTGAAATCTGGGACAATATTGGAGCATTTGTACGTATAATCGGAAAAATCTGTCCTGATTTCACTATATACTCGTAGTAATTCAAGACAAGGATAGAAGGATGCTCCCTACTACTGTTCCGATATAGCACCTAATTTTAGAGCTACATACGTGTCGATCGTATTATATAAATTGTGGGTATATATACTTTATTACCACTGCAGCTCGTTAGATATTGTCATGAATGTTATCAATGGTTGCTTTATCGATGTTTGTTTATCTTGTGCATGCTTTGTGAAGTAAACTATTTCAACGTTAGCCTATTAGTATAACTGTTTGTTTACCAGAGGGAGATATGACTTAGCATTAGAAAAACCTTATGTATGTAGGTTATTTCTAATGAGAACTATTAAATGTAGTATATTTTAGAATATTAGCTTATTAATACTTGTGGAGTATCGGAATATAATTATTATACTGAATATTATATCGGCTCTCTTACTTTTACAGTACCAACTTTAAATTTTAATACTAAATTAAAACTTAAAAACTCTATAGAATAAAAAACTCGGCAAAAATAAGAGAGTTTTATTGTATGGAAGAAAATTTTATGTCTTGTTTCAGTTAGGCACGTATATGTATAGTGTCACTCGGCCATCGTTCCTCAGGCTTCATTGCCTATTATTTTAAGAATATCAAAAGTTAAATTTCTCTGCTAACTTGTTGAGCTACGATGTTACACAGTAACTTCATTCGTGAAGCAAACTTGTGAAATTTATATTTAAGGCGCTACAAAGTTAAACCTGGCTGAAACTCGGCTGTTCTAGCGACAACGGCATGGTAAACGGCGTCAGAACGGAGACACTTTAGAATTTTAGAAATTTCGAACAAACTTTGTTATTTTC
This sequence comes from Achroia grisella, assembly GCF_030625045.1. Classification (NCBI taxonomy): domain Eukaryota; kingdom Metazoa; phylum Arthropoda; class Insecta; order Lepidoptera; family Pyralidae; genus Achroia; species Achroia grisella. Next base: position 2,206,926 of record NW_026712925.1, read on the forward strand.
GGAAACATTTTGGACGCAACACAACATAAATCATTGTGCTTCCTTTGTTTGCAACGCGAATTTCATCAACAATATTAACAAGCGTTTGACTATAATTACTTCGGTAAACTGATATAATTCAAAACTGTCAGTAATTATACTGTAAACTTTGATTGTTGTCGGAAAATTAATCTTAATAATATGCATTGAAAAATGTATTATAGTATGCTACAGCAATAATTAAGTGACAAGAGATTACACAAAATATACTAACGAGTATGAGATGTTAAATTCAGTAGCTTTCGTAATTTTACTTGAAATACGGTAGAGAATAAATGAATTTATAATAAAGAAAGATATCTCTAAAATTTGTGGTCAATAAGTTCCAGGATTTTATTAGGACACTAAGGATAAACATCATAATATGTTTTTATAGTTATAGATATCAATAATCAAACAATCTGAGAGCCTATTTGATGAAAAGTGCTAACCTTTTCACCAAGTGAGCCGTCAGCTTGCTTGCTGTTATCTATTAGAACGAAAAAGCGACATATTTAATAAGTACCTCCATAATAAGTAGCAGTATATATTAAAAACTATGAGTATAAGTTAAGGTTTTTATTAAATATTTAAGAAAATATAAAAATGTATTACTGAGTAAATTTTGTTGGTACTGTCAAAGGACGCATACTACTTTTACACTAGAGGATATGGTACTTGAATTTGTTTAATATTTTGAATTTAGAAATCAGGACAGGAAAATCTAAATTTAAGTACCTAGTATAATAATAACTTGAATCTGTAGCTATATAACAAAAATAACAATACACACAATAAGCCAATGTGACTTCATACAATTCGTTCAAGTCGATAGATTTTTGATCATTCTATTATTAGGCAAAACGATTTAAATAGAAAAGTAATATTTCATGTACCCGTATGCATATTATTTGACACAATATGGGCACAATTTCGTGGCTCAGGTGTATGGTGCTACCGTAGTATTTTACACAGAGAGTGGTCTCATAAACTATGGGATTTAGAGCCAAGCTCGGGCCTAAAACTTTTGTTGGATTGTCACAAAAACTATATAACATTTATAACCTAAGTTTAAGTAGTTTTTACCGAAGTGTGTTTAAGTTTTGGATAGTATTTCCAATTCTTCGAAGAGATTAGCAATAAAAATAGTAGAACATTACACCACCTTATTACGTTGAGATAAGGTCCAAATGTTATTCAGCTACCGTGTCTACGTGTAGTACACCTTTGCTTCTTTTACGAGCTTTGTTCTTATTCGTGAAATGAGCTACATATAATCCCGTACACAACGAGCTCTTGACCTTTTCGCAAGAAAAGTCATATTTGCACAAACGAAGAATCATTCAATATCGACATTGGGAGATAAGAAATCGTAGTATTTTTCTAGATATTTCAGCTGCCTGCTACTGAGATATTTATATCTTCTGTTTTCTAAGAAGGAGGAGTAATTCACCGTCTTTTATACAATATCAGTTTACAAATGAACAGACAATCCACCATACAGAAATTTTATTAAATATCCAGTATCCATTTGTTGCCATTACTAACTATATGTAATATTTGTAGATGTTTACTTATCAATTAATATATACCAACCGGTAAACATCATCAAAACTAGTAGCTGGCAGTCTTATTTGAGTGCAAAATTAATGTACCATATTATATTATATATTATTATTATATGTATTAATTTTAGGTAGTATTGAAATGAGAAGTCTTTTTCTGATACAATGGTTCGGTTTAATACTGCCAGGTATTCTTGGAACACAATGTCATGCTTATTAAAAAAAAACTTGATTATGACAACATGTAACTATGTATTTTCACGGTATTCCTAAATACATAGTTACATGTAGTCATTATCTTTGCAACTTATTAATAAAGTTTTTTTTATAATGATTGTATGCAAATATCTAATAATATAAAATGGTATTGTATGGTAGGTATATATATACATACACACTCTACATACTCTCACTCTAATTCTAATAATTTGGATGAAATATTGTCTTTGAAAACATTTTTGCATTTCATTAAAATTTGTTATAGATACAGAAACAGTTAAGTAACATTTAAATAACCTGTGATTTTCTATATGTTTTTTTGTAAACCTAATATAGCGAAAAATATACAATGTAGATTAAGTATCAGGGATTATGCGGTATATCTACATCGTTCTTTACAATGCGGGATAAAATATTAACAGTCAAATAGGTATATTTTTACGGCCACGCGTACTGTCTCATATTTAATCCCATTAAAATGATGAGATTATGCCTACCCCGATTTTTAAAAGGCGGGAAATGAGTATAATGCATGTGAGTAGGACAACATCGTATCTTCGTCGCATTCACCCCTATATAAATTTTTATTGCGTGCAATGTAGGGATATGTGGTATATTATTGCCAAGCTTTATAATTTTTTTATTACCATTTTGTATATATATTTGCTTATATATTTATTTAAGTACCAATCCACAGCGAAGTATAAGTCACATACTGAATTAAATTTATATTCCATCACTATATATATAGTGATTGATTATTATTGTCACTTATTGTATTGTAAAATTTGTATACTAGAAGAATCTAATTTGTAAATATAATCACAGAAGTCAAAAGTTATGGGTGTGTTTTATTATGTTTTAAATAAGAATAATAATAATCTCTGTACAATTCACACAATTCCATCTAGACCCAATTTAAACAGAGTGTCTGTTATGGGTATTAGACAAGTGATAGATATACCTAGATTTTTGAAATTATTACCCTATTGTTCAAAATATATGAATAAAATGTAAATAATTGTAAATGAATTAAAAACACTTCTATTTATTTAAGTGTATTAAAAATAATGAAGAATTGAGTAAAATATAGTAATAATGTATTCATTACAGTTTCAATAAAATGTAACTATTATGAAGATGTTCGGAACAATTAATATTCAGTCCACATTAATTACAACTATCCTCTTGCTAAGTTACATAACTTATCCGGTACTTATCTAATTGAAAATCATTCAAATAATGTGCGAAGTGAGATTAATTACCAAAACGAAGGGGTATCTGAAGCTAATTACAAATAATGAAATCAAGTAACTAGGGCAGCTATATTATTGAATTCACATGAATAATTTTTTGCATATTTGTAACATAATTCAATGTATATTTAGAAATTTATAAGAAAATATAAGAAAATCGTTAAGCTTTTGTAGGTTTATTACGTAGACTTAAAATATTTTATATACATGTAGATTCTTGTACGATTCCGATTGGCATCCCTGGTACCGTCTTGCATTTTTTTTATAGGTAACATAAATTTTAGTATCCTGAGTTTATTAATTTATTCTGAGTTTGTTAATTGTATTTTTAACTGACGATCTCGGTGGTCTAGCGGTATAACACACCGCTTTTCGTACTATGGTCGCGGGTTCGATTCCTCGTACATTACAAACATTTGTTTTCTTGAGTATGATTGTTTGAGTCGATTGTTTACTTTGTGTAATATGTATTTATTTACAAAGAAAAAAATATCTATGTATTTACATCAGTTATCTATTACGCATCACACAAGCTCTGCTTATCTTGGGATTACATAGATGTATGAATTGTCCTGAGATATTATTATTAATATTATTAACTCTGCAATATTGTGTTATAAATATGATAATGTGACGCACCCTTATACTGCTGTAGTTATATATTTTAAACATGGTCCTTCCAAGAATAGAAATCCTTGAAGGTCCGAGTACCTGCATCTGAAAGAAACTCGTTACACTCACATGTAGCTTATTATTTCCTTTTCTCGTGCCTTATTTAGTGGACTCCAAGTCACATGGGGTATCTCTAAGTGTAATATCAAGTTGACATGCTTTTTTGCGTGCAGTAATGTTATACAGGGCTAGTGCAAGAGATATATAATAATACTCATGAAATTGAATCACGAAACAATGACATTTTAAAATAAATTGACTTTAATGTTAATACCAAGGTATTTGATGGCCTCGGTGTTCTAGCGGTTTAGCACACGATCTTACTTCCGATGGTCGCGTGTTCGATACCTCTCACGATGCAAACGTATGATATTAATTAGTATGATGGTTTCTATTGATTTGTGTGTCTTCTATGTATATTATGTATGTATTATATTTTAAAAAAGTGTTTTAGTATTTCAGATGTCTAGTACCCACAATACAAGCTCTGCTTAGCTTGGGACTAGATGGCGCTCTGTGACGTGTCTAATTGATCACGCAGTCACGTGTTAATATACAGTTAGTTAAATGAATTTTCAATTTTTCGCTTACTTTTAGAGAACCATTGTTTAGTTTAGTGCATACTAAGATTGAAGTTAGTATAGTTAGATTCTTAGTATATGTATAGTTATATTCTATACAACTCACCCCCCTATACGATGTTTTTGAATATTTACGTTTGAATTTTCTGGACTAAAAGTTATGTGCTGCTTGTAATTTTATTAACAGAAACGTGTTGTACCTATAAACTGAGGGAGGTAATAGGGAAAATTCATAGATTTCCGGGTGATTGCAGGTCGTGCGTGACTGAACGACCCGGTGTGTTGGTGTTACCAAATATCACCAGTTTTCTTTGGACGTCTATTGAGGTGCAAAATGTATATTAGAGATCAAAGAAAGGTTGATAAATAATAAGATTATAAATTATGTTTGTTTATTATTTCTAATGCAATAAATGAATAGTAATGAAATAGATATTTTGATAATAATAACAATGTAGTATAACATTTTCTAGGTTTTTTAAATATGAGCTCGCCCTTGTACATTGCATTTATTGTATCACTGTTTTTTTCTATGTGTCTGTACAATAAAGAATAACATAATGTTTATTTTTTACTATTATATACATTGTATTATATAAATGGGATACTTAACATGTTAACATTATTCAATAGCCCCCGATATTTGAGACAAAAACATATCATATTATAATGTTAAATGTCGCGGTAATGTTAATGTGTACTATTGTAAATGACAAAAGATTTAAACAATACTTTCTAGTATCTAATAAAACAAAGCATATTAAGAGTAAAGTGAGATTATTACAGTTGAATGAGGTAGTAAGGAGGAAAAGTGGATGTTTCAATGTCTGGGGCTAGTAGTCCAAATTTATTAATTAATAATGTTGTTAATTCCTGGATATTTCTAATCATGTCGAGTAATTTTATATCTAGGTAAATTATTTTATAGCTAACACTTAAATTGAATAGATATTTCTGGTTCCACATTTTCCTATTTCAACATGGTAACACGAAATTGGAGTCACCAGCAGCATACGAATATAGCAAAATCCATTGCGATTGTATAGATTTATCATACACGCAATAATTATCTTTACGATAACGTAATAAAGTTTCAATGCCGACCACGTCACTTATTTTTAAATATAATCTTAAAAACATCAATCTAGGTTTGAAAACACTAATGCGGTCTTCTGTTCTTTAATTATGTTCGTATATATGTATTTATGTCGCATATTGATGCGTATGTAAACCAGTTTTTATATTAATAATGTATCGTGTTTATTTCCAAAGAAAAGGTTATAATTTGTTTTTGAATTTTGTCAATGAGCAATAAAGGAGTAACATAATTAGGAGAACGTTTTAATTAATACATATTATACCTGTAGGTATATATATATATATATATAGTTTTGATTTTTTAGACCTAAAATTGTAGAGAAACTACTATTTTACGTGTGTATAAAAAAATACCCAAACAACAAATATACATATGTATATTGTCAAAAATACCAATAATGGGCGGAGATCCAACTCGCGACCATCGTTTGCAAGACTGTGTTAAACTCTAGACCAATGATGTCGTCTATATACCGTACCTAGACTTTTTTTATTTTTCGTAAATATAAAGTACTGGCCGTTTTGCCTGCTTTTTGTAATAAAATATAGTCCGTCGTTCTTTAGTCGTCTTCAGGTAAAGTAGCAAATCAGGCAAATTAGCAGCAGGCTTGCAGTAAACAAACACACTTTTGAATTTGTAATGTTAGTGGGAATAGCAATTGTAATGTCCGTTTAATATTCATAAATTATATCCTGCTTAGAGTATTTATTATATGTATTTTCATATTGCTATTTTACTTATTTGAAGTCCTAAACTCCGTATTGTGTATTCAAACATCGTGGCGAATAAGTACTTGGTATTCTTAATATCTGCTTTCTGTTGCATGTTTTATAGATGTAACGTGATTGCCACCGTATTCACAACTGAAATAGAGGTTTGATTCAGGATATTGTATTTGTACGAATTTATTATTTACCTAGGTCGAGTTTACAGAAAGACGTAAGCCAACTGTTACTTGTCGTCGTGTGCTTACTAGTACTAACTGCTGCCACCAAGCAGCTTGCTTTGTAATATAATTTTCGGTTAAATGCAGTGACATTACAGGATACGTAGGCATGACCTCTTAGTCCCTCGAATTGATGCCGCTTGATTGTTGTCACGAGGGTCGCATGATAACGTGATGTCTGTAGTGCAGGTCACGTACACAGGATGGTTACATCTTCTCTTCCTATGGGTTATCAGCCTATTTGCCATTCCATTTATGAGAGAAGTAAGTATTTATAAGTACATATTATTTATAGTATCTAGTTATTTGTGTGGATACCTCTGTATTGAATATTTAATTGGTCACAACTACATAGTTTAAAGAGTGTGTAATGGTAATGACAGGCATGTGACTTAGTAATACCACATACACCCGTATGTGGGGGTGGCAGTGTATTTTGTGATGTTCATGAACAACACCATGAATGTCACAAAATACATACAGTCTATAGACTATGATCACCACTTTTATAGTTGGGTCGTCAGTTTGATAGCCAATTTTACATAATAAAAATAAGTCTCAAAGTCTCGTCTGGAAGCCCTGACGTTGAAATAATACACCTTAAAAAGCTGTGGTTAAGCCAATCCAAGCCACATACTCAAAACGCATCTAATAGTGCCTAAGTTACGGAATTATGATATGTAGTTTGAATGTTTTTGAGGGAACAGTTGAACATACATACATACCGGTCAGTATTAAACCCTCTTTTTTGTTTCGCTGTAGTCGGGTAAAAATGCATTTCACAAAAGAGGATAAAAGAAACAGATAGTTATATCCTATTTATGAATACTAAGAATACCTACCTAGTGTCAATAAAATCGTTCGTTCAACAGTTTAACTATTATTTATATAAGACGTAACACGTTCCCGTCACGAAGTATGTTAAGCTACTTACAAGTAGGTACCAAGTTTCTAGGATACTGGAGGCCACATATGCTACGCTAAGAGTTGTACTAGATCGATTTTAAAGTTTATTTCCTAAGTTAAAATTATTATTATTTTGCCATTTCCATTTTAATATTTTAAATGCCAAAGTATATGTAATATATATGTCTGTTTGTTTTAGTAGGCATGTCTTTTACCTTTTCATACCTGGCTTCCATTGATCTTAATGAAATTGTACATGAGGATACGTTGTATCAGCGGGATCGATTTATGATATTAATTACTTTAAATATATTGGTGAAGGGGGACGGAAGTTTGTGAAGGTGAAACAGCTATAGTAAATCATAAGTGGTTAAAATGATAAAAGCCATAAAATTATAAGAAATACCTAATACAATTATGAACATGAAAAACATGTAAAAACGAGATAAATTAAAACCACCCCATAAAGCTTGCTTATTTTTATCCAGAAACGGCGCCTTGAATGTTTCATTGGGGTACAATATAATAAAGTGATCTTAAGTTAAATCTCATTTTCAGGTGCCTAGTGAATGTAAAATTATATTGCAGTCAATTTTGTTTAATACCAGCCGGACCCTCCACGGGTTAATTGGTTTGAGACTGGGAAGTTCGCAAGCCATATGTGGTTGGTACTCGGGTATATATTCGGCCATTTGTAAGCAGGTATATTGGACAGCACTGTCCCAATATCCCGTAAAATTACATGTCATTTTAAACGTATCTTTTAATGTTACCTTAAAATTATCATATAATTTTAGGGAGGGATGATTTTTTTAATTAAAGGAATTATTACAATTATTGACCCCTTTCGGTAAACATATATTCTATATGTAATATAATAGATGTTTATTTTTAAATCTATGGGGTTTAGAGTAGGCCAAAAATAGTCAGTATAATATAGAAACTGCCTCAAAAAAATTTTTTTTATTCAGTTTCTATAATTATATTTAGTTTAAATTAAAAGCGTACTAATATATATGTATAATAAATATCAGAGTATTCATATTTTTTTTAAACACAAATCAATTCGTTACGACTTTTATAACTTTAATAATAATATTCTTGGTCTAAGCGAGCCTCAAAGCCGTTTAATAATACGTAAGTAGGTTTTAATTAAGCCGTAGAATTTACGCTAGAGAAACGTACTACTAGGTACGGTCACAATTTAATTAAGAGGTATGTAATAAGTTGTTCCGCAACTTCAAACTATACGTGATGTTTTGATTACAATTAAACAGAGGCTTGTAAGCACGAAGGCGGATTAATTAGTTCGCACCGACGTACTACGCTTTGACGAGGCTTCGGTATAGTCAGTTTTAAATAAAAAAATATATACCCGACCAGGCGTAAGCACATATGAATTCTACTAGCTCTTCCATATGAAATACCAAGTTTAAATAACAGAATATTAACGCTACGTTTGCGTTATGTACTTTCAAATATTCATTTAATTATTTTAATTGGTATAAACTACATAGAAAGGATTTTGATGATTCTCTTTTAATTGAAAGCATTTATTTGTGAATTGGCTCTAAATGAATTTTGTAATAGATAGAAAGTAATATTGACATTGTTGTTATGATCTAAAGAGTGGGGTAGGCAGTTATTTATCATACAATATTTAATGTAATTTATTTAGTACTAATCTGCGTGGATAGTGGTGGTTAGTAGAAGGCTCGATTTGTATCTTCATATAATTTATACGTGTTTACGTGAGTAATACGGTTAAATGTAAAATTAATGAAAAATTCAGACAAGCGGCATAGACTTAGTTACAATTAATTACAGACAATGAGACATATAATCATAAATATTATTATGTTTTTGGCATTCATCAAATAAGTGTAATATTAATTAATATTATGATAAAAACTAATATAAAGAGGAAAGAATTGATTTGTCTTATATTTGTAATTAACAAAGTAAAACAATACTGAACAATTTTTAAAATTATTTATGTTTAATAGGTACGCCATTCCGCAGTGACATAGGCTTAGTATAGGTATATACACAAATATAATACAAAACCCACAAAACACTAACTACACTCGGGTGGGCTACTAGTAATAGTTAATTTAATTATTTGTTTGTATTAGTTAATTAATTAAATTTACATAAAGCAGAGATTATAATGTGACACCTAAAGCTTAATGCGCGTCATAGTAGAATCCCTGACTATTCGTACAATTAAATTTTAGATTGAAAAATATAATTTTCCAGCAAACTAACCGGACTTAGCAGCTACTTCGTATTCGGTTCCATTTAGTCGTGACTTTATGTCATTAATAGTTAAACTAGCAGCAATAATAAACCCTACATTCTTATAAACGTTTGTCAGGTTAAATCCTCTATAATTTTATGTACCTTAAAAATTCCTAGTAATATTATTTTAATTTTGGATGTATATGATGGGTGCATCGATCTCTTGTTTTATTTTTATGTAAGTGGTTTGAGTTCAAAATTTGATATAAAAGCCATTCGCTTCAAAAATTCTAGAAATTAAGACTAACATTAATTTAAAAAACCTGACTTGACTTGTGTGACATAGCACGTACCGAGGTAGACTTTGTATCGAGTGCGTGTGTACCTCTGTTTCACCCATTTATGCTGCCAAACAGCTTGCTTTGTAAATTGTGTTTTGAATTAAGGGTGAAATTACAACATATGGAGGCATGACATCTTATTCCTACAGAATGCCAATGTATGACGTGATGTGCTATTCAGGTAAACCGGGAAAAGACTCCTACTGATCATAATACGGACCATCAATACAATAGCCATTACAGTAACAGAAATAAAATCTTAATAAGTAAAATTTAGGAAAATCATAGTTTTTAAATTATCGGCTGCATTGCATAACTTATCATTTTAAACATAGTCGAATTAAAATGCCTCCTTTTACAAAACAGTTAATAAATTTTCTGAAGCCGATTACATATTATAACTTTCGACTTTATTTGTATCTACAAAGGTGGTAAACACTCTACGCGTTGACATCGTTAATCGAAATGTTTAGAAATTGTTGTTGTTAGTTTTACTAACTTACTCAAGTTAGTACTTACGTCTAAATGAAAATGCTTTTCATTCTCTATATTCGCACATTCACAAACGCTTGGAGCCATTCCACTTATTCGAACAAGTACAAACAGTGCGCGTCAACTCCCACAAAGCTTTTGAATAAGGACTTTTGCATTTATGTTCTTTTTACGCCTATTAAAGAAAACAGGAATCCAGGTGTGGAGATTGTTTGTGTTTAAAATAGCTGACATGAAATAGAGGTATAAAATGTGAGAACGTTATAAAAAGTAATTGAAGATGAAAGATAAAATATTTCATCAATGTATATAAATATAAAAGCCGAAGCGGAACCGTTTGAATGCGCTATTCCTGAAACTAGCAGTCGGATTTGAAAAATTGTTACTGCATTTTATAGCCGTGCTTAAGTGCTGGATTTAATATCTCGCTCAATATTAGGAGCCGACTAAATAGAAAAAAATAAAAACAAATATTAAGCTAAAACCAAGTAAAACTTGTGTATGGGCGATGTAATGGAGATAAGATGTGCCTGGATACCAGGGATAGCGATCACTACTTTGCGTATTATACTGCCGATGAAATTGCGGGGCGTACGTTATATAATATATCATTACATATTTCATAATTTTTTGTTTATTTTCGTTAATTATTCGATACCCCATTAGGCAAGAACAAAATTAGTCTTCTATAAATAAGGATATGCGAAGTTAATAGTAGATATAACTTCGTATATCTATACCTACTTACATTTTAATAATAATAATTTTAGTAATATGAAATACTCAGAATATGTTTTTTATATTTTTATTATTTATTACGAAACCAACAGCTTACATATAAAATCAATAGTATATTTTTAGAGAAAGCCAATAACAGGTTCTCAGAGACTTGGCAAACGAAAAAAACAGAATAAAAATCAGGAAAATACTAATAATATAATTTTTGGAATAATTTGTAACGAGCTACAATTATAATTAAAAGAGAATTTAAATAAATGATAACATTAGATAACATGAAATTATGAATTTATATTACAATCAGCCTTTGTGTCTTATATTAATACATGAGTCGAAAATATAATAGGATTTATTGTTGAGCTTCACATGAACGAAATTGCTGAAGTCAACCAAAAAAAACAATTTACATTAAACGACATACAATTTCGTCTTTACAAGTAACGTGATTGACACATGACTTATTCGTTTGTATAAACGGTGTACCGAATTTCCGACATCGTTGGAAATTTTGAGGGTTAATCGAGTAATCCGTCTGTTAAACACGCATGAAGGGATTAACTCCCAATTTGTTTAAGGGCAGATGACAGGGCATGCTCTACATGGCAAGTACGTGTGACAGGGGACCTCAACATGTAACTAAATAATACTTTGGTCACGCATGTTACGGACCACTTTTCAAATCTGTTATTATTTCTCTCTCGATTAGTATTTTATGACAATTTTACAACTCGTTTGAGCATTTTAAATTGAGTTTCATATAGCGCTTTATTTTTGAAGACAAAAAATGTATTTAAAAGAAAATTGGAAATTTTAATGAAATCTGTAGTAATAGATATTTACAGGGACAGATAATTACAGGAAAGTGAACTTACTATATATTTAAGAATTTTTATAAAATTCTAGACAATTATAATAAAAAAAACAGATGAAGCTATTTCTTAATTCCATAAAATTTATTAAAAAATGTAAATGAAGCATATTATACCTACCTAAAATAAATACAATTACAAAGTTGCATAGACTACATATAGGTTTTATATCAATATCTACAAAATTCTCACATATGTAGGTGTACCCAAGAGAAGTCAGTAAAATATAGAGTACCTACCAATATGAATATACATAGGTATATAGTAATAATACAATTTCTCATCTTTTATATAATTCCTTTAATAATTTCTCATAATCACGAAATCATTCAGAACAGTTAGATCCAATATTTTTTAATTTATAAAACTTTTATTATTTCATGTTACTACTCCTTAGCAAGCAAGTGGTAATGGTCCCTAGTTGTTTACACCAGTGTGCTATCATTATTAGTCATGCATTGCCATGTCGCAGTACAAAGAATACATATGTAGTGCCTTTCATTGTAACAGCAGTGACTTATCTCACCCTTCAACCTAAACACATCTTACAAAGCATCTTTCTCAGCGACTGAAATAGGTGAGACAGAGGTACTCACGAACACGACTTTGTACCAATTGTACCTTGGTAAAATAAAATTTATTTTTATATTTCTGCAGTACGTGGGTGTATTATACGAGTTGGATATGAGCCAACCTTAAACATTATAGTAATAAGCAGTTTAGCCAAGTAAATATTAGATGGAATATGTTAAGCTAATGATAAACCTGAGCATCCAATAGTAGGGAAAAATTGTAATAGATGTATGAATTGTTTAACAGTAAATGTTACAGATAAATAATCAATTTCGATATAATTTGCGTACTCTGTGTAATCAGAAAGATTTATATGTCCGATAAGTATAGATATTAGTATTTATTATTATCTATGCGGTGAGTTTTTACATTAGTTAATAGTATATATAATTATATTAGGAAAGAATGCACTACAATATTTTACTTCAAATACTTTCTACTATCTATATATTATATAAATAACAAAAACTAAATAATTTCACTCACACTGCGACATAAAATATTTGATATATATTTACTAAAATACTATAAAATTGAGAGTCAGACAGTCAATTTGAAGTTATAGAAAAATACTTTCATTTAATTTTAGAGTTTATTAACTATTATTATATGACTTATAACTATGCCTACTGGAAAGTGTTGTAGCATGTCCAATTGCTGTACAATTATAACTTGACAACTTATTAATTAGTTAATAATTCACTGTAAAGAAAACGTTGGGTCCTCATTACCTTATACACGTTTATTTAGCGGAAGTTATTTGAATGCTAATTGTCGGTTATTACAGGTGGCAGAATAAAATAGCTAACATTATATTTAAGCTAACGTGAATAGCTTGGAGCTAACTTTGGTTTAACATTGTATTATTACATCGATCTGACGATATTCGTTAAATGAACAATTTTTTTATGGACTATACTGCTAATTGTTTCAGTTTTTCATGTACCTATATTCATTAATATATACAGATATATGTATATATTTATTAATATATATCTGGACGTAATACATATACTATCAATAGAATTACTTTATTATATGTATGTAACTACTTTACCAATTTAATATAATAATTAATATGAAGTAAAAACCAACTTCGAGAAGTAAAGAATTTAACAAGTTTATGTAGAAAAGGAGTCCTGAAAGCTAATTTATCACTAAGAGAAATCTTGTATCTAGCATGCGTTTGTTACAAACACACATTTAGTATTTGACAATAAAATCTTATTAACTTTCAAACTTAAAATCAATAGAAGTAGAGATAGAAATAGAAATAGAAATAATCTTTATTCAAATAAACTCATTACAAACACTTTTGAATAGTCATATTTTGATTCTACCACTCATTCGGAATGCAGATTCATCACAAGAAGAATGAGCAAGAAACTTGTGTGTGCTCTTTTTAATAGATGTTTTTTTATATAAATAATTACAGTATAACAAGTAAGAGGCATGCGATAATCAACATAGAAATCGCTACGCACTCATTATTAGTGCAATCAGATAATATTGTCAGTGCTATGATTTAAAGTTTTTCTATAAAAACATTATTATTGCTAACGAATTCTTCAATTTTATAGTAAGCTTTTTTGAATTCTCAATATTTATTCGTTCCGTTTTGTTCGAATTTCGACCATTGAGCGACATACTCACTATATCATCACATCACAAATAAAAATATATCAAAGAGCTGCTAGAGTTTGAAGATTTGCATCCTATTCCTTGTAAGATTGTGGGCTTAGATATACGTATGTTAGACTTCTAACATCATCCCCTGTTATAATAAAGGTCCGCTCTCTTAATGATCCATCTCTAGAAGCCTCTTTTATCTATTCCTTCGATATATCCATTAAGTCGAGGTTATCAGCGCTTATTTTCTTCAAGATTTGCAATAAGTTAACATTTTTCTGGTACTATGGTCTTCCGATCTAGTCATGATATGACACACCAATGAACTCTGGACTCAAATATAGGTCTAACTTTGAAAGATTGTTTAATGTAATAATTTGGCACTTTGTCTATAAAGCAATCAAGACTACTTATAATTAATACATATAAAACAATTGTTGTCATTACGACCTTTTTATAGTATAGCAGGAGAATAATAAAGATTTTGTTCTTATACATAAGAAGCTGTTTATCAAAGCGATTTCGCTTTAAGCTGAAATTGTAAGTGTCCAAAACAAATAAAATATTGAACTGTAAATGATCATGAAACAGAGAAAGAAAAAGAAGGGAGAAAATTCCGGTGTGCGGATTGTGCATGCGTTTTTATGACAGACGAGTAGAAAGTTCTGCAGTATACATGAAACTGACGCGCAATGGGTTCAGCGCTCGGGGCATTTCGGACATTTTTTTATACCACGAGCGTATAATTGAAGTCTGTGGTCTTGTTTTTGACGCTTCAAATTGACGCTCTTCGTGAAAAACAGCGCCAAGCGGGCGGAAAATTTTATAATACAGACTTTAGACAAACCGTACCGTGTGTATCCTATGCTATCGAATTATCGATATACATTAGGTACCTTTTTTAAATACATATATGAACAACATAAAAATTGGACAATTTAGCACATCATCTATTCCAAGTTATGGAGATGAGTACCAAAATGCTGAAAATATTTATATATTATAAATATTTTTACAATACAAAGTTTAAGCAGAAAACGGTTTAAACAATACAAAAAGTCATATTCTTTATCAGAAATTAAATCATAACCGTCATTAAGTATTCTAAATATAAACATCCTCGCTATATTGTTATTAATATTTCAATAGATAATATTACTTGGTATAAATTTATATATGTGAGTAGAGTGTAGATATATATTATTATGTGCCTAAGTATTGATGTATTATTATGTTACTGATGCGATTACCTGACACCCACGTAAACATACGCCGTTTCTGATCCCTAAGGTACAAATGCCGGCTTAAATGTTGATATGAAAGCGAGAAATAATACGGAATCGTAACATAGCAGGAAGTCAATAAACTCTATCTATAATACGAAATCAATTTATTTTTATTCGACCAACAGAAAGCATGATTTGCACAAATAAAAAACTAAACTTTCATATTGTTTATTTTAGTTTTATATTAATATTTTGTAGTAGTAAACGCGGAGCTGATTGCTCGTTATTTGGAGATAGATTTTTTAAATTGATCAAATATATTTTTACTCCAATCATTATAAACAAACAATCATAAAAAAAAATCTCAATCTTTACAATATTCATTGATATACATTAGATTCTTTATTTAAATAAATATAATTTAATCACCATTAAATATTCAATTCTTCACTTTTTATTATAATCTTTCACCACATGAAAATATATATTGTGATTAGTAATGGGGACCAATGCACCGATTGGTCCCTCCTAATAATAAAATCCGCTATCTGTCTTTGAAAGATTAGTGTAAATAACTACAGAAATTAAAATAAAAGCATGAAACAGAATTCCGCAGGCGACGGATTTGTAGCAATTAAAAAATAAAGATTATTTTACTTTGACAAGAAAATATTGTATTTAGAAGTATAATCGTTTGTTCTTTGTTTGAGTGTTTATGCCTTCAGGGTCAGCCCATTGATATCAACGTAAACATAATTAGCGGTGCCATGACGACGAATAACCATGATTAAAGAATGTATAAAACTACAAATCAATAATTTAACATTATATTCTAGAATACGATAAGAATTAATAGTGTGAACAAACGTAAAAACTGCAGAAAATCTATTTTTAAATTAACCAATGAGGTTCCGTTTCAAAACCAATCTGCGGATTGTGCGAAGAATTCAGAAAATAAATGTACAAAAATCTAGTGAAATGAATAATATCGTAGAATACATAACTGCACTAGTGTCTATCTTTGAATCTGACTTTTTTTTTATAAAGTGGATAGTCAGATTTTGTTATTTTTTTTCTATCAAACATTTTGTACAAACAGCTTTGTGTCACTTTAAAAAAAATAAAAAATACAGATTTATCAACAAAATCTCACTACATTCATTACATTTTATGACTATTTTTCAGATTCAATGAGTCTTCAAGACCTTGTAAAAAATAACAAATGTATGACATACGGAGCAGTATAAGAGTAATAAATTACATTATTAATTAACACTTTATTAATAACTTTGTAACAACTTAAATATTTCATTATTATAAAAATGACCATAATTTTATCCGAAACATAATCTCTAATAATATATGTGACAAAAAACTAATAAATTACATGGGTACCTACCCATTTCAATGTTGGCCTTAACTCGAGTATTAACCCCACAAAAAGAAGATTAATATCATTATGCATATTACATAATTATCTTTCTACATTATTAATTCGAAATCATTAGTACAATTAGGACAAAAGCTGTGGTGTTGCAAGTTTAATGATATAAAATTGAGTCACGCAAAACATTGGTGGGTTTGGCTTTCATATTATTTAACTTGTTTTGCATATTACGGATTTTGGCTACGAGAATTAATATTTGTGCGGCGTTGAAAATTATTTAGTGGCCGGGTCAATGCGTTTACAGCTCACGTAGATACTTATCAAGTGCTTATTTACTCGCTCCTCGTGAAACAGAACGGTGTTGTTCTTTTTAATGTTCTATATAATTTATGTAGAATATTTAAACTTTATGTAGACATAAATAGCATTGTAATGGAATAAGATATTGCCCTAAAACTATGAATTTTGAATTGTTAAGTTAAATCATTAAAGTAAATAAATATGTTATTAATTTATTTTCAAAACATCTATGATACCTAAGAAGCCACTTTACTCTATAACACCATGAAGTATCCGTGATCGCCGAATATTTTCAATCCAAAATTTACCAAATAACTGCTACTTTGGTTGCGAATTAAATTAATAATTATTTATAAAAAAATAAATATACATATAATAATAATGGCTACAATAAGGTAAACAGATCAAAACAATTTTATCAATAGACTCCCTCTATTTCTGATAGTCAGTTCATTTATAAGTAACACATGTTTTCAAGTACAACAATCTTTTGAAACTATAAAAGCTACTATTCGAGCTTATTGTAAGAATGTAATATATGGTTCGAAATGAAAGTGGAAAATCGGGGAGATGAAAATTAAAAATAAGTGAACATCTGTGCTATACCCCTTTCGTGGCTGAATTTTCTCGGATACGTAAGAATTGTGGGGAAGAACAAAGGTATAGATTGGGTATGAAGTCAGATCACGTGCTGTCGTGCCGCGGGGAACTGCGGCTGCGTTCCCCAACGGACCCGCTGACCGATTTCGAATCCTTCGTGAGATGGATGCCAATTGTATAATCGATTTACCAACGCGACAGACCAGTTATTCTGAATTAGTTTCTAGGGAGCTAGGTCTTAAATGTTCAATAATATTGGTTGGTATGCTATTCTTTTAATGACTCATTTTAACAAACTTCAGTATGGAGGTTATCTATTCGTCCTTCTTTGTGTATGTAATAGTAATATGTTTTTATAATATATTCGCTTCATCTGATTATATCTGCCCTTTTGATATAATCTTCCTTCATGTAAAATTTCAATAGGATTCGTTCAGCCATTTAGCCGTGAAAAGTTAACAAACAAATAGTCCGTTATACAGAACAAACGGCAATAGTTATTTTCTAAATGTGTTTAGAAAACAGTTACACCTAACTTCATTTGTATTTTAGATAAATGGTATCGTATTTATGATTATGATTCGTATTTATGATACAATTTTCCTTTTTGTCAATTTCACTAAGATTCTGTCATTCAGCATTGAAAAAGTAACAAATAGAAAGACAGATAGGTACTCTTATATTCTTATATAGTATTAGTACATGTTTAATTAACGCACGTGTTGTTTTCATTCCAAATTTGTTAAGATTGATATCGTTATTGTTTGTAACAAAATCTTAATTAAGTTGCTTGCAATATGCTTGATTTGGTTATGATTACTGATTATATATATTACGTATAAAAGGTGACTTTAGAACAACCAAAGTCAAATAGCTATTAAGTTTCTTAGAAATTGATGGAAGCAAATTCATAATACAAGTTGTTACGAATGGCATTCATTTGATTTTAATTAAACTATTTCAAAATTCGGAGTAATGTTTATAAGGTCGATTCTTGTTTGAAGCTTTATGAGTTGTTCGATCAAAGTGGTCGATGTAAATGGCATCTAAATATTTATTAAAAGCATCATTCACTGGCGAATGTATAAGTAAATTAATGTTTTATAATTTTATTATCATTGAATGTATTTTTGGAAACATTTCTATAACTTCGTTGGTCTCGTGGTTTAGCGGTTTAGGTCACCGATACCGCATTACTTACAATGGTCGCAAAATCGATCCTCCCACTATAAAAACATTTGTATTCATTAGTATGATTGTTTATATTGGTTTGGGTATTTTCAAGTAGGTATATTGTATAATGTTTCTTTGTTTGTAATTCTTTATTGCACAGTTTATGTATAAAAGGACACATATAACTTAGAAAATAAATAGGTACAAAGGCGGACTTATCCCACAAGAGGGATTTTCAAAAAAAGGAGATGGGGGATTTTCTTCTAGTCAATCTTTGAGCGATGGAGCTTTGGAGGATATTAGTACATTAAATAATACACAGTATTTTTAAGTATAGTAGGTATATATGTATAACTGGTTGTCCCTGCAAACATTATTTTGCCATTTAATAGTGGTATTAATATAGGGATTTATGGAAGAACGGTGAAAGTTTAGGGTTAAATAAACTATTTTTTTGATATGGGTATAATTTGTTTTGAAATGAATTTTTGTAACGCAATAAAAAAAGTGCATCTTTTTTATTGCATTACAATAATTTATTGTATTAAAATTATTACAGAAATATATCATGTATTATTTATTAAACAAGTAAATTAATGTATTCAGCTTAAGAAAGCAATTTGTTACGACAGCTAAAATTACACGCTCGTGCTTGTCTATTTCATTTAGAAGTTACATCTGCGAACGAAATGTAAAGTAAATTCATCGTTTACATTCCAAGAACTCTCGGCTCTCGTAAAAGAGAATCAAGTAAGCGTAAAGGTACATTTGTAATGAAAGTTGCTTTGAATGTTACAATCATTCGATCACGCGGTCGGCGAGCGATTCTAAAAAGCGTTTCTGGACGTGAATCAAAATGTTCGCGTGATCGAAGCTACTTTCCCGGCCCATTTTATGCGGCAATCTTTACCTATACTACCAAGTAATAAGCACCCTGTGAGTTCATAGCTCGTAGAACCGATTCTAGTTTATTTTTTGAAAATAGAATCTTCAATAACAGTATCGAAGTACATAAATATTCTTTGCTTTTTAAATATAGATTGTAAGTCACTAATTTAAAATGTGCTCAGTCGAAAGTAACATAAAATGAATAAGATATCGCATATAGCATAGATATTTCGTTTCGTTCTTATATTTTAATTATACGCTTGAATTAGGATCTAATCATCATCAAGTTAATAAACGTGATGCATGTTGCTTTAATTTAACGCACTCACACACACATTGGTGTAATTATAATTAAATATTATAGAAAAAATAGGAATGGCATGGTAATATTTAATTTTCATTAAATTCTTGATCGTTCAACGGTTAGAATTGGATAATTATTAATTTAATTTCTAAGTTTGATCTTATCAAGATGTTTTTGTCATAAATTACATTTCTATATTAATTGCCCTCCGATCGATTCTCTGTTCAATTCAATAGAGGATCGAGGATTGAATTACGACGATCGAGGTTCGAATCCCTTGTATAACATGACCCTATAGTTCGGTGAAACTGCAAAGGCCCTATAAGTTGTAAGAATATTTGCAATAAATATTATACAGTCATTCATGATAATTCATTCTTAGTGCGACTGTTTCTACAGAGACTTTTTCTAATGTATGTACCTTATACATATAGTTTGTACTAAATTTTTACTCTACGTGTAAAAATAGATGTTTTTAGAATACCACAATGCTGTAACGTAGTTGATACAGTAACGTCATTATGTGAAAAACACGATTCGTCGATACAGCTGTATTATGAAAAGTATTCTTTCGCTATCACGTGCCGTTCAACATTTCACAGGCCTGCCTCTTCCGACGGATACGATGGAAATTATCATAATGCATGCCTCGTCTCGAGGTTTCAACGGTTCACCCAATAACAAAAAAAAAACCTTACGCGATTTGGAAGTAAGACACATTGACTGACGACGGCAATATTTTCGTATTCTTTGTCGATTTCCCGTTTAATAAGTGCTTAATCTTTTTAAATTTGATTTATAGATTCTATTGGAACACATGAACAGTACCCATAGGTGTATGTATTATATATAAAAATATTATATTTGTTTTCTCTAAAATAAATACATACTATATATTAATATAATATTATAAATGTGAATGTGTGGTTGTATTTCTGTCTATTTGTTATCGTTTAATGGTTTAAAAAGCAGATGGTATAGCTAGTAACGATAGAAAACTAAATAAATAAATGCAGGTTTGATTCCTATATCTGTTCTAATTTATATTTGGGCTCCCTAAAATGTAGTCGAGCGCAGTGATGGCTGGTTCATCCGTCATACTCGTGAACGGGTGCTGCTTATAGGGACTAGTGTGCTCTTATCACTACGACTGATTTAATTCTATTGTGTTTTTGTATTTGACCCTAATAAATTAGTGCTGGTTGGTAGATTGTATTCACATGTTTCGACTTGCAAAATGTGAACTTAACAGGATTATTTGAAAGAGCAACACACAAGTTTCTTACTTATCCTTCTTCTGATGAGACAGCTTTCCGAATGAGCGGTAGATTAAAAAAAAATTTCTGACTATTGAAATTCAAAGGTGCTTAAATGAAGTTTATTTGAATAAATGATTTTCTATTCTATTCTACTTATTTGTAATGATATGCACCATGTTATAAGTGAAACTCCGAGGTAGATATTTGTACAAAGTCATCTGCGTGGGTCTCTATATCTCTTTTATTAATTCGGATGCCAAGCATATTGCTTTGTAAAATACATACAGGGTACGGAGGCAGAATATACCACAGTCCTTTCAACGGATGAGGGCTACATACTTACTTAATATCGTGATGTCCGCAATGATGTTGGTATATATATAGAGGCAATAGTAGGCACTTGCCATCAAATGGGCCGTTTGTTTTCCTGTTATATAAAAACCTAATAAATTAAATACCTAAGTCTAGTAAATATTGTTGTACAATCCGCTTTATCCATATCGCAGCATCAAAAATAGGGAGATAACAGAATATACAATCTATATAAAAACTGAGTAACTATACAATTATGTAGTTACCTATACATATATTAATTTCCGTAATATCTTCATAGCTTACATTGCTTACTTCAAATGGAACCACTTCTGAACGCGTCCATCTGGATTACTCTGTACCCTTTGCATCTAGGAAAAATATAGATACTTGGAAAATTGCTGCGTAGTTCTGTAAATGGTTAAGATGCATGTGTATCTATCTGCTACATAACATCTTATTTTTTACTATTAATAATTTATTTGAAACGCTTATTTAATGACAAAGAAAAAAAAGTAACGAAAAATTCATAAAATTACATAAGCATAAAGCTGTAAATAGGTAATGAAAATTGTTTAAAAATATATCAACATACCATACTTCATATGTATTGTTAAAGTAAATTGTTAGATATTTATTTAAATAAATAAATCTAACAATTAGAGTTAGACAACTAGATAGTTATAATAGTGCCATATCCATAAACTTTAAGATTTCGATATAGTGATATGACTCGTTACTTCTTTATTATAATTCGAATTCAATAGCCTTAAATGCTAATATAAGTATATGGAACTTTGATTATAACATATTACTGGCCTGTTAATATACTTGTACTTATATTAACCACTGATCATATATTATCTGTATGGCTTGTGTTTCATAACACCATCTTACTAATATTAGAGACGTGTAAGTTTGTGAGTAAAAGAGTAACAAACATGCATTCAGGATGTTTGTTACTCTTTCACGCAGACACTACTGAACTGATTTTGATGAAACTTTATAATAATATAGCGGATACATCAGAAGAACATATATATATATATATAGTTGAAACCCCGCGGACGAAACCGCGGGGTTTCAACTATACTTAGTATAATAACTATAAAAGATTCTATGATTTTATTTAAAGCATGGTTAATAATTCATAACATAATATTATTTTTATACTTGTAATAATATCATGCTGCTCATTTGTGTTCTAAGTTTCGTTATTTCTTATTAGAAAATATCAAATAAGTAAGTAAGTAATAACAAGAAATTCTACTGAAATCTTGAATTAACTTCTGGATTGTGTAATGGAGGAAAATAGAAGAATCCAAAGACGTTCTTAAATAAATTGAGCTGAAAAGTTAAATGTCTGAAAACAGATGTTGGAAATCAGAGATAAATTTAGCAAGTTTTTTGTGTGTTTTCTCTGTTACAATATTATATTAAGTTGATTAGTTATGAAAACGAACCCACAGTAATTTAAACATTCGTCACATTTACAGTTCTATGTGAAATAATATTTGTTTAACCTACTGATGTTGATTTCCCGGCCTCGGTAGTCAAATGGTTTAGTACACCGTCTTATTTCCGATGATCGCGGGTTCGATCTCACGGTCCAAACATTTTTATCCATGTAGTTGGTCTGTGTTTTTTCTATGTACACTAAGTACTAACAAAGATCTTAAACTATTATTTGGATATCTGCGATTTAATTATAGTTTAATGAACGGATGGATTAAGATTGAATCCAGTATCATAGAGAACCAATTATTTTCAAGTTAGGTACCTAACGGATTTGCAGAGAAAACCGATTGATTTGCATCCTTACACATAGTATTCTCTTCATTCTTTTAATATATCTCTTATATAATACACTTACTATATATGTGATTTTATCATAAAAATAAGAAAATGAAAATGATTTAATTATATGACAATTAAAAATTTTGGGTCTATATTTCATAAGACAGCCTCAAACCGAAGTACATCAATACACACGTTGCACCAATAGGTAAGATTATAATACCAATCCCCGCAAATCATTCAAAATATTACCAGCAATAATGGGATTTACTTAAAATAAATTACATGGGCAAAATGTATATCAAAAGAATTGGCTATAATTTCAAGGAGATTAAATATAATACCGGATAATGTCGATCAAAACGGAGATTTTACACAAAGAAGCAAAATAAAATAATGTTAATATAGAATACCTACAATTAGAATACCTTAGTATTATTATCCTTCATTATTGTTACAACTGTCCCTTGTTCTGTGATCGCCGTATGATTGTAATCGCCAGTTAGTATTATATTCTTATGATTATCTACACTGGTCGTTTGCTGTCAAACGGAATATGGACACTAATATTACCTATTAAAGAAATATATTTTTCCTTCTTATTAGCGATAACCGTTTACTTATACACAATTTTTATTCAACACCAACGCAATGTTGTTTTATATAACATTAGGAAATATGAGCAATAAATACATTGTGTAAGTTAAGATTGTTCTCCAAATAGCATGAATATTATATTTTGGTAGCAGACACGCCGCCTCTTTGGTAGCGAGAAATCAAGATGAATACTTCACAACAGTATTTCTACTGAATGGTGATGTTCAGGATGCCTCTTTGTTGCCACGAATCGAGTTTTGACTTGTTTTATTCGATTTGCAATACAACACGCACGTTGCCACATAACTAAATTGGGAAAAGAAATTCGCACATCTAGCCATTACGGGGACGTGTATAAATGTATAAAGGAAAACACAGAGCCTCAATTAACTTTGCTGAGATAAATGTTGGCCCTAAACTGAGGCAGTTGAGCCGGAAGAGTCGCTTCATTCACCGTCACGGTTATTTTTTTGGTATTCCGCAAGAAAATTATGAAACCGTATATTCAAGCGGTTACAAGTTATACCGTACTTAATTGGTTCATTTCCTACTACTGAGTATATTTTTTTAATTACATATGACTTTGTCTGCTTAACATTATTACAAACACATACATATTATATTATAAAACAAAGTCGCTGTTGTCTCTATGTATGCTTAAATCTTTAAAACTACGCAACGGATTTTGAAGCAGTTTTTTTAAATAGATAGAGTGAGTCTAGAAGAAGGTTTGATGATTAAAATATGATCAAGTATATGAACAAAAGATACATCGTCAGTGGATAAAAAGGTTGCTTTTCTTCCAAAAATGCGAAAGTATATATATATAATACATGTACACCCGTGAGAAACCCGGGCGAGTTTTGAGATAAAAGGTAGGTTGTCTCCTTATGATGCAATATCTTCAACGAATTGTAGACTTTCGCATTTATATTATTAGTATGTATGTATAGAAAAAAGTATCCTATATTTAATATTTTTGTTTGGTGTCTTTGAGTAATAGACAAGTCTGTTTTTGGAAGAAAAGCAACCTTTTTATCCACTGACGATGTATCTTTTATTCATATACTTGATCATATTTTATTCATTACTTATATTAATATATGATTTATTAGGCTATTTTAGCATAATGTTATTGAATAAGTACTTTCTTATTTATAATGTGAGTAAAATTTTTGTAATAAAACTACTATAAATATTTGCTATTTTCTTTTAATTGGACGCTGTAATAAAGCGACCATAAAAATTGATTCTCTAATTTATTTATTATAATAAGTAAGGATACTACAACTATAACATTTACTTGCATACGGAACAGTGACTGATAGGCCCTAACTGGGCTTTCACAGGCTTTTTCATTAAATTACTTTCGTAATGAATAAATGTATTACACGGGGGATTCCTTTCTTCACTTTTTTTCTTTCTTATTTTATTATAAACCGTAGAAAAGTGTCTTATGCTGCCAGTTATTTTTTTATCTAGGGTGTAATAAATTTTATTTTAACGTCCCCTTTTTGGATTAATTCTAAATGTAAATGGGCTGACCTCGAGAATGTCATCCATCTCGAAATCGCATAACGAACTGGATAAAAATCGCATTGAAATATTATTCAAATTTGCGTTTATGATTTATTATGCGGTACGATTAGGTATATTCATTGTTCTAAATTAGCTCAATTATTAATCTGTATTTCATTGTTATATTGTTTCTAAAATTGGAATAAGGTTATAATGAAAACATTATTTAATGTACGAACCTACATTTTTATACAGAAAAATGTGAATTATCATTGTCTAGTAAGAATTGTATTTCAACTTTTAAATAATGTGTTAATTTAATGTTAATAGAATACTAATGTTTTTATTCACCAGTAAAAATATTATTACAAAAAAATACATTGAAATTTTATATTATTGATAGTATTTTATATCAGACAGATTTTATTAACAATATTATTGTCTTGAAATCGTATGGAAATAAGCGTTTGAAATTCTATAATATAGTGTTACATTTGACGAGGTCATTATTTATACGTATCATTAGTAAAAGTCAAGTAAAATAAAATGTGGGAAGTCCCGTGAATTTTATTAATTATACGTATTCTATAATATAAGTTTACAGTAACATATTTCTTTTAAAAGTAAATAAATAATGATATCTTTTGTTCCAGTATCGACAGTTGACGTGGACGCAGTACTTGGCCGGACGGCATCATTGCCGTGTGACGTCACACCTGATGCTAATGAAGATCGGGTTTATATGGTGCTTTGGTTTAGAAAAAGTGGTGGAAAACCAATATATAGGTATTTTAAGTTTTTAGTAATTGTGTCGCAATTTTTTTTTATCTTAATAGAAAACTACAATAATTTTAAAATAAATACCTAAGTAGCAATACATACGAGGCAGACTCTACACTAGATCTCTTTAAAACTGCACATGAGTCATATTAAGTGGTGACTTACTACGCTTGTCTGTCGTTTATACCTTGAGCCCCCAAAGTTATTTAAATCGGCTTCCCTAGTTAATATCTGTTTGTTAACTACTCATCTTCATATTCAGTGTATTGGGTTCACTTGAGGAGGTTTCATTTAAATGTAGCACTAACGTGCATCTACCACATGTGACGTATATTTAGAAATAAAGTTATGAATGCGTTAATTAACAGCGTTAAGTCGGACCTAATGAACCGTCAGGCGGCACCTTAAACGGATGAACGGAAGCCGGGCCAATCCAATTAGCTACGACTTACCTACAACGAAACACACTTAAGACGTCACGGGGTGCTCGTTAAGAAAATCACACTTGACGATTTGAGGACCACGAAGGTTTTGTCGATATATACATACATTTGTAAATTGAAGGGATGTTATAAAAATTGTAGAATTGAAAATATTTTCTCATTAATATTTTATATGTATAATATATTTTTGAATCTCCGATCGGATAGTCGAATATCCGATCTAGCGCTAATAAGAACGAAAATATGAGACCGAATTGGCCGATTCCGATTACAATAGTCGAAAAATCCGAAATCCCAACAAAAATACCAATACATGATAAGATCCCAGTTCCGTAATAAAACGTTTAACAATAACAGCTTTAAACCTAAAAAGAAAGATAGTTGAACAATTTACAAAAGCGCGATCCTTCAAAGATGACAGCTTTTGTCGAAAATGTTATAGATGAATTATTATATATTTTATTCATAATAATTGAGAATGTCGATATTTTAGAAGTTGCTTTGATTAATAATTTTATAGACGATTTCAGAAATATAATATTATAAATGAAAATTGAATGTTTCATAAATAAAACGTTGTTTGTGTTTCACCTTGAAATTATTTAGCTTTCTGGTGTTGTAAAGCTTTTATCGTCAAATACAATTTGTTTTTTTTTATAGCCTGTCAAAGGCAAAGTCTATAAACAGATCAAAGCCATCAACAAATCGTAATAATGTGAATAATACTTATTTTAATAACAACTTAAAGATGGAATATAAAAATCAATTGCCGACCTATGCTTACCTAAAGAAATTAAGAGTTTTAGTAACATATACCCATAAAAGAATATTAAATCAATACACGATTAGGCTTAAGTATATACAATATATGTATTAATCCTTCTCCTAATTGTACTTATACTCACATTATTATAATACGACAAACATATAAAAATGAATGAATAACAAGCAAGCTCTTTATTATACCGAAAGGGTTCATCATAAATATGTTCATATATGTATAAGGAATAAAGTGATTCGACTGTGTATATATTAAAGAGCAATTTTCCCTAGCCCATTATCTGCATCAACATTATGTATCAATATTGATGTGTAGGTATCATACTCAGAAGCCAAGTTACACATTTCAAAAGACATTAAAAAATAGTTATTTAAAAATGTTTTATGTATAATACAAAAAGCTTTTGACGAAAACGTGGCCTTAGCAAATTCTTAATAGATACTTTGTATTTCGTGACTGTAGGATTCAATACAAGTGAAGGAGGTGTAGGTCGTTAGTGATTATTTATAATTTCCTAAGATAAATATCAAAAATAATACTGTATTGTCTCGAACAGTTTGTTAATTTTCTCCAATTTTTTTCTATAAAATATAACGCACAAAAATCTTACTCGTCGTAGCGTCTTACTCTAAGTATTCCTATTTAAATATGGACTGCAGATACTGTGGCAACGATTATCTACCTAAAATTGCAATTATAAGATTCTTTAAGGCTATAACGAGGAGAAACAAGCGCTCTGCATAGATAACGCTGTCATAAAAAGCGTGTTTAAATTGTTTTTACCTGGGAACAGCAGGGTGTACAATCAAAATCATCTCTCAAAGCTTCTTGCTGTATAAATTAGGACGGAGGTCGGTAAATTGAGAAAATGTACCGTGTCCGGAAATTGAAAAACTTCACAGGACACCCTCTTTCTTTTATTCTAGGTTTGACAGTCTTTTTTTAAGTGAAAATGAATTTTAGCAACAATATGGCAGTTTTTGGATTTTATAAATTTTAAATAATGTATCTGTACTTACATTGGTGTAATAATGACATGCATGGTGATATTAATATTTCTGCTTTACTAGGAAAATAAGTAGGTATTGCATTTCAGGCCGGAAACAATATAGATTATTTAACTTCTTTACTCTACCTCTGTGTAGCGTCCTAGATATTAGTAATTATTTATAATTAACTACACTCACTGGAATCATTAAGACCTCTGTTATTAAGAAATAAAATGGACTTCCGCAGAATAACAACTAATTCAATAAAATTTGTTTTTATGGTTCATTGTTTTTGCCAAACAGTTTCGACGTCCGTGGCCGTTCCTTCAACAAAGCACTGCAATGGTCAGACCCCGGTGCTTTCGGTCCTCGGGCATATTTCGCAACAGTTGCGAGGCCAGCAGCGTTGACATTGAGTTCAGTACAATTGGACGATGAAGGAGTTTACAGATGCCGAGTCGACTTCAAGAACTCGCCGACAAGAAACTTCCAGATTCGACTTACTGTTATAGGTAAATATACAATAATTTGTATTGTATTGCACTGTAAGATAAATTGAAATAGTGACTACAAAACATTAGTATTAAATAACTACATAAAGGTTTATTAGGTTATTAGGTTTATTATTTACTGAAAAATAGTGATAACTAAAATAGTTTGATTATTTTTTAATAAACCGAATCTCTATTACATCAATATATTGAAAATTTAACTAAAATAGTTTTAATTTACTGAGGTTGGGTTATTTTTAGAGTAGCTCAACTAATTTAGTTGTTTAGTAGTCATTATTTTCTATCATACTCTCTGTTACTACTCAAATCTACTATACAAATAGGCCGTAAAGACTAAAGGCAAAAATTTGTTCGTTAATATTCAAATAGGAGAAAATTTTCAATTCAAGTATATTTTTACTCTCTATTAAAGTATAACAGGATCAATTGTAGAGTGTTGTCGATTTATTTATATTATAAAGTATATTATATTACAAACTGTAAATTAATTCCATATTGTCGAAACAGTGTATGAAAATATGAGTAACAGTAAATAAGCATAAATAGAATTAATATAAAAGTAAACCAATATAAACCTTTTTAACTTAGCAAAATGAAAATTTTATGAGGCGGCGACAAGGAATCAATATAGCTATCACGGGAGCATCGCGGTCGGGGCTAATGACATCCCGTAGACATTTTAATTATCAACTGTCGACTCCTATACTGAGGTTGCTAACACAGTAACTGATAAAAACGATGCTCCGACGGTGACACAGATAAAATCTGCAGGAGACAGGTTAAATTTAAAAGGAAATTAGTTTTGAATAGATCAAATTGTCCTTTGTTCTGACGTTATCAGGATGGTAATAACTTTGTCCGCTTCAATGTTAGGATTCTCGAGGAATTAATTACATTCTTCACGAATTTAACTTTGTTTTTTATGACTTTTTTATTTTTAGTAATAACACAGCTAATTATAACCAATTTATACATTACATATTCATTACATTTAAAAGCAATTTTATTCATAGTTTTGTTCCGTTTCGCGTGACTTCAGTGAATAAGTCGTTATAATAAGCTTATTTTCAGTGCAATGCCATTCTAAAAAGGAACGATTTAAGCAAAGGATAAAAAATAAATAGGATCTGTAAATGTCGAGTAAACTACCGCGGAGTTTTCAAATAAATTGCCCTATTCAACGCGCGAAAGACGCAAGCAAAAGATGTGAGGGAAGAAAATTTCTTTTGCGCAGTACAATGTATTTACGAGTGCCTAAGCCTATATTGCATATATGCAACGCTATTGAAATCCATTAGACTGAGCAGCCTGGTAATTTACTAGCTGTCTTTGTTAGACAAAGAGACTGTTTCGCCTAAGAACTCACTTATATAATCAGCCTAACTCATAACATCATAAAATATCCAATTACCATTGGGAGCGGAGGGCTTCAATTAATGGTGTCAATTAATAATCAAATAAAGCCGCCCGTGTAATATCGCATGTTGGGGTTAATATGAATGTTCATTCGCTTAATTTTAGCTTTCAAATGCGAGTGTCCTCGGCGTATTCATGAAAGTCAATAAGATGAAAATTAGAGCTCAAGTGTTCTGAGATTTATGTAAATGTATACTTATTTTAATAACGTAACAGTAACGCGGTATCTTATTACTTCAATTAATTATTATGTGAATATGTAATCAATATAATATAAAGTGTTTTATTCATTTATAGCGCATTACATTACGGTATTTTGTTTTAATTTTTATAAGAAAGTAGGTACTGAGAAAATCCAATAAATATAAACTTCGACAACAGTCAATTATCGGAGTACAATATTTTATTGAAATAATTAGAATCGTTTCTGAGATACAGTGTATATATTTTTTATAGTACAGGATGTCATGACCATGTGACAATAATGACGTAATACATATATATACATATTTATTAGACAAATTTGTTTTTAGTTTATTCTAATGGTACGTCATAAAATAAATCTAAATATAAATTAGGTATCAAGCTTCTATCGCAATCTGAAGAGCTGTTCATTAATCTAGTCAAAATAGCCACCAAAGTTGGTCTATACAATGTTATAAATCAGTTGTCGTAACACACTTGTACCATACCACATTAGCGAACTCTAATGAATGATGGGCCAAAATTAATATTAAGTCTTTTCAATGATTTTCACTCTCTTACAGTGCCTCCTCATCAAATGCTGCTTTACGACAAGTCTGGAGCTGATGTATCTGGCGTTGTCGGTCCTTTAGAAGAAGGGACAGCTTTAGTACTAGTTTGTGAAGTACGAGGTGGTAAGTTGATAATGAATTCTTATCTTTGATTATATAATATCGTTGTGACCTAATTTACTATATCTATTTAGACCGAAAACTATTCTGTGTGATTGTAAATTTCTAGCCGACTCTCCAATCATAAAACACCGATTTACTAATTCGAGAGACGGTCCAAGGCTTACCAACTGTCATGTTGGTTTTAAATATACCTACCAAGCGAAATGTGGGCATATCAAATGTTGCGCTTACCGTGTTTGATAGTTCTGACAGTTGATAATTTTTCTGTCTATCCTGTATCTGATAATAGTTGTGAATGTATGCCAGAAATATGCTATTATCATACTAATTTTCTATTTTTATATGTAGACATAATATATTAATAACTATATAGGCATTAACTATTTAATTTATTAATTTAATTGTTAGTAAAAGAGTATTAAATAGTGTATAATTGCATATGCATTTTTTAAAAATTGCAGTTTTGATTATAATCAAAACTGCAATTTTTCAATCAAATCAAAACTGAAATATATATATTTCAATAAATTGTTAAACGTGAAACAATAAAGTAATAAAGACCAAACTTGACATTTGAAATCCATGTTGGTTACTTACTGAAGCATCTTCTCATATTTATGCATTGCCACAATTTTGTGACTAATCTGTTAATGTATTAATTATATTTCAGTTTTATAACAGTACGTCTATTCATTCACATTCTAATATGAGAACGAATATTAATTTTTATTTTGGAAACGTTGACTGAAAAATAAAGGTCAATAAGCATTACGAGAAAACAAAGATAACACAGAATTAAAACGGAACATTGTAGACACGTTGACGTGCTAAATGTAGCTAAAAGTAAATTTAAACGAACAATTCAGTTCAATTTTTCTATTGCCCGATTTCTTTTATGGAAACATTGGAAGAGATATTCCATTCGGATGGCTTCATTGAAAGTCCGCAGTATGGGAGGTTGGCGGAGCGCCAGTATTCGCCGCGGATTATCTTTCCTGTGTGCTCAACAATTGTGATGATGCAGCAGGGTGGACACCGGGTGAACTCGTCCCCTGAGCCTTATCAGTTCCATATTTAATTATGTGCTTTCTATAGAGCGCTGGGTTAGAATTTAACACTTTCAAATAACGATACTTATATGGAGAACTTTAGTATTCGTTCTAATAATAATATGCTGATGTGGTCAGAGGCATTGTCAAATGTTAACATTGTAGTATGTTATTATTCTATCTGTGGTTGTAGTAAACACAACACTAGACATATCCATATTTTGCTCAGTATGTTTGAATCCAATGTGGCCGGGGATCAACCTATTTGTGTTATTTTGATCTTCGATGATGCAATTCTGATACTGATAAATATATAAACAAATAGATATATAACAAAAGCGACTCTGCTGAAAAATTCTGCATTTAGTGTGCAACACGTTGTAGTCCGCATTCACTTAATCGTAACCGGAAACGGTTCCTTTGAGAATACAGCTAGAATATATTTAATGACAAATTCTACAAATAGACTGCGACAAGTGTAATAATGTAAATTTTAAATGACAACAATTACATATAAGAAACTCTGGACAATTCTCATCACAAGCTAAGCAGAGTTTGTTTTATGTCTACTAGACAACTAATAGAAATATTCAAATGTATTGTTTTGTAAATAACGTACTAATACAAACAGTCATTCTCTTGAATACAAATGTTTATGCAGGAATAGAATCCTCGACCATCGGAAAAAAGACTGATTACTAGACTACCGAGGCCTTCATTTGAGAAATATAAACACGTAGCATCTACATTTCTACAAATTGTTGCTCTTTTTTGTTAGGAAATATTTTATAATTAATCTTATAATGTTAAAGGTATAATAATAACAATAAAAGAAAGAATGCTGAATCATATAAATGATTTGCGATACAGATATATAAAAATTATGTGAAAGTGGATGAATGCAAATATTGGAGTAAGCTCAGGAAACCTATCTTGATTAACTTAGTCATATATTGTTCGGAAGTAGTCAAGAGTCAGCGCAACCGATATGCACGCAAAAGACGACATATGTGAATGAAGTACGAATTTTGTATTAGATTTAGATAGTTAGATTAACAATAGAGGTTTTGGTTAATAATTCGTGGACTTTATATATATTTATATCTATATATGTAAGGGAGTACATCTCATAGTAATGTCGTAGTGAAGTTAGAGTTTTGGCTTCTAAACTAACAGTTATGGAAAGTTGCCAATATTTCTTTATTTAATCTTGTAGCCGAACAGCTTTCTGTCGGTTTTGTTGACACCTCTGGTGGGATTTGAGAGATAAGCCCGTTATATTTCGTTGAAATGATAAGACCCACAGATGGCTGTAAGACGTTTAAACAAATATAATTTTTACTATTTAATTTTAATGAGAATTATGTTTAATTCGACGAATAATTAATGATATAAAATAAACAATTCACTGAATTCAACGAGGAACGAATGTCAATACAAAGTTCTAGGGTATCGAGGAATTTTCCCGACTTCAGCCTTCTAAGTAGTAATTCCTAGGACACGGTGCTTAATCCAGCTTAACGCTTATTTTATTTTCTTCAAGCCCAGTGGAAAGAAACCTCTCTATGTGACTATATATATTGTAAAGATATCTTTTTTTAAGAATAAGTACCATTAAGTTTAAACCGTATAAGTTTAAGGCCTTAAGTTTCAATGCCTATTTATTAGATTAATTTAATAAATGTGCTTGTAGTATACAATACTTATACTTAAGTAAACCATAATTATACGCTTCGTAAAATTGGTTACAAAAGGCAAATTTAATGTTGATTTAATAGCATTATTAATCAGTCACCCATATCACTTTGTATATGAGCGATTTTGACAGTATCAAAATGTTATTGTAACTATTTACTTCAATATTGTGATTAAATATAATTGTTTATTACTAGGCCGTCCAGAGCCGGTGGTCACATGGCTGATAGATGGCATCCCAGCTCCTCAATACATCGGCGTGAAGACTGATACACACGTGGTGGTGAATAGACTTGAACTCCAACATTTGAAGAGAGAGGACCTCAACACTACCTTTAAATGCAGAGCAGCAAATACCCATCTAGTGCAACCTCAGGAGAAATCTGTCAGATTAGAAATGAATTGTAAGTTTTATTTCAATACTTTGTTATTTCTAATTTCAGACATTTCGTAAATTTGAGAATAATTATAGTTCATCTGTTGTCCGGTTGCACGGGTTGTATTAAGGACATCTAGAATAAAAAAACGTGTGTGGTAAAATAGAAGCATGGCATCAATACCTCAGAATAAATCCTAAAACATTATTAGATGACAATACTCAATAATTATTAATATCTATTGTATATATTACATACATTTACTTTTTTCTATGTACTAGTTATTAAACCTTTAATTAGTGTATTTTATAGGATCTCATATTCCATTGATTAAAAATGATAAATAAAAAGGATAGCTTTAACTGTCCACTCGGAACAATTAGCTACTATTTTATTATATAGAAAATGATAAGCAGAATATGTTATGAATATAATATGAATATATATGATTACCCTGTTGTTGCTTATATCTGTAGGTATAGTCGTTTTCATGAACGATCCGTAAGTGTGTCATAAAACATTTAAAAAAATTATTACCTGCAAACTGCAAACACTATTTTACCATCAGAAAACATGTCAGTTGCAATGTAGGTATGCCACAGAATATAATGACATTACCAAAGCCTTTGATATTATAAAGTAAATATTTATATAGTGAAAAAATATCGATGTACTCGTACAACTCTTTTGAAGTCACGTATTAGTTGCGGTAATGGATTTAATTTTAAGGTTTTAGTAAATAATTTTGGGTAATATTTGTAAAAAAGCAATGTACAACCTATAGACTTTGCAATTTTGTACGAAGGTAGATTTTTAATTCATAAAACCCAGAGTCGAGACAAAATATGTAGCGTATTCATAAATTCAACGTAGCAGTATTTTATAAGACACTTATCTGCATACAAAAATGTAATATGAACGAGTTTAAAATAAAATTATAAGCCTGGACAATCCACACTGCGCTAACTAGTCTCAGCTAAGCAAATCTTGTGTAATGGGTACTAAAAAACTGATATCTAAAAATATGTTTTGGTTTTTTTATAAATACACACATAACATAAAAAACACTCAAACCAATACAAACAATCAAATTTATGAATAAAAATGTTTGCACTGTGTGAGGAATCGAACCCGCGACCATTGGAAGTAAGACGCTATGGCTAAGCAATAGACCACCGTGGCCGTCAACTTAAATACGTATCACTGATTCGTACAGAAATTAATATATTTCAGTAATAACGAAGTGTGGAGTGTGAAGTGTCGTACGCACTGGTGTTGTTAAAAATCAAACATCTCTAATTTAATCACAATTCATTTGCTTTGGTCAGTCTTGTGTAAAATACGGCTTATGATATCTAATAAATGTAAAAAGCAACTTTAATCATATTTAAGTGAATTTTATTGACATAAAATGCAATATGTTAAGGCATATTAACTTGCAATAGATTAATTTTAATAGAGATTTCTGATATTAATTAGAAAAGTTAATAATGTAGATATATGTATATATATATAGTTCAGGAGCTATTTTTCAGGTCAAAACCTTTTTTAGTTGATATAGTTTAAAAAATATATAATTGTAGATTAAAAAACATTGAAAAGAATTAAAGTCAGTAAATTTACTTAATAAACAATACATACACATTAGATATACATATATATTTAAAGTAAATTTTGCAATCGGAATATAAACGTAAATAATATTTAAACGTTGATATGACCTGTATTTTATTACAAGTCAGTTACTCATAATATTCCTATCAAGAGTTTAATAGGCTTACAACCTTCAAATAATAAAAATCGATTGAATTTAAATTATTGATTCGATTCTTGTTAATTGAAGGTTTATAAACTGTATAATAACACTTTGAAGGCAAATGCTTAATAAGAAAATTTCAGACTGTACTCTCACTGACTCTATAAAACATTGACATAAATTAGTGAGCAATATTGCAATTAAAAGTTGGAACTACAAAAATAAAAACCTATTTCCACTTTAGTTACTTACTGGATTTTCGTTGGAAATCGTAGAAATTCATTACGTTGGCGAGTTCCCTGTGAAACTGAAACGAGTAATTAATTATAGTCCCCCGTGATTGCTGGTGTGTACTCCACCTTGCCACAACTAGGCCACGCACTCATTGGATTACGTCGCAGTTGGGGAACTTCTTTACATTTTTCATTAAACCATAATTAGAATCGAATTACTGTTACCATTATTTTACCAACGTAGACAATAAAAAGTTACCTACCTAGTGCTGAGGTACGCACTAGGTAGGTAACTTTTTATTGTCACCTATTTCTGCCGCCAAGCAGTTTGCACAGCTTATGAACTGTGTTTCAGTTATAGTCTAGAATTAGGTAAAGCTTGGCATCTGAAATCTTTAGAATAACGCATGAGTGGTATCACGGGTGTCTTATGATAGGGTAATGTCTATTACGGTTACCGATTACCATGAGGTGGGCCATCAGCTTGTTTGAAATTCCAATTAAAGTTATAATATTTGAATTAATTTACACATTGATCTTATACAATGGTAGAATGCAGAACACTACGGAACGTTTTTTGTAAACTATGTTTTTCTGTTTGAAGAATGAGTTATGAAAGCTGAATGAATCTTTTGTACTAGAAATACATAAAGGGTGGCATAATGTATATATGTGACTGTTCATACTTCTATATTATTGCTGACAATAATATACAATTGCATATGTATACGTACAGCTACCATTTTCTAAAAATATAATATGTGCATTTAAAAAAAATATATTTTTGAATCACATATTGAATTTTACTCATTACTTATTTATTGATAAAAAATTATCGTTTCTTTCCACCAGTGGCTCCAATTTCCGTCTCATTATTAAATCGGCCACAGCAATTTCTTGCGGGTACATCTGCGTCTATACGCTGTATGGCCGAAGGTAGTAGACCATCAGCCCAGATTGCCTGGTACAAGGACAACAGGAGTTTCGACAAAGGAAAGGTAATCTAGCAAAAATATGTAATTTTAAATGTACGTGCATTGTAGCATTGCACGTACATTTAAAGTTATAGTATTATTCATAAAGAGCGTATCAAGTCAAATACCGAGAAGAATTACATTAACAACTTTCACTAGAACACAAAGTGGTAACCTGTTTATTTTTTAATTGTCACATAACATTGAATACGTCAGTTTTGTATGAAGATGTTAAAAACTAATTTCAATGGACTTATTCAAATTTGTTCACTTAGTAACGTAAGTGGAATAATATTACTGGCTTTCAGTTTAACATTTCCTTTACGAATAACACATTGGGTATTTTTAAATAAATAAAATATATATAATTAATCTTAATTAAAGTGTGTCCAGTATAAAAATTAATTACACGTGAAATACATACTTATTTTACTAAGGTAAAAAGAAGATTTCTTATTTTTGTGTATAGTAATTTGATTAATAGTAAAACCGTGTTTAATCTAAAGAGATATGTTTTTCATTATATGTATAGGTAACTGCGCAGTCGAATGAGACATGGTCAATTAGCACGTTGACATATACGCCCACTCCAGCGGACAACAGCGCTATTGTGAAGTGTGTGGCCACCAACCCAACGCTGCCTACAAAAGCAATTGACGACCACTTACAGCTAAATGTTGTATGTTAGTATTGTTTTAATTTCATATCAATATTATAATAATACTTGAATACAAATGGAAATCAAAAGTAGATGTATTAAATTATGTAAACACTGGAGACACTCATGGTAAGTCACATCTTTCAGTCAATACAATCAGAACTGACAAATTTTATTGTTTTTATTTGTAATATATTATGCAAATTTATTCAATTATTTATTCAAATAAATTCAAGCACTTTTGAATAGTCATATTTTTATTCTACCACTCATTCGAAACGCTGACTCATCACAAGAAGAATGACCAAGAAACTAGTGTGTTGCTCTTTCAAATAAATAAATGTTATTATAACAAGTAAGAGGCATGCGATTATCAACATAGAAACCACTATGCACTAATTTCTAGTGCAATCATATAACATTGTCAGCGCTATGCATTTTATATTTTTCTAAAAAAACTTTATTATCATTTACAAACTCTTCAATTTTATAATAAGCACTTTACAAAGATAGTGTTTTTTACCATATTTAAATCTTTTTTCAGGCAGTTTTTGAACAAACTCTGGTAATACATATGTTTTAAAACCTTACGCGATATATAATAATATAAAAACAAGTCACAAATAAATATGCAGTTAATATTCACCTACAATGCCTTTCTACTACTAGTCTATTTCTACTACTATATATGTTGATTATATAAGTTCAATAACTTAACAGTAAGAACATTGATTCGCGTCGCATAATATGTAAATTAGAATCGATTCCATCTTTTTCAATTGCATCACTATTAATTATTATGATGTTTTCAACTCATTGCATGCATAGAATTTCTACAAAGTATTGTATGATATATTTTTGCCACCAACCACCAGGTTAAAATTAAGTTTAAACTGTAACTAATAGGGACAGCTATTATTTTTCGATATGTTGTAGTTGAAATCAATAAGATTTCGTAATAAATTTAAACTTTCTTGACGGTTATATAAAACTTTATGTTATTTGGTAATCAATTAGAAACATAAAGTTTTAAAGTTATAAATGTCTATCTACGTGTCTGTCTATTTTATTATCAAGACTGAATTTTAATTTTAATTTATCACGTGTTAAGATAGATTGTATCTAGATAAAGGATGTACCTATGCAGTATTTTTTAAATGCATACAAAGTCGAGGGTTAGTACTAGTTGTAGCATTAAAAGTGATCTTCTCTCCAGACAGCCCACTGGTGACGTTATCGCTAGGCAGTACTCTCAATCCACATGACATAAAAGAAGGTGATGACGTATACTTCGAGTGTAACGTAAGAGCGAATCCCCGAGAGCATCGGATATCCTGGTACCATAATGTAAGTTTGAGTAATACATACAAAATATTTTGATAGTTTATATGTAGGTACCTGGTTAACATATATTTGTAATATTCCAAATAATATTTATAATAATAATTGACCGATTAGTAGAATAATATTTACATGAGATAAATAAAATTTATCAATGATGTTTGAAAATATTGTATCATTAAGTTAATTGTTATGGAGAATTGCTTGAAAATTATACATACTCGTTTGTTTCTATCCCACTGCTTATTTTTAAACTTTCCATTTAGTAACATTACGTAATACGTTTAAACGAGTTTTAACACGATTAACGGATACCGTGAGTACTGTGTCGTGATTGTTCATTGGTCAATCTACTGCTAGTGACGCTAGTTGAAGAAACTGCTAGCACCTATTAAGAGTGACATCGCTGTTACTCCAGTCAGTTCGTGACCACAGTGGAACTTTGAAACAAATATGAAAATTATTTATGTGACAACTCGTTTAACGATATTAATATTCACATGTAACACTAATATGTGTTAACACAACATTAATATTAATATCTTTAATATTCATATGTTAGTGTGTGTAATTACATGTATGTAATCAAGGTAAATTCAGGTAAAGTTTCTTAAACTTCAACTGATCAAAAATGTATCGCTATTTTGTAATCACCGAAAATGCATTGCCTAATCGGTTCACAAACAAAAAAGTTATACGGGTACAAAGTCTCGGGCTCAGGTAATAAAATAATATCTTGCTAGTATATAAATAAAATCTAGTATCCATTCTAGGATAGGCCGGTGACGCAGAACATGTCGTCAGGGATCATTCTCAGTACGCGGTCACTCGTGTTACAAAAGGTAACGAGGCGAGAAGCTGGAGGTTATTCATGCCGGGCTGCAAACA
The DNA here is from genome assembly GCF_030625045.1 of Achroia grisella. Classification (NCBI taxonomy): domain Eukaryota; kingdom Metazoa; phylum Arthropoda; class Insecta; order Lepidoptera; family Pyralidae; genus Achroia; species Achroia grisella. The sequence goes on from NW_026712925.1 coordinate 2,247,202, forward strand.
CTAGGGGCGAGACATCCAGTGACATCGTGCGACTGAGAGTGCAGTGTATGTACTTTTTATAAAAACACCTATTAATAGAATAGAATAGAAAATCATTTATTCAAATAAACTTACATTGAAGCACTTTTGAATAGTCATTACATTTTTTTTTTAATCTACCGCTCGTTCGGAAAGCTGTCTCATCACAAGAAGAACGAGCAAGAAACTTGCGTGTTGCTCTTTTAAATAATTTTATTATTACTTTACATTTTTAAGTTTAAGTGTGTGAATACAAACCACCAATTAGCACTAATTCTATTAAATACTCAAATAGAAATAATATTGAATATATAACCAACTGGTTAAACAATTAATAAGAGGAAATCAGTCATAGTGATTAGAGCAGACCAGTCCCTACAAGCAGCACAGCACCCGTTCACGAGTATGACGGATGAGCCAGCCATCACTGCGCTGAGCCCAATGACCCGGCCCACCACGCCGCCAAAAGTCTGGACATTTTAGTGAGCATGACTACTCAAAACACTAGACTACGTCAAAGCTACTTACAATTGCTATCTGACGTTATAGTATTCACATTTTACATAAGAATGCATGCGGCAATCAATACAAAAACCGCTACGCTTTCATATTTCTAAAATTAATCAATTAAATCAAGAAAGCAATGAGAAAATTAAATTATAACGTTGTATGCTAATAACTAGTTATTTACTTGATATGTTGTCGTCTATGAATTCGTCTATCCTGTAATAGGCTTTCTTACACAAAAATTGTTTAATATAAGATTTGAATTGCCTCTCTGTCAGATTTAGTGCAGATTCTGGCAGTTTATTATAAAATCTTGCAATTACCATAGAATGAATTACTGACTTTGTGCAGGCGGCATTTAGGTAAAATTAGCTTATTTTTATTGCGTAAGTTTCTTACAGTCTTTAAGTTTTCTAAAACTCTCTAAATTCTTCCGTGTATACATGATATTCTCATAAATGTATTGTGAAGTAACGGTGAGGATATCTGAATCTTTAAAACACTGACGTAATGACTCTCTTGAACCCATACCATAAAACGTATGGCTGTAAAATAAATATAGTATTTATATCGGCTGCTTTACCCCACAGTAGTATACCATATGACATAATTGGAAATAACTAAAGTATACAAGTTTAGCCGTCGCCACGTCTGTTAATTGCCTAATTCTTCTAATTGCATATGCTGCTGAACTGAATCGGGGTCGAGTCCACTGTTATACCTAAAAAAACTGTATCATTAACAAAATTTACTATTTCATCATTAAGCAATAACTGTGTATTTATTGGTCTTACATTAGGAAGTGTAAATTTTATACACTTTGTTTTGCTGGAATTTAATAATAGGTTATTACATGTAAACCAATTTAATATAGCAGACATAGCACAATTTACATCGTCTAATTGATTAGTTTGACGTCCAATTTTAAACACTAACGAAGTATCATCCGCAAACAGCACTATATCTGCAATTTTCTCTACCATAAAGGGAAGGTCATTTATGTAAATTAAAAAGAGAAATAAGATTCTTGTGGAACGCCCATCCCAATACTTAGATTTTATACCGTCAATATCTACAGTTTGGACCCTATCCTCTAAATAAGTTCTCATTAATAGATCATTATCTTTTATACCATAATGTGTACAAAAGTGTTTTATGATCCACGCAATCACATGCCTTTGATAGCTCACAACAAACTCCGAGTGCATCCTGTGACTTCTCCCATGATTGGAAAATATGTGTTATCAGCGCTACACCTGCGTCAGTGGTAGACTTGCCGGCGGTGAAACCATATTGTTGACTGTGAAGCAGTCGGTTATCCCTGAAGTGTTGTAACATTTGATTTAACATTATCTTTTCAAATACCTTACTTAGAACTGGCAAAATAGATATCTATAGTTCCCTGGCTCAAATTTATTCTGATTTAAATAGTGGGATTAATTTGTAAATTTCATTAAATGTGGAAAAGTGCCATTATCAATACATTTATTAAAAATAGTAGCTAGATATGGAGCAACAATATCTATGAAAGAACTAACTACTTTTACAGACATGCCCCAAAGGTCTCTGTATTTTTTAAATTTAGATGTTTGAATATTTTTATGATATGAACGGGGCTAACATGTGAAAATTTAAATCTTAAAGCACAACAACCGATATTAGACTCTAGTAATATTTTTGCTCGAGATGGAGATGAGTCCAGAGAAGATGTAATGTTAATCGGAATGTTAGCAAAAAAATCTTCAAAAACATTAACTACATCTTTTGTTGCTGTTATTAATTTATTATCATAATTTAATGCAAATTGATTATAGGCTAATTTAGATCTTCCGGTTTCTTTATTTATAATGCCCCAGATGGTTTTAATTTTGTCAGAAGACTGGTTAATTTGTTTATTAATATAATTAGATTTAGCCGTAATACAAACTTTTTTAAAAATTTTTGAATAATTTTTCACATAAGTGGTGAATTTGTCATCAAATCGATATTTTTTTTGATCGTATAAATCAAACAAAATATTTCTACTTTTAAGTATACCTACTGTTGCCCATTCCGTGAATTTAGATTTAACATAAACTTCTTTTTGAAAAATTGTTCATATTCTCCTGATAGAATAGTAATTAGCTTGGTGTAAAGATAATCAGGATTATTACTAGATTGTAACAGCAAATCCAATTTATTTTTAATCGCGCTTTTGTATTTGTTAATATTGTAAACATTTATTTGTCTTTTTGATTTTTTATTATTGTTGACTTTATTGATCTGACTGTTAAACTTAACAATGACCACAGTGATCTGAAGGAAGTTTATTTATTATGAATTTTTCTGTATACTCACAGTTACAAAAAACATTATCAAGACAAGTAGCAGACGTGGCAGTTACACGAGTGGGTTCATGAAAGACATGACTTAAATCAAATGATTGAAATAAACTAATAATTTTTGTACATGTGGGTGTGTTACAAAGAATATCAACGTTAAAATCTCCACATACAATAATTTTTTTAATACTATTAAATATTTTTTTTAATATATCCTCCATCACCCCTTCAAATACATTGTAATCACTATTAGGAGGCCTGTACACACATATAAGGATATAATTTTCTAGTTCTATACAAGATAATTCTATACAACACTCAATAGAAAGTCTAACAATGTCAGCACGTTCCTTTACTTTAATATTATTTCTTGCAATTATCATAGACCCGCCTCTGTTAACTGACTTTCTATTTGACAACGTTATAATTATTTAAATTGAACATCATATTGCTCTCTTTAAGCCAATGTTCTGTGAACAGACAATATCAATATTATACTTTTCTAAAAATAATTGTATAATTAACTCGCTGCCGGGAAAACTTTGTATGTTCTGATGAACAATTATTAATTCTGATTGCTTTCCCTTTGTCTTTGTGAGCAGTTTAAATCTGCAGTCATAGTATTTATGTCACAAATATTAATAGAATTATTTGTTATGTCAGTATTTTTATGTTTAAGTTTACCATGTAAACTGTTCATGTAGTCAATATTATAAGCCACTAAAGTGGCTATTTTATTTTTAGATAATTTAGAGAGATACATTGTATCTTTTGTCAAATAAAAATCACTAATAAAACTATTAGTATCAAAAAATGTAAAAATGTCACTATGACGACATGTCAATGTATGTAATAAGTTGTTCAGGTAATGTATACTGTTAATTTTTTTATGAAGATGTACAATACAATCTTATACACATTTAATTGTAATAAATATTCAATTCCTTTAATTATATCCTGCCTATTTAATTGAATATACCAAAAAATAACACAATTGTGGTCATATTGTTCATTTTCGTAGACTTCATTTTATTTATTATTTGTGTAAATGATGCTTCTGGCATACAGTAGTTTCTTTAAGATGATACTTCAAAATAGACCCAAAGTTACAGCCTATTCTGTCAGAGAACACCATTGTGCTACTCTTAGGGTTACAGTTACTGGCACAAACACCCTGAACTTCATTTTCCAGCATAGTTACAACTGAATTATTATTTGATATATTTGTGTGATTACATGTACAATGCTTAGTCAACGACTCAAAACGGTCAGCATTGTATTTACTGACATCAATCAGATCATCCATTGCTAAAATATGCTCCTGGATTTGTTTCTAAGAGATAATATACTTTGTATTTAAATCATGAAGCGAAGATTCTAAACTATTGATTTTTGAAGTTAGGTAGTCTGTATCAATGTCATATAACTTTTGGCTTTCCACTAACTTATTATCACATATATTAATGTAATCATGCAATTTTAAATTATTTAAAGTGTTTTTTTTCAATAACTGTCCCTTTTTGCAACGCTTATTTAATATATTCCGATTCTTAATTATAAACTTTTTTAGTTTTAAATATTTTTTTAATTTATTATTACTCAACATACAAATGTTACTGTTATAGTTGCCTAATTTAGGTGATGTATCACTATAAGGTCAATTACAACAGGATGGGTGCATGGAATAGTAGAAGGAGGCACACAGTTAACACTAATAAGTTCCTCATATAAATTACTAATCTCATTATTTTGTTGAGATTCCAATCTTGTGTCTAGATCATTGATTTTAGAATATGCCTGCTTTAACTCAAGTTCCAATTCAGTGATACGCCTAGGCTTTCATGAGTGTCACTACATTGATGAAAGCTACTTATTAGTTCTTGAAGCTGATCCCGCTGCTCAATAATTTCCTGATGACTATTATGAAGTTCTGACAATTCTGATTTTAATTGGGTATTTTTATTTATAATTTTTAAAATTTCAACTCTCTTCTCTCTCCCTGATCAACTTGTCACTGAGATCTTTGGATGCCTGAAGTTCTTGTAGGGCCACTTTAAGCTTCATCTCTGTCTGCCGTGCAGTTGTGGAACGGGTAGATAACATTATTGAATATATGAATAGTTACTAGGGAGAGTGAAGTGAGTTATTTCTAAAAGAAACAAAGTATCACAACGAGAACAGCAACTGAACCTTACTTATTTTATGTGTTAAAATTTTGAATAATTTCTGTTAGATATATTTATACAACCTATATTTTACAAGATTAAGTAAATGGAATTAGATTGTGCTCCTTTCCTTCAAATTATATTAATATAAAACATAAAATTACTTACAATATATTTTGTGGGTATATTTTTTCCTTCGACGTACGCAACAACTGAACTTCACAATTATTAATATCAATTTAACTTTATGTGAATATTTCTATAAAACTTGTATATATTATGAAATTCTTTGAATAAGTCCAACAAATAGTAATAAAAATAGTTTTAAGATTAGTTGCTTACCAACGAAAGAAGTTTGACAGATGGCCGGTACACTATTTTGATGTCGATTTTTGCAAATAATACACTACCAAATTGTACACAAACAATAATCGACACTTATTGCACTATTATATCACTGATAACGATATTGAAAATATAATATTCGTGTGATAGACTATTAAAAATTATTTATTTATTACGGCCAGCTGAAAATGACAACTGTCGTTGGTGTTGCTAGTCGAAGAAGATAATATCGTTCTAATAGTTGTTTGCAATTGTTACATATATGAGTTAATAAGATGGTAGACGGCCTGGGTGGTCTAGCGGTTTAGCACACCGCCTTACTTCTGATGGACGCGGGTTCAATTCCTCGCACGACACAAATATTTGTATTCATGAGTAATAAACTATTGTAATGTTTAAATAAACATTTGTTAGTTACGATAAGTACGACAATACTTAGCTAGACAATAACCTTTGAAGGATGCTTTTAACGACTCGAAAAGAGTTCAAAATAAGGTGATATTGGTAAATACCATGTTACATATTTCTTTATACTATAATGCTACTTACGCTAGTTAAACAAGAAACTATTACATTATGAAATACCATAAATGTCACAAAACTAATGATTTTAGTATCGGTTATATGTTATTATTCTTAATTTTAAGGGTTTTATAATTATATGGTATTAGAAATTCTACTTCTATATGTTATTCGTCAAACCACAACAGCTTGCCAAACAAACTATTGAATGGAAATACTAGATAAAACGTAAAAGATAACGACTTTCGTACAAAGTCTCTAATAAATTCCTGTTTTCTGGGATATACCTGCATAGTTTACGATAGTAACCATTAATATCATCCGTGGAGTAGTGTGATATTTATATTCACGTGCCCTGAATTTTGATTCTGTTTTCTTCCGATAATTTAGATTTTTTCCTGATATTTGCAGTATGTTTGTAAATAGCAGTTTGTAATCGAAACATTATATAGTCATTTACGATTATTGAAATGAAAAGACTCTTTATTGTTCCTCTCACTGACAGTAAATAACAATTATATAAATTAATATGTATATCAAATACGAGTATAAAAACAACATAATTACTATACAGAGGTAACAATGGGCGGTCTTATCGCTAAATAGCGATTTCTTCCACGCAACCTTACGATGGAGAGGAGTAATAACACTGAGTCTGGTCAAGGCATTACTTAATTATTATAAATATTGTCAAATAAATACATATTATATACACTTACATATAACTGCTTACTGCTGAATTCTTATATATAATGTATACATATGTATAAATAAATGAAATACTTAATAATAATGATGTTAATGTGACGATAATTTATGCAAATAATAATTTTTAACGCACAATTTAAAGGTATGCAGTGAATGATTAATACTTTTAAAATATAAATAATGACCATTGTTGTTGTGAACGTTATGCGATTCGCTAGTTTATAATGACATTAATATTATGTATTCAAGTTAGTTTCCAAAATTAATTAGCTACTGAATTATCAAGTTTATATATTGTGAACAACAAATAGCTATAAATTTAATTTACCTAATCGCGATTTAGGCTTAGAAAGTTATCTGAATTTCTATTGGTAAATAAAATCTATAGATTAAAATAGCTTGGAGATTCTTCGAACCTAATAACGTCGTAGTACGCCATATCTGAGCGAATGTGCGTAATGTTCTACGATTAGTTCTAATTACGCATTTCCGCCTTTAATTTTCAATCTTCAGTTAAGATCATTAGGAAAATATCTTACTTAATGAAAATAGGGAAGTTTATTTCAAAACATCAAAACGATTACCAAGTTAATGGTGGCCTCCGGTAAAAAACAAAATTTCGCATTTATCAAGCGGAACACGCCGAAACGCGAACTGTAAACATGAAACAGCGCAATCTATTAGACGTTTCATTTACATAGCCTACTATAAACATCGGATACAATGACATGTAGGTCCGCCGTAAAATGTCGCTATAGATAGTATGAGTTACAACGCTGTAAATACCGACATGTCTGCGAATAGGTATTCAAATGATTGCGGTCGGGATCGACGTACCGACTTCCTTCCGTGGCCGAACGGCCGCATAGTAATTGCCGGAGAAGGCGGCGCTGGCAGTAAATCATCAAAATTATTGCCTAATACTACTGCGATCCTTGTACCTACCTTAGCAATCTGTTGTTCAGTGGCTTCACTTTAATTCATAGAGCTTTGTTTTAGTGAACGGACAGAAATAAATTCTGTTTCTAGGCAGTGGAAACTACCGTTTGTGCAGCTCCCTGGCTTATTTTGTCAGACTCTGTTATTTATTTTGCCATAAGATTGTATGAAATATATCGCCATATCTGAAATATTAAATATTGTATTCAGTATAGTATAGTTTACAACATCATAAATGGTAGGACTACTTAGTAGTAGCATATAACCAGGTACAATTGAATCCTGTCTACATGTTAATTATACAGGAGGGCTACGTAAATCAACAACGATGTCCGGTGCAAGATTTATTATCAGCATTCTATATTGGCGCATCGCAGGCTTCCTTCCCCTGACCGAGACTTAATTGCAGAGTTGGGGAAGACGAAATAATTCGCCGCTGCCGAAATAATTGCCCCTTGATTTATATTTATCGCTTTATGACAGCAAAACTGGTTGGATAGGTTTTTAAATTTATAGACGCAGCGTTTTATGTATTTTTCGACGATATTTGCCGTTTCATAATAACACATTTGTGTGTTTTGCGTGTATGTAATTTTATCGGTGTTTTATTTTCAGCTTATTTCACATTTATTTGAGATATTTTTTTATTGGTTCGTTTTTATTGTAAATGTTTATTTATTATCAATCTATTACAATTACTGATTAATATTCTGAATTTCACATATTGCAACTAATACGTAGAATTGAGCTGATGTGACTTATCATACTTATATATGCAAAATAATAAAATAGTATCCTGACAACTTACATAGCACTCCATCTAGTCTTAAATTAAAGAGAGTTTGTATTATGGTTGTTATCCAAAACAGACATGTTTAAATACATTATTTTATAAATCTGTAATACATATAAAAATATCATAACATATGAAAATAATCAGTTCAATACACATATAAATTGAATAGAAGTGTTGTGCGAGAACCGAAATCACGACCATCGGGAAGTAAGTCAAAGTAGTCACCGCTAGACCATTAAGGTATAATCTAATGAAAACTACGACTTAAATGTTTTTTTATACAGATGCACCGGTTTGTGGTGAATTATCACCACAAGTCGTTGGCGCTGCGCTGGATGAAGCGCTGCGTGTCCGGTGCGCTGTACACGCCGACCCCGCAGAAGTTGTTTTCTTGTGGCAGTTCAACAATAGTGGGGAGAGTTTCAATGTATCACCCGCTCGATATGGTAAGTATTAGCAAAAATACTTCGGGTACGCTATTGTTAGTAATGAGACAATTGCTAAAAAATTGTCACATCGGGTTGAAGTCACGCAGCTCCCCGCTACTAATCATCGTAGTTAATTCCATGCTAAACTGCTCTAATTGACCTGAATCTTCTTACTTTGTGCTCTTCTATCACCAAAAGTTATGAGGGTAAATACGGTAGGTCATCCTCATCATCTATTAAAAAAATAGAAACGACTACATATATACAAAGAATGGAACAATCTTTATTCAAAACTTAATATAAGCATTCCGTGATTCTTCTGCTATATTCGGAATGCAGATTCAGTCAAGAAGATCAGACAAGAAACTTGGCTGTTGCTCTTTTCAAAAAAAAGTTGGATGTTCTAGATTTTGTTTGAACCACATAGCATGTAATCATATCCAATGCATAATATGTCCCTTTATAGATATTAGTTAAATAATACAACGAACAATCAAAAAAATATTGAATATTCTCCATGAGGTTAAACCGACAGTATAATTGACAGTTATCGTGTTTCAGTGCAATAATTAAAATTCACTCTATTATATTTATTATTAACTCAATATGTACTTATATTTATAATATCACTATTCTACTCGTATTATATATAGCACTCTATATAATTTTATAATTAATCGAAAGTGTATTGTTAATATGAAATATAAAATCTATGTTATTTTACAAATTCTGTTAAAATAATAGAATATTATTAATACTCACTTGGAATTTATACGCTGAACATTTCCACATTTAAATAATTATATCTCCATTATTATATTAAGTCCTATTGATTTGGGAATAAATTTATGTATGTAATAAATATTCTGGACGTATGCTACGTATTTACATACAATATTTACATTATAATTTGGCCGTCGCTTTTATGACACCAATTATTAATTGTGATACCATAATCAAGGCTACAACAGCACGTATATTTAATATTAAGCAAACTAACAATTTATAAAAATATTCCGCTAGCTTATTTTGTCATTTATCACATTCATAATTCAATGACAAAAACCAATAACGTAAGTTTTTATTTACCTATTTCAAATGGTGATCTAGATTAAATATTAGGCAATATAAAAGATAAATAGAATAAACATTTGTATGCACTTTTAAACATAAAAGCGGTTCCAATCTAAAAACCTGCGATAGTATTCATGAAACTAAAGCAATTTCAGCATGAAGCTTAGTGGGAAGGGAAAATATTTTTCAAACATTTCATATGAACTGCATGCATTTATGTAATATATTTGTTGCATTATATATATATTGTATTATAATTTAACAGGTACAGTAAACGGAAGCGTCAGCGAACTTCGATACACGCCGGCCAGTGAAAGGGACTATGGAGCGTTAACATGCCGAGGAACTAACACTGTGGGTCGTCAGGATCAACCTTGTGTCTTCCAAATAGTTCCAGCAGGTATTTCCATAAGAATACGAAATTGAAGTAAAAAAATAATTAAAGTATACAATTCATTAATACCTAGATAAAATCTTAATAGTCATATAAATAGATTTATATACAACAAAATAGAACAAAATTAAATATTCTGACAGGCTTTGTTCCAGTCTACATCCATAATTCCTATATATACATTTATATATTAGGTTGAATACATATAATTAATTTTGCATTATAAATTGAAAGAAAGACACATGAATACTATACTTGTATAAAAAGAACATTTGTATTGTATTGTGCATACAATTAACAAGGCCTTTAATAATGTAACGATGTTATAAATAATTCTCAATTGTAACGGTTTGAAATGTAGACGTTTATGATTATATAAATCATAAACTTCTACATTTTAAACCATATTACCATACAACAGTCGCGAACCGTATCAATCAATACCAATAAGTAGGTACCAATTATAAACTGTACAAATTACCTCACATCTTCAATCTCAAATAGTTTATACAAAATGTCAATCCCACTAATGATAATCCATTTCAATTGAGAGTTGTGAATAATATCGTTTCAAGCAAGAAAACTGATTTAATTGTAGGTTTATTCCAGAGGTACACCATAAATAGTCATTTGCGTGGGTCTCACCTCACCGCAGTCTTAACTATTTTAGTCACCCGCTTCCTTGCTAAGCTGTAGTTCGGTTGTAGGGTGCAGATTAGGTAGTAAAATTAAGACGCATGCCATGTTAGTCATCGGGTGTTATCGCAGTTAGTGCAACGCATGTTATCGCAGGTGTCATATGATAACGTTATATCTGTAGTGCTATATGTATATAGCTGACAGGTATATAGGTGACGGTTACCATCAGGTGAACCGTCAGCTTGTTTGGCATTCCAATTAAATAAAAAGAGTAATATACAAATAAGAAAAGCTTAAAAATAACAAAAGAATCAAAGAAAGAAAGATATATTATTTTATCTTTTATTAGCTCGCCCATCACCTCCACGCAACTGTACGGTATCGGCTGGGAACAACACCAATTGGATAGAGGATTCTGGTCATGAGGATTTGGGAGGTGCTTTAGTTGTACGTTGTGTTGCTGGGTATGATGGAGGTCTACCACAACTGGTTGTACTCGAAGCTTTGGATGCTGTTAGTGGAATAGTAAAATTCAACGTTACTAGCAATGAAACTGGTGAGTTATAAAAATAGCAAATATAAGATATTTTATATTTGTAATAAAAAATCTGAATATTTCACACAATTAGTCGCTAGGCACTACTCATGAATACATATATTTGTATCATGTGAGGAATCAAACCCTCGACCATCAAAATCAAGGCGGTGTGCTAAAGCAATAAAATATTGAGGTCGTCGAATAACTGATAGCTGTCACTTACATGACGATATTATTAATGGATCAATTATTTACAAAATCATCGATATCAGTTTACCTCTGTTTATAATTTTAAATTTACCTATCATGTATCAGTGGCTATATTAATTTAATTTAATGAAAGGAAGGAAAATTATATACTCATACTTGATTTGTACACGTGTTTTTGATATTTAAGAAACAAATTGAATGTTTCTTAATGAACAACTTTCACATCATATCATACTTACGAAACATTTAACTTCATTCAAAGGAACTTTTAAATTTTTTTGTGTGACTACACACCACCAAAACAATATTGAAAGGTTCTTAATATCTTCTTTGGAAAACCAAATATATATAAAAATAATAATATCAGTTCTTTTGAACTGATATTATTATTTTTATGGAAAATATTTATAAAGAAAATAAAAGAATAACATATAAAGGAATGAAAAGAAAGGAAAACAATGAAAATGAGGAGAAAAATGATAATATTAATCGACATATTGTTTTTCTTCAACAGATGGTGTGGCTTTATTTCTTGTGCCACCGACAGTTCTGTGGTCGAGTGGCAATACTCTTCGACTTACAGTGCATTCACGAAATGATAAAGGCGCCTCTGAACGGATTATGGTACATGCTCTAGCTTACCAAGATCCAGAAAGAAGAACAGGTAATAATTGTATTTATATTATTTACCTTTAAGATTTATTATATTTAAAGATCTACTGTAATCTGTATTTATTCACAAATTATTAATATTTGAATTGTAATATTTCTTTAATTTTTTGTATTTATTTAGGTACTAATTATTTATTTTTACTCTATGAATTTGTGAAATTATATACTATAGCAAGTTATTAAAACCACTCGGAATGCATATATAGTTACTTATATGTATTTGTAATCAATTCTGCACCTTTAAGAATCCGTTTGTTTCCTTAAAGAAAACCTACCTCTTATAAATTTTCTATTTTATTTCTGGGCTTCTCTTTATTTTGCTTAAATACATAGTAATATATAATTTTGTCATTTGTAATGCGATAATAATTTAGTACTGTTGTTTACAACAACTTTTACCTTTATTTTGTACGTTTTTTTATGAATAGCTCTTAATTATATGTCCTCTAGTAAACGAATATGTATACAATATAAAACATTTGTACAATACTGGTATATGTGAATACAAAGTAAATTGAGCATGTTTCAATTAAATTACTTTTTCATTTGAACTTTGATTGCGAACAGTTCGTCGATAGGTCACAAGTTTTTAATTGTCAAAAACATAGAAAATACCGAAATAACTTTATGAAAACGAAACTGCACCGTATTTGAACCGGAATCGAAACGTTTTAATTAAAACAAGAGAAATTTTAATATGTATTTATCTTATGTTTATTTTAAATTTATATCATATTTTTATTTCATATACCTTCTATGTAGATATATTGGTAGATTTTTAAAAATTTAACTGAAATAGGAAACAAGCTTACGAGCCCCCTGGTTATAAAGGGGTGGTCGTAGCTCATATACAATACATGTATAGCACCATGGATATCACGTCATCATTAGTCTCATATACTACCATTCCGGAAGACGTTGTGTCTCTATATCCTGTGATTAGATATAGCAATGAATCTAATCTAAAGCAAAGTGCTAGGCGGCAGAAGTAAGCGGAATAGAGCAGACTCTTTTACACAAAATAAATATTTTGTTTACTTGTGATCCTACTTGAGTAGAGATGCGACATACTGAAACATTTTTCATGTGTTGTAGACACGTTACACATCATTAACAGCGATACCTATCGATTTTCAGTTATTTGAATCCCTCGTGCCGAATTATATATAGAGATGACTGTTTGTAATTATTAGCGATATAATAAACCGTTTCTCTGTTAATTACCGTTTGTTTTCTATGCAATTACACCCAAGTCATTTATACTTAATTGTATTTTTTTTTCTCGTAATGAAGATGGAAGCAACAATTTGGTGGCTGGTGTTTCGAGAGGTGCTTTTTGGGCGATCATCCTTACGTCACTTGTTTTTGCCACAGCCGCTATTGTAACTGGTTATTTTCTGCGTAGAAAAAGGTATCCATAAAAAAAATTGGTTCTACTTTAGTACATTTTTTAATTGCTGTTTGTTTTTAGTGTGCGGGAATAAAATTACAAATAAATTATTTTTTTCCTTTCTGATGTCAGCTGTTTAAAAATACCTATAGGTGAACGATTTAACTTCAGTAAAGTCGATCGACGGGATCTGTAAGAGTTCCTACTAAATGGGACAACACTAGACTAGTTGGTTACTGGGAATCATAGGGTATGTCAAATTGGTCCGATCAACTCCATCGACTGATCATTTTTTACTATACAAATTAATAGCTTATTCAACGTTATATAATACCTTATATAACGTTGAATAAGCTATTAATTTGTATTAAGCTATTATTTACAGATGTTTACCATTGAATTCTAATACACAAAGTTCCTCCCCGCATCTGTCTGTAAGTAATCTTAAGTATAATATCAAAAAGTACTTGATGGATTTTCATGGGGTTTACATCTATCAACAGAGTACTTTCTGACGATAGTTTAGTTCCAAAATATAATATAATACTTTCTCACTCTCTTACGTTCGTTAGTATGTTATAAACAATAATGAAATAAATTATCAGCAGGCATATCTCCGCTTTTAAATATTTTAAAAATATAACAGTATGTATCTTATATTATTATTTACCTATATAAGAATCAACATAAAATATTCTACAGAATCAGACCACCCATGAAGCAACAGTCTTCGGAACTACAATTAAATGCAGGCGACAGCCAATATGTTGTAGCTTACACATTGAAACCTCCTAAACAAGCACAACCAGATATATTAAATCCACCACCTGATAAAAAAGGTAAACTATGTTTATTTAGTAGTAAGTAATGAGATTTGAATTAATTTTATAATAGGTAAAAATTAATAATAAAATAATTAATAAAATAACAGAATATACTTTGGTATATTTATTTTAATATATGAAAGTGTAACACCCGTATATACTTCCTGTAATTTAAACATGTTAGATACGTTGATTTGACTCAGTGAGAATATTAGATCACACTAATTAAAAGAATAGTTTTTATACTTGTAGATAATTACAATATATAAGCTACTATTTTTAACTCGTTCCACAATATCTTTGCTGTCCACGCTGTTAATAGACAACTTTGAAACAAAGAAAATAAAACTATGAGTGTTTCTGTTCTTGAAGAGAATTCTTTCTTCAAGTTTATTAGACACAATAGAAACTAATTTATATTTTCTCTATTATTCTCAGACTAGCACATAGCGCTGTAAAAATTAGAAACTTGACAATTTAGAAGAACATATTGTTGGGATTATGCTAGACACTAATTATGTAGGTAAAGTCGTAATAAGACCGTACCTACATAAACAGACACGAACACTTTCAGTAAACAGTTGAAGAAAAAATAAATAGTGTCAGTAGTATTTACAAACAATGTTTTATGTCGATTTTATTTTTAAAATGACTGCTATGAAAGAAGCAAGAGACAATAGAATGTCCAGTAACGTACGTATCTAATTTCAAAATTTAGAACTCCAATTTGTTATTTTTAGATGGCGGCCCTCCAAATGTGAAGTGTGGTATAGAGGTGGCTGTCAAAAATGGCCCTCTCGGTGAGACTGAAGAGTGGGCGAGTGGACTCGGCTCGCTGCACGCAACGGGAGAACGAAATGTCAGTATATAATATGAAAATAATTGCAGACGGCTTCGTACAGAATCTTTCAATTTTTATAAATCTTAATTTATAAAGAATTGTTCTTATTTTTGTATTAGCATATAAACTATATATTTGGTCATGCATAGTGAAAAATTACTAACAAAGTATTTACCGTATTACACAAATCCGTTATAGTCAACCGTTACAACTTTACACAATTTATTATTTGGTTTTTATATGTAAAATATTCTATAAATATTAATAAGGCTAACAACAACAATTAACGTAAATTGTTTATATGTATATATATATGTACCTTACTTGTGAATAATGGCAATGATAAAGAATAAAATAATATTCTTGGCATATTTAATATGTACATGAATGTGATGAATTTTATTCGATACAGCACTGAAAATAAAATTTTCATTGGTATTTCAGTCGCATTATACGGAAAACAGTCATATTATTAAAACAAGAAAAAAAATTATATATTGCTTAAACATATACATATTTATATAATGGATATGCTGTGTGATGTTATCGCTATTATGAATACTAAATATTCGTTATTTTTTTAAACTAATTTCATCTTAAAAAGTAAAAACGGATCTCACACAGAATAAAGAAATTAGTTATACTAAACAATATTTTAAAATATTCTTATAGATAAAATAAAAATAATATTCTTAAGTAGATTGGCACCATGTTTAAATCTAGTATATTTAATTAAATTATTTTTTAAACGTCATATCTTTATTATTTCTATTTTACTTTTTTGAGTTCGGGTAATAGTATCTATTAATAAACTATTCTACTTCTATTTTCATATTACTTATTGCCTCTATTATTGTTCGCAGTTATTATCTCCACCGAGGTCTTCGTCTGCCAAACAGCCAATATCTGGAAACATGACGTTAAGTAGAAGAGAGCATCTCATAGCAGAAGAGATACCAGGACCAGAGAGTTGTGTATAGAACCATTAGGTCAACGATAAAAAAAATAGCAAAATAATTATTGTAATTTTTGTAAATATTAATTTGTATGTATTGACTGTGAAAATGTGATAAATACATTTGTAAATAATTGTAAAACGAATTGAAAAATTAAAATCTGTTAAGTAATGAAAGAGTTTTATTCTAAAATAATTAGATATGACAACAGTGCAAAAACGAAAACTGTCTGTAATGTTACAACTTCATAATAGCTATTAGAAATAGATATATTCTATTTGATTAACAATTAACGTAATGAGATATCCTAGTATCCCAAGAGTTAAGATACGGTTTAATACAGTGATTCCCAAAGTGGTCTATGTTGACCCCCAGGGGTCTATGACAAACTGCAAGGGGTCTACGACAGCGGTCATCATGTTCATGGTCATGTTGTTTTTACTTTAAGTTTTTAACACTAAACTTTACTACAGTTAGAAATTTACAAAAAATCAATATAAGGAGTCGAAAAATATGGCAAGGGGTCTACAACACAAAAAAGTTTGGGAACCTCTGGTTTAATACAACCATTGTATGTAGTCACGCGTCTTTGTTAATTGGATATGCAAACGATTGTATGTTGATTATGCAATCACTAACAAATTAATCAATATATCACATCTGAAGCTTTCGAGTCAAGAATCATGACACTTATCAACTTTTATGAATATGCTGTAAAATCTAAGTAATAATGAATATTTCGTTTTTGAAAAATTAAGAAAAAATATGGGAACTAACTAGTTGCTAGCAAAGGAAAATCTGTAGGAAATAAAAAAAAATCTGCATTCAGAATAGTGTAAAAATACTATAATAATTGTTATAATCCACAAAAACCAATGAATAATCATTAATTAGTTTTTTAGGATAGTGATGGTGGATAAATGACAAATATATATATAGTATATCACTAATACCTCGAAACTGAAACCCTGACAATTGCAATAATAATTAAATTGGTTCTAACCTAATAACGAAGAATCTTAAATTGTTTCTTATGCAACTTCGAAAATAAGTTTAAGAAATAAATACTTTTTTAAATTAAATTCGTACTAGCATCTCAATTACATTAGGTGTAGCAAAGTATATGGCTAATGCAGCCGAACCGCCTGATCGGAGAACGGGAATTATGCAAACGACTCTAAAAGCAATCCCAAATGCACATTATGGCGAAATCTAGTGTAGCACTGATAGTAAGTCGATTGGTATCGAACATTGAACTAGAATTGCAATAAATAGATATTAAAATATTACTTACTTAGTATATTCAGATCTTATTTTAGGTTTATCGTTTTATGGAATCGACAGCGTGCGCATTTACCATTAGAATCCAATATTGAAGGCTGTATAAGTGTTATACATGCTTCGATATTAATATTCTCCAAAAAACTGTAGTACATCACTTTGCTCTATTGTCAATAACATTAGCATCGTACGCAATAAGAATTTTTATTTTGTATTTTCATTCGAATCCTTAACTTTTTGAAAATATTCTATAATATATTATAAGAATAATATAGGATTTCTAATGGTAATATAATTTTTCAAATCGGTACAGTAGCTTCGGAGCCTATTCAATGCAAAAAAATAATCAAATCACTCATCTGCTGTTATACGCGCTTCTGACTTCCTCATTTAGGAAGATGAGGTAGTCGGAGGCACTATCAACTGTTAGGGTTATGACAAACGCGACACTTGACTTTGACATTTCATAGGGTAAATTTTGTTTATTTATTTTATACTAAATCATATCGTAAATACCTTATAGACGAACATATATATGAATTAATATTATAGGTAATACTAATGTATTAAAATTGATTCTTTGATCATGGCAATGATGACTGCATTGTTGGTACCTTAGCTTATTACACCACGGTACTGTATATCGGCATCCACGATGCCCTTCGGCCAGTAGTCTTTCTTCATGAAGGTCTATGAAGTCCAACGTGATATTAGGCAAGTTTACCGAAGTCTCTCGAATTAATTTGGTTTGTTATCGTTATTTCTACAACGACTTGCTGTACTGACCACAAATTATCGAAAAAGACAAGGTAATGATGATTATTATTATCTTTTTTTTGGCGTTGGGCAAAATTAAACACACGATCTTTGAGGCTCAAAAACGTTTAATAAACCACTAGGCCATGACTATAAAAAATTTTTCAACAAAAATACAATAGTTAAAATACTAATAAAATAAAAATCAATAGCCATATTAAATACATTAATTTACCTGACTAATGCGACGCGCTAATCGTGCCACGTGAATTATGCAACCGGCCTCTAGGGCAGACCCACAGCGCTAAATGAACATCCACCGTAATCCGCCATCTGCCTAGTTAACCAATTAGGAGCAATCCGTAATATTGCATACGTGCGTCTCTATTGAAAATAACTGTTAAATTTTAACAACCATCAATTGTATTTATTAGGTTAGTAATAAAATATTGTTACTGAAAAGACAGAATAAGTACCGAGTAAATTGGTCCACAACTATCCATCTGTTTGGTGTTTCACGTCTTTTGTTTATGCTGTTTATATTTGGCAGAACTGTGCGTCGCCTTTATGCTATTGCGGCTTTCATTAGGAACTTCAACTAAATACACATTTAGGAATATAATGTGAATCTATTCGGAGTGCAACATATGAATGAATTCTATGCAAGAACGTAATTTTACAAGCCCGTCCGAAAATGTTAATTCTAAAATTATATTGCATAGGTTGATATATATGGTAAGATTATTAAAATAAATAAATATACCTATATATGTATATAACAGTTAAAGACTGTTATTCCACGTGGGGTAGTCAGAGGCATTGTTGACTGTCGTTGTCGTGTCGAACAACTTTACATGCCACGTATATTTGCATTTAGTGTAACATAGGGCGGGCCTCTATTTTTACTCAGATGAAATTGTCTAACATTCAATTTATACTCTGTAGATGATCCCATGTAGGTATATATTGCATACAAATACAAAGGCATATAATATATATCTTTAGTCTAGATTGTGAACGAACTGGAAGCTTATTTTTATGAAACTACGTAATATTTCTTCGGAATAGTTGTAAATGTCAGTTAAGAACACTAAAATATAAAGTATCGCGGACGTGCATTCTAAATGTATCTTGTGAGATTTAGCTGAGTTTCTTGGTTTCAAGTTATTTTGAAATTGATCGTTTAGAACAGCAGGTAACATTATTTATTATTGAACAAGCAGTTTGTTATGCATTACATTATATTAGATTTTATTAATAAGCGATAGAAGATTAAAATGGAATTGTTATTTGTGTCACATGTGAATTTATATCAATAGATCTTTTCATAGATTTGTATTATTATTTATCCTTTATTGCACTATTTAAAATAATGTAATTTTATATTATTACATATAAAAAAATATTGCTTCGCATATATATTGAAAATTATAATTGTAATCTTGGCATCCATTGCTATTATATCTATTCATGTATGCACAACATAATCGAACATCTATTAGGACGAGCAGAAGGAGGTGAATATATGATGTCGATAACATATATCGACATTCATATATTCACCATAATGTTCAAGTATGATTGTTTTTATTACTTAAATAGCAATTATTAAAGAAAAACATGTATCATTCCCAATTTGTATAAGTGTTTACTATTATTTAGATATACAATAAATACTTACCAAAGTAATTTTGGAACATCAATTATTATTTGTCTCATTAGACGCAGTGTTTTCCTCATAAAAATGAAAATCGAATCAATCGAATCAAATATGAAAACGTAATACACTGACATATTTATAATAATTGAATAGTATATCAATATTTTCATTAAAACAATTCGTTATTTAAAAGTGCATATAAAAGTAACAAGGATCCAATAGATTGTGCAAACAATATTGTACAGTGCATGCTTCCTATATTGAAACAAAAACGATGTAATAGGACATTTGACATCATAGAGTGAACGGACGAAAGCCTTCTAACTGTCCCTAGCTTCTGTTGTTCATTTTTCTTCCCTTTTCCGAGGCCAAACGGTAAAGAGAAACTTAATTGAAGGCTTTCCCGCCGACTCTCAGGCTCAATGAAAAATTACGAGGTAAACGAGTACACGTTTGGGAATTCTCGCTTACTCTCACCGAAAGAAATGCTCAGGCGTCTTTACGCAAGGCCTCTTTAAACTTAGATAAATGTAAGCTGACGAACGTAATTTCAATGAAATATACTGCTCATTAGAAGAGTTAATTTAATTCAGCTCTTTTAGTGAAATGTTTGAGGATGTGACACGCTTCAACGCTCCAAAAATACTCTACACTGGGAATATATACGCATGTACAAATAAATATATAAATCTGAAGTTTTTAGCTCTCCTTTTGACAAGATTTAAATTAATGTAATATACATTCAAACTATTGTTATAAAGATAAGTACTCAACTGATTAAAAAAAGGGGAAAATTATTGTTATTATCAAGTACTGTATTTTGAAAGTCGTTATAAATTAATAATACTCTAAAATTATATACATGACAAGTCGGATTCAAGTTGCCAATTTACAATAAATTATTGATTAGGTACTGTTAAAATTTACAGAAACAGAATATTTGAATCATAATGGATACCGGAAAGTATTATTTATATATAGAATTTCAAGGTCAATTTCTATTTTTTTCTGGAAACATTGTTCGCTTTAATATAATAATAATATATTTCATATATTAGTGGTTTAACGTAATGTCATAGAATTTAACACTTACATACTTGTGATTAAGTATTACCACAGATAATATAATATGGTATTACGTAAAAACGGTATGAGGAATTAGGTTAAAATTGTCATAAGAATATGAATTAACATAATTACAGGCAAAGAAAAGCTGAGGACAATTCCCACCCTCCGGTTAAATTAATGGTTTCCTTATTATTTCTCAATATTGTCTATTTATTTTTATTAACTCCCGAATTCAATTATCTATTATATCTTAAAGTGTCATTGTATCTGTGTGTCTGCATCGTAGCTTCAAAATTAATGGACTGATTATGATGCATTTTTTTGTTTGAAAGTTGAGGTGATACAATGTGTATTGCAAGTTATTAGAAATTCCTTTTTAATTTGGAATTTAAAAATTTACTTTTACTTCTACTTACAATAAAAAAAAAATGCATCATATTAAAGTTTGGTTCATTATCTATTCTTAATAAATATTTAAGATCGTTTCAACAAATGTACAGCCTATGAAGTTAATTTTTTTGTAATTAAATTATGCGTTATAAAAATAAAGGAATCTCATAATACTTCCCATAAATATTGTGATTTATTGTTATTATATTGCTAAAACGATATTGCTCTTTTTGAGTTAAAAATTTAAGTCTAATTTCTTAGGCGCGGTCATAATAACCAAGTTATGTTGCTACCGTAAATATTAAACGCTTAGCGAAATCTTGCTCCAAGGTGTAAATGAAACATTATTTTATTGGCGTTTGGACAATAAATCCACTCACCTACAAAGCTCGTAAAATTGTGTAGCTTGATTGAGTCAGTATTTTTATTGTTTCGGGCCGTGAATCAATGGCGAATGTTTGAGTAATAAAAGTCAGTTTACGATTGTTTTCACGGGGAAATTTGTGGCGCGTGAAATACTCTTCCCCTGTCATTTTCTTACTGAATGCACCATTTCAGCGCACTTGACATTCTTTGTTCGGTTTTCTCATCATCACCTAGATATGTCTGTGTAAATGTGGAAATAAAAACCACGCCAATTGCCAAATCTATTTGTAGTTTTTGTTACGTCATTTTATTACACATAATGTATTTATACATGATCACAACTTACTTACAGAGTAATTAGAGAGAAGAGTCTTAAAATCCTGTATTCTTTCTAATCTAATCACCTTCTTTTATATGGTATCATAAATCCTCCCATATGTCACGGATATTATGGTATAGGAAATTTGGGAAAATAAATAACATTCTTAATAATTATTTATAAATAGTAGAAATCGTTAAAGTCTTCTGTTAATTTATTATATATTTTATATAGCGTTATTTTCCACAATGAAACTGATTTTCCTGTTAATTATATATATTTTTGCCAAGATAAACGAATACACATATACGTACCAATAGTCTTTATATTGTATTATACGAGTATGTTATTCAAAATTGGATTGTTCTGACTGAGATTTTAGTACATTTTTTGTATGATATAATATACAAAGTGTGCAATATGTAATTATATACGTATATAATTACATATTGCAGACTTTATATTTTCAGTATGAAATCTAACAATATTAAGATCGAGTGAGAATATTTTTCACATGATTTGTCATTTGTCTTCTGAGTCATTACGTAACTAGTGCGATAGACATCAATCAAACCTGCCAGGGTCACTTCGACTGGCAAAGTCAGTTCAGCAGCAACTTGGGGAGGCAAAACTTATATTATATGCTATGCTGCCTAACCTTGGAACTTTAGCTTTGTTACTGCTAATGTAAGCTTACTCTTTGTTTTAAATATCATTATATTATAATAAAATAATAACGTTTATTATAATAATAATATTTATAAAACCTAATAAATCCACACAATATGTAGATATTCTAATATTATAAAGATCTTGTTTGTAATAATCAAAATCGAAACTTATAAATCTATTAAAAAATATATTTTATAGATACATAGACTTTGTTCAAAGTTATCTGTTTGGGATACCCAAGCATTCTCACTGATTATTTAGACTTGTTAAATGGCTAAATTTGTAATATTAAATGAACACAAAGTGAATAAAGTAGGTACAGCCGATTTCTCTCAAATTTACGATCATTCCTACAGTTTTTTGTATGTAACCACTTAATTAATGTAATATTTAAGACTATTAAACCTATTCTACTTATATGTTTCGAAATCACAGTTGAGAGCAACATTGATTATATGAAATCAACTATGTTAATCAAAATTGCCTCATTACTTACTGATTCCGGCATCCATACAATACTTAGGTACCGACAGCAAACGGGTATAGGTGACCGAAGCGGAAATCCGAACGCACATACCAACCATAACACCAGAAACGGGTTAACTAATTGGGAGGGGCGGGTCGGATGTGCGAACAAGGCAAATGAAGATTTATCATCTCCCCAGGTCCTTTGGGCCCGGTCGGCGGGTAACCGGTTATCAAGGGTTACTGATATTTTTGAATTTACACCATCCCGCGAGTCTCAATAATAACATTGTTTGTTTTGCGTATTTATTAATCATTCCGAAACGACTAAGTGTTGGATAATGTTTTAGCGATTCGTTTCTGCCAATGAATGCGTGAAAAATGGTAGAAAAGGAAATAACAAGTAATTCGTCTCACTCAGTGATGCATTTTAGTAAAATTTGTATAAATATTCAACTAAATTTATCTCTATTTAAATAAATTTAAGAATGAATAATTAAATCACAATTACCACTTTAAAAGCGAAAACCAAGACATAATGTGACAGACAGCATCTGTATGAAAATAATTTAATCGAGCGTCATATATTAAGAAATACTAACATACATACAAATTACGATTATATGACAGATATATTTCGAATACGATATAGATTATAAAGTATATATACAGATAATACATTACTCTTATATCTCTATTTCCTTAAATAGCACGTTAAATGCATAATGCCTTTATTTGGAAAATTATCAATGATTATGACCATAATTATTTATAAGTATTTAATGATTTGTGTTTAAACCGCACTGAATACTGCACAGTGGTGATATCAAATAAATGGAAGCTGATTTGATACTAATTACAGGGATTATTAATGTGGAAGATCGTCGACAACCTCGACAAGAATTTGATATAGTTTGCGAAATGACATCGGACTACAACTAATTAACAACTATGTCTCATTATTAAAAAAAAAAATAATAGTATTCATAATTTTACAAAAAAATATATTATAAAGTTCATATTTCTTTAAAAGTAATGAGTTAATAAAATTTATTCAAACATCCATTTACCTTGTAAACTACTGGAAACAGAAAAATGGAAAAATAAAATGATGTAGGTAGTAGTTTTTTCTCGAGTAGAAACTAAGAGGATTTCAGTTATTTGTAATGGGCTGTGAGAATCTGTAAATTCTAAGCCTCTTATAAAACACCTACAGATAGAATGAAAAACAGACAAGCGGGTGTTGATTCAAGTAAAGTAGAGTTCCGCCATTAACACAATATAAATAAAAATAATAGACAAAACAAGGTTAAATTTATATTTATTTTATTTTATTTCTACACTTACATCTATTTTTACAGGTCTTAGACTAATACAATAGTGTATTAAATAATTTGATGACATTTATGTGTATCAATTTACTTGACTGTAATTATTTAAGATCATCCTTTCAAACCTTGACTAAAGTGGGGATCATAAATAAAAATGCAAAGGTTTTTTTTTATTTTACTTCGCAAGTCAGTTTTCCTACACTACACGACTTTTAAAACAATTTCCAAAATATTTTGATTTTATCTTACTACTCATTGTTTATATATGCAACAGAGAGGAGTTACTCCATACTAATATTACATGCGAAATATGTCAATCTATTTATTACTTTTTCACGACTAAACTGCAGAATTGTTCACCTATTCTATACGAAACAAAAATAATCTGGCAGAGATAAAATAGCGAATGAAAATTTATGACAAATTGTGATGATACCAGGTATTTACAATTAAAACTCATGAGTTCGCCCCGTTTTTTTTTTCATTAATTACTAATTCAATATTAGGTATATTTCGAATCCCAATTTCAGTTCAAGCCAAATTTATCAGATATTGTTACGAACACAGGTAACACTGCTATAGGGTTCTTATACTCATATTAAGGAACCTTAAATACTCCATATATTCTATTGATTGTGAGATATTTAACTTATAATGGCAAGTTAATAACTACGTAGGTGGTAACGTACAAGACGCTGCTGTATTGTGAACTCAATTTTAATTGAATATCAATGTATTGTTGTATCAATATATATTCGTATAAGGCGATTAAAATGTATTATGGCATGAAAAATGTTATAGGTAGAAATTTATAAGCAAATACTTTACAAATTAGGAGATACTAATTAATTTAAATAGTAACTTAAAATTTTATGACGTTTGATTTAATAATGAACATCATAATAACAAAGAAATCGCTTTAGCGATAAGACCGCCTTTTGTGCCTGGCCTACCTTTCTGTACATTATGAATATTGTTTTTTTTTGTATTGTTTTTAAGGTGCAATAAAGAGTTTTAAATAAAAAAAAAAAATCAGTAATATAACAAAGTCTTTTTATTTCCTTATCCATCAATATGTTCTTTCAAATAAAAGTAAAATGTGATTTGTATATATATTTTTTAATATTATTATTCTATTGTGGATATAGATATCCACAGTAACATTTGCTTATACTAATATTCATTACACTATTTTAAGTCAATTTTTTACTTCTTTTATCATCAATTCATTAGTAATTTCGTAAATATGACAAATTATGTGTCTGTCAATGCATTAGATGAGCCATACCCTGATAGATGGGTAGTGGAATTACAATTTTAGGTCCCTAATGAGTTGCCAATTATTAGCGATCAATGTACGATTTATCTTCAATGATTGAACGACAAATCCATTAACATTTTCTCTTTATAACCTATTCCAATTCAGTCTACATAAACATTAAAGCGAACGACGCGTACTTTGATTACCTATGTACATATTTTATTTACATCAGATATCTAAAGTACTAAAAAAAGAATATTTTGACTAACTTCAAGAAACTGAATATGATTTTATTGTAAGCTTTTTAAATTATTTATATGTAATATAGATACATTATGGTGTAGACAGATTTAATAAGTGCTAAAGGCAAAAATTCTTTACTATATTCATTTTAATAAATCCTCCTGTGCAAACACGTCGCCTTTATTATTTATATTAAAATCCACGAAACTAATTTGTATAAAAGGTTCTAGAGTATTCCAAACTGTATATCTAATGCACGTAACTACCAATTCAATAAAGCAGAAATTTTGTTATTTGCACTTAATCTGATTGTGCCTTTGGCTGTCAATAAAATGATTATTCAATCTGCATCTCCAAATATGATTTTAGTTTTATGATAAGATACATTTATGCTATATTTAAGTATGTATGTCCTTTATATCAGCTATTCTCGCGATTGTCTCCGTGTGATATTTATACCCTATGTGTTCTTCTGATGCATAAGTTATATTATTCTAAGGTTTAATAAAAATCCATTCTAAGTAGTTTTTGTGTGAAAAGTGACATTCAAGTAACATTACTAACATCTATCATCCACAGTGACAAACTTTCTCATTTATAATATTAGTAAGATAATATATATATATCTCTCTCTCAGGACAATTCACACAGCGCAATCTAACCACAAGCTAAGTCGAGGTAGTAATATGGTTACATAGATAACTGATGCAAATACACCCAGACGAATATTAACAATCATACTCATGAATGCAAGTGTTTGTATTGTACTAAAAATCAAACCCGAAAGTACCGGAAGTAAGGCGTTGTGCTAAATCACTAGACCATCGAGGACGTGGAATAGAATATAAATGAAATAAAAATACAATATTACAACCATCAAAATAGTAGACTGTGTACACAATATATGTGAATTTAGATGAAGATCTGTTTTTTTGACATTTACTCTGTCTGCTGGTCTGGGATATTAAGTTCAACTACGTATCTTCATGTATAAGTAAGTAATGGTAGTATAATAAAAATGAAATAATAATTATTAAACGAAATATTTAGAAAAGTCTGGATGAGGTTTTGAAGGATATTTTTAAACATTAAAACAAATTTTAGAACTGAACAAGTAACCGCCTAATATTATATTTTTAAAAATAAAAATGCCGTATCTTTTTAGATATGTTTATTTTAACTTTTTGTTATGACTTTTATATATGCTTCATACAGAACAGTAAATTATTAAACATGACGTTAAATAAATTTCAGTCACATCACCTGGTATATAATTTTACATGATATTGATGTATACATCATCAATATATTTTATAAAAAGAGTAAATAGTATGAACATAATTAATTAAATATATCATAAAGAAAAGATAATAAAATGAAAATTAAAAGGGGATACTGATGATGGTAATAATTTCAAATTGATTTATTATTTTACTGAGAAATCACAGTCAAACATTAAGGCTTATATATTATATTAAGGCATTCTAGGTTTATTTCATGTGTAAAAATATAACTCAACTAAAATTTTTATTGAATAACCGTGTGTAGAAACGCGAATATCTAAATAATATATCAAAGGATCTTGAAATAGTTTACTTAGTAAAAAATAATATTCATGTATACCCACACACATTATTAAAAAAATATTGCTTCCAAATTCAAAGATGATAGAATTCTTACAATTTTTCTTTTAGAACCTCAAAATATGTGAGATCATTTTCAACAGTCGTTGCCTTCGCTTTTTGTGTACATTAATCTATACTTTCATAAGCGTCTGCTTTGAAACGTAATAAAAATCGGCTTAGTAAGACACGTATGGGCGTTGAATGCGAAAAATACCGAGGGATCATTATTTTTTTCTGCCCCCACGAATATGTTATTTACGATTTTCGACCCTTTCACATATATTTAGAGATCATTTAACCGCAAAAGTATGATTGTCAGATCATGAAACGGCGACGTAAACACGTTTTGAACATGGTAGCAGTTTTATTTCACGTCAGGATAACACCTTCAAAGATGAATTTCTCGTTTGACAAACAAAATGAAATGCTTTAATATTTTTCCACATGATGGTTGTTAGCTACGTGGCGTTGGTAACTCTCTGAATATAATTTAATGTTTCGTTTGAGGAAAATAATTTATTAGGTAGACGACGGCAGGAATATTAGGTGACACTGTTGCAATGGTTTCTTATTTTGTATATTATAAGTAAATATGTAGCTTCAAGAAATATTATTGCAGATGGAGTATAGAGAGGTATTGTTTTTAAAGTCGACGTAATGGTGAACGCACCACTTGACATATTTACGAACGTTATTGTCGAGGGATATATAAGTATCCAAAGAGACAGGGTCGCACCCTGTTACTATGGGTACTTATTACGCCTATTATATACTATATGTTTACCTCCATATCTTTCATTAATTTTTGGTTTATTTTATGCAAGTCATATTTATTTATCACTATCTCGACCATCCAACTCAGCTACTTCAGTTGAGAAGAACTACCAAGAACTCAAATGGAAGAGATTTTTAATATTGGTCTTTATTTGACTTGAGAGTCAGTTAGTAATATATGTATGTATGTTACTAACTGACTCTAATAAAGTCAAGGTGCCCGAACACCAGATAAATAAACGTTTACCCATAATTTGTAGTAACAAACTAGTAGGTCACGACTCTCTTTATTTAAACAAAATGAAATTTTATAATTATTTATAGAGATTTACAGTTGCAGTTGGAAACGGTACAGTTATTTTGTAGATACAAAATAAGTAAGTAAGTGTACCGTACTGCAATTATCAAATGGTTCCGTCATAATTGGAAAACTTGAAATTTGAAGCTGCTTAAATTAAGAAAATGTCAGTCCCCAGATAATATCGTTATGTCGTAAAGTATACAAACGTAGTAGATATTTTATATCGGATACATATATATATCTAACTACGTTAGTCCGAGTTCAAATTAGATATGCATAAGGATTAGATACCGTCTCATTAGTAAATATATTATGTAATATTTGTCAGTAGTATCTGGAAGTATTAGATTTAGTTATGAAAATGGATGAAACAATAGTTTAGTTTAAAGTTTATTGTTACAAAGTAAGGCTTTATTGATTTATTAATTAAACTTCTTTTTAATTCTACCTTGAGATAATTTATATTTTATATTATTGTATTTATTTATTGACTGTGGTGGTTTTATGAATGACTGACGGTGGTCTGGCGGATTAGAACATGCTATTACTTCTAACAGTTCCAGATTCGATTCTTCGACTCTGGGTTTTTTATATTTACAAAATATAAATGTATTTTATATAGATTGACTAATAACAAAACGACCCATTATTAAATATGGGTATTCGTATTTTCAAAGCCGAATGTTTCTAAGTAAAACGACCCATATATATTCCAGTCGTTATTTTATTTTATAACAAATTTTTAGTAACTAAATAATTTGGTTTTATTATTATTATTACCATATGTGAAGATATTTCAATATTGTTTGTATTGGAATATAATATTATTTTCATGATATTAAAAATAAAGATATAATAAAAATATTCTATGTTCGAAAAGGGTGTGACATCCGACCTATTTCCACGTCACATCCCATCGGTTTGGTCATTGCTAATATGCGATCTATTGGCAAAGATCTTCTCGTCTATCCGCCCTGAATATGTCACAATAAATCCTAGAATGTATACTAAAATATACCTTTTTGGGTCTAAAATAATATGACAGAGCTACCTCTCGATAATAAACGAAATCTTTTCCTTCATGTCTTTATAAAATACTATATCGATTTTATTTATAATATAAATAATTTAGTACCATTTCCAAAAGTCTTCGAAAAGAGGAAAAGTGTTCAAGATCTTCAGGTTATTTTAATCTACTATGTATATTACGCATTGCTCCTATACTTTATACTTTTATAGTTTTTGTGTTTATATGCAACATATATATAGATAAATAAGCACTGCAGAAATAATTTCCCATACTCGTTATAAGCACGTCTTTATATTTCTTTACAATATTTTGTACGTAGAACATTCTATATATTGAATAAACAGTTACAACAAAACAATAATAGGTATATATCCATACTAATATTATAAACTTATGTCTGTATGTCTATTTGTCTAATTTTATGATTAAACTGCTGAATCGATCGTAATGTAACTAATTTGTTATAAAGATATATTATATCCTCAAGACGGATATGGGCTATCTTTCATCTTAAAAGAAAAAGGAGACGAAGTAACGTATAGTACTTAAAATTTTATAGAATAAAATGAAATAGTATGTCGAAAACCAGCTAAAATGAACGATGAGAGATTAGTCCGCACTATTCATCATGATGTCGGTTAACACATCACAAGACATACGAGCGGAGGACGTGCCGACGTCCGTCCATCGCTCAAGACACTGTGACTTCCGACCGGATATTATTCGCTGACCGATTTACTTACATAAGTGTTGTCCATCTCGGAGTGAAGATGTAAATTAACTGAAGGAAGTGACACTAATGCCTACATATTAGGCTAATACTGGCTTTCATAATATTTGTTATTCAAAAACTACAACAATCTACAATCCATAGATATATACATACTCGTACAAATGTATGTTTAGCCAGCTTATGTAAAAATGCAAAAATGTGTATGTCAATTTGTTTTTAGGACATATCGACCAAATTGTTCGTTCTTTGTCGTTGAAAATCTAGATAGATTGCATCATAAACACGTAGGCTATGGCATATACAAACCATATGTATGTCAATTAAATGCATACGAAATTGCGAAAATAAAACATGTGTTTAACATAATCGTCAGTTAAAAATATATATCTATATAACATAAATAATAATAACATACTCTACTTTATCGTATGTTCAACTGGACCTGGATGTCTAGAGGTTTAGTACACTGACTTATTTCTTTCTTTCACCGACAAACCTGTATATTAATGAGTTATTTGATTTAGTTTGGATATTTCTTATGTATTTATATAAGTTATAAAGTCACTCGTACAATCTTTATTCAATTTAGTATTGTGGTAGATGGCGCTGTTGTGAAATCTCTAAACTTATTTATTTAATTTTTTTTTCGGTATTAATATCTCATCTCTATTGTGTTCATAAATACCATCAATGTTTCAATAGAAATTACTCTAAACTGAAATTATTATATAGTGTTAATAGATACAGAGAGGTATTTACTTTATACGGGAAGTTGTAGATTGGACCTCGATCTGGTCTGGAAAACTAACTTTTCTAAATTAGCTCGTTGTGGATGTTCTGTGCAGCCACAGTCACTAACGTTCATTATCCGGTTTCTGATAGTGCAGAGCAACATAGTTTCACGACTCTGTAAATGTGTTAATGTAAGATATTTAAAACTCAAGAAACCCATTTATCTCCGAATCCATACTAATATAATGAATTTTATAGAGTATTTGTCTACCTGTCTGGTATCTTTCCACGACTAAACGGTTATTAGACGAAGTATCTTAAATATTAATGTTATTAATCTAAATTTTTCTCAATTACAAACAATTTAGATCTGATATTTATGTATTTCATTTTTCAGTCTACCTCTTCGAGCATTTGTGTAAGATGGATAAACAACACCATTGATATATCGATGCAGACGCATTCATAGATAGTCAAAACTCTCTATATATTTATCACTTATTGTAAATACTGTTCAACCATACCCATACAAACAAAAACCGTTTAGTACATCGAGGTTACCTTTAGTTAAATTTAATATAATTTTGTATCAACAACGAACAAGTCATTTAACTTTAATGAAACTCAAATTGTTTACCTTCTGACGCTTCGACTAGTGGACAAAGAAGCAAGGGCTGATAGTTTGTTGGTTTAATACTTGTTCTCATATTAAATTTGTTTGTTATTTATCCGTTGATATAATTTTAAATATGGAAGTTTAATATAGGTACACCCTAGTAAAATATAGGTACCTTTTAGGTTTAAATTCTTTGATACATAATAAACTATGCATTTTTAATTAAATTCTATAGAAGCTTGCATAGCAAAATTTTAAATTAGATAAGTTTTATTGCATTCGAATCAGAATAAGTTTATATATAGGATAATTGCAAAAGTGACTTTTTAAGATAATTGATATCCTACAATATCTGTTGTCTATATACAATCTATCGTCATTAAGAAACCGCCGTTCCGTCATGAAAAGTTTGCGAACAGACAGATACACAAGATAGCATTTATAATGTTAGAATAGATGCAAGTTTTAGATATATTCCTTCGAATACTCTTACTTATATATCATCTGTTAACGAACCTTAAACTGTCCAGATGCTAGTGAAACCTTTTTTTTTTAATTTTTGGTTTAAATCTGATTTTGTTATTGTTTTTCTCTAATCCTAAAGCATTAAAATAGGGCTGAAGAATTGTGAAAAAGAATATAATAACGTTAGGATTTTTGCTAATATATATTCTAACCATTCTTCTTCTGTTCTGTGAGACTTCATTTGTTTTTAATTAGCTAAGTATTTCAGATATCTCGTAAAATTTATTAAAATCAATTCAGTCATTTAGTAGAAAAGACATCAAATATGCAAACACACTTTTATATATTAATATGGAATATTACTTACAATACAATACATACTTACAATATTAATATGGAATCTATCATATACATTTCCTTTTCAAAATTACAAAAAATATTTCCATCAATCATCTCAAAGCAAAAACAGCCTCTGAGAGCATCATTAGTAGGTATAGTATGGAGGATGAAGATACAGCCTTCATATCCGGTTCTGTAGCCTGAGTAGATGATGGAGCATTACTCGCGTCCGGCGTGCACCTTGCATGAGAGGACAATGATTCATGATTTCCCCCTGTCTTGTTGACACGTCTCAAGAGAAAATAAACTATTTTCTTATATTTTCAAGGAAATTATATTTATCGTCTTCAATTTTAACGTAATATAAATATTTTAATAGTCTACACCTACACTATCTATTGTATACCTGCACCTTCATTGACCTTTTATGTTAACTAATAATGTAATACACATATGTCATGTAACATTATAATTCGTTCAGAATTTTAATTTAGTTCGATTCGTTCATGTTTTAAAATGGTTACGATTTCGTCTACTATTTAGAATAAAATTACCAGTTGCGATTTCCTCTGCATAACCTTTGGTCTCTTATTTCAACCTCATGCAGATTATTTTATTTTAGTAAAAGACTCTATATGTCATTTTATTAATATTAATTCAGGCATTTTTATAGTGAAAATGTATAACTAATAGATACACAGACATAGTTTTTATATACCTATAATATTGGTAGAAGTATGATTAGTGTTTACATAGACTAAGTTTCTTGTTATAATATTTTTTGTATTGTATTGACTCAAAATAAATAGAAAACTAGATAT
The DNA here is from genome assembly GCF_030625045.1 of Achroia grisella. Classification (NCBI taxonomy): domain Eukaryota; kingdom Metazoa; phylum Arthropoda; class Insecta; order Lepidoptera; family Pyralidae; genus Achroia; species Achroia grisella. Next base: position 2,280,737 of record NW_026712925.1, read on the forward strand.
CAACAATATTTATTAGCGTTATCTGTTAAACAGCTTGATCTCGTTTTATAGTAGTACTGGCAGTGACTTCACGTGGTTCTATCTTTTTTTCTTTATTTTTGTCATTATGCTCCTACTTACTTTGATGTATTTATGTGTAGGATTTCTATTAATATAAAGAAGGAAATATTAAAGGTTGTTAATAATTTTAATAACTATACGAATTATAGAAAAAAGAGGGAAAGGGACAAACATCATGAGTATTTTAATACTGAACTAGGAAACATTTAACCATGTAGGCACATATAATATATAGGAAGCCACTATTAGCTACCATTATCTAGATTCCATAATATAAAGTTCCAATACGTAACTCCTGTATTACCAACCACTCTATAATAGCACATGCCTTCGCTTAATTATCGCATACTATTGGGCACGCTGGCTAAACTGCTCTATTGAAAACTACCTTACGTATTGTGAATTGGCTCTTCGCCAAAGGATTATCCTTGGCTTCGGTGCAATACTTGTGTCTCAGTCTCACGTACCACCATTCAGGGGATCGAAAAACTTTTCTAATATTCCGGTTTAGGTAGGAAATACGAGGTACATTTGTTTGTTGATCAATGTGTCTGTGCATATGCATTCCTTTTGATATTACAGTTCGTTTTAGGACTCTAGAAAACTGCTGCATTCCTTTAAAAGTAGTTTTTTTTTATCAATAATGTAAAATATGTGTAACCAACACGAGAATAAACATTTTATCATTGTAATAATACATTTACCAGTAGTAGAATTTGTATAAAGAGCGTTTGTTACTATTGTCTAATCTCTTATTGTCGTCAATTAGCTTTGTATTTTGTGTTTCAGTTGCAGGTTGAGATATGGCACTTAACGTATTCCACGGTCGTCACATAATGTGTTATTCTATAAGAAATAATGTAACTGAACACAGAAGGGTGTAAAGTACAGACATGTAATATTGAATTAGGTCATAGGCTATCAACATGAAGTTCATTGGTAAGTAATAGTACGTATTATTGGAAAGACTTTCCAAATTGTAACTTTAGTTAGTAATTGTTACGGATTTACAAGTCTTAATTATCTAACGTTTGCTAAATTGCGTTTAAAAGCAGAGCATCAATAATTTTTATTTGAAATTAAAAGTTAAATGTAATCTAATATTCTGGTTTCTCTTTAGAATTAATTTTCATTTTTAAATCTAAAGAGGTATTGCCTATATTAGGTATACAAGAACTACAAAAGTTTGAAGGAATTCACTCGAAATTAAATTTGACCAATTTCCAAAAGACAAAAAAATTTATTTCTTTAAAACCCATTCAGTTCTAGAAGAAATATTGAAGATTCAATCTCTTGATGATTTCAATCGATGAAAGAGGATATTTTAAACTAAAGAATAACCTACATTTATGCGATATCTCAACTGGTTTTAGGTGGTAGTTCTGAGGACATTACAGTGAAATACTATACAGAGGTATAAATTTAATTTTTTATCATGCGACAGGAAATGAATAAATAAATGTAAAATATAAAATAAATGTCTTACAGTGATTGTACTTTTTAATTAATTGTCGACGGAAGCGCATTTTACAGTTGTATGTAAACATGTTTTTTATTGATAATGGAGTGGTGCTCTCGCCTGCGTTAACGCTAAGTTTTGGAGAGAAATGTGGTAATGAAATCAGGTCAAATTAAGAGGATTGGCCTGGAATTAACCACAATGAAATCTATGGAGGCATGTGAAGAACAACCTTTGCCAATTATGTGACTACTAGTCATCCAGAGTCGCGTAATGATAGAAGAGCAATTTAGTACGTAGAGTGGTAGGGTTTAAAAATAGCATTGAAGTTGTAGAAATGCCTAAAAATGTCCTATTCATTTCAATTCAAGCTTTAAGCATTTATTAATGTTTTGCTTGAATTCGTGTGAACTAAATATTATTATCAACACAATCGCTTCAAATGATTCAATAGATCAATATTCGAGGTGAACGTCTTGCAGTTGGGTCACGTACGGCCCCCGGCGCTGGACCGTCTTGGGTATTTCGATATACAACACGTGTTATATTACCCTCTGACAATATTTCCTAATTTCATTTCCGAAACTAATCTAAAATATAAATATTTATATTTCGGTAAACCGATCTATGTTACTAATAATTAGTTTATTGTATTTACGAGTGTTATTCTTGAATAAATAAATCCCGCTCTATTTCATATGGTTTTTTTAATACTACGTATAGATATGATATGTATCCATTTAATTCTTAAAATATTTACTTATGTGCCTAGAAATTATTTAATTTTGGTAGGAACATAATTATTTAGAATTTTTCAAATTTAAATAACTTACATACTATATTTTGTATACAGTAAGTACGGACTATTTTTCCATCTGTTGCCATCCTGATAGTTTTTTTTTGTCAGACTACTCTAATACTATTGGTCGCAGCTGCCTTTACAGCTTCACCGGATGATAGGGGACGAGTTCAAATGGCTCCAAACCCGCGGAAGGACTTATAGAGCGGCTGAAGGCCAACCTCCGCCTGACGAATACGACTTTAAGACAGAAGAACGTGTGAGGCAGAAAATATATTGGTATGAGTACTGTAAGTATGGAGTAAATATTAACTATTAATGCATTTATAAAATCTTGTCTTTATAGATTATGTAAGTTAGAATAACATGTACATGGTATAGAATAACACAATGAAATAAAATACAAACATTCGAGCATTTTGTTTTTCTTATATAACTGGATCCAAGTTATACATATTTGAATTACAATATCTATTCTTTTTTAAAGAAATCACAATATGTACTCGTACATAGTATGGTGTACGATGTGGATTCATAGACATACACATAAAAATAGTATCAATATATAGAAGTCAATTAAGACTTGCGACGAGAATATTATTTTTCGCAATAAAGATAATAATGAATTGGAATATAATTGAATATTCGCTAAAAAATATAACATGCAGTGTCTAATAATAACTATAATGATATTTTTATTAGTACCTAATTATTAGCAAGAGAGACAAGCAAATTTTCGTTGGCAAATGTACAATAGTAGTAATAAAAAAACATACACTATTGATAGATATTTATTAAAAAAAATGTCTCTCAACAATTTCATTGTCCATTTTATAGCCCGCCGCTAAAAGCGCTGGTTGCGGCCGGGGAAAAACTAAAAATGCCCAGTTGCATTTCAAATTAACCAGACCGACCTTTCGCATGGCAAATTCAAATTTTTCGGCGGACACAGTAAAAGCGTTCGTGAAACTGCTAACCTCTTTGCGGGACGGAATGTCCCGTTTATTGGGACAATGTTATTAGCATAGTAATGAAAAATATTGGCTGGCCCCGGCCGCAGCCAGAGCATTTTATATGCAATAAACGAAACCGAATTATGTAACATGTATTGTGTGATCAAAAAATGGCAACATAGAAATTGCATAAAAAATATATTTCTTTCTTATTAACGTAATATAATTATATAATTTTTGTGAGTTAAACTTTACCTCTGTCATCCCAATCACATCTACTTTAAGTGCAAAAGATGAGGCAAATACTGTACTTCTGTAATGCGCAAGACATTTTATATGCTTCGGAATTATATTTTATCTGAATAATCTGTCAAGCTTTCTGTATCCATGTATATTCTAATTAAATATTAGAAATATAAAAAATAATTTGTAGACCACTACATGACTTTAGTTGTTGCTGTATAATAAATAAACAAATAAAACATAGTAACGTACCCATTTCTAACCAGCACGGAGGACGCAGTCAGGGGTTACCCTCCGGCAACTACCTCCCGTACCTGTACCAACCGTGGATATATTTATCTTATATTTTGTTATAAGACATGTTCGTTATGAACATATTCCGTGATTTATTTAAAAACATGTTGTTTGTTAGAAAAGGTCGACTCCAGGTTGTTTCAGTCTAAGTACAGCAAATAAATGGAATATTTATATTTTGTCGTATTCTATTCTATTCTAACTAGTACTGTTAGTTTCTTTCTCTTTCAGGCCTTAACGTGTTAAGAAACCATCATTAATTATTAATAATAACAACTATGCGGTATTACAATTTACGCAGTACTTAAATTAAATAACTGAAGTCACAGCACCCAGGCCAATAACAAAAGACATAGGCTACCATATTACCAAGTCAATAAAGGTTTGGGATAAAATAATAATAATTATTATTATTATAATTATTATACACCAAAAAGCATAAAAATCTAGCAAAAGTGGAGAAAATTAGATAACAGTGAAAATAATCATAAACTCGGGACAATTCACACAGCGCCATCTAGACCCAAGTTAAGCTACCTAAAGCTTGTATTATGGGTACTGGACAAAAAAAATAAATACATAGATATATGTTTTTTCGTAAATATATTCCTATTATACATAGTAAACACCCAGATCAATACAAACATCATACTTCATACTTCATAAATACAAATGTTGTGTACCGTGAGAGGAATCGTACCCGCAACCATAGGAAGTAAGGCGGTATGCTAAACCGCTATACCACCGAAGCTGTCAAGGCAGCCGTCAAAATGGCAGGTAGTATACTTTAATACCGTTTAATATAATTCTTCCTAAAAGGAACAAATCTAAGTACTAGAATTTCAAATATCTAAAACATGTCTTTTAAACATTTCACATTCAAACGTTAAGCCATCGCAGTCAGCCACTCACTGAGATTGCCCGCCAAGAGCGCAGGATTTTGCTCTGTAGCTTACCATTACGCGAAGTCAGGTGACATACGAGTAGCATTCTTGGTTTTCTTCTTCATTGGAATGAAAGCATGCCTGCTCATAATACAATTGACTTTTTACACAAATGACAAAGAAAGCTGGATAATATTTTTAATGGTCTATGTACATTTGTTTCTATATTCTGCTAGTGTTTCATCAGTATGAGATACAAAGAAAGAGCTTGTTATCGAAAGTAAACTCCATAACCACTGCATCCATTTAAGAAATTATTTCATTATTTGAATATACAACTTGACATACACATATACACACTTACATATTGAGTGACATAGTCATATGCATGCGTAAATTATTGTGTAGAAATGTAACTATACATTATCTTAGTAATAATATAGTCTGTACTTTGTAATTATATTAACTTCAATAAATTGATCATAAATTCAAAGTTTACAAATACTTAAAGTCATGAAGTTATTATCAAGTAATTTATTTTTACTAAATACCTTCCAAATTATATTATGCTTTACGGTAAGATATTGCTCATTTAGTCGGTTTGTAATTTAGATAAATTTTGTAGCAAAGGCAATAATAGTACAGCTAAGGCAAATGTAAACAAGGTTAATAGAGTGCTGATCTCAAAGATGTTCAATTTAGAGAACTATTCGCGAACTGGCATTTACTTCGTGCGTGTAATTCTACACGAGACACTTTGATTACAGTTGTAATTCTCCACTTCAATTTACCACTTGGCCGCCCCGATCCACGACTTCCCTTTGAAAGGCGAAAGCAGACATATTTCCTTTCTACGTTTATAATTCCTTTACAGAAAACACTAGCTGCTAACGAAGTTAGTTGTAAGGTAAAGTTTTAATTGCTCCCTAGCAAATCTCAGTTTATCTTTTCGCGGTCTCTCCAGAACAGCTTTGTTCTATAAATTCAATTTGAGCCGAGGCGGAAAAGATTACTACAGACTTACTTTATGTCGTTGAAACATTTCTGGGGATAGTTTAAAGTGGAATAATTTACGTGCCTAATGCTACGTCGATTGTAAGACAAGTGTAAGTAATGAAAAAAACAGCGAATTTTTACTGTGCCGATCTTATGAAAGTCAAGGAGCTCCAAATGGGGATTTCGTTTAATAATTTAAGGGCGCGACAGGCTTTAAACGTCGTCTTGCTGGTTTTATCACCTGGTAGTCACGTACACGGCCCGTAACGTTAGCGCCAGCTAATGAATTCTTACCTTGTTTACAATAAACCGAATAGCTTTTATGAAACTCATTCATTAAACGAATCTCTGGATTATGCGTGATGTCGCGCCGGGTACGTGACTTTTCATCTTTTCATAAAATTGATTCTGTTTGCTATTGATTAGAAGTAGTTCATCAGTATTACGTGTGTGATTTTTAAAGTGCATGTTTTACAAATATTCATTCACCTCATCTCATATATTCATTCAACTTACATTAAAATGTTTTAAAACTATTACTATTGCTACCATTACTATTACTATTTAATAACAAACTACTACATACTACTTTTGAAGCACTGTTTTGATGGAATTAAAGGGTACAAAATTAATAAGATAAAAATACTGATTTTGCAATTATGAAAAATATAACGGATAGGAAAGGTCACACGGCCAAAAATTTAAGAACCAAATTTTTAGGTGTTTACAGATTCGTTATTTTTTTCTTTTATGTATCTTCTCCTTAATTTCTATCTTTTTCTGAAATTAAATGTGTAATATTACTTTCAATAATAATTATCTCAATGTTAGAGAATAGTTACACTAAAACATAGTACCGACATATTCTAATAGTGATATTTTCGATACAAACAAAAGGAATTCTATGTTTTTTCTAGTTCTTTATTTGTATTTAGGTGTACACGGTGTGATATAAAATATATTTTTGCGTGCTCTAAATCGAAATAGCTAAAGTCCGATGGGACGTAAAGGTGTGAAACCATAAAAGCCAATTGCTTTGGTTTGTATGCAAAATTGTTACCGAATCCGGAACTCTAAATAAAATTCTTTATTATCCAACAATGATAAATTGCATCATATATGACCTAAACTGAATAAATAACGAATTTATTATCGGTATCAATAACCAATTTAAAATTTGATGGTTACTGACTCAAATGCTGCATACGTATACTACACCATTATTATAACTTTGCTTTATCCCTTTCTTTAGAGACGGCGCTGTATGTCCTCTTCTCCACTGATCCCTTATCAGCCTTCACATCTGTGCTTACTCTCTTTATATACATAGCTCAACACAATCTATCTATCTTTTTTTTTGTCGTCCTCGCCCTATCCATCCGTCAACGTTCATGTTAAAATACTTTTTAAGACATGATTCTCGCTCTTCCGTATATCTTGCCCATACCAAGTCAACCTATTATCTCGCAAGTTATCTATAACTGGCGCAACTTTCCAACGTCCTCGTATATACACTTTCTTTTTCTGTATTTTCTGGTCACCCCACACATCTATGTCATCATTAATATTCGCATTTACATATACTCGTCTTTCGTCCATCCTCTCCCCAAAATTACACAAATATATTTCCATTAATATAGTAATTAATCATTGAAAATTAATAAGCGCCCTACATTAATATTGACAGGCCATAAATTCTGTTACATTTCAATCACGCGAAACTTCGGATTAAAATCGTATATAATTTAATTGTACATGGTGATAATTATTACTATTTAATTTTCAAACGGTACGTAGTGCATACGAAACTGTGCTGGAACTGAAATCTATACATGTAATGAATATGATCGTTGTCTGTACATGACCATGTATATAATAATATGTTGGAAATACTATTGATTTTACGATATTATTAACATAGTATAACTGAAAACAATGATTGTTAAAGTTTGTCAGTTTGCCTGTCTTTTTGTGAGATTTATTTCAACCGATTTTAGTGCGGTGTTCATTGAAATATTGCAGTAAGCTTCACTTCAAATTTAATGTCTCTTTTACTGCAATTACTTTACAAATAAAAATATATGAATTATACGGATGTAGTAGTAGACGTATATTTTTATTTACCAAGTTTATTAAAAAATATAATTATTTTATTTTATTTTGATTTATTCTTTATAATACACTGAAATGCCAATTTAAGTTATAATTACATTAATATTAACATTGTAAACGTATGAAGTAAAACTACAATATCCTAAATCTCCTTAATACTAAATACTTTACGAAACAAGATAAGTAAAAGACGATTTATTTTAATTTCCATTGAAAAAGAAAATCAACAGTTTGCGGGCACAATCTTTTTTGAAAGGCAAAAGCTTTTTCAGTTCTAAACATCTTTCACTAGAACTGAGCCTTTAGGGATTGAGAAGAGCATTTTATCTCAAGGGTGTTAATCCCGAGTCTGTTAGCTTTGCCCTTATCTATTGGTTTCATATCGTAACGGTTCCACTGGAAACTTTTGTATAGAGATTTTTTGGTAACGAAAATGTAACAGTTTTAACATTTCTTTCTTTTTATGTAATTGGAATGGCAAACAAGCTGACACCCGTCTGATGTAAACTGGTAACCGTCGGTAATATTATTTCACATTAACAGTGCTGCAGTAATCATACATTGCCGTTCTGGTATAAGATGTGAGGCCTGTCTTGTAATTTCATTTATTTTCCTTCAACCGAATACATATTATAAAGCAAGCGGCTTCACGGCTAAAATAGGTGAGACTAAGGTACTCAAGCAGATTTTTATGACCACAAAGTTAGCTGAGTTTCTTTTTTACTTCTAACTAGGTATAATTATTACTTCTAACATGATTCATTTGTAACAAATTATATGAGTTAGAAAACATTCCTTCCTTTTTACGAATAACAATATCTATAGTCATCATTCATATGTATTTGACATTTGCAAATCTATGTAACGACATAGTATAGAACTGCATAGTCTATTAGTTTACTGCCCCGATTTACACCGAAAAATAGTAGCTTTAAATCTGGCTGACATAAAAATAGACATTTTGCATGTCGAATTCAGTGACTAACTTTTCTGACTGGTAGAAGACAAGTCCCAAAGAAAAAAAAATCTAAGTTAAAAAAATCTAAATTAAATTCTATAGAAATGACTCTGACTATGACCTCAATACCTATAACACGAGATAACGGTATATCATTTATGGAAAATACATTATTTAGTTTTAATACATCATTTATTTAGTGTCAGAAACAAACAAAATTTTATTAGAATTTGAGATAAAAGATATATTTACCAATATCATGAAATAATAATACTATTATAGTTCCATATGTGCATACTGTCTCTAGTAGTCACTGTACTCACAATAGAAAGTACAAATACGTAATAAGTTTTTGCAAATAAAAGAAATTGGCCACTAGTAATTTTTATCAGTGTAAGCTTTCTTTAGTGAGACAATAGTGTGATCATGTAGGTAAAAAATATTGAAAAAAAAAACAAAGGGTCTCGCTTGCAAGGTACCTTACATTACATTAGAGTTCTCTTAGAGCTAATTCAAAGAAATAAAACTGTTGTTTGGATGGAGTTCGACTTATAGCGATTATGATTTAATTATTATGCTAATGTAAAACTGTAGGCTTAAACTCTCTTGTGAGGTATTTAACTTAGTTATATTAATAGTTAGATACTTATAGTATTATAATTAATAAAGACGATACAACTGTAAACGATTGTAATAAGTACCTACCTACCTACATTTGGTAAGTATGTATGTAAACTACATAAGATTACATACATACTTACTGTTATACATACAGGTCCATATTATATATATATTGCTGTTTATAATAGTATAAACAGCAATATTTTATTGTATATGGTCACTTCAGAAATTTATACATAAACACTTTTTAAAATTATCTTTTTTTATTTATTAGTTTGATATATTATGTTGGGGTCTGACTATACATGTTGTAGTGCAAGGTCATATCTACTTGATGCATATTTTTAACAAATTGAAGGTAGTCAAGAGGTTGAGATGCCGACTATTAATTGAGGAACTAGTTATGGCCGGATGTAAGGTACAGGGTGCTGTTTATGTATGCTGTGTGACTTATGGTTAAATCATACAACTTTGCGACCTAGAAGGCAATCTTTTGGTTTGGTGAATAGTGCTAATGAATTTGTTGAAGAAAAACAAAAAACAACGTTATTGTATATTATATTGCGAGGAAACTATTTTTAATAATAAATTAATAGATTTGATACGATATTATTTTTTTTTATTTATGGTTAAATAAATTTATTAATTAATAGACTCTGTGTTCTGACATTCTTTCCTAATTATCATATCCTTGTATTAATAATAATTTATTACTTTAATTCTACCTTTTCTAAATTCAAATATTCCCGCAAACCGGTACTAATTACATGAACGTGTGAACCCCAAACTACCCCGAACGTGTGTGTGTGTGTTAAAGAAAAAAGTGTGATCATAATGGCTATCAATAGTACCTGAGTTTGACATTTCTCGTGTTCTAAGTAAAAAACAAGATAATATGTGTAAATTTACGTAAACAGTGCATTCTAACTGTATTTCACAACTGCTGGTGGTGTGTGGAATATCAAGGATGAAGAGTACACCTAAGGCAAACTTAACATCAAATTAACCCGGTTGGTGAATCCTACTTTCTCCTTCCTATTCTATTAGTACAGTCTTCTGCTTAATTCTGCACATATACAAAACCTCTCTCGAGCAGGTGAATAAAATACAATGAATTTCTTTTCCAATTTGTAGTCGTAATATAATAAAATGTCATTTTTATGAATAAAAATGATTATTACATAAAGGAAGTAGGCAGTAGTTAGTTGTCATTTTACCCTAATTATAATACATTAAAAATAGACTTGTAACTTTACAGATGACGGAAAGTAAACTTCAGCTTGCCAGATGCAGTTCCAACTTGGATTTAATATTTTACTTCTGGTTCATCATCGCTCATACTGCGACCATACCCTATTCTGGTAGTACTTCGGTCCAGCAATTATTGGCACGTGTTCCCCTCACGTCTCAATACCTTACTGGTTCACTACTTCATATTGACTTACAATGTGATTCGGATAAAGCCACGTACGTGCTACATGTACCTGTGAGAACATTATTACAGTTACATAACTGTATGTCATTTTAATTTTTGTACGATGAAGAATGGTTATAGTTATACCCAATTAATACTACATGGACGTTATCTAGGTATTGGAGATAATATACTTTCCAACCGACTTCTAAAAGACTAGGTTCTCAACCAGATTACATATTTTTCTTCTGCAATATTTCACCAATCCATATTAAAGTTTACTTTAAAAAGTTGTCTGCTTAAGTACATCGGTCTCACCTATGTCAGTCGTTAAGAGGTTGCTTCGTAAGGTGAGTTTTGTTTCGGATATAGGGTGAGATATGACAGTGAAATTATAGGTTAAGGAACATGATATTTCAGTCATCGGGAATGGCAACATATGAGTGGTATCATGTTTATATATTCAGAGTATAATATCCAGAGTTCAGTTTATGTATCATTATATTATAACACTGAAATGGTAATATTATGTAAATATTACTAAAAATTACCTTTTGTGCTACTTTGTCTTAATAAGTCAAATTTTGATAGATAGTTAAGTCGTTACTAAGTTACTAGCCATTACATAATAATCTTTAAGGACATTATTTATGATAATAACTATTTCAACCCATTTAATTAATGTAGTGAAAAAAATTTAAGAAAAATAGGGTACTTTTTTAATAAATTTAAAATATAAATTTTGTGTAATAGTTGTTCAATATAGATATTATCAGATATCATCATCTACATCTTCTTTGTCTCTTTACAGACAAATAACCTTATTTCTCTGCACGAACAAAACTCCTACAAAATGACAATTCCCGTAGATTATAAGTTTGTCGTCCTTGGACTACATGTTTTTATAAGAAGTATGTGTTTAGAAGAAGAGCATCGCATGCATCGGAACAAATACAAGATACTTCACTAATCTGTAACATTATACACTTAAACTTAATTTGAACTTTAACTAAATATTATAAATCCCTAAGAATAATAAATTTATTGTATCAGCACTGAGTTATAGTGTAATTTATACCTAGCAATTATGACTACAAATATTTATATCGTATGAGAAGCGAACCTACGATCATCGGATGTATGTGTGTTAAACTGTTAGACCACCTAAGGAAATATATTATACAGCATGGAAAATTTAAAATATAAATAATGTATTTACCCTGGAATGACTGTCACGATATATCCGTTACAGACTTTCCAGGGTAACGACATTTTATGAAAAAATCTGTAGAACATATTAACCTGTATTATTACTATCACAGAGTTCAAAACTAAAATAACAGACCGATTCCAACAAAATATAAAACTCGAATAAAACCGCAAATATTTTTATATTTCCCGTGGAGCAATCGTTAAAAAACTTTCAACAAAAGCACTGAAAAGCGCAATGCGTCGGTACAAGACAGGTAAGAGAGTAAAGAGCAATTCCTAACACGCGGTGGACTCGTCCGTACCTTATTAGTTAACTGAAATATAAATCCAAAACTAAAACTTACGTCTACTGCATAGGATCTAAATTTGTGTAAACATAGTTTGACAGAAAGTAGATAGTGCACCGAGGTACTACCGTGGTTTAACCAGAGAATCGTACAACCTTTGTACCCCAGGAAAGATGACGCTTCAATATGTAAATTTAACTTGGGACGTATTGACTTCGCAGGGTACACGGATTGTGTTTGATAATTTACAGAATAGATTAGGTTCGTCGTGGCCTCTACTACTAGGTTTCGGTTCAAATCATAATCCATAAACACTTTCTTTTCATGAGATAAACATATTTCATTCGTAAAACATGAAGAAATTAAAATTGCTAGAGACTAGAGCCTTTAAGAGTATTTATAACCACAGATATTTGATTTTGAAAACCAATAATATTTTTTTTTAAATATCAATGCGCCGTTTAAGGCCTATACCGTCACCAACAACCAATAATATATATATATATATATATATATATATATATACCAAGCGATAACAAATGACAATATATACTTAAATATTTATTACCTTTGCAGAGATATTTATAAAAAAAATTGCCTATAAAATTAAAGTATTACTGAAATAAGTCACTTTCAGACGCAGTTACATAATTCAAAGAAAACTTTGGATTAAAAATCATCAGAAAAGTGTGCTTAAATTTATTTCACGCGACGAAATTGCTGCCCTGGCAGTCGACCTTCCTTCCTGTGACTTCTAAGATATAAATATCGCGTATTTCCTGGCCTGGATGCTTATATTTCTATGAATTTTTGTTGCTTCACATTTCGCGATGAGTTACAACCACACCTAGACTTGTTGAAATGTTCTTTTTATTAAATGAATCTCAGTTAAATCTTTTAAGTTCCAAAACTTAGTACTACTCTATGATTTTTAAATGTACATACCATTACAAATATTTATATTCAATAAAAAATCAACGAATAATCTAAATAATATATATATATATATAAGAGATAAGGTGTAAGGAGGATAAGGTGATAAAGACGGCCTTATCCAGAAATTTTCTTTACAAGTTTTGTATAGTAAAACAAAGTACATATACATATGCACATAATAAACAGATAAGTTGGAATATATCTATGAACATAGGCACTTGTCTATGTTTATAGATATATTCTAAGGTGTATGACGTTGAGGTTATAACTCTATAATTCCCGTACTCAACTATATTTCCCTTATTCTTATAAAAAAAGCACCATTTTGATAAGCCTTCACATATTTGGCATGCTCCCAGTTGTAAAAGAACTAGGTTGAATAAGCTTGTAAGTCAAATCCCCTCTCCTTATATTCGTCAGGGCCTGCTTTTTTATTTTTAATACTGTGTATGGCCTTTTCCATTTCAAGTGGTAATATAGCGTCGATTATTCCCAGTGCACAAAGTATTAAGGGGTTACATGGGTTTCACGGTTTCAAAAAATCGAAAAATTTTTTTTTGTCTTATTAAATTCTATAACATCTCTAGAATATTGTCCTAAATTTTCAAGTTGATCCGACTAATAGTTTCGGAGATACAGCCTTGAAAAGGTGGACGGTCGAGGTCAGGTATAGGCTGAGGGCGCAGTAGGTAAAACGCAGCTGCAGCTCATCTATTGTTAGCTGTAATTCTTGTCCCTTTTTTTCTTTATATAAGGTAAACTACTGGAAAATATTTCATTTGGTGATTTCTCGTTAAACTACGAAGTTCATTTTGAGGTTATAAGTGTTTGTTGTGAATTTTATTCGATAAAAAATGCCGTTTAAAGTGTCTAGAACCCAGATAACGGAAGGTGTTCGTATCAGCATTATTATTAATTATGCACGGTATGGACCTAAAACTTGGCCCAAATTGCCATGAATATGCCCGAAATATGGATGAAAACCGGGTGACCGCAGCCGAAAAGAAGTCTACCAGCGAGACTCGTGAAGCCAGGATTCGTCATAGACTGGAGCAAAAGGATGCCCTGGACAATGCAGGTGCAGCAGGTTCTCTACTTTATGGCCCAGGAATCGACGAATCAATGTAAGTTAAAAAAAAAAAAAATACTATCTTTTATTGTCTCTTAAAACTTTAAACGCGTTTTTCTCAAAACTATGTTTTCAAAGACGGTTGTCAAGATTTCTCGCGAACTACTCAACCGATCTTGATGAAATTTTACACAGGTCTTCGAGATATCATTTACAAGGTCTTGAACGAAGGATTTTTTTTTATTTTAATTACAACTATTTAAAAAAAAAAAATGACTAGAAATTTTCATCGAAATTTGCATTTTTTTTATAAAAACGTCTGCCAAAAATCCAATTTTCATTTATGGGCGTTTTTTTTTTCCTTCGTCCAATACCTAGTTTATTGTCTTTACTAAAACACGTATTTTTTATTTTTATTTCAGATGATCCTGAAAGAAGTTCTGCTGACAACGCGGAGGCACCTTTTTTCCGAGGGACTGCCGGAAATGGCGTCGTAATGACCGCCATTTTGATATTTTTTTTTGACAATTTTGCAAAATGTTTATTAAATATGTATCTTTTAAATAAAAAAAAATTCATTAAAATATTTCATTTTTTATATGTAAAAAAAATTATTGAAAAAAGGCCGTTTTTTGCCCGAGGAAACCCATGTAACCCCTTAATAAGAGTTGCGGGAATTCCTCATTTACGAGATGTTGATATTCTTGCATCTTTGGTTCATTTCATTTTCTGATGTTAATAAGTTTCACAACTAGTCAGATCTCTAGAATTCTCACATGAAGCGCCAGTTATCACATTAAAAAATCGGTTCACATAGTAAATAGTGCTGAGATCTATAGAATCTCCTTTTTTTTTGAGGGGGTTGCAAACTGGACTACTATAAAATCAAAATTGAGTAAAATATTTTTGATACTGCGGTATATGGCTTACCATGTATTATAATCATATGATATTTTTTCAGTACTTTCTATATACTTGTACATATATCAAAGACGTTATCTCGACATAACCGGTTCCGGGAAACGCAAACATCAGACTGCAAATTGCAGCTGTCATCAGTAATGTTTGACGTAATTATCTGCGCCTAGGTGATATAGTATATATGGTATACATATAAATATAGAAAGCACATTTTGTTGTTAATATAGCTATATGTAGATTAATGCTTAGAGTTTATTCCCGTCTTGACATCGTTCTAATGTGGTTTATCTATGCAGGTAGCATTAGTATAGTTAGTTTTTAATGAAATCTAATTGTTCGATATATTTTTTATATTCATTGGATATAATAACCACGAATCATTCTTATATTGTGAGCATTTATAATATAGGTATATCTTATAGTCGTTTAGCTTCATACTTGCGCTGTTGCGTGTGTAGAACCGTGACACTAAAGTCTCACTCCTTCCAGTCTTATTATTGCACTAAGAAAATTTGATAATTATAAAACTACTCACAAACGAGTATCGAGTGTGAAAATTCATAGGTTTTATCACAATTTAACACCACAATTAGTGAGTCAATATCGATTCTAGCGGACAGCAACAAAGTTGCATATCATATTATAATAATAATCTCAGGACAATTCACACAGCACCATCTAGACCCAAGTTAAGCTAGCTAAAGCTTATGTTATGGGTACTAGATAACTGAGACAATAACATAGATTTTTTTTTCGTAAATACATACATATTATACATAGAAAATACCCAGATCGATACAAACAATCATACTCATGAATACAAATGTTTGTGCCGTGCGAGGAATCGAACCCGCAACAATCGGACGTAAAGCGGTGTGCTAGACCGCTAGACCACCGAGGTCGTCAAATATTTGTTTTCAGAATGTAATATATATGTTTAAATATTAATATAAATCTGGTAATTTAAATACCGATAACTTTTGGACATACAGATTTACGCAATAAAAAAAATAAAGATAACGATTAAATTAAATTAAATAAAACTTATACACCAGCAGAATTGGAGAGATACAAAAGTGACTTTGTCTATAAAAATGTACAAAAGATTTTCCATGATTATTATTATTATTAGCATTATACGTTTAACAATAACCAATAAAATTAATTCGAGGGAACGTGGCAAATTAGCCTCGGTAGATTCATATATTCCAGCGAAATATTCAATTATAACAACTTTCATAAAGATTCCTTTATACGTTATGCCTTGAAAGAGTAACATACAGACAGATACACTTTACAATATTAGTAAAAATTGCTGAAAATATAATTTGTGATTATGTAGGTCTACCCAAACCTACATAGTCACAAATAATATTATCAATAAGTAGACTCTACTAGAATATAATACTGAAACCAATGAGCCTATAAACAACATTGGAATCGTCCATTAGTTACAATTTTTTCATAGTATAAACAGGCTGCGAAAATTGTACAATAAAGAATACAACAGCGTGAGTAATGTCGCGGGTCACATAAATAAATAAAATGTAACCGAGCATCTAAATGTTCTGCGGAGAATGCATAACCGTTTTTCTTCGGGTCAGTTATGATAAAGCAACAGTACCAAGAAAATAAAATGCAATTTTAAGGAAATTTTCACTTGGACTTGGCAAGTGGTACATTTATACTCTCTTGCAAGTAATGTACTTGAATTTTTGAATAATTTGTACACTTTTGCTATGTTAATAGAAGTGTAGTAGTTATTAAAATAATGTGTATAATTAACCAAATTTCATATGAGTAGTCTTTATTTCACTCAGTTATGTCGTACTATTTTAAATATTATGCATGGTCACTGTAACATGTTCACATATTAGTTTTACAGTTTATATGTTTTAGATGTTGGTTTCAAAGTTGAATACTTTTTCCTAAATAGTTTATTTCCAATTACGAGTATAATTTTAAAGTAAATGTATAAGCATAAAATAAAATTTCATTCAATTTTTGTATATATAGTAATATGAATTTTATAATTTTCAGTATGCAATGGCTTAGGAATAGAATGTTTAATCTATTTCTAAACTCTATTGTATTCTCCTGAACGTAACTTTAACTTTTAGTTCCTACAAAAATTATTTAAAACAATTTCTATTCCTTCTATTTTTATGACTAACAGCTAAAAAATACTAGAAAAAAAGATCTTATACTTACATAGGTAGTAACCAGTAACCTAGTGTTTAAATTTATCTGTAACTATGAAATTAAAGATGCTTTATCACAAAAAAAGGAAGGTCCTCACCATCTACCGCAGATTCATCTAGATATTTCAGCCGCCAACCAGCTTGGTTTGTGACCTTAGTTCTGTTATATGTTCAGAATAGAAAGTAAAATTATGAGGTAAGAGGAATGACATCTTAATCGTAATGGTAGACAGTGCATGAGTGCTATCACGGGTATTGTAATAACATTATGGCTGTGATATTATACATTATGCAGGCAACGATTACCACATACCACCTGGTGGGCCATCAGTTTGTTTGCCATACCTATTACATAAAAAAATACATTGTTTTCATTTATAATATATAGTAAAATAATATTGAAACTATAGCCGTGTAATAACAGAGACTTCAACAGAATTTATTTTAAATTGTCATTATTTCTGCAAATAGCTGAAATTTGGTCGAATAATGGCATACAAATGATAACGGGTTACGAATATCAATGATTTATGGGCAATCGTCGTAATTGTGCTGTGCCAGAGACGTGATATGCATTGATTATTGAGGAGCAACATATGCGTACTGATGTCTCTTAAGGTTGCATATTATCTATCAGTTCTTAAAGCTGACTTTTATTAGCTATCTCATTTTGGTTAATCTTTCCCTTATAAAAAATGTACCAGATAAACTCTACTATATTTAGCTAGTTAGCTATAAACAGAAACTATTATAACAGTAGTTACGGGACATACATACATCATCATACGTCCAGTTTTATAAAACAATAATAATGTAACTTTTACCAACACTTTTCCACTCAACGTAGTCAGAGGCATTGCCAACTGTCGACGATGTAGTGAACGCATGACTTGACATTTAGCTGGATTTTCTTTTCATTCTTCTACCAACTATTTTTAATATAGTTGTTGGCGACCGACCGCCGAACTCTTTTGATATTTTTATTATTTTTAAATTTATATTTTTGAAGAGTTCTTTTTTATATGTCATGCTTTTGATATACTTCAATTTATCTTATTATTCTATCATTGTCTTTCATATAGTTCGCAATTGTACATATTAATATATTATTATTCCAAACTACGTGTTTTCATCATTTAGACACCCATACAGTCCACCGATCCGTTATAATAGTTATTAATTGTCTTCTACACATATCTATTTTTATACATTTCCATGGTTTTCGCTCTATTTATAGCCTTCAAAAAAAAAGGTACGACTAATGTGGTATCTACTATAAAAACTCTTTTAATCTATGATTTGTTTTCTACTGTCTAGTCGTATTCTGACATTTCAACATGTATGTCTTACCAGCATTTTAGTTGAATTAAGTCAATATTTCCTTACGGTCTATATCATTTTATATCACCAAACAAAATTTTAACATAATTTCACTAGTGAAATTACTACACAACAGCTAAAATTCACATTTAAATTTATAGTGAAATAGTCTAAAAAGAAATACCACAGACGAACTTGGTTTCTTTCATTAACTGAATAATGTAAAAGAGAAATTCTCACGACTCACACTCAGACAGTTCGACCGCTGTATAAACCACTGGACTGGTTTTGGAAGCTTCGAATGTGGCAACTTCATGTATTTTAAGATGAATTAAGTAGAATTTATATATATTATAAAATTATAACAGTCTTATATTGGTATATATTATAGACTCTCTGTACACGGTTGACTCCGGGGCAAAGGGGGTGTTTAATAATGGGTACTAGTAATTCTTTTGGTGTAGCATAGTCCATTTATCGAGGAGGACTATTAGTTGTACCACATAACAGCTCTTATATTATAAATATATAATTGTAAAGTTTATGTAATATTTCAAAAAAAGGGAAAATGACGATGAAGGACGATGGTGCACAACTTCATCAGTGTGTCATTTTCCCAAATAGACTACAGTCTTCCTCAATAAATGAAAATCCAACACTAAAATAATTACTAGTATCATTGTAAACCACCCCTTCCTCCTCGCAGTCAACCATTATATTAATTAGATATAATAAATTTCCATTATAATGGAACAGAAGCTAGTAAATATAAGTAAAAGTTAATATTATAGTAATAACTATGAACCTGTAAAGATGTTAAGAGTTTTTAAAAAATTATAATATAACCTAAATATGTAACGTCGGAATAAAATATTATACAAACATATTTTTTAAATATTAATACATTCATTATAATATATATGTATTATCAAAATCATAATATAACAAAATTTTAAATATTAACAGTAGTCCTCCTTAACGTAACTTTGTCTGTCGGTTTTACTTTCAAGCCAATACTACTGAACCGATTTGAATGAAATTTTGTGTACAAATCCTGAGAAAGAACATAGGCTACTTTTTAATCCGAAAAAATGCAAAATGAAAGGTTATTTGGAAGTCTCATCATTTTTTAAGCTAGAAACTTAAAGCTTAGTTTAAATATGACTTTCAAAGTTTGTAAATAATTGACCCGTAAGGGGGTAAAATAAAATGCTTAACCAAGGTTATTCCACGCGGATGAAGTCGTGGAGATATCATATAATATGCATATACATAAGTGATGAAATTTATTAATAGTACATATAAAATATATATTAATATAAAACCTATTGGTATAATACTGATTAAATATTAATGTGTGAAAACAAACGTGAAATACTGTTAATAAAATATTCACGACTTGATCTATGAGTGGGCTATTTTGTAAAGAGCATGATTATCAACAAAATGAGTTCACGTCATAATATTAATATCAAACATTACGCTATCACATCATAAATGTATTGCCAATAGCGGAGTTAACTTAGATAAATAATAGATATCCACTATTAAAAATTTGTGCTTTAATTTAGGATTTCCATAAAGACATTAACAATTGATGTTTTAAAACGAGGATAACCAACCATTCTTGGACTAATAAAGTAATTTAATATATTAATTTATTTCGCATAGAATTCTAACTTCTCAAACAAAAAGTTTTTTTTTTAAATTGAATATCATATCTCAGTACCATATATAAACCTAACAGACAGACACTGTGAGTTATGAATTTATATTATGTAACAAGTGAATGCAATATAATCACACTCATTGCATGGATATTTAGCATTCGGACTTCGGTGACTAGGCTGTTTTATGTTATTAGTTCAGGTAGTAACGAGTAGTACTTACTCAAAACCTAATTTTGTAAACTTTATTGTCTAAACCGAGAACTAACTCTGGAGCCTTAACAATTTAAAACATATATTTTGCAATGCTATACGTGGACAATAAATAGTATTTATAACATAAGATATTGTAGATAAATTG
Source organism: Achroia grisella (assembly GCF_030625045.1). Taxonomy (NCBI): domain Eukaryota; kingdom Metazoa; phylum Arthropoda; class Insecta; order Lepidoptera; family Pyralidae; genus Achroia; species Achroia grisella. Next base: position 2,301,504 of record NW_026712925.1, read on the forward strand.
AAATATCACCAAGCTTCTTCATTCAAACGTTATGTACTTAAAATTGAAATCAAATATCAATTAGGTACAATTCAAAAGTCATAACTAAATAAATATTAACAATCAAATATATACAATAAGTTCAGTACTTATATTATATATATTTGATTGTTAATATTTCTTCCAAATATTGTTCAATATAAACTCGTGTTTCAGTAGATTTTATGAAGTGGAAAAAAATATAAAACTTTTAATTGGTATGCGTGAATTGCGGGCGAAACAATTTTTTTATATTTATGATTAACAGATTTTTTTTACTACATTCTCTTGTCATGGATAGAAAGTATTATTTTGGTCATAGACGATGTAGTTGTAATTTTAATTAATAATAGCTCACGACAATTCACACAGCGCCATCTAGTGGGACTAGAGTGCGACTAGTATGTTTGAATTGCTAAAGCTTGAGCTTGACCTTGAGCTTGTGTTACGAGTAAATAATGAAGACAACCGATAGAAATACATGTACATTTTTTTGTAAAAACATATATAATATATATAGAAAACACCTAGACTGTTACAAGCAATCATAGTATGAATACAAAGGTTTGTACCATGCGAGAAATCGAACTTGCGACCGTCGAATGTAAGGCGGTGTGCTAAGCAGCTAGACCACCGAGGCGTCAAACATGACATTATTTCATTCATTAAGAGAAAGTAATAATATAAATTAGGTAATAAGATATCCGTAGATCGAATTTACGAAAGAAAAACAAATCATTTACCTATATATGGAAATAAAAGAAGAAGCAAAACTAGTACAATATGTACATATGTTATTTTTAATTGCAGTATGACCTGTATTATGATAACAAAATATTTGTACTACCAATAGAGTTGCCTGAATATCAAAGAGGGTACAATAGGCATCAATGCCTCATTCATGTTTTCACCGCCAAAATGATTAAATACTAGGTGTTTCCGCGACTTCGTAAGCGTGGAATGTAACTTTATTTTTCTTAAATAAAAGAATTTTTCTAAAATAAAAGTAGCCTAAGTTACTCCTTATTATATCAGCTACCTCCCAAAACAAGTCCTGTCAAAATCGATCCAGCCATTTCAGAGATTAGCCGGAACAAACTGACAGACAGAGAGACAAAAATTGTGAAAAATGTTATTTTGGTGTAAGTACCGTATTTACATTCATATGCATGTAATAAAAAACAGTTATTTCAATATTACAAGCAGACACTGCAATTTTATTTATATGTGACCATTTTAAACATTGGAATAGGCAGTGATTACTGCATTCAAATGCTTTAGAAATTAAAAGGAATAGACGGCTGTTCATTTTACACTAGATGAACCGCCATTTACGCCTCTGCATTTTATTTACTAATAAATGCTTGTTGTACGTCTTTTAAACCATGTAATAGTTGAACGGAGATTTCAAAGTTATAATAGTTTTATCATATATCTATTTTGCTACTTAATTTCTATTTATGTGTCTATCAATCTTTACGCCCATTCCCTTGTGGTTTCCTCTGCCATTTTATTTACTACCACAATACCCAACATTACGGAATTAATCTCCAAGGCGTCGGACCCGACATAATTCTATTTCATTACTTACAATTTCCCGACAAGATTTACAACAGTAACTGTATAGGTCGAAATCAAGAGTAACAGTGCTGCTGTTCAGGCCATAAATGTCGAATCAGGCTGATATAAAGTGGACAAACGGCGGAGGCACTCGATTTAGTAAGAACAAAGAGACGCTTCGCTACTTTTCTTTTGTGAAGAACTGGCGAGCCGACGACACTTCGCACTCTATTAAAGATCCATTCATTCTCTCAAATGAGCCGCCTAATTTATCGCTTCTTTATCAGTTCTAAAGTTAAAAAGCTGGTTGAAGACGATTAGTATTCGACTGCGTCGTTCCAAAGATATTGTTTTATCAATTTATTTTCGTAACTTCCTTGTGCGTTTGCTAATTTAATTGTTTGTGCGTTTTTAAGAGGGAAGGAGCTATTTTTAGCTTCATGGTAAAATAAGAACTATTATATTCAAATACAAAGTAATATATTTTAATTTAAAAATCATTTTCATTGCAATATTACAATAAAAAAAATATTTTTTACAACATGTGAAATCGATGGTATGCATTAGGTGGGCAAAGAACTTGCATAGATTTCTGTAGAATGGTTTCTCTTGGCATGTCAAATATATAGTGCCAACATAAGCACTAGGTTGCTATGACATCTTATAACGTATGAGTGATGTATTAAGTAAAACTACAAATTACCTTTATTTATTACTAGCTTTTGCCCGCGGCTTCGCTCGCGTTAAGAAATATTATTATTAGGTTTAGTTTTTGCGGCTTTACAGTATTTTCATACAAACTTTCATCCCCATTTTATCCGCTCGGGGGTAGAATTAATCAAAATCCTTTCTTAGCGGATGCCTACGTCATAACATCTACCTGCATGCCAAATTTCAGCCCGATCCGTCCAGTGGTTTGGTGGCATAACACAATAAACATAAGGACTTTAGTTCCATCATCTTAATTAAATATTTACGATATTTATTTCTTTGGATATTTTTTTTTTATATATAATAGAATTAAGGAATACAGAGTAATTCACAGATTTACTTCAATTCTCACTACGCGGTAATAAATGCCAAAGTGTATGTGTTAAATATACTTTTTGTATCTAATTTGTAGTTTATATACAAAAGATAAGTGCTATTCTTATTCAGTTTCAAATCGCTAAGGGATCTCTCCTTTATTGCGCAGGATCCTCAGAAATTAATTATTTAAGCTACTGTGTGGTTTTTACTGTTGTTTGTCTGACACACAGTAACTCTAATCTTATATAAAGCTGAAAATCTTACAGACATTGTATAGGTTATAAACATAATTTGTAATTTATTAAATATTATTATTATTAAGTATTTGATATAAATTGCCTCAATCTTATAACTTCTTATTTTTAACCATATTTATTATACGCAAAGCTAGGAATTTTTATTATTAAAAAAATACAAACATCATAATTAAAAAAACAAAACCACCGGCAACAGGTACTTTATCATAATTACCATAAAGCAGGCAGATAGTAAAACTCCTTCTAATCTTGATTCTTGACCAAATTAATCATTTTTATCTTCAACAAACTCTTTAAAGAAGGCATTATTTAATCCATTTGTGTAATTTCGTTTGATAAATGTAATTATTACAACGTTTCAAATAAAAGTTTTTTGTTATTAAGCGTGATTATTTTAAGAGTTTTATAATGGCTGATCTAGATTAAAATATTTAAATGAACTGTAATTATTTTTGCTAAGAACTAACATTAGTTTTTTTTATAAAAATCAAGTATTCCAGTTCATGATTACTGAAATCTGAGTTCGTTTTCATTATTAAATTATTTGTTCAGAGACACATGTGCTCATTCCCAATAATATTTGTTGCGAATACTAATAGTTCTCAACTCATCTGGCCTTAATGGGTCTTATAATAAAAATTGCATTTTCTGAAGGTCCTGACAATTAATGTATATAATAAACTCACAACTTTCTGGGTGTAAATCGGGGTAGTAAGCCACAGGACATACTCTTTCGCTAGTCAATATATATAAAATTTTACAATTGAAGTTTCATATTTATTAGAATCTGTTTAAACATCAATAATAGGTTCTAATGCTCAAGCGGAAACTAACAAAACGGTAACTGTTGGGTTAATTGCATAATTTACCGTTTACTGAAACGATTTTGTGTTTAAACAGTAAACACTAGACCTGAAATCGGTTATGTGCTTTAGGTTTGTAGTCTTTTGAACAGTTAAACAATGTTATTGGTTGGGGGCACATATTCAACTAACATTATTTATTGGAAAACTTAGTTCCGAACCGAAAGCGACTACCCAAGTATTGTATTGAATACAATTCACAAACTATTTGTAACTTAAAGAACTATTCTATTAAACATTTATAATACAGAACAAAGATTTACATTATATATAACTACATATATAGGAGAGAATATATAAAAGACTAGCGTGTGGAATTTAACTTCAATTTTCTAAAATAAAAGTAGCCTAAGTTACTCCTTATTGCATCAGATACCTGCCAAAAAACCCGTCTAAATCGGTTCAGTCATTTCAGATATTAGCCGAAATAAACAGATAGACAGACAAAAATTGTAAAAAATGTTAATTTGGTGTATGTACCGTATTTATAGTCATACAAACAGACACTGCATATTTATTTACATGTATAGATTAGAAATAAAAACGCATTCACATCGTCATTAAATTAATTGTACTGTGAACTTATCCAAGTAGGAAATAATGATAGAAGTGTGTGGAGTGAAAAAGTAACATTGAAAGAAAGGAAGATTTTTCTTCCTTTCAAAAATCAATGGAAACATACGGAAAGATGTTTACCAAGAAAATATACTGCATCTTAATTAAACGACGAATAACGAGCAAAAGAATTTTAAGACTGAAAATCCCAGCAAGCCCACATATATATAAAATAAAAATGCGAGCGTCGTGTGTTTAGTAGTTTACCACTGCAACTTAAATAAAAAAATGCGATTTCAAATCTAACAGACACTTGAAAAACTTTGTATGTAAATTTATATTTCTATGCCATTCCCCGGTGAAGGTAGGTAAGAAGGTAAATCTAATATTCAAATATAGTATATATATATATATACTATAATAAATCACAAACCCAGCATTCTTAACACTTGTCCTAGAAATTCTTCAAAAAGTGTCTATAATAAAATATTAATTTAAACTGTGCCGTCACGTATTTAATAGGTACAGTATGGAAAGTGCAATGTAGAAATGTTTATTGTAAACGAAACTGCTTACATTTTGTAGTCTACGACTACATCATAATAGATGCTGCGAATATTTAATATATCGTATATAGTTTAACTCATATTAACAGAGAAAAAACGCATTATCGGCAAATAATTCAACCCGCCAATATTAGAGTGATCTTTTATTCCTAAAATTTCATCAATCTTGCGGCATTAACACGGTGTCTAGATAATCTCACAGCACTATCCCGAGTGACCTGAACAAATGCAGGTGCTGCCTAATTACCGAGAGAGAAAGTGAGATGCCAATAAGGGAACATGTGGAACAGATAAAGATGGCAGATGAGAAGTCAATCCGTCACTGTCGTATCGCGTAATCTTGTAAAGCGAGAGTGATAAATCCGGCAGAGGCGTTGACTTCACAATGATTTTTGCGTTTCCCATTATTAAATAGGGGTTGACGCATGTCAACTTTCATTTGTTGGGCAATATGTTTTTGTATGTTTAACTCTATATATTTATTGTACGTGGCAAAGTGATTTAATAAGATCCTAGCTAAAGGATGATTTATTTATTGTCAGATTGCAGGGTTATAAAATTTTAGCGTTAAAACAGCGATTTAGTATGTCGTATATTATTATGTACACAATTGTAAAATAATAATAACACTGGACAAATCCCACAGTGCCATCTAGTCCTAAATTAAGCAGAGTTTGTGTAACGGGTACAAGACAACTGTTATAAGTACTTTTTTTTGTAAATACATACATTATGCATGACTTTACAAAAAATACATGGAAAATACCTAGACCGATCCAAATAATCATACTCATGAAAACAATTGTTCGCACCATGCGAAAAATCAAACCCGCAACCATTTGAAGTAAAGCGATGCACTAAACCACTATAGAAACGAGATCGTCAAATATTTCAACATTTTTGAGCATTAGTCGTATATAGGTTATAATAAAGATAACTGAAATTTTGCAGTTTGAGCAAGAAAAACAAAGGACAGATAAATACACTTCAATATTAATATGCATTGCAACGGTCGTAGAGCCTGTGACGGCTACTAATGTTTAATTATTATGTGCCACTATTGTAATATTATTCAAGATTGATTGATGAATCCTGTTTCGATCACAACCAATCACGGACACCTTAATGAATGAGTAATTAAATGAGTGATGGTACTGATTCATTTAATATACACAGATTCATCATTAAAATAAGCAAATATTATTTAACATTGAAACTCCAATTCAAAGCTGCATTTTTTTGTAACAAAACATTTAATTATTGTCATACATTTATAAAAAATACATTTATAATTCAAATAAACTAAAGACATTGTGCAATCGCCTCAACAGTAAATCATACCACATATATACAAATATGCCACATAACTTTATATAGAAATTTAAGTAAAAAGCTTATTTTGAAGTCAATCTAGTAAATTGTTTACTTTTTTACAATAAAAATACTTGAAAATACTAGAGGTTCTCAATTATTAACATATATTTTTATATTAAAGTTAAAAAAAATAACCTCTTATGTCTTTGACAAAAATCTTTATGGAATATTTAATTGGAAAGTTTTATTGTTTTGATACAATTGAAATTTTCTTAGTATAATAGTTAGAGGCCGTTTCGTAAACAACTGCAATAATTTATCAAAATTATCTTCGTGTAATCAGTAGCAAGTCATGCCACTTATCCATATCCAAATTAATAGGGGCGTAGTGGGCGCTGTTGTCAAGAGAATGATAGCTGCTGACTCATCTGTTATACTTATGAACAATATTACTTTACGAATGATCTGTTCATGATACCTAATTCATTATTGTCACATAAGTTTTAAACTGCAGTTTATATACTGCGGAAATATTTTCAATTTCTGGCCTTTCAGATGGTCTTTTTTTTAGGACTACTCTAATGCTGTTGGCCGCAGCTGGCCTTTACAGCTTCACCACGATCCTATTCTTCCACGATAGGGAACGAGTTCAAATGGCTCCAAACCCGCGGAAGGACTTATAGAGCGGCGAAGAAGAAGGACTTATAGAAGCGAAGCAACATTTTATTGTGTTTGTTGATAAAGGGATAGAGTCGCCCTAGTATGAAGGCGGCTCGGTCGCAGAGACGCTTAATGTGAGGACGAAACGTTAGTTTCCCATCCAGGGTGACGCTGAGGTATTTCGTTTTTGAAACCCACGGGATGCTTTGGCCGAACAGTTCGATCGGGTGAATCATAGAGTCGAATTCCCTGCTAAAGTACACTGCTGCACTTTTTTCGGAATTGACCTCTATGCGCCACCGACGGAACCACTCGCCCAGTATAGTTACGGCTTTCTGAAGCCGGTCTTTCTGAAATCTGGCTATTGTAGTACGGGACTTGGCGGATGTAAAAAGAGCCGTGTCATCGGCGAAAAGGGATAATTCGACTTTTAAATCAGAGAATTTAGGGATGTTGCCAGTCTGTTATTGTTTTGGTTAGTAGTGGTGTGTTGGGCGGAGGGCCCAAGAGGAGGGTCAATGGTCCGAGTTAAGCTCGGCATGGATTTTTAGGAAGCTCACGTAGGGTTATGTTCCTCAGCAGTGCCATTTCGGACTCAGATGGTCGAAATTAGAAGTTTATATACATAAATATAACGCTAGAGATGATTCCTTGCTTTAAATTCATAATATAATGCTTCATGAATCATGAATTTCTCGTCATAACAATATTAGTTTCACAACAATATTACTTTAATTACATAATATATTTTATGATGAAAGTACTATTTATGTATTTGGTAACTGTTACCATGTAATGCATATTAGCTGCAATAGAATTATAGTCACATAAGAAAATATATTCTTCATTACATCTAAATTATACTGTTCAGTAATTTAAAATTTCAGTAAATCGTTTATTACATTATGTGGTATAAACTCTATAACGACGGATTATACATATTACGGTGGACAGACAGGAGAGTGGCAGCAATAGTGCCATTTTATATTTGTCTACAGAGCACTAAAATTTTTGCAACCAATAACACGTTGGGAATTTACATCACGTACGTTCAGATGCGTCCACGGCACATACTACACATAAATAAAGCTAATGACATCCGATTGTGCTCAGTTTGCAGTCCGGAAAAAAGACTACGAAAAAGCTACTACGAAATTGATCTTATTTTAGTACAACGTACTTATTTTACTACCAAAATTTTGATTATGGAGAACGTCGTGAGCTAGTAGTTCATAACTTAACTCGAAGACTAGAAAGGTAGATCTGGATGATATCAAAATTAAACTTAGAATTAATATTGTTTCAATTTTCTTTATGTAACTGATTCGTTTCATTCAAATGAAACCCATTCAGTGAAATACAATTAAGTTCTCTTCAACAGTTAACAAACTACCACATACGGCATAGTAGTTGTGAAATTATTACTTATTTTACTTAAACTTTACGATATTTTACTTTTATATATTACACGTTGTATATATCTTATACCAATATGGGCTTTTCTCTGTCTTTGATTGTTAGATAGTTAGTTAGAAAAAGTTAGCGTTAAGTGTGTTGTGTACAACAAAATAAACATAAAGTAAGTACCAGAGTAATGTATTTTTATCAAAACAATCGATATTGTATAGCCGATGGGCTAAGCGTCAAAACATCCATTTATCATGGGTTATCTCACTCACACAGACACATCTTTGCAGCATCCAGTAGACAGAATATTCAGTACATTGTAGCGAATTTTTAAATGTATATTACAGACAGTATCAGAAATATTTTATTTTGATACCGCTAAAGCAATATATATGAAATTTTGCAATAGATTACTATTGGAAAATTTGATATATATTGCAAAGTCTGTTAGTATCAAAGTTTGTCAGTATGTCTTCACATAGTAATAAACCGAAAGTTGTTTTGTTTCTTTTAAGATAGGCACGAAAATGTTTTGAAACATAACTATATTCTAGAAGAAGCTTTATTTAAATATAAATATATCATAAATATTTTGATTCGTATTCATATCTCTGTCTATACAATGCATGAAAAATTATTCTTACTATTCTGTATAATCACTTACTATTTTTTTTTTGCTATAGGTACACAATGATTTTAGTTAAAAGATTAATTAAGAAGACTATAGCACTCCAACTCAATCTCGCGCCTACATGTCCACACAATAAGCTCGTTTATCTGACGACCGTCTATAATGAGTCCATTGGACAACTAAAACTAATAAACACAAACAAAGGGACACTACGTTTCTTGAGGACATGTTTAGAGTTACGAGGCCATTATCGAGACCGATCACGTCCTTTATATATATCTCACTTCCACCTCACTTTAATACCCTATTGCGAGATTCTCATAGACTCATTTTAGGCAATAAGGAGAGCTATTATTGAGGTATGAGAGCTGAATTGGATTCAGGTGAGTATAAGGATGTAGCATTGTACGGTATTAGTATTTTGTTTTAATCGTATTTACCTTGCCAAGCGATAGGAAAATATTGCAGTCTCTAAAACTATTTAAACAAGAAACCCAGTATGTAACGTAGATAATTTTCGTAATATATCTAATATCTTTAACAAAATATCTTTCTTAAGAGTCTGAAGACAAATATAAAGTCTTTTCAATTTTACTGCATATATATATATATATATTATGCGATTATGCATAAGATTTTCTCATTTTATTCTACACATATACATATATGTTAATTTTTTTATAATTAAGTCTTTTTGAGAAATAAACTTTCTATAGTATTATTTAATATTTCATTTGCCATAACGTATATCATAACGACGCGATATCCTTCTGATAGTGAGGGATGACCACTCGCCATTAGGTGGGTCGTTTTAATTATATAACAACACATATATATGATGATAGATGCTTCTGGAACAAATAATTTGAACAGTATTTATTTTTGAAAATGATGGAATGGTGGCGCTGTTTATACCAACAATATATCTGAGTTGATGGGATATCTACTATTGAATAAGATTAGGACAAAGTCAGATCAATATACTCAAATCAGGATGGTATCTAATGAGTGTTATCTGTTTCTTATTATGCTGTTAATTGCCTTTAATGATCACATCAGAGATATTTGGGTAAACAGTAGCTCTAAACTTCATTTCTAGGCGAACTAATAACACTTCAGTTAAACACTATGTAGTAGATTATAATTAACAATTAAAAATTACACTAAAAGCTTCAATAACGATATTAATCTACAGTGGCTTAACGAAATATTCCCGATAATACCAAATAATAGCTTCCTTCCCGAAACATATATAAATTATGAGTTGGCCATAAAACGGTGAATAATAAATAAGCAATTTCTCAGTAGTAATCCGCATAAAACTAATGGTTTGAAAACGCGACAACTGAAGCGAAAACTTGCGATAAAAGTAATCAAACTGTCATTAAATTATTTTAGCACCCCGTCATTGAGGAGAAATTTCAATTTTAGTACATACTACCCAACTAACTCAGTGTTTCCTTGTTGAAAATATATTTTTAATTTATCATATTTTTATTTTTCAGTGGTTATGTTTAGATGACAGTAGTAAAGAGCATATATACTACTGAGCGTTGAAGCTAATAGTTTTACAAAGTCTACTTTCGAATTTAATTTCTTTAAATGAACTGTGTATGTTAGCAGAATATCTATACATTTTTTTAACCATTTTCTTTTATGTATAAAATAATATTTAGTACACATACATTTTCAACACAATACATATTTTCAATTAATAACTAAAGTAAAAAAACACTATAAATTCTACATATGGGTATTGTGCGTTCAATTTTCTTTCTTATAATACGGAATCTTGTTATTACATATTATAATCTCATATTTGATATGTGTGATATTTAAATTTCGTCGTTTCTTTCCTATATTTTTGGACTCGAATAAAGTTATTCAAAAAACCACCATATTCTAACAACAGCGGGTTATAGCTCAATAGCTCAGAGATAAATCAGCCTCGGCTCGCGCGCGCCGGTAATCGAAGATCGGCTCAGAGTGAACGTCAAATATTTGTTTCATTTTTTCGCTTTCACGAAACAGTTTTCAAATTTATGACACTCGACTCGTCTAGTGGCTCGGCCCAAGGGGCTTAACCTGAAATGGACGCGGCCGGCGGCGAGGAAAATATATTTCCAAGTTTACTGGTCCATAAATAACTGTGGAGTGACAGGGCGATGATAAACTCTCGAGTGAGAGTTCATCTCACGTCGCTTACTGAATATTGAACGAATGTTAAAACTCTAATTTTTAGAAATATGAATTGGATGATTCAGGTCCATGAATGCGTATATTGCTAATGTTTCATTCCAAGGCCTTTTATATAGGTACCAAGATTGCTATTACACTACATACATTAGAATTAATAACTTCCATTAGGACTTCATAAAAATAAATCATTAAAAGCGGGTTAGGCGAAGGTATGTATTGTTTAATCTTATATATAAAATTCTCGTGTCACAGTTTTCGTTCCCATACTCCTCCGAAACGGCTTGACCGATTCTCATGAAATTTTGTGAGCGTATTGAGTAGGTCTGAGAATCGGCCAACATCTATTTTTCATCCCTCTAAATGTTAGGGGTAGTCCACCCCTAATTTTTTTTTTTATTTTAAGGCAAAACATTTGCCGGGACAGCTAGTAATTAATAAAATAATTTTGATTATCTATATATTATATATATTATTCAATTATTGAAAATATTCGTAAAAAAGTTTCTTTTTATGTATGACCGGATTTTATTTACAAATTTACATTGATAATTCTCAACTACATACTCAACAAATGTAAGGCAGTAGGCGTAGTTGTCTGTAGCGCAATTCTGAAGTTTTTGGTACTAAAAACTTTTACAGTTATATTTTAAATTGTATTTGTACAGCTGTCTACAATTACCTTCTTGTAGTTTTTGTATTGAACAATACCCAATGTTCACTTCTTGCTAGGAATTGGAATAAAGATACACTTGTGTTTAAACGGGTTGCTGTTCACAGAACAATGTTGTTGAAACAAAATAACAGTTTCCAATAAAACTATTTAGAATCCAGTTAGGTACTTTTTATTCAGCACAAGCACGGGCGTATTTTGCAGTCTCAATGAAATCTGCACTAAATACTGTTTTCAAGGAAACTTCCTTTGTCCCAGCATTCTTTGTTTATTTACTTTGCAATTGTGAGAACAATACAAAAAGGTCCGAATTTTGTTTGGGAATCTGACTCGGTGGAAGTTTTAATTGTTTTGGTATAACTCCACATCTATAGTAGGAGTGTAAATGGGAAAGTTAGTTCAGGACATGGATCGACTCGTTTGTCTAAGTAATAGGACAGTAATTATAACGGTTCATAGTGGGAGAGGGGATTGTCGGTAATGGGGACTAATGACTTTATAAATTCTTGAAAGATATATATTTTATATATTTCATATAATATATGAATATTTATTTGAATTAATCTCAATTAAATATAGGTTTTGATTAACTCATCAATTAAACTTTAATGTCAAAGGTAAAAAGGACTGTGGATAACTTAGCGTGTGACGAAATTTTACAACTCTAATGAGAAGCAGTGTTTAAGGCTTAGATACACGTTAACGTATTTAGATACACTAGAAAATACTAAATCATTGTATTCAATTTGGATTTCTTTTAAATGAAGATTATAATCAAAACTTTTTACTTTTCCGTAATTAATTACAAATATTTTCTTTCACAATTGCTAGGTCTTATAAATACAAATAACATAATAATTATAAAATATAAATTAGAAGTAACTTTCGCATTAAAAATAACCTTACACAAACAAAGCCATAATCGGCTTTATTTAAGTGCCACAATGTGACAGACATACAGATATGTCAAAAATCGTTGATTTAAAAATAAAAAAGATTTTACCGCTATGAATTGATGCTAATTGCATTGCGTGCATTCTACAATTACTTTTTATTTAATAAATTAGTGTCATTACTCCAAAATGGCCTCTGATTTCGCATAACCAACTACATTAATTAGTAATTTAACTGTAATAATCGACATAACAGCTAATGGTAGCTTAGTATATCAGATAATAAGCAATATTAGGTATAGATAATTGTGAATATATGAATATATATACAGGTTGTGGAATAATGTAATAATACAGTATAACGTAGACGCACGTATCGCCAAGTCAATAAGCTAGGCACACAAAACTGGCGAAACGTAACAAAGTTTATGAGGCAGGCACAGGTGCGCTACAGCTATAAATTTCTAAGTAAATAACGAGTGCATTTATTAACGTTAATAAAGTGAACATTTTACTGTATGTTTACGATATACGAGTTTCTTAATTGACACATACATATTTGTTTTAACTCACAGTTTTTTATATCATTGGATGGCGCAAGAAAGCAGATGGTGCGCGTGATAGAAATTGTAAACTACACCGACTTAGTATTTAATTATTTGCGTTATAACTCTACAACCTTTTTGTATGGAACAAGTAAGACCTTGTAAGGCCTATTATCTACTAAAAACTTTTAATTATATTAATACCCACCGAACTTAATCAGATGCTACCACGTGCCGCTATTTTCTAAGTGCAGATGTTCACTTTATTGTTTATAGTGGTTTTCCATGATCCACCTACCTGATATTAGATATATCATGGAAAATGAAACCAACTAGATAATACAGTTTTCAAATAGCCCATACACCAATCGATCTCCTGTGCTGTGCCAACGGGAATCGCAATTACGGAGGCCAAATTTAAAACCCCCTTGTAATACTGTCAGATTAAACTCGTATCCGTCAGGTAGAAGTTGACTTTCAACCGTTCAATAAGTCCTCGACAGTTTTAAAATATCCATTGTGACTGCCCTTATTTTCCCCTTGTTAAGCTGTAAAGGCCAACTGCGTTCAACAACATTAGAATAGTTAGAAGAAAGAAATCACAAACATAGGTATATGTACGATACTTTGAGTTTGTTTTGTAAAAGTGAATTTAATGTAATAGTAAATGTTTTACCTTAAATGATTACCTAAATGAAAATATTGAACGTAAGGGTCACTCGGGACGTTTTTTTTTCTATTTTTCAAACTACCATCTCCTGATTACTTAAACAATAAATTCAGAATATCATTCACAAAGTTATGATCAGAATTTATGATCTAATAATATTTTACATCTCGCTTTTCCTCTCATTGCGGTTGTATGTACATGTTTATAAAGTTACCGTGTAGTATTTCCTTAGAACGTGCTTCCAATTCTGACCTACCTTTAAACTCTTATTACAGAACATTGATAATAATAAAGATATTTATTCAACATTACATCAGCATTCGTATGTACAATAATGTTACCTATGTCACTTAAAAGCAAAACAATTCTGGTAACGCTGTATGTGACTCCCCTTTCCCTCAACATTTATACTGTAGTATAACTGAGTTATACCACAGTGCCGTTCTCGGACCCCCAGACACGAGACAGCTATTTTAAAAAAAAAACATTTTATTGAGAATTTTTGTACCGTCGATCTTTAAGTTTATTGCTTTGGAAGCTGTATTTCGGTTGAAGAGTGAGATAGGGCAGTGAAATTATAAAGTATAGAGGCATGAAAGATTAGTTCTCCAGAATAACAAACCACGAAGATTACCGGTAGCTTAAATCTATGACATCATCACAGACTTCCTGTCTGTGATGATGTAGTTTCATGTATAGGTACGAGTAGGTATAAGCAACGGTTGCCATTTGTCATCAGGTAAGCCGTCTTGTTGTTTGTCATTACGGTATTTATAAAAAAAACAGTGTTTGTTACTTTTGTAATAAAACATCAATTTTAACAAAATTTTGTATATCAACATATATAAAATAAACCTAAACAGTACTATCTATGCTATGTATAATTACATTATTATACATTTGTCTGAAATATCTACGTTGGTATAAGTGTGTATTGAATTTAGAAGCTACTTTTTTGTTGAAAACCAATTTATCTTAAGCTTCACCATTTAGGACTTATATCTAAATTATTCCCTAGATACTTTATATCTTTAGGGTCAACCATTCTTATGTTAAGTTCATCTATAGAGATAACAAAAAAGGTTTTCGCTTATAAAAGGACATAACAACTTTTCGTAGAAGACGTAAATTTACACATAATTCTCCAACTCTTACATTTTTTTAATCTGCTGTATTTGCTTAAAGAATTATTAAATGTCTCTAAAGGTGGTCATCATAAATGTAAATTGAAGCTTAAAAATCTTCAATTTACGTATCGTATTATAAATTAACAATTTGAGAGTAGTAAAATCGAAATAATATTTTATACTACTTTTAAAGAGCGTTGTATCCGTTTTATAATAAAGTATTATGTACAAACAAGAACTTCCTAATAACATCTGATAGTAGTTTTATATTATGTACCTGTTCATAATTGATGACCGGTTATCATGAACAGGACTATGGAAATTCCATTATCATTTGACACCCGTGATACTACTTATACTATTCTCAAAGATGTTATGCTCGCATTCAATAAATTCAATGCCACATTTAAATCTCATCCTTAAATTAAAACAAAGCTTACAAAGCTTCTGAAACAGATGAGGCTAAGGTATAATAATTTATTTATTTCTCCTCACAAATATCGATGGCAAGTGTATGTATTGATAATACAATATAAATCTATCATGACGGAGAGAATTATGAGGTACGGATACAGGAGGTTTTTATACAGTTGCCATATATTACCGAGGTACGGTAATAAATGAAAACATGCCTATACGAAATCAGAAGGATATTTAGACTGCCTTTGCTCTGGCAATTCAAATCAGATTTGCTCATATTGCACTTTTATCATCTATATATACTAATTTTTTGCTCGTTAAGGATAAATTTAAAAAAATCTATATAAATTTAAACATTTCTTAATCTATATTATCAGGAAGTGACAACATACACATACAACACGGAGTTTATAAAAGTCAAGTGTATGTATCAAATATTATTCAAAATACATAAAAATGCAATTGATTTAAATTTAATTTCACGATTGTTTACAATTGTACACAGCATATAACTGTGACACTATAATGGTGACATAAATAATCGTGGTAATTGATATAATTGAAAATTAAATAATTAAATTATACCCACATTGGTACATTTACTCAATATTGTCAGTTTTACCTCCGCGACGATGACTTTTACAATTCAAAATTATTTCTTTAATGTGACGTCATAAAGGCTGTGCCATGTCATCTGATTAAATGGTTATATGGATTCACAACTGACCGCGTGGCTGCAAGTCACCCTCATCCTTAGACTACTTTGTTTCACTTGCCCTCTTGTGGGCATTCTAAGCATGATTCAGCATCTATAAACTTTTTACGAGCATTGGTACAAATTCTGGAATTGAAATACATGACTAGAACCCAAATTCGATAGTTTTAGAACTGTTTTTGCTTTCAATACGTTTTCAACTTTAGAGAAAAATATTATATTAATGTTTTAGTAGAAATAATAATTATAATGTCTATATTCTATAAGATGTATTGAGGTTAAGTTTGTGTAAATTATTTTAGTGTTGGATAGCCCATTTATTGGAAGGCTATAACATCATACTAATAATAATACTACTATCAGAGAATCATCAGGAACGACGATGTGGAGCTGCAATGAAAAATGTTGCAAAAAATGTGATGCAGATCAGTTACATACATATAGTTCATAGTCAGGTAATTAGGTATAACTATTTTACACATGTATTTATAAAAACTAATATGTAACTAACGAACCATTCCGGTATTTTATAAATGAAGTTCATGCCATCATCCTATAAATATGTCATGTTTGGCATATTTTAAAATAGTAATTATGTTATCTGTGGTAAAACTATAGAGATTACAGAAACAGAACGAATGACTTTACTCTTACATTCATACATTGAATAAAAAATAGAAAAACACATTCTATAAAATTTATCGAATTATTTGTTATAACTATGCTCAAACATAACATGGTGTGTGTACTAAGCTACATTGAGCTCCTTTTACTCTTAATAATATTACTTGTACACTAATAGCATCTCTGTATCATATTTTAATTGTCTTAGTTGTTTGCAGGTTTAGGTGGATTAATGAAAATATAAACAAGTAACTAGGAACGACGCCCACATTATATTAAATCTGGTATCCACAACCTAACAATATCCATGAACGAAGTTGTTCACTAAATTTAACTAAATTTAACTATGCGGTTACTACTCCAATATTAGCTCGTATCAAACAAAATGGCATAGATCTACGTTATTTTTTATTATTTATGTAATCAAAGTCTTCAATTTATTATTGTTATATCCATAAAATAATCATTTTAAAAACCTCTAGTCTAGTATATAAAATTATCTAGATCGGGATAATTAAACATGTGCCTATGCATAATTTTAATACAATCGATTCAGAATGGGCAAATTAAAAATTTTGTACAAAAAATTTGATACAAACATTATTTTTTACACAACTTAAATTAAATTTAAACTGTACATTATCTAAGTAAACATTTTATACTATATTATTTATTTATTTATTACATTATTTCTACAATACTCGTAGATATATAGATACGTAAAATTCATATAGAATTTTCTTAAACAGTTATTAGACCTAATTATTAGGTTAGGAATTACAGGGCATAACATTTAAATTCTCCGAAAATCATCGGAACCCTAAAGAAAAATATGTCAAAAATCTGAGGAGTAAGATTACGCAATATTCAATATCAGAAACAAAAGGTTTGTTTCCATTTGTAATTATCGCCTTTGTAACACAATCATTATGATTAAGTATAAATAGTGAATGTACCTAAATGCAAAAAAGATTTACTTTTTAACCAACATTACAACAGAGCTGCAAGAACAGTGGGTGAAGAAAGTTAACAAAAAGTCAGAAGTTGCGAAGTTTTCGCGTGACCACAACAGATGCAACCCTGGTTCGTGGTGGTATACAAAATTATCTATATCTTTTTCATCGGGACTGAAACGTACATATATAATAATCTTAATGCTTATGTAATAGTTTTAGATATATTTACGTAGAGAGTTTGAATTATAATATGTTTATATATTTTAAATGTTATACGTGGAGAGCTCCATGGAATCCACTGTAATGCTTAAAATGTATAATTAGCGTTATATTATATACTAGCTCTTGCCGGCGGTTTCGCTCGCGTTATTTATCCCCTTAGGGGTCGAATTTATCAAAATCCTTTTTAGAGGATGCCTACGTCATAATATCTACCTACATCCCAAATTTCAGCCCGATCCGTCACTGGACGGAAACCACTGGGTTTGGGCTGTGCATTGATAGATCACTATATCAGTCACCTTTGAGTTATATATATTTAGATACATGTGTATTCTATCATCATCTCTCGGATTTATATTGTTACCGGCTTGGTCCATCTCCTGAGAATTAAAAAAATTGACACATGAAATTTTGCAGCATGCCAATGCGATCTATCAATCTTCACGAGGTTCACGTACTGGACTAATAAACCACTAGACTCTAAGTATATCCTCAGTAGACGTATACTTGGCTTTATTTGTATAATTTATGACATTCACAATCCTAATAACTTTAAAGTATGTACGTAAATAATCTAAAATCTTTAATAGCATTCAAACATTGACATCACGAAATACAGCAATATGGTTAATAAGAAATCAAAGAAGAGAGATTTAAAAGTAATATATTATATGCGAACATATATCGAATACACGGAAACCTCATATCATAGGAAATTGAAAATAAATTCCTATAAGCTTTCAATTACCTCAATCGTGAATATCGAATTTCAAGAGACATAATTTTACATCCCATTGGTGCCGTAATTCCAGGTTTGCGAACATAATTTCGTTTTATTTTGATATTTGTGATAGTGGAATCATAATTCAATATTGAGTAACTAATTATAATTCGATTGCTTCTAGCGATAAGACCGCCTTTTGTACTTCCATATCTCTTTTCTGTATAATTCTTATGTATTAATTCTATTGGTGCAATAAAGAGTTTATGAATAAATAAATAAATATAATAATTTCTAGTAATTTAGTGTAATTACTAGAAATTATTATATTTATTTATTGTCTGTACCGTCTGCTGCTTTAATTTGTAGCCTTAACTAAGCTGACACTTAGAGTCTTAATATACTAAGTGACACTTAGTGACCTAAATATTCTTCCGATATCAGAAAAAAAATCGTTTTCTAAATTAGTTTTGCCGAGAATCGAACTCGGTAATTCAGTTTTCAAAGTTGAGGCTTATTTACTGCTACGTCGGTCATTCAAATGGATATTAGAAAACTTGTTTCTTTTTTCTATGGAGGGGAATCCGTTAGGGAATTCCTCGTCCTCGGTAACAGATTGTCACTCTCGCAAAATGATTGGCAATCACGCGATTTCCTGTTAAATTTATGGTTTTTAATTATTATTCTTTTTCACAACATACATTTTAAAATTCAATCTACCTAATATGTCATTGAAAGTAAGACCCAAATTAGTAAAACTGTTTTTAAGACCAACACAATAACGTCATGTAAATAAACAAAAATTCTAATAATTATGTATTCTATTACTTTGACATATCCTTCAATAATGGTTTTTACATCTTTTTTGTATCTTTCATCTATGAAATTCATTACATTAAAATGGTAATAGGCTGATCATATTCTAAGTATACATTCAAACTTGTTCTTTGGCACAATTCGAAGCTTTTTAAATGGACCAGAATTATATTCTGAACTAGAGCAACTTTCTGGTGGCAAATCACCACTTAAAAGGTTTGAAGTGATCAGGGGCTGTGGAATTATTAATCACACGTTGAAACTTTTACGGATAGATTAACTTAGGTTGTAGTTGCCATTCAAAGTTGGCAACTAAAAGGACGGGTCGGTCTTACGGGCTGGTGGATAAGTCACGACCCTCCTGTACTCTTGTACACGGCTATAAAGGGTCGTTAAAGTAGGAAAACGTCAAAACCAGGCATCAATATTAAAACTTATTACTTAGTCGTAAATCAATATGAATCTATCGATCATGATACAATATTAAATATTATCTGAATAAATTAAGTAAATTAAAAGCACCTTGGTTCGGGTATTTAAAAGGTTTGATAAAGGGATGAAAAGTATTTACAAATACGACGACGAAAAACTTGGCCTCTACGAATCAAATCGATCATGTATCATATGCTTTACTAAAATAAATAATATAATTATTGGTAACTGAACGAACTGGACAAAAGGAATAAATGAAAGGAAATAAAAAGTGCTTAAAAGTTAACCTGGTAAAAACACTAACGATTTGTCTAATAATGCAACATCATCGCAAATGCAAGCATCGCAAATCAAATGCAACGTCATAGGGCATATTCTTAATGAGAGGATACATAAAAATTTAAGTGACTTTAGTGTTACACTAAGGGGGGAACAGATAGCCAAGCGATCTGTGGTTGGGTAAACACGTGGTCGAGCTAATTTTAATTCTTTATTTAATTTTAAACGTCAAACTGTGTTGAGTTTGTATATATTCCTTTTTGTGTTGTCCTGTGATTTGTTTAACGAGTGGTTTCGGTGAGTGTTTGTTTTTGTATGACCCACCTCCATCAATAAAACGATGGAGGTGGGTGTAGACGAAGATCCTCCTGATGGTGGGGGACCTCTTACCCATCCAATTACCATGGACTGTGTGGAACTTTCACAACCCTCAATCGAGCTTGCTAATAATAGGAAGCGTCAAGCTTCAGACGAATCTACACCTGCAATTGATGGAAAAAAAACAAAATCACCTTCTAACTCTATTCAATCAGTTTATACGAAACCTGGTTTTGAAAGTGATGCACAGTTCAAATATAGAATTACAGACTCAGGTCCATTTTCAGTTCATGTCAGTAGAGTGGAACCAGACGTATCTGCCGGCTATTCTATCCGACTTCTTAGGTTTGCACAATTCATTCATAAACACAATATCCCTGGAATTAAAGAAGAAGGCATCAAAGCCTTGGGTAGAAACAAAATTTCTGTAGAATTCTCTTCCCACTCTGATGCCAATAACTTTGTAAGTAACCCAATCTTATCAAATAATAACTATAGTGGAGTAATTCCTAAATTTCAAGTATCCCGGATGGGTGTCATACGCAATATTCCCACAGACTGGACATTGGAAGAACTACTTGAAAACTTAAAATCCCCAACTAGTTGTGGTCAAGTTATTAGAGCCAGAAGGCTTAATATTAAATCTCGAAAACCAGACAATAGTGTTAGCTGGGATCCATCCACTACAGTAGTACTAACCTTTGAGGGACAAATTCTCCCTGAAAAAGTTTATTGTTTCTATACCTCTCTCCCAGTGACTCCCTACCATCCAGTGCCGTAACTGCTGCAGGTTTGGTCACATAAAAACACAGTGCCGATCACAGCCTAGATGTTTCCAATGTGGAGGTCAACATTCCGGTGATGTTTGTGACAAAAAAGAAGAGCAACCATTCTGTGTTTTATGTGATGGTAACCATATAGCCACTAATTCGACATGCCCTGAACACATTAGACAAAACAAAATATTAAAATTGTTATGGTTGAATATAACATTAGCCACATGGAAGCTTCAGCCAGATTCCCTGTCCCTAGGCGCTCCTATGCTGATATGACATCTACACTTCAGTCCAATATGTATCCCTCGCAGGCTTCTATCGCTCAATTATATGACCACCCCCCTCTGCAGTCACCCTACTCCTCCCCTCAGAAAACAGTATCTTATCGCAAAACAGTTTATAACTCCCCTCGTCCTCATGCTCCTCTCGGCAAATCCTATGATGCAGTTGCCCACAACAACATTACACAAACTCCAAAATGTACACAACCAAATGGTTGCGCTTTAACAGACAACCAGAAGTACATAGAAACCACTCCTCTTATAACTCCTAATGATAACTTAATTGAATTACTTACTTGCACCTTAATAAACATTATCTCTAAATTCTCTGAAGCCTTAGCGCCCAATGTCACTATCCTTGTTCAACAGCTCCTCACAAAGTTAATTGTTAATAATGGACCAGTCAGTCCTACAGTGGAACGTTAGAAGTATCAGAAACAAGAAGTCTGATCTCATTTACCTTCTTAATCACTATAAACCTGTCGTCACTGCCATCTCAGAGACATGGCTAAAACCTGGCACTCCATTTCGGGTATCAGGTCATGCTGTTCTCCGGGATGACAGGGATGATGGTTGGGCGGGTTCCGCCCTATTAGTATGTAAATCCTTTCCCTTTACACAAATTACCATACCTTCTCATAGCCCTGGCTTCCAAATTGTAGCAGTAAGAGTACTCAATATCTCTTTTGTGTCTATTTATATCCCTCACCCAAATTATTCTCACATCTCAGAGTTGCAAGCTATCCTAGGTACTATCCCTTCCCCTCTCATTGTGCTTGGTGATTTTAATTGCCATCACACTATGTGGGGATCACATTTTAATGACCCACTGTCCTCTTCCCTGCTGGACTTACTTGATGACCTGAATCTCTGCGTACTGAATGATGGATCCGCCACTCGACGCATTGCCCCTACCCAAAACCCGAGCTCCCCTGACCTTAGTCTTGCATCCCCAACTTTGATAAATAAACTTATCTGGCACATCCTTCCAAACTCATATGGTAGTGGTCATCTACCCATAAATATTACCATAATTAACTCCACTTTCCCTCGCACCCCTGCTCCCCAACCTCTTCTGAAATACCGACTACCTAATGCTGACTGGGAAAAGTACCAAAAACTGTCTCTCCTCCCTCCAAAGAAAACAAATGATCACAACTTTTTGCAAAATTATGACCAATTTATATCATGTCTTCTGTCAGCTGCTGACGACTCAATTCCCATCAAAAACTCGACAATAAATAAAATCTGCTCTCCACCATGGTGGGATAATGAGTGCACCACATCCGTTAAACAGCGAAAAGATGCCGAAAACACATACGCACTAAACCTAACGATGGACAACTATTTGGCTTTTCGCAAAATTTGTGCTAGCACAAAAAGACTCTTAGCTAAAAAAAAAAAAAAGATAGGATGGCAGAAATTTTGCGAATCATTATCCCCACGAACACATCCTTCAGTAGTCTGGAAGAAGTTAAATTCATTCCGCAAGGGATGTACTAGCGTGGAAGCTACTTCTAATGACCCTCTGCCATGGCTTAATAATCTTTATAACAATTTAGCTCCTCCATTCGCCCCCTCCCAAGACTGCCTCCCAATACCAGCCCCTCCTGTGTCAAATGATAGACTGGACGAACCCTTCTCATACCCGGAGCTGTGCTGTGCTCTCGACCACCTTAGAGACTCATCCCCTGGTATAGATGGTATTCCTTACTCCTTCATCCATAGGATCTCTATTTCTGCGAAAAAGAAGTTACTGGAAATATTGAATGCCGTTTTTGTATCAGGAAATGTACCGGAATATTGGAAGACCCAAATCGTGGTTCCCATTCTAAAGCCTGGTAAGGATGCTTCTGATGCCAGTTCGTACAGACCTATTGCTCTCTCCTCGGTTCTGGCAAAAATCATGGAACACTTATTAAAAAATAGGCTTGAGTGGATTTTAGAGAACAAAAACCTTCTACCGAACAGCCAATTTGGATTCAGACGTGGAAGAGGAACTATTGATAGTCTCAGTATACTCACCAACGAAGTCCGACTTGCCTTCTCCAAAAATCAGCATCTATAGGCGTCTTTCTAGACGTCTCATCTGCGTATGACAATGTCCAGCTTCCAATACTCAGGCAAAAATTGCAAAAGCTGAGTATCCCTGCGAGACTGACCAACATCATATGCAATCTCTTTATGGCCAGATCTATCTCTTTGCGCTTTCAAGGCTCTCTCCATCCTCCAAGACTGGTCTGGAAAGGCCTTCCTCAGGGCTCCGTCTTGAGCCCCCTCCTTTTTAATCTTTACACCTGCGATCTAGAGACATCTGTTTCCTGCTTCTGCAATACATTACAATATGCTGATGATATTGCCTTATATTTAGCTTCCGACTCCCTGCCTGGAATTGTCTCTGGCCTCAATAATGCCTTGTGGTATTTACACCAATGGCTAGAGGATCACGGCCTAGCTCTCTCCATACCCAAATGTACGGCTGTTGTATTCACCCGGAAGAGACAAATTCCCCCTATACATCTTTCTCTTAATGGTCAGAATATCAAAACCGAAGACAAGGTTAAATTTCTCGGTATCATTCTAGACTCTAAACTCTCTGGTCTCCATCATCTCACTTACATCTCTAATAAGTGTGAGAGTGCAATTAACGTACTGAAAGCTCTCTCTGGAGTTCGTTGGGGGTCTCATCCCTATAGTCAGAAGCTTCTGTACAACTCCATAGTTAGGAGCCACTTTGATTACGGATGTTTCCTGCTAGAACCATGCAATAAAATTGCCTTGGCAAAACTTGAAAGAATCCAATCAAGGTGCCTACGATTCGTTCTGGGTGCAATGAAATCTTCACCTAATAACGCAGTCCAAGTAGAATGTGTAGATCCTCCCCTCCAACTTCGCAGACAATTCCTTTCAGATAGATTCTTCCTAAATGCTTACCAGTACAACGACCATCCTTTGGTCGCAGCTTTAGAAACCCTGTCAGACCTAGCCTCCACATCCGCTTATTGGTCACGTAAGGACCCTTCACCAATCCTCAAGAGTTTCCACACAATTAAAGCCTTGCCTTACTCAATCATTAGAACACATCGCAACCCTATCTTTGAATATGATTATAATTCCTTAATTTTTCACCCCACAGTGCATTTAAACTTTAATATCCAAAAACACAGCATTACAGCAAATCAGGATTTTAATAAAATTATAGAGGAGTACTTTAGAGATTGGGTTCTCGTTTATACTGACGCGTCCAAGTTGTCTAATGACGGCAACACTGGCGCTGCAGTATGGATCCCTAAATACAATATACTGCTCAGTTTTAAATGTCCCCCTCCCACATCGATTTTTACTGGAGAATCTATCGCCATTTTAGAAGCTGTTTTATACGTAGAATCCCACCAAATTAATAAAACCCTAATCTTATCAGACTCTCTAAGTTGCTTACAAGATATCCAGAAGTATCCATTCCATGCCAAAAACAACTCTATTATATCCTTGGAAATACGACAAAGTCTCTACAAATGTCATAACTCTGGTATAAATGTTGCTCTAGCATGGATTCCTAGCCACTCGGGAATAATAGGGAACGAGTAAGTTGACTCGTGGGCCAGACAAGCGGTGAGTATGGGCAATACCACTCATAACAAATGTTATGCTCGTGATCTACGAGCACAGGCAAAGCCTCAGTTGATGCAGGCATGGCACCACCTATGGCAAAAAACGAGACTGGAAAAAGGAAAGTATTATGGAAGCATTCAACCGGAAATACCCTCCAAACCATGGTTCTTCTCCCAGCGCTCACTAGACAAATGGGTTACTTCAGTTATATGCCGCCTCCGACTAGGACATATATGTACTCCCACTTTCCTTTTTAAAATCAGAGTTCGTGACCACTCTCTCTGTGAATGTGGCCTAGACGAAGGGACATTGGAGCACATATTTTTCACATGTCAAAACCTGTCAGTTCCACTCTACGATATGCTTCCCCGTAATATTGCCAGACCTATTAATATTCCTTTTCTTTTAACACTGGCCCACTCCCCTCTAGTTAAAATACTAGCCAAATTTATTGCTGTCAATAATATAAAAATATAACCCCCTTTGTATATATTCCCCACATTTTAAAATCCTTGTCTATGTCATGTCTGTCAACCTGTTACATATATTTTATTATACATGTATTTTACTCAACCACTATTTTAATTGTAAGCTAACATGTGTTGTGTTGTCCTTATTCTTAGCATTCTCAGCCAACTGAAACAGTCCTTTCTACGAACACAGTCAAGAAAACCGTAAACCACACCACTGTGTCTCCCAAACCACGACGTTGGCAAAATCACCGACCTCATTTGGTGGAAGCCATTTAAACTAAAAGAAGAAGAAGAAGGGGGAACAAACTTCAAGTTATGAAGAGACTATTATTCCATGTGATGTTTTCTCCTGGTATTCGGAATTGTTAAGAAAAAGAGAAGCCGTGCGTATTCAAACAAACTATGAATATTAAATGGCGGAGTTTTCCAATTTTATAAATCTATCTTTATACAAATAACTGTATATAATATATCTGAAAGATTTAAACATATCCAGGAGTTATTTGATGAACTCAATATGTACAATAGCTGTTTATATTTTAAATAAAATCAAGTTATTCACTCATTGCAGCACTAGTTCTTTCTAGATAATATGCCCTCAGCCCGAAACGCTTTAGAACGCTTTAGTTATATAATAATCAATTATATTATTTTAAAGTCAAGTAAGTTTTTAATGGTCCTCATGTCATGGACATTGCAATGCATTATATGTTAAGTGGGCAAATATATTATATGTATTTAAATGCATACTCATAGACAAAAGGCTCGTTACGGATTAAAGGCATTTAGTATCAAACTAGTCTTTTATATCTACTTGGCACCAGCAGTCGCGAGGCATCTGTAATTAAGCGGGGATCAGATGTACAGCAGCATCGGTTAGAACGCTTTTCGATGCCGCACGTTTTTGGTTTCAAGCCAACTAGCTTCTTGTTTAAATGATTTGCTACCTAATTGCTGGTTTTAAGCAGTATATTTATGATAATACTACTAATTCAATACTCTATTCTTATTATTCTACCTCTGAATGTATGAGATTCTCTATCTATCTATTTACATGTTGTTCCAATAAAAATTGAATAAATATAGGTTCTAGTGCAATTTAACTTAGTTATTTATAATATTTGTCTTCGGCTGAGAGTAATGTTAGTAATTAGGACTAGTACCATACATTGGTGGCAATATATGGTAATCGTAAAATGCTTGTATAGTCCGGTTGACTTCCTTGCGGTCCCGCCTGGAAACCACGGTGGTTAATTATTAATTAATTTCACCACGATTAAGCTATATAGGCTTACTTTACGCTTGTATTATTATTAGCCACTAGCACCTTGTCAGTGTATACCGTTAGCGCTGGAATTTTATTCCATGGATGATCTATTAAAAAAATATCTTCCACTGGGCTACTAAATAAATTCATGTAGATTGCATATGAAAAATGAGTTAGCATTGAATATTTTAAAAGTTTGAACTACGAGTATATACTCTATTTCAAATGACCATTTAGATTTTGCTTTTAGTTTTACGCCTTAAACGTGTTTCTGACCCCGTTCCAGCCTTTAACTAGAACCTAAAAGTGAGGCGCTGCTATTAAAACTTGGAACCAAGCTACGGTCGTTAGACCGCTGTACCTACTTTTGCAAAGCTGTGCGATGCATCTGAGACACACTGCCGTATTGAGTGGCGAACGTTCTGAAAGAAGAGATGGAAAGTGGTGATATTTCAGTAGAGATGAATACCAGAAGCACGTTCGTTCTAGTAGCATAATAATACCTTAATAAATGTGTCATTCAATATACAAACTCCAATTAATAGAACAATATATTACTTAAATATCTATATGAAATTTTTAAATAGATTCCTAAGCTTGTAATTAAAATTTAGACGCTACAATAGGTTTGTGGAATAGTAGGATATATAAACATTTTCTTTGTAGAAAACCAAATGACAATATTTTTTGGTAGAAAAAATATTATTTAAAATTCATAGCGCTGACAATGCTATCTGATTGAGCATGTCTAATCCTCGTTAATATGTATTTACTTCGAACAACATTTATTTAAAAAAGCAATATACAAGTTTCCAGCTCATTCTTCTTGTGAGTGTGATGAGTCTGCGTTCCGAATGAGAGGTAGAATAAAAAAATATGTGACTATTCAAAAGTGCTTACATTAAATTTATTTAAATAAAGATTATTTCTGTGAATATTTGTTCGACAACATTAATGACTGTGTATTCAGATAACGTATACGAGAACTTCTTTGCCAACAACATCGTGGCTTTTTTGTTTTCTATAATGTGTTACGTAGTTTTATATAATGTGGTTAACTTAGTGCTCGCATGGGTGACTTTTGTAGACATAACAATTTCGACACTCTCATCAATTCGGTATGAGTACATTTGTACTCTTTTTTATCTCTATTATAAAAAGATGACGAGACGAAAACTGGTTGCCTGGTTTGGTTGTATATTAACGATGACATTTTCGCATTTAAGTTGTTCAATATGTGTCAACATGTAGGTTATATCGAAAAATGACCTATATGAAAGAGGAAAGTAATTAATTTTGTGAATATTTTAATTGCCACCTATAATTTTACTATTTATTATAAAAAATAATACAATGACATAGTAAATATCTCAAAGTACTCATATCTAAACAATTAAAAAGCCTAACTAAAGGTAACGTTTTTATGCTTATTACAGCGCTGTTTATATTATATATTTATCTATTTTGATAAAATATTTACTTAAATCCAAATTAGGATACACCAGTCAAAGACAAAAGTATTGTCAATACTATATCTATTTCTTATAGTTGCAATAATAGATTATCTGGTATTCAATAATAAGTTAATTGCCGACATATGTACAACTAAACTAAATACTTTATTATTGAATCTCTAACCACAAATGTAAGTCAGTACATTTAATGTTAGACATAGAGCCCTATATAAATATACATTATAAATAAATAGCTTTTAAAAAAAAAGTAATTCAATTGGGTTTCTTGTCAGTTCTTCTCAGTTGGATATATATACTGAACTGGACTGTAGGGAAAAAAATATAATATAGTATATAAAAAAATGTGGTTTATAAGCAGCTGAAATGTTCTACATAAATAAATTACTTTTGAATTTGAATTTGTTAACCAGCAGCATATCATAAAGTACAATCGCACAAGAAGCACGAGAACTGACTGACCTAACCCGTCATGTGAATTCACATGAAATTTAACCACTATGATTTCTGAGAGACTACATGGAATGCGATTTGAAAAAAATATTCACAGTATAGAATTTATAATAATACTGTGAAATATCGCTATTTATAACCATTTTCATCCCCTACTCAACTTTGTAAAAAAACAATATTTTCTAGAATATTATATTATAATAATAATAATAATGTCAGGACAATTCACACAGCGCGATCTAGAACCAAGTTAAGCTAGCTAAAGCTTGTGTTATGGGTACTAGATAACTGATACAAGATAGACTTATCATATATTTTTTTCGTAAATACATACATATTATACATAGAAAACACCCAGACCGATACAAACAATCATACTCGTGAATACAAATGTTTGTGCCGTGCCGTAATCGAACCCGCGACTATCGGATGTAAAGCGGTGTGCTAGACCACTACACTACCGAGATCGTCAATTATATGTATAGTATGCAGAATATGTATTATGTATGTAATATGAAGAGTATATTATTAGTAGTGTTACAACAAAATTAGCTAAATAGTATTTTTAAACAACATTTTAATTAGAACAAGCGTTTTCGAATTTGATTTAGCCCACTTTTAAAAATATAAAATTAGAAATTCATGCTGC
The DNA here is from genome assembly GCF_030625045.1 of Achroia grisella. Classification (NCBI taxonomy): domain Eukaryota; kingdom Metazoa; phylum Arthropoda; class Insecta; order Lepidoptera; family Pyralidae; genus Achroia; species Achroia grisella. Next base: position 2,330,954 of record NW_026712925.1, read on the forward strand.
ATCACCAAGATCTCACTATATAGTGTAGTATATAGACTCAGAAAGTCATTGTATGTTAAAGTAGCCTTTAATATACAACTGACTATAAAGAGACGAAGATTATTATGTTACATACGTTAGATATGTTCATTGATCCAGAAGGGCCTTGACAAGTGGCAATCAAGAAAGGATATACAGGATAAAGACAAAGAAAGACAACTTGCAAAAGAAACTTATTGACAGATAGATACGTCAACAAATGGAATAGTAAACATTTTTACTTTTAAAGTAATTAAACGACTGTTAACCATAAATATAGTTTCAAGAACAGCACCGTCACCATGGCTATAGTAACGCAAACCCCGTTCCTGAGGAAGATGTTACCATGTTGCCATACCCTGTAATTTCACTTCCCTAATTTTCACGCCATCAACTAGAAGACAACTTGTAAAGTACTTGATACTTCGTAATAACAACTTATAATTATCAGAGGGGTACAGAATACTGTTTATGCATAGGAAACGTGCCCTTGCCCCTGACCTTTTCCTACTTCGTAGAGTTATTCAATACATATATTCGCAGACATGCCGAGTTCTATCATTGTATGCTATTTCATAACTCAGGTATATTGAACCCACATCAGGTTATGATTGTCATGTATCTATGTACCTACCGAAATATAATAATAAGCCATACCCTTAAAAGATCGGTTGGCTTTTATTTGTCAGGAGATATTTTTGAAAAGTTTCTGACTATACTACAGAATAACTTAAAATTATTACTTAAAATACTTTTCCCTTTTTCTAATACATAAAAAAACTTTTCTAACATAAATGGCAGGTTTTTTATCTCATAATAAAATACGAGATATTTAAATTGAAGACATAAAAGTCAATTCTTAATATTTTTCCTGAATAGAAGCTCAGTAGACAAGACTATAACATCTCATTAGAACTAACAGGTAACCTAAAAATAGCACAGTCTATTGAGTTATGTTGCCAGTTTGTTATATATCATTCCCAGTAGTGTAAAAATACAATAGTTTATAATGTATAAGGTACCTCATTTTCTATTCACGGTGTAAAGTACTAGCAGTTTAACTTACCAGACAAGTTGGTTGAAGTGAAGCATACGTTTACTAGCTCATCTAGTTTCGTGACGTGGGTATTTTGTCTAAATGATGTGAGGGAATAATAGAGCGGTATTGCGTCTATATACCAACTAATTTTGGGTAATTAAAAAAGTACTAGGAACAATTCTAACGGTTTATAATTCTTTAGATTTATAATCTAAAATGTACTGAATCTGATTAATAGAACACAAATTCATTGTGATTAAATTAGTAAAAAAAAAACATATTTTAATAAAAAAAAGTTGTGAATATGTTAGAAATTATTACTTTTTACATTATATTTAATGTCTTATAGATGTAATTATTCATTTACTTATATATTACCGAATTAATAAATATATTTAATCATAAAAAATTACCAAAGTTCTAATATGTATTTCATATTAAAAAATATCTTATCAGTGCTATATTATTGTGTCAGAGAGTATTAATATCTACCAAGTTTCAAGTAATTTGACCAGAATAACAGTATTTTCCATACAAAGTTTGTTACTTTGACCCCTCAGGGGTTGAAATTCAAGAAATCCCATTATACGATGGTTATTGTACAAAATCTTAACTCATCGTTCCCTTAATTCTAAATTTCTGTCTTTAGTAGTTTGATTTGCACAATGACGAGTCAGCGAATGAAACAAAGACAAGAGTCTATTATATTATATATATATTTTCACGTTCATTCTGGCAGATGTATTATTTCATATTTATACCTATTACAATAGGGATCATATCTTTCGTGATTGTTACCCCAAACAGCCACCAACGGGACTGCTTGGGAATCTCAGTATATTGCCTTAGCCATCGTCGTGAGTTCGATTCCATGCACGATGCATTATTTACATTCATAAGTATGATTGTTTATATCAGTTTATCAGTATTTATATCATGATATTTCTATCAGTTGTCGAGTACTCATAATATAAGCTCCTACTAAAGACAGTTATCTAACTAGCACGGGAGGTGATTTTTAACTGTATACCCTTAAAAATATTTGTTTTGTTTTATATAGTTTATACAATGTTTTTTCTGTGGATAAAGATAAAAATACTTAGCTTTTGATTAGATGATGCTGTGTGAATTGTCCAGGTTAATTATATTGAACGGAATACTCGACATGAGTCTGTATTAAAATAATATCCATAAATTCGTTATTCCTCTATTAGTCTATCTCAGTGATCACCCTGCTCGCCGAGTCAGGTGACGTACATTGTGTACTCATGTCATAGCGGAATTAATTAAATTCATGTGTACACTAAAGATTACAAGCGCTGTGTTTGAACAAGGGGTAAAATCTATTATTAAAATGCATCTGCATCGTGCAACGACACGTCATACTTTTAATATCATAACAGCAGGTACAAGTACCTTCGTATATATAATAGTTTTAAAGAGGTTAATAGTTATAAATTTTGCTATACCTGTGGGTCTACATGCTTGTCTGTAGCATCTTAGCTCTAAGACGAAATGACCGATTATGGTAATTTTTTTTGTTTGAAAGCTGACGTGTACGGGATTATTCGTCATCATCTGCTTCTTTCTTATCCCATTTATTTGGGGTCGGCGTAATATATTTTTCTCTTCTATTCATCCCTGTTCGCAGTCATCGCGTTATTTACTTCCTTTCTTACCATATCATCTTTCACACAGTCCATCCATCTCTTTTTCGGCCTTCCTCTGCCCTTATAACCATCAACATTCATATGTAACACCTTCCTTAAAATATTATCCTCATTCCTAAGCATTACATGTCCATACTACGATAGACGATTACTCTTCAATTTCGAAACAAAGTTCGTAGCACCAATTTATTAGTTTTTGCTTTATTTTTTGGACGCTACATTGTTCCACTTTATAATATAGGTATTGAAAAAATATTTATAATGAATTTTTTTATGTAATTGGAATGGTAAACAAGTAAACCTCAGTGGTAACTACAACATCACGGTACCAAATGACGTTTCTGATATACTCATGTGTTGACATTCCAAAGGATTAAGATGTCATGCCTCTATACTCTGTAAATTATACTACTACTACTATCAAAACATCATACAACATGTTATGATGACATATATATTTATATATATATATATGATGAACTCGGTGGTCTATCGGTTTAGCACACCGCCTTACTTCCGAATACAGCGGGTACGATCTTCGTACGGTGCAAATATTTATATTATTCATGAGTACGACTGTTTATATTTGTCTGGATGTTTTCTGTGTGTATTATGTATATAACTATATTTACAAAATAGTAATATATATTTATATCACTTAAGTACCCATAAGTGTGGGACTAGATGGAGCTGTATAAATTGACCAACGTAATTTATTGTTTTAAAAAATTACCACTACCACTATAAAATATCTTATAATGTTAAATAAAAAATATATGAGACCCAGATTTTGTACAAAGACTTTGACTTGGACTTAGACTTTGTACAAAGTTAGTTATATATATATATATGTATATTTAAAGTATATATTATATTTATATGACATAAATTATATATGTACATAGATTTTGTTTGCCTAATTATTTATTACAGTATTAATATCACAAATTTTTGCCATTACTGCCCTACAACGCTTTCTAGTTCTACCCAAAGGTTAGCTGGTAGAGAATGCCATATGGCATTAAGCTCGCCTCTTGTACACTCTTTTAAAGTGCAATAAAGAATAAAAAAATAAAAAAAGTTTGTCTAATCGTTTATATATTCTAATTATAATTATAAGACTTCTCTTATATTGTTGTGTAGGAATATAGATAATTCGGATTGCATAAATTGCACTACTAGCGCGAAATTCCACTCTAGTGGGGAAGTTTCGAACATTGTTGAACCTTGCAACTATCAAGGTTTCCAGCGGCAGCTAAGTGCTAGAATGTTACTCTTGCAGCATCCATATAATATGTAGCTACATTAGGTATATTAATTGTAACAAATTAATTAATGTAAGTGTAGCTATATTGACGGCTACGGCGGCCTAACGGTTTAACACAATGATTTACTACCGATGGACGCTGGTTTGAGTCTTCGCTAGCTGCAAACATTAATGCATAAAAGTGACTGATTGTATTGGTCTACGAATTTTCTATGTATTTAGAAAAATATATGTAAGCATTTCTATCAGTTTCATATAGTGTTTAATACCACAACTTGGGACTAGATGGCGTTGTGTGAATTTATATTATTATTATATTCCAATTATAAAGTGATCAATTTTGTTTCTATTTATTAATTTAAATTCTATAGTATTTAAAATATATACAACTATATAGTTATCGTAATATATTTTAATATATTTTTATAAAAAGTACATTAAAAAAATAAATAATATTGCAATGATACATTTATTGTGAAGATTTTATCTAATGGTTAAATATATATGTTATAAATTTAAACTAATTACAATTTTCAATTTGAATTACTATCTTAAACGGACGCATATCCCCTGTCCTCTGTCCACATAAATTACAGTGACCTGAACAAACAAAAATATTAATTGTGTGTATTATATACACTTTGCTATCCTGTGTAGGATGAAATTCGTCTGGAAGAGATCAGGTTATAGAATTTAATTTATTAATAATATCATAAATTTTAAAGTCTATAAAGATGTTCCGAAGTTTGTTTATGAATTACTTTTAAACAGCTGAACGGATTTGAGTTAAGTAAACTAAAATTAATTAAATTAAGTAAACAGATGGTTTATCCTATACAAACTATGTTATATACAATGTATGTTTTAAATCCGTTATTTCATTAAAAAATAAACATTTCTCAAACTCTCTTATTGATAACTTGATCCTTTGGTGTTGTTGAGGACGTCATTCTACGACCATTTAGACTGGTTAGACTCTATACTTTTAACAGACAGGAGGTTGTAGAATTATCCAATTGTCTAAAATACGAAACGCAACGTGTGCTGCCCCAACTGTCATACTCGTGAACAAGTGGTTAATGTACACGTTGCTGATCTAGTCTAGTTACCACACTCATTATCTGAATATATTATTATTTATATTTAATGTTAACTTTTATGGTTATGTATGCGGCCGGTGCATCATTATATATTCATCTAAAAAATATATTGGGTTATAACTTGCTCTATAACTCCAGTTGATCGGTGATCTTTTCTATTTACTTTAAATTTAAATTAACACCTCGCCTGGCGAGTAGAGGCTTTCGCTTTGTGGTACACACTTTCAATTGTTTGGTGGAGATTAGTATTTAGTATCATGTATGTATATTACCTCTTTCTAGCTCGTACAATTTTCTGTCTACACATACGCTACGAATATGGGGGTTTTTCTTCGAAAGGGCTCAGCAAATAAAGTATTAAAAATAATTAATATGACATTAATTTGTCACTTTTAGATGTAATATATTCCATGTATGGCACTCTCTAAAGTGTGGCGAAGTCTGGGCAAGTACACAAAAGAGCTAATTGTTTGCGCCGAGACGACCATCCGCAAACACCGTCGACACTGCGGCACCACGCGTTGTTTGTTTTTTGTTAACTAATTTTAATATGTACTTTACCAAATATTTATATGCATGATCTAAATAGCATTATATGCCAAATTATTCAGTCTTAAATGGTTATCAACGTAGTATATAAAGGTATGTATATCAACATGACATAATTTACAAATAAAAAAAAATCGAAATATGAAGTTGAAATTTGGCTGACATTTGATGTCAAAAATGTTAACTAGTACACTTAATAATATAAACTATTTCGAAAACAACTCAGAGATTAAGAATTAACAAGAAACCATTTTATCAATTGGTATAATATTTTAACTACAATACTATACTATAATATTTTAGGAAAATAGTTAAAACATACAGACAGGTCACTCCAGAGAGATAATGTATCCGTGGTTCAATTCTAGGAAATATATTTAACTAATTGTACTTATTTAAAACTTCAAGCGCAGGTCTTGCAAACAGTATTACAATGCCGTAACGGTCGCCTTTCATTATTTTACATTATGCCGGTTTTTTAATTAAAAACATCAAACGCACTCTTTTTATAAATTCTATTTACATTTTTTGTATTGTTCTTTTAAATAAATATTTAAGTTCACATATTTTTTCTTTAAAGAGTAAGTGTAAGTTAAAAATTAAAAACTACTTTACGCGAATCATAATAAGATTCATTTTAATTCCAAGATAGGATATATGACATCTTTGTCCTCCAGAATGGGACTGCACGAGTGATATAATGAGCGAAATCTCAATCGTATGAAGGCTGTAGGGCTGTATATAGGTGACATTTACCATTTACCATCGAGTGAGCCGTCAACTCGTTTGTTATTTCAAAAAAGGTACGTACTAAACACAAATTTTAATATACTTCTATTACTAAAGTTATAATAATAAAGGACTAGTGAAATTTCAGAAACTCCCCCGGCTCCTACGAAATTAATCCCAGTTATGATTAATGCAAGCCGGTTTTAATGCCCCTGTTCGGAAATTATCATTTTCTCCGAAACAATTTAGTCCTTGTTCCACTTAAAGAAAAAAAGGAGAAAGAAAAATCATAACTGTACAAACGTATCGGTAAAAACCGTAAAGTTTATTCATTTTCCTATAGATTTAATATTTTTGAGTTAGAGATACAAAATTATTAAAGGCAAAAGGAACATAGTAGACAAAGCTATGTTCCTTTTAATAAAACGTGACCGAAAGTCAAAATAAACATATCTTATTGACAGTGGACCATCACAGTATCCAGTGGACATCCTTCTCATGAGTTCCATGATTCCTAAGGACTAATCCTGTCATCTCCGTAGCATGTAATTTCAGTTAAACAACTCATAACTAAGTTAATTATGATGATTTAACTGTTCATTGTTCAACGGATACAGGTTCATCTCGTAATCACAACTAGAATAACAAGTTGCTTTCAGTAAAGTGGGTAAGAAAGACTACTTAATAGTCTCCTTCTGATGTAGCCTGAAGACGTTTAACTGTACATTACGTATATTAGGGGAAGGCAATTTCTATTACTAATAGAAAGCTAAGTTAATTCCGAGTAAAAATGTTATGTACGTTTTCTACAGTTTTCTGTTATATTTGCAATAGAGGGGTACGCGTAGACAAACCTGCGGTACGATATATTGTTATAATTGATATTTTAGTAAAAAAAACAAATCTCTATATTCAAGATTTGTTTTTTTTTGTTTGTAACGGGTAAACCCTAAAAACATACAATCCATTTTAAAGTCTTTTCTATGTATTTTAGCGTACAGAATTTCAACCAAACTGTAACTGAAATCTGGAGTAGTCATGTATCCGCCTATCTATTACAAAACTAAACTTATTTATCTTTTGTAATATATGAAGGAGTACCAATGGTGCAGTATGAAATCAGATCTGAGAATTGAGAAAGTGAGTTGAAGTCAATAAAATCTATAATTAAAAAACTTAATTAACGCAAAGTAAAAAAAAAAGCAGAAATCTCTAGGATATTTGAAGCGTGCAGCGAGCTGTGAGTGGTCATGCATGTGGTAGTTGGTAATGTAAATATATCTAGCCAGTTGTTAGCTCTTATCTATATAGCTGTTTTGTTATTTAAAACTGGTTTTATCTACGTATAATAAAGACATGTCCGTACTGGTACAATCTTTTCATATCGTGAGGTCGTCGCCAGTCGCCTTTTCAACTTAAGTCGCGATAAAAGAAAACAGTGCATTTTGTATGTAAGCTGACTGAATAAATCTATATGCCAAAATATACGATATTTATATGCGAAATTGGTTTCGTTTCTGCAATCTTTTTGATATTATAGGCTTCGGAATAATAATGTTGTTTTATTTGTGAGACAATGAGTTAAGAGATTAGGTATTTATTTTGGATATGATATTAGGTTTATTTGTATGCAGATTGATTGTGCCATCTCATTTATAACAGTTAATGCAATTATATTCCCAATAAAACTTGATGTAATATGCTTTCATAATTGTTATGCCAGATAGACTATTCAGACATTTGACATTTGATTTTCGAATAGATTTATATATATGTACAAACTATTTACACATGAAAATCCTAGAATCTGCGAAAAAAAACTATATAAAACCATTGAGGAATAAATCTTTAAGTGTAAATAGAAAGTTTTAATTATGTTGCTAGTAAGCACCTACCGCATTCATCGGGGTTTAAACTAAATGGCTAACCCAAAACCTTCGCCACTTTTGCTCTGGGCCCCTAACTATAAATTTTCATCAGATAATTAGGCTAAAGAAAGACAAATTACCCTTTCAGTCGCCGGTCGCGGTATCGTTCCGCTGTTCCGTTGTAATACAACTTTTGTTAACAAATTATTTAGATTGCAGATGTTATGTTTTTTTGGAACAAATTCTTCTATCGAATATTGCAGTGATTTAAATAAATGTATTTTATGATACGAGATGTCGTCTCTATAAAATGTTTGCAACCAACTGTAATTTTACACCATTTTTTGTTTCGTATGCCATTTGACAATTCTTTGGTTCTTCTGCGTAATTTTAATGATATGTTTTGAAGTTGATCAATAGACCAATCTAAACTTTATACATCATTTTTTTTTATGAAATCTGACTTAATTAAAATATAAAATGTTTATAAAATCGTAACTCATCTACTACACTAGTTACTACTACAGAAGTTAATTCAAGATGAAAAATGTCATAAAGCTAAGCAGGATATTTTTTTAAACGAAGCTTAGTGAATTATGTACGCTTTATGTAAATTCCATCAAAAGTGTTATAATCCATTTAAGACAACCGTCTATCCATATGTATGGAAATATAAACAAGGCTTGCTCGTATTATATTAAAGGATAAATACAAAATGCAATATACGCTGCTACCCTGAATTTAACTAAGAATGTGAGTTGTGTTATTCTCTTGACATGTATAGTTAACGACAAAAGTGAACTGTACGTATTAAATAATATAATTATTAGTAAATTTATTACCGAAAAATGCTGTTTTAAAACACTAGATCACTGAAGCCGTAATAAATAAGAAACGCTAAATCCTTCATATATGACTTAGAGCATTTGGCGTTCCTTAACCTTTATTTATATCAATGGGAGGCCTGCTCGTCATCAACCTAACACTCTAAAATCTAAGTGGTTACGAACAATGAGGTTTTAGAGGAGTTTCCTTCCACACAAACTCAGAAGCGAAGTTCCTCTGTAGAGACAACAGCAGGATGCTTTCAAAAAAGGTTTCTTAAGACACCAACGTGCGCAAGATACGCTCGGTGTTTTAGCCGTCCATAGGTTATAGTAATCGTTTACCATCTCATAAGACGTATGCTCGTACACACCACTGCGGTATAAAAAAAATAACGAATGAAATAATAACTCGAACAAACAGATACACTTGTTACAACAAATGTACAATCCAATGTTTCGATACAAACAATACATAGGCATGTACGTAGCCCTGTTTCGCCGCGACTGTCGGCACACACCGTATACGGAACCTTGTAGCTGGGCGGCCACCGGTCCTTTGTATTCATGCCATCGTGGCAAACACAACAGATAGGGATAAGCCGATCTAAATGGTAGAATGTTACCACATTGTACACTGCTGCTTCCTAGATTGTTTTAATAAATCCTTACCATTATTCGAAATGCAAAAGTGTGTCTCTCTGTCTATCTGTTCGTTACTATTTCGCTATTAAACGGCTGAACAGATCATAATGAAATAATGTGATGATAGATTACACCACGAGGACATATACCTATCTTTTATATAAAAAAATACTATATTACGGGAAATAACTAGTAAAGAAATATATACATAGGACATGTGGTAAATAAAGAACTAAACGTGGAAGGTGCGTGTCTACTACAGCGCTGTCTCTCTGATTAATATGTTTTTTTTTCTATCTCTGTCAGTAGTAAAAATACACATGCATATAAATCAGTCAGTAGTAGGTGTGTATGTAAGTGTGCGTGTATGCATATATGTGATAAATGTGATGTGATAGCCTCTAGTAAGTAAATCTCGAGTTATAGCTCAGAGTAAATACGTACGTGTATTGCAGTGTACACTAATAGAAATATTATGTTCATTTAAAACATCAGACTGAACAAATTTCCTATTTATAACTAACAGTACAAAATTTTTTAACTTTTTATACTTCAATATAGTTATTGAGAGACTACAAAACTTTAAATTAAAATGGCCTCTACTTTTACCTAACATATTTATATAAGTGTTTTAACTACTTTCTAATTTATTTTATATAAATAGTCAACCATGAAGAATTTTAATAGAGAGTTTGTGTTTATGACACCCAAAAGAGCAGTCTTCAATAAAAGATCGCAATACGACGCAGGTCCACTTTGAATGCAGCAAGAAAAATTTTGGGCATGAAATTATAATAATAATAATAATAATAATGTGGGGGGTGATGTCCACCGAAATCATTCCAATCGTTATGTCGGTGAACGGTCTTATCCCAACCAGTCTGGAACAACATCTCAGACGGTTGGGATTCCGAGGCGGCTCACTCCCGGGAAAGATGCAGAAAGCGGTGCTGTTAGATTCTGCCCGCATTGTACGCCGGTTTCTCTCCCTGGGGCCCTGAACCCCGGCCGACTGTGCTTCTGCCGGGGGTATGTTGCCATCTCCTCTCCTTAAGAGGGGAGATGAGAATTTTGGGAAAAAAATAATAATAATCTCAGGACAATCAGAGAGACACACAGAGCCATCTATACCCAAGTTTTGGGTACTACATAACTGATACATATACATAGATATTTTTTTTTTTGTAAATACATACATATTATACATAGAAAACACCCAGACCGATACAAACAATCATACTCATGAATACAAATGTTTGTGCCGTGCAAGGAACCGAACCCGCGACCATCGGCCGTAAAGCGGTGTGCTAGACCGCTAGACCACCGAGGTCGTCATTATGCCACGAGTCTGTAATTGTATCTTAAAAAAAATATTTTTATCTAATTATCAATATGTTTATATACGGCAAGGAACTAATAAAAATCGTCAACATCTATAGTTATTATAAAATCATTTATCCTTATTATCGCACAGCTAAAAATGTCTTAAATAAAAAGTGCATGCTCACGGCACTTGCAGGAACAACAATATATAAAACTTTAACAGTCACTAACAGATGTAGCAATAATCCTTTCATGAAGTCTGTTGAAGTTTGTAAAGTAACGCTTCAGATAAAATTGATGTCATAATAAGGAAATCCAATATCCTTGCGTATAGCTTGAAGTTTTCTTTTAACTCTAACAAGTAATTCTATCCACCATTCATTTTACCCGGTTTGATTTTGAGATACTGTAATTTTCTATTATTTTCAAAATATTAGATATTTACGCGTAATACACCATTTTCTTTTATTTAATTCAAATGCTAAATAAACCGACGACACCGCTGATAGTAACAGTAACCGCAGTAGTAGCCTATATACATAAATATGATATCAAGTTATAACATGTGACACTGGTGACAACATTCATATGTTGCATTTTCAGAGCAGCTGTCACCAGAGTAATATCTATTAAATACGTCTGCGATGGAATAATTAGTAAAAATTAGTTAAAGTGCATATAAAACATTACAAACATATACCAAATATAGCTACAGAAGTAAGTTACCCTGGCATATATGAGAAAAGAATCACAAAGTGCTACGAACGCGAGAAATTCACTATATTTCCAAGAGCGGTAAGCCACAATTTACCGTTACTAATTTAAAAATACCGTTACAATATTATTTACTCCAATTAACTGATTCATGGATGTAAACAAATTTTCACTAATTGAATGGATGGAACTGACTCAATAACTGACAAATGACATATACACGACTACTACTTGTCACAGTGTAATAGTTGACACTTTAAAGAACGACGCAGACGCATTTTTCAACATTATAGCAAGACATAGACAACTAGATAGTTTTGGATGCAAGACCATTTGGCCCATTAATTAACATCATAGGTAGGTGGCGCTACTATCGCTTGATTTTTAAATATATTATAAATATTTTAAATATATTATAATATCAGTTAATGGTTTATACATATAACTTATTGATTAATTAATTAATGTCAAGAAAGACTAATTTAAAGATGACTTCGCCAAGCAATATAACATTTAGGAAAATTAGACGATCAAGCTCATTCCATAGTCTATCTAATTCGTCACTTTATGATACCACGAATATGAGTTTACCAAATACTTCGATGGATGAGAGTATAAATATTCAAAATAAAGATAATTACATAGAAAAATTAACTACAGATCTACATTCGGCATATTCTGAAATTGATGATCTTAACTTGGAGAATACTAAATTAAAGCTAGAGTTAGAAAAATGTTTAAAAATTATAGACATATACAAAAACGATAAATGTGAGAGCACACCTATAATAAAAAAGAAGAAATCCGTAACAAAAAAAAAATGATCTCGAGAGAACCATCGTTTTCTCCAGACAATGTATGTATACAAGCAGAGTGCAACCAAAACCTAATTACTGATAAGGGGACCAAAGACCAAAACTTGAAGGATACATTGATAAACACTAACAGACTGGATAACAACATAGAAGTATTTTCTAATAATAAATCTACATACTACGACAATGAGCAACATATAAAAACAACAAAAAAGAATGTTGTAATTCTAGGAGACCAACAATGCCGCGGAGTAAGACAAATATTACAAAACCTTTTGGGCAACGACTATATAGTAACAGCGTTTTGGAAATCTGGGGCAAGATTATCTGAAATATTGAAATTTGATAACAAATATATATTAGAATTGACAAAAAATGACTATGTTCTTATTATAGGAGGTACAAATGAGGTTAATCCGTATGAATTTAAGATGTACGTGACTAGTTGGCTGAAGAGTATTGTTAATACCAATGTAATATTTTCTGAAATACCATTTAATATGAAACTTAACGAAAGTCGATTAAATTATGAGTTGCGGCACATTTCTAATTTTCACAAAAATGTTTCATTTATTGACATGGATTATTCTAGGATTAAATTAACTAAAATGAAATTTACAATTACTCTATGTAGACATCTTTTAAGAGAAATATTACATATTACCTACAAATATAATTATGAAACATACATTTTAAATTTAAGTAATTATGACAACGTAGTAAGGCAAACAAATTTCTGTCATAAATATACACAGACTGATGATATTTCTCATACTTCGAACATAGCTTTAAGTAATTGTAATAATGACAAATCTAATTCAGAAATGGTTAATAAAACAGAAGATTCGTTTTTTCTTGTATAATAATATCACTGTATTGCATCAAAATATAAATGGTCTTATTAGTAAATCGGATCTATTAAGCATGAGTTTGAATGAGTTAAAAAATGAGGGCTTTTCAATCGATGTGTTGTGTATAACGGAACACAATATGGTGGAAGGTGATATCAATCAGTTATATATACCAAATTTTAATATTGCAGCAGTTTTTTCTAGATCTATACGAAAAGGAGGTTCGTGTATAATGGTTAAAAACATACATAAATTCAAAACATTGTCCAAATTACAAAAGTATAGTGTGCAAAATATTATCGAATGTTGTGGTATAGAATTAGTTAGCCATCCAATGACATCACGTTGTTATGTATCTATAGACCACCAAGACAAGATTCAACTTCAATGCAGACTTTTTTTGATGTATTTGATAAAGTGTTATCGGAAATAACAAAAAACCAGAGGAATAAAAAAATAATAATAGGGGGAGATTTCAATATAGATACTTTAATTAAAACTAAAAATTCATTGCAATTTCAAGGTACCCTGCACAGTTTCGGTTTAAAATTTGCTATTAAAGAACCAACACGCTTGGTCAGCTCAACTTGTATTGATAATATAATACACAATGTTAGGGGTTCTAAAAGTAATGTAATAGAACTTGCTCTATCAGATCATACAGCACAAGTTCTAAAATGTCCCGTAAAAAAAACTGCATTATTTCACACTGGTTTACGAAAAAACGAGATATTCATATTGATAATTTGATTAAGTTTAAGAAAACTCTTAAGGCACTAAGTTTTGTTGATGTATATACTAATAATGACCCTAATAAAGCATTTGACGTGTTTTATGATACATTTAAGTTGTTCTATGACCTCTGTTTTCCAATACTCAAAATTAAAGTACCTACTGAAAAAAAAATTAATTGGATATCTAAGGTCTTAAAACTATGTAGTAAACGTAAAAGAAAATGTTTATGGGAGTATAGACGAAATAAAACTATAGAAAATAAAAATAAATTTAAAACCTATAGTAGGCGTCTTAAAAACATTATTAAATTTACTAAAAAGTTAAAAAATGACAATTACATACAGACATCAAAAAATAAATGTAAAGCGACGTGGAATGTTATAAATAGCAATAAATCTAATGTTGTTAAGGAACCTATAGAAAGTATATATATTAATAAAATAATTGTACATGACTCACAATAATAGCAGATGCATTTAATGATTACTTTATAAAAAATTCAATCTGTGATAACAAATCAAATACGGATGACATTTCTTTTGACGAAAATATAAATATGACATGTAATAGTAGCAATAATAATGTAATTGACATTAATCGTATCGTATCATATCGAAATTATAATTCTATGTTTATGTTACCCACTGGTCCTGATGACATAAATTTAATAATTAAAAACTTACGAAATACTGCAAGCATAGGTTATGATGAAATTTCAACAAAAGTAATTAAATATGTAGCAGGAATAATTTCACCAGTTTTAAGTTATGTTATTAATCTTTGTATAGAAAATGGCATTTTTCCTAATAAACTAAAATTATCAGTGATAAAACCTTTATTTAAAAAAGGTGATAGGGAAAATCTAGTCTGTTATAGACCTATAGCTCTTATCACAATATTTGCAAAAATTTTTGAGAAGGTAATTTACAATAACCTTTACTCATATTTAGAAAAATATAAAATATTTGCTAATGAGCAAAACGGATTTCGAAAAAATAAAAACATTGACTTAGCTATATTTAATTTTCTTAATACTGTAATTACTAACACTGATAAGAAAATAAGTGTAACAGCGCTATTTATGGACATGACTAAAGCATTTGATCATGTAAATCACGACATATTATTTAAAAAAATGGCGTCGTATGGTATAAGAGGAAATGTATTATCATTATTAGAATCGTATCTATTCAATAGGCAACAGGTAACACAGATTAGTAGAATATGTGTAAAAAGTAAGAATGAGACTATTTACACCTCGAAATTGCGATACATACGATGTGGTGTTCCTCAAGGTAGTGTACTAGGTCCGCTTTTATTCAATATATACATAAACGATCTACCGAGGGTTGTTAATCATCCAATGATTTTATTTGCAGATGACAGTACTATATTATTTATAAATGATAAATTAGCCAATTATAATTATGAAAAAGAAATAAATAACTCTACAAAATGTATAATTGACTGGTTACAAAGACATAATTTAAAAATTAATCTGACTAAAACAAATATGATGACATTTAATAGACACTCAATTCAAACTGCTACAATGAACATTAATTATTTAGGACATAAAATACTTAACATTGATAATACAAAATTTTTGGGTATTTATATTGACGATAAATTAAAATGGAAGTATCAAATCGAAAAAATTTGTAAAGACTTAAATCGATTTTCATTTGCTCTATACAATCTTTCAAAGGTAGTAAGTATAACTACTCTTCTAAGTGCTTACCATGCGTACGTCTCATCAACTTTGAGATACGGTATAATTTTTTGGGGTAACGCTACGGGTAAGGATCTAGTATTTAAAGCACAAAAAAAATGTGTCAGGGCGATGTGTAATTTAAAAAATACTGATAGTTGTGTTCCATATTTTAAAAAATACAATCTACTTACGGCTCCATCCCTTTACATTTATGAGGTGTCTATTTTTATTAAGACGAACCTTGAACTTTTTAATAACATCAAAGGAATACGTAATAATGATAAATTGTGTAATTTTCCGGCTAAAACTGCTATGTCGTGTAATAGTATTTTAGGAATGGGACCTAGAATATATAATAATCTTCCAAGGGCATTAAAATCTATTGGTAGTATCCATCAATTTAAAACTGCTCTTAGAAATATACTGATTGGTAAAACTTACTACACAGTTGGTGATTTCCTGACTGATACATTGACGTAAAGACAATTGATTAATGACTATCGGTATGATGACGTAGTACAGTGATTTTATTTCATTAAACATTAATTGTACCTACAATTTGAAATTTTGCACACCTCTTACGAGGTTAATGTACGGATCTCAACAACATATTTATAACACCTTATTGTTTACCTACATTTGGCAAATAAAGTATTATTATTATTATTATTATTATTATTCCTACTCCGTAATTTCACTAATATGACTCTTCAAATGAAATATAGCTTAAAAAGTAAGAGGTAAGATACTGGTACCCACGGAGATGATAGTCAATCACAGGAAAAGTAACAAAGAACTCTTGTAAATGATCTATATAAAAAATACAATATTAAAATTGTAATTCTACTATTATTATTAACCCCAAAGTTTGTGGAATTAACGGATTGAATTATAAGATTACACGATGGAAGTTTATTACTCTTTCAAGCAAAAACTGCTAAGCACATTTCAATGAAATTTCTTACACAGATCGATCAGTGTACATCTTATCCTAGATTAACACATAAGTTACTTTTAACCCAAATTCAGGGTAGTGGCATTTAATACACAGTTACTTAGTATAAATATATTATTAGAAAGAAGAGGGGGAAAAGGAATTGTCATTAACAGAATATAGTAATTGAATAGAAAACCTTATTGCTAGCAATGTCATGTAAGTTTAACCTCCTCACGGTTTGTAATATTTTTAATAAATATTATAAAGAAAAAAAAGTTTTTTATTCATTGTATACTTATACTAAGTACACAAAAAATAAACTGATTAAATAGTACTACTGATAAAATATTTTACATGTTGGATAGCTAAGTTATTAGCGAGTAAGATGTGCTGTTATACATTCGACACATATAGTACTGTGGAATATAGCTAGCAATGTTATCAATTAGTAAATTTTCATTCTCGAGAATGAAAATTTACTAATTGTTAGGAACTCTCAGTTATAATCCCATTCAATAGGTCATAAGTCGGCAAGGAATAGGTACTTATACATGTACACAGCCATCACATGTAGTATTCCATTATTGTAACCTAATTACTCACAATGATCACCCGATAGAAGACCAACGCCCTTTAGCTAGTCACGTACGGTATTTCGAGTTTATTCGAAGTAAACAATCTATTAGACCAAATATAGAACTATAATCCGCAGACTGATTTAGAAAGATTAACCGTCGAGTTTCTTTCCGCTCCTTTTCGTCATAAATATTTAATTAGTTATAATATTTGGTATGGGTTATTAACATTAAATTAGCGTACGACTTACTTCTAGCAAAGGAGTCAATTTAATCGAAATACTTTTATAGTTTGAGTTTTGAACACAATTTGTCTTCATTCCCGCTTCTCTACTCAGTTTCTCATTATTAAATATCATTTGTTATAAAATATTTGACTGAACTATTTGCTTTCACAGATACATAATTCTGCGTAATTAAATAGTTCTGTCAGTTATATTACGGAAAATTATATTTTATATATACATATATACTCGCATAATAACAGAAAAAATCTACTTTACACTACAAAATAGTATATAAAGTATTTACTTTCTGACATTACTATTCTGAAAGATATTGATCGCTTGCGATAAGACTGTCTTTTGTGTATCAAAATACCTTCTCAGTATAATTCTTGTATTAGATATTTGATGCAATAAAGAGTTTATAAATATAAATAAGAAACATATTACGAGGAAATCTTATTAAGATCGGTGAAAAGTCGTTTCAGAATATATACATATATATATATATATATATATATATATATATATATATATATACATATATCTCGAAAACTTATAACTATTACAGTAGTACTCATCAATAGTACATTTAATTATAATGAAACAGGTATATTTACATATTTTTAAAACTATTAAGTATTTTTTCACAGCCAATATCATAAAAAGACAAAAACTTCAGGAAAGCGTCCGAGCAAATTGCTGCTCAATTACCAGAAAATATTCTGTGGAATTGCAATGGGTAAGACTGCAATAAAAGTACGTCACAACGCGGACCCAGTAGCCTGGCTGACTGTTTCTATCATCGCGCTATTGGAAAAGTTTTTCGATCAACTGAATAGTGCGGTCTATATGCGACGTAAATACTATAGACACCGCTTTATTATATCATACTTTGTTGTTATTTAAACACAAATTTTAAAGAATCAGTGCGTTAATATCGTGGTCACCTTTAATTGACAGAACGTATAATTTAATAACAGATATAATGTTGATATTTCAATTATATCTATTCATTTGGTTGCATGTAGTGAAATTTAAACTTACAACCTAAAATACAAAAATGCAGTAAAATATTATAACAGTAACTCTCGTAATAATACACGATATATACATATACTATTAGCAGGATTATCTGTGTTTCTGTGGAGGTAAACATTGATATCGTAGCAGATAAAGTAGTAACCTACGTTCGCTTCTGGGATACATTCTATTATTGTTCTTCGATACATATGTTACTCAAACTCTTTAATCTTTTTATCGTCTGTTAAACCTTGCTTGAAAATATAGAGATATTCTTATGTAACAACATGTATTTCTTATTCTTGCAATATTTTTACTATTTTTTCAATCTCATAGAAAGTCTTCCTTTTTATAATCTGGTAGTATATATTTTAAAAATCGTTGTTTTATCTTTTTAACATTTAGTACTACGTATTCGTAAGTCAGGCATGATGTTTAAGTTTAATAGATCTTGCAACTTTTCATTCATACCAATGTAACATGCAGTCATTTTCAATTGATAGTTTACCTAGATAGTCAATTTAAATAAGTACATCTTAAATTAATCTCAAATGTTTATTTTAATACAATATATGCTGATATTTTTTACTTTAGGATATCATATACTTATCTTGTTATCTTAGCAAGCAAGTAGTGTTAATGTATGTTGTTAGTATTTCTTAGTACATAGCTTTTATCGGTTTGTTACTACATTTAATGTTTCCAATTTAATCATAATAAGTTCAATTAACTTGGTTTGTCTCGCTAATAATCACATTTCTAAAAGCTTTCGTCGCGTCTGTGAATGCTGACAAATGAACTGTTCTTTGTAAGTCTGAGAACACAATGTTTGACGAGTTCAGTTGGCGTATACTAAAAGAATTTCAAATAAATTAAAATCATCTCATGCTCTTCACTTCATTTGTCAGTATATGAAGTATAATTTATTATTATTATATTGATTGACGAAAAGTTTATGAACGCCATCGAATTTTCAAAGAAAACAAAATGAGGGATCCCAATTTTGCTTTCGCCAGAATCATTCAATATCTGTTTACTGAAAACCTTTCAACAATATAAAACCTAGGGAAAAATAGTTTTCTTCATTTACAAAAATACCAAATCTTGCAATATGAGGTTATCGTAAAATAAGAGGTTACATTCTGAGACCTTACCTTTTGGGAGCGTCGTGTTCTTGGGAATGCGCGAGTTAGTGGATGCCGCCGTTTTCAAACCCACTGGCGCAAATAACATTAGCATAGTTATCGAACGCTTCGGGATGAGACCTCCGTAAAGGTCCCGTTGGGGCAGGGACGGCTCTTAAACCCGCTTTTCCGATAATGACCATCGATGATTCTACCCCGAATACGAGCCGGAGTACAATATTATTACGTAGTTACCCAGTTGTGGGAAATTGCGAAATATAACATGCCGACGGTATTCAGTTATTTGAGCTAAGGAATTCGCCAAAATACGCGATGTTTAAGGGTTAGATGCTTTAAAGCATAAATTAAGAGACAAAATTACTAGCATGTTTCGTCAACCTCCCCTTAACTACTCAAGTGAATTAGGTAACGTGTATCCGGCAATTCCTTTGCTGTTTGTTACTTGAGTTATATTAACGTGTAAGGATATGGAGTAACACTTTATCCAATATGTTCAGCGTCTTTGTGACTGGATTAATTAATCTATACTTACATATATGCACATGGAATGCCGTGACTTGGTAATTTCGTAGCTCAAATCAACAATATCTCAGCGAATGCGAAGTCAAATATGATCTGAACAGAAAATTATTATAGAAAAATATATAAGAATTTTAAAATAATGTCAGACTTCAGTTATAATTTCAAGAAATAATATAAATCAAGTTTTAAGATCGAAATCAAACTCTTTTTTTTTTAATGGTTGGATTAAGAATGATTTAAAATGTCACTGTTGTTTGCTATGGTACCTTTGGTTCAATGAATCGTTTAAATTTCTTTTATCTTCCTATTATAGAATTTTTAGTGTTTATATGAAGGTAATCTATCTAGATTATCTTCATATAAACATTTTTTTTATTGACACGCATTTACAATGTTACATAACGAATTACAAAATTTACATCCAGATTATAACTAATTTACAAAAAAATCTGCATGTAAATTATTCCCCATAGCGTCTTACGATAAATCAGAAAATGACTCTCTAATAGTTCATTTCTCAGTCATCTGTACAACATACTTAAAAAAATTGACATGTAACGTTATTTTCGCAGAAATTAATAGCACTGTTTAGTAATAATAATATTCGTGTATTATTAGAAATTTTGATGGTGTACTATCCGCCACCCCATAATGTGCTCGTTATTCCCGAGCACGACTCCATAATTAGTTGGGACGATGAACCCGAAGATGTAAATAGGAGTAGAATCAATATAAACTATTACAGTTTTCCATATTGATATAATACAGGGTATAATAACATGGTACATCCCTGAGTTGGACCGAAAAGGATGGAAAATCTGGTAAACACAATAAAAACTTATTTGTCTAATTATAATGGATATACGCATGATTGCGTCGTTAATAAATATTAGTTTTCTGTATATTTTGTATATTTTTGTCATACTTTTATTTGTATTTACTAAAGGTACGTAAATATGATGTGAACGAATTAGTTGCCTGAAATAAAAAATAACAATACTACTCAGTATGTCGATGAAATAAATTAATGTATTCTCTACCTGCTTTAACTACATAGTTAGTTTTTTAGCTCCGTTATCTAATGCTCGTATCTTCACATATTGTTTCAATATCGATTGATTTCATATGCATTCGAAATTCTTTAATATTATTTTTAAAATACTTTTTTTGAAAAAAAAAATAATGGTAATGTTTTAATTTAATTAATAATGTAAATGACCAACAATAATTTAACGGGTCAAAAGAACAGACATAATAAATATCCTTTTATAAAACAAAGCGAAAGCTATTGAAATAACAGCAATTATACTCTTTGAAGATCAAAAATTTAGACACGCTCCCAACAAACACAAACAGATGGGCACAAAGTCCCAAACATTTCTACTAAGATGGAAAATTTTCGATTAATAATCTTTTCTTCGCATTAAAGGGAGGCGATGAAATAAAGGATTGAGCGGGCGTGAAATTCAATTTGTTACAATCCTTGAGGAAATGCTTTCAAATGAAACATTTTGTATTTCGCGAACAAGTTAAATTGTATTTCTTACAAGAAGCTCGTTGTTTGCTTGCTGGATGGAACTAAACCATTACAATACTAAATAAACAAAATATTGAAATAAAGCATGCTATATTTTACACACATTACATATGACATAATTCATTGTATTAATTGGAGTTAAAAGTAACCTACGTCACCATCGAAAGTACTTGAAGTTGGTGTACTATGGAAAGCTATTTTCCTTCCAAGGCCAAATATTAAAAGTTGACTTTTTAATAATTGGCCTTACCAGTTTTGTTTTCTATGGTTCACTCACTTTACTTATTTAACTCAAATTTAAGAGCTAAGAGCTTCTGGACACACTTTATATTTTTCATAAATATAATGTAGTTAAAATTTTGAAATATGTATGTGACAATATATCTATTATATGAAGTATGTATGTAAATGTGTGAAATCATCGAAAGATACTAAAATAAGAAATTGTATAAATTGTACAAGGTAGAAACGTAAACTATAGTAAGAGCAAGCTATGTTTGGTCATCGGTAATATAAGAAGTTGTATTACATTTTCAAAAAGCAGAATACTGGGTTTCCCGAACTCGCATCTTCTGAAATCAATTATGAACGACAAATTTCTATTTTTTTGATTTACCATATAAAACAGTATTAGCCATAATATTTATCACAACTAAGCCTTTTCAAGAACAAAAGACGTTTATAAAAAGAAAGGAATTTTATGCCTCCTGAGAATTCTTATCCGGTTGAATCGTGCCACTGACTTTATGGTACGTCTAACCAGCCTACAAGGGCTTACTCTGCAATCATTTCCATTATCAAGATTTCTTTGAAGCTATCGCGACATCCCGGCTTACCAAGGTGGACGGTTTTGGCAGATGTATTCATACGTTTGATATTACATTGCCTCGTCAAACTACTTGACAGTGTGTCTTTATGTAAGTTTCTATGAAAATATTAATATTTTTGGTTGTATTGTCTTTGCATGTGGTACAAAGTTAAGAGATCGATGTTGATTTCTCTCTCAACAGCGAGTTATTACGCCATAAAAATCACGAATAACTATAGTAACTACTTACTACCACCACCTTTTTTATTTTGTATTTTAAATTTAGCAAGCCAGTATAAAATACCTCTAGAATACGTTAGTTCTAGTTTTTAGAAAGGAAATAAAATACTGTTAAAAATTTTAATAACTACTCTAATAATTTTTCCATATTTCATTGTAAATTTAGCAATTTATTTATATGTGTATGTATACATACGCATTATTTTTAAATTTAATCAGCTCTTCTCAAAATCAAGTAAGAACCGTCGAACGCATGAGTGTCTGTTGATTAAAATGCGAACACATTTGCGATTCCAATCTCTTTTTTTACTGATCATAAAGAATTCAAATCTCGAGATAATATTTTTGCCGCGTCGCGTAGCACGGCTGCGTGGTGACATTTTATATTTTTTAATTTTTTTTCTGTATCCACGCACGACTATTTGATTTATTTCCCCCTTAACGCTTCATATTTTATTTCTCACGAGCGTAAACTGAGATCAAAGTTACGAATGTTCCCTAAGTGCCAACACCTACACATTTCAATATTGTTAAAAAAATTCTTTATCACATCTTACAAGATTATTGTTAATTGATTGATTGGAGAGCTTCTAACACTGCATACCCATAATGGTCTACGCTACATTACACAATTTGGAAGCCTTTTGATCAGATAGGTTGGTTAGTTCTTGACAAATTTGTATAAGCTATAATTACGCATAGTTGAAGTAGTCAACATATTTACATTTTGGTAACAGATTCAACATTAAAATGTGCAAAAAATACATTTACATAATCAGAAACTTTACAAAGAAACACATGTATGGAGTCATGATGGATTTACTTTTCTGTCTTCTCTAATCTTTTAAAATAAGAAAGCATTTCTACTTACTAATATTATAGAAATAAAAGATTTAAAATGTTGTTTTTTATACTTTAACTAAAAACTTAATAATATATAATTATAATAAACTCTAGACCTTACGAGTAAAAGAAGCAGATGATTTTGAATATTGTTTCAACTACCAACACTACAATAAAAACCAGTAACATTTTATTTAGGTTAGTCTCAACGTCGGTAGCACCATGGCCTAAAACTAGTGTTGATTAAATTGCTAATTGTACGAAAATATGTAAACTCTATTTAAATAAAGTAATAATTATCTACTAGTAGTAGTACTATTACACTTATTTTAATAGGAATAATCAATCAGACAAACTTTTTAATTTGTATATAGAGTATATCTATTTCTAGTATTCAACTAAAACCAATGTCAATTTAACACGATACCGAGATACATCGCCATATCTTCTGTTGAGAGCACGAAATGCAATACTTCTCAAGTAAGCACGCACTCAGGGATTATTGCCGTCTCCCCCGCATCCCTCTTTCTATCGTCTGAATATGACCCGTAGGAAATGATGAGAGTGCCGGTCGACTATCAGCGAGCCTGTCGCATGGCAAATGTCATCACTATTTGGGGGCCCTAGAAATGGCGGAGTACGTATTGTCTCACAATAGTAATAATAAACATTTTAGAAGTACAATAAAATACAATTACTATCTATACAGATACCAATTGTTTTTTATGGCATTTTTATATAAATGTTACATTTTTATAAAAATATTAATTTAAAAAAAAATTGAGTAAAGTTTATTTTGTGATATCCATTGATAAATTTTATCATAATAAAATTCTTACTTATTACCTAGTATAATGAATTTTATTTAACTCATGAAATTGCAATTTATTTAATATTAATGGATAATAAAATTGAAAACTATATTTTAAGATCGACGGGACGAGAAAAACGAAATTCTCATTGTAAGTTTAATTTACGTGTATCCATCGCTTTTTCCTGATTATTTCACTATTGAAAATAATCTGCTTCCACAAACTGCCCTAGGTAACCATGATGAGCCACACATATCTATTCATGACTTATAAATTTTCAGTTTCTGTATAATATTACTAATGAAAAATAATGTAACGTTATCTACTCATGTCTTTTTTCTATAAGCGGGATGATGGTTTTTGCTATTTGCAAGGATTTGGTCAATAATCAGCAACATAAGAGTAACTTACTAGTTTCGTGTCCATACACCTACTGATTGAAAGCGGACGGCCTTGTGAATACCTATGAATTTTATTTATTGATCTGGGCTTTATTTATTCCAACCTTTATATCCTTACGAGTAAACATCATTCTCCTACATTCTGGGATCTCTTGATACTGGTACACCATTTTTGGCGGTTTTGCGTCATCTTTGGTTCATCCTAAGAAAAATTGGGTTCGAGATCAGATGATCTATATAGTAATAATTTTAAT
Source organism: Achroia grisella (assembly GCF_030625045.1). NCBI lineage: Eukaryota > Metazoa > Arthropoda > Insecta > Lepidoptera > Pyralidae > Achroia > Achroia grisella. The sequence goes on from NW_026712925.1 coordinate 2,356,136, forward strand.
AAAAGAATCAAAATATTCAGATCCCGACTACACCTAAAAACTTGACAATTTCAAATTTTGTTTCAAAGAGCCTCGAAGCCTTAATAACAGAAATTTCTACATCCAGTGAAATTTCAGCATTAGTCCACGCCTCGTCGAACACAATATATCGACGCTTCGTAGTATCAAATTAGTCGAAGTCTTGCAATAATTAAACGCTAGTTCCCCTAACAAGTAAGGCTGCGTTTGACTTGTTGAAATTGAACTAAGTTATAGGGTAGGATAACTTGCACAAAGTACCTACGTTTAGTTTTGACAAATACAGGATATGCAGGTAGTTTGTATATCGGTATTAAATGATGACACACATAATATTATGTGAGTATGGAATAATAGTATTTTATAATATAAAATTATGTCGTATTACACACAATCTTAATCGTAATTATTTTTACAACTTCTTACGTCGTCTACATGTTATCTGTCATCGCATATTTTTATTAAATGTAAATAAATAACAAATAAATTTGAACACTACATTCGTTTGATATAGCGGACTATATTTGAATCCTTTATTATATTATTTGAATTTTGCAGTGTGTTTTCTTCTGCTATTTATCCGTTCACAGCAATCATATCTGTGATTGTAAATATAGTCCTAAAACTGCTATGTTCAAAATATTTAAAAATTAAGGGTTAACATGGCCATTCTAAGTAATTAATATACCTGAGTATTATATTCTACTAATATTTAAATGCAATAGCTTGAGCAATAATGAATGATGTTCGATACTCTTCATGAAAAAAAATACTATTGGGCAGATGTGAATCAAATTTAGCATATAAATAGTATACATTCTAGATTACCCTATATCAACGTTTTTAAACGAGTCAGGCATAACAGGTAACGTCACGGTATACAGCTAGTATAAAATAAATACGTTTCAGTCATAATGAAACCATAAATCAATTTTTAAATAAAAACTCAGCACGCCCCATATCCAATTAATTCTGTACGTGAAATAATTAACTAAGCAAATGACAATCAAAGAGAGTCAATTTATCTGGTAGGTACCTATCCATGTCAGGCTTAGGGCAATTGTTTCCGATCCAATATTTGGGTAGTAAATAATGGGAACCTTTATAATTTAATCTATAAGTTTGAGCGATTCGATGAGATGTGATTTTAACACCAACTTAGAGTTCTCGATTTAAAAATAAGTAAATGATATAAAAATATCGTATGGTATTCGATTAGTTATCGCTGATATCATATAATAAACAGAGTAAAAATACAGCTGAAACTTAACCATAACAAGTAAAAGATTCTTTTAAATAAAGCATTTTTTCTATTTAAATTCTTAATCAAAATCATATCTTTTAATTTGTATTTGACTTTTTGCTCAGCCATCCGAAATAACTTTTAAACTTCAAATATATTATTTTGCAATGTATTTTTAATATATGTTATATTATCTTCATTAGTTCTGTATTGATACATTTTACTTTTCTCATTATTACAAATATTTAAATTTAGAACCTAGTCCATCATAAAAATAATATTCTTAGGATAACTCACACAGCGCCATCTAGTTCCAAGCTAAGTAGAGCTTGTTTTATGGGTACTAGACAACAGAATTGATATAAATACCTAGATTTTTTTAAATACATACATAATATACGTAGAAAACACCCAGATCAATACAAACAACTCACGAATTTAACAGTTTAAACTTTGCGGGGAATAGAACCTGCGACGATCAAAAGCAAGGCGGTGTGCTTGGACCGCCTCGGGCGGTTATGGAAATAAGTATAGTATTTTTTTAACGAATCAATTCTCAATATATTCGATATTATATTCGATTTTAAATCGAGTTTTGAATGGTAAGGCTCAATATAATTTGAACCTACGCTATAACAAGGTCACTCTAAAAGTCAACGGAGTGGAACAGTTTAGGAAGTTCTCATCTGATCTCGGGCGGAACTGGGCGGTTCACCTAGTCAAAAAGCCGCTTTGATAACATTTGCTGTCGACCGACCGTAAGTTTAATTTGAATAAATCAAATTTAGTATAATTTGAACGACGCTCAAATGGTGTACATTTAAGTTTATAACGTTCACTCGAACCTTTGACGATAATAAATTTAAATGTATAAAAATATACAAACACAAAAGAAAAATAAAATCAATTTGTATGTTTCCAATTTAACCACTATATAGATAAGTTATTTAGTAAACAAACTATAAGTAGCACATTTAGTAAACAATCCTTGTAGAAAAAGGTCATAGAAATAAAGATGACAGCGTCAGTATAAATCTTTATATGTACTATTTTTAATCTACATTATAGAAATAAGCAACGGGTACATACAGAGATCTTTAAGAACTCTAATATTCGTTTCAGAGTCTTATTCTATTAAGTACCTATACTCCTGATTTCGTTGCAATTTCGACTTTCTTAAGTTTCCATGAGTCTAATATTCTGAGCACATATATAATTTAAAAATGAATGAATGAATATCCAAAAAAATGTTTAAAATAGGCAAACTTAACTTGCCTTGTTTTTGAACCTTAGGCTAGCCACTGAATACAGTTTCGTGCAGTTATTTCGATACACTCATGCATATGTCGAATAGTCTCGATGGAACCGTTCTTGGTTCTTGTAACTGTGGAATAGAATCACGTAAAATATGATTTTGTCGAACGTGTTCCGAACGCAACGCGGCCTGTAAGAACACCTGCAACTGAAGCACGCCCGCAGCTTGAGAAATTCAAAATTGTCTATTTTGTATAAAGGAATAGTTTTCAATTGCAATGATGTCGTTTTATTTCCAACAGGCTTCTAAAACGAGATTTAAAATTATTATTACAAATTATGAAAAAATATAAATTTATAATTGTATTAATATATTTTGATTTGTTGGATTGAAGTTGGTTAGTTGAGAATAAAATTATCGTTATTTACTTTTTAAAATAAAAGATAGGTAGCATCATATACGTTCTCGTGATAGTAGAGATATACTATCTTCATGTGAAATTTAATTAAAATACGTCTTGCCGTTTAAGCGTGAAATATTAAAGCACTTCTGCACTTACTAGGTCACTATTATTACGATTAACAATATTTCACGATTAGTAAAATTTTCGATCGAAAAAGTGAAAACTAGGAACTTCCAACATAGTGTTTTTTTAGGAAATTAGAATGGTATATAAATATAAAGTGAGACTCATCATACGCTCATGTATTGCCTATTCTGAGGACTAAAATGCCTCTTATTCATTAATTTTATTTCTTAATCTCACCCTTTATCAGCTTCAAAAGCTCACAAAAGTAGCTACTTAACGGCAGAAATAGTACTCGCACCTCTATAATTATAATGAACGTGATATTGTGTTACTTGAATATCTTCATTTTTGTACTGACATATAAAAATATAGACCCTTTGATGGTACAATAAGTACCTACGCATCTTATTTCCTCGGCTACCTTAATAGAATATCCGGGAGAGTAAATTTCGTTTTTCAATAAAAGAAGAATTTATAGCCACAAAATAAAACGGACTTCAATAATCTCGAACCATCGGAAATAAAAAATCTTCGGAGTTTTCCTTTCTCTTTACAAGGTATAAAATGTGAACAGTGAGAACAGGTCCCTCCATTACTTACAACCAGAGCTCCTAATAAGGTTAGAATGCTGGTTTTAGGGTTTCGTTAGATGTGCAATTTGATTTTTCAAAACGAAAACATAGTCCCATGGTTGACCACTATTGTGCACTATGAGGCACAATATCTTGGAGGTACAATGCATCGTGATAGTATATAAAAATAAGAAAAAGTTTGTTAAATATTATTAGTCAGTTAAGTTCATCATTATATTTTATTAATATTAATTTAACGTTATCTGTTATTTTAATACATACGTAAACTGTCAGCTGGACTGTCAATGCTAGTTCAGTCGGGTAGTATTAAAAGTTGAACTTTTCGCATATAGCTTTTAAATCGTGAAATTTCTACAGGAACAGCTGGCAAACGGCTTTTGAGAACAACGAAACAGCTAGTACAAAACAAAAAAGTAACAATATCAACATTTTTTATAACAGAGGGCATATAATATGCGACTTATAATGTTAAAATGTATTAATTTTGTTTAGTTTTTTATACCACAATAGTAGCAAAAAAGCCTAAGCCCAATCTGATAACTACATACATAGATAACACAAAAAGAACTCTATAAGCGATCATTGGAATATATATTACCACCAAGACTCATATATTATATAAGTACTTCGTAGTAATACGATTAATTTCATTAAAAAATATTTCAGTACAGTCACGAAACAGGTACCCATTGATAACGTGCTAACCCTCATTCCTGCATACCTTAGATTTTCTCCTACAACGTGGGTCTCTTCCTCATTAATATTCTTAACGTTATATTGGAATATTTAATTTAAAATGGTGTATTCATTCTATTATTATGTATTCGTAGCTATCTACATATTGCAGGCAGACAAAAGAAATAAAATTCCTAGATAACTATTATGTTATAAGGTTGTATTTTGTTTCATTGAACAATATTAATTGATTTAAAATTAGTGCCATTTATCTAAAACCATATTTATAAAAAACATAAGCTACAATTAACAATAAAATTTATTGTATACATATATACCCATATAAAAGTAAATATCTTCTGAAAACAGTATAATTTTTCAGATTTTTTATATGTATTGACGGAAAAAATTTAAAGATATTTTGTAAATTAAATGCAATCAACATCGCAAACATAAAACATACACGGAAATGCCGTAGAACAGTCGTAAAACTTTTTAACATGCATTGGACACGTGCTAAAAGTATTGACAACATTAAGTAACTTTAACGACACGTAAAAAAATACTGCGGGAAAGATAAAAAAAAACAGAAGTCTTTCTACTGATTGAATTGTACAGCTGTTGGAAGTCCTTGACGAAATTATTTCTATTGGAACATTTTGTTCTGCGACAAAGTTAAATTGGATTTCTTATGGTGGGAGTGTCGTGGAAGTGGCGAGGAGCGGTTAGCTCATAGAGATGAAACAATGGAAATACCATTTGCTATTTTTAAATATTTTTTTTGTTCCCACTCAATCCATACTAGTACCAGAGCAGATACTAATTCCGAATTTACAAATACTAACGATATTATGAATGCTAAAATGTATCACTCAGTCTAATTAAACTGTCTGTGTATAATTTCAGAATATATTCAGTTATACAGTATCGGTTTTGGTAATCTCGATACAGACAGGCTCAAGGCTATATTTGCACATCTAGGGCGGAGCTTTAATAACTAATACGCATTTGTGAAGATATTTCTTATTTTTTATAATCAGATTCAGATTCAAGGTGAAAGAATTGATATTACACCTTTGAAACAATTTCTAATTTAATTACAGTCATTTTATTTTATTCATTGTATTGGTATATATTTATCTTTAATGTTTTTTTTATATAACTGGAATAACAAACAAGCTACAGCCTAAATGATGTTAAGCTGCATCCTTATAGAGGTACCACAGGTTTTATTTATTTTTCAATTATTACTAACATCTTAATATATACATAAACAAAAATAGTACAATACAGGTGTCTCCCGCGTTGCTATTATTAATGTCTTCTCTATTCTCCAACTCAGTGGATTAGTTCTATCCAACCAGAGGTGTTTTTATATTATGACAATAGGCATTTTTACCGTTGGTCGGGTCCCGGACCAGAACTTTGGTTTATTACCTCACATTATCCATGTAATGTGGTATTACTTTTATGGAGTAACATGAAAAGGAAATTATGAGGAAGAATTTTTAAAATGTCTCTTGATATGTTTTACTAAATATGGATGATACATTATCAGCTGTTGACTGTATACAAAGCTGTATGGGATAAAATATGTGAAACAGTAGTGTCTACACACACTACTGTTTCATATATTTTGTCCCATTTAAACGGTAATCGAATCACGTCAGCCTGAGGTTCGAATGCCTAAAGTTGCTCCTAGACTGAACTCACAGTCTTCAGGTAGGAATTAGTCTTCAGAGGTGCCACATGTCCTTCCGCGGGATTGGAATGCAAAGGGTACTCGCCCCTTTTTCATCTGGTGAAGCTACAAAGGTCAGCTATGGCCAACAGTATTAGAATAGTTAAAAAACGTTGGAATAAGAAATCGGTAATGTTTACTAGCAATAACCGAATTATTTTATTGAGTATTGTTTGCAATTTCTAAACCCTATGAAATAAAATAATTAAAAGGGTCTAAGAACGATACGATACGGTACTTTATAGGTTGAAGCAGTATATTATATTTTATATAATGTATTTACTTAAAAGATATATATCAAACGCGACTTCGCTTTCAATCTATTTCCCTGCCAAATTTCCATACAAATTGCTTTCAAGTTTCCTATTATAGGTACTTAAAAGGGTATTTCGAGTAAAAAAATTCAAAGCCTTTTAGTTACGTCTGTAATAAATATTTTGTATATTGAGATAGGCTTTGTAAAAAGTCGTCGTAGTACCTCTCTCGTATTTCAACTACTAAGCATGTTACTTTCGAATGAAGGGTAAAGCAGTGATATTACAGAATAAAAGGCATGACATTTAATCCTTTGGAATGGCAATACCTGACTATTATTAGGAGCGTCATGTAATAATGTACATGTATGTAAGGGACTCTTATCACTTAACAACTGGTAGGCCGTCAGTTTATTTGCCATTAAAATTATATAAAAAAAAAAATGTAACTATTATTTGTATAATAATAACCTTCGTAATATTAAATGTAAGTAATCTTACAAATAAAAAGAACGTATACTTCTCATAAAAAAAAATCAGTACATTACCAATGCGTGTAATATTGGCTGCTTAAAAAACAACAAAAACTAATTAATTTTAACAAAGACGTTACCTTTTATAAATTCTAATAACACCGTGTAATTGAAAATACGGTTGTTTTATAAGGTCCTTGTAAATATATAGTAGAATGTAATAATTATGTAAAACGCTTACAAAATGGTCTAATTGATTCGTTTGATTCCAGCCTGATAGTAAATATATCAGTACAAAATTCATTCATGAAATTCCACTACCGAAATTCTAATTAAATTACGACCTCAAACCCTGATACAACCAACTACAGCCCTTTATCTAAAGGTTCCGAGTTATTTCTAATCTGAAATGTTTGCCGGAAAGTCTACGGAGTTGTACCAAAGCAGCGGGTCCAGTCAAATTGAATAAATTATTGTTGCTTGCGGTTAATATTTTTTATATCACTATATTTATAATTTTTTTTATTTAAATTTACACTTTGATGTCCATATTAATAACTAACCCAAATATTTATATAAAATAAATATTCACGCTTTTATTTAAAATTGTATACATATACGTTGTCTACACTAATATTATAAAAGCGAAAGTGTGCATCTGTCTATTTGCCGAACTTTTTCAAAGAAGCCCCGAGTACCTAAAAAGTTACATATATATTTATTTATGAAATCACTGCCATAAAACATTTTTATATAATGAGATACGTATCTATCTATAGGTCTTTTAAAGTAGTAGTATCTTTCACATTTCGCAATTTACTATCTGACCATTATAAAATTTTTATAAAGTCAAACTCAAACACTAAATCATTGCAAAATAAATAGATACTTCAAGAACACTAATATAGTTTTATAGCAGTTTCTCTTAGTTCTCCTTTAACAGGTAGTTACCCGTATCTACCTACCCATTACCACATTGAAAGTTCACGCTGTATTGAAACTTAGAATTTTAAATTAAATAAACAGTTACAAGTTGTGTTTGGTTTGTATCTGCATAACTGAAGTCTGCGACTTGTCCGGTTATACGCCAATTGGGTCAGATATCGGAGTGATAAGACACGCTTCATGGTACTCTACATAGATGTTTTGAACAAGTCCTCAAATGGGAAGTACGAAAAGGACATCGTCAACTAAATGTAGATGTAAAAGACTTATTTGGAATACTAACCGATACCTGCGACTTCGTTTGCTGTTTTTAAATATAAGACAGTCAATATGCAACCTCGTAACACTATTTATTTTCAAATTTGTATTTAATATCCGTTCAGTAATTTAATTGTGAAAAATGTAACAAACAAACAGACAGACGGTAGTCGTTAAGTAGGGTAAAGTGATTTAATTTGCTAATTTTGAATGTTGGTAGTGCTTTCGTAATTTGTAGTCACACAATATTTTAAAAGTGTATCTAAATTTTACTACATTTACTTTTAAATGTAGTTACATTTAAAAGTAGATATAACCAGCAAGATTCTTACCTTGGTCTTGGCTTAATTTGTAATATAACGAATAACGTTTATATAAATTTATTTCAATAAAGATTATATTTTTGATATAATAAAGTCTTAGAAGTGTTGAATGGTATTCTCATTTATAATTGTAACTTTAAAAGTCCAATAAATACCTATGTATACACAATATACATTGTTTGTTTATTTATATAATATTTTTACACAAAATAAACCTGCTCCAGACATTATGAATAGATGAAGTAAGTTTGCTACAAGTAAGATATTTTCTTTACTTGTCTTATAAAAGCTTCCTTCAGCCTAAATTGCGAAATTGGGGTCGAGTACCTAATAAATCTTTATGAGTACTCAGTCAAATGGACAAGTTAGTATTTCCACATATTTTCACGACCATTTTATTGTACTGTAGATTTTAATATATTCTTTTACCATATAACCAAATTAAATAGAATATTTAATTTGATTACATTTTTTTTGTTAAACTTAAATTTTTTTAATGTCTTAAGAATGCCAACAGAATTTTACAACAACCCACCTGATGGTAATTGGTTACCGTGCTCTATATTCTTCCATTGTTATTAAAAAAAAACGCTAAGTATATAAAACCAATTTTGTTACTTTTTATTAAATAATATTTTTATATAATGAAAAACATACCTATGTCTACAAACTTGTAGGTGTTTATGAATAGTCGTAGTGAACTACGTGAACGACATGCTTGTTTGCCGCCTGTGCTATAAAAAAAGACTTCCGGGACACCATTAATGGATATTCAATGCGCTCTTGGCACGTTTTATGCCCCATTCCACGTTTAGTTCCTGCTGACTTCAATACATAATTTAAAAGACAGTTGTATTAAAGTTTAAAATTGGTGACGTAGCCCATTAAGCGTTTTGTTAATGCATTACAGTGTTGGTTCAAAACTCTCTCTACTTTCCTAATTGGGCATATAACTAATTGGCAGCGAAAGATAAATAGCCTTAAATATTCTCTAACTAGCAAGAACTTACTCTGATTGTATATTTGGAATTGAATGGGATGACAAGCGAAGGGTAATTTCTGTTGAAAGGATCTATGAGTCAGCCCATTATCGTCCCACAGCTGGACAAGGATAACTTTTAATTAAAATTAAATTTGAGCATTGTAGCTCATGGTTAAACAACCTTTGTATTTGTAGGCATGATTTATCGGTAATATTGAAATAAATTCAATTCAATTGTTAACAAATTATACGAGTACATCGACAGGTAATAATATAAACTAAAAAAGTTCTGGTGAGATATTGATGATTTTTTTTAAACTGTGATTTTTATTGCCTAGAGAGTAAAAAAAATCCCCAGTTTAAAAAATATCGTTATCAAAATCGGGTCATCTTGAAAAAGTTCAGACGTAACAACTAAAAACTACAGTCGAGTTCAGATCTTTTTTTTCGTTGACCTTTGAAATCGATTATAAAGAAATTAGTATTGGAATTAATTTTGATACATGCTTGAACTAGTGTATTTATATAGTGAGTCTCATGAAAACCGGTATTTTGAAATACATATTTATTATTATTAATGTATGAAGACATTCAGAGAGGAAATCGTCATATAACCTATATTACGATAACGAACCTCAACAAACCTCTGACTATTTCAGCTGCCAAGCAATTTGATTTGTAAACTATGTTTCGGCGAGATAATGCTGTGACGTTACAGGATTGGTATTACGATCACATGATAACGCGCTCTCGTGGTTCTTGTACATAGGCTACGGTTACCGCTTACTATCAGATAGGTGATCAGTGTTTTGCCTTTAAAAATCAAAATCAAACAATAATTTATTCATGTAAGAAATTTTAGCCACTTATGAACGTAGTTTTTTTGTTATAATTAACAATTATATAAAAAAAGAATTGCTATCTTGTATCTCAAAAATACAAGCAGGTAGTTTGTTATAATTTATAAAGATATATAGTTATGTACTGATACATTTACTCTTAGTAGGGGTAAAACTATTGATCTACTCAATCCTTTACCTCAATGGAGTAAGCTGAGCTTCGTTCGTGGTATCGTGACTTTAAGAAGCACCAATCACGCGAACCGATTGCAGTACTGTTTATTTACTGTTTTATCTTCGAGCAAAGGTAATCAATTTGAACTCGACTGAATATATGGTGTAATCGCAACACTAATGGTTTTTGTTCATGTTTTAATAGTCATCCTTCTCTTTAACTCTAGATATGTCTGTATGAAGAAAAATAAAATTGTGCGTCTTATGAACAGGCGGAAAATATATGTTATTTTAAGTCACAATATTTCTTATGAGCATAGTCATTCGCTTGTATATTTTTTTTTATAAAATTAAACTCGATTTGATTTCGGCTTACACATGTTAAAATCTAAAAAAATAACAGAAGTACAAAATCTAGCCTGGGCGGTAGGCCCAGGTAACCATTTTAAGGTAACCCTTTTTTGTTTAATTATATATAAGATTAGTTATATATAAAATTCCTTACATTGATAAAGTTATACAAATATAATCATAATTATTCTAAATATATATTGAAGAATAATTTTATTATATTTAATATATATTTAGAATAATTATGTATCGATACAGTTTACGATAAAATATATTTTATTTTCAGTTATATATAAACTCTTTATTGCGCCACTCATTTTACATAAGAATTATACAGGAAAGAGATATGGATGTACAGAAGGCGTTCTTATCGCAAGAACCAGTCTTTTATTTATATTAGTACTGATACAGCTTCCGAATAAAATGTATATATAATTTAAATAAAGATAAAATAAAGTCAACTGTGTTTGCACTAAAAAAATGTTGCCTTTTAGTACTTCGTACGAATACAGACCACATTTAGAGTGTACAATATCCAAGCAAGCAAAACAAAAGATAATAAAAATACCTCAACCAAGAGCTATATGCTCGTTTGACCTAATCTAGCTGTCTGTAGAGTCGACGCTTTGTCACTGTCGCAATGAAGATCATTTGAAGGACTTTTCTTACTGGCTGCTTAAAGCAATTGTAATGCAATTAGTAACTAAGGAAACTGTATTATCTGGTTAATGTTGCAATCTTCACAATGAATATAAGTATAAAATAAACAAAGTTAAAAATTTGACTGACTTATTTAAATAATATCATTTCAATAGGTACTAAATGCTATTATTATTAGGAATATAGCAGATATTCCTAATTTATTGAGGTACACCTCGTGCAGTACGAGAATCAGACAATTGATTATTATTTATGGCAATATATAAGCAAAAAAACCCTATCGAAATGTATTATTACTACGCACGTTTATTTGAACATTTGAACATTACGTAAATTTCCCTAAAATACCATAATACAAAAAAATTAATATTAATTTTATTTTGAGAATTATTGTTCTGTAAATATGGATTTGATATGTTGATTATAGGTAATTATAATCTACAATCAAATTATTTGAATAGGAATATTGTATCAAGATTATTTAAAGATTGAAAGACTCGTTGAATTTTCAGTAGAAAATGCGAAATGTACCTACAGTTCGCATTGTTAGTTAATAGCGAGACAAACAACGTAGACAAGAATAAGTGGTAAAAACTTTGCAGACTCTTTTAATCTATCTTTTCATTACATCTTAATAAATCTTTTGGTTTCAAACATTGCGTAGGTACCCTTTCAATAGGACACAATGTAAACAAATAAATATATTGTTATCAAACTGGATGGAACTATAATGTCTCATTCTATGTATCGCACCTAAGTCGTATCTCTGAAGAAAAATTGGAGGGCTTGTCACTGGCGCACTGGGGACCATTTCTCAACAGTGTACATATAAGAAAAGATCTCTCTGATTACGGGCTATAACGATTTTCAGGTTGTATTTTTTATCTACCACTTTTTCCGAAAGAAGTTTTTGTTTTACCCTACATACATGATTACTATATAAGTTTATAATTTTGTGATTATATAGTAAATTTTTTTGAATTAAGCAATTTGTTTGATTATAAATTATTGAATATGTATTTACCACATACGGAGTGTACGAGTTCTTAAATATACGCTCGTCCACAGTCAGCAAATATTTGTTTCCTTTTTGTTCTATTTCCTAGGTAATCATTATGACGAGTTTTTACTTAATTAGACTATCGAACACATCAGTTTGTTTGTGAGAACAACCAGATGGCAAGTGACAAATTTCGCTTATAAGACCACGGATATTACGTTATTATATGATGCCCTTGATACTCCTCGTTTTTCATTCAGATGTAATATCCGCTTTAAACAAAATACAGTTACAAAACTAATTGCCTGGTGACAGACAGAAATGATAGTATTTCAGTTCTTTAGTGTTTAAATATTAATTGATATTTAGTCGTTTATTATACCAATTAGATGCCAAAGACGCTGATTCTAACTTACTCTAAAATAAATTGACAGATTATATTTCTGATTCCTGTGTGACAATGATACGATAGGTGCCCTGCCTCGTTGAATTCAAATATAACTCAAAAAAATTTACATTCACCACAGTTTCATTGGTTGACATGCCTCTCACTATCCAATTTGTGAAAACTGTTGTAGAGATATATTTATCTCTACAACAGTTTTCACAGATTGAATAAAATACTTTCATTTTATATGTAATGTCTGGTGTAAGTGTACCGAACGTGTGAAGAATGTTCAGAGTGGTATTAGGTACTCGCCACTGAATGTAGTATTAAGATATTTAATTTATTTAAAAAGTTCCTGATATTAAGGGAATATTTATCAATATCGTAGATTTATTTGCTCCTCCAGAGAGACGAGCTCAGTTGAAGGTCGCAGTTAATATCTGCCGAGGGGAGACTGAGCGTGCCTTATCTGTTCACACCGACACAATCCTCTTCAAAGCTGGTATTCGCCTACTATTATATCTTGTTATTTATTGCTATTGTTTTCTAAAATTTCTCTACAAATTTTCATTAGTGAATAACTGAAGAGTAATAATCAAGTTTGCTTCTACTCTGAACTCTGTGCCTACTTTAACAAATTAACTCTAATCCAGATTCATATAAAATATTACATAATGTGTCAAAGCTATAAAATTACGATGTAGGTATATTCTTTTTTTATTCATCACACATACTCGTACATCTGGCCTCACAGATATAAGGTCTTATGTCTGACCTCCCCAAGAGTGATAGCAATACTTAAAATTTTGATTGATAGTTTTCAATCAAAATTTTGCCGTAAATTACGTTCCGCTCTATTCGACTATCATATTATTACAATAAATATAAAGGTATTTATTTACTTATTCTAAAAATTCATTATAATTATCGTATATTTCTCATATTGTTATACTGTTTTGGATTAGTCAAGCAAATGAGCTAAAGTTAGGTCCATTTTTGGAGAAAATCGAGTTTTTCAGTGCCGTGTAATTGTAATATAATTTTAGATAAAGAAAATCTGACTTATGTACGTTAAAATTTGATATTAGTTATCTTATCCTATAAATAAAATATTGTCAAGTATAAATAGTTACTTTAGAATTTTTTTATAGTAGCAGGTTTTGTAAGGGACGTGCAGTCTTAAGGATAAATAATTATAAATACTTCAGCATTTCACTCACTCATGCTACTGTTGAATATTAGCCGTCGGCATGGACTATTATAAATAACTATCTAGAACCGTCCACATCATGTCCATATATTGACAATCAACCTGAGTCGAGCCGAGCCGAGCCTGAGCCTGAGTAATTACATCAATTCAAGGGTTCACCTGGATCTTGTTATAATTCTTTGACTTAAGTAACTGAATTATTATCAATACCAGACGACCTTGGTGGTCTAGCGGTAAGCACACCGCCTTACTTCCGATGGTCGCGAGTTCGATTCCGCACGGCGCAAACATTTGTATTCATGAATATGATTGTTAGTGTCGGTCTGGGTGTTTTCTATGTATAATATGTATGTATTTACGAAAAAAAGTCTATATATGGATGTCTAGATGACGCTGTGTGAATTGTCCTGATATTAAAAAAAAATTAATTTATTACCAGTCACTATGTCTGTATGTACTCCTTAATACTTCAAAATTATAAAGCATTTATTGCGTGTTTAATATTCTAAAATTTTCTTCATAAAGATTACTTTTTACACATAAAATCAAATTAAAACAATACATTCAATTATTCAGTAGTATAAGTAACATTACTCGAAGAGTTCTATTGATGGTACGTGGATAACATGGTTGGAATTTCGCTAAACAATTTAAGCCGTTTGTAGCGAATCGTATAAGCCTGAAATCTCTTTGCGGTTGGTGTCCCGGGAGCCTTCAGGATTTCCATCAAATACTTCGGATTCGGTCGAATGTTTTGCGGACATGCGAATTAGGAAACTTTACAGAGTAATAGGGGTTGCAGTTAATTATTTTTGCGTTATTCAATCAAGCTTTCGTTAAAATTTTGGTATGTTAATTTAATAAACTTCTTTTATGTATAAATAACATAAATTTGTGGTTTTATCTATGATTTTCCGCTTCGTAATTGTGAACCATACAACGGATATTAATACGGTTTATGTGAACATTTCGAGAATTACTTCTTATATTTATTTTTATAATATGTATACGAGAGATGCCGGGATAAATTGTTAGTATTGAATTAATATGTAAAGCTTTCATGGTGACACACTATATGTGTATGTATATATACATTATAACCACACCGGTGTTTTAATACATTTTTTTCTTTTCTCTTTTCTAGTTTCTTTTATTTTCCAGTAGAAGTGATCTGTAAAAAAAACTGTGTTTACAGGAAGGACAAATTAAAGACAAAGTAGGGAAAAAAGGCGGTAGAATTGGGAGAACTCTCTTTCTGAAGTTATGATACCAAAGCATTTTCCAAAAGGTTTGTATTCTGATTTTGCTTATCAATTGCAACTAAACAAGATTTGCTCGTTTTTTTGTTATCCTTAAGAGATCATGAGAGCCTAGAAGAGGACTCAACCGACTTAAGAATTATTAATAGATTTTTTATTGTTGTAACAAACTTCCACGTAACATTTAGTATAAAGTCCCAAAATATATCTAAAATTTAAAAAAATGTATTACCTACTTTATTTTTAATCGAATCACTTTAGAACTAAAAATTTAAGAGTATCTCTTATGTAAAACCTCTTGTAATAACCACAACCTATCGTTATTATGAATACCCAGCGTTAGAAGCCGTACTTAGAGTTAATGTAATATAAAATAGGAAATGTTTCAAAGTTTAGGTATGTTGTGTACTTCATCATATTTGCTACTAGCTCCTGCAAATATTAAATTTCTTTTACAATCGAATCTAGATGAGTTTTCCGACTACTGCCGAAAAAACCCGAACAAGTACGAAATCCTCACCTTTGGAAATGCTAGCCAATGCCGAATCAGTGCTCGGTAGCTATTCGTCGCGAACGGCTGTCGCGACACAAACACCCAAACGTACCTATTCGTCACAGACTAAATAAAATAAACGACATTGAAATTTGCTGTGATCCGTGCCATAAAATACGTTTTCACTTGTTGATTGGAACCCGACGTAAAAATGTGTGGTACCGTTTCTTTTTATCATATAACGAGGTTGTGGAATACTCTTATGTAAATCCTTTTTAACCCATTATTAAACTTCAAAGAGAAAAACGTGATTGTTTTAGGTTGTTGCTTTGTTTTTGGGGAAAATATTATGTTACAACGTAAAAAATATATAATATCATTATTATTTACACAACTTCTTTTTTATTAAATTGTGAGGTAACCAAACTATATCTATATAGGTTATAATTATCTTTTATAAGAAAAACTAAGAACCAACCGATGTTATCTGGTTTTAGTAAATAAATAATGCAGTATTTAACATATTTTTTTGGTTCAATTATATCTATCTCTACTTACATACTTGCAACAATCGTAAAAAAAAGATTACCATTAGATACTTAATAATTTTATTTCAATTAACTCCATACACATGTAATGATTTCAGAATTCCAATTACGTTTTATGCAAAGTGCAGGAATCCATGTAGATCTCCACCAAGGCTTCAGAATTATTTATTCATTTGCCCTTACAGCCGTCTCATCTACCGAGTGTTCCAATCTCTCTAATATGTAATCTAATTTTTTTATGCCTGCTACGAGGTATGAATACTAATTCATTTCGTTCAAAAACGGTTAATAAGGATATCTAACCGTATTTGCGGTTATTATAGGTTCATAATGTCGGTTACGAAATTACATGAACAGCAAGTATTTACAGAAGGTACAATTTAATTATTTTTTATTTAATCATATATTTGACATGATACTAAACATCATTATTTAATTTTTTGTAATAATACAATATTATGATGTGACATTCCTTGTTCTTTTCTTGGGTTGGTTGTAACATTAAATATCGTGGAGAATTGAACCGAATTCATCTTTTTACGATCCATTTTAGAATAATTGGCACTACGATTCAGGTGAGCTGTCGACTACCTCACTTATTTCTTACACTCAATTCGTATAATATATTAGTAGTTACATATTTATTTTAACACATTTATTGTTTATAACGTTAAATAATAATTAATTACTCAATTTAAATATATTGACGATTAGTGTTTATTGTGAGTAATGTAGTCACAAATTGGGCGCCAAGTATACTTTATTATATATATTTTAAATCATTTTATTATTAATAATAACAACATTATTAAACAACAATTAATTAGTTAATTTAAATATAGTTATAATAGGTGTTCATTGTGAGTTATATAGTCCCAAATTGGGCGCCAAATGTGCTGTACTATAAACAGATATCTTGTAACCTTGAACTAAGTGGTAATTTTTATGTGCTCTTTAGCTGTAGTCTGCGGCTTTAGAAGAATGACCAAATAATATATAATTTGCATTTACATTTTTTTAATAAATATTAAAAAAATCGAATTTGAAATAATTTTCTTTGTAAACACTTTTCATTTTTATTTAATCTATTTGAATAACTACTACGTAACTGCTTTAACTGCTTAATTAATAAAAAATATATACTATTACTAATAAAAGAATAATTAACTCGAATACCTAGTAGAAAACGTCAGATCTATATACTAAAGCAATACAAACCGTGCAACATACCCACATAAATTAATATTATAAAATTATTACTACAGTAACTTAGGTCGTATTGTTGGACGCCAAGATAAAAAAGTACATATATATATATATATTGATGACACCCATAATATATTAACTTTTATATTTTAAAAATATGTTGAATTAAAAATAACTACATCTTTAAATATTTTCTAATTTAATACGTCTTGGTAAACGATTTTGATACACTATGCTAATGTTGCAATATTCAAAGAAGAAAATCTCAAGCCGAAAATATATCCTCGGCTTCCCGATCGCATAAATAAAACCTTCATATTATTACCATATATTTACATATTAAAAAGGGAATACACAAAAGTCTTTGCTGAAGATTAGGTAAAATTAGCTCGGTGGTAAAAGCGACCCTTTTCTGCCTGCAATGCTGGGACAAATTACCGATCTGCCACTGTTGACATCCGGTCCATGAATCTTTCTCTCAAGACTTTATCAGACGAGTTGTCGGCCTTTTCCGAAAAAATTTCAAGACAAATTAAAATGTCGTAAATAATGAAATGTTGGAGAAGAGAATATAGAGAAAGTTAAACTCAGATATACACTTAAGTATTTGGCTGTTTATTAAATAAATGTCCTTTGGCTATTAATAGCCAAATATTTGTAATTAATTTGGATTACATTAATAATAATTGACATTTTTTAATTAGCTTACGGAACAATTTCAAATATGATCGTAGTATTAATGTCGGATGAGGCAGCCAAACTCATTATCGAAATTTACCGGTATAGGTAGATTTGTTAAAGGTGTTTAACTTCGTACAACAAGGGTATTCAACGCTTACTGTTTTTAGTTATTATCTTCCGTTATTTAATAAAATACCGCTTTCATGATTTACTGATCATCCCAGTTCCCTTTTATACCATGCTTCTTTGGTCAATGAAGTAATTTACATAAATAAATAAAAACTATTAGTTAATCTAAAATTCTGTAATGTTTAATCCACGACCTCGGTTATATCTATATAATAAAAACTACAAACTTGTATTTTATTTTAATGGCATTCCTGATTCACAATTAGGTAATAGACCACAAAGCTATGATACTCATAGACTTGGAAAGTTGTGAGTTCGAAATGGGTTGCATCTCTTCTGTATTACATTGATTGTATCTCTGACTGCCCCATCTAGAAGTATAGTCGTAAAAATATGTATTTTATTTAAATTATAAAACTGCTTTAATTATTTGTTTAATGTTTAAGCAGTATCTAATGATACTTATTATCTTGAACAAGTTAAAAGCTTTTGGGAAAGTTAAATTAATTTTATAAAAATGTTTTACGCCCATCGGCGTCACTTTGTAAGAGCCTTTAGGAGGCCCAGGTGTTGCTGCGAAGTTACATGATGTTACAGTAATGAGGGTATACCCACTCCGAGACAGTCATTGACGAGCACCGAAGTTTCATACGCTCAAATTGTTCGTATATAAGTTTATATAATTTGGTTTATGGTTACGACTTCTATTTTTGACAAGTAGACAAAGTTCCGGGCTTCTTCTGCGTGTATACTTGTATGATTTCTTTAATCTATGATATATGTATTTTCATCCACATTTAACAACATCTTTTGTGAAAATTTCACTCTACTTTTTCTAGCCGTGTTTCCGTGACACCTTTACACATAAACGGACAAACAGACACTTTTTAACCAAACACTTAAAATAGTGTTTAATTAAAAAGTGTCTGGTTTTATTCTGTATAAATTTATTTTGATACTATTATGTAATGTCAATCTTCATTTTTATATATTTATATGTCCGGAGAGTAACTTACATGATGTGATGTGATTACTTCTAATTATTGATATTTATCAGAATTAAAACCACATCTGTAACAAGGTTATATAAACTACATTATATTAACTGGATATTTACCATGATAATGTTGTTTATAAGCTCCCGATATTGTGACACTGTTACTTCGCAAAACTGTTACTTTAACAGCGTCGAAATATCAATTATCTCGTTTATATAATATGTACAATTGAAAGTGACTAATAGTTTAAAACAGTTATAACAGCATTTTCACAACATGGCGTGGGTCTCACATATATATTTAGGTTATAGGAGAAGCCTACCACACTGGCCATGTACTTTTGATATATACCAAACCGTATGGCCAGCATTATATATGTAATTTTATTTCGAGTTTTCATTCTCTCGTTACATGTCATTGAATCATCTTAACTATGAGAATTGAATATTAATTCAAGACATTCAAAACATATTTTATATTTTGCTGTCCTTATTTCCACCTATTCATACGAAGTAGGGGTAGTTAGAAATGTACTATAAAGAAGGAGGTCATTAACCATCATATCCTTCTTGTACCCACTTTATCCATTAGACTGGGCGTAAAGATATATCCATTGTTATTGCGAAAATTGCAAACTCATCAATTCATTCGTATTTCATAACGCTAACATAACACAGACAAACCGTACCGTAACGAAATATACAAACGTGAATTTTATTACGTTACGCTAAGAATCAAAATCGTTTGTATTGAGTGAAAGTTCCTCCCACTGAGACTGAATTTATATTGAATCATATTGGTAGGTAAGTGTTGTTTCTACCTGTGTTAATATTACAGGATAATCAATAATGTCTTTGAATTTTCCTTTTCAGTCAATTTCAAGATTCAATTCCCCGAAATTGACGATTCCATTAATTGAGATTAAGAATTTTAATTAAGCAAATAATTCATAATTAATTAATAGTTCGACTACTACTACGTATCAAGATTAATTTTTAGATTCCTTTATTTTATTAGTAGAAATGATATGAATTGACAATTATATATTGAAATAGAAATTAAAAAATGTAGGAAATTTCGTATTAAATATCTGCTGATACAGTCTGTATATCGACATAGACGGTTCCGGGTGTCACTCTAGAATAAGCCTGATAAGTTATATATATAAATTTATAACAGAATTGTCACAATACTTTATATATATATATATATATATATATATATATGTGTATATTTTTATACTAATATATTATAAAGCAAGAACGGATAAGGTCATGAGGAAAATAAACTTCGGAACCACTACACCGATATGAAAAATTATTTCACTGTTTAAAATACACTTTTGCAGATTAACAAATATAGATACATACACTAATTTATTTATAAAATTACGTGCTCTCGGTTAATATTACAGAATAATACGAATGCACTAACATACAGAAACCATTACGAGCAGCCGAGTAAACCGGAGCGGGGCACTAGTTCTCTATAATAATAAATCTCTATCACATCTCTATAACATACGCCTGTTCATATAGATTCATC
Source organism: Achroia grisella (assembly GCF_030625045.1). Taxonomy (NCBI): domain Eukaryota; kingdom Metazoa; phylum Arthropoda; class Insecta; order Lepidoptera; family Pyralidae; genus Achroia; species Achroia grisella. The sequence continues at coordinate 2,376,906 of NW_026712925.1, forward strand.
AACACTGAGCACTCCTAATTTGTTCGATTGAAATGCGACGAGGGTGCCGTCAATCGAAGTACCTCACTTCCCTTTATGGACCCATTTATATACTTGTCCATCACTTACTATCTCAACATCCAAATAAAGGATCTTTATAAGTAGTTATAGATACTCAGAAACAACTTAAAAACTATTTTTATATTTGACCATTGATATTCAGTAGAAAAATTTCGTATAAAAGCGTCTACTGCGCGAACTTCTCTGTCTATATTTTTGTTTAAGTCGTTTTTGCGCAAACTGTAATAATAAAATCTTAACCGTCGTAAAGTTTATGCATTCAAATTAGCTAAAGAGGCTAAAATAAGAAGAGGGAATTCAAATTAGCCAGTCTAATTATAAAATTGTTTTCCTTCGTCATACTTTTTCTACACGGTTACATTTTCGACAGTATTATGTACATTGATATTGTAATTGAAATCATATATCGAACGTGACGGATCGTTACGTCATTAGATATACATAATTGATATTAATAATTAGGATGAGATAATGGAAACGTGTAAGCCATTCATGATAATCGGAAGCTGAATTCGGTAGATACACCTAATGTGTGTTATTAGATTATATTCCATGTTAAATATATATGAATCCCTCCATTATTACTAAGAACTAAGTAATAATATAGGGAATTAATTTGCAAATACAGCTATCTATGTGGGTTTATCAATCTCACTTCTTTTTCCACCATGCACCTCTCACTTAGGTTTGCAAACTGCATTCCTGTTTGATGAGTAATTTATAGTAGATACTAGATAACTGATACAAGTAGATATTTTCTTTTGTTAATAATTACATATATACACATTATACATAGATCGATACAAATAATCATACTCATGAATACAAATGTTTGCGCCATGCGATGAATCGAACCCGCGACCATCGGAAGTAAGGCGGTGTGCTCAACCGCTAGACCACCGAAGCCGTCATAATATTGAAAGACAAAAGCTGCAAACTAGGTACTCAGTCAATATTCTACGTATAAATACCGATCTTAATTTTCTGTATTACCATAAAATTTCATGTGTGAAAGAGATAACGATGTATTCGATTATAAATTTTTATTAGTAAACTCTAGATGTATTAAAAAGTAACTCGTTAAATAACAACTTCGTGATAACGACAACTCCGCGTTACATTCATTACCTCCCACCCCGGTGGGAGACGGTCGCAGCCGCCGCTAGGGTTTCCATGCAAGAGATTTTTCTGGCATGTTCCAATATTTAGCTACAGGAAAAATTCTAAGATTTAATTAAATTAAAAAGTACATATATAAATATACTATGTACTACTATTCTATTTCTTGTAAAATACACACTTTAATTGTGACAATATTGGTATGAAATCAGCTATGGAAACACCATATATTATAAAATTCGTTTAGAAATAACGAAGATATACGAAGATAATGTAAAGTAAAAAACCTTATTATTTTAATTATTACGTTTATAATTAATAGTTATAACCTTTATATTTTTAATTATTCATGTAATAAAATATTCAAACCTTTGGTTTCTAACAGAATTTCTTAACAGAAACAGTATAAACAACACCAATTACCAAAGTGTATATATTATTTATATTCTAATTTATAATGTATTTAATCTTTTGTAATTTTATTATCAGCATTATTTTGAAATATCATAATAGATTTAGATATATCGGACGGGGTAGCCAGGTGAAATATGTCCGATATTTTCCAGAAAAGTCAGAGACATTGCAGGCAAATCTCATTATTTGATCTGGTAACCCCAGCCGCCACCCGTTATCCCGCGTGGCTGGCTAGCGGCGATGAATATCATCATGTTGCTTTCATGGCAACATTTGATCGGCTGTTTTTTATATATGAATACGTTCATTCAAGTTACAACATTATTTACGTACGGATTTTGTCTATTTAATCTGAATTCCTGTGTCCTTTGTTGTCTGATATCTGTTTTAACGTACATCGTAATGATTAAGCCGAATTAAGATTGAAACCGTTATATATCAAAAGATGAAAAACTAATAAATAAATATTCGTATTAAGTAAGGATAACTGTTGAGTCTTGTACCTAATGTACTCATATAATATACATTAAAGACATGGAATCGAGGTAGGCTGTAAAAAGTCGTTCAACCGAAATATGCTATATTCTATGTTCTGCTATGCTGTTTAAGCATGCTTTATAAGCTGTATTTTGGATAAAGGGTGGATATAAAGCAGTGAAATTACAGTTTATGAATACAAAATATATCAGACCTCCAGAATGGCAACGCACGAATGATATCGTGGGCATCACATGCTAATGAGATAGCCGTGGTATTGTCCATGTACCACTTACCATCATCCATCAGCTTCTTTGCCATTCCAATCACATAAAAAATATGTTATTTACTTATGTTATTTAATATGTTATGTAACCTTTCATCTGTAGGAGTAAGACAGGAGTCTTACTCCTACATTTCTTTCCATCATTTTTGGCTGGACATCATATTTCATTGTCAAATTATTAGATATGTATTTATGTATGTGTATTGTTCATTATATCATTTATTTATATTTGCACCGCCAACAATTATTCTCCACAGCCCCGGGTTGACTGATAAATAAAGCCAATGGGTGTTAAATCCGCCACATGTACTTTGAAATTATGTGCATTATGTGTTAACTTTAATAGTTATTTAAATTAACCAAATAAACAATTGATTAAATACCATAAATTTGTTATACTATTTAAGTACAATCTCGACAATCTATAATAGAATTTAAGGTCACAAAGTTTCGACGTGGCGATGACAAATTATGACGTCTATCCGTTAAGTCGTTAGCGTCAAACAACCAGCCAGGGTACGGAATTCAGTAACATTAATTTCGTAAATGTTTCTCACTTTTTAATAAAATTTCCAAAGTTTATAATAATATGTATGTATTTGATTATTAAGGTGATTTGTCATTTCACTTCATAGAACTTTCTCGTATTTATTATAACAAAAATTATACACAATATGTATATTTTGACTACTATCATTGCTGATGATAACATCAATAACGAATGAAAATATAATCTTAATCTAACAAACATAAGCTGTGAAGGTGTCATTTTAATTCCTAGACCTATTAAGTGATACACTAATATATAAAAGATTAAACATTCAGTTTTTTATTCTCCAGAGTTTTATGGGCCATATATTTATATGGGCCATTAGTAGCCTTAAGTAGGGCATTAGTAGTCTTAAATATAAATATATATAATATTAATATTTATTTACTTACCAAAAATACATTACATACAATATAGTTACAGTGATAATTATTATTATTTGATTCTATGACAATATATGAATATATTATTAACAAAGAGCGAAATAGTGTGCTAAAATCATAGACCACTCCATATATAGAGTGGTTACTAAGCTTTAATACCGTGTATAGATTTATAAGCTATAAATGGAAGTTAGAGTTGAATATTCATGTTCAAAGTAAATTGTATTTACCGATTGTACAACAAAAGTACACAGTCCGTTGCGAAACATTTTGTCACTTTGTATATTTTTCACAACATTTCACAGGTAACGAGATTTTGTTTTGTTGGTGTTGTTTCCGGAAACTATTACCGACTCCACGAGTTTTTTATTCTAACGTTTTTCATAAGATTACATTGTACAACATATTGATATAAAATTTTTAGACGAAAATATCTGTACATATTATTTAATTACATATGAGCCATACATAATTAATTCTATATGGCCTTATAAACCAGCACAACTACTGCGTTACATTTTCCATATTTGTACAATATTTTTCATTCCTATTAATTATAGCGTAACGTTATATCGCCTATAGTCTCGGTAGATGAATGAATTATTCATCATTAAAAACCATTTTTGAAATCAGAGTAGCACCACAAATATTGAAACTCATAAACTTTACCAAAATAAATTGATCACATAGTGAAGAGACAGGCAAGTGATAATAATATCAAAATTTAAATGATTAGTTAAGCAGACTCAAATTTCCTATTAAATATTATTTGTTTTAATAGTTAATTAAAAAAAAATCGGATTATCCACAAAGTGCCTTTAAAACTTTTTGTTTTAGTAGCTATACCTTGAACACAAAAAGTTTGAAACAAATACTTTTCTAATTGACCCCGGAAGAATATAAAAATTTTCCTTAATTTTGCAAAATTATTTTAGGATTTCAAGTTTATAATTAATCATTGAAAGGTTCTATGAAATATTGTCAATTATTTACAAGACCAGTTTCTGTATTCCGACACCGGGAAGTTGTTTACATTTTCAATGGTGTTTATATTGTAAGCAGAACTTATTTAATAACATAACTTGTAATTCATCAAAGGCAAAATTTAAACAATCCCCATCTGAAAGATTTTATTCAAAATTTGCTTCCAAATGATTAATCTAAAAACATTACTAAAATTTATTATACTGATTTAAATTATTGTGTTTAGTGACATAATTCCAATGTATTATTAATTAAGAAAGTTAAATAATAACATGTAATAAGGTTTCAAATTGTTTTTTATATTTATGACTTACATATTTTTTATTTTTGTTAAGTATAATTATTAATTTGTTGATGTTAGAATCCTGAATACTTATTACATAAATTTCTAATAGAAACTAACATTTGTATTGTGATATTATTTGTCCTGTATTTAATATATATTTGAAATATTTAATGTCACCTTATTTCATTAATAAATTCTTTTAGAGAATTCAACACATCGCAATTTCAGATACATACTGTAAATCATTTTCAAATAAAATCTCATAGTTTTCAATGAGTTTTTACCTTATTTTTTATATTATACCAATTATTATTCAATAACGACTACAAGAAGTTATATTCATGGTATACATTTATTAAATGAGCCTAATTTTTTTATATAAAATTAATGGTATATTGCTGTATCCTGCTTAATTACTATATTAAAAATAATTTAAAAAATTAATTACTTATAAACTTAACCAATATTTCAAGTTTTATTAAAGATAAATCGTCACTAAAGGCGTCTTAATAAGCCAAGGTTTTAAAATAAATCCACAGAGTTTTTCCCAAAATGAAATTAGCCAAAAAAGGCGGCGCCATTAAAATTACATTAGCATAAATAAGAGGAATGCTAATCTAAGGAAAATAAATCTTGGCCGAGAAATAAAAATAATCCTCGTGGCCGGCCATTCAATGATGCCGTGACAGATTTCTTTTGCGGCCTATTTTATGAATACTTTCTGCAAACACATATTACATTAAGACTACCATACCATTATTATCTGTAATATAATTATTAAATGTAACACATACATATTTTCTATGGTTATAAAAATAATTACAGTAATTTAATTAAAGTTACAGTTTACGAAGGTAGATAATTGAAAATTTGGTAATAGTAAATGAATAAAAAAATACTAATAAAAATATACTCAAGGCGCGCTCGACCAATTTTAATAAAATTTAACAAAAATCTGTACATATAACTAATCTTTTATATGTATCATGTAATTATAGTGTATGTGTGTTCATTTAATTCAAAAGAAAGTTATAAAAGTTCACACAGTTTACATTTTAGGGCTTAATGTTTGTTACCTTCTACAGAAAGGATTTCCATTGAAGTCTGAAAATAGAATATCTAAAACCTACCATACAACAAAAGGTCATAATTATTAAATTTAATAAGGTTATTTATATTATTAACAATTTTGCAAGTTAATGTCAAGGCCGGATAGAATCCGCGATAGTCATAAAGTAGGTACAGAAATAATGAGGCAAAAATAAAAAGAAAAGATTTAAATTCATTCAGCTATTATTTATACCTACTCGAAAGTGTTTGATACAAGCGTGAAAAACATTATAAAATAGACGTAGCAAGGGTTGACTCTACACGAAATGGAGATTGTTGAAACATGATTCCTCCTGCTTACCTATAAGGAAGAATTCTTCAAGATTATTTATAGATAAATACACAAATAAAATGTAATTTAAAAGGATAGCATAGCACTGAAGGTTACTTAACTCTAATGATCTGAGATGGGTTTATTATAATATGACGTAGGGATTTTTGGTTACGTATAAAAGAAATAACAAAAACACCTACATAAAAAGGGTCCCAGTCACAATATATTTTATGAATGTCAAGAGCGTGAACAAACACAAGGAAAGAGTTGAGCTGTTAGTAGGTACCATCAGGAGTGGAATAAAAATAAATAGAAGTATGCCACCGGCATGCCAAGAACAACTTGAAAATATGTTAGGTCGATTTCACTTACATACATGTTTTTTTTATTTTCTACTCATCTCTATTGAGATTTATTGCTCAGGACCTAAATTTTCATAACTATATCTCAACTGCAAAGCTTATGTCAAGTGTCTAGTATTATTATACCTAAATATATTCGATAATAAGATACTTCTTATCGTTTCTTTTCTTTTTTGACAAGTAATTTAATAATTATGGTTTACATCTAAATTTTGTCATAATTATTAATTTGTACAACATCGTAACTTACATATTTATTAAGTATAACTTATCTATTATTAGACTTCTTGAAATTGCCATGAAAAAGGGTTTGCATGGTCATTTGCAATGATTAGCTAGTTTACTTATGTACATTACTTTGTGAGCAGGTTAAATATACATTTAAGTTGGTTTATGTAAGTTTAGATTTTCTTAGAATTAGCACCAGCAGCACGCAGCTTATATATCTATACACAATGTGTTATTTTTTTTATTTGCGTATATATACGCAATAGAGCATTAACTCAAAAACATTGAGAAATCCACTTTATATTTAGTACATTATTGTCGATTTCTCAGATAGTGTTTTAAATTTAATGTACTTTATTACTAAACATGCTAAGCATTTATTTCTTCATACTCTTAAGTATTGCAAATACTTTTTACGTTTTGTACCTAACAATTCCATTCTATACCTTCATAAATCATATATTTAAACAATAAATATCAAAATCTGGAACAGAAAATTATCTCATCAAAACAAAGTGATTCCTGAGGGGATGAATGTAGCAGAGCTTCTACCTAAATGCGTCCATCAGTTACAAGAAGTTTAACACTCTTTTACTCTAATTAGTCCTCCGGGGCAACACGAAGGGACGAATGAAAGGTAAAGGATAGGAAATTCTGGCTTCAGTCACCAAGGGACACTTGCTTAATTTTGAGGGTTCGGCTAGCCTGACATTTCGTTAAATTTGGATACAATTCAGATTTGAATATTTCAATTGTCACCTCACTGCATAACACTTTTGACACAGTTTTAAACATTAAGAGACTTTAATTTAAATCTAATATTTAATGCACACATGATATTCTTATACTAATAGCCTAGTAGTTTATCACCGAGATATATCATCTACTAGTAGTAGAACCCGAAATGGCAGGCTCAAATCTGGACGACATTAAATACTTTAAGTGTCTATTCATATTGCTTGCTGACTTTCTGACGAACAGTTACATACTAAATTTAATAAAAAGGCAGTTAGCGATGCTTCTGACTATTCCGTCTAGTATAAAAATCGTTGGATATAAGTAATAACATTTTATATTTAAATCTCTATAAATTAATTAAGGTAAAAGGAAACCCTTTAAAATTCATTTCACTTAGATCAACCTGATAGTCTATTTGCAGAGTCCAACAATTTTCCCTCATGTACCATTCTCAGTTGAATTCAATTTAAGCTTCTCAAATATTCCACGCGCACCGAGCTAGTCGACTCGCCCGCTCGGGATCGATGGTACTACGGCTTAGAAAAGATGGCCTAATATCACAACAGATGTCTACGACGGTTATGTCAACTGGCCGTCGAAGTCCATTCACTAAACTAATAAAAGATTCAGCATTGTCGTTTGCCCGAAAGAGGGTTCTTCCAAAGCATTGACGCCCATTCCGAGCGGTGTGCGTATGGTTTCGAGGTCATGTTAGACCTTTGCCCCCTATTATCGTGTATGTGGTTTTCACAATGAACGAACAGGTTGTAACGTATTAAACTTTTTGTTAATATAACGGAACAGCTATTATATTTTTTATATAATAGGTTATATATGTAATTGTAGGTACAATTACTACATACTAAAAGAAATTATTTTCATTTGTACATTTAATTCAGGACTATCCTTATTCAGAGGTTATATACTATGCATGTGTCAAAGAAACATTGAACATATTTCCTCACAGAAGGAACAGAATGACTTTACGTCCTCAATCTGAAGTCTCAAAGTCAAAGTAAGAATATTTACATAAACTTACTGTTTCAAATATGCAATCGAGAAATATCGGTATCTGCAGAAAAGTTTTGAGATTGCACAAGAGTTATTCATACGTTTATCTTCAACATTACAATGACAGTTTATGAAAAAACCAACAAAGATGAAATATAATTATTAATATAACAAATTTAGCTTAAATTTACATATAAAACATGGGATTGAACAACATATTATACATTTGAGACCATTTTCTTTTCTTTATTATTCTTTGATTTGACCTTTTCATACGGAAGCATATTTTAATAGCTTTTTTTACTTTTAACTTGGGTTGAAACGACACCTACAACTAATATATATTTCTTTGTATACAATACTGTTTAAACTTTCTACTTCTTGTTTTTTCTATTCGAATTACATATTATATAATAATTCAACTATATTTTTTTATATTGAATAGAATAGAATAGACGAACTTCTTAATACCAAACAAAAACACAGCATAATGTATGTATTACATGTCTAATCTCTATCGGAAGATCTAAATAATGTTACCATTAAAATGTACAAATTGCTTTTTTATTAAACTTTATATATATACTAAACATTGAAGATATTGATTATCTTAGTAATTATATAATGTAACTATCCAAATATAAATCTTTCAAAATCCGATTAACATACAAAAATGTGAACCGCCATGTAAAAAAAATGCGAGATCGAAAAGTTACAGAATGAAGTATATATCAAAATACAATTGCCAATTCCGGATAGGAAAGGTTCCCTATAAAGTACGTGAGGCGGTCAAAAACAAACTTGTGCAATAAATAACCCGATCGGATAAGAGAAAGGTACGCAGTCAGCCATTTTATATTCAATAAAAAATGAGATAAACTAAATTGTCTTACGATATAGTCAGTCACAGGATTTATGAAACAATATGGCGATTTATTATCTCAATTAACATAATATTATAAACACTAAATTATTCAATATTTTTTATTGTATCACTCAATCAAAAATATCCAATGTCTGTTTTTTTTATATTTTATCAATGTTTAAAAATATATAAACTAGTTACACACTGTATTTTTAGATTAGAATTGATATCTCTTTGACGAATCCATATTGATACAAAAATAATTCAAATAGATATATTTTTATTTTTCTAAAACTCAAAGTATAATAATTGAAATCATTTTATATATTTCACGTTCATTATCATCAGTACAGTGTCAGTCAGACAAGAAATTAATTTTGTTAAAATGGACTTTTATTTTATTAGTAATAATCGTAGTATTATACCAGTACCTAAAAATATAAACGTAATTCATAACTCTAGAAATATTTATAGCGTCAAACGTGTTGAAATTAAAGACTCATTATATCAAAGTTACAAGTAACAAAAACTAAACGTCCTGCAATAGAATAAATACTAAGAAACAAGCTTAATTACGCTATAAAGAAACAGAAAAAGAAGATAAATTAGCGAAACGTTAATTTGACTTGTCATTATATTCAGTATTGTGTTTCAGTAACTTGCGTTCATCACTGGTGGAATTAGAGGGCTCCTCAGCCCGTCTAATGTTATTATTTCATTTGTACTACGAATCCCGCTAATATTATAAATGTAGACTGAATATATTTGGATCTTTAATTACTTGGTTATTTGTTACCTACATAATAAAGTTCTTTTTACATAAAACAATTATCATAAAATAAAATACACAATAACAATTTCCTCCACGTTTCTTAAATAATATAATAGACTAGAATAATAGTATCGAGTCTTTTCTTCTTCTGACATGGATTTCGCCAAATTTAATAACTTGTCTATTTTTTTTATTATGTAAAATCATATTATTGGTTTAGTTAAATATATTTTAAAAAGTTTATATTTGCTTTATTTGGTTAAATATTATTTCTATTTCTGTAACTTTGAAACTATAAGGACTGCATTGCATCAAACAAATCAACAATAAGTTCAACTTAACGCCAACCCTCTCCCATTTCCATTTGACCGAATATTATAGAATGTAATCGAAAAATAAATTTTGCGTTACTGTTCGTAACCTCTATGGAAACTTTATTCCCGGGATAAGGGTCAGCTTCTGTAGAGATTAAAAGACATTATTTACCCGTGTATGCGTAACCAAGCGTCAAAGTTTTATATTTCTGACAGGGGACTGAAAGCCGACCCTTTGAACATGTGTTCTGCCGACGTTTAAATGTGTTTATGTGGGAACGATTTACTTTGAGTGTCGACTATGCTGTCTAACTAATTACGGTTCCCTACCAAAAGATACAAAAGCAGCCCTTATGTAGAGACATCAGTACGTTACGCCTTTTTTATTCAATGTTATAATATTAAATAATTTTTAAGTTCATGTCACAAAGAAAATGATCTAATAAAATCAAACCAGTATAAGTTTAAGATTGCTAGGAGTAACTTATTATTCCTTATACAAAAATGAAACATTTACATACCTATTTAATTTTATTCTACTGAATAATGCGTCGCGTCTCCGAGTTTTAACTTGTAACCTGAAAAATGAATTACCTGAAACGTTACTCAGTAAAATTCGATAATACTTATGATATTTATATATTCTCATATAATTATTAATGAAATGGGAGCTAACAACACACACTAAAAGGCACACATACTTCCTACACCTTGCAAGCAAGTTATTCTTTAAAGCCTTACATCATTTAATACACTCTAATAGGTAAATGTTTAGTACCAACAGGGCCAGTACTTACAGACTAATAGAAATCTATTCACTAAAAATTCAAGAGCAGAATAGTAGACTAGTAGGCCAGTAACACCCTGATAGATTTTCTTTATAATATTTCCAGCAATGCTATAACTATATCGATATATACACAGCCTAACAAACAACCTGTCATGAAGCACGCCAGCCGTCATAAGTACGGACGTAATCCGCCCGGCGATTATGTAATGGTTAACGTATGAGCACAGAATACATATATGATAATACTGGTGAGAGCAATATTGTGTTTACATTGCTTTTACACATATATTATTATGCTATTTCTAACCAACTTGTAGCTTTTACAATAAGTAACTATTATATCGTTTTATTATATATCCTTTTAGATTAAACATTCATAAACAGTACCTTACATTTTAAACTGGAGTATAATCTATCTGTGTATGTAATCTTTTCAATTCCATAACAGCTTAAAGTGATTTATTAACACACATACAAACTTTTACATTTATAGTAATTATATTTAGTAGGCCACATAATATAAAATGAGAATTACTAATATATTGTTCCCTACTACCAATATAATAAAGTTTTCGAAAAATAATTCAAAAACATATCTACATTAAATATGTTAATATTACGTCACCTTATTACAACGCACAAATGTTCCTGTCTAAATTACGATCTATTAATTTCTCTATTTTATATCTGTTTCAACGTGGAGAGAATTAGCTATATACTATTTAAATAAAGCATTTCAAATGAGATTAAACATTGAAATAGGATCGTATTATAGAAAATAATGTAGGCAGTAACAACCTACATAATTCTCTATAGTGGGATGATAAATTAAAACAATGATCATAATTACCATATCACACATTTACAGTTAAGAACATTACTAAACTAAAACAAGAATACAAATAAAGAAATAACTAAATGTACGAAATAAATTATGGAACCGAGACAATATTGTGGAAAGTGGTATCAATCAATAGTGCAGATAATAGTGTAAATGATATTATTGACAAGTGAAACTGTAGTGTCTAGGAACGCCAGTATGTAATTGTAATAATACTTAAAATGTGGTCAGTTAAGTGGATGCGATTAGTGGTGATGCTGACTGCATGCTGGGCCCAAGAGGGCGAATGGAGCGAGGATGCCGAAGACTTGGGTAAGGCAAAATTTTATATAATTTGTTTGTTCGTTAATAGTTTTGATAATACTTAAATAATAGCTAAATTAAAGGAATATAATGTGGAAAGTCTTGATTATTACCTATATAAATTAGAGGCAAAAGCCATCAATCACATCAATATCAGTGCTGTTCAAATATACTGCAAAGTTACTGCTTACCAACAGGTGGGCCGTCTGCTTGTTTGGCATTCTAATTGCATAAACAAAAGATGAGAGCCACGAAAATTGCTGAAATGTATACCTTCTACCTTTTTAAACTAAAATACGATCTATTGTATAGAGCATTAATAGTAAAGAGTGCACCAAAATGAAAACTAGCTACCAGTGAGCCACTCATGAAATTGATCGTTTTCACAATTTAACAAAGAATAAATCTAAAAATAAATATTCATAGTAAATTGATCACGTACGAGTACGCTGTACGAGGTTATTAAATTTCTTTTTATATTTTCACTTATTCTTTTTTGGGAAAATTGTTCATTTTCATTGATACTATCACTAGCTTTTGATTTAATACACTCTTCCCTACTAGCCCTGTATTGTACTCACAAATATTTATCGTTATGAGGAGACATTTTTGTAAAGGCTGCTTAAAGTTAAGGATTTTCATGTCATTTTAATGTAGTATATAAAATACTCAAAATTTAACACCTAGAGTAACAAATACAATATGAAGTTTAATAAAAAACTGTAACATTAATTATTTCTATTAATGTAATAGTAAGTAAGCACTTAGGTGCCTAATGTTAACATAATTTAAGTGGATCAATATAGCTATTCGTGACATGCCATTAGCAATTAATTCCTTAATAACTAGCTTTGATCAAAGCAATGTAACGTAATTTAACTAATGGCAACTTTATATTTATGAAAATTGGCCAATAACAAAAATTATTTTTGTCAATGCCACACCTTGCCATGAGTCGCAGAGCGATCAAATGAAATAAATCGAACAAACTCAAGTGGGAATCGCGTTGAACCCATTAAAAGCGATTGCTTGTCGAAAATGAAAATGGGGAGATATATTTTTGTTTGTTCGCCGCCTCTGTTATTCCGTGTTTTTTGGCTGATTTTTATGCAATCCCAATGGAGCTGCGTTTACACGCAACAAATTGCGCACTTCAATTGTAAATGGTGATTTATTACATTCAAAATTATGGAAATGTAAATTGTAGATGATATATGAATTTTAGAGGTTATAGACCTGAATCCTGGCTTATATTATTTCATATGTAGTCGTACCAAACACTACCTAAATTGAACTGGTCTTCGGTTTGATTCTAATCACTAATGTAATCCTAGGTTCATAGCAATCTCTAACGAAAACTATATAACAAGGATCCTTGATATAATCACTTTACATAAAAATATGTCAGATAATAGATACACATCAGATCAGATTTTGACAATATCCGATATTAAATTGTTTTCTTGTTTTTTAATTGCGGGTATTTTGTCAAAGTATTTTATAAACAGCTTTGTTTGAATTTAATTTCACGGAACACAACATTTTTATCACGGAATCTAACTTGCAAATAGACTTTGTATCTATTTTGAAGAACTTATACTAGTCTGTCTACGCATCGCTCATATGTACTCAAGTTCGATTTCTCGTTTGAATGACTGCAAAAGGAGCAAAAAGAGAGACCCAATTAAAAAGTGTTCATGCATGGGTAGCTCTATTCGCTTCAATTTTATTGGAACGATTAATTTTATTGCGGAAATTTCTGGACAGCGGAACGAATGGAAAACGAGACTCGAACGACGTGGCTTCCCCGACCTTTTGTGGTTTCGCGATGGATGGGTTTGTTCAGTACCAAATCTAATCAAAGAGCACGAAGCTGAAAAAAGCATCACCACACGCTTATTGTGAATGTGATGAATGAATTGAAAATTTTATGTAAACCGTTGAACGTCAAGCGTGACTGTTACTTCAGACAACAAATCTGATCATTGTGTAAATCGGTATGTACCCATACGTGAATATTTACGTTTATAAGTCGAACATTTTTATATAAAATAAACTATAAAACAACCAGCTATCATTCACGCAGAGATGGAATTACCTTAATGCTAGTTATAACAGTACAATAGTAGGATGATAGAGAGAGAAAAGTGTAGTACTTAATTAATTTACAAGAAGCAGAGCTCGTGTTTTTTTTATAAATGCATCCATAAAATACCTACAATAACACATAGAAAACAAAACAATATAAACATTATACTCATAAATACAAAAGTTTGCATCATGTGAGAAATCTAACCGGCAGCCATGAGAAATAAAGAGTTGGTTAAACCACCGAGGCCGTTAAAGAAATTATAATATTAAACAGATTTACCGCTCAATATAACAGATATCCTTATCCTTACTAATATTATAAATGCGAAAGTAACTCTGTCTGTCTGTCTGTCTGTCTCGCTTTCACATCAAAACTACTGAACCGATTTAAATGAAATTTGGTACACAGATAGTCTGGACCCTGAGAAAGGACATAGACTACTTTTGAATGCGAAAAAGGATTGTAAGGGGTTGAAAGTGGGGATGAAAGAAATCGTCATTTTTGAAGCTAAAATCTTGAAACTTATTTTTGAGGCTGTTGATTAAATATGAATAAATATGACATTCAAAGTTTGTAAAAATTGTACAAACTTTGAATGGTAAAATATCATATATGCTATAATTTAAAAATACATTATATAAATTGGGGGATATGTAATGATAAGAGTGATGCAGACGCAGTCGCGCGGGGCAGCTAGTATATATATATATACATATATATACATTTCTCTAGTTAGCAAGCAAGATAAAATATATTACATTACATATTTGGCTTATTTTCCTTTATGTTCCACACGCGTAGAAGAAGGACTTCCATGTAATTTATTGATCCGGAAACCTTAGTACAAATTGTTTCGGCAATATGACTATTTTGCCGACGGACACAAAGTCGTATAATCCACTACTTTCGCGAGCCTGTCGTTCTCCTTAATTCCAGGAACGGAAGCTTTAGTGGACACCGGGGACACTATAAACCCACGCTTTACCTTTAGTTTTAACTGATTAAATTGTCATCTCGGTTGATGTAAATTTAATTAATTTAAATCTTTTACAACTAGACTATAATACCTACTACGATACGTAATTTAATAAGTATTATATTAAGTAGATGAATCATTTAAAAATTAATAAATTTAAAACAAATGTTTATCATTGTTTAAAATATTTTTTACGACTGTTTACACTTGCATACAGTTTATAAACGAGATCTTTACTATTATAATATTATATAAGATCTCGCGATATTTCGACGATTTTTTAATAAAATCGGTCTGAAATCACTGATTGAATTTCATGAGACAAAAATATTGCCTATGCATCCCCGTTACGTCCCTAGAATGGAGAACTAGTCATTTAAATTATTAAATATCATAATTTTATTTGGAAAAACGGTTTCCAGTTGTCCTGTTAAATTATAGAATCTAGAGTTACCTAATATTGGAATCTTATAGATTTGTATAAAGCTACATATAGTCTAAAAAGGTAAAGTGACACTGTTTCAATGTATTTTGTGGTGACTGTCAAGTGTAAGTGTCTAACAGTAGTGTTGACGTTGTATGTTGATAAAATCTAAGATAGCAAAAAGTTCAACATCTCATTACGGCATCGAACTTTCTGGAAGATTTTTTATTATTTAGTTTTATCGACTTTTATTGCTCTAAAGACATAGCCAAATCAATACATTGACTGTCAAAAAAGAAAAATCGACGCAAGAGCGTATAAAACGTATCCAATACGACAGTATACTCTTTCATTTATAAGTGACGTAATCATTAAGCTCCTCCTTTTTATGAAGACGATTATTAAATTCCCCTATTTCTGATTGCTGCAAACGCTACAAGCACTTATTCATATAAACACGAAATAGTAAAACAATATTTACTATTCCAATCATTGAAGACAAAAGAGTTAGTCTAGTAGTCAGTCTATATGTGCAAAGTGAAACTGTAGTTTTGGACGAAGCATTGAACTTCCAAAAAACAACGAAATCACCGATCGACCGAAGCATTGGGTGCATAGTTTCGCAGTACAGGCACTGAATACGTAAACCAAATAACTAGTAACTCTTAACATCCTCATCGCATATTTCTAATGCTTTCCACCGAATTGTATTTATGTAGTGTCTATTCATAAAAACATTATTTTTATATACGTGTATTTATGCTGTCATCGTAATGAATAAACAAAGATAAAGAAAAAAAAGAGTTCTTTTTCGTATTCTTACCCTACTAAATATTATTTTTACTGTCATTAATTCACTTAAACTAAAACTCAAAAATGTTCACATTACACATTTTTCTTACTTATACATTTCAATTTCAACTAGTAAAATCTTCCGTGCATCGATTCCCTGACCCAATCCAGATCAAAATTATGACGGCCTGACTCAACGTTCGAACCCTTAGCGGTGCCCCAAAATTAAAGTCGTATCCGTCAGGTAATTGGCCTTCAGCCGCCCCATAAGTTGTGCTGTGGGTTTGGAGAGCTCTCTGTGAAGGAGTATAAGCCAACTGCGTAAAGTTTGTAAGAGGAATAATATCAAATACTTATATACTAGAGTAGTGTGACGTGAGCTACGTTTCTACTTCTGACAGTTGGTTAGATTGCACAGCATGTATTTTTTAGTTTTTTCTTCTTTTTGATCATGACTTAGTCACAGTTTTATATTTTTTTACAGTTCTTTACTGATGTTAGACTCATTACATGTGTAGTCGTCGAAATTGTCAAGATACAAATATATAATATAAATATTACAATAGCAGTCGTATGTACATATATGTTTCTATTCAATTAAAAATCGTACGTTATTCTAAAAAATGTACTATACAGGTATATTTTAATACGAATGTACAAGACTATTCTAGATTTTTATATGGATTTTATTACGTTCACTGCGATTCAGCAGTTGAAATTAATTACGAAGGGGTAAACAAAGTCAAAAGTAATAAATCACTCAACGTTCGATTATAAATCCTGTTAATGAGACCGTAAATTATATTTTCGTTTATGAATCGACACTGATTGAAATGTAAAGTTATTGTATTGTATTCCTTTACTTTAAATTGGCCATCACTGCCACCATTTTTACAATGACAACAATTAAAATAAATATTGCAATTAAATAATTGTGTACGTGTTCCAGTTATTTTTTTAACTCAATAAATTTAACGGGATAAATTTCGTTTTTTATGAACGTTGTAGTGAGATGTTAGGTGAACAGAATTCAATTATTTTTTTTGCTGAGTGTATATACAATTCAACTATACAATTTCAATCTATCATTGTATGGAGTTGCTTAGAATATTATATTTGAAACAGCATGTCGATATTTGTACTTTATATGTTTATGGGTGTTTCATATACATAAAGAAAACAACTAATAAGTGATATTTGAATGTGATTGAACACGAGTAAACTATCAGTACTACAGCAATTTGCCTAAATGTAAGTACACAATCATATTAATAGTAGAAAGTGGTAATCTTTCATCACATTATTATTAGTTTTATTGTATTTTATGCATCTCTGGTCCTCGGGTAATACATAACTAAAACTCTCAAAGTCCGTTCACTGTTCAATTCACTCATACAGATATATTAACAATGATTCCAAAAATATAATTTTAATATATGTTCCGATAAATATTAGTCTTATCGGTAAAATTTTTGGATAATACTATTTAATATAAAGCCAAAGTACATCTGGAGTTTTATCATATTATAAATAAGTTTTCTCTTGCTTTATTTCGCTTTATCCTAATATTATTGTTTTGAGTAAACCGATTTCTCCGGATGCTAGCTTCATAAATGTATCGTAATTTATATGTACCGTCACTAATTGTGGG
The DNA here is from genome assembly GCF_030625045.1 of Achroia grisella. NCBI lineage: Eukaryota > Metazoa > Arthropoda > Insecta > Lepidoptera > Pyralidae > Achroia > Achroia grisella. The sequence goes on from NW_026712925.1 coordinate 2,395,008, forward strand.
AAATTGGTGACTAATAAATATAGGGAAGGTAGAGACTCTACTAGCGATGGTCAGTCCTCTACACCAAATGTTTGCGGTCTCACACATACTAATAACAGGGAAATTGTACAATAATACTTTTTTAATAAATAAATAGTATAGTTATTTTCAGTATACAGTTAAGGTGTAAATATTTGAAAATGCTGTACCACGAAGAAATAATTAATGTAATAGTAAAAGGTAAAATACGAATTAGATGGGAAATTATTAATACCTATACTAATTATTCCGAATCAATTACTGATATATATTTGGGTATATATGACAATGAATACCTATACAATTTATTCTAAAAATTATCGCCATAACAAATTGTTATTAATAAATAATGTTCTAAATATTTAAACATAATTTTGTGAGAAATAATTACATCATTTATCAATTGTAATAACCTAAATATCTTAGAAGCACCCTTCTAAGTGTGGCATGAAATTATCTCATAAAATAGACTATTAAAATGTAAATTTACCCGAATCCTAAGCTGTCTACACAAACCTTATAATAAAACAGAACATCTGTTCTATACTGAGTAGGTATTGTTAAACGAGTAGGTCAACGCGCTACGTGTCTCCACAATAATTTTATTAATATTACCCCCGGAAGCCTGTCACGCGCGTAACCGCCGCTCGTATATCTTCAGAGACTGAGAAAAAATATGATATATTGAGAGAACGAGAGACGTAAGAGCTTTTCTTAGCTTCCCTTCGCGGATTTTAGCGTTTTTTTAGTGTCCTTAAACTCCGTAGTTACCTCGCAAGTGAAAAAGTTTGTATCCCGATGATAGGGTAATTCAATACCATTGAATACAATATTTAACTTTAAGACCAATAATAAAAACTATCTAAAATACAAAGAAAGTATTCAAACAATAAGTATTATTCATTTAATTATTCATATTTATATACTCTGATATCTCGCAGTAAATTATATAGTGAATATTTCTGTGTAACATAGAAGTCGTAGTTGTTACTCATGGTTCTTGAAGAATTTACTCGGGGATGATTTATTACTTAGCATATTTACTTAGCGACGATATTATAATAATTTATGTATAAATTGTAATAATATATTTACTGTTTCAAGAGCGTTTTTTATTAAAAATATATGATTTTTTTTTTAAATGTATTCTTTTTACCATTACTTAACTTCTGTTTATTAATGGCTTAAAACTCTAAACTATCAACCGAAACAAATAGGAAAAATCGATACCACTCGTTCTTAGTTCATTTTGTAACATAATATGACAACCATTTTCCTTCAATTACATTAATAGAACTTTTATAACGTAGATAAATCTGTCCTATATGTCCATCGCAATTAATTATGCATTAGCAAAATTGTAGATACTTAAAGCCACACGTAGGCAAATTATACCAGTAACTCACATACGCCACAAAACCACTGCATATCGTGACACATAGCTACCAGTCATAAGGCCACATTCGGCACCACAATAATGAGTGGCGCAATTCTTTAGTGCCCTCCAACACGACACAATCTGCGGGCACGTTATAGCCCACCATTACACAAGCGAACCCCCAATCTAATATAATTTATATTTCCGATACATTATCCGCGACATTCGCCGTCGTAACTGTAAGCATTGTCAGAACAGGTTTATTGTGAAATTATTCCAGCACAAACGCGGCGGTGACATCGAAATAAAGGGGCGGGACCGATTTGGAATTTCATTTCTGTGCTTATCTTAATGTGAGTAGGCGTTGTGTCGTACTTCGTAGGATTTCTGGTTTCCTTTTATTTTCGTTGGGCCTTTTACGTAGAAGTTTTGGCTGGTTTATATGTTTTGTGTGCTTTGTGGAACTTTTGTAATGTAGTTTGCTTACAGTACACGCCCAACGTTAAAATTACATCCTTGATGTTATTATGCTTAGTGGCTTTGAACGTAAACACATAAAGTTAGACCTATGAAGCATACAACTAATACGTACCTTTTAATGTAAAAGTTTGTAAACTTACTTGGTCTTCTGTTTCTCTGAATGCTTCCATATATATGTTTCTTCATTTCAGTTTACATTTAGTATTTCCAAAGAAAAAATAAATATTTCATACATATAATTGCATGACTGTTGACGCTAACAATTTTAACGCTGATATTCTTAGACTCTTCGATTGTTCGTTTGATATGTGATAGATCGAAAAAGCATATAAGACATCCGATTTTCAATTTGATCTGATTCTGGATTGAGGTATCATGAAAGAGAAGCTCTTTAATCTTATTTATTTCGTTAAAGTATTGCCAAGGAGTAATATTTAAATTTCGGTCAATCAAATCGCTGCCAATTTCTAAACATACCTACTTTAAGCAGATTTGTTTTAATATATAGATAAAATATTAAAACACAAATATTGACTAAATAATGCCGTTTATATCAAAGTTTATGAATTACAAAACAATTTAATATTTCTTTTTTTATTTACCTAAGATTTCATACTGTGACATTGCCCTCATGTCCTTTCGCTATACCCTTAGGCTGACGACGTACCTACGTCGAATATTTTTTATACATATTTATGTCCCATTATGTTCTCAGTAAATACTGAGATACTTTTAACTTCATCAGGTTAGTTTCAATTCTACTATGAACAATTCTCTTTTTTTAATATCTTTAAAAAAATATCATCATCATCATTTGCTTTTCCTTACCTACCTTAAATAACCTTAAATTTGAGATTGACATATTTTCTTTTATCTCTATTCGCATACGTTGTTCACTTCCTGTTTTGCCATGTCACTTTTCTCAGCTTATCTATCTCATTTTAGCCTTCCTTTTATAAACAACCACACTATACATAACACTTTTTTTAACTATTGTCTTCATGCATATATTTACATATCATTACAGTACATTTACTCGAATCTAGACTGTTTAATATAGTCCTCTCTCTTCTAAATTATACCTATAAGAAAACAATACTTCTAAAGAAAAAAACCAATTTAAATCTGCCGATATAAAAAAATATGAGCATCTCTATATTTTATATAAGAGTTTCAATTACTATGTTACAGTGCAAATATTCAGTATCGTACGTCAATATGCTTTTAATGAAAGTCTAATATCGTCTCTATTATCATATTAATAACGTATCTCATTAGGGGTTGCCATTGTAAACAGTTTATCTAATTAGGTATGCATCGTATACTAAAACTTTGATTAATCATCATTACATTCAGTTCACATTGATTGCCATTGTTATAAGTCAACAAGGGTAAAATTAAATTATACAAGGTAAACAAGCCGATTGTGTGGTAATTTTCATGTATCTATAAACCAGTAACATCATTCATCACGCTATTTCTGCGTACGTTATATGTAAAATTTTGGCCATCACATAATTAGAGGACGCAACCAACCAGATATATTGTAACTGTCTGCAATTAAATTAAAATCAGTAGAATGCGACTCCAGAATTTTCAAACACATCTTAATTATTATAATAGTAATCACAAGTTTAAATCATTAAATCTATATTATATTATATAGAAAGAGATCATATTAATAACTTAAGAATTTTTGCCTATATGTTGACTTATATTTATTAATATATATTATATATTTATAATAATTAAGTATAAATAAAAAAAAATATTTTTTGTATAAATTTCATAATAATTCTGCCACTAACAAAAGTTTAAATCAGAGACAGACATATAGAAAGTGTCTGCTTTATTACATAAAAAAATATATACAGAGAAAACATAATAAAGATAGAAACAAAGAATAGTACGACCTATATAGATAACAATCATGATTATATCTTTACTATCCGCATTTTAAAGTAAATAAAATTGATAATCGACTGACACCTCAAGACAATGTAATCCATCTTTATTATAGTCTTCACACTGAGTAAATTGAAAATTCTTCCTAAGTATGACTGATGATGCACATTACTTGGCCCCAACATGGTGTGACAGTTTTTCCCGCGAAGAAAAGAGGATTATTTCGTGCGGTGAGGGAAACGAAACGTTTTCATATTACGCCTATTTATATTCATGCGCCCTTTATCGCCCAAGGAAAAGAAAGCTAAGAATCATAACCGTGTATACAAAGATACAATATTATTCACTTAGACGTTTTTGTTATTTTGTGGAATACAAATTCAGTAGGTAATGGAACCATAATGTAGTTATGTAGCCGCCACTTAATTTACAGCTCTCTTATTAAATTTGAAATGAATAGAATAAAGAATGAATAGTAATTATAGTGAGTCGGGTATCACTATCATTGTTATAGTGTAGTCGTATTTTATTTATTTTTCTTACATATAATATTTTTTTACAGTCAAAGTAAATAAATTAGTGGGTAATAGTTTATGTGCTATATGTATATGCTTATCAAATCTTATTTAGGAATTATGAAGTCAAGTATATGGATCGAATAACAATATGTGTATTAATTAAAAAAAATCTTGTAGTCTAGTGGTTTACTATCCTACTTATACACGAAAGAGCCAAAAGAGATAGAGTTCAAATTTATCCGAGAAATCAAATAAAAACTTTGTGTTTCAATTTATGTTTATGACTGTCTTTGGTAAAAATAAACTCGATATCAAATAAAAAAACGCTATGTCCGTAGACTCGTGAAATGTGGGTATCTCAATTATGAATAATATGTATGTATCTATTGGTATATATTATATTTGATATTGTATATATATATATATTATATCTTAATAATCATAAAATTTCTGATAAAAATTGTTCTTACTGTTCATTTATTGTAAATGATTAAGTAGATAAATTTGCTGAGGCATAGTTATGTAAGTAGGTACTTCCAGATACTGTAATATCTATGGCCGATGATTACAGAGACAAAGCTTGTTACCCAAGAGTCTCTAGAGCGTAAAGCATAAATGTATTGTGTCGACGATTTGGCGAACCGAAATTAGTTTGCCGTCAGTTATACTCAAGAGTTTATATAAGTATAAGTTAGTGTAAGACTTGTCTTATTGCAACAGGATAAACTAATACAATTTATATGAAATGTAGTATAATATAGAATATTTTAAATACTATTAACGAAATATGTCAATTACATTTTAATAATAGCTAGTATCCAATGTTGAAGACTATGTTCGTTTGTAAAATTTGCAAAATGTACATAAATAATAACCATACCAATAAAGCATACCATTCAAACTAACAGTCAGTAGCAGTAGATATTAATAAAATGGATCAATTTTCCGAAGAAGCAAAAAAAATATCGATAATATTGTACTGTTTTAAACATATTTCATTTTCTTCATATAGTTAATTTCTTTTGTTTTAGTGTCAACAGTGGACGTGGATGCAGTACTCGGCCGAACTGCGTCATTACCGTGTGACGTTACACCCGATACAAATGAGGATCGGGTCTACATGGTGCTATGGTTCAGGGCCGGGAAGGCCACCGGAGGAAAGCCTATTTACAGGTAAATATATTTCTAAAATCATATTTCTAATCAGACTGAATTCTGTCACACTAAATGGTAAAGTAACAAGAATCAATATTTGTAATTACTAATAGCTGAACTAATGTAGTATTTATTATATAACTGAAAATTCTATCTATAACTAGTCACTAATAGATGGTCTACCTATTAGTGACTAGTTATAGATAGAATCGGCTTAAAAACAAAATAAACACATATAGAGCTTTTTGTCGAGAGTGGATACAATGAATATCTATACATATAAATTAACAGGCAAACGTAAAAAAGTATGCCTTAATACGACCTAAATTAAAGATATGTCGGACAAAAAACCGTTTAATCTTTATTAAAATACTGCCAGATAAACACATAAATAAACCAAATTAATAGGATTGAAAAAATAATTATCAAAATTCATGTCAAGCGATGTACACAGTGGGACTCGGACGACTCCAATGGTTATTGACAACAACTCGGTTATTTTCTTTCTTCGCTTCTATTAGTCATTATACTTTACTTACATTTATACATATCTACATATACACTTTCGATTATTATGCAATAAAAATCTATTAGAATAACATAACTTTGTTTATCGGAAATATAATCTAAGTAAATAAAAAGTATTATTAATTATTTTATCAATCAAGCACACGCATAAAAAAGATATAAAAAGAGAAAAAATCGCAAACAGAAATATATCGTAATAGGTTACACATACAAAAAAGAACTTTCATCAAAATGAGAAACGATTCGTTTTGGTTTCATAAAATTACTAAAAGCTTAAGAATATAACTTGAACAAAGTACCCCACACACATACCTACCCCATTAATAAGTTGTAGCACTTATCTGCAGTTAATTACAACGGACAGTAGCCTGCAGCGGCAGATAAGCTGAGCTCAAGACATTAATCATTTGACAAATTTATGTGATTCCACCAAGAGATTCATCTATTCGGGATGAAGTATAGTGTTGTATAATATTGTGAAATCTACTTCATAAATTGGTAGTCAATTGCTAAATTACAGGAGTCAGTAGGTAAATTGTAAAACTCAGTTCTCTTACTGATAATGTAAGTAAGCATATAGAAAATAAACATTTATAGATGCATTTTTTTCTAAACTAGTTTAATACAGTTGGCCGTAGCTGACTTTTCACAGTATTACCAAACGAAAATATGTGCGAGTGCAAAATGCGCTTTACATCCGCGGAAGGACTTATGGAACGACTGAACGCCAACTCCTGCCTGACAGATGCAACTTTATGATGAGACCATCTCCAGGGGTCTGAACTTCAGCTCAGGTCATCGTAATTTGGATCCCCGTTTGAATGGGTTAGCTTTGCTTTGTTATATTTAGCTTTTTATTTATATTTATTTTATTATAAAATATATTAAATAATATATGTTTTACTTTTAAAATTGAAGATTCTTTTTAAAAGCCACATATATATTATTAATAATATATATTTAGTTTTTAAATGTTTGTCATGCATCTCCGTACAATCTCCTGTCCCATTCAAACGGGGATTCAAATTACGATAACCTGTGTAATAAATATTATTTTATAGAGTATTTACTTAGATATATTCTTTATTGTAATTTGAAATAATTTTCATTATAAACGGTGTGAGCAGAAAGAAAACCTTTAAAAGATTATTCCTCAACATAGCAATAATAAATCCTAGTTTCCAAAATATACAGCTTCCAATCTTGACAAAGTTTATATAAGATCAATATTAGAGAAGGTTCTATATATATAATAGAGAAATATAATAATGCATAATATAAGAAGAACACTACTTGAGAACCTTTTCCCATTAGGAAATTTTATTGCTTATTTAATCACTACCAGTTTATGTAATATGCAAGATAAAATCATTTTTATTTTTAACAATTCAACAAAAACATTATCCGACAGCAAATAGTTAACCACAAACGTATAACTTTTATGTTCAGGAAAGCCAAGTGGTTTTGCTCGGAGTCGTAAAATTCAAATTTTATTGTTGTTAATATCGAAACGAGGGTTGGCACGCTATCGTAAATAGTTATTTTAAATTCTTGTGTACTTATTTTTTTTATAAACTACATTTATTTATATAATTAGAATGACAAACAAGCGGACAGGCCATATGATAATAATTAGAAACCATCGCCTTTATACACATGGACAAATTCGCAGAAATGATATTGCATTCACAAACAGTAGATGGATTCTGGACCGTGTTAGGCACTTCAAGCAGAAGAGATGAGAGGAGACCAGTTTGTTGTTTTATAATTATAAAATTGTATAGTGCTTTCTCTTTTTCACTCATGCTCAGATGAGCAGGAATAGATTATTCCAGAGGATAAAGATATCTTGCCCCTTGTCCTGTTTCACTGTCTAATCTCACCCTACAACCGAAACACAACGTACATAGCAAAAATCAGTATAAAATAAAATGTAAGTACATAAACAATTTCGCATTAATTAACGCTTCTAGCGTTAACCATTTTGTTCTAACTAATTAATACCAACAAAAGTACATACTTATAAAAGGAGAAATCAATCAGCTACTAAATAAGTACCGAACAGCCATAAAACAAGACATGAATATCTCACGGAAAATATAACAAGCTTAGAGAAGAATAGAGAAATATTTCCCTTTCCTTGGATTTCATTATAATTCTGCGGAAATAAACAAGCTCTAATGTTAAGGTAAATACGGAACGTTGTATCTGTAGATAAAAATGGAGGTTTGATTTACCATATATACTATCCCATATCTAAACATATATCTGTTCAAGCTTCGAGAGATTTCAATCCGTATGCACCTGGGAAATGAGCTCAAAATCGTTGCTACTTCTGTTTGATATGAGTTGAAATATTGGATCGAACGATCGTAAACGTACCTGCTATGTCTTTCATATTTCGTGGGGACCTTAATTATAATAAAATTTACTAATATTATGTAAATAAATATGTATTAGTAAAGTTTAATATTCGGACGTCCTTGTTCATAATGACGTTAAATGTAAATTTTAAATATTGTACTGTTTTTTATTCCTTTATTTACCTTTTCTTTCGTTTATATGTAATATTATGTTAATGTGTGTGATAGTACTAAATTCCGGACGGCCTCAGTAGACTATTTTAGCACACCGCACATGTATTAATAGTCGCGTGTTCAATACCTGCACTATATACACTTGTACTCATGTACATAATTGATTAAATATAATCTTCTTGCCTTCATGGTTTTAGAATAATTTAGAAATACCTAACCCATCACATGCATTGTCATATTTGCCATTTGTGCTAATAAGATATATCAGTTTAGGTGAAGCGATTGGTCGCTATAAAAAAAAATAGAATCAGTCGACATAATAACTTCCACAAGATTTTTACATAAATAAATCAGTTTTCTTGCATAAATAATGAAGAATATGCATCACTGGTAAAAAAAGGAAATGCAAATTATAACTGAACAGAGAATCTGAAATATTTTCATAAAATATTTTTAGCACCTGCGAATAACATTAACATTTCTATGCGGACATATTTCTGAATTAAAATTATAATATTTTATTATTTGGTTTAACTCAATTAAGATTTTCATGATTTTTGTAGTAGGCAGTGATTATTATAGATTGTTACTGACAAAATTATCGTCTATCGCTTTTATTTATGATATATCATAATACAGTCATATATTTTATTATAGGCTTTATTCTAAAATCGTATGTATCCAGATGAAACAACCAATAAAGATAAACTAGAAAATAAACAGATTATTAACTTTATATAGAGCCCTTTACTAAATTATTAAACATAATAGTTTTATATTTTAGATTAAATTTTTATAGTAAATTTTATATTACATCATATTATTTATGTCTATATCATCGTCGTAGTATCATCTAGTTTAATAAATATTCACAAACAATTAACAAGGGTTAGTAATAAATTTAAGGCCAAATATTCTTTCGCCTACTTACCCTATACATACTCGAATATACACTCTGTTTAATTTAGGCAAATAACAATTCCGTATCTGCGTATTAGTTTATGTTAACTGTGAACATAGATACATGTACAAGCACAATCTCATCCCTATCTAAGCAACAAGGGAGCAACAAATCATGCTCCAACTAGCCACACATAGCGAAGTAAACTAGGTAACATGCTTACGTAGCACTCTGGCTATCGCATCATTAATCACCCGTCGTCGTTTGCCCCTATTATTAGGGTGCTGACGGCTTTTAAATATCTACACACCAGCACACAATTTACTGACCACGCATTTCGTAAAGACGATTGCGGATATCAGTTTATTGTGGTTTATCATCATCATCACCAAGTTTTATTCATCCATGTCCAGTGAACGTAGATCTCTTATAAATTATATAAAGTATTTAACTCGCGAAACTTCATCTGCATCACATGCTCTGCCTCTATTAATCCTATAGTGATGTTAGCATTTAGCATTCATCGATAAATAGGCTCTCCAGCACCAATATTTTTAAATTCAACCCATGTGTACCGGAGATTAGCAAGTTCATCTAAATAAACTCTTCAGCTTTAAAGTATTAGTACAAATTAGTTCTGATCTACTTGCATCAATTTACACTATGCGAAATATTTAACGTTATCGCTCTATTTAGTGTTAAGGCGCCCATATCACATTTGCTTGTTGCTGCATTGAAACCTTTCATACCAAGGAAGGTGTAAAAAATATTCTTACTCACTAGTGGACAAACTTTAGAAGGAACTAGTGAAGAAGTGAAAATAAGAATAGATTCTCTCAATTCCATTTATCATTATATGGCAAATACCAGCCAGGACGTTTTTTACGTTTACAAATGTTTTTGGATAGATCTTTTTGGTAAAGTTGGTGCTTCAAGATCAAAATCTGGTCAGTTGTTGTTATGTAATACGTATTTTTCGTGACCTCAACATTGTACTGCCAACGTTATGTATTATAAATAAAACTTTATATTTTTATTCAATTTTTGCTACACGCAACGACTCTGTCAGCTTTTAGCAAAACCATTTCCAAAGTAATTCGATATAGAAACCTTCAAAAACGTGTATATACATATACCTTACTGAAAGGTTGGCAACGTACCTGTAAAAATATCTTACAATATTGCTATTATAGGAAATAACACTAACATTTTCGCCCAAAAAAGCTATTTATAATGAAAAAAATTTAAGAATATGTGTCCATTTATTTACTTATATATTTTTATCTCTATCTTGTTTATTTTTATCATCGTTGCACGTAATAAAATCGTAAAATCGTGAACAAGATCAGACAAAAACTGTCTGTTTATCTGTACCTGTGTAACTATTAGTGTGTTAAGGTTTCATGTAAAAACAAGTGGAAAAATGAATATAATATTTTCACAGAATGTGTTAATAAATATTGGTCAACGTATTGGCTAAAGGAATTTGTAAATAAATGTATATTGGACTCTATTTTCCCCATTTAGCCTCTCGTCGTGATTGAGAATAAATAGTATATATATAGTTCATAATTAAAATAACAGATCTACAAATCAAATATATAGATAGCGATCTACAAATCTACACGGGTTCAAAGTTACGAGCACTACTACTCATACATAAAATATAATTTCAGCATAACAATACCAAGTAAACTGTAAGAATATGGCGTTGAAAAAAAAAAGAAATGCTAAAATGTAATCACGAATTAATGCATTCCATTAATATTTATCGCAATAAAATGCAAATTTATTTACATAGCTTATTGCAGCAATATAAAATTGTTGAGTATTTTATGTTACTATAATAATATGTATTAGAAATTCGTCTAGGCATAACGAATACAGTTTGTACCACTAATTTTTTTTTTAATTATGCAATATTTTTTTCTCTATTATTTTTTTAGTTTAGTAAATGATTTTTTATGGAACTGAAATAGCAAACAATAGCCTACATGTTAATACGAACTTTCTGTTGCCTAACATATATACATAAAGACAACATCTAGTACTCCTCATGATTTGCCATTCCGAAGCATTACGATGTTAAATCTCCGTACCACGTAATTTCACTGTATTTCAACCTCCAACCGAAACATAGATTAGAAAGAAACTGCTGTACGGCTGGCTGAAATGGAAGAGCTCTGTCTCACATATAGTAGAAGTTTACTTCTAAATAATTCCTTACATTTGTAATTAACAATTTCCTTTAGAAAACCTCTCACGACACATATATTTTAGCAGTTCATGTAAGTATTATCTATCGAATAATAAAAAGTATTATCTATCCAGATATCATTGCCTCTTATATGTACGTAGACATTAAAAGCCAAATTGTGATTTCCACCAGATTCAAATCACAAAATAAAATTCCGTCTCCCATTGCGTTCACTCTCAGTAGTGAACTGTAATCCTATTTTTATTGCTACAAACATTTCATATAGCAGATAATATTTCCTATATACCTACATTGTTATCTGAGGGTGAATTATGATTGTGATATTAAAAGTTACATGGATTACCAATGTACATTAGGTATTTACTCTGCAATAAATTAACTAAAGTAATTACATGTTACAGAAATTTCAACAAAATCAACAAACTGAGACAATAATAAGTAAATTGCTAACGCATAAAACACAAAGAGGGGTGAGCCATGTTTACGGGTGCTAGGTATTTTTACGGGTTCCGTTCAGTAAACTACCAAATACTGAAGAACCAATAAAATCGGATAAACTGCCGAATCTGTGATTTTATTGCCGGGACTTTGGTATGAAATCTCTTTGTTTAATAAACGTATTCTTAGCGATTTTATAATATAAAGTCGCAACTTTTAATGCGGCTATAAATTACCGCAGAAATGAGAAAGCCCATTTTATTACGGTTTCTCGTAGCCGAACAAAAATACATTGTAATAAAATTATCTAACAATATTTATCAAAAGAACACTTCTTGTATTTTATATGTTGCGAACAAATCGTATAATTGATTAGGTATTTCAGAAAGTTATCTATATATATTTTTTTATGTAATCTGAATCGTGACAATAAGATGACCCACCGTATGTTAAATGTTATACGTAAAGCTGTTACCATTCACGACATCCATTATGCCGCTCATGTTTTGCTATTTTCGATGACTAAGGCTGGATTTTACCAATCGCAATATAAACAAGTTCAGCGTAAAGTCGAAAAAAAGATTAGCGAAAGAGTTTAGCGAAAACTAGTTCGGTGAAATGCAAAATTAAGCTTTGAACAGGTTTAAACTTTTTAATCGAGTTGAGTTCGAACTAAACACGATTATTTTTCTTCGGTGAAATCCAGCTTAAGACGTTATGCCCTTTAATCCTATAATTTCACTTTTCTTACCATGCAACGAAAACAGCTTACTAATATGACATTCAATATGATCGCAAAATTTGAATATTCAGTTCAGAGATTCAATTTACTATTATAATCAAACAATTAAGCTAAATAAAAATTCTTGATTCTATTGTTATTAGCGTTTTAATTTACAATTTAAAAATAAAATTGGGTCAATCATATAGTCCATATGTTTTGTTTATTTGATTTTCTGGTCTTTTTCTACTTGATTATTCAGTATATCTAACCTGCTGCTAAAAAGTTCAAATCTAAATATGTATAAATTGAAAGATAATTTCTACATTGCCATAATAAATATAATTAACGTAGGTCCCTCTCTTATTAAATTACATTAATGTAACGTTTCATAAATTAATATTTTCCTTCCCATCCCTTAACGAGAAGTGATTAGCGGAACAGGGCAAAAAATATATCAAAGAAAAACAAGACTTTCAGAATAATATGGTCCTTCATTTCATATAAAAAAAATAGTTACGTAAAAGTATTGTGTATTTAGTACAAAATGCATAGCATACTATGCTAGAAATTTGAAATATAATTTACTGCGACAAGGTTTGCGCTGAAAAACGGTTCTGCAACAATGCCACACCAACATGTTGAGTGCAGACCTCGACTGAACATTATACCGCACATGCACTTGCACGTACTTATTACTACTAGAATTTCTAGTATAGGTATACTGAATTGAGATATTTCCCGACTTAGGTTAATGTACTTTTAAGTTAATTTTCAATCACATACCAAAAAGCTATTCTGTTTCAACTTACTTATTTTATGCGACAGATATGTGTAATATATGTCCAGTTTCCTAAATTTTGGTTACCACCTTTGTTATTTGATTGGTAGTAGGTATTACTTTTTAAAGTGGCCCTAACTACATCTCCATCAATATGGTTCGATATATCCTTTAACAATTATTCATTAATATTTTAATAATTTCATATTATTCTTATACGTATTTTTTTTAAATTAGCTGAAGGTACAATATTTTTTCAATCATTTGGCACAACTCATTTTGATTCATTATACTACACATTCGACACTTCAGTATTCCTTAAAAGTTTAAATTAGGTAATAAAGTACGACATATACTTTTTTGTGTATATTTGCTGCTATAAATATTTTTTTCTACTTGTTTCTCAGCTTCGACGTACGGGGGCGGTCGTTCAACAAAGCGCTGCAGTGGTCAGATCCAAACGCATTTGGCCCGAGGGCGTACTTTGCGACCGTTGCCCGTCCAGCGTCCCTGATGCTGGATACCGTACAGTTAGACGATGAAGGCGTCTATAGATGTCGTGTGGATTTCAAGAACTCACCAACAAGAAATTTTCAAATACGACTTGCTGTCATTGGTAAGTGAAATCTGTAATTTCTGTATAGCTATAGAGTATTATTATTACATACATTATATACTTGTATACAAATATATAATGTATGTACATAGGCATATAGGCTGAATTGCTAGCAATAATTTGAGAACAAACTTCTCATATCCATATAGTTATGCATATGGTGTAAATTCTCCATGGATGGAGGGATTGTTACTACTTGAAATTAACCTGACATGGTACAATTACCATATGGAGTAGACCATGCGGTTCCCCTGGAAAATATCGCTTTTAATTTCTGATAAATTTATTATTAAGCTGACTTCACTTTCATCCTTTCATTTTTTACTAGTATACAGTTAGAGCACACGTGTTTAATATTCCATCATCCATAGAATAACACTTCAAATTGAATAATAAATAAATGTTATGCAGGAAGACAATAGTAGTAGGCATAACAGAGTTAATTGTGGCTTAATATTCTCCTCGTATGAGGTGATTTGTGTACTTCGCACCACTATGCTGTGGCGTGTTAATGGGTTGTTGTGATACGGTCGTGTAGTACAAAACATGTAACTTGTAATAAACAAAGCATAGTGAATTCAAAGCGGAATCTGACTAGACTCCAGTAACACGTAGACAGGTGCCTGTCAGATTTCACGCTAACGAGCTAAGTACCTACCTACTCGGAACCTAGTATATCAAATAACACCTAGAAGTGACATGATTGTACATAATTCTGTCATTTTGCTACAATCTAAATTAATTATGTACATATTATTAGATATAGCATAATTATGACTAATTATTTGACGTGGCTCCCAAGAAAAGCTGTCTCACTTTTTTTTATGTATTCGAAGATACCAAATACAGCTGTGATATATTATAAATTGAAACTATTTATATATGTATATATACAGTAATCCTTACTATTATCTTTAATACGAAAGTAAATCTGTATTTTTAAATGTAACTAACATTTAAACCTGTCCAAGATTAAACAGCTAAACATATCTTAATGAAGTTAATACGAAGATAGTTTATATCACGAACCTATATTTTATATGAAATAAAAAGCAGACGAAATCGCATGTAACAGATAGTTTCATATAGAAAAAGATTTCATTTCATATAGACAAGGACAGAAAATATTTCTTTCTTTTTAATTAAAACTTGTTTAGGTAGCTATCCGAAACAATATTTTATGCTTGAAAGGTCTACAATCAGGGACAAAAAAGTTCTTTTTTTATCACTGTGGACATTTTTATTATATTCTTCATTTTTCATTTTATGCTTGAAGGAGAAATATTAGCAACACAAAGATGACAAAATACAATTGAATTTCATTAATGAGAGTTTGATATAAGCTGACATTAGATAATCTCTGCGTTGCCATATTATAAAGATATATATGACTGATATTGTGAAAATGCGCATGTTTCGATTAGAAATAAGGTAGTATTAATTAATAGTATATGGGCTTCGGTGTCTTGAGTAAATTGGTTAAATTATTAAAATAACCTAAATTTAAATAAGTATTTGCTTTTTAACTATAAAAAATTATCCCCTTTGTGATACAATATATCATAGGTCCAAATTTCAATAAGATACGTTCAGTCACAAAAATCATGAAAAGGTATCAAACAAACAGAATTTAGCATTTACAGTATTAGGTATGAATTTAGTTTCCATGGCCGCACAGTGCACAATGTACGATGCAGTTTGGCAGAGAATTCAGTGGTCCTAAAACTTCCGCGACGCGCTCTCAAATATGTTTATAAAAAAGAATTAAAAGTGAATCATTGTAATGAAATTCCTTATATCCAAAATACAATTACCATAGCTAACGAGGAGAGCAGTAGCAAATAACTCGGCAAAACGCCGACCCGAACTAGAATGGGAATTGCACCATCTGCTCGCATTCCCACAACGAAAAACTTTAGCGCAGAATGTCTGCTCTATGCTGAAAATTTATAAGAGAACCTTATCTAAAAAGCCAGCCTTTCAGCGGCTTTTCGAGCGAGCGATGCAAAACAAAGCTTTGTTAGAACTCCTTTGAATTTCGGTAAGGAAAATGAGAGGTTACACACGACCCTAGTCGACGTCAAAGAAGCCTCGGAGTGCTGTTATTACAATAATGTACAGCGATATCGCGTTTGGAGTACGCTTTTCATAGCGAACTCTCAATGGTGACTGCTAAACACATTACACCCGATAACGTCTTTCTTTCTTTCTTCTCATGATGTTGACAATTCTTATTATCCTATATATTACATTAGCGATTCGCCCTTACATTCCAGGTCTTATACTATATGTAGTTATAAATATTCCAGAACAAATCTTTAAATTACAGCGAAAACCATTTTAAAAACCGTTACGTTTAAAAGAGGTAAACACAGAAACAGACGATGAAATCAAACTTTTTTTAATATTTTAGATGATTTAGGTTTAGTGTTGATATGTTTATTTTAAGTTGTAACAAATTCTTTCACAATACTTTATAACCTAACCTTTTTTATAACAAGGTAGGGCTAGTCTTCAGTCTCACCTATTTCAGCCTCCAAGAAGCTTGCTTTGTAAGTTGTATTTCGGATGAACCTCAAGTCGTTATCTTCATTCCTGAGGGTCGTGATAGCCTCGCAAAATTACCTTTTCTCTGATTATACCCATCCATCCCTGTTGGTCTTTTGCATAACGGAGGGCATTATTGAACGTGGTATACAACGATGAGCGAATTTGGTCCACCTTGCCAGTCTCTATCAACTGCTCCAGGTTATGACCTTCTTTCCGAGCGATGTGACTAAAGAACTCTAATATTCTATGGACACATGTGGACCATTTACATAGGGATAACAACATAGTCCTTTAGATTGACAATGCATGAGTGCTATCACAGATGTCACATGATAAAGTGATGTCGTGGTTCTGTTCATGTATAAGGGCGATGATTATCACTTACCACCATTTGCGTAGTCAACTTGTTTGTCATTTCAGTTTCTTAAAAAAACGTAGCAGCTACTATCTTAATTAATCTACCAACATCCTTAACTTTTGAAAACTATTGATTTAGTTATTTAAAACTTCATA
Organism: Achroia grisella; assembly: GCF_030625045.1. Lineage (NCBI taxonomy): Eukaryota > Metazoa > Arthropoda > Insecta > Lepidoptera > Pyralidae > Achroia > Achroia grisella. The sequence continues at coordinate 2,412,265 of NW_026712925.1, forward strand.
CATATAGTACAAAACGCGCCGTAAATATTATATTCCTAACGATTGAAATACTACAAAAGGCTGTTAAGAAATTACCATGTTAATAGGAGAAAACGAGCCTTGTAGAAACAAAGCTGGCTTGCTTCTTAACATCTATAGGGGTATCCAAATATACTCGTATATACGAATTGAATTTATACTTATATTAGTTAATTTTGCATTTTTTTATTAGTAATAGAAATAAGTCCCTAAATCAAATATATCATATGCGCAAATATCCCGAATGGTGCAAATACCGCTTACGTATTCAATAGAATGTAACTATTTTTCATTAATTTTTAAACCCAAATCCCGTCGTCCCACACATTTTAATTAGTAACACAATAAATTGCTCGTTGTCCAACCTTGACTTAACCTATGTTTGTTGAATACTTCGCTCAAGCTATCATTTTTCTTTTTCATTCAATATTGACCTCGACTTTCAGGACCATAAATCAACAGTCTATTCGCAGAGATAACGAACAAACTCTTTAGCGGGGTTTGTAGAACTTCATTGGAAACTTTTGATAAAATAATTTATCTAATAAATTCTCAAAGGAAAGGTTCTGAAACGCTAATATGCTATATAAGCATTGAAATACCTGGAAGTTAAAATTATACGCCTTAAGAGTTAAATAATCTATCTATGGCAAAGTTATCGAAACTTTGTTTTGCAGAAAAGCTAAAAATGATGAGAATCTGTGTATTGAAAACAAAATAAATAATCGCTAATGTATTGAGATTTTTCCCTAGAGACGATAGCACGGGAAAGATTAGCTAGACGCACATGACGTCTTGGAATTCCAGGGATCCATAGGCTGTTACTCTTCACAGTCGGATTAGCCGTAAACTTGTTTGCCATAAAAATTACGGGGAGAACTGCATAATGCTATATTTGTTTAATGGATACTATTTAGTAGAGTAATGAATGTCTACTATTTTAAATATAAACTTATATGTGAATAAAAATATCCTTCTTTCCCATCTTCTTAATCGGTAGAAAAACTGAAAGTAATGATTAGCTGAGAATGTTTGGAGAACAAAATGATTGTTTGTTTTATTTATTATAAAGTAAAAATGTGAAAGGATGTAATGTACAATGTATTAGTACCTACTTTCTCATATTTTCTGTTAAATATGTAGAATAAAGATTATAATTTTAATATTTGGTTAATTTTATAAGTAAAATAGGATACTGAAGTTATTTCATTAGCTCCACTAGTGTGCTTCACTGGTACCCGGAGTTACTTCGCCCACAATTTATTATGCTCCCCTTATCTACATATGTTCGCGGAATTTTAAATTGTAAACGAGCCTCACTTAAAACCACTGCGGTATCTGAATACGGTACAGTACACATACACAGTTTATTTTGGAATACAAATATGTGGTTAAATTCTATGTACGATAAAATTTGCATATTAATTTACTATACCATAATAAACCGATAAATGGCAGTATTGGCTTCTAGTCCTTCCCCATCAATGCAGTGATGTCTAATGCAGACTAGGTGTGGGGTTTTATAGCGTGTTTTCTATGATATATTATGATTATTTTTCTATAATTAGATATATAATAATTTTCAGATGGCATAATCAGAAAAATTATCACATTACAGTTGAGGTAAACATTTCGTGTAACATCGGAATGTATAAGTATATATGTACTGCAATAATGAAAAATACGGAGCAAAACGTCAGAATTAAAATACAAAACTTTTATATTTTTAGAGACCATAATGTGATATATTATATCTCATTATATCTTATCTATTAATATGATAAGCTGGTAATAACTGGAATAATCCTAAACTTAAACTTTAATATATATAGTTATAATTCTTTATATAATCTAATAGAAAGAGCGAGAAGCTGAGTATTTTGGCTGCTCTTTTTGGCTTGAAATTACTTTCAGACCTGACAGTAGATTTTACTTGTCAGAAGTGTCTATAAAAGGAGCTAGATGAATAAAAATATTTTTGATATTATTTTGATTGATTTAATTATAAACGAGTCCAGAAAATTTTCTTAAATGGTAGCTTCGGTTGGATAATCGAAGCTCTTATAGGTGTTTCTCTTATAGGTAACTATTTACTGATCACCATCGTTACAATACAATATTAAATATTTATTTGATCCGCTTATTTAATGACACTACCCGTGATATTATGAGTCAAGTCGCTCACTCATTTGACTTACAAAATATGGGGCCCTATTATATTAAAGTATAATTTATATAATTTATTTTCTTGTCCTAAAATGTGAATTCTTAAAAATAAACACAAAAGATATTTGTGTTTACTTTTAAGAATTCACATTCTTGATAAAACCTAAGAAATGTCGGAATACATTTCATTAAACATTTCATTAAATACCCGCTATTTGTTACCTGACTACAAGCCATCATACGAACAAAATTCATAAAACAACAACACTTTTATTATTTATTCAATGTTAGTTACTTTTATTTTAATACAATTATACACATTGCGAGCGCTGAGGCATGATGTTTTATTGCTATGTCTTATAAATCGTAAAAGTTGTAAGTTCTAATATGACAGATATTTAGTATGAGTCAGATTGTAAAGTTGTGTATTAATTTGTTTTTATTTAATTAGCTCTCTAATGATGGGAAGATCGATAATAAGTCTTAGTGACGAAAGGAAGTCATAATAGCAAAGTTTAATTACAGCTATTGAAGTAATTAATAGATTTATATTATTTTGTTTAATTCTGCTACCATTAGCATGTGTGAGACCACAAATATTCCGTGCGGAAATCTGACTATCGCTACTGGTAGTGTTATTGGTGAATTAATAAAATATAGCTTTTAAATTGATAAAATTTTCATAGTATTATATATATTTTTATTACTCTGCGTGATCGAATCAGAAATGAGGAGATCCGCGGAAGAACCAGAGTGACCGACATAGCCCGAAGAATTGCGACTCTGAAGTGGCAATGGGCAGGGCACATAGCTCGTAGGACAGATGGTCGTTGGGGCAGTAAAGTCCTCGAGTGGCGACCACAGACCGGAAGACGCAGCGTGGGAAGGCCTCCAGCAAGGTGGACCGACAATCTGGTCAAGATCACTGAAAGGCATTGGATGCGAGCAGCGCAGGACCGATCGTCGTGGAGATTTTTGGGGGAGGCCTATGTCTAGCAGTGGACGTCTTCCGGGCTGCGATGATGATGATGATGATATATGTTTTTGAACAATTTTGCACACTAATGTGATTACCATCTAACCAATCAACTAATGATATTACCATCATTTACCATACTTATCGCCAACCAACTTCATAGTTATTAAAATTTGTAAACAACAGACTGATCTGAATCAATCTGTATCCGCCTTTATAGTATTTCTACCTGCCAATTTAAGGCAAAGCCTATTTATGTGTATCAACTTCACTTCATTGTTAGTCTTATACGCTGCGTTATTTATTTGGCTTGCAGTGTATTGTGTCTGTGCTCGTTCGCAACCAGCTATGTAGTAACTTCCGCGCGTAATTCTTTTCCAACCCGGGTTTTGAGTTAAGTGAAGCAATATGTAACAGTTAAGTGAGGGTTGCCGGTATACCCGTAAGTCATCGCCTTGGCACGCCATTGCACAACGAAGCTATAATATATCATTTTGTTCAAACAAGTGAACGAGTATTTACATGTAGCGTACATAGCACTATAATATTTTAATCGTGCTATAAGTATGATATGACGTTTTGTTCTGATGCAACTGCGTAGAACACAAGTTCCGTATAATATTTTTTGCTACGAAACAAAACAATGTAGTGACGTAACTTATGTGATTTGTTCATTATTCAATATAAATCAAATTATAATATTTTAATGCAAATCCAAATGGTTCAATATAAATTCCAAATGGAAATTTTACGTTTCCTTTTAACACTAATGAAGTCACATTTAGATAAGTCACTCGTATATTTTAATACACAAAATTGAATATTTTTGCATCATTAAAATAAAAAAGTAGAGAAATCTCCCAGCATAAGAAAACTCCCTGAAGTGTTCCTTAATTGCTATGTTTAACCAATTAGAACTTCCAAGCGTCTTCAAAATACAACTTGAGGACTAACGTACATACTTGAATATCTTAACGAGAATCCATTTTAGTCGTATCAACTAGAATTAGTTTTACGAGCGAGGTATCTGTTTTCTTCATATTTCGTCTCGGTGGTTCCAAACAGCAAAGTTTCGACTCCAAGAAATGTGATTATGTTGAGAACTTTAAGTGAATTGCTTAACATGAACTTGCTAAATTTAATTGATGTAATATAAGTGGCTTTACTCCAGTTTTGCTTTAGCTATATCCACAGAAGAATACAAAGTGATCATAGTTCAATATGCGTGTACATTATACTTCTAGTATTAAGAATCAGCGATTATTATTACAATTTGTATGAATGCGATCTTGGGTTTAATAATCTATCTGATCAATTTATGAAAAGAATTTCTAAATTAATTCATTTTATAAATTAATAGATTAGCTGGTCTAGTCTTATAACCAATTACAAATTAAGATATTGTAATTTGTGTAAAAAAAAGTAAATCAGTAATTTAATAACTGTGTGGCATATATTTTACAAAATAATTTATCAGTTCACTCTCACTTCTAATAACTTAATATTATTCGTGCGTGTAATTGTTTTTGTATTATTTTAAATATTATAGTAAGAAGTAAGAATATTGATTTCGTATTTATATTATACTTTTAAATGGCATAGCAATGCCAACTCTACCGACTGTTAATATTGTAATAGTAATATTACGTGGTTGACATTGCTTATAGAACAATAGCTATTTTTTTTATTATTAACATCAGTAATCAAAATTGTGCCTACAGTTTATTAATTCACATAAATGAAATGAAAATATACCTATAAATATAAATTTTACTTTTCATCAGTATTTTTTGATTTGTGAAATTTTCAACAAAGCTGTCGAAACAAGTCTTCTCTGAAATAAAAACGAACACCAGAAACAAAACAAATGCCGAAACAAGACGATAAAACAGTAATTGAAACACGAAACATCACAAAACTTGTCAATTAGCGCAATCTCATATAACGGCACCCTTTTCAAATTCCATGAAAACTTCCGTCGACGAGACGACAGGAATATAAAAAGCACCCGTGGAGCGCAATGGCGACGTGCGCGGAAAACGTTCGCCTGAATTAATAAGTACAACACGAAATTTGAATTTAATGAAACAAGTTGGTTGCGAGCAGCTGAGCGTGTATCGATCCAGTTATAAGAAATGAACTGACGCCGAATAATCGTTGAATAGGTATCAGGGCGTAACACAATGGAAGCAAAATCGACATTTCCTTGAGCCTTGCAAATTGATTTTAGGGTTCCATGCCCACAGACTGAGTTAAACGAATGAGGTAGCTCGCTGGTGAATTACGCCCACTGATTGGAAATGATGACAGACTAAGCAACTTATGTGTTAATAATAGTTGCTTCGCTGATTCCTAATTACATTTCATTAAAAAATGTTCTCACTTATTTCAATACTCTAAGTAAGTAACTCTACTAACATATTTAACCTAATCATAGTCTATGTGTTCGAAACTCGCCTAATATTTTGGAAGCCAATGTATTCAATAAAATATTGATCTTTACAATAACAACTATAGAAAATGTCTTCAGAAAGAAATATAAATGCATGAATATGACTATGCAAATATGAATATAGTAAAATTCATATATCACTATTATTTATAAATACTACACTATACACGCTCAATGGCCTAGATGAGAGACAAAATGCGGAGAATAGAGTCCAATTTACACACTACACTACATATTTCTATAATAGGTATATAAACATAAAATCGTGGTATACATAGTAAGAAAATAAATTTTACTCGTCCATAAACTAGTATTGCCTTGTATTCACTGTTCGCGTATATTACCAAACCACATAAAATCTGACGTAATTTTATGATAGTATACGGTATTCTGGCCAAACGAGACCATAAGATTCGAAACTATCGGATGTCATAAACTGGGCTTGATTTTAAGTTACGGCTCCAGGCCAGGGGTATGGACAAATTTTCGAGTCGTATAAGGGTGTTGAAACTCGTAAACTGTTGTGTACTCGTGAAAAGCAAAGTCGCAATAAACTGCGGTGATTTGTGTATCCTACCCACTTGATGTGAAATGTCTAGCAGTAGTTTAGTTTTTGTTTTAATTTTGCATTGCTTGTTATTTTACTTTTTTTTTATTAAAAAGTATATGCACACACATACACATGTGTACAATTAACATTCCAGCCTTATTACTTATTACTTAAATTTCTAAATTTCTAATTTAAAGTATGTATTGTTTCTCTTTGTGATTAATGTAAATAAATTTTAAGCAACTTTCAACTTTTAAATACTTGATGAATAATAAAATTATATTAAAGAAAACGAAAAATACGACGCTTTAGACTCTTGTTTTGAACGTGACTTGAAATTAAACGAGTGAAATGACTTTACCGCATTCTTTATAAATCGTTTTCATAAAATTTGTTGTATTCTGAAAATCATAACAGTAAAACTTGTTAAAAAACTTGTTTTACCTGTTATTCATTCAGATATCATAAATTATTATTTTTATACCTGTGGTGGCTTTATTACGCCGTATTGTATGTACCTGATGGGATAAATAGATAAGAAAATAGATACTTACGCTCCCAGGTTGTTCACAGGAAACTCTATCAAGAGCCTGAAATATTATTAAATAAGTACCTACCTAAAGTTTTTGAAAACTTTGAAGAACAGTTGAGTCCAAGTGAAACAAAATTTTAATACTTATTAAAAAGTTTGGAATTGTTAATTAAACGCCAATTAAGTGCTGTCATTCTTCTACAAAGCATTTATTCACAATCGAATTGTTCCGATTATATCACAGATTGGAGCAGTTACGACCCCGCCGCGTGTTCAATGCATTATTCAGTGACCATAATTTTGAACTGTAGTCTCACACGATTTATTGGCGTGTTACCCTTGACAGAAAACTCGTTGTAGCATGTAATTCATAATATGTTATTGTTACTTTTGCATTTAGATATCTGACAAATAAAAATGTAAAAGAAAATGCAGACAATCTTAAGTAAAATAAGGTTGAGAAGTATTTTATAATGATAAAAATTATTATTACATCCTTAATTGGGTTTAAGAGGACTTAACGACGACGAGGACGTATATTTTTATTGTTTACATGGAAAATTGTGTTTTCAATGATATAACTATACATCAGTTACATATATATTAATATTTAATTTATTATTCGGAAGCTCATACGCATTCAATCCTAAGCAGTACCACAGTAAAGGAAATATGCATTACAAGTGAGAAATTAATGAACAATGAACAGCTATTTAGCAAACATAAGTGTCAAACTCAATATACCGTCAATATGACTCATTCTGGTGTACCGGGATAGTTAAGACATTATTTTTGTATATTAACGTAAATAAATAAATCAGTTTACGTATGTATTTATATATTCTTTATGTCATGAAATAGTATTTATAGCACATATTTAATACTATTTACGCAGCAACTTTTTACAAACGTTTTTTATGTACTTTTACGAAATATCTCGGTCAAAAGTAAACGTATTAAAGGGGTTTCAATTACCATTCTAAATTGCATTTCTACGTCTGCTATAACCTTTGAAGTAAGATTTGTTAACCGGAAAAGCCAACTCCTTAATAACGTAGTCAGTGTGGTCCAACATTTAATTGAAACGTTGAATTTCATAGTCAACATCGTCAATTAAATGAGGAGGTATGACGTTCTGTATCGTTAGCCCAAACAAATTGCGTTTTGATTCAACGTCGGAATAATTAATTTTGTTTGCTTTCTTTTTCTTGTACCAGTAAGATAAATTAAATTTCGATTAGTATCGATCCTAATTGTGTAATAATGGAGCAATTGCTGTAAGTTACATTATATACCGCAAACTATTGTTTTACTTAATTAGTATTAATTCAATTTTAATAGTTTCATACGCGACATTAGAATAATTGTTAAAAGTGGGGACTGCATTACTAAGTACAGGCTATTGCTATTATGTTTGTAAAGTGGTTACACAGAAATAACTATGTTTATATTCCATAGAAAATAAAACAGAATATACAGTTGCTTATACACATGAAATCGATCAGAGATATTTTCTCGGAAAACGTCATCAAGTATTGTCTTTACGGAGGATATCTGTATACGTAATTTTATTGCCTTCAACATCTTAGATATCTTGCTACTGTATGGTGACTTCAACTACCAATCATCTTGCTAATTACTATTCAAGTTGCCTTTCGCAGGAAAATATCAAGTGAGACAAACACACCTACGAAGACGACTTTGTGCAAAGTCATCGCCCTATAAAACTTGTTTTGTTCCACTAAAACTGACTTAAGTTATGATATTTATATAAAGCCTATAAGTAAATAAATACTATCGTAAAAAGGTCATCAAATTTTATGCAGAATTAAAGAATATTTATGTTTGAAGAAATAAAAACAATAATTAAAATGTACATATATATTTGTCAATCAATGGAACATTGTGAATGAAATAGACCGTTTGCAGTATATTTTGGTATACGAATAAATATTATTTTCCCTATGTAAATATTATTTATAGATACGTCATTGTTTTGATTAATCGCGTGCTTTTTTGCTATTTTTAAATTATTTTATCATAAATTGTATTTTTCCAGTATATCCTATTTGTAGATATGACATTTTATATTATCTCGCATCTTTGTCATAATTTTCCTTTCCTTATCCCACGTCATTTGGGGTCGGGGTTGTATGTATTCTGTACCATAGTAATCTTCTGTAGTCATAAATGTACCTTTATTTATGTACAGTATCTTATTATATTATATTAATAGATACAGGTCGATATTTTTACTATTAACATAAATCATTACATAGTATATAACAAAGTCGCGGTCGCTGTCTGTCCATCCCTATGTATGCTTAAATCTTTAAAACTACAACAATAATAAGTATCATAGACGTTAGTTTTCTTTAAAAAATGTATGCGTCGTTTAAAATTAGTAATAATTAAATATATTATAGGTACATTACTTATATAGTCTTATACACATATAATTTACGTGCAATAAGTATCATTTCCAAAAAATATACTTCCTAAATTTATTCATGAAATCAGGAAACTCAAACAGAAAAATGCAATAAGACCATACTCCTGAATGTTTGAGACAATCTTATGACAAGTAATGAATCTAATTTTCGACCAGGACATTGCAACAAAGGAAAACAATTAAATAAATGAAGGAAGGGGAAATAAAATATTAATAAGAATAATGTTTAAAAGTAAAATTAATAACTTGATTTGAATAATAAGCTAAGAGATTTTTTAATTTGTACTGTAGAAAATTTTGAATTTTAAAGGTCATCATCGAAATATGATCTACGTAATGATGGGGTTGCGAGATTAAAAACTTACTTAAATTTACACAATGACGTCTATATACATGAACAGCACTACAGACATCACGATATCATGTGACGCCCATGAAAACACTCATGCGTTGATATACTGAAGGACTAAAGCAAGCTATGACAAGCCTTTAATATTACTCTCTTATGAAGAGTGGATCTTCAACAGAACAGGCCTGCTAAGCAAGTTTCTTAACGCCTGAATAGGTGACACTGCGGACGCAGTGCAGTGCTACGCAGCCCACTTTTTACAAAGTGTACCTCGGTTAAACTCACTTAGTTTAACCGAGGTCTTCCTACAGCATACTTGCAATCAATCTACCGTTGGAGTATAACAAATCCCAGTCACGTCTACCCTCTTCATTAAACACTACCAATCTAACTTCTTGCCTTGTATATAGGTATTTGTTTTAATTTAACATCAATAAACCAGGGTCCATTTGTTGATATAATAATGATATGATTTTATATAAAAAGTAACAATATTATTATTTAATAGGCACAATACCTATTAGAACTACGTGTTTGTAGGTCTAATAGGACAAATCTATTTTTGATAGTACACATTTCGAGGGTGCCGATAGTGTGAGGGTGCGTTTCGGTTTTGCGGTCGTCCTTTCTCCTCCCAATACGATCAGCCGCAAAAGTTAAAGAACCCTTTTGAACTCTAATGCTCTGTATTAAGGTACAATAATGTAAATATACTCAGCTACTTGTATTTCCGATTGTACGTGTTCCTGAACTATTGTTTTGTTTGCTCAACCGTAATTAGTAGCGTTTGTCATGTTACGGTAGCGGTTTTTGAAGCGTTTATTTCAACAATTTCATTAATTGGTTAAGAGTAGGGTGTTAAGATTGCTATTTGATGATTATACAAAGTTGGCTATATTTACAACAAACCTAAAATCAGGGTATAATTATACCAAGCCTAAACTTAGTGACATTCAATATTTAATACAGCAAAATAACTGTCTCTATAAGGAATTTCGTAAATATAAAGAAATATTACTAATACAAACTGCACAGTCATATGATCAATTTAAAATAAAAGTTTACTAATTTTACAATAATTTCTGAACCACTTGAGAAATCTACGGTTTTTTCACCATATTCAGTAGTATTAAAATGACTACAAAATAACTGCAATAACTGAAGACATTTTCAGTTACCTATGCAATATATTGGACACTCGACATAGTCAAAAATGATACCAATTTGAATCCAAATAAACTGGTAAACCAACCTTCGATTCATAATCTTTGATGGAACTCTAATTTGATGTGTTAACAGTATTAGAAATCACTGTAGAATTAGTTCGATAGTTAATTGACAAAAAAAATAATTTTAATCCCAATGGAACGTAAACCTTCGGTTAATCAGCTACATCACGAGTTCACTACATACTCGTACAAAGGACTACTCACTCTCTCATTGCATTTTACTATTAATAAATTCTTCTACCTCGCGACTTCATGCGTGTGTAAACATCAATATGACGCCACTTGTATTTTAATCGAGCAAAAAAACAGTAAAATAATAGGCACCGTATCACAAAAATAACTAAATTAATATTTCATAATTTCTACATAATGTATGAAAATTTCTACCTAATTCCTTCAACTGTATTTACGCGTAACCTTAACAAGGAAACAGATACTTCGCGATGTGACAATTTTAGAATTATAATATTTTGAAAGTAAAGATTTATATCATCTGACTATCTCGGTGGTCTAGCAGTTTAGCACATCGCTTCACTTCCTAAGGTCGCGTTTTGTTAATTTTCCAGGGTTATCTATTATTATAATATAGTATTTATGCTATTATTAATACTACTATACGAATACGATCATATTGTCACTAATCTGTCACACTTGTTTATACGAAGCACCAAACAAAAGTCCCATCCCCCTTTCGTTAACACATTAAGGCATGTTGACAGCGTCGTGTAGAATTATGAGCAGCTCTTTCCCTAATATCGGCTCACTTATCCTTATTAATCCTCGTCTGAATGCAAATACGAAAGTTACCTTTCAACAAAATTTGTTTGCTAGCTGACTCTCAGAGTATTAATATATCGGATTGTGCGGAAAGTTAACGAAAAGTTTATATTGCCTATTAGGACATAGGTTAGCAACAGTTATCACTCAATTATTTACCTATTTGTAATAGTAATAGTTAATAGTATTTAAAGTAATATTAATTATAGATACTCTCTTAAATTCTTAATACTAAAAATAATTTTATCTATGCCTATCTGTCTATCAAATAGCCTATGCCTGTTGATAGACAGCTGTTATTTTATTAATAAAAGTATAACTTTTGAAACCCTGTTATTTATAGGGTCATTACGTGCTGTATCTATGGCGAGTCTCTATTACTCACTTGAAGCGGACTGAAATTATCAAGTTTTGACCCGACAGCCCGTTCCAAGGACGCCGTTCAAGCAAGTGGGCGCCAGTACAAACCAATACGTCGTTGTTGGCACGGGCCGTCGGGTCTGAACTTTAATGTGATGACCCTTTATAGAGGTCTTCGCTTTTGTAAATATTCGAATAAAAAGAAAATGTAACATGTTTTTATATAACATGTTCCTAGTATTTTTAATAAGATCGCTAGAAATGTCAAGTTGTACTTAAGTATATGAATAATATCAAATGAATACTAATGGTTTTTATATTAACCTTATAATCATACATGTACTCTATTATCTTTATCCTGAATATATAAGTGATCTGTAAAAATAATACTTATATTTTTCTTCTAACAACAAATATTATCTAAAACTATTACAAAGCTTTCTTATTACTAACAATCCAGCCTGGATTGTTAGTAATAGCCCATTGTTAACAATGAATATGTTAGGTCGATCTCCTTGTGGTACCCCTAGATACCATTGTAGTTAATTCCTGGTGAATTTATCATATGGACCTAACTGACTTGACCTCATTCTTATCTTGTTATCCTCCTCTGTATTGAATTGGGAGATATTCCTAGTGAAATTAACTAGATTTTAATGAATATTATTAATAAAATACGAACGACATGATGTTAAACGTATCTTTATAATAAATCAATTTAATTTTTACAATGACAGAATTTATTAGTCAAATACAATAATGTATGTACCTCTATATTCATTCTGGTGCCTAGCCAGCATAGACTGTTAGTCAACGCGGATGCACTATATCATAATCATCTATAAAAATCAATTTTAAAGAACAAGTATCTATCTATTATATTTTTCGAACAATCAATTTGATTAAACAAATATTTATATTACGAATTACAAATTTATAAATCATTTTCTGGTTTTCACCGGGAAGTTTGCACACTTGGTTAAACAGAAAATATTTTCATCCAATCAAGAGATTATATTTAATTCTATTATTATTAGGCAATAATTTTATTATTATTTAAGTATTTCGTTTTATTTTTTAAGACTTAGATTAAAAGTAGATTCTATCCCACAGTGCCTCCACACCAACTAATGCTGTACGACAAATCGGGCCGAGACGTGTCAGGGATCGTAGGCCCACTTGAAGAGGGTAACGAACTCGTCCTCGTCTGTGAAGTAAGAGGTGGTAAGTACTATGTCATCAACATATGTCTATAATGCTGTAAAGTATGTCAGTAGGTATAACATTCTAATATGACACTTGTACATATAGATTTTCAATTGTATCAAGTGTACCAATATTATTTACTGTTTATTTTCTGTTCGTGTCAAGCAGATATTCTTCATATCAACCTCATTTTGGGGTAGCTAGAATAATAGAAACTCAAATGCTGTACTTTATTCAAAATATATAGATATAGACCTAGTTAATTTTTTATATATACCTTAACAGAACCCTTAAAAATTCAGACTAATATCGTAAATACGAAAGCTTGTCTTTTTTTCTGTCAGTTTCGCTGTTTACTACCTATTCATGACTAAACTTCTGAATGGATTTTAATAAAACTTAAATTGAAGAAATATTCGTGGGTTATCTTATATATAAGAAAATAAACTGAAAGGAGGTAAATGGGAGAGAAAACCTCTTGTTTTAATCAAGCATAACAGCTAGTATACACTAATTGATTGATACTTCACGATTTCGGAGTTAGACTCCATTTTGTTACAATTGAAGCCATTCTTGTGGAATAAAATAAGCTTGTCTCATCCAGTTGCTAAAAGCAGGTGAGATATGTAGGACTCCTTCCAAAATTAATTTCAACCTATAGTCATTATCGAAATCGGTGCGTCATCACAAATCACGACAATATCAGTCAAGGAATAAGCATAAGTTCTCCCCCAAGTGGGAGATGAGAAATTAAAGCGATTACTTTGATATATCGCTGCTAAACTTGCCGATAAGTCACTCTGAGAGATCGGCTCCAAATGGCACCCGGTAAAGTTATCCATTGCCCCGGGGCGAGGAGTGCGCGGAGGGTTCACGATTCAAACAAGAAATTATACGCCTTACTAGGTATGGTGTCTGAACATTTTACAAAATTTATATAATGACTTCACCATCTTTTTAAGGTCGTGCCATTTCCCAAATGCCATAAGAACTTATAATAAATTCTAATGAAACAGTTCGAATCAAATGTTCACTGCAGAGCATTGTAAATTAAGTTATGTTTCACCCACACAAATCTGAAATTTCATGTTATCCTCAATGGGAAAAAAATAAAAACGAGACTCAAGAGTTCAATTACAAAAGTCTAAGTTTCTAACTTATACAAAACATACCTCCCACATTAACCCCTAAAGCATCCATCTACTAAAAAATGTTGAAATGTGTGTATCTGCCAGAAACCAAAATATACATATCCACTTTTCTACTTCGCAAGAACTTTAGCGACTCTATTACATTTAGTTCTGATTGAAATAAGAGTTCTTGCCGAAACAAAGTGAGGACAAACTAATGAAAGAAACAAAGCTAGTAATAAAAGTACACTAGTCAAGAGAAGCCTAGGTGCCTAGCGGGCACAACAATTGAATTAAGGAATGAATCCACAATGAAATAGGACTTATTTTATTGTGTACCTTTCACAGAGCCAAATAACATTCTAGATAGAAATCATTGAATTTATTTTCCTTTTTCTTTCATACAATTCAGCATTACATATCGTGCAAATATTAGACTAATTTTTCATTAAATTATTTAGATTACTGCGATTAATGTAATATTCTTTTGACTTATGCTTAATTTTCAAGAATAATAAATATTCACATGTTAGACCCAGAATTTAGCCCGCCAACCTATGTATATAAACGTTGTTATTATGAAATAACAGCTAAATTTCTTATGCCATATCTCCTACCAATATGAATAAACTTTTGACTTTAATTAAAATCGTAATTTGGTTGTACATTGTCCTTATACCAAGTTTAGTTTATATTTCAAATTTTATCCAATAGCCGATAACGAGAAAGGAAGCAATAAATAATGACTGAATTTTTGGATCTAAAATATTTTACGCAGTCGACTAGATTAAAACAAATACAATTTCCAGCTACTAAGAAGGTAACCACGTTTGAATAATCCTCAAGGTAATAATTTTGAAGTTATAAGCATAATAATATTTTCTGCGTATGATACGATACTAAGTTAAGAATCTTCGCTTGTACGAAGCGCTTCTAATCTTCAACGCTTAATGTTTCGAGGTGGAATTATGCATAGCCCTAGGGATTAGCGGCTTGTCATTCTGTGTCGGTTTTGCGACTTTGCCGGATCATTTTCATGGTCGATGTACGGACACATAGATTGGCGAGTAACAAGTTACGAGAGAATAGGCAAAGGAAAAACGTTTCTGCTCGAGGCGGCTTGCGTTTAGAAGTTAAACAGTTGTTTCATTATATTTTTTTTATTTGTGGTTTGAAGATCGTTGTTTGTTGCTTAACAGAATGAGTGTTCTCATATACATATAGTTATAACTATTCCAGTTTTATAAAACAACTCAATTCTATTCCTTTTTCTATAGATATTGATTATTTTATTAGAAGTGTATTTGATTTTAATAATTTAAACTGTTTTGTCTATTATCAAATGCTATAATATTTCAGGGTTTGCGTATAAAATTTATATTGTTTTAAATATTTTCTCAAGATATCAAAATATTCAATTAGATTCATTTTAACAAATGATATCAATCGAGATTATACAGTAGAAGTAGATCTATATGGACATAAGAGTATGTAATACTTTTTATTCAGACAATGATACGAACGTGTTACATACTTGTATAGTTACTATACTACAGAAGTAAATTGACCACCGAAATTCGTAGTACGTACAGTACAGTATTTATTATAAATTCAAAAATCTTTCTGTCAAGTATGTCTGTTAGTTTATTACCTATCACGACTAATTTGCTATCACATTACAATGAAATTTTATATGATAACACAGTATATCCCGAAAACAGATATACTATCTTGTCTATCAAAACATTTGATGAAGTTGCAGATAACTAAAATAATATATTATATACATATGTAGCTTTAACTACTATCAGAAATAACTGATATGCTATATAATTCATAATAGTATTTCAGTTATTCCCGTTTCGACTACTACAATCTAGAAGTAAGTAATCCTTAATCTTCGAGCGACCGCTTTGTCTATTCATCAATAACCCATTTAAGTTACAACCGCGACTTTATTACTTAACTCTAACTTCTGATGTCTACCATTAGAAGCTCTAGCTACCATCTTGTATTACATTAATTCACGTAAAACAATGTACCTATAAGTTACTATTAAGGGTATTGTTTATCAAACTATTCCACCACTAATAATTATTATAGTTAAACATTTCATCGAAGTGTACAATTGACCTACATAAAGGCTTCTAAGTAAAATATACACCACCGTCTAGTAGCTTTTATCATGAACATTTAATTTTTTACCGACCACAGAATATGGAGGCAATCAAATCAATTGTTATGTACACAATCGTTTATTTATAGATAATTGAGGGGAAATATAGGTACAAATATTTTTTTTAACAATACATTCGCAGTTTGTTGTGACAAGCATTGTTCCGTTTTTGAAGGGTGAGAAATCGAACAAATAAATATTTAACTACTTACAACGCAGGACAAGTACAATGAAGGTTGCTATTACATTATATTATACTCTAATTATATTATTACTTTGCATCGAATGAGCTTTCGGTAAGTTTCTTCTAACATTTATATAAAATTACTTAATAATATTGGGAATGATAATAAGGCTATCGTCGTGGTTTGTACAATATATAGCTTATATAAAAATACGTACGTCTGAGCTGCTAAGTTTGTAAATCCATAATTCGTGTCTATTTTATGTATTTTGCATATTAAACAAGCTGAGGGCCATCTGCTTATAACAGTGATACGATGTCATGCCGCCTTTTCCTTTATACACTAACATATCTCACCCTTTAACTGAAACAGTTTCCAAAGCTGCCTAACGGCTAAAATAAATGAGGGACAGACCAATTTATACAAAATCTACCATAGTAATATTTAATATAGGTATTTATTACAGAAAACAGACAATATTGACTATATTTTAAATTCATTGTTTACGATCGCTTTATAACGATGTTCTATCATATAAAATATTATTAGTAGGTGATAATAAGTGATAACAACATATACATGATGTAATAAATAGATAGGTTTTATGTTTAAAAAAATTTGTGTTCAATAAGGTTTTAATTTTGCATTTTATTCTTGTCTAAGTTACAATAGTAGTTTAAATCACGTTATCCTCGATTTCACTCGGTTCTACTTTGATTTTTACCAAAAAAGCTAGTCCTTGTCCTTTTCCAAGATCCAAGGTCTCTCTCAAGTGAGTCAGCGGTTACGGCGTGATGTCGTAATAAATAAACAGACAGACGGAATTTTTTTCACTTTTTTAATATTTGTATTCAAAACAACATTAGTTGTAAATTTCATTATATGTAACTATAGCTAGAGTTTGCGATCGTGTATAAGTTTATAAGAACAAGTAAGTTTGTTGACGTGGAATGATCAATACGGCCCACTGAGGAGACCATGCGTTTTTGTTTTTAAAATAAACTTACGTTCCTATTTATCTTTATTAAAATGTCGATCAAACGCTTAACCGTACGATGTATATTTTAATCCGCCATCAACGGAGTCTCTGTCTTCTGCAAGATGGGCCGATGATATTAAGAAGGTGGTTGAATGCGAATGGCGGTAGACCATATATGGTGAAAATTCCTATGTCAACAGTGGTTAGAATTATACTGAAATGATGAAATTGTACATGCATATCTAATAATATTTATATTAATATATAGATAGTTGACATGGGTACCATTCTATTATATAGACTCAGATAACGATTTTAATCGAGCATTATGTCGTAATATCAATTAAATAGAAAGACATAACCTAGGGTTGCATAACGTTATGTATGCGCCCTGTCCTATGAGATGTTAGCAATCAACATAGCGATTTAATCTTGTTAATTGCTGATCTCAATCAATCTAGTAATAATATTGAAAATGATTGTTATTTGTATTTTTAATTTGCATCATATGCTTTTAGTACTCTTTAGTTATTTTTAATAGTTGTAACTGGTCCCATCCTCTATTGTTCTCGATAGCTTCATTATTCTGCTGCCACATCATTGTATTTTATTAAAAAACAATTAAATCCGTAAATTTTACATAGAGAATGGTTACCTCATAATACCCGTAGTAGGCCACGATAACGTAATTATGGCAGCGCCGCACCCCAAGACGTACCTCCGTGCTAGCGTTACTTTGTTCTAGTTCATTCGAATATTAGGCCAATAGACAGATTGATAGATGATAAATGGCTGCATAATATTAGAGAAATTGTAATTCATACTTTAACAAGAATGAAATTCATCTGTATCTGGTTCCGTATTACATTATTCAGTACAGTATTCAGCGCTATCGTTAACCATGGCGCTGTTATCATTATTTTAATAAACTTATACTTATACTAATTTATATATAATAAACTTAAAATAAGCTCTGTATATATGTTATTCAATATATAGATGCCTTGTATAACGCTTTCGGATTACTGTTTTTCTAGTCTGTACACTTTAGTCATGTTGAAGCTATACCAATAGTGTATACGATATGACTTCACGGGTTTTTGTCGAGATTTGGTTTTGGGGAGCGTAACGCTCTTTAATTTCATTAAATTTTAGAACTCCTTTCAATTTATTGCTTGTATACAACTAAAATATACAAATTGATTGAGATAATTTCAGTAAACTATAAATATTCATAAGCGGATTCCTTAATCTTCCAATCGTTTTATCAATCCGAACATTTAAAACAGCCGCTTTTGTGATTCAATGACAAATAAAAGTACCATTTAATTGTGTCCAACTCTACTCGTATTCGCTGTCGGTTGGAAACTTGTTTATTTTATTCAAGTGCTTGACACAAAACCTAACATAATATCATTAAGTCGTTACATGTCGTTGGCCAGTTATAAAATAATTTACCTGAGCGTAACACGCCATCAGATTTTTAATTAAGTACACGTTTCTAAAAATGTCCTCTTTATGTTTTCATTATTTTTAAGCAGTAATATATATAATTATTCGTCATAATAGACCAATGATGAAGTAAAATGGGAGCATTTTAAAAATAATTTTACTAATAATCATATTAGAGTAACTACAGTAACCGTTTACCATCAGATGGGCCTTATGCTCGTTTAAATTTAAATTAAAACAAGTTCCAAAACCTTTATTCACGCAGTCGTCATTTACGCAGTCACGTTTATGTGTAAATATTTAAAATTAATTATATAGTTTTGTATTTTTAGTGTTGTTTCTTGGTGAAAGAGATTTAATTTTATAAATATTCCACCTAGCTTTTTACTTCGTATATCCTATAAAACTAACTTTGTATAATTCTCATAAAATCCCTTCATTTATTTTGAGATTAAAAAAAATAATTTATTCCTTCATTTTACACAGGCCGGCCAACTCCGACTGTGATATGGCTAATAGATGGGAATCCAGCGCTTCAATATGTTAACGAGAAAACAGATACTCATGTAGTTGTAAATAAATTAGAACTACCACATGTGAGAAGAGATCATTTAAATACAACTTTCAAATGTCGAGCATCAAACACAAACCTCGTTAGCCCGCAGGATAAAACTGTACGGCTGGAGATGAACTGTGAGTATTTTTTTATTTACTCCATAAGTAAAAATCTCTTATTAATGTTTCAAGAAATCATAGGTTAGAATCTCAATTACGACTATGGTTATGGTATGCAACACAGTATCAAAAACGTGTCAGTGAAAAACGCAGACATTCATATTAAATTCCTATAAATGAGAATTATATATTGTTCTATTTTCATCTATCAAATAATACTGGCTAAAAATAAATCGACAGCCATTATTAAATGATTAGGTTTTGTTCTTTACTTAAATAATTTTAGCGGGAACTAACTTTATAAAGTAATATTGCATACTGTAACCATATAAAATTAAAGATTGCTGGAATAAAATATGCTTATTACTTGTTTCAGTGAAACCAACAATGGTAGAAATTCTAAACAAACCGTCGTCACTATCATCAGAAAGGCACGTGAACCTCACTTGTGTGTCAGAGGGTAGTCGGCCTCCCGCTCAGTTGACGTGGTATAAGGACAATAGGAAGTTCAAAAGAGGGAAGGTAAGTAGATACGTACATAATTGTATTCTGTTGTATAATACAATCATAGTAAGCAGATGTAATACCGAGTTGCTATTGTAGTGAGACCCTATCCTATTAGGACGAGAGACGGTCTTCAGATCAATTATGTTCTATATTAAAAAGGTAAAGAAAAACTCCTGTAGTGCTACATCGCCCCATATCATCATATCTCACAGAAATATATTCAAATATACATACGTATATAGTAAATACCAATAATAGACAAAGATACTTTAATATTTACTCATCAACAAATGGTATTTATAATTAGTGCCGATTTACAAAAAAACAACTTTAAAATAATGAACAACATAGCTGCTTAGGACGTTAGGTTAAATACAAGGAAATTTTATTCATTTTCCTGAACAATATTTCCTAAATTGTCATATAAGTAAAAAGAACAAAAACAAACCAATTACATTATTTGATCAGAACTCTTACTGAACGAGTTCGCCTAGACTATAACAAGTTTCATTAATACAAGAAAATTCCATGTTTCCAATTTGTAGTTCAACTAAAAGTACCTTGATAATTGGTAAGTCAATGACGAAATAACGAAACTTTGGTGGTAGATAATTTGTAAAATATAATAGGCGGAAACTTTGTAATTTAGAAGTTCAGTTAAGCACGTAAAATGCTTTTGGTAGAAGAAAGATTCGGAGCAATAATTTTATATATAACAAAAATATACTGCTTTTAAAGAAAAGTTGAGTTGCCTAGAAAAAGGGATAAATCAGATGTGGATTAAAACTGTACTTAAATTGCGAGTTCATTCTTTATGCGAGTTTTTAGTATGCAAATATTACTAGTCGAGGTTCTTGTAGAAATAAAGTAGGATTCGATATCTAATATATAGATATTCCAAATACCAGAATGGATTCTTAGTAATGGAGACTAGACAAGATAAAGGTATGAATATCGATGCAAGCAATATTTTTATTTCCATTAAAATTAAAGTATCTTCAGACCTGACCTGATATATTCCAAGATCTGATTTCTAAGTTTCAAGAGTTTATTGGCCATTTCTGTTGCTGGTAAAAATTGTACAATAATTTAGCTGCAATATTCTGTTTCTTCTTACGACAGAGAGTTAGAGAGTTACTTTCTAGAGCAGATGTCATGCAAGTGAAAACTTGGGTCTGGAGGTATTTTAGGCCACAAAGAAGCCATATTTAGCTTGGAGTCATGTTTTTTTCTATAGCTTTTTAAGTTTTACGTAAATAATATTTTTTAATAAGAAAATTGTATCTTTATGTAATTGAACTTATTAATGTGAACATATGACTAATGTTCACATTAATAAGTTCAACAACAAAAAACACTTGTATTAATGCTTTCGAATTCTTGATATTTCATGCCTTATCAAAATATTAAATCTAAATATATACTTAAAAGAGATGTAAGTATATATTTACGATAAGATATACATAAATGTAATCGAATACGGTAAGTAATTGGGATTATATATTGGTAAATTAAGTAAATTTATAACCAAAACTACAAAATAATATCAAGTTTAACGTTGTGGAATATTTGGTGTACGTAGAAGAGTGACGTCTACTTCAAATTAATTTGTGTTTAAACCAGATAGCTTGTTCACCAGGTAGATGAGATGATTGAAATACTCTTTCTTAATCTTCTAAATTACATTTTAGCAAATAATTACTAAAGTTTCTATAAAACTTATCAGTCTATAATTTTGTTTCTATTGTATTTATTTTGTCAAAGACGGTTTTAATTATTTACTTATAATTGTTCAGGCATACGGCTCTTAATCAATATCTTAAATATATTTTATCATTATTTGGTTTTTCAATCTTTAGTTTCCTCTAATCAATTAAGAATACTTTGAATTATCTTCAAAAAAATATTTTCAATCTGACTAATATATATATATGCATCTGTATTCATCGATATCTCTATCGCTAGATATATATTTGGCGTAATATAATCCGGTTTTAATTATTTGTTTTTTTTTTCAGATAATAATACTCTAGACCTAATTTAAGTATTAATATTCTAAGAGCAAGGAAATTTTAAAAATAAATAAGAAAAATATTGAAATGCTTATGGTGAAACGAAATCTTAAATTATATTTTCTATTTTTGTAGATAACAGAAACACTAAATGAAACTTGGGTGAGCAGTTCCTTACAATTCATACCAATGCCAGAAGACGATGGGGTGCAACTCAAATGCCAAGCGGACAACAGTGCGCTCCCCGACCAGAGCATAGAAGATTCATTCAAACTCGATGTCGTATGTAAGTTTAGTATGAAGTAAATAATTCAGAGTTGTCTAGTGCCGTTGTTAATTATCGGCATTAAGGTGAACACAACACATGACATGCTAACATTTCACACAGTATCTGGAATCCGATATAACATGAAGCGACTCAACGCCATTTCTTGGGTTAATTTTGTTTGTAATGGGTGTTTACATCTTCGGAAAATTTCATCAGAAATCTAATTTGACATACGGAATAGGAATAGTTAAGATTATTTTGAATATTTAAGATTATTAATTTGGCGACGCTCTCAATATCTGTAATAATACTACGGAAGTACTTTATAATTATTTATACTTTTAAGATTTGACGCAGTCATTACTTTCAATTAATAATAATCTATTATTTTTCTCCTAAAATCTTATACTGTTAATAATACTGCTCTGCGAAAAATTATATATTTATAATAATTGTTTGTCTTTTTATTGCTATTTGGTAACTGACACTGAAACTACTTACTTGACGGAAATTGGATACCATTC
Source organism: Achroia grisella (assembly GCF_030625045.1). NCBI lineage: Eukaryota > Metazoa > Arthropoda > Insecta > Lepidoptera > Pyralidae > Achroia > Achroia grisella. The sequence continues at coordinate 2,435,240 of NW_026712925.1, forward strand.
GCAGTTGCCATTCCTGGGGATTATGTATTATCCCTCTAGTAAAATTAGCCATGTAAGTTGACAGCAGACACATTAGGTAAATAGAATACAAATTTGTATTTATATATAGATTCACTCGTATTTGCGTAGATATATATCTGAATAATATATTCCAAACATTATCTAGACGTGAATGCCCATGTGATCATAAAGACAAATTTTGGTTGGTAAAAATGTATATCTAGGTCGATCACATCAGGAATAGAATAAAGGACTGCAAAATGCAAATGCAAATGCATTTATTTAAGTGCATGAATATTATTCACTTAGTATATCTTTTATCTAAAACATACATACCGTCACGACTGTTATTCCAGATAGGGTAGTCAGAGGCATCGTGAAGTGTAGATGTTGTGGTAAACGCAAAACTAGAGACTTTTTGGTTTGATAACGGTGTTTCTTGCTCTGGACAGTTGGTCAGTAATGTAAATTATTATATAAAGTATTTATTTTTGATTAACGACCGACCCTCTCTCTTTTTATCTTTCATTTTTATTCTTAACTTTCACGGTCTAATAACAGTATTTGTTGTGTACTCAAAGTACATATTTGTTATTGTAACAGCTATTGCTATTGTATTTGTAACAGCTTCATTATTATATTAGTATAACTATTATTTCAATCTGTTTATAGTCATTTTTTAACTTGAATATTGTAAGATCATTCGTTTCTCGTCATTTCAGCACTATAAATCGCCTCAATCTCGTGCTAATGATTGCAATGACACAATTAGCGCCACTTCTTAATTCTCAAGACTCGTTCCCTAAACGAATATTGCTACAAAATAAGCAATAAAGGAGCTCGGCTTAACCAGTTTGCACATCTCTAACATCGTTAAGCTTAATTATCATTGCTACTTAAGCACTCGCGCTGCACACCCGCCCTCAACCGTTACGACACACTGTCTCCGCGAGTAGGTTTTTAAGCGTGACAATCACAACAGACTGTAAGTAGCATTAATACCTCGTGAGCTGTTAAAATGCAAAGTAGAATATTCAAATTTTAATTGATCAATATCTTTTATTATATTTTTAGCTCTTAATTTGATTTGTGTAAATAAATAGGTAAGGGGATAAATATGTTTTTATTGAATTATCGATGATTGATGAAAATTGTTTCTCAGTAACTTAGAAGTAACTTAGCAGCTCATCATTCCTTATCCCGTTTATTTGGGCTCGGTGTAACTTCGCAGTCATCTCGTTATTTACTCTTTTTCTTACGATATCATCTTTCAGATAGTGATCCGTCATCAGTCCATTTCTTTGTCGGCCTTCCTCTGCCTTTATAACCGTCCCCATTCATACATAACACCTTCTTTAAAATGTTCAACCCATGCTTTATATGCCCACACTTAACAGAACCTCGTCTTTAATTTCTTTTATTTATACAGAATAATTATTAACAACTATTTCCTTTTTTCTATTTATGGGTGTTAGGTATAACACTATTATGTTCTTGTTCCTATACAACCTGACCGTATGTTATACTAACAAAGAATAGTTGGATACAGCAAAATCTGACTCTACTGAAATTCTGAGTCTCCCGGGTGTTCATTTGTGAAAACGTTCATCTTGGGGAAACATATACGTTACTAGAAACTTAACGCTAAGGATGCTGACATACCTTCTTATTCTGGTATGTTCTTTTACAATGTAGTTTGTTTTTGTTTTAACTTGATTTAAGTAGTCAAACTATCACTTATCTAATCGATCCAAGCTTAAACACTGAAGTTTGTGTATTAAACTATTATATTATATTTTACATGTTAAATTAATTAACATTTTAAGTAAATTAATTATTTAATTTGATAATAATAATAATAATCTCATGACAGTATACATAGCACCATCTAGACCCAAGTTAAGCTAGCTAAAGCTTGTGTTATGGGTACTAGGCAACTGATACAAATATACATAGATATTTTTTTTCGTAAATACATACATATTATACATAGAAAACACCCAGGCACAAACAATCATACTCATGAATATAAATGTTTGTTCCATGCGAGGAATGAACCCGCGGCCATCGGACGTAAAGCGGTGTGCCAGACCGCTAGACCACCGAGGTCGTCAAATTACAATGAATTAATAATATTTAAAAAATATTAACGTCATTACTGCGAATACTTTTTAAAATTACATTGTAATAAAATAGTACAAGTCCTACGATTTTATAGGTAATTCTGTCTATTAGGTGTCAGAGTAGATCTTGTTCTTCTATCACTCTCCACCATCAGTGTATTATACTTGAGTTACTCGTTCTTCTTTTCGGTATTATCAAATTCGATGTGTATATAAAACTTTATTTTCTACATTTTCCCTTAATTCATTTATGTTCTTTGTCAAACATAATTATCGCTATCACCTCGATGAATATCAAATCCAGATGTTCGGTGTAGTGCCCCTCATTAGATGCCATTCCAGAGGACTATAATGTCATGTCTCCGTAACCCATAATATCACTACCATATCTCACCATTCAACTAAAAGACAACATACAAAGAATGCCACTTGTCACCTAAAATAGGAGAGTTAGTAGTATTTACGTTAACGATATGTTTTGTTCACTCCCTTCTACAGTAAAACTTCATATAGAACAATCAAGTACAGCAAAGGCATATTTTTTCTAACCCAAAAAGTTAAGAACCTTAGATCAGAGTTATGCAAGAGTTTGACATTTAATTTTATTAGATACTACTATCACTAAATTGATAATGTTTAAGCATGCTCTCTCTGGTGTTTGTCGACCTCGTTAGTAGATGGTTTAGATCACTGTTTTATATCCAAGTTCACGCACGAGGCATATTCATGGGTATGAATGTTTTTATTTTATTAGTCTGGGTATTTCCTCTAAAAGAATATTTTTATAACTGATAAAAATATTCTTTTAGAGGTCTAGTGCTCATAACACAAGTTCTGCTTAGCTTATAACTAGATGACGCTGAGTGAATTATCCGGGCTTCTTGTTATTGTTATTATGCCTAGTTTAATAAGTGTAAGCAGGTAAATGTCGAGTACATATTACATACTACACTATATACAACAGTCCGACGTTCGTGCGCTACGAACTTTACTAGCGACAGTTTATTCAAGGAAGTTGAAGTAATTCTCTCTAGAACTTAGCCTGGAACGGACGGACGAACGGACGCACTAACTTGATCGGTGATACCTTGTGTCTGAAGGATTAATGTGATTTTATATTCAGTTGCCCTGTACCCACCAAAGACACATTATTATTGTTAATGCAAATACAGAACATTACGGTTTGGTAGCAAGAAATTAGACAAAGGCAAATCTTTTAGTGTCTTGTTTTTAGAAAGAAAAATTAGTTAAATATTTAAGCGCCTGTGTTAAATTACAAAACAAGCCGTTACCCGCCACTGCGTCTATTTCTTTTTTTACGTCTACTTTGATTAATAAAATATCTTATTTCTGTCCTCGTGATACAATATATCTGCGCGGAAATTTAATTCAATTTAATAACATAAATTCAGCTTTTTTCGAAAAAAAGATAACGAAATGACACTGTCTGTCATTTCGTTATCTTTTTCATTATTAAACACGCTTCATAATTTATAATATTAATGAAAGGTAATATTTACATGTTACATACATTCAATTAAATATGTATAATGAAGATAAGGTTCAAGTCACACATCCCACTGATATTTCCTGAAATAGAATAGTTACGGAGAAATTTGCTCCTGCCCACGATTTTTCCTCGCAACCATAATTGAATGTAGACTGTTTTTAACATTTCACATGTATTATCAGCGCCAAGTTCATAATAGTTAAATTTTAAAATGTAGCATACAAACAATAATTACAATTAGTATGTCACTCGGAATTCATCATCGAATTATATAATGAAAGTTAACACGAAATTGTATTTTATAATTATTAGTATAAAGTATCTATGTGACCATATTTTCAAATTTAGCTTCGTGAACAAACATTTGGAACTAACTTTACAAATGGAACGGAAAGGTTAATACCAAAAAGTTTAATACACGTATATCTGTTTAAACATTGGGCGAGCGTAACTCAACGCAGTTAACTATGTAATTGCACGTAACGTAACGGGATTGTCAACATTTTCAAACAGTCCCCTGTGTAATGGCATTAAATGCTCATGTGCTGACAAGTCGCTAAAATGTAATTAAAACCTTGCTCCATCTGGAGTCCGCAACATTAGCTAACATCCGTTGACAACAGACCAAAACCTAATTGACTGGTGAGTTGGGATAGTACGTTTTATGTTTACCATAGTGACATTTTATACAAACGTTGCTAAACGTATATTATATATATATTCATAAAAATATACTAAGTAATTATGGATCTATTACTGAGGCTGTCGTTCTATTTCACGGATTCCTTTTCTGAAGAAACATCGGGTCTTCCTCATATTGCGAAACAAAATATGTTATTGAATTCACTGTCGTGAACCGCCGTGACACATTATTTTGCAAGCCATCAGCTAATTTCCGGGGCAGGCATACTGCAATGTCGGCGTAATAAAAATTATAAATATCTTGAATCAGAATCTAAATCTGGGAGTCCAAATGGGAGACTTATCAACGAAATAAATTCACCACACTTAACAAAAATGGACGCTCATTACAAAATTTACCACAGGGAAGTTTTTACAAAAAGTCTATGTCAAACATTTTTGAAACAGTTTCCTTCTCAATCTTTGTTTGACAATAAAGAGATACATACATACATACATACATACAGAGATATGACAATAAAATTGCCGGATATAGAGGCACACCGTAGTCTCAGGAATAGGGATAATATCTGACGATAAAGTATATTTTGTAATATCCTTTTATCATCATAATTATCATAGTTTCAACCCGGATGACAGCTATTAAACAAAGGCCTCCCCCAAAAATCTCCACGTCAATCGGTTCTGCGCTGCTCCACGTCAATGTGATATTCATATCCTAGAGGAGACAGTTATCACAATGCATTTAATGAACCGTCCACTTATTTACTATTCGAGTAGTTTATAGTAACATAAAAAACATAGGGCTATTCCAAATTTATTCAAATTTAAGATATCTCTGACGTTTTAAATTTAATTGTTTAACACATTTGTTTTTCTTTGTTTAAAATTAAAATGAAATGACGTTAGTATTTAAACTTATTGAACTTACTGATCTAATGTTGCCGCTGTTACCCTTTTTCTTTATATTTTCAACCAATAATATTAAAGCCAAGACATGATTAAGTATTAAGACTGAATCATCCTCTTTTTATACGTGTAACTTTTTTTGATAATGGACATGCATAAAAGTCATTTGTTGTAGATAACGTATCCTTCTTTATAAGACTATAATGTGGACAACATCATTTGTTTGTAGAACCACAAACAAGCCAAATGTACAAATCTGATTCGATTCGACGTCGGATAAAGAAGTCCATTTACAACTTCAAACGCCCTTAACAATTTTAATTTCTCGGTTCGCGCTTCGCTCGCTCTACAAAGGCGTTAAATAATTCTTCAACGGGAACGGTCATTTTTCGAAAAGCGCAAGGAAACACGCTGACTCTATTACGACAGAGGAAATTAATTTCCAAATATAAATAAATTCTATTTACTTCTGCTCGGCGAACCATAACGCATTTAGAACGGGGAGAATTTCGCCGTTTTCGGTGCGAATCGTTTTGGCAACAATTTAAACGGAGAAATCGTAAATGTTTATTTGGGAGAGGTTACTTCGACCCCGTGGCGACGTCGTTATAGCACTATAATGGCCAATAAAGTGTCAACGCCTGCTCCTCCTGCCGGCAGATAAGTAGCACCTGCAGACATCGCCCTCTCGAGTAGAGAAAGTATCCAATCTAATCAGTCATGACGAGTAATAAATTAAATATATTTTTATTTCCTCATTTACAGTGCTGATGTTATTTGCTAATGATTTTTAGATTACTTGTTTATATAATTCTTATAAGTAAATATATGCTTATAAATAGACAGTACCTCTATTGCAAAAAGAAACAAGTATTGTTATTTAAGGTATATAACCTTATGTATACTATCTTATTAGCAATAATTTATCCTTTTTAAATAAAAAGTAGTAAATATATTGTAAATATTTATGTTTATAAATTTAATTCCTAATTTTTTTTTATTCTTTTCACTGCTACATTTTTATTAAGGTGTTAAAAGCAACGAAGATAAAAAGAATATTGTAATTTTACTTCATACTGACGATTTCAGATACTGCGCTTTCTATTCTACCACAATTACTCACACACTTATCTTATTGATTTTATCTTTATCAATATACTGTATTACAGCAACATGTAAGGTAAGGTTCTCAATAGATGAAGTTGCATTCTATACCCAAAGCATCGGAAACATCGCATTAATCATTCCACCCGCAAGACAATGCCTAAGGAAAGGCCACCATCCATCCATCACTGTCGCTTAGGCTACCTGATATCCAACGGGAACTATACTGGGAAGATACTATTATGTAATTGCCATAGCCATCGATTTATTTCTTAACAAATTGTGCCCATGACTTCGTACGTGTGTACATATATGAAACGTAATAATGCGAAGCTGGCTGGCTGCGAATTTATCACAGAACCTACCTACTTAAAGCATAACGAAATGTAACTAAAAGATTCTTCTATTTCTAATATATTAATGAAAACCCGGTAGTTTAAGCGGACAGGCTATATATAAAATATAAAAAAAATCCGAAAACTGTGTCAATTAAAAATTTATCAATCATACATTTTATATCTAAAAATTACGCTGTCAGTACAGAATATCTGAATAAAAATGATTTTTAGATTTTTCTAGTCCAAGTTCAGTTCTATTTTCATGCGTTTATGTAAAAATAGTATTACAGATGCAGGAGAAAGTTAACTAACAATAAATAAGAAATAAATAATGTATAGTAATTCTTTGTTTTATTGAATACATCATTTACATATCAAAAACTAAGTAGGTATTATTCTTTAGGAAAATTTCTTAACTATAATTGTTTTCCAACACAGCAAGTATTTCAATAAAACGTGTTTAACATTTTATTTTAATATTAATTGAGGTACTGGCGTCATCTATTTCTAATTCTGTCAGTTGGCAACAGTCTAAAGTATCTTTTATTTTCAGATCCACCGGTAGTATCACTATCATTAGGAAGTACACTAAATCCACATGATATCAAAGAAGGGGACGACGTATATTTTGAATGTTCAGTACGTGCTAATCCTAGAGAAAACCGCATCTCTTGGTACCATAATGTAAGTACTCATTTGATTTTGACAGACTCGGTGGGCATACCGATTTCTATCCGTTGGTGGTATTCCTCGCGCGGTATAATAAATTCTTGCATTTAGGTAGTATATATTACTCATTTGATTTTAGTACCTATAATACAAGCTTACCGTGACCCTGGATAACGCTGTGTTAATCGTGCAAGGTTATTTACTTATTTGAGTTTTTTAATAAAATTTTTTTGTTTGTCTGTAATCTTTTCTTATATAACTGGAATAGCTAATAAGCTGACCACCTACCAGATGGTACTTACTATTATATAGCTGGTCAGCTAGTTAATCAGACATATGTTGAAATTTTTTGAAACCTTTATACATGAATAGTTCAATGAACATCAAGTATGTGACTAAAATATTAGGTTAGATTGAGTTAGGAATAAGGTAGTGCTGTCTGATGTATTTTTTTAATTCAATTGATAACGAATGTATATGTTAATAACCAGATATTAAAATATTTAGTACATTACAGTTTTACAATATCGTTACTGTTTACACTGCTTGTAAACCGCTAAATGTTTATTGTCTCTACCTCGCATTTAATATGAAACATCTATTTACTTATTTACTTAAATATTCTGTATTAGTTGAGTACTGTTGAAAGGCATACCATTTGTTCGATATTTGCTCGAGTTAATTATAAAGATAGCAACAACATGTATATATGTACGTATGTTTTAGAATTTTAGTATTTGACTTTTTGCTTATAAATTAATGTACCTATTATATACCTATGTGCAAAGAAATACCTATATCTAATAACTGTTAGACATTTATTGTTAATGTCAAATATATTTAATTTATGACTGTATAGAATATCTAATAAAGTAATAATTTGTAATATAATTTTGTGAAGAAAACTTGAAATGTTGTAACGTAAATAATGGAAAATTCCTTAAATTGTAAGTGAAAAGACACGAGTACATTATCTATCGTATACACTTCATCTTATTGACTATTTTTGAATTGAATAATTACAAAAATATTAGAGTATAAACTGAACTTATCATTATTGTTAATACAGGATAAGCCAGTCCTGCATAACGTGGTATTGGGAGTGATAGTGAGTACGAAGTCATTAGTACTCCAAAAGGTGACGAGGGACCACGGTGGCGAGTATTCATGCCGGGCTACAAACGCACTGGGGGAAACAGCAAGTCAAGGCACTCATCTCAGTATTCAATGTGAGTTTCATAATATATTTATTTATATAACTTCAATGCACAAAATACCAAGGTAAAAGTAGATATGGCGTACTTAACGCCTTACGGCATTTTCTACCAGTCAACCGAGGGTTGTGAAGGCGGTGCAAACATAATGAATAAGAAAAACAATATGTCTAAAATGTCTAAAAAAACTATAAATATATATGAATAAAATATATACATAAATACCATAGAGTTAGAAAAAGAAAACTTTTTATCTATATATAAATCTAATCCATTTTCTATAAAATTTATCCCTATCTATCAAGAAATATATAGAAATTATTATAATATACATTAATATCTAATTTGAGAAACCAGGGAAATAGACACGAAACAGAGCTGTTGTATACTACAAGTAATAGGATCATTATATGTATGTTATTATATATTAACTAGTCTCGGTTGAAATTAACTTCAATGTATATGTTACAGTTTATATTAAAATTAATGGATTTCCTCAAATAGAAATACAATGTCTCTTTTAAATCACATGAAACAATGACGTAGACCTACGTAAACCAATGCAGTAAAAAACACGTATCACGTAAAGTACATAAACATAATTATTAATGTTCATTAACGTAATAATAGAAAGTTTAAATGCTCTAAATAATACACTTGTCTCAAAATACAAACAAAATGAACACGGTAATAACAAAATAAACCCCGCAATAACAATCTCCCTCCTACAAAAATTAGATAACATTGGATAAAAAAGAAAACACCTCAATAAGTAAATTGTACCGAAGATATTACTCTTCCGATCTAAATTGAGGGAGTCTTTTGTTCCCTATTATTATCAACAAAGTGCTTATAAATTTCATTTCATTTCGTGAAGGGCTTTTCGTCGTTTGCTTGTATCAATCATTCTCAAGGATCTTATCAAAGATTTGTTAGAGTCAACGGGGTGAGATGGAGACAATGTATTGAACAAATGTACCCATTCTCTGATGAAATAAGGAATAAATCTCTTGCGTGATGGTATATATCCGGTTCTTGATGTAACGAAATTTGTTTTGTAAAATAGACTCGTATTATAGAGATTAGGATAATAATATAAAAGATCAATGATCCTAATATAATTTTAAGTCTTTTACTTCATTTAAAAAAACAAATTTGAGTATAAATAAAACATATATTTCAAATTATAAGCATATGTTATTTTTATCAGCTCTTTCCTGTGTTTCCATCATTACGATAATAGTGACTATTATTATTTATTATTAGAATACTAATGTTTATACATCTGTCTATTTTTGGGCTTAAACAAAGTATGAAACCAATTAGAATACTAAAGGAATTAAATATTTAGAAATTAACTTACAAAATATTCTTTACTATCGTGTCGTTTATAAGTCTTAATGAAGAAGGGGGAGAATTTAAGTTTATTGAATAATATTCAGCGTATAAATAAAAACATATGTTCGTATTTTTTAAAACTTAAATGTACAGCTTAATAAATTTTAATTTTGATATATACTTCTGCCGTAAGAAGGATTTTCCAACATTTTATAATGAATTAATAAACTATTTTTTTATCCATCAATACCGCGAAAAACTATAGGGAATAATTCAATACAAACATTGACAAATGCGTCAATATACTCGAATGGAGACATCGTTATGGGAATATTTCTACTCTTCGGTGTCAAAGGGCAGGCATCAATAAAAAGAAATAGACCAGATTTGCCGTGTGTCGATAACACCAGAGACAGGACAACTACAAATGTAGTCTTGTCTGTACTTTGTTCGCTGTTATAGGGTCATATATTTCTCGACGCAAGCGACAAACTGGCAAGATCTCATTCTTCCTTTAAAAAAAATTACAGAAACCTTGTTGTTAAAGCATTGCCACAATCCCTCGTAGTGACAAGATGGCTATCAATCACTAAAGAGGAGGTTAGACTCAGCGTCTTTACTACCGACGACCGGTATGCGACAAATGTAGCCCTGTCCTTTCCTTATTTGTTATAGTAAAGCTATGCTCTCACTATATAAGTGAAAATTCGTCCATACTAAATAAGTGACACTCAATACAGAACAGAATAATTAATATTTATTATAAATTTCTATTTTTGAAGAATGTATTAATAAATAAAATATTTAAAATATTGTAAAAAATATATAATATACCTTTTTAATTTTTTTTTTATATATATATTCCTTACCTACTATTTATGTACATGAAGTAATGCGTTTTTCTCGTGATGTAATACACACTCGGTATATAAATCACTGTATCCACCACTGTATTCAACATTAGTGAATACGAACCCTAACTCGTTTGTTTCACTTTTGTAGCGTACGCCAACAGTTTGTTCCCGCCTTATTGATCCGTACCGTAACAAATCTAAGGTAAAGAAATGAATGTTGTTACCCGCACGCGGTACACGATCGTCTGCTACCTACGGTGTTACATTAATCCATATACATATTTTCATATTCCCCGTACAGTAATCCTTCCTTAGAAGGGCTGCTTAAGTGGAGCAAATATTTGGGAGTTTAATGAAAATCTAAGGCAGCCCTAGCGCAGTTTTGTAAGTAGATACCTAAATGAATCACGCCGGAGTGCGCCGCGCCGCCAGGGGAACAGTTGGGGCGATAAAATTTATATATCGTCTAACTTCTGTTATGATTTAACGAACTGAATTCGGGTCTCTTTCAGCTCTTTATGTTAATTATTGCATTCTTCCTTTTGTCGAGCTTTGAAACGCAAAGTCAAGGAGCCGAGTTCGTTAGATTTATTGGAGTGTTACAATGTTTATTTTAATTATACAAACTTCGGCACGTGTATCTGTTCTAATTATTTCGTAAATATTTTTTCTTGCAATAATAATGAAACAAGAGTTGTTTGAAATTGTTGAGTATAATTATTTTTCCTTCTTGAAAGTTTCTTTTTCATTTATGTTGCACTAGCCATCGGTCCTGACTTCATTTGTGTTGACAAATTTATTTTATGCATATAGATTAATATAGTTCTGATAGGGGTTCAAATAGAAACAGAGTTTAAAATATATATATAATGTAATCTTCTTATGTATACAAACTCACAAAAGTTGTCTCAGTAAAAATAGGTATCATCTATGCGAAAATACATAACCGTAATTTTATAGAATATCGAAGTATATAGTCCTAATGCTATTCCATGGTATAGATGTCATATTATTAGTATATAGATAAAACTAATATAATATATAAAATAATACAGATGCACCCGTCTGTTCGCACCCTTCGCCGCAAGTGCTTGGTGCACAAATCGACGAGGCACTGCGCGTACGCTGCTCCGTAACAGCCAATCCACCAGACGTAACGTTCTTCTGGCAGTTCAACAATAGTGGAGAAAGTCTCGATGTATCCCCTACTAAGTTTGGTAAGTTTCTTAAATAATTGTTATTTCTCACTATTTTTCTACACACAATGTTAGATAACAAAGCAAACAAGCTTTATTAAACAATGTTTTTCATCATTCTTTGCCTCCTACAATTATTTATATAATAACGTATATAGAACATTTAACTTAAAATCAATATTGTTATCAAAGTAATAAAGTTTCCATTTTGTGAACTATTCTGAAAATAGAACTACTATTATAAAGTAATACATATTATTAGATTATTGTAAATTGACAATTTAAATTCATTTTAAATGACATCTATAGCTACTTTACATTACCAAAGAATATTATTACGAGCGTGTATAAGTACCTACTCTATCTTCTGAATCTTCACTGCGAGCAGTAAGATAGCTAGCGTGGCTAATACTGTATATTACGTGAACGACACTTCACAATTTGTTTGTAATTTTCATAGTTTCATTGTGTATTATGCTATTTGTTGGAGCTTTTGCAGCTCCAAGAATATAAATCTTGTTATAATAATTACTTTAATGGCTGATTCTTTACAAAAATATAAAATTGTGACTGACTTTACTAAGCAAAATCGGCGGTCGACTCTGTTTTCGGGGTTTGTCAATGACCTCCGGACGGTCTTCGCTGGTCGCGCTGCTGCTTCATTAGGGTACCGTGTAATAAACACTATTTATCCCTAGGCACGGCGAACGGTAGTACAAGTGAGCTCAGCTATAAACCACAAAGTGAGCGGGACTACGGTACACTCAGCTGTAGAGGGACCAATTCCGTGGGTAGACAGCTCGAGCCATGTATCTTCCAAGTGGTGCCCGCTGGTATGTTATATTTTCACTTATAAAACACTTTTAAATTAAATAGAACTTGCTTGGAAGTTACATTCTTTCTACATGTCGGAATTAACATATACGTTGCTTTACTTCAGGCATGTAGAGAGAATGTCTGACGAAACCACAAAGATTTCTATGTGGCATTTTCTAGTTAACCTTACATTAGTTCAGACAATAATCAGGTAGCGGTGCAAATAAATTATAATAAATATATACATTAATACATTACATACTCAACTATACATACACCAGAAGTCTGGCACTTGATGAACTATAGTGACAAAAAGTGAAAATGTAAGGAATAGACAACTGAGGAAAGAGAAAAAATATTCCCGTAATTTACGTTTGAAGGAAATTTCTTCGTAACGTTATATACGCTATAAAAAAGTCGTATAACTATAAATTATATTTTTATATATTACAAGTTAATATAATATAATATAAATATATAAAATAGATATATTAGAATTTTATAATTATATAAAACAAATTTTCCTATTTATTATCTGTAGATTCAAGTTTTATAATATCAGTTAGAAGCGTTTGTCGCATACGCCAAATCTCATAACTCTTGTTCACTGCTAAATAGCAACTGGATGTGATAACTTTTATGATGTTGGCCTTTGTTAATCAAAGTTATCAACTTCTTTACGGGTTAGGCTTCTTTTATAATTTATACTGCCTCAATCTGCATTGCAAAATTTTAACAAGTTTAAATTATATTGTTATTTTACGGAATATCTACAAGAAGCACTGAACATTATTTATATAGTGGAGTATAAATGATAATAGATCCATTTTGGTGGTAATAGATTAATAGATAAAGGTAGAAACTAATTATAAAATAATATAGAACACATATTCTGTTTCACAAAAAAACTGTTGATCTTAATGGGAGTAATACCAGAGTAAAGTAAATCGATTGTAAAAAGAATCATCAATCAAAACTTCGCTCAATTTTCACGAAAAGTTTACGAAACATACGTGCATTTTACTGAATGTACAACTCAACTATAGATGTTAAGATACGGATACGTTTTGAAAAGGTTTTCTTAATATTATATACACTTAAAGTTCATTTTATAAACGATTTAGTTATTTCAAGTAGGAATTAGTATGTCAATAGTTCTAGCTAAAAACCTAACAACATAAAACAGAGCAAAAGTTTACATTAGTACTCGACCCATATCAAATTTCATTTACGGTACGGGTGTTATAACCCTTTTACCCTATATGAAATATGATAGCAACGCATTTTGTAGTTACCCGAAATGGCACAATGTTTGTCGTTTGAATATCAAATACTATCTACGTACATTAGTGGTAACATTAAAAAATGTATCTACTCTAACGTTCCCAGTCGGTATGCAAGTCATGATACTTAACAGATATTGTATTGGGTCAAGTAAAGAGATAAGTGACTGTTCCCAGATGGGGTAGTCAGGGAGGTAACGTGACTGGGAGGCGAGCTACCCTCTTCTCTCCGATTAATTTGGTTATTGTTGTTATTGATGTTTCCATAAGCGGGGAATCAGTTGGAAATATAAATTATCAAACAAATTCATTTTGTGTCAGCCATATTCGAAGTTAGGACATCGGATTATAAAACACTATACTAGACCACGACGCTATAGTAATAGACATATTGTCCGTCAACATACCGTAGGACAGGCGACATTCTATTTTCATCAATTAAAGGTGTCTTGTGTGGACTTCCATAAATAAATATGTTATTAATATCACAGGTAAGATAATTTATTTTCATAAATAAAGTTTGTGAGTATGGACGGATAGATGGATGGATGAATGTTTGATGCTCTTTCACGCAAAAACTACTTTATCAAACTTTACAGTAATATATACATCAGAATAACACTTGGACTATAAATTTCATGCGATTGAAAACGCGGACACATCTAGTATTTATATGTTTTTTTATTTGAATGGAATTAAATTTATGGACCTCTTCCATACAATGATATTTAATTCTTCGCTATAACTCCAAGGAAATATGAGTTAACAGTTGCAACTAGGTGCAGCAATATAAGCTCCAACCCGCAGCATTTAATATCCCGCACGTATACCAGTTCGTTATAACGTATAACATAATATAATGTGTTAAATTGTCAACGGTTTCCATAAATCAAGCCAAAATTAGGAGCTCTACAGTTAATTCACGTTTGAACAAACGTAGCTATTATACAATTCTCGAGTATTATGGTTTGAATATTTGATAATAGATACACAGACAATGTAACCTGGCGTATACTGAATTGAAATATTATAAATGACTAATAGTTATGTTCACCTACAGGGGTCCTAATATATACCATATCATATGTATATACTACTAGGGCTAAACTATAAAACTAGAGGTTAATTTTAAATAGTCAGCTACGTAAATATTCCAGTTCTATTTAATGCATCAGCTACTTGATTGCTCAAATATGTGTGCTTTATCTAGCGTTTGAATCTAGCCCAATGGAATGTTTTTCTTTTTTTTAAATCAGAACATGACTATAATCAGAATATATAGATCTGATCTTATAGCTATTGAAGAAGAGTGCAATGCTGTGTGCATTGCACTCTTCTTCAATTCCTACCTTTTCTGTAATTATTACGTGCATAATGAATAACTTATATTGCGTATGGTATATTAACGAATGTATATGATTGCATAAGACTAAATAGATATAACTTACATATTTACTTTTATTAGAGTCATAAGTACTAATAATACCTAAAATTGTAAACGAACCTAACGTAATTAAGATCGTAAGAATTACTTGTTTGTTTGTACTTTCATACTAATTGAGCATGCTAATCTCAAAAACGACTTCTCCAATTTCAATTCGGTTTTCATTGTAATATTGTAAGATTTCTGTAATATTTATGCATTTGTTCTAGTCCAATCGATTTACAAACAGAAAAGTTATTTTATAGTATTATAATTTTTTTCTATACCTATATATAATATGTTTATTCCTAGCGCGCCCATCTGCTCCCCGTAACTGCTCTCTGCAAGCGGGTAATAACAGCGTAGACGGCGCGAGCTGGCTCCGCGTACGATGCGTCGCTGGTTATGACGGTGGCCTGCCGCAGACTTTCATACTGGAAGCTCTAGATCCAGTTACTGGGAGGACTAGATTCAACGGCAGTGTTAACGAGACTGGTAAATATTATTGTGATATTATAATAAACAATGCAAAATACACCATGATATCACTGAATACAAATTAACAAATCTCGAAAATTCACATGCCAAAATCTTATACGGTGTGCGAATACCATTAGCGCAACCGTCTTATAAATAATAAGTCTTATTACGTAAATAAGAAAAAAAACTCAATTTTATTAGATAATAATAATGGATTCGTATTATTTTGTACCATTAACATGTGTGAGACCACAAATATTCGATGTGGAACCCTGACCACTGCAGCGTTATATTTTCGCCTATATGGTGACGGTTACTACTAACCATCAGGTGATCCAATAGCATGCTCGCCGCTTCCAATTACATTAAAAAAAGCTCTTACCTTAAAGATATAAACTACTGAAATTAGCACGACTTGATTTTAAATGTAACACAGGATATCATTTACCTTTCTAAAAATGTATTCACCATTTGGCCATGGAGTCGTCCAATTAATATATTATTAAGCAGGTCTGTTATTCCATTGATCTAATAAGCAATTCTTATAGCTATATGGAATATTAATATTAATTACATCGAGAATTTTACAAGTTATTTAAAAGCAATTTATCCTGATTTTATATTACGTAAAAGTGCGTATTAAGTTCAATCAAAATATATTTAATATCTACCACAGATAACATAATATTACATAGTAATATATCTACTGAGTATTTTTTTATTTTCAAACATATACGGATTATCTGAATTTAAGATATTACCAATTATTTCGTTATCCAATATTATCATATCGTCACGAATCTTTAAATTAATTGAATTTAAGATATTTCCAATTATTTCGTTAACCAATATCAGTATATACGTCAAAAAAGGTATATCTTTTTAAGTATCAGTTCAAGTATTTTGCTCATTATGCTAGCTAGACTTTGTAAAAAGTCGATAAAATTAATACCTCACTCTCACTTATTTAAGCTGCCAAGCAACTTGCCTTTTAAGATGTTTTGGTTTAAGAGCAAGAAAATGCAATGAAATTACAGAGGCATAATATCTTAGTCCTCCGAAATGGCAAAGCATGAGTGGTATAAAGGTATCTTATAATAATATGATGTCCGTAGTGCAGTTTATATATTTATATACACTGTATGTAACTGTTACCATTTACCATCGACTTATATGATATTTCCATAAAAAGTTACAATATTAAAATACTATACAGATGGCCTAGCTGTGTTCAAGTTGGATGTAACGCAACTCTCATCTGTTGTTGATGGCCACGGCACCACATTCAACTTACTCATATATGCCAAAAACCTAAAAGGAGATTCTGAGAAGACTTTACTTGAAAACATTGCATTCAATGATGCAGCTAGAAGAACAGGTATATATATATTTTGTTTTCCTACAATTAATTATAACCAAGTAGGACAATTTATACATCGCTCGTTCCACAGTAAACAAGATTTGTGTCGAATCGAACCCGACACCATTGGCAGTAAGGCAATTAAAGTTTATTAAGGTAACTTAAAAAGAATTCAATGATATGTAAATATAACTTGTAAAAATAAAAAAATAAAACCGTTGATAAACTATATTGATACTTGCTACACGAGGACGATATACTGGGCTCCTGATATATTGAAGTAAGACAAATGTTATATTCACTACAACGATAATACCTCTCAGTATGGCGCAGGTATATAGATTAAAATGTGACGATACTTTAAGTACAATGATCGCACTATGCACCTTACTTCACCTAAAATATAATTCATATGACATGATAGAAACATGTTGAGCATTTATGTAATATGTATTTGTAAACTGGGGAAACCTTTGCCTAGCAGTGGGACACTAATTAGGCTTAAAAATTTTAATATGTATTTGTATTGTTCTTAAATCATCAGTTAGTCAAAATCATTTTTAATTATAAGACGTTTTTGAGCCACTCATTTTCGTCACAATTTTTTATTACTATTCCTACCATCTATCTAGTTCGACTAGCTATTTCAGCTGAGAAGAACTGACAAAAGTTACATATAAGTATCATTTTATTAGACGGTCTCGGTGGTAACGGTATCGGCTTAGCACACCGCCTTACTTTCGATGGACGCGGGTTCGATTCCTTGCACGGCACAAACATTTTTATTCATGAGTATGTTTGTTTGTATCGATCTGGGTGTTTTCTATGTATTATATGTATGTATTTACGAAAAACATATATCTACCTATTTATATCAGTTATCTAATATCAATAACACAGGCTTTAGCTAGCTTAACTTGGATCTAAATGGCGCTGTGTGAATTGTCCTGATTGTCCTTATTTGTACACAGATGGAAAAGGAGCCATGGGTGGTGTGACCCTTGGTGTAATGGTAGCTGCTGTGCTAGGAATTACTATTGCTATTGGCGGAATAGCTTTCACAGCACTATGTGCTCGTAGACGTCGCTCGCAACCCCCTCACAAACACCCTCCAGGCGATATGCTGGAATTAAGTGATGGTGGTCGCCGATATGTTGTTGCTTACACCATTAAACCGTCACCAGATATGAAAACGCCTGATCCACAGCCCGATATATTAAATGCTCCTGGTAAGCCTAATACATATTTACATTTTCTATAAATAAAACTGTTCTGTAAATTATTATGTACAAAAACTCCCGCTATGTTAATTTTGTCTCATTATATTATTCATCATCCATTTATTACATTATATATTCCGAACTACAATGTAAGTAATTTATATTTATAATCAGTTATTTTGAAATTTTAGTTGATATTTTTTTAGTATTATTATTATTAGGATGTAAATTAATTTAATTTTTTGAAAATATAATCATGAAAGGAATCTTTCCTTTATAATACAGATTCTGATAATCAACCTGCACCACATTCTACGGATGAAGTCGACGAATGGCCTAGCATAAAAGAAGTACGAGGTATGTTATAAAACTTTACGTTCTATCTATATATAACATCGTCAACAAACTTCACCTTGAGGAAACAATACTTAAATTGTTATTTAAATCTTATGACGTACTCATAAGATTACCACTGTTTTTTTTTCTTGTTTACTCCTGGGTACGTACTACTTAATACTTGCTTATTACTAGCTATACTTTGTCAATCACATCTGTCTGCATGGTTTGTTAGTTTTAGTAGGATAAGACAGTGAAATTACTTAATCCACTGGTATATCCGTGTTGTTGTATATAGGTACAGTTACCACTTACCGTCAGTAGTCAGCTTATTAGCGCCTTTCCAGTTCCATAAAAAAACTTCATCAATATTTCATCGATCCATCGATGTTCAATTGTCTGTAGCTGATAACTACTTTCCATTAGGTAGACCTTTAATTTGTTTGTCAATTGATATGTTATATAAATGATGTTATTAGTATATTAATAACCTTAAATATCTTTAGGAGACTGGTGTAAAACAGGAGCAGTTTTCTCGGCAGAAGACTTAGCACTTTTAGATACTGCTGGTAGACCTCAACAGGTAATGTCACTTTTATAAAGCATATATCTTTAAATTTAAAAAATCTAAAAATTAAGCAGATAAAAAGCAAATAAAAATTGCGTGTAAACTAAAATCATTTAAGTTATACGTTTATATTATAATCTTTAAATTAAAAGCAATACTTCAACAATTCTACACTTAATATAAATTTACCGTTTATTTATTTAATTAATTACCGGGAGCTCTTACATAAAATTACGATAAATATTCCATTTACATAATTTGTACGATAATGTCAAATACTTATTGAAACAATATATAACATTTATGAAATATTTTTTGACAGCTTACACCAGGAAGTGACTTGGCACCTAGCAGTAGACAAGAGGATGTTCTTAATCAAAATATAGCTCAGACAGTATTAGGAAATAACTTTAGGCCTAACTTTGTAGTTTCCAACAGTCCCACATTGGGGAGTCCCAACTTTGTCTGCCCAAATGGCAATGTAGGATCGCCATTTGGCAGTCAGACGTTAACACTTAGTGGACCGACTTTAAGCTCGGGGAGTCTTGCAACATCAACCTTACATAGGACCAAAGGTAAAGGTAATGCACGAAGAAGAGAACACGTATTAACTGAAAATTTACCTGGACCAGAAAGTTGTGTGTGAAGTGACAGTGATGTTTTAATTTGAACCATTAGTTACGTTCGCCAACGAAATACAGGTTAACTAATTATACTAAATACATTTCATGTAATTATTCCGTTTTGTAAATCGTATGTAACGTATGTTATTGTTTGAATTACAAATATGTTTTATTGATCTATCTCAATCCATATTGTGTACAATATATTCAGCTTACACGATTTATTATTGCAGTAGAAATTGAAAGCTTTACGGCTATTTTTAGTAAAAAACAACTAAATATATTCAGGAATATGAAATCGTTCATTTTAAAACACTAATGTAATCTGTAAACATTATGTGAATAATTTCGATTGCTGGTTTTATATGTATTTGCTCAATTTTTTTCGTAATCTAAGATGTGATCATAAATTTTCATTCATAGTTCAATGATTTCCTAACTCTAAACATTGCAGTGAGCCAGTGATATAATTTGGACTAATTAATCAGACTGACTTCATAATACAAATTTAATAGAAAAATCTCATAAACTCAACTTTCAAATAGTCTAATAATATCTACCTACTATCGTAATACAAATTGGCTCATTAACTTTACAAATGGCGCTCCAATTTAGTATTTAAGATATAGAATAATATATCATAGACTTATAGATAATTTAAAAGCTTGTAGAAATCCCTATTTATTTTAATAAACTCGGTTGTGGTAACTGTATATAAATTTAGGTGATAATAATGAAAACCAAAAAGATAACAAGGCTTTTGTTGTCATTTATGTAATTAATGTGTTTGTAGAAATTGTAAATATTCGTTATAATTGAACAATGAAGGTGCAATTTCAAGAGTCTTATTCGAATTTGAATTTGTTAATAAAAATTAATAGTTAATTTTTGTGGTTTCAGTATTCAAAGAAACAAATAATCAAGAGCAATGAACATGAAAAAACTAATATTCTGTTTCATACGTCTTGAAGAGCGTGGAATCTACAAATAAATTATTAAGTTGATGTAAAATACTAGTGGCATGGCCTTGCTTCGATCGAATATTCACAACCTTGTGAGTTTTGTATATATATTAACATTAGATATAGTCTATGTCACTCTGGAATAATGTTACTTACAAATAGTGTTAAAATTTAGTAAGTCAAAATCCGCTCTTCCTCTTTATAATATTAGTATAAATAATTTCTGCAGACGGGTTTATATTTTTTATTATATATTATATAGATATATTAAATGTTTTGTCATAATTCATATACTCTTGAAATTGTCGCTTGTAATGTAGTGCCATTTTATATGATACTTGTAAATGTTTCAATTTATGTTGATTCTATTAAATAGAGTTTAATGATGATACTGTGGGTTATAGATGAATGTATATAATATATATTATGTCGATCGAACTGTTGTAGCTGTCAATAATTTCCGTGGTTCTAATGATCTGATATGGCAATTTTATATTTAATAAATAAATCATGATTTATATAAATTATTGAGTTTCTTTTCACATTCCTCATAAATATATATACACGCTTAGTAATATTTGCTTTATTTATTATAATCGGTAATCTGTTAAAGTAATTTTTTTATTAATTGCTGGAATATTAAGATAATTCTTCATGTCCATAACAGTACGTAATTTTCACCACACGAACCAAAAGAGCTTTTGCCATTAGATGTTCTATAACGAATAACCCAAAATCCTTACCAATTTTCAAACAAAGGGCTATCTCCGATTCGAGTGTGTACTTTTTATGTGTTTTGTATTCCAACATTCCAAAGCTTCTTTTTACAATGTACAAAATTTACTCACGTAATGGACATGTGAAAATTTTGTCGCTATTGTAAAATTCCATTTTTATGCAGAACAAAATATAGCAACCTACTTAAATTTTATGTACATTCAATTAATATACTTCTCGATGACTCTAACTCTATTACTCTTTCAAATAAATATATTCCTTAAATCCATAGATTATGAATAATAAAATGCACTTGCATATATTTATAAGAACAAATTAAATATTCCATATAGTAAATAAATGCAACTGATATTTGTAAGGATTATTTTAGTACTCGATAGGTTTTAATGTATAATTAACCCCATAAATATGTTGTCACTTTGATGTAGCTTCTTTATTTCTGAAAGTAAATGTACTCGTCATTTGCCACAAATTCATAAATATACAGACTGTCAAATATTCATTAAAAACACATTTACCTACTCAGAAAACACTTTTTCGCATGACCGACTTATTTCAAACTACAGTACTTAATACAAACTTGCCTGTACCTAAATTTATACGGTAAATCGGTCTTGCACATATTAATATGTATACGTAGGTGGCGAGTTCAAGGTCCAAACTTTATAACATCACCAATTTACCCACTCCTAGGGCGCTGGTCGTCCAATCTAATGAAAACCCCTGCCGGCCCATTCACCTGTCCTGTAGTCTTTACAGGCGCCGAGCGATGGTTATAGTAAATCCGTGGTTACACGGATACGAACTTTTGCTTAAATAACTAAGGCTTCTTATACGTGTATTTACATATATACTTTATGATACGTACGCATTACTTATTTCGTTTTGACGTCCTTTGATCAAATATCAATGAAAGACCTGTCTTTCATATTAAAATAAATTACAATCTAACCTTGCGCTCGGTCTTGTATATATTTAACGTTGGTACATGGAATATAACAAAACAACCAACCTGTCGAAATGAATTAAATGAAAGATCAATAATTATCTTAAATTCTAACTTAGAATGAAGTTAAAAGAAAAGAAATAAAAATAATAAACAAATATTCGATTTTAATTTTAGTTTTAAGCATTAGTAATAAATATGTCTACTTATTGTTATGAACAGATAGGCAGAACATTTTTTTATTATTATTTTATAATAACCAATCAAAATTTTATCTCAGCATTATGCCATGACTATAGTCGCGATACTCCCCGAAAAAAACTATATCTTGAATTCAAGATGATGTGTTGGAGTATCCAGTGAAATTACAAGGTACATAAAGTCTCCGTCCTTCAAAACTGAAACAAAAACGTACAACAGCCGTAACATGGTAGAAATTTCCTTTACGCTGTTCATGTATATATATATAATGCGATTTATTATAAAGCAGGCCATCAACTTGTTTTCCACGGCAGTTAGGCGTGGAAAACAAGTAAAAAAGAAAAAATGTACATAATTCATCTAAATTCACTATAACCATATTTAGTTTTAGTGAACCATGTAACCGCTGCCTAACATTCGACTAAGCTCGTCCATAATATTGGATTAGTGAGTATACGACGCCACTAAGAAATAAATAGCGGCGCGGCAACTGCTAACTTAATAATACAGTGTCTGTTTATTTTTACAAAATTTCTTTCCATTTCCAACTGTGCACGGTCTGATACGCAATTCTGTTTAATCTTTCATTATTAAACCCTCACCTAAATAAACATATGTGTTTTTCATATACACATACCGTTCCCTTTTCTTTCACCACAGGTGTTAATAGAGATAATATATTATTGTAAACGTTCTGTAGCATTTTAAAAAAAACTATACTCAATTTATCTACTGAATAAAACTACTACTAACCTGAGCTGAAATTGATATCTCGTAGAATTGTAAATAAATACTGTTATACCTATAGGATCATTTATATTAAATTCATGATATATACATATACTTTTACACAATATATTTTGCAGTTATGTACGTAAGATGCTAAAAACATCCATAAAATAAAAAGCTTAAACAATTTACAAAGCGCCATCTAGACCTACAGTAAGCAGATTTTGTATTATGGGTACTACACAACAGATATAAATACTTAATTTTTTTTCTAATAGATATATAATATAAATAAGGACATCCAGACCGATACAAACAATCATACCAATGTTTGCACCGTGCGAGGAATCTAACCCGCGACCATCGGAAGTAAAGTGGTGTGCTAAACCGCTATAGCACCGAGACTGTGCATATTTATTTTGTTCTTTTTCGTCTTTAATATCTTATCAACAGTGATTATCACATGTATAACTGTAAAATAGATTTTAAATTATATATAATACTCCATAAATAAAGTACTCCTGATAAGATATAATTTAGCAAAACTAATGCATAATCAATAAGGCACAAGAAGTTATAAAAAAGTATTAATTACTGTATTGAGACATTTTACCTACCTATTCAAGTTACTGGAAATTTAATTATAGTTCCATAATTCGACTATCAAATCGAAAGCTACGGGTGAATATACACACAATTATTATCACGGTCTACCACAACCCCTTCTATAACAACTCAAACATTTATGGAATGATAACATTGAAGCCAAGTTTACGTACATTGAATAAGACGGGAGGCAAACACAAAATTCCTTAAACACAATGATGGCACTTCCGTTTATTTATTCAGGCAAACGCAAAGTGCCGGGTAGAGAGTACCATGGATACACTTGTCAGCGTCACGTCACAACTGGCCGGAGATTTACATAAAAATATTTTTAGGTCACTACAAATGTTTAAAATATAGTGCACTCGTATGGTCTTTTTTTTATGTAATTGGAATGACAAAAATAAGAACTGCATTATGAATATCACGTTATCATGTGTCACCTGTAATACCACTCATGCATTACCATTCATGAAAACAAAATGCCATAAAATACAAATATTTCCTTACACATACATAATTCTTTCAATTTAAAAATGCTAAATAAGAAAGACATGATTTCAAAATTAATCACGTGCATGGTTTTCTTTAGGAGTTAATGTTCTTTTCGAAAATAAACAACTCAGACAAGTGTATTAAGTCTCTAAACTCTCAGAGACTTGAATAACATTAGAGCAAGAAATAAGCTTATTCTCCGAGCTTACCCTCGCGATTATGTCTCCTAGTCTACTTACAGAATTAAATTGAAGCGACTATAAATGTAAACAGAATTAATCATTTTAGACACTTACACCTAAATCCTATTATGGGAATTCAGGTTTTCCCTAACAGCATCCAGTTAGTAGACTAAGCAATTGACCACTTAATTAGGTAATAATGTAGAAAAGGTAAGGTGCTGGCATTTAACGTTTTATCGACGTGATTTACTGTAAGGATCGTAGTTAACTAGTTTCTTAATATTTGGCTCTCTCTTGAAAGATTTTTAGTAGGTAGGTATTTATCCAAAATTAAACAAATTTTGTCATGATATAATGTTTATTAAATTAAATATTGCATCAAAGTAACTCATTTAGGTACATAATAAAGAGTCGCCGTCATAACTAGTTCAATTTATTAGTAAATTTAAAATTATTAGTAAAACAACACATAAAATATATAAAATTAAATATTCTAGTTTTAATTTTTAATTTTCGTTCACCCTAGTCAACTATGAACTACTAAGACAGTTACTAACATTCATAATCCTAATGAAAATATGGAAATACCTTCACGAAAAATATAACAAGAACTTCCAACACATTCGAAAATAAAACTCTTTTTTTCGGCCGACCTGCCACTTCAATGAAGGAGAATAAACTTTGAATAGAGCATAATATAATCAAAAGTTTTGAAAGATGCCACGTAACTGTTCGCCGACTTCATAAAGAGAGCCGCCACGTGTAAATGACGTGATCTTTCGGTGGAAAAAAAGGTCGCGCGGGATTTATTTATTTATATCCGGTGGGCGCGCGTGGAAAGGGGCGAAACTCGCGTACAAAAGCTGTCCGCGCGCTTATCGCGCGCGTTACCGGACGAATCTGCTCCACCGATGGGACCTTGGGTCGCGGGAAATTACAAAAGGACGTAGGTCCGGCATTAGTGCACAGACGGAAAACGGCATAATAATAATTGCAAATTAATAATAAGGCCGAACATGCGTACCATATATCAGTATAGCCGCGATATTAATATTATATATATATACATACATACATTCGTCCGCAGCATAACAATATATATAGATACAATACAACACAAAATAATGCACAAGTAATATATAATACCTATTTAATATAACAATGTGCGTTCCAAAGAAACATTATAAGAAAAGATAATGTGATTTGACCCGGGGCTAAAAACATCCATGGAGGAAGGTAATGAATAGTCGAGCGGCGTAAAGGCTCGGTGTAGAACAATGTGTAAAGGGATTCTGAGACGCCATCTGGACCGTCAACACTATTTTGTGCCTCACGGAAAAATGTAAAGAGAACTAAAGAAGAGAAAGAATATGCCAGTCAGAAGGCGTATAAGTTCTCGTGCACGATACTTGAGAATTTTTTGCGCAGTCAAATATATAGATATATAAGATAAGTTTGTTAAGGACATCCGTAACCGATAGGAACAAGTCGAACAATGTTCTGCACCGAAATGGTATCGACTGGAAAGGTTGTGCTCTAGTCCATATGGCGACCGCGCGTCAGCTGCAAAATCTTGCGTCAGTGTCGGCGATCTGAACTGTCCAAGACAGCTCGTCGTCGAGTGGAGCCCAGGTTCTTGACGCTATCACTGGAGCAAGCGTCTTTTTCGTCGAATACTTTCGACGTGCGAGAGTGCTCCAATTGATTTTTGCTATCCATGTATAACTATAAAATATAAAATTAAACATTTTTTAAAATATATTTTATATAATTCAAACATTTTCGGGGCATAATAATAATAAATAACTCTGCTGCGACGGGCGCTTTGCGCTTATATATAGCTGAGGACATCACAATATATAATTTCAAAGCCATTCGTTTACGTCCAAAACTAAGTTGCTATAATCACATATATATTATTATCATGGTCAACGAATACAAAAAAGAAAATATATATACCCCCCAATTAATTAATGTATACAATGTATATATTTGGAACCATGCCATGAAAATTCTTTTTATGTCGGCAGACGGGGGGATTAAAATTTGAGCTGTCGATTATTTATCAATTCGGATAAAACTTGGAAGTTCGGGATATGACACCATCCCAGGCGGCTCCACGCCAATCGCCTATATTAAAATCTTTTCCGAAAGTATTTAATATTGACCCTCTGGGCAACGGGTTCCACAAATAGATAAAATACACACAATTAATATTTTATCATCGATCGAGAAGCCACTTTTTTGATTTTTATATATTTCCACTGCGGTGCGGATTCAATATTATTATTAAAATAACAACTCAACACATTTATTGGAATGTAGATGCTCCAATTCTGTTAATAAAACACGCCAATCCATCCGCATTATCACCATCGACGGTCTCGTCGGTGTTTACGTAGAACATTGTCAAGGTCGTAAGACCTCCAGTAAGACCAGGCAATATTTTCATCATAGGGCAATGTCCAGAACGTCTGGGCTATGTGTGGGATATGAACACAATTTATTGGGCCCAACACCTTACCCGTGGAATGATGAATCTGGAGATATTTTAAAATATCTAAATTATAAATAACGGGAAAAGGAACCGTGTTTCGCGTTTAGGTCGCCCAAAGTATAATAACTCCTCCCATCCAGAAGTTGGACTCAGGCAAATTGTAGCCGGGGGACGGTAAGAGAGTTCCGCAAACTGCTCGTCGACGTTGTCAAAGGAGCGCATCACTCATTGTGACACAACTCCTGACTACGCCGACTATAGAGATACGCAATTACGCCGGTAAAAATATTTCTATTTTAAAAGGCTAACACAACTCAACGTCTATTTTCATACAAATGTTTAAGGATATAGTGCCACACTGGTTTGGTCCTGGACTTTTTTTATGTACATTTATCAATCTATTCACAATGCGCAGGCTAGTATGCCATTTGTGTACTTTGGATTTGGCCAATCCAAAAAATCTGACATCGCGCCGCCGCTATAAATTGTTTATATACGCTTATCATGTTCAGTGCTCTGTCACGCTTGTGTAATCCGAACGCGGCGCGGGAAAACTTTTTATTCAGTGCGCGTATTTGCCATGAAAACCTACGGTTTCTTGTTATAATGGTTTAATTTATTTGGGAAATGTTTATAAAGGGGGTATTTACGCAAATATTTGGGGTAATAGGAAGGGGATTGTTTCTTTCATTCATCCATACATAATTCTTTCGTTTCGGCGGTATTATTTTTTAAATATCTATAAATCGGCGATCGTTATATTGTTAGTCTAATTTGTAATTGTAATCAGCGGTTTCCTCGACCGTTATTCTGGAAAATGTTTCACGAGGCGCCGCGGTGGCAATATTTTTACGCATTATGCGCCGTGGGCGCCATCGACGTCGTATATAGGGGGAATTTTTGCTCATTAATTTTTACACTAGGCACTTCCGGTTTTTCGGTGTTTTGCGCAATTGGCGTTTAAATATAAAATTTATGGTCAAGTTCGCCGCCGGGTGCTCCCCACCACAGAACATTTGTTTTTCAGGCCGGTGATTCGATGCATGGCCGAACTCAATTTTTTATTGTGGCAGCAGACTGCCGGCTTCCAATAACATGTACAGGAGCTCATCAGTCAAGATATACAAGCGTGTGAGCTCGTATTGTCCGGGTATAAAATGCAGCCGGGGCGGCCGCGACGCGCGACCTTTTTTTATATGAACTGCCGCCCGCAGTGCCTCCGCAATCTTGTCATTGGGCGTGTCGGCTGGGATCTCTAATTAAAAAACCTTAGTCAGCGTCTCTTTCGGAGCAGACTATAAAAGTACCATATATTGTTGGGTCCTTTTCGCTGGCCTCTAAATGAAACATCTTTGGACGGCACGGAATCTTCGTCCGTTCCTAGGTAGGAAGAACTAGTACGCGCCTTACACCGTAAGGCGTTCTGCCACTATGGGGGGTATTTGGGAATTCAGCCCTGTGGTCTCGTTCCTCGATCTGAAAGGGGAGGGGCGGAGCGATGCTGGGGCAATTGATAGGGGCTTAACACACAAAATGGCGGTAGATATGCCGCGAATGACGGCGGAGTTTAAATCGCGGCGAGGATAGTAAACTACGATTTGAAACCGTTATCGAGTGCCACATAAGAAGTGGCGTCATATCCACCCCTATCTAAAGAAATGTAGGAACGGGGTAGTGGCGAGGGTGCTCGCGATGTCTCGGGCGACGACGTTGACGGCGACGAGCATGCGTCACGTAGGATCGTCTTTACCCTCCTCGCTCCCGCTATCTGGCGGCCTCTAGGGTGAGCGCGGATGAAGGCTTTCGCCGCACGGTACCCGACTGGGACGGTAGGGGTTGGTAGCCCTTGTCCACAAGCCGGACTTCGGCGTCGGCGGCACCTTCACTAGGTCAAGGTCGCGGGGGGGATTTATCCCTCCGTTTGTCGCCTCTAGCGGGCAAGGTCGGCGACGGCGGTGCGCGTCTTTCAGATGGGCCAGGTTGCGCGCATCTAAATATTTGGTTCCCGGTAACACATTGCTTCCCGCGAGGGCAGATTGGATTAGCGTATTAAATTAACCAGCTTGGTCGGGTATTTAATTCCCGACGCACAACAGTTAGCTATTTTGTCAGGAGGGTGGGCTTATGGCCCTTTGCGACATCACGACACGAAAGGGTGATGTACTAGGAAATAATGGACTGGAAGAGGGTATGTTATTAGAACCCCACGACGAACCTACCGAAACAAATTTGAAAGGGCAGGTGATCACGCTGTAAAAGTCGCAAGTGGATTGCAGCAACGAATTTGCGTCAAAAATATATAGACAAAGTACACTTTGTGTAATATTACGCACTGTATCGTTCTCAACATTTGCGCAAGTGGGCATGATTCATTTAATGGAGATATCGACGGCGAACCGGAGTCTCACAGAGGATCACACGACCAACGGTAAACTCAACAAGCAACAAACTGGAAAGCGAATCCTAAGACAGTTACTAACATTCATAATCCTAATGAAAATATGGAAATACCTTCACGAAAAATATAACAAGAACTTCCAACACATTCGAAAATAAAACTCTTTTTCTTGCGAAATTAGTTTCCAAGTTGCTCTTCAATTTACACTTCAATGAAGGAGAATAAACTTTGAATACAAATTTTGCTTAAACCAACCTAATCAAAAGTTTTGAAAGATGCCACGTAACCTGTTGACGACTTCATAAAGAGAGGTCTGATCGTGTTAAATGGTAGTTATCTTTCAATTTGGAAGATAAAGAACATATTATTTTATTTATTTATTTATATACTCTTTATTGCACCAGGAAAATTACATTAATAGAGTAATTAAAATAAAAGAGTACAAAAGGCGGCCTTATCGCTTATCCAATCTCTTCCAGGCAACCTTTGGGTAGAGGAGAAAAAACAAAAGGTGGGAGGTGGCACTAGAATAGAAGAGAAAAAAAAATCGACAATATAATAATAATGAATAACATAACATATTACATATATAAACAGTATACACCAATATTAATATTATATATATATATACATACATACATACATAACAACATGCAATAAATAGATACAACACAACACAAAATAATGCAAGCAGCAAGTAACTGTGATACACGCATAGGAATAATACCTACTAGTAATATAACAATGATGACGACAGAAAAGAAACATTATAAGGAAAGATAATGTGATTTGACCGAGTTCTTAAAGCTGGGTAGTGATCGTGAGCTACGTATGAAGGAAGGTAATGAGTTCCATAGTCGAACGGCATGTACCGAAAAGGATTTGGTGTAGAATGAGGATGTGTGGGAAGGGATTTTGAGACGGAGGTTTGTTGCACTGCGTAAGCCATGATTTTGTGCCTCACCGAGAAAAATGATTAAAGAGAACGGAGTAAAGAAGAGAAAGAATATGCCAGTCACGGCGAAGGCGTATAGGAAGCCACTTAAGCTGTGCACGATAATGTGAGACATGGTCATATTTGCGCAGTCCAAATATAAACCTGATACAAATATTTTGAAGACGCTCAAGTTTGTTTAATTGGTCTTCGGTGAGGTCTAGGTTGCAGGTGTCGGCGTAATAAAGGATAGGAAGAAGTAAGGTATGTGCAAGCGAAACTTTGGTATCGACTGGCAAGAAATTGCCTAGTCTCCTGAGTGAGCCTGCGGCAGCGAAAATCTTGCGACTCACTTCGGCGATCTGAACTGTCCAAGACAGCGTCCTGTCGAAGTGGATGCCCAGGTTCTTGACGCTATCACTGTACTCAATGCGTACTCCGTCCAACACTATTCGAGGAAGAGTGCTCCAATTGATTTTTGCTATATACCGAGGGCTACCAATAACGATGGTCTGAGTTTTTGAGGCATTCATATAACCCAAAATATTATTTATAAAATTAAACATTTTTTAAAATATATTTTATTAATTCAAACATTTTCTATAATAATAATAAATAACTCTGCTGCGACTGCCTTATCGCTTATATATAGCTAGGACATCACAATATATCTTAGCATTTCAAACACATAGGCCCATTCCTAAGAACTAAGTTTCTATATTCATATATTATTATTATCATTCAAACCAGAATACAGAATGCAAGCAGAAAATATATATACCACCCAATTAATTAATAAAGTAATACAATGTATATATTTGGAACCATGCCATGAAAACTTTTACTGACTCTTTTTATGTCGGAAGAGATTAAAATTTGACCCAATAGGAATCCGATTATTTATCAATTCGGATAAAACTTGGAAGTTCAGATTAACTAAGATGCCGGAGGCAGTCCATTGCCTATATTAAAATCTTTTCCGAAAGTATTTAATATTAACCTCTCTGGTTCTCGGTAAAATCGCGTTCCACAAATAGATAAAATACATTTTTCCCCTTCAGCGTGAATTTAATATATTATTGGAAAATAAGATAGTATCTATCTGAACTTTTTTGATTTTTATATATTTAAGACTGAGTAATATCAATATTATTATTAAAATATTTTGTATAATGTTTATGTACATATTTTATTGTATAATATTAATGTTGTGTTAATATTATAATACAGAAATTCAATATTTATGCATTATCACAATCATATAACTTTTACCATCAAAATTTCAATTATATTCCGAAAACATATTCCAATATCAAATGAGGTTAATATTACTAAATATTTTCTGTGATAGAATGTAATACAGTGAAACAATTTATTTTACTAATAATTAAAACCTGAATGATATTTCTGAAAGATATTTTAAAGTATACTAAATTATAAATAATACACAAAGGAACAGTAAATTGATACGCTTATTGTAACAAAGAAGTATAATAATCATACTATCCTGTACGAGAAGTGGTACTCAGGTCAAGATTGTATTCCAGAGGTTGCTTTGAGCGTTGAAGTTTAGCAAACTGCTCTAGAGTTGGGCAACAAAGGAGCAGACTATCTCGAAACCCTCATTGTGACACTAAAAGCCTCTGCAGGTAAACTATGAGCCTCCACTACGACGAATTGTACAGATATGGTGAACATAGTGCAACATTTGAAATTACCTAGAAAAAAAGGCTAACACAACAGCAGTTATATTTTAGGCATATTTGAATATTTCGTATACAGGCGAGGAGTTTCTATAATGCCAAATGGTTTGATTTATACATACTTCCTTTACTTCCTCTACATTTATCAATCTATTCATACAAGTATGCCAGTTACGGTTACTTTTCATTTGACCTTATCGCAAATATTTGGTATCAAAGGAATAATGATCAAGGTCGATCTATAAATTGTTTATATACTATATAAACTACTTAAAATCTTCACTAACATACTTAAGGATATAAAAGAAGTACTATTAAATAAATCTGAAACTTCATTCCGAAAATGGCTTCTCAAGAAAACTTTTTATTCAGTCGACGAGTATTTTCAAAATTTATAATGGAAACCTACGGTTTCTTGTATTAGTAACGTGATAATGGTTTAATTTATTATTAAAGTTTATAAATACGGTATTTCCAAAATATTTGTTTGTAATAATTGTTTCTTTCATTATCCATACAAATATTATGACGGATGTCCGTCAGTTCATAGATGCATATATAAGTATTATTTATTAGTAATATCTATAAATATGGATTTATATTGTATATTGTTGTCTAATTTGTAATTGTAATCACCGGTCCTCTGAAGGATTTAAATAAAAAGTTGGAAAATGTTTCAAATCAACCAAGAAAAAATAGACAGAATAGAAAGAAAAATAAATTAACATCCCGCAATATTTTTACGCATTATTTTAAGTACAGAACTGTATATGAGTATGGAATTTTTGCTCATTAATTGTTTTAGAAACACTAGGTTATTTTTGGGTACAATAGCAAAATATGTTTAAATATAAAATTTATAAAGTAAAATCTAAATAGACTTTGTGCAGAACAAAAAGTTACATTTTGTTTTTCTATGAAAAGGTTTTATTAAATATAAATTATTCAACACCTACTCAATTTTTTATTTGTGCGTACGCATACTACCGAGCTATACGTAGGTATGAAGGCCCACCATTACTCCCTGCTGAATATTCAAGATATATTTGAGAGGTCATTTAATACGGCACAGACGGCCGGTCGACGTATAAAATTGTTTAAGTGAACCTTTTTTTATATGTTAACTGCCGCCACGCACTTCACACTTGGTTGAATTTCAAATACGTCCATCTTATCTCTAATTAAAAAAGTTATACTCAGCGTCTCTTTTTATATTTTCAGAAGCGAGCATATATTCCGCGTTCTGTTTTAGAAACCCTCATAAATGAAACATCTTTTCAACGGGTTTCGGAATCTTGTTACATACATGTGTGATAATTAAAATGTCGATTCCTTACATAATTGAAAAAATACCATTACCACGGTGTACCACGTAGTGGAAAAAACTATTGACATGCTCACATTTCACACGGTATTTTTCAATCCAATGAGCCACCGACTCTCATATTATTTTCTTTTATTGTTTGTCATCGATGTAGGAAACATATACTGGATGCTGGAGAGTAAGTCAAAAATATAAATTAACACACAAAATTTCTTTGTATAGCTTTCAGATATGACTGAATTATTACCTCTTGAGTTTAAGTCAGGATAGTAAACCATTACGCCACGACGCGACGCTTCCAAAAATACCGTTATCAAACCTAATTAATCCAAGTGTGTCCGGCACAAAAGAAATAATAAAAGATACAAGCAACGAACTTTCCTTCACATCGTAGAAGCCGTCACAAGTTGCGGTCGCGTAGTGTACATAGACCACGTAGAGACGCGATCTTTACGCGCCCTACGACTCGCGGCCATAACATGTCACGGCCTCTATGACCGCGATACGACCGCCGGCACCGCAATAATAAGATGATAGTATACTGAATTAAGTAATCCTCTACGATAATAACAATCGCTTATAGTTAGTGTTGATATCCTGTTTGATTTTTGATATTACAATTCCTCCGGACTCAGTAATTTCACTGTCGCTATTCGAACCAAATATAAATATTTGATACAACTCCCTATGGGTAACACATTGTTACGAATAACACATTATTATATTATGATTCTTTGAATCATCCTCTAGAAATATTTAATTCCTTTTTACTAAAGGAATTAAATATTTATATAGGATGTGTTTTTAGATATATTTATGGCCCTATTTACTCGCATTTTTAAACTGTCTTAAAAATAATAGCTAAATTACTATATCTTATAGTAAATACAACATGATTGTACTGTAAACAAATTGTGTCCTGCCACAGTAATCACTGCAGTAAAACGAGAAGTATTCGTGTCTTATCTATAATTGGAAAAGGTTTCGTTGTGAGAGGTTCCGCGGATACGGGAATCAGATAACAAAAAAGAGAATATTGAGAACTTTCATTCGTTATACATACTTCAGTTTCGAAAGTCCATGATTCATTTAATAATATCCTGCTACATTACGTTTAATATTCATCTAGATGATGAATATCATCGGTTACAAAAAATGGCAAAACTAGACCATGAATTCAATTTATTATTTTGTAATTATTATAAACTATATATTTTATAACAATCAGATAACCACAACGTCCACACCTAAAGGAGATTAGTAAAGTTCATATATAAACTAACTTTAACGATATTTTATTTCATACTATGATATATTTATACTTGTATAAGTCAAAAATGTTAAAAGATATTAGGAGAGCGTCGTATCTTAGTAGTCTAGGGTGTTACTCTGGGTATACGAAATACAATACAAATTGCAATAGACGAAATATGATCAAATAACAAAATTTTATTGAGCAAAACATATTTCATCTATTGCAATTTGTATTCTATTTGGTTTTTCTTTAACTACCTCTTACGATGGTTTAAAGATAAAAAGAGGTAATACTCCATTACTATAAAAATATACTAACTCCCATAGGGGTACTTAAATATCAGTTTTTTGGGATGAGAACTCTTTATTTTTTTGAAAAGGACAGTCGACAAAGTTAAGTTCACCATTGATGATAAATTCCTCGTGAATATCCACTCTAGGCTAATGACTTAACTTAATTCTTATTCCATCAGCATCCACTCGACAACGTTATACTTACAGCATGAAAAGATTTTTCGAGTATTTAAATTACAATAAACTACATCAGTGAAAATCAAAGTTATTGCCTATTGAAGTAATAAACTACTAAGTTGCGATGGTTATCTATTCAATACAATACGAACGTGTATACTGATTTATATATTTATACTACCTACTTTATGGTCTATATAAATAGATTAGCTAATAATGATGGTATTTGTTGCGGACGAACGTCGGGCGGGTACGTCCGTTGTAATGGACTGGGGAGATAACATATATAATAACTGACATTGTGGTTCGATTGAGGATGAAGACACACCGAGATTAGAAATTATTAACATTCTAATGAATTTAAAGACAGCGGTTCCTCGCTTCGGTTATAGATATCTTTCAACCGGCTTGAACCTTCAGTTATCTACTGCTGGGCGAAGATTAAGAAATACCATAGTCATTGCTTTAAAAGATGTTTCTATTAACTTATCATTTTATCTTTTCATTATTTATAATTCAAGACTATATACAACAAATGAACAATCTACAAGAAAACGTATTATTTACTTATTTATAAATTAAAGGCAACACCGAGATCAACACATATTGTATTGCACTTCTTATATAATTTCTATGTATTTTTATTACTTAGTTTGAAACTGTATAATGGTTTGTATTGTTTAATTCTGTCAACATCATCATCTCAGCCTATATCAACTGCTAGGCATTAGCTATTTCAATTAATATATATTTAATCCGAAAATAAAGTAGATAATAATATGGTCCATACATATCCTTCTAGAGAATGATTATCTGCTAAAATATAGAGCAAACCTATAAAAATGTGCGTATATGAAACTTTATCCGTTATATTATCAAAGATAATCTATGAAATGAGAAGATAAAGATAAGACGAGCGTATAAATATCAAAAACCCGCATCCTGGGCTCCTCGGTGTGGCGCCCGCTGAGAACGCCGTAAGATCGCGGCGTAATGTCTACAGAGGCCAACAGATGGTCTCGCTTCCTATAGTCATTACCCTTTTGTCTTATATCCCACAATGTACACGCAATAATGAAACCTATTCGCATGCTATACAGCTCGTTATACGTTGATACAACGGCAATCAGCGACCAACGAGTATATTATTGAGCTAGAGAATGTTTCAGAACTTAAAACTGCAAGATCTTTTTCTAACAACATGAACACAACAGTTGTGTACCCGCCGGTATTGAATATAACGTTTTATTTACCGAATACTTTTCTAAATTGTTATTTAATTTAAATAGAACATTAATTTTATATAAGAGTGAACTCATTACATTCAGTACAATGTTAAAGTTCACGCTGAAAGTCAAGAAAATATGAAAGTTTACAAAGAAAATATAGTTGTGGACAACATCGCCTGTACCAAGATAATTTGGTTATTATTTTTATTGTATTTACAGTTATGCATGTCCATAGTTTTTAACGAATATATTGTCCATATTCAAATAGATATTTAATAATAAATGAATGTGAATTTTGAATTCAAACATGTTTGATTATATTCAGTGGAAAATGCTTCCGCAAGCTAAATCACAGCAGGAGATTAAAATAGAATATAGACATATAACAAAGTACAGCATAATCATACTGTTAATAACTGTAGAATATTTATATAATGAAATAAAAAAAAATATTTCAGGCAACTTAATTCTGTTGTATATAAATATTGGCCCATATTATATATACCTTAAGAACTTACATATATAGAAAATATTAAAACATTAAATAAAAAAATATTATATAGACTTTGTGGTCCCCCAATCACTATGAAATCAGCCACGGTAGCCTGGTACTAACTTGGTACATAATTCCACAATTAACCAAAGTAGATATTGTAAAAAAATTTATTAATATTTCAGCCGACAAGCAACTTA
This sequence comes from Achroia grisella, assembly GCF_030625045.1. Classification (NCBI taxonomy): domain Eukaryota; kingdom Metazoa; phylum Arthropoda; class Insecta; order Lepidoptera; family Pyralidae; genus Achroia; species Achroia grisella. The sequence continues at coordinate 2,472,608 of NW_026712925.1, forward strand.
CTCTATAACCTCTGTTTCTATTAACGTATAAATGGGTATTTCTTGTAAATAAAAGCAATGATTACCTAGATAAATGAACAAGAACTACGGATATTACGTTATCATATGACCCCCGCGATACCGCTCATGCGCTACCACTCCAGAGGAATTTTATTCGTGTCACTTATCCTGAAATTTCACTGCCTTGTCTCACCTTTCAACCGAAATACATCTTACAAAGTAGCAGCTTACTGCTTGGCGGCTGAAATTGGTAGTACTGAAATACCCACGCAAATACTTGATGAATCTTAAGAAAAAAATATGACGTGTGTGTAAAACGCGACAAAGAAATTATTACGTACGTATACGTTATCACCACCATTTAGTTACTTTACCATTACCATTGATCTACTTACGTTAAATGGATAGGACGCCTAAGGTTATTAATATACCTGAGTGCACATAATTTCTGATTGAAGTAGGCAATTGAAAGAAAAGCAGTACGAAAAATCAACGCTAGTAGCTACATTCATATGTAAATAATAAATAAAATATTGTACGTTATTTTTATGAAACTAAATAGTAAAAATATTATGTATTTACATTATCATATTACCTACATATGAAATAGGATCATATGAAATAGATCAAACAGCCTTTGATTTTGGTTCTACAGATAAAGTAGAAAAATACTAACAATTTTTCGATTCCTCAACAACCATTCAAAGAAGTGGAACTAAAATGTATAATTTAAATCGTCAGTACGAAAAATGTTTTATATATAAAATTGTGTGGACTGTAATCAGAAATGTAATGCAGATTACCAAATAGTTTGCTTGGAGGTTGAGTTGCGGTTTCAAGGCTGATGTAGCCCAATTACTCGATACTGAGAATCAAGATCTTCAGGTAACTACTGTTGAATTGATACCTGTTATTTTGTAAGCGTTCACGTACCGCTGTATGCGATTTAAATGATTTAGACCTAAAGTGGTACCATAACTTGAATTTATGGATTTCTAGTTTCTCCCCGCCAATTAGATATCGTATTATATGAGGTTAAAAAGTAACGTATGTTCTTAATCCGTATACTCCAAAATACCTTAAAGACATTAAATAAGATAAGTAGAGAAAATCGTGACCTAGTTACTACCTCGACTTATGTTAAAAGGTATGAAAAGACAGTCCGGTGATGAAACGTCAATAATAAAAAATCTGGATTGAAATATACCTACCAAAATATGAACTGAACTGAACTGATATTATGAAATTTAGGTTTGACAATTGGTACATCTTACTATCCGCCTGAACTTACAGTCATGACGGTATATTATATTAAAATTTTTGGTGCTATCGAAAGTAACGAAAACGGTATATGTGATACTCACATGCAGCTGTGAATTTGGGCACAGAACTCTGATTCTGCCTACGAAATGTTGCAAGTACCGAACCAATCTAGTAATATATTTAATAGAAATAATCTTTATTGAAATAAACTCTATATAAGTGCTTTTTAATAGTCATATTTTTTATTCTACCATTCATTCAGAACGCAGACTCACGACAAGAAGAACGAGCAAGAAACTTGCGTGCTTATTTTAAATAAATAAATACACAGCAACATTGCGATAATCAAAATAGAAACCGCTACGCACTCATTCCTTGTTTAATCAGATAATATTATTAGCACTATAAATTTTAAGTTTTTTCAACAAAGACATTATTATAATTTACAAGCTCATCAATTTTAGACACAAAAAATATCATCTTTTTACCTGCCAAACATGCTGTTTACAAATTTTATTATTTGTCTGTTTGGCCAATACGTGACAGATAAGATAATATAAAGTAATGAGTAGATACATAATATAAAATAATAGTTATATGGTTAGTTATACTTACCAAAATAGTTTGATATCTAACCAATTTTTAACTTTATTATGCGGGAAATCTGATATATCCCGCAAATAAACGTGACATCCACATACAATTTAAAGTAATGTCTGAGTTTTTCTTTTCCCAAGAGAGAAATTGAATACAGATGCGGAACAGGCGTTTTATTGTATCCGCGTAGAAAGTTAGTTATGACGGTAAATCTTTATCGATGAGGGAATACCTGAGTGCTGGAACAAACTTTACAAGAAATATGATCAGATGTCAACAATTTGTTTTGGTTTTCCTTTTTACGTTATTAAAATATTCCTATTACTGAGGAAGTCGAAAGTAAATAATTCTGGTGAATTAATAATTAGATAATGTTCTCAGAAAAAATGGTAGAAAATGTAGCTATATTATTAAAAAAAGTCTCCGTATATACAATATGTCATCTAGTGGTAATACTCATTCACCACAGTATTATATTTAATAAATAAATAAGGTTTTTGTTCTTTGCAACGATCTTTAAAGGCGTCGAAAAGCAAATTCCTTTGAGAGGCTATAACTAAAGATTAGACCAATTTCGTGTGATATCCGCATCGTATGTGACCCATTTAGAGGGCGAACGTGGTAAATGGTTTTCTGAACATCACTCGTGTCCCAGGAGCCGCTATTACAAGTCTCAATACGAATATAGGTATCTACTATTTTTTTCTATCGACGATGTTGGCAGGTTTTCTTTTGTCTAATGGATTAAACTGGCGTTAAACAAAAGATATAGATTTTTATACAATTGAAGTGGCAAATAATCTAATGACCCTGATTCCCAATTATATGTATAATATGTAAACAGCATTACGGATATCTTAAATTATAATTGAGGACTATCAAAATAAATCGAGAGCAAGAAAGCCCTCGATACTTCTATTGCATTACCATGTTTGACAACTGTGCTGAACCTACGCAATCCACCAAATTTTCTTACAAACCGGCTGACGGTAAAATTAGGAGAGAAATGAATGTATGAATTTAATTTCTTATTTTTAGAGTGCCTAAAGAACGCATCTGAGTCACTTTCAGTTGTTCGTTTCTCGACACACAATTGAAGTTGTTACATTAAAATGCTTATATCCAATTTTGACGTTACTATAATGGCAACAGTGTTCTTTAACTATATTGGCAACAATGAGTAAAGTATGATTACAATATAGTATCTATGAACCTACGTAAATGGTCGTAAAATTTTTATGTCTCCTTTAATGACTCAAGTTTCGGTCTGGAGATTCGCCGGACACTGTCACGATACTTATTCGTTTTGCTCAGTTAACACGGCGTCACAATGAAAATTTACTACTACTAATTTTTACTACCTTTTTTTACATGGTGAAGAATCTTCATAAAGACATGCCTGCCTCCCTTGCCAGATGAATGGCGAAGTGGATTTTTTAAGATTCTTGGTCACTAAAAAAATACATGGTATATCTATGGCGGTTCGTAGATACGTCGTAGCTACGGAGACGTATTAGCATTCTACCGCGACTACGGCGGCGTTGGTACGCCCTGTAGATGATGTAGCACAGCCTATTTTTTGGGCGACCTATTTCGCCCTACTCAATAATGTATGCACGTGGGCCACCCTTAAGGTGAGCACCCCGCACCAGTCGTGGAGAGAGAAGGCAGATTTAAGTACGCCTCTACCTCTGGGCCTGGCTCCTTCTGCGATATAACTCCCCGCAGAAGGAGCTTGAGGCCATGCCTGCGCCAGCCATGGTAATCTCTCGATACATATAATTTAAAACCTAGCTAAAAGGTTATGTATTTACAATTCACTATCATTATTGTTTACACCATTCTACAACAAAAAATATAATTATCAATTTTTCTTTCATCACTTGCTTTACTCTTCCTTAACACATCAACATGAAACTCAATCTAGAACCTTACAACATGTAACCAACACTGCTGTGACTAGATCAAAAAGACAACAATAATGTGGGTAATGTTTTATAATTATGATACCGTTCAATCATGAAATTCCGAAATATTTCCAAGTTTAAAGCAGGTCGAAGCAAGCAAGACACATGGGAAATGATTACCATATTCAACACATTTCCCGTCTCGGCGGTAGGCTTCGTAGGAAATTATTTGTCATATTAACGTCACTCCCAACCGAGTTTCGACGGCGGATGTTAATATATTAAATTATCCTCGAAGGCATTCTCAAGTAGTAACTCGATATCAATACAGCTCCGCCTGTAAGGTCGATACCATTTTACAGCCTGTTTTAGCAATTACTTACAAGATTAGGAAACTTGTGAGGAATGTTCCAACAAGTATTTGTTATAATCAGGAAATAGCGCATATTTGTTCTCAGATAATTCGAGATACGATAAATACATTTCAGTCGTAATAAATCAAAACGTATTTCCTCTTCTCAATATCTTTACAGAGATTTCTTTCAGTTATTTCTACCTGTTCTTTGCTACTTCGTCCAATGATACGTAGGCCGTAGTGTTTGTGTTTTTAAGATCGAAATCAATCTATACATAATGTAATGCATGTTTTAAGCCAATTCTGAATCGAATTTGGTCATTTTTTTGCATTAGTTGGAATTTTATCCCACTGCGATCGTATATCTACTAATTTCGTAATAATTGAAGTTAGTTTTTCCAAATTTAAATTCTTTTGTTATTTTATTGAAAAATATTGTTGGAGGTTAGACAGAAGGACATGTATAGGTTAGACCTTCGCTTGTAAAAATGCATGAGGATTAGGGAATACGAATTCCGGGATCTCGTGTTCGAGATCTATCCCATCCCGCATTGAGCGAGATTGAGAGGTGCAGGAATGGCTTTAGATCACTCTTCGTTCTCTATATCCAAAATAGGTAGACACATTACTGAAAATAACTTTGTTTAGATATAGATATAAACTTTTACTTCATCATCCTCTACAGGCTACGTATAGGTCTACTAAATTAATTTAATTAACAGGTCTACTAAATTAATTTAATAAACAATGTTATTTTTATATCAATTTGTTTGACATCGTAATCACATTTTAATGGTTTTAGTCACATTTTAGTGCTCCAAATATTTTTTTTTAAATACGAACATAGCGAATTTGCGATATTAACTCGAGAGTACATTCCGTGATTATATTAATAAAGGTTGATAGTTAGACTTATATATCAAAAAATCTAAATCGATAGACATTTCTAATTATCCCTTACAATTTTACTAGATACTTTATAATTGTAGATAATGACCAAATATTAGTAGCTAAATCTCAAAGAATCGCTACGTATTAATTTATTAACAAGACTACCATATTTAAGTACGCAGAAACTTTGTCTTCATAAAGTTCAAAAGAGCTAATTATTCTACAGAAAATAACAATCTTTTGTTGCAAATTAATTTCAAATAATTACAATAAAAATTCTAGTTTCTTTTTTATATCGTCCACGTATTACAAATATATATTACTCATTATAAGTTACAGTAGTAGCTAAAAATAACTTAATACTTATAAAATATGGAATCTTCAGTATAGCGATTATAAAGCTAATAATTTAGTAGAACTTAGATATTTTATGCGCAAACCATTTATACCTTATCCATATATACATTTCATTTTCATTATTCTAGAACATTAATATCAGTTGCTTATATACTTTCCCTTTTCCACATATGTATTACATACAAACATTTATCATCAATTTCTTTTGAATATATGGCATAACACTTTAAATATTTTTCATTTGTATCATTTTTAAAATATTAGATTACTGGAGATTGAAGTAATGGCTATATACCTTTTATGTAACGTATCCATCTGCCTATTTTTTTTTTATTTTAATTAAACCACAGTAGCCACACCAAACAAAAACCACCAAGCCAACAAATCAATTTTGCGTCAGGAAATTACTTTGTAAAGTTGAAAAGGGTTGAGCGATACGGTACCAAATTGAAATTCTTTTGTGCACAGCGCCTTTACATGTCCAAAATGTTACCTGCCTCTTTGAATCATACTCGCACTCGACGAACTCGCATACAAAACAATTTTCTATTGAAGTTCAAAATTTACACTCTCAGAAGAATAAGATAAAGTCATAAGCAGTTTCTTATTCAACTGTTGTACAAATTAAAATGCTAAAGTGAAATCACTAACTCCTATATCACGATTAATAACATTTTTCAGGGTTTTAACATTTCTAGTGCAGTTACGCACTTTATTCTGTTACCATATAATAGAATCAACACTTCAAATATAAAAACCGTTGACAACGTTACCGATACAAAAAGAAGTTTGTGTATCCATTTGTATGAAATAATATTAAAAACTTCACGAAACAATAACAATATTTACTCGTTATTTTGTATATTTTTAAGCCAAGAGAGACCTATTCAATATAACTGTTGGGACGAAGCATTGACTTGATTGACTCCTTTCAGTGTTATGAGGCTTAGACGACCTCTTAAACCCAATAGTTTGGTTAAGCATTTACTCCTATGGATTTTGACATAATGGTCAACACAACAAGCAGCTTTGTTGCCTAATAACCACCAAGAACTGACGAATGACGAATGCTTTTGATGTAGCCACAAGAACTTGCAATCCATAAATCCTTATTAATACCAAATCTGTGTACAGCTCAAATTTAATCCTATCCACTCAAATCGTACAACCTAAGCTCGATTAACAAGCAAAACACGCCACTCCTCACCACCGAGTGGCGAACAAACTTTTATTTTGTTCCATTCTATAATCACTTTAATATACTTTAAAGATAATTTTAAGCTATTAAAGAAACGGAAAGCAAAAAGTTTTGAAGCTCAGAAGTTCATTAACAAAATAAGCAATCTGACTAAAAGCATGGGCCCATCGAGGTAAAAAGCAATTAGAAAGTTATGGAGTGTTCCCGGCGATTATTTACGTATTATAGAAGACTTGAAACCTCCAGCTGCCCATTAAGCCGAGGGAATTTCTTTGCTAAATGTGTACGCGTACTTTCCAAGACGATATCGTTTCTGGTGTGATACGTTCATTATGCAGATGGCTACCAAAGTTTTATACACTTATGGCACTTGTAATTTTATAACCCACTTAAAATCACAAGACACATGGTTTCCACAAGACAAAATGTAAAAAGGAAACGATAGTACCTATATTCTTTAATCCAAGACGCCTCTAATTTTATTGTCCCACATAGTCCGTTTTGCAAAATTGCTTGTAAACAGAAATAGGTGAGACAGAGGTACCCACGCAAACAACTTTGTACGAAGTCAAATATGACCTTATGGCGCATATTTTGAAGGCGCTTTGCACTGCCCCATCGGAGTTGAATTTTTTCCCTTGCTTAGTTAGTTATCCATATTTAGAAAATAATGGTAATTAGTTGGAGCATGGTCCGGGAAGTACGCTGAATATCTTAGACAATTCCAATTGAAGCTCTTCTAATTTGGTAACTGTATATTGTGCAGTGTGTGGTGTAGCGTTGTCCTGAAGCAGCAGTGGCCTGCGACGATTGACCAGCCTCGGTTGTTTAACAGCTAGTTTTTAGATCATGATTTGCAATTACTGACTATACACATCTGCCGTAATCGTCTGACCAGATTTAAGAAAGATGAAGTGAACAACACCGGCTATCAAAAGCTCAAAAGTAACTTTTTTTAAGTAAATTTTCGCTTGGGGTAGGTTTTGGTTGGTTCACCAGATTTCATTGCGATGAGCATTTCTGATTAACGTACAAGATCCACTTTTCATTACAGGTAATGATTCGATTTAAAATTAAATTATTATGCCGGTTGACTAATATTGTCGATTTGCTGCACTCAATTCATGGTGAACCAACGATTCAAGCTTTTCACCTTCTCAATTTGCTTCAAGTGGATTAAAACATTTTATTCACTAAGACCGCAGCCTGCAACTAACACGGACGTGATTTGCGATGGATCCAATTCCACAATAGCCTTCAATTCTTCATTATCAACCTTGGACTCCGGCCGCCCGCGAGGCTTGCTGAAAGAAATTTCTTGCTGCTTAGAAATTTTGCAATTCAAAATTTCCAGAACGAAAACGTTGGAACCAAAAATGCACTAATACGAATTAATAATTGGAATATAATGCGCTGTATACGAGCTTCTCACGGTGAAACGTGGAGTGCCAATATTATCTTTCCCGGTAATATCTTATTTATTACGACTCTTACTAATATTATTTCGTCGTAGATAATTCTATTCTTACAGACTGCTCTTATTCTTACGCCTACAGGATGGTTTCGTGTTTCCGTATTATATTTTACATTATATATAACACCGCATTTGTGGCCATACTTCCATACTCAAAGATAACGAAAGTTTATCTGTTTTTCTGTTTGTTTGACTTTTTCACGATTAAACGCCTGGATGGATTGTATTGTAATTTGACGTAAAGATACATTATATTACGAGGACGGAAACAGACTATTATCTTAAAAAAATATCTGTAAGAGAAGAAATAGGAGATAAAAATTTGTGCAGACGAAGACGCGTGTTAATTATTATTATTATTAGTGTTTAAAAAAATCCGTATGTTTTTTGTAAAGCCTAATAATAATAATTGTGTTTCACTGCTGGCCAAACTTCTCCTTATGCTTCCAAATGCCTGTATCCTGAGCTTGATCATACCATGCCATACACAAAGGTACGAAAGACGAGACCATTTTCGGTTTCCTACAATATAGATGCTTATTGGTGCAATATATGCAATATTGGTTGCAGATATGACGAGTGTGGTCCTTCTGTTAGAAGGCATCCTGGTCATATGATCGACCTACTCTCATTTCAGATTAGTCTCTTTCGTTCTTGTTCGTTGCAGTTTAGTAGTAGTATTGACCAAAGGTAGACTGTGAAAAGACATCTGTGTGGGACCTTAGTCTCACCTATTCAACTGCCTGGTTTAGACAATGAAATTACTAGTAGTGAGGTTCATATATGTACATACATAGGCGACGGTTACCATTTACCATCACTGTAAATTAAAGTAAATGCTTTCGTAATATTTTCCTTTTCCAGTTTATTCTGTAACTCCACCTAACTAGCGAATTTTACACTGACACACCTAATTCATTCATAACTTTCAGCTCCATGATACTTAACGTAAAATCCCCAACGATCTGTGTTACATGAGGACAAAAACCGTATTAAATTATTTATACGAACGTGTAATTAAACAAGGGCAAATTTGCTGGCAACATTTAACGGCATTGTCACTTAGCATAAAAGCCTCCTCAACAAAACATATTTACTCTGGAGAGGGATCTTACTTCTATGAGGGATGCATTTAATTTAACTACTCGTATTGATTGTATCATCAACAGACATCCAAAAGGAGATTCTCAATTTAATTGTAATTTCTTATATGTATCATCCTTAAAACAGTTAAGATTTTACAATATTGTATTCTATACATCATATTTTTTTTAATTTTTAGAAATGATAAGAGTTTCATCCGATAATAGTAATATTTAGACAGCCAAAGTTGATTTTAAGAACACAATGGAATATTTTTAATTTCATATAACATTAAATCCTGTTGATACACTAATGTAAAATAGTGATGTATATAAATAAATAACAATATCACTACAATACAAAAATGGTAATAGATTAAATTGCGATTTAATTACATGAAATTAAATAATTTAGCAAATAGTTATTACTCTATTATTATTATGTTTATTGTAATTACATTGCATAATTACGTTTATTCTTCAAATTCATAGACGTGTTACTTCTCAAACATTACTCTTAATAACTAACCATCTTTTCACAAACAAATTATTATAAATATATAGGTATATTATCCCTCTGTGTTACTATAAAACAGCTAAATAGATCTTAATGATATTTTAAGTGAAGATAAATTATAATACGAGTCCATTCTTTTATTAAAAAAGGCATAAAATGTCTCCGGTGGCTACTTCAAATTTTCAAATATAATCTAAATTAAATTAAATAAATATGTCATTACATTCCTTAGACTGTAAAGTCATAAAATATCTTTAAATATGCCAATTATTATCATTACATACTGGTTTAATAACGAAAATTTTCTATTTAGACTTACTTCTCCTTATTATTTTTTTATCACCATCATTTAGATTAGATAATTAATTTTTTTATAACATTTTAATAAGAATTTATTTCCTCCCGACAATCAAATTTGGATAACAAAGGAATACTGAAAAGAAAAAATTATCACAGATCCATAAAACGTCTATATTTTGCTGAGATATTTCTGTTTTATTACTGCTGATGATTAAGATAAGAAATAAAATTTTATAATATGACGTAATTTAATTTCAGTCACTATCAAAGTTGATTGAAATCTTGGCAAATATATTTTTGCTTATTTGTACAATACGTAGGTACGATATTCATATTTAAATGTATTCAGATGACGTTCTTTAGATTTGAAATGTGAGTAATAAAAATATGATTAATAACCTTTTACAGCAAATTATTTTAGCTATATATTTCTCAAAAAGTGAGTTGTATAAATTTTACGTACCTTATTATGTAACTGTCTGTAGCATCCTAGCTTTTAAACGAATAGAGTGATTGTAATTTTTTATTTTAAACTGACGTGATCAAGATTTATTATGTCAGCAGCAATACACTTCACTTTTTACAATACTACAGTTTTTTTAATTGTAACTTTTAACTTTATAATATTAAATTTATTGTTCAAACATTTCTAGATTATATAATATATATTAATACAAATTAATTAATTAGTTCGGACAAAAAGAAACATATAACTGAGAAGACAATCATCAAGTAAAATTGTCCCGTCTCACTTCCCAATTCTATAATTATGATTATTTATGTTTATTAATTTTATTGGTAATTTAGACATAAGTACTCCTAATTCAGAGTCCAAACTTTCACAAGGAAGAAGTATGGTTGTACTAACTTGAAAGTTTGAACATAATGTGTGTATTTTGTAAGGTTCCTTAAGTTAAGGTAAATAACACACATTCGCTTAATCATTTTGGTTCCCAGTTTATTAAGTGAATTTAATCAAGGGAATGAATAGAGTTACTCGTATTGCTATTTGGGATTATCGAACCTGTATTTTTTTATAATTATACTTGTTTCGTAGGTTTTTCAATACATATGTTTTAATTTATTAATTCTTAGGCTTCTGCTGCGATTTGATTCGATTTGGAGAAGTCATATTAAATGTTTTCACATACATAAAATTTACATTGATGTATATATATAATGCTGTTGTTTAATGATTGACATTATGGCTAACTCGTAATGATAATATATATCCTGACCTGTCTTCATGATCATCCTATCATTCTTCATACTTCCCCGTCAATATATACCGTTAGCACAGTCGGATACATTCCATCATCATCTATAACCTAAAAAAATTTATAACTGCATTAAGTTTGCTTGATAAACAATTCATTTTTTATGAGATTAGATAAAATTAAGTTGCGTCATGATCTCGCTTAGCTGGAAATTGTAATAAAAGTTGCCAGTAGATAGATACGTTATATGGAGTAGAGATTAAGGTGAGTTTATAAGGAATCTATTTCGCGGGCGATTTACTTTGTCGACTAATAAAAAAGTGATGACGGCTCAGTCAGTACAAGAGATAGCTGCGAAAGGAGAATTATAAAGTCGACTCCCAGCATAAATATTTTTTATAGTAATAATAAATCTGGCCAACTCAACAGAACTATCTAGTCCCAAGTAGAGTATGTGTTACAGGTACTATACACAGTTAGAAATGTATACGTAATATATGTATATAATAAAGACCAAGACCAAACAATCGTACTTTAATTACCCCATAATTTACTAAGTTGTGTCGATATATGTGTGTACACGCAAGTCTGCGTCTGATGGTATATATGATAAAATAACCTGAATAACTTAGATTTTATTTACACAACTAATCCTGAATAATGTTTAGATTATACATATATATATGTTATATAAGTTGTAGTTTAAAACTTAATGCTAGATCTAACATTGTATTGACCAAACAATCAGAGAGAGTGGACTCACTGCCCTTTAATTACCCCATCATTAATTTGTTTTTAAATTATATTAACAATAGTTGTTTGTGTAGAAACTGTTTGAGACAAATAAAGATTATTATTATTAAATTACTATGTCATACTTACGGGTATATAAGTGTGTGTATGTGTGTGTGCGCGTGTATGTATGTGTGAGTGTGTGTATGTATTATTATTATTATTATTATTAATTCAAAACTTTTTTTTAGAAACTGAATAATAAATTACATGTCATATTGTATATAAACAATAATATACTAAACAAACATAATATCACTATTTAAAAAGCATAACGAACACTGTGGTACTCTACATAAAGCAACTACACTGTAATTAAAAGTTCTTCACACGTAACTAAACGATACACGAATGATTACGGTATCGAAACAAAGGTTCCGGAGTTAAACAGTTCAAATCTTCAACACAATGCTATCTAGATGAAAACCACAAAAGTCGTGCTAACAAGGTTCGTGCAGACTATGGAGCAACTTTGGACAAGTCAGACGAACTCAAATGGGGTCGAGATATGCTCGGCCCGAGCTGCCCACTAGCCGTGCGAGACAGCAACATGTTAACATTACGCTAAGTAATCCAAAATCACAATTTATTATTATATAGAAACGAAACTGCAATATTGTCCAATATAAGAATATTATGTATTATATATTATATATATTTATGTATTATATAATACAGACGTATATTTTCAATTGACTTCAAAATGGAAGAACTTCTTGATACAACAATATTTTTACGATGTACATAATTCTGTTTATATTGTATATTAGATTAGATAAATGCTATATACGGTGTATAAATATACTGGAATAATATCAAAAATGTTTTATATAAAATTAAAAAATTATACATTTAATTTTATAAAGGTATATTGATAAAAAATCAGTGACAAAATTCTCGTCGCTCCCAATGCCTTCTTAACTACTACACAAAAGTAAGAAACCAGAAAACTCGTCTCCTCATAGCTTCAATGAACAGCTTTGCGGAGAACTCAAGAAGTTTGCAGGTAATTGCTGAAGCTAATTTGCCTTAGATTTTTCCTTTAATTTAATTTAATCATCTGATAATATGAAGTTTTTTTTACAAACTTTATTTTTTATAAATCTATAATCATAGCCTAATGAAGATTTAAGTTATAACTGAGACAAAATTAGGAACAATGAGTACATGCATATTATTTACAGTTTACAATATAATCATGTCATCTCCCTTATCAGACCAACTATTTATTTATCGCCGTAATATTCTACCGACATTCCACGTACATACGTATGCATAATTAAAACAGCTTAATATCTAGCCAAAAACATAATTTAACATTTATGTTGATGATAAAGTAAATGTATACTTACCACTAAATTATTGCTGAATAGGAGATAACCTACAGACTTAAGAATGGAGCGTTTCTATTCGAGATATAGAATTGGGTTGAAACCTTATAGTGTATGTTACGTCTATTATTGAAATATAATTGACATAAGATAACTTGTAAGCGTACCTTACTTTACATTACCTAATGTTCTTTGGAGTGTTATAAATGTTATATCATTCCTAAAAATGCTAACATGGACTTCACATTTCGCATAAGATAATGCAATAATAATAATTATAATAATAATGCTTTATTTGTACAACCACAAGATTACAAAATTAAAAAGGAGAGTACATAATAGTTGATGTTCATTAGCTTAGCTTCATTAGCAATTCTACCAAATGACTAATATATGTATAAGTTAAAATTGTTCGACCAAAAACAATATCTTGTATATCCTTAAAGATGAAAGATAGTTAAATAAGAAATCCAAAATACTTTTTTTTTAAAGTTGTAAACGAAGAATCCTTCTACCTATAAATACTCTTATTAAAACTGAAAAAATAAAACTGGAAACTGTCTCTTCAAAACCTATCGAATAGGTACAATATTTTTTATAAAATTAATGTTAACCTTGGCTTTACTTTTTAAAAGTGTCGCTAAGACAGTTCAGTATAATATTATTATTTATTAAAATGGGGTACTCTTATAAGTAGATAAAAATAAATACTATGAGACTTCGAGGGACAATGTTTTTCCATGACGGCAACGTCGGACAGAACTAGGTGAGTACCCTTCACTTGGACCAGTCCGCCTTAGACCACTTAGCCTCTTTAAATAACTTCCGAAAACCACTTAAGCTTTATTTGAAATGTCTTCCATAAAATTAATCCGTCAGTAATTATAACATCATATGTGTTTTATGTGTCTGCGTTTTACTTTACGCATAAATTTTTATATCACTTGCCTTAATTGCTGGGTTACTAATGAAGTGCCACATGACATGGATCATTATGTGGAAGTGACCGTCTCGCCCGTCGCCTGCCAATGCTTAATTAAACTTGTACTCAAGCAACTCGCCTTTCCTAAGGCCCCAATTACTTTTTCTACTTCCTTAATCGAGTTTTCCTTATCCTACCTGAAGACAGTCGCCAAGTTTGTTGCGGTCGACGACTTCTCAAGATAACTTTTATCTGCCGACTTGCTGCTAAACAAGGATTTCGTTTTACGGCGTGCTGCGGTGTACACTGTTGTCACAAAACTCCACTAAACTTAAATTGGTTCTATTTAGCATCATCGACGGCTCTTATAGGCTGTGGAAAAAGTTCACTTATACTTAATTATACCGTTTCATTATTTCCGGCTTCTGCCTCGTTACACAAAGTCGACTTAACACTGTTACATTTCAGCTAAAATTATCATATCCAAATGGAGCGAATGAGCCCAAATAACGGAATACGTAATTTTAATCAGAATCTCCGTAAAAGATAATCTCGTGCCTACAGGAATTAAGGTGAAATGGTAAAAAGTTTGACAAAATTGTAATGAATGGGGAAATTGAATATAAATAAGCAGATATAGGTTGAGGGTGGGGTATGGGTTATTTTCGAATATTGCTTCACGCGAATTTATGAATATATCCTTTCATACTTTTTTTCTTTAGAACTGATCCCGAGCGGCTCTCTTCGACCTTTATGTTCGATCGAGCGCACACAATGTCTGTAATGGCTGCCATTAGGAACATCAATTTGTTGAACCGTGACGCTACACTTGTCCCACTACTTTCTTTTACATGCTCTGTTTAACACATCCAACAAATATCTGCAATGTATACCTTATATTTTTACTAGTGGCTTGCCTATATATTATATTACTCACACACAACTCGCAAATATATACTGACCATAAATTTTACAAAATATACAACGAACGGAAATATTTTTTAACAACGATTATTAACCGTTATAATTTATAATGGAAGCTTTTAATGACCTTATTATGGCAGAAGCGATACCGCAGCAAATATTACAACAGACAGAATAATTAAAAAAACTGAAATCTCAATATAACATTAATAAAAATTGCATTTGACAAAAAATCTTTTAAAATAAATCCTTCAACAGAACGAAACTCGAGCCCTTTATTATAAAATCCTTTATAAAGTTTCTTTAGAGGCTTTTGTTGCATGAAGTTTGGCTTTGAAGTTTGTGTTCATAATTCTTTTTGTATCATTTTCAAAGAAAATAATGTTTATGTATACTTTTTAAATTCTTGGTCGACACTTAATTAAAACACCTATTTATACACTTATTTTTATCAGAAATGGTTATAATGGTAAAATTGTGCTAGATATAAAAATAGCAAAATGTCTCTTTCCAGATACCCATCCTATTTATGTTCATATAATAATCTCAGGACAATTCACACAGCGCTATCTAGACCCAAGTTAAGCTAGCTAAATCTTGTGTTATGGGTACTACATAACTGATACATACATAGATTTGTATTTGTAAATACATACGTGTTATACATAGAAAACACCCAGACCACAACAACAACACATACGATCAGATACTAACAAGCATACTCATGAATACAAATATTTGTGCCGTGCGAGAAATCGAACCCGCGACCATCGGTCATAAAGCGGTGTGCTAGACCGCTAGACCACCGAGGTGGTCAATTATATTACTCGTATATCACAATTACTAACTGTGCTACCCATATCTACAAATAACAGTTACTACTTTTTTAACACAAAACGCTGGCTAATTATTCATTTAAAATCATCAACCACTCTTCACCCTTTGTTTGTATTTCTAAGAATCCGTTAGCTAAAATACCGATAGTCATCAATGTATAATAGATATAAAAGGAATAATATATTAATATATTACCCTGGACAATGAACACAGCGCTATCTAGTCCCATGGTACGCAGAGCTTCTGTTATGGGTACTAGATAAAATAATAAATAATTATAAATATTTTTTGCATATTTATAGAAAACACCCAGACCGTTACGAAAAATCATGAATACAAATATTTGCACCATGCAAGGAATCGAACCATTGCAAATAAAGCGGTGTGCTGAACCGCTAAACCACCGAGATCGTCATAATAAAGTTCATATTAAGTTACTAAAATGCATAGCAATATTGTTATTTTAATGAAAATTATAAAATGCTCAACTTGTTCTCAACCGTCGTAGTCCTAACAATAATTGTGAATGTGTATTGTTAAAATGTTTCCTGAGAGCATAATAATATCAGCGACGTAGAATTGTTAGAATCCAACACAAAAGATTATCTCAACGTGCTGAAAACCAACCGAATCTACTGTCAGCTGATTACAATAAGAACCTGCGCGCTCTCCAATTACACATAACAGTGAACAAGCACTGAATATACGGAATTTCTTCTTATTATATACAGATTTCGAATCACAATTCAGCGACCGAATGTGGGCGCATTGTAGGGTTACCAAAAAAAAAGGTTTGCATGGATAACAGCACTCACATGAGTTTCAAATTTAAAAGAATTGTTTAAATTTATTTTGTAATTTGTACAAAGCCACCTCCACATACCTCTATCTCACCTATTTCAGTCGCCATGCAGCTTGTTTTGTAAGTTGTGTTGCAGTGGAAGAGAGAGATAAGGTGAAATTACAGGATACGGAGGCACGTTACCTTAGTCCTTCCTAATGGCAACACATAATATCGCGCGTGTCACATAATAATGTGATGATGAATATCAGCTGTTTATATATAGATAGGCGACGGTTACCACTTACCATCAGATGGGCCAGCATGTTAATCACCATTCCAGTAATATAAAAATCAGAAAGTGTATTTACTTTTAATTGCTGGAAACTTTAATAATAAATACTGTGAATACTACAGTATTCACAGTATTTATTATTAAAGTACTCTGTATAGGAAACAATATCAGAATAGTATTAGTCAATTTTATTTATCAACATAATCTAAATTTATACAATCACGAAATATTATCAAACGTCCACTGATATTATTACATGTACTTTTTACTTTAGGCACCAACCTAACCCAACCGTCAGTTCAAAAATAATGATAATATCATACAAAATATGTAGTCAAATTTAGAAAATTTAAAACAAATATAGTGACATATACGAGTACATTTAAAATTGGTATGTGTAACCTTGCTCTTTAAACAATACCATACACAAATCAACAAGGTGACCGCTGGCCTAATTGCCTGTTTCTTTACATAACAAAAATATGATTTTGTCCTAACATTACAGACCTTCCTATCTGGTGACCCTTACTCGTATTTACCGACCCGCAGGTAAACTCCGCTTGCAGTTAAAAAGGAATTCGGCTGAATTTTATCGCTCGTTAGAGACCTGAAGCGTTCCGACCCGAACTCCAAACAGAACCAGCTTTCCTTTTTATTTCTTTACGAAATCAATGGCTAATTTTATACAAAATCGTGAATTATTATTGTATTAATTTCTTTAATACTTTAATTTTCAAAATTATATTAATCATATTTAAATAAGTACTATTTAAATATGATTAATATAATTTTGAATATGGAATTTCTTAAGTGTTCAGTAAGTAGTAGTTCTATTTGTTTCTTGTATACCCTCCATTCTCTTAAGATCACAGGTGTTATCGTGTGGCACAACATGTGCATATAGCCATTAATGAAAAAAAATCAAAATCCACTATTATGTGTATACAAATACTCCTTGGATCCTGGTACGAGTTTTAGCAGTAAAGAATGCCATCGAAGCAACCAAGGTACTTGACTGGCTCTTAACTACTAACCTTGTATTTAATCTAACAAATATATAATTATTCAGTGTCATTAACTTCTATTTTATTTGTTTAGGCATTAAACATTACAAATGAACGTATAAGTTACTTATATTAATTTTAATACAATATTAACGTTAACGGAGATGATGATGTTATATAAATCATTTTAATCGACTGTATCAAATAAGACTTTCTTTTTGGTTTATTTAGCTAATTCTGCTTCTGTTCTGTATTTGGCTATTTTTTTTCTTTCAATTCTTTCGTGTATACTTGCTCAATAGAATGATTCGAAAACTGGAATATAAATAAATAATCTTATGCCCAATATAATCAATCTCCTGTTATCTTTATGTCTAGTATACAATAAATCCTACATTAAAATAAACACCTCTGTCTAAATTAATAATAAATCGGACGGAAAAAGAAGACCTACAAATACAATAAGTCTAACCAAGTATTCTATTTTTATTCCAAAGGAAGCTCACAAAAAGACCCAAATATAAGTAGATATATATTGGTAGGTATATATAGATATAGTGTAATCACGTGCTTCCTTGTAACGAGAATTTGATTGCTCCACGCTTTACCTGTTCATATAGATATACCTACGTTATTAGGTACAGTTAACGACATTGATATGTTACGGGGAAACATACGTGTTATTATATGCTTTTTATTGAAATTGGACTTTTATGCTTCTAACTTGGTGTCACTATATTAAACTTTGCGGACATTAACTGTTCTGCTAATATTATAACAAAATGTTTGTGTCGATATTTCGATGTTTGGATAAGTTGACAGATTGTTAGTTAGTAGATTGAACTCTAGACCTATTGATTGTAATGTATGGTATATTCAGTCTGGTCAACCTCTACACGGTTTCTACGAAAAACCATTATGATTAATACCTGGTGTATTCGTTAGGATTCACTAAATAACCTGACTTCATCCTTATTCTAATAATCTCTTACTGATACCCTGTCAATGTACCATTAACGCGAACGTGTTGGTGAATTCTAATTTTCTAGCTTTAAATGCGAAAATAAATTTGTTAATTTGATTGTTACACTTTCACACCTCGAGTAGTGAAACGATCTTGATGATCCACAGTGGATATCTATAATGCTGTTTATTATTATTGGCAACGGTTACTTTAGCAAATCAGATAGAACAATTTGGACAGATTTCAATATTTTTGTTTCTAATCTATACTAATATTATAAAACTGAAGAGTTTGTTTGTTTGTACGCGCTAATCTCTGGAACTACTGGTTCCAATTGGAAAATAATGATTTGTGTTAGATTGTCCATTTATCGAGGAAGTAAAGCCTTCCTATAGCTATATAACATTACGCTACGGCCAATAGAAGCGAAGCATCAGTGAAAAATGTTGCAAAACAGGGAAAATTATTAATATTTGAGGGCTTCCAAGGATAATCGCGATAGAGTTTTTGATTATCACACGAACGAAGTCGCGGGCACAGGTAGTCATATGTATAACATGATATTCACGGCCGTCAAGTCATCTTGATCGGTACAGTTGTGATGTTCAAATTAACCGCAACGATTACTGAATCACATGTCATCCTCAGTAACTGTTGATACTTGTAGTAATCATTTTGCTGATTTAATATGTTACTTGTCTCATTGTCTCTAATTAATATAGTTTATAATAATCAGTTTACTTTCACTTTACTTTTACTTTACCGTTTGTATTCGCAAATCGCAAATTTATTTAAATGCTTAGTTATTTATTTAACCTGTCTAAATTATCAGTTGATTACCAAAGCAAAACTTAACGCAAACCACTAAAAGAAAGTTGAGAATTCACTGTTTTCTCTCTATATAACTATAATTTAGAAACAGGGAGCTTCTACATTGAATTCTTAATAGAACTGTCTTTTAGAGAGTTTAATGAAATTTCCAATATATAATTTAGCAGGTTGCCATGTAAACCAAATTACCTATTCACATTTTCAATATTAACTTTAATTATAACATAACACATATAATTTGTCATCGTATTAAGTTTTGTTATTTCAGACTACAGACTACAGAATGTAACATATTGACATTTGATTTTTGTATATATATATATATATATATATATATATATATATATATACCACTCAAAGGTGACTGACATAGGTAGATCTATAACGCACAGCCCAAAGGATTTTGGACGGATCGGGCTGAAATTTGGCATGCAGGTAGATGTTATAACGTAGGCAGTTTCCGACTGAGACTTTGCATGCATAAATCTGACGTAGGCATCCCCTAATAAAGGATTTTGATAAATTCCATCCCTAAGAGGATAAATTAACGCAAGCGAAGCCGCGGGCAAAAGCTAGTGTACAATATAAAGCAGGTAATATTTTGTAACTATGGACTGACACAATATAGAATACCTATATATATAATATGTATGTTGTATAATATGTACATCTACTACCAATTTCCTATCTTTTTAGAAAATATAAAATGATTGAGTGATAATCGATCATCCAGATCTAGACATAGTGAAAATCTTTTTTTAGAAAGCATATGGAGCGCACAAGAAACGTAATTCGTGGGATATCCTTGGACAAATAAGAAAATCGATACCAAATCCTTTATATCCTTATATCCCATTTTTACCGCAATAGACTATATATAATGTGTTTGCTTGGTTACCTCAGTTACGCCTATTTCACCCTTGTTATGTAAGCTAAGTTTAGGTTGAATGGTGAGATAAGATAGAAAAATTACAGGTTTCGGAGGCATCTGTCTGTCTGTAGTACTCCGTAATGGCAACGCATTCGTGGATTTACAGGCATCACATAGTAGCTCGATGCCCGAGGTGCTGGTCATAGGCGACAATTAGAACTTACCGTTAGGTACCAAAGCCACGGAATGTAGTTCTTAAGCAATAAAATCAAATTAGTCAAACAGTACTTGCAGTTCAAACTACTAAATTAACATAATACAAATACATACCGCTTCCACTATTTGACGAAACATTAATAATGCCAAGTGTACACCTGTCTACGGCTCGGATACAGGCAGTGTTGTCAACAGCGAATTGTGTCAAGGCTTTCACTAAGTTGAGCCTCGTTTCCTTCCCCTAAAATGACTTGCGTATAATTACTATTACTTAAACCTACCGTTAGACACGGACCGTAACAGATAGTACAATAGTATGACACGCTGATTATTTTTCGAGTCAACTAATTGTAAAGTACCTATACTTAGAACGTACAACGAGTCTACTCGAGATATCAAGAACTGGACTTCTATATATTACTTTTATTTTGTATTAAAAAGTTTGTATGTATAATTAAATAAAAATATAACTAATCACTGTCTGTACATGGAAGATGTATGCGGAAAACTTGAGGATCTGTATCAATTTAACAGAATCAAAATAACGTGTGACTCTATGTCGTTTGTGAGTGCTAATCTCATAAACGGCCTAACCGATTTCGGTACGGTTTTCACAAATACAATTATGCTTCACTTAAATATTAGTATTCGTTGTTTTTCTAAATCATTTTACAAACAATAAAGGACTACTTATGAATGTGAATATGTCAGAGATTCTGTCGCTGATTATAATAAATAAGTAACACATGATATTTTCCTATTTTCATTTCGATAGAAATAAAATAAGATTATACACAACATCATGAAAATAATTACATTGTTTATTTAATAATTCTTTCAGCGTATTACCTAGATCATTATGGATTAGTTAGTAGTTTTCTATATACTCATACGTATAGTATACCAATGTAAAAACAAACTGATTATTATTATTGTGAGACTCTGTACATAGTAGAGAAATGTGTAGATGTCAAATTTTACAGTCAGTAATGTTTCCAAGTACCAAACCCCTATCATCTGGGATTGCAGTCAGTCATATATGCAGTATTCTTTATGACATCTAAAATATTAAATTGCAACAGATATCTACTGAAAATATATGAAAGTTAGAGGTTAATGAGATAGTATAAAAGATAGCTTACTAATGACATCCAAATGCAAGCTCCATAACTAAATGCAGTCCTCATAAATTAAATTATGGCTCTAGTCTCTAAAAATTCATTAGCAAGTTTTAGAGTATGTATAGTGCAGTATTTATCCTTGCGTACAAAATAACATATACAACGCTGCATAATAATGCTGCGTTGTATATGTTATTTATATATAAATACGTATTTACGTATAATAATACGTTATATTTTAATGATATCTGAAATGCTAAACTGGAATAGACTGCTCATATTTACCTAAAATCGTTCCGTAAAATTTATACGAGTACTAACACAAATTGTGTAAATGGTCATCGAAATACGGAAAATAATATGAAACAAATTGAAATGAATGAAATGAAATTAATATTTTTATTGCTTAAAATGTGGTACACATGTGGTTTTTAAGGTCTTTACTATTAGTTTCACACATTTTGTCATTTCTGACAAGCAACAGACAAAACATGTATCAATTTTGGTATTCTTATAATTAAAGAGTTATTATTTATATGTCAATCGATGCCATTATAAATAAACTTTTTCAACCCATCTCACAGGTTTCCCACAGGTATACAGTATATAATAATTTCGAGAACTTCTTCCGAATGCGGTTTTGGAAAAAGTTCTCGAAGTTATTATACAGTAACTATAATGAAATCCATTGCGTGATTTAGATGAAGTAAGTGAATAATTTGACGATATTAGAATGACGAAAAATGTTATAAGATCGGGATGTAGTAATAACCCCTATAGATTTCAAAAAGTACTGTAAAACCTAATAATTTTTATTATGGCATCAAATATACATAAAAGTCTGTTGAATATACCAGTATTTGCTTAATAGTAAAGTCCCCAACATAAACGTCAAATACATACCTACATAATTATTGAGATCAAATTGCAAACTATGAATTGTGTATACAATAAAAGCCATATAAATTTACCATGATTATCTATTATCTACGGTTTGGTAATTTAATATAACCGTAGTTTAACACATGACTAACTACTAATCAATACAGGGTACGCACATAGGGGCCGTAGAAAATAATAAGAGGCAGTAAGTAGTATTTACTCTTTACGACTTTACAAGTACTTGATGAATTTATGTACTATACTCGATAACCTCAAGAATAAAAATTATAAGCAGATATTTTCTTAAAAACAATTGCGACGAAAGAGTTTCACTACTCTTTCACATATCGCTTCTTGTATTTGAAATCTATTGTAAATTTATAGAAATTTCAATTTTAGTGGTCGCCCAGTGTTCGACCTCATTTAATTTAAATTATAAGTTTGAACATTATTAACGTTACTAATTACACTAATTCAAATTACTGCTACACAACTTTCATTTTATATTCGAATTTAGAGTGACAGTAGTATTTCACTAATAACGAATATATTTAGTGTAATAAATGAATTATATAATAATTATATTTGACATTCAGTAAGACTATAGACAAATAATAATAAGGACAAACAATATTAATCTTTTCTTAATTTAACCACAGACTTTAACAATGAATAAATGAGTATAATACATGCACGTGTTTTTCAAATACACTGTATTTCCTACATTTATGGAAGGAGTACAGAATGCCAATATTTTTTTTAAATTGTGCATAATAAATATGTTAATTATTAAAAAAATGAGTGTGTAATTTTTTTATTAATTAACGTATTTATTACTTACTTCTACTATATATAAATAATGTATGTAGGAAATTACGTTCTTCGTCCGCGCAATCATCGTAAAGAGGTGTACAAAGTTTTGCTTCACGTAATAATCTATCTATAGATTATAAATCGAACTATAGTTACCATGTCATATTACTACGACTATACAGACTCATAGTACAGAACTAATGTACATACTACTACACATAGCGAATACAGCACCTACATACACTCTCAGCAGGACAACATTCTGTTACTAATTATATTAAATTTAAACTGCGCATATAAGAAAAGTGGTTCAACTCCTTTTCTTAACTCAGTAGAATATCATGTCCAATCCAACGTCACTCGTCACCCACACACATCTAATTTTGCCTCTTGATAAGATCAAAATGACCCAAATCAGGTTTCATGTTCAAAGTAACAAAACCGCAGTGTTGAGTGAACCGTACGCCACTCGGAAGCTATTAGCAACCTCTAAATTGTCGACCAGTAGTTAAGACTTAGCCTTAAAATCAATTAGTTGTACTAATCAACCGTGAGGAAGGGTCACTTCGCTCAGGTCACCGGATGAATAATTTGCAAAACGACCATTTTGCTTAAGGTGACTATGTCATTGGTTTAAATGGGACAATTAACATTTTAAATAATGTATGAATTTAATTTTTATCTCTTACATGTTACTGTAAGCTTACTTTTTGGTTATAAACTTGTTATCACTATCGCACTATTACTAACTATTAAAAAAACAACTTACTAATATTAAAACCACGAAAGTTTTTGAGTATGGATTTATAGATAAATGTTTCATACACAAACTACTAAACAGATTTTGATGAAACTTTATAGTGATGTAGCTGATACATCAGAATAACACATAGGCTATAATTTAAAAAGATATTATGAAAATTAAAGAAAAATTACGCTAGACATTTATTAATGAAAAAATTATAGAATTCATACTAATATTAGAATGCGAAATTGTGTTTGTGTGTGTATCTGTTTGTTACTTTTTCATCGTCAAACTGTTGAACGGATCTTAATGAAATTAAGTGTCTATTAACGTTGTGGCTGTTTCAAGGTGACAATCAAGATTCTGTTGTAAAGAACCCGCAACAATCTTGACTGTCACCTTGAATCAGCCACAACGTTCGAATACATTTCGGGGGCTGTAAACTCCCTCATCGACTCTCATTTCTCTAATCAATCAATTGATTTTATTTTTTCTCGACATCACCAATCTTTGCGTTTTAACAGCTAAACCAATCATCATTAAAGGTACCTACGTCATCACACTTCGCATTTAATACCTGTTCTATCTAAAAATTCTATAAAATGTAGCTAATTTATTCAGGTCACGTAAACAAAGACATTTCTAAAAGATAGTATTATTAAGGTGGATTTTACATTGCACTATGCAAGTGTTTTACTTTCGCGATATTTCGGTCTCGTTGTATATCATGGTTGTGGTACCGAAGTGTAATTACCTGCATTTGTTGCGGGCACCTGCTTCATACAGAACCCTGTTTAATAACATGTATTTGTTAGTACATGAACCCTAAATTTTGTGTAAAAAGCCATATAATTATTGTAATTAAAAATAAATTAAATCTTTGTTTTTTCTGTCAACAAGGGCTATCATTTATTATTAATTTTATTGATTTTAAATTCATTAAAAATAGATCTCATTTAGAAACATAAACAAAATTAAAACATTTTACAACTACCATCAACACAAATAACATATAAAAATAATAATTTAGTGAAATAAATTTGGGTTATGAAAGTACTAGATGCTTACATGAAAATTTTTACATATGGCAAAAATAAATTAATACACTTTTATATGTTTAATTAATAATTATAATAATTATATACAACTATTACATTTCTTAACAACTTAATTTAATTATATTTGTTCAAGCATTATTAAGTAGTCGCCCGCCCCGGCTTTGTCTGGGTAACGGTTAAGTAATTTAGGAGGAGGGTAGTTGCTACAATTTTGGAAAGACGTGTATTGGAGATATGGAATTACAAATATTTTTTAAAAGTTAGCTACTTTAAGTTACTTTTGATGGGGACAAAATGTAACGGCTGTGAAGCCGTCATATACGACATATCTTTTATGGAGTGTTCAGTGGACAAGTGCCAAAAATTTATGTCCTGAGTGTGTTTGCACTAATCCTAAACGAGATAACTCAGATACGCCTGTCCGGGGTAATTTATTGCTGAACAAAACATTTACACCAGCAAACAATTATATAAACACAGAACGCGGTAATCGTGTCCGATTGAGTGAGGTATCCATGATGGATAATGACACTAAAATATTAGAAGAACTACGCGAGTACAGCATACAAATCTTATCTTGCTTAGATAATCAAATGAAAGCATATAACCAACTTCAAGATCGATTTTGTAAAACAGAATTGGAATTGCAAGAATTAAGAAAAAGTATGGCGGTAGTTCAAGAAAAAGCTAACAAAGTTGAGGTATTAGAATAACAGATATTGTTATTAAAAAAGAGTAATGAATGTCTGGAAACACGTTTACATAATACCAAGAGGAACGAAAAGGCGTCAACAAAACGTCTAATGTAAATAATAAGTCGTCGATATCATATGCAAGTATACGGACACAAAACCAACCGGAGATAAATCCAACAAATCAAGGTGTGGCCATAAAACGCATAATATTATCAGCAGAAGGGAACCAAAATAAAAATAAAAATACAACGGTATCTGAGAGCAAAATCTCTGAATTAGATAATGAAGAATTTACAAAAGAAGAATCTTGAACAGAAGTCAAGAAGAAGAAAAACAGATATCCTCATAGGGAAGTTAAAAGAGATGGAAGTGCAACAACATTTTGAACTACGAAGTGTGCCTATACCCGATGACGTCAACATTAGCGATTGTGCGTTTAAACTGGTTTCTGCGAAAGTATATTTACGCGATAGATTTTTATTTTTGTGTTGTGTTGTTTACATTCCGCCCCAAAGTAGTGAAAATGAGTACTTACTTTTGTATAGAATTCTTGAACAACTTTCTGTAAAATATCAGGAAATTATAATAATAGGAGATTTTAATTTATATTCTTGTTCGACATATATGTGCAATTATTACGAGTATTTTTTAACGTATTGTGGATACACACAGAAAAATAATGTAGGTACATTATTTTGTGTACTGTAATAACAGTCAATTGGATTTAGTCCTAAGCTCATTGAGTGGGAGTGTCAGTGAGAGTGCCGCGTCTGAATCACTAGTGCCAGTGGATGCTCACCACCCACTGCTGGAGATATACGTATCGGTGACATGCCACACGGCCACCACGGCTTCTTAGCGAAGTACGCATGTAAGTAATGCCGACACAGCTACATTTTATTCTTCATCACAATGGAATTTTTTTTAGCTGATCATTATATCATTATTTATATTCAGCGATCAGCTAGTATAGACTGGAGTCCAATTTATGAATTAAATGATGCAGAAATATGTACAATTTATTTCTATGATAAATTTAGGAGATTATTAATAACTATGTTACAATAAAACAACGAAAAAATAACAATTCGCGGTAAACTTACCCCGAATGGTATACTTGCGAATATATATATAATAAAAAAATATAACGCGGCACTTCATAAACGATACAAGTGGAGTAAGTTGTGTGTCGATTATATTGCATATGCTCAGTGTAGGAGAACGGTAACAAAATATTACAACAAACTTATATAGGGAACGTATTCAAAATCATTTGAAGGAAGATCCGAAAAGTTTTTGGAAATACGTACATTCTAAAAGAAGTAAGCCGGATTCAAAAATATTAAAAAATGGTGTTATGTTGACGGACAAGAATGCGCTAAAGAATGTGCACAATATTTTCATTCCGTGTATAGTACAGAAAGGGCTGAACTGAATGTAAGCAAGGCGATAGCACAGGCGGAAGGTGCGAATGAATCGTCACGAGTGCATTTGTAGGCTCTAAATCTAAACGACGTTCGAAGACGTTAGAGACTGTAGACTAGTACTAACCGAACCTTTGTTACACATCTATAATCTGTGTTTAAAAACAGCAGTTTTTCCATCAAAATGGTAAATGTGGAACTGGAATGGAAGGAGTCATTCCATTTTTTAAATCCCAAGGTGGTGGAAGTGTAGATAAGTATAGACCAGTGGCTGTTCTCTCTAATCCCGCTAAAGCTTTCGAATCAGCAATACATAGAGCGATTTTCTATCAATTGAGACCACAGCTCTCAGAGGCACAGCATAGGTTTCTACCAGGCCGTAGTACCATGAGTAATCTGGTGAATTATATGGCTCAACTTATACCAGCTGTTGATGAGGGCAGGCAGGTAGATACCATTTATTTTGACGTCCGGAAAGCTTTTAATGTGGTCGATAATGACATATTGCTGAAGAAACTGGCGAACATGGGTTGTACGCCGCATTTATTACAATTTTTCTCCAGTTATATGAGGGATCGATACCAGTACGTCGATTATACTGGGTTTACATCAGAACCCTATTCGGTCAGATCAGGAGTAGTCAAGGGAGTACTTTGGGACCTCTCGAATTCGTCATTATGATTAATGATCTGCCGAAGGTTGTCTATAATTCCGGATGTCTCTTATTCCCTCGACTTGAAGTTGTTTCATACAGTTGAATCCATTTCTGATTGTAAAATGTTACAAAGAGACAGATAAAGTAGTCTCATGGAGCCACAGGAATAAATTACCAATTCAATACGATACAATTAATAATATATGTATGAGTATCAGTTTCACTAGGTCGTATAACCCGATCCACTGAAATTATGCAATAGAAGCAACAACAATAAAGAGAGTTACAGAGATAAAAGATTTGGGAGTCACCTTAACTGCTGAATTGTCTTTTCGGAAACACATAATAAATACGTATAAAAAAGCGTACAAAGTGCCAGGATTCGTACTTACCTTTAGAATTTTTTCCAGTATTTCTGTGATAATCGCGTTGTACAAAACAGTAGTAAGGAGCCATCTTGAGTGCAACGCTTTAATCTGAGATCCCCATGAAATCAAATACAGACTAATGGTAGAAAAAATCCAAAATAAATGTATTTTATTAGTTATTTATATATGAGGCAATACGGAGTATATCCCTTGTATCCTTTAATGTACCCTACTCTGTTCGTGTTGGGCATGGTGTGATACAATGAACTAAGAGTCCGCAGGGAATTGGCACTTGTCTCCTATTTGTTTAAAGAGCTTAGAGGTAAAATAAGTAATTCTCTGGTGCTTGGGTTAATGGGATTTAGGGTACCAAATAACTATTTGGGGTGCTGACGAAGGCCCCAGCTGCTGGTAGTACCTCGCGGAAGGACTAATTTATTAATGAAAGCACCACTGACGCACTCACTGACCACTCTCAATCAAGTAGCAGAGGGAACGTATTTGTGTGTAGTCTGTGTGAATTCACAAGGACCGCATTGTATTTTATATGCTATGTTACCAAACCGGTGTTGTAATATTGGATGCACTGTTGTATTGGGGATAAGCTTGTGATGATAGTGTGTATATAAATAAATAAATATTTTTCGACATAAAAACGCGGCTCTTAAATTATAAAATTAATAAATTTAGGAATATATTTATTTTTTATGTCTATTTTAATTTATCCCAAAATACATATTAATATAGTAAATGCGAAAACATGCCTTTTAAATCTGAGTATTAAATATTCATGATGGATGTGTTGTAATAAAATTGACGGGAATATATGAATCTATATTCACGTGAAATATCATTACGGTGCATTTATCTCAAAAATCTGCATTTTATAATAGATAGCCTAGGTACATTTTGTCAGGATAACAACTTTTTCTTGTGAATTAAAATAATTTATTATAAATATACTGGTATAACCCAGCTGTGTTCGGTTGCGACCTCAGCATTATATTGTGGTGAAATACGATTAGTAGTTGCCTATTTGGACGTGTTTATTATGCCCCGGTAACGTGTGTTTGGGACTTCGGGTCCGGGTTATGGTGCAAGTTTAGGAGTTCTCTAACATTAATTTTAAGAGTCATGAAACCTTTTTCTAGGTTATTGCTTCGGGGTAATTTAGCACAACTCGTTTGAGGTATATTGAGTAACAGTTTTGGTAACATTACCCTTATCCGGTAATAATAAGAATATATTGGAAATATGTCTTTAGTGAGAGGTACTATTCTAGTCTATTGAGTATTCATTTATACATTATAGTAATAATTATATACATTATATCTTTGAACTTAATATGCAATGACTAACTCACTAACTTAGCAAAGTGATATAAATCGTTTCGAAATTTTATCTGCACATTTATTTTTATATTATCGTTATTATTATTATCATCTATATATTACTTAAATATTCATTTAATACTGTCCTCATATAAGTTGTAGAAATCCCACAATAAAAGCAAAATTAACGACACATCATTCCTTAAACTCCATCAAACCGTTTAGACTAAACGTTGCGACTTGCGACAAAGGTCCGAATATACTTACATACACGTATAAAACAAATTAAAATATGGAATGGCACATCGGTGTTATCATAGAAGGGCGATCTAGGGTAGGTCATATCTCTTACTATCATAGAAAACGTTTAGTATTATTTCCTTATGAATAAATTACTTCTTTGTTTTTTTTATTAGATATGCCGTCTACATAAACTGCAACAAAAATGTCTGCATACCTCTATTTCAGCTGTCTAGCAGTTTCCTAAGTAAACTGTATTTTGATCAGAGACATGATAATATTATATATTATTATTATACATTAAATGGTGTTTCATTACGCTAGTAATTAAATTATATATTCCTTTATTATTATTTGGGGTACGTTTATTAGATTTTTTGATACTATATCAAGTATTCTGTCATGTATAAAATGTTATAAATTCTTACTACCGTTCTTACACGAAACCTTAACACACAAACAAATAAATGAATAGAAAGTTGTCGTTAAGTCCCATTTTGCTATTATTTATGCAGTAAAAGTAAAAACGTAAAGAAAATAATTATATACATATAATATGAGGTACTTTCTTTATACTAATTCTCTGAACGTCAAATATAAAACCACTACAAATAGACGAAACGAGAAGTTAATCGGGTAACAAACATGGAGGGCTTTCGTACGTTCTCCCCCTCCAGGACGTGAGGGCACTCCGCTACGGCGTATGTGGCTAAAACACCACTCTCCCCTTAGCCTCAATCAAAGTTTCAATGAAGCCTCATTTCAGTAACTATTCACTTACTGAAATTTCAATTTTAAAGTTTATTCAGAACTAGCTTTTATAAATCGTTTGCATGGACTTTATACCACAGAGCAGACGCATTTATTTACAAGTTAATTTTCATGAGAACCTAAAGTATATTATGTGTTAAATATCATTATTTCTTTTCATACGCACTTTATAATAAAAGAATCATATCAAACCAATTAAATTGAAATATTTATGTTTATGTGTTTTCGGTCCACTGCAGACCAGAAATTATTTCTACTTCATTTCTCTGTCACATACATTGTCAATTATTTACAAAGAATGTGTTTCAGACATAACAATCGCTATCTATAATCATACGGAATCTACGCGGCTCATATAAAGGCCATTCTTGTTTTTTAGTCGCATTTAACAGGAGTAAGAAAATATATCAAAGGATAAAAGCCCTGTTGTTAACATAGAAAATAATTAAAGTAATTTTCATTACCTGTATGAATTAATTACTCATTAATACGTAGCAGTCGCTTGTACAGCGGTCTCGCAATTAGTTATAATTAAATTTCAAAAATGTTGCTCTAGCTATAAAGGCTGTTACTACAGGACTGTTTTTACAATTAACTAACAGCTCTACTCGTGTGAAACACTGACGCATTACGACACTGGTTTTTTTTTTGAATACTCTAATACTGTTGACCACCTACAGTGTTTACTAACGTGAATTCAATGTACTCCATGTACTCCATACAGTGACAGCACAGGGCATTCCAAACCCACGTTTGGACTTACAAACTGGTTGACTTTTATCTTATGGATACTACTATGTTATCAACTAAAAACACCTGGTGCTTCGTTCTACTGCTTCTGCCGTCGTCCTTCGATAACGTCATGGGACTCTTAATCAATGGTGTTCGACCCATAAAGGGGAGAGAAACGCACAGGCACACGCACACTTTACTCGAATTTAACTACATTTACAATACTAAATAACAAGTGTAGTATAAACAAGCAATGGTTTGAAAAATATTTTACGTGCTTTTTTAAGAAACAGTGAAGCCGTTACACAAACATCTCGAGAATTTCATATATCACATATCAGGGAATGCGAACTCTGTATTAAGAAGATTTTATCTTCTACTTTCTTTACCAATTTTGTAAGGATCAGCATCGACTTTTTAATTTAACAGAATTTTAATATAATCCTTTTCATGTTACTATATATTATTCATATAGTTGATTAGAAACATGACATACCTACTTGCAAAGTGTTTCAAGTCACTGAACTGGCGGCTATGGGGCACGGCAAAGTTTTAATTGTTTTATCATTTCATAAGACGGGGGCCGGCCAAACTTGCACCATTCATGAATTCATTCCGTGCAGATAACTTATTTCATAAGAGTAATGAATTGGCTAAAAAAATAGTAGACACTATATTTAAAATCTTTATTCATTATTTTTTACGTTAATATTAGTTTTTTTATCTTCTAATATAAAGAACATAGTTTATTCTATACAGTAAGAGCAGGCCGGCACCATTTCAGCACCATACAGAAAAGAACTATGGCAATATGGAAAAATAGAGGAAATGGGTTATGATGACTAGTGCTACCAGATCAATCTCCACGCAGTCTCCATTAAAATCCTTCGTAATTAATTCGTGACTAAGTAACCTGACTGTATGATCTTTACATCCTTCACTGTTGTATCTGTCCATATTCATCCTTCAAAAAACATAGCGTTTATAAATATTGACATACAAAACGCATCAAGAAAAAATAACAATGTATTTAATTTAAATTATATGGATAATAAATTGATACATAAAGTATTTATATAATACTTTAATTTACGTATGCAATATACGCAAATTAAACTATTATATAACTATTTTACGTATCTGAATGTCATTCACTTTAATTTATATAGTCTCGAACAGTCTGCGAGCAGCGCCCTATGGAACACTACTTCCCCACTCAAAAACCTGACCACTCAGGTCAGGTTTTTGAACTGACCAACTTGGTTATTGTATTGACGTGCCATTACAATACTTCGTATGCTGCAGAACCATGCGGATGGTAGCTGACATTTTAGTTCTTATTATTATAAAGCAACTGTGTTTACAAAATTGCACAAAGTTGGTTTAAAAGATGCACTTCAACATGGCCTAAGATAGAAATGGAAATGGGCAGGTCACGTAGCTAGGTACAAAGACAAATGGTGGACTTACCAACTAACAAAGTGGCGGGGACCGACAGGAAAAAGGCGAGTAGGTCGACAGAGAAAGAGATGGTCTGATGACATTAGAGAAGTGGCCGGGGAAAACTGGATGAGCGTGGCTGTGAATAGAGGAAAATGGAACAAGTTGGAGGAGGCTTTTACCCACATGGGACCATATATATAAAGAAAATAAATTAATCCTAACTTAAAATATTAGTTATAATTGTAATATATGGACAATAAAACTTTAAA
Organism: Achroia grisella; assembly: GCF_030625045.1. Classification (NCBI taxonomy): domain Eukaryota; kingdom Metazoa; phylum Arthropoda; class Insecta; order Lepidoptera; family Pyralidae; genus Achroia; species Achroia grisella. The sequence continues at coordinate 2,506,081 of NW_026712925.1, forward strand.
AAAAACTGTGTTTACTAAAATTTTTAGAATCCAATTCTATCAATTTTTCCATATTTATTATTGAATATTTTAACACGATCTTGTTGTTTTGTTTGTACAAATCGTGGATGTCTGAAGTATTCTTTGTAAAAATTTGTCTACGGGGATACTTCAGTTTCGCCTACTTCAGCCAGTAAGTAACTTGCTGTGTAAGATGTATTTGCGTTGAACGGTAAGATAAACTAGTGAAATTACAAGATAAGCAGTATCTCCAAGACATCTTAGCCCTCAAGAATAACAACATACCCGTATAAATGGTTAGAAAGCGTTATATTATAGTGTTCATAGTTCTTACAGCCGACAGTCACAACTGCTATCAGGTGGAACTTCTTCAGCTCATTTGCCATTCCAATTGCGTAAAAAATATTGTGCAGTTAATAATTATAATTTAGTATTATTATACAATATATATACCTACTCATAATCGCCTTATTTCTAGTCGTAGGGTCTATAATGGCGAGCAGGCAGCACCCAGTAAATCAACATTTTCTTGAATTACGGTTTGTTCTTACGCTGGAATAGATCGACAGTTTTCTGTTAGCTTTGTTGTATAAATACGGTCCCGGAAACAGTAAAACCTCTGAGCAAACGTTGTTTAGTATTAACGTGCATGCACAGATATTGTGCGATTTATTTTCTACTTTATATATACGCACTATTTTTTGAGTTCTGAGAAAATATTTAAAATTACGCACAGCTGTTTTTTATCATCACATTCATCGACTATGACTTCAAAAAAGACTTCATGATCATAATTTTAGCATCTAATTGAAGTCGAAAAAGATTACCAATCCGGCATTTGGAAATATTATTTTGTTCCATTTAAATTATTTTTGACTTACAAAATTTTAATTGACTACTACTCTGACAGTTTTTCCACTAAACTCTATACGTACTCTACGTATAGAGTTTAGTACTCTACGTATTGAATCTGCAACTACGTTTTTTAAAATACATACATTATACCGATTGTCTGTAAGAGATTGCTAACAACAATAAGATATTTTGTAATGAACTTTAACATGACTTTGTGTTTTGTTTTCGGTGAGCAATAAAGAGTTATTATTATTATACTGCATGGTAAGTTTTGTGTATATTTACATAATATATGTATATTTATGTACATATCATAAAGGAATTGATGAATTTGAGAAATTATTTCACTGTTAGTAAGATATATTATCTTACTAACAGTGAAATAATTTCTCAAATCGTTACATTAGTTCCAGATTTTAATTTGCTCATAATAAAATAGTCCTTTTTTAATATTATTAATATAGATTTAATGATGTTCGAAAATGCTAGTAGTAATATTTATATACACAGATAACTTATTTTATACATTTCGTTTAAATAAATAAAATTAATAAATTTATACGAGAAGTATAAAATTAAATATATAAAGAGAAATACACGTAAGCACTCCGCAAATATGTTCTTTGTGTGCATTATTTAAATAATAATATAGCATTGCTATGACAATAAATTGCAGTTAACATGGAAATGGAGAGATTTTTATTTTCTGGACATTTTTAGTAAACAAATCTAGAAAGATTTTTTGTGTATAAAAAATGTATTAATGTGTGTATAATTTATTGTGTATAAACCTAATCTTTATCACAAAAAATAGACGATAATGTAAGAATAATTACCATGCAGTATAGTTACAATAATTTTAAATATACCACACTATTTCTAAAAATTGCCGATACTTGTGGTATTCACTTAAACTTCACAATAGGAAGTAGATAAAAATTTTACCATCCCAAACGCTGTTTCCGACAACATTCTTGCAGTTTAAACGTTTACCGTTACCAGGCTTCAAAATAATTAACAAGGACCTCTTTAAAAGTAACAGTTACTCAGAGTCGTTGAAGTATTACTATTATATATTCTAGGTGTTTTTTCTCTGATGTTACTAGACTTAAAACTATATTTACATTAGTGCAAGAGTTTACTATTGACAATTTATCGGTTATTATTATTCTGATACTCTACACCCAGACGTATAGAACTAACCATATCCAGTGTCACTATCCAAGTAATTTTGGATTAAAAGTAAAATTTTTATTATTCTAGAATATGATATTTTTACGTGCCAAATTTCATCCTTCCAGTGCTCTTTGCATTGAAGAGTAAAAAATATACATTTATATTCGCAAACATTACAAACATAACATCTACAATTTCACATCACTTGTTCTCTTAATATTATTACAATATACCACGTAGATTAATATGGATATTAGCTTACACAAAATGGAGAAAATAAACTAGTCAGTCTAATCTAAAAAAGTTTATGACAATAAAATGGTTTTAACGTATATTCCGCTTGATTCTCACAACATGACATTCTCGTAATGCTGAATATGAAAATTCTCGGTTTGCTTGTTGTTTCGTGTTGCAAATATTATGCAGAGCTGCCTGTAAATTGCTAAAATCTTATTTACAAAATAAGTTTGTATGCGCGTCGGGTTTTTAACGTGCTTTTCTTTAGCATTGTGTTTATCTGAAGTGAGATCGCGCCGGATCATATGGAATATCTTTTGAGTTTTTACTTCAAAACATTATTGAATTTTCAATATGGAACATATTGCAATCTGTACACATATATCACCATAATTTGAAGTATTTACTTCCTTAAAAAATTATAGTATGTTCATAATTAATTGTAAACTTAAAAACAAATAATGCAAATTTTTTTTTTTTTATGTTACAATTAATGAAATAAATATAAATTCAATTCAATAGCAATTGTTTTGTATTTTATTGTACAGCAGATATTCATGCGATAGCAGTTTGCATTCCTAATAGCAATACATCTCGACATTAACATAGAGGTGATTAATCAAAGCCGGTATTCCTTTGTCCCACATATCCACAATTATCCTCTCCATGACTCAAAATGGTGCTTAGATTAAGCGTCTACTAAAGTTTACGCCTCAACCAATAAAGAAATGTGTTCTTGTTATACTTTAATAGGCAATAATTCATTAATACCACAGTAAAGTGTAACAATTTTCCGTGGAAGAGATTGTGTTGAGACATTACAGAGGCAGTTAACTGCTACGAGCCATCATTTGAATGGGAAACCATTACGCGTTTATGTTTAATGATTATTTGAAGCTCCTCATAATTTTGCGCCATTTGTAATTCCGCCGCTACAATGTCTGGTCGTTAAGGATTGTTGGTGCGGTGTAATTGTTTTGTATTTTTTCCGTCCCGGTATTCACATTGTGTCGGGCTGGAGGTAATGCTGCGACGAACAGAAAAATAAAAAGTTAATTAACGTTCGCAAAGAATTATACCACGCTAGTTGGAAACGTCTAGCTTGAACCTCGTTTGCGGTCGGCCGCAGAGCGCCGTCCCCCGAACGCTCTAGAAATCTATTTGCAGGTTTTTGCAATGAGTTCATGTAAATACATAAGTATGTATTTTTCACTGTTTATCCTTACATCTTTGTTCCGCGCCGGGGCAGAGATTAAATCGAACGTTGTTAACGATAATGTAGCAATTCATCAGTGTCCTATTTTAAATCCATAGCAGAAGTGTGCATCCGTTGGTAATACGTTTAATGCTGGCATTGCAATAAATAATGCTTAGTTCCACCTAGTGAACTGGACTACAACTGATGTTGTGGACTATCTCCATAATCTTGTACCAACTACAACTGTTTTAATGTTCAGTTTTTAAGTGGCGCATCCAAATGGCTACGAGGGTTAGTAAACATTATTGTAGAGCTTTCCTCTTGATGAGGAGATTTAGTCGCGTATAATTATTGCTGATATTGCATAGATATGTTTAGTTTCTTTGTAATGTAAGGATCCTCTGACTTTACTTCATAGTGCCATATAGATATAGAATATCACATACTAATTATCTTAAAAACATACATAGCTCAATATCCTTCAACTGATAATCACATAATTGCCTATCTTTTATACCGTAAAATTATATTTTTTTAATATAGATATATAAATAAATATATCTTAATCATTATAGTTTTGTTAAGTACCTAAAGAAATATTAAATTATATAAATAAACTCATAGACAGGTAAATATATTTTTGTTAACTAGTAAAGATTTCAGTTTACAACAATTACAAACATTTAGTAGAAGTAATTTATAATTAGTAAATAACAAAATGATTTGAAAAACTAATGATGTACCTACTGGTATATACCTCGATTAGAAGAGGTTTGTTTCAATTCGCCCCAGTTCCAACCCACTATAACTCATCGGTCTAGTTGCCACCCGTCTACCGAGCAAAACACATATTTCTACGTCGGCGACCAAGCGTAGATATTCGTCCGCAATGAAATAATGACAGCCGGACATGCTAGACAAGAGCAAAATAGTTATTACTATGGTATTATATTTTTTTATAATGTAGATATTAAGTAGTTACACAAATGAAGCGTTTTTTATTACATAAAAATTAGATTTTTGATTAAATTTAAATTCTGTTTTCATACAACTAGAAAAGTCAAGAAGCATAAGTAGTATATCAATAATGCTAATCCTAATATAGAACAGTAGAAACTAAATGCATAGAGATAAATTATTCATTGCCTTATTACAAATCGTACATAGGTGTATCAATATCAATATGGGAAAATACAAATAGTTTAAAATTAAATATTTTTTACTGACCATTACAAATTAGTTAATTTTAAACTATTTGTAGACTTTATCATATCATATCACATATATAGTAAAAAAAGGTAGTTCAAGGAGCGAGCGAACACTTATTTTCAGCACATCCTATTTGGAATATGACACGAGAAGTGTTAATAGTTTCAATACAAACCATAGCTTTAAAATTAGATTATAATATAAAATTTTTGACTGACGTCAACGTTTATACATAATTATTTTAGAGATCTAACGGGATACTATCTATCTGACTACCTATGATATCCTTCCGTTGTCGCATTAATCATATTTTTTTAATCTATATACTTTCCACATGTCAAAACCCACTTTGTTCACTTACCACAATATATCTTAAAAATAATTTTATGTCAATATCTGCGCTTACTTTTTACAGACTGTTTTTGTTAGCTGCTTTGCATAAATTGTCGGACTGTTCAAAAAATTTTATCTTACGTTTTCCCCATCAGTTAGTAACTCTGAATAGTTTAACTTTGGATATTCACGTTCTGAATTGAAACTCCGTGCATTCACTAAAAGCTGAACGATAAATCGTTACCTTCTTTGTGAACTTGCACATAGAGACAATAATGTAAGAGAGTGTCTTAGGGACACATACTGTAAGAAATAAGATCTATATTTTTTTATTAATTCATTAATATATAATAACAATAAAAATTATATACTGTGTGTATATATGAATCTGTGTGTATATATACAATTTGTATTTCAAGGATACAATTTCTAATACATTTAGACTGTCTATACCTACATCTGTCACAACTTTAAAAATATTTAACCAAAAGACTTTTTAGTACTACTTGACTTTTTACTTCATAAAAAATATTAAAATATTATATGTAACTATATAATATCTCATTATATGAACTTGTATTATAGAATTCAATTGTTCAGTCATACAAAAATCGCCACGTATAAAGTTTTGGATTGAAAAACTAATTTGCTTAAGACGTTTGTAATCAATTTCACATATAGCATTATTACCGCAGCGGAGTGGTAAATATGGTAAGTGGCAGCATTATGCAAAGTGTCTTTGTGTCCCCGCAAGTAAAGCGATCTCGCGCCTCACGTCTCCCCGTCTCTGTTCTCCTGTCCCGGCTCTCGCACTTTTGTCCCATCTCGTCCCACCGGGTGCTCCCGTCGGCATTTTAAATTTCGACAATATCCGTCCTTTTGCAGTCGGAAAATTTAAAGTGCGTCCCGCGAAACGAACGCCAGTGGCACTCTGTCGCATTCCCGGAGATATGGGCGGATTTACTGGGTCGAAGGCTTTGTGGCTCTGAAATAAAACGGCCCGTGGAGAAATCCACCGCATGTTATTAGGAGAATGCTAGATTTATATCTTGTATTCAATTTGGGTGAGAGCTATTTGTTTGCGTCCCGATGATGCTGAAGGGCTTAGCGATTCTTTGATTAATATAAGATATGCACTGCTACACGAAACATTAGATATTTTTGTCCTATTGCATGAATAAATGTTAAGAACTCGAGTAGAGGAACTTAATTTTAGGTTTTACGGATGGTTTTTCAAAACGTATCGTTAATGTCAACGTTTTCTAGCTTCTTATGCTTATAGTTTATACAGTGATTTGGGTATTTCAAAATTATATCATTTGGTAGTTTATTAATGGTTTTTGCATTTTTAACAAGTCGCTTCAATAAGAAATAGCTTACTAATTCATCTTTACTTTGTAGCGTCTATTATAGTATCTTGATGGATATTAAAAGAACTGTGGCATGTCAGTGCGTTGTAAAGGCATGGTATTTCAATATCGCAATATAATACAAAGAGAAATTTTCATTTACCTTTGAAATACTGGAATTGTAGAGAATACCTAATATTTTACGCTAATATTTACTTTGCTTGACAGGAATAAACTTGATTAAAATTTATAGAACCCCTTATACAAGCAAACATGACAAAATTAAGATTGTTTTATGAAGATAACGAGACGTATTCGCGGCACACCAGATAGAGTAAAGTTTCACGCAATACTTTACTCTCCCCTAAAGGATAGCATTCATAAGTAACGCTAGCATACATAACTGTTATCAGTTATGCTGCAAAATGACGTGTCAGCGAGACCGCATCACAGATGTACGTCATATGGACTAGACTCGCAACAAATTAATGTTTACGTATCAAAAAGACATGGTGATAATGTATTATAAACACTGTATTATGAATATAAAAATATTATGAATATACTGATATTATGAATATAAAAGTTATTCTGTCTATCGTATGTTACCTTAACTAAATGACTGTAAAAAGAAATAGCTGGGTAGATCGTAATGAAATTATACATCTTTAATATATATATCAAAGTTGACTATATTACAATATTATGTAATCTGTGATATTACGAAGATGATTATCTTTTATCTCAAAAAGTTGCCGAGGAGGGGTATAGTATAAAAGTTTGTACAGACGAGAGATAATATATATATATATAGTTTATTTGTACTTATAGTACTTCCTAACCACACTAACTATATTTACATAGGCCGGAATAGCGAAGTCAGAAAGTCATGAAAATACAATAGATAATAAAATTTAATAATTAAAAGAGAATGCAAGTTACATAAAATAATCACTAGCGTGATTAAAAATGCAGGGGTAAAATGTAATATTTATTAGGAATCTTTTCGAAAACTGTTCTATATAAATTGTGGAGTAATAAAATTTATAAAAACCGTTATAAATTATCTTTTTTTTAGTAATAATGGAATTAATCCTTATAGACAAAAACAAATCACACACTCGTATGCCTACAGACATTACTATCAAACATTCACAAATTATATATTCAAATAATTCGTTTTCTAACCTACACTACACATTTCATGTTACTTTATATCTATGGTACAACACATTGGAATGAAGGGTGGCGCCCCCTTTAGGAGACAAAAGAGAAAGGGTCCCTCCGTATTAAGGCACAATGAGTGTTATATTGAACATTAGTGCCACGTAACGGCGGCGGAGACGGGATAAACTCTGCTCGGACGAAGGAAAGTCTGTTTTCTTAGAGATATCGCTACTTGAAGGGTCGCTGAACGACTTATTAATTTAATACGATATCGTTTACGAGGGGAACAAAATATTGTTGGGCCGCGGATCTGTTTATTCAATTCACTGGGATAATTGCGTTTAATCTAACTTGTTTTACAATTTCGGTTGCGGTCTTAAATTTTATTTCGAGTATTATGTGCACTTGATTGGTCGATGATTGCTTTAGAGCGCCTCGGAGATTTTAAATCTTTATTACTTATCTTACTTGTAGGTATTTATTGAATTATTATGCTGTGTAGACATTTATTTTTACATAAATGCGAATGATAGGATACTTTTATCGTGTATTACTACCAAGTCTAAGTGAATTAGATATTTCAATTTCAGTACACTATGAGATGATTTGCCTATATAAACAAAGAAAAATTAAATACACAATATCTTCAAGCCATTTTTTTATGCATGATGCTGAAGTGATGCCGCTACTTACGTTTACTATACAGTATAACATGACACCAATGGAGGATCATCGTCCGGTGAAGCTGTAAAGGCCAGCTGCGTCCAACAGCATTAGAGTATTCCGAAAAAACCTAATGGAGGATGAAGAAAGTTTTTTACATTTATTCCATTAGGAATTACGTACAGTGATTTCTGAAGAGCGCGTGGAAGTCAATCTGACTTTGTACATAAACGGTTGTGGTAAACCCTTCACACCTCTTCATGCAATTTATGCACCTACGTAAGTTCCAATGCAGTAGATACGTGTATTATAACTCTTAAAAATAAAGCAATAAAGTAGGGATGTTGCGCCAGTATATGACGGGACGCTTCTGTGATCAAGAGTGCGCAGTTTCCGCGTGTCTTTCCGCGTCATTTGCGGGGCGCACTCGGGATAAGAAAACAGAGATCCATATACATATATGTATGTGTGCGTCGTATATGTCACACGAGCGTTAATGCGCTTTCGCCTGACTGAATTTTCAGCACCAATTTATGCGAGTCCCGCATTTTCTTATCGATGTGTTATTACCTAATTCTACTGGTTATGATATATGATATTTCAGTTCGTACTTTAGCCGATTTTAAAAGAGAATAGTTTTATAAAATGTTAATATCGTATCAATGCGAGATGTAGATTGTATTTAGTATATAATATTAATATTTTTTACAATTAAATATAAAAATACGCAACTTTGTCTACACAAACATTCATCGGGTAAAAAGACAACAGCAGACAAAAACTTCCACATTTTTAGTATTTGTATGAATACTACTAGTTATTACCCGCGCCTTTGTTTACTTTTTTGAGATATATGATGTCTATGTCGTTATCTGAAAAGAAAATTGTCATACGGCTTTATTGTATCAATAAAGACGTATGTCAATTTTCTTTTAATTATATTCATACAGCTCTTTAGACGTACAAAGATAATAAACAGACAGGCAAACTATATCCCTATCATATTGTATTAGTACAGATTTATTACAAAATCTTTTACAATATACGGTAATATAATACTTAACGTTTCAATTTTCAACAAAAATATTCATTTAAAGATTTACATATAAAATTTAATTATAACTTTATAATTATGAACAAACAGCTGCCAGGGATGTAATTAACGGAGCAAATGTAGGTAGAAAAGTTTTATTGAATTTTCATAAAAATATTCTTTAAGCATGCGAATTTAAATTACGAAATATATAATTCTATAAATATATAATAGATTCCATAATATTATTTTTATGATAGATTTATTTCTTTTGTCTAATAAACAATACCATTTCAACTCGTTTTGTCTGCTGCTACTTACATGTAAATGGCAGATTTAAGATAAATATAATATATCATGAGATTATAGAGCATTTTGAGAATTTATGAACAAATCAAAATATATATTTATTGCAAACCTAAGAAAAACATTAACGTTATATTACTTAATTTCCAAACTTCTTCATTTAAAGAAATAATAAGTGTAGATAATTTCGAAGGTCACATTCATGGAATCACTATACATTAAGGCAATTTAGTGATGTACCTACTCATATGGAAAATATGTAATGAACTACAATTCCAACACGCATTAACTGAAGGTGAAAATATTTCACGATCATAGTACAGAGCGAAGTATAAATAATTCCTTACGGTGTCACGGTAAAAAGGCGCAGCAATCGTTAGGTGTTCACATCAGTTACGCATCATTTGCTCCGCTTCGAGTAGGGTTGACGTCTCCTAAACGTTCTCAAGGAAAACCGTTTGTTGTCTCGAAAGGACACTTTTTTGTAGAAACCAAAACAATTTGTGCAATCTATTTATCTTCTTTATGTTATTTTATGTAACTATTATAGCAAACCAAATGGTGGTACATCTGCTGAAAACTGACAGCCGTCATCTATATAGAAGTACATGGATGGTAGTTCGAACATCACGGACACTTGATGCCCGTAGCACTTGCGTACCCATTCTATAGAACAAGGCCGTCACTTAAACCCTAATTGTACTGTCATATCTTATCCAACTTACAAAGCAAGATACTTGGATACAAAAATTAGTGAGACAGAGGTAGAAGAAGAAAATATAGACTATTTGTATGACATGTAGCTTGGTAAACAAATTACTTATTTCTGTTAAAGTTGCCATACCTATTAATTCTCAATGGTCAAGGTTTTTGATAAGTTTCACTTTGGAACTCTCTCAGCCCTAAAGTTGCGTTATACACATGCCACTCTGTAGGATAGAGCGGGCGTTTGTCACACGAGGTCGTTAGTTCGTGCCGTCGCGAGTTATTGGAAAGAAAATTGTGCTGACGACGGCCCGTCGAGCTTTTATCTCGACGCGTTTACAGCTGACTCGTTATGAGAACAAAAACGTGAAGATGGTCGGCTGAGGGAATCTAGTCTATTTCAATGCAGGAATTGACGATGGTCGCTATTTTTTTTTATGTAACAGAAATGGTAAAGAATCTGTAGGCCCACCTGATGGTAAGTGATAACCATCGTCTATACACGTGAACAACACTACGGATGATGTCTTTAGTGTTGTAGTTTTCGCAATCAGGTGACATCCGCGATAATGTAACTCATGTATTACCCCATTCCAGAAATCTAAGGTGTCATGACTCTTATCCTGTAGTTTGACTGCCTAATCTACACCCTACTACCGAGCCACTGCTTTGTAAGAAAGCAAGATGCTTGGCGGTATAGATGTAACTGATGTACCCACGTTGACGAAAGTTTACAGTCGACCTCTGGAGTACTTGTGAACATTTATAGTCACGATTTATGTATAAAGTGTGTATAGGCAAAACATATACACAACAAGTATGAAGTGTATACATGTATATGTTTTGCCTAATAATAAGCGACAACTTTGAAAACTTACCAAACCCGCTATTAGAAATAATCAATGCCTAATTGAAACAAAAATATATTTTTTGTATTCCTATATTAGCGACTTGAAACTCCCAGTAGCTATCTATACAAATTGAGGTAAATATATGTTACAAATATATACTTAAATTCCAATATATCTCAAATAAGTAATATTTTTCATTAACTTTATTACATTTCATTGAAAATCTTTGACTCTGCATTCAGAGAATCTAATTAGTACTAGAAAAATTGGAATTGAAAATGTTTTATTAAGTAGAATAGTATGCTGTTCCAATTTTTTTAATCGGTAATGTTCCTTGTATGCTATTAATATTAATAACTGTATTTTATATGTACCTTTCAAGGCTATTATACCGACGGTAGTAAGATTTTTGTCAAAATATAATATTTATATGTCATTCATGATTTATATGTTATATTATTATATTATTATAACAAAAAGATTAATGAAATATTTAGAAAATGAGATCGTTGTCAATTACATTATTATTTTAAATATTTAATGTTTCTCATTCCATATGCTGTACCATAACGTATAAGTAAATTTCATTACCACTCTGACTCACATTCAAGACGCTAATGTAGGTATGACATCTCTATAGCTATCTTAAGAATAAACTAAAGAGGTACTTAAAGTTTGATTAGCTTTTCATAGTCGGACGAGCGTGAGTGCGTCGTTAACTTTAGTGTTGCCACAAATCGTCTTCACATTGCCGCCACAGACGCCCCCGTACGTAGAGAAATAAAATACTACTACAGATGGTTACAGCCTCTTCCTTTATACATTAAGACAGACTTTTATCATCCATTTTACTATGAGGCTTGTGAAAGTATATACCTACTTAGCTATTATGAATTGAGTATTAGTAAAATGACTAGGCATTACTGGTTGGGAATCAGGGGAATTTCCAGAATACCTGTAACACCGAGAGTCATAGTACAGTGATTTACTAGCCCACCTCGATCCTTAAGGTAGTGGATTTTGTATCTCTGCTTACCACGTATATATATATATTAAACTGTAGGTACTAGTCAGGAACATAATTCTAGTAGGGTCTACAGTCAAAGCAAATTGACGGCAGTTCTCGACTTCTGAGTGTAATCTTTAATAGAGTTCTCCAACTTTATAATACTTTGCCTACGACGTGAAACTATTAATTACATTTTTCTTTCACCGACGCAAACTGACCGACTGCAATTCAAACTTAATTTACTTACAAGCAAACTTTGAATTAATAATGCTATAATGTTGAATTTCGTTTATTTGACATCGTTTCACTATTAATTATAACATTTTACAAAATAATGTAATAATATAATGAAAAATTACAGATGAAAAGGATTACAAAACTGATTGAAAAATAAAGATGTAGGTGTCGAGAAAATCCGAGATGAGAGGTAGTGGACTCAAAAATGTTCATAACATATTGTTGTTACAATAGTGGAGAAAGAGTTACAAAGATATAGGCTTATTGTATTAAGTTTTACTGGTTGACGTAAGAAATTTAGCATGAAAATTAATTCTGCAAGCCACTAATACAACTCATTGTTAATTATAAATAGGTACAACCATTTGAAAATACACACGGAATAATCTTATAATCGTAGAAGTATAACGGGTTTTTGGGAATCCTCTTGGGATTGGAGCAAAACAGTCCAGTGTGGGCGAAACAACCACGTTATCTACTTTTCAAAATTCACAATAACAGTATGGTCGTGTTGACATTACCTAACCCTACATTTTACAGTATCAAATAACACAGTACCTCTCTCGAGTATATAAGTGGCCAATAAACGTGAATAAATAGCTACATACAATTTTATATATTTTGGTTTTATATACATATATACAACATTTATTTATATATTAAGTAAGACTTGTTTCAAAAGAGTAAGATGACATTTTACGTATCGTATTCCTAAAATAGACTTACTTACTATAACTAGGAAATATATAAACATACCCTACATATGTCCTGCCACTAGTCGTCCTGCATTAATTTTCCAATTCACGGTCTCCGGTATAAAACAAACCTGCAACGAATTAATCGAGTCTACAACATGTATGACTAAAGACATTTCAACATACAATTTAGCTACTTCCAGAGCGTGTCTTTGATAAATATTCATTTTGATTTATTCCACAGAATTCCAAACTACAAAATCATCTAAATTATATTGATGATCCCCTAAAAGGGTATACCTACTAAGTTTTGTTTCTCAAAATAAATAACAAATATATTAATTCCTAAAATGGAAATATTCATGAAATTGTGCCTAGTAACATTCCCAATGTCAGAATTTGTCACAACTTATATCATAAACATAGTTGTACATCGCACTATACTGTTCACCCGAATTTGATCTTCTAAGGCGCGGAATATTCCGTCGGAATTCTGCTTATTGGAAATAAATCCTGGATAAAATAGGATCATACCCATTCGAAGGTAACTCTAGCTATAGAACGTTTACGTCACGTGTCGATCCTTCAAACCATATGTGAGTTTATATTCGTACTCGTACATATGCGAAAGCTTTTAAAGATTTTACGTAATGCGCGACGAAATGAGGACGTAACGACTACATCATTATGACGAATTACGAATTTAATATATTTTAATTCGACTGCTTGTTTTTTATCATTAGATGAAAAGATGTTGTGATGAAGATGTTGATATTTATATGTTATAAAACAGTCATTTCCGAAAGTTTTTTTGCTGTGACAAACCTGACATAGATATATAATATATGTACATAGATACGTAATACATAACAATAGATATATTTTCAGTTGTCTTATGTTGACTTATTTCCAGTCATGCTCCACCTTTACTTCATATTTGTAAATAAATAAAAGTTGTCTGGACGATCTGACTTGCATTATCCAAAAGACTACCTTTTCAGTCTTATACTTTGTTTATATCGTTTTAATTTTGGTGTAATAATGTGTTATAAATAAAAAAAAAAGCATTAGTATTCAAAAGATAAATAATCCACCGAACATAAATACATTTTATTCATTTAACACCACCTTAAGAACGTAACTTCCTTAACGTATAAAATTTAAATTTATTTCTTCGGTGTTGAAAACAATACCCAGAATATATTATATTTTTTAGATATTCTATATAGTTTCTTAAAAAGTTAGTAGAATATCTACAAAACAAAATAGCTTATAATGAATTTCAGAGTAAAGTAAATACTAAGTAAAAACGAGCTGCGAGGCTAAAAGGTTCATGTGACATTGGATTGACCACATGACTCCAAAAAGTAACAACCGCTGTGTACTACCTACATATGTCGTTTCACAAGATCACACTCACAAATGTTGCATATTAAGACTTTATTAGAGTATCTTCTTTTGGTGCTTAAAATATACACAAAAAATTCTCAATTTAAAAGCGACCTTCTTTCTGAAATCGATTATAAAATTAAACAAACAGACGGAATATTTCAAAACAAAGTAAGTTAATATTTTATACCTCTTTTGTTTGATCTGTAAACAGAACAGACTGGAGGAAAATCGTAATACAATATTTAAATCTGCCCAGATGCTGTCATCACATCATCCTTACCCTTGATGTACCACTTCCTTTCTTATAAAATATGCACGATTTACATAATTTATGAGTATTTTGATTATTGCATAATATTCTATGTTGTTATTTTATATAAAGTCCAACTTTTATAGCTAAGAATAGTTTTAATCTGACACTAATGATTTTCTTTTTTTGTAAGTAGAAAATATGCATAACAGTCTTTTTTTTCTGTCTTCTTAAAACTTATAGTATAAATGCAAGTCTAATTTAAATTTATTATAATTTTATTTACAATTAGCGATAATATTGAGTTAATCCGATAGTAAAAAATTAAGTTGTATTCCTGTTTAATCTAAGCCATAATATGAAGTCTATTTCTATTTTTAGTGGGAATTATCTAATAAATTTCTTTTTTTATATACCTATATGTACATATGAGATGGAAAGAATTTAAATGAAAGAAAACTGTATAAAGTTCAAAATATATATTTTTATGTACATAATAATGATAAATATGTATATTAACTATGTTTAAATTAAGAAATTGTCTTTTAAAGTTCGGTTGAAAAGGTAACTAGGCTAGTACTACACAGACAGGTTGAATACTCGTAGCAAACACAGCATAGGAACGAGCTGCTAATGAACATTCCGAGTTAATTGCCCACCGCTGAAGGCGATAGCTGCAATCACGGCCGTAAACAACGCCTTTATACCTTTTATTTCATTTTCTAAAAACACATTTTATGCATGCCGCGATTTTGTTGATTCAGTAGCTAAAAGGAAACCAATGAAGTGAAAGTCTGTTTGTGTACATTTCATTTTCAAACGAATTCAAAACCACTCCTATTTGAAATGTTGTTATTCGACTGTCATTTTACTTTTCTCTATGCTACGACGTATTCATAATAATTTAATTACTCTGAAATCTATTGTTTTTATGAAAATATAAATAAAATAGTAAACACGCAACTGCAATCTAAAAATGTCGAGTAGTTGTGGGAATTGTGTACTTGACCGGAACACGAAACTACTTGACGCTTAATCCTGTCTCACATTTCAAGCGTTCTTTGTACAATTATATGCAAGACAGAGAGTCATGTATCGAGATTTCTTCTCTTGTATCGTGAGCACTTGTCACAATCCCGTTTCTCAAAAGTCAAGCCAATATAAGCATATTTTAATTCAATCCATCATATGAAGAGACGAATCTATTGCTAATCTATCCAATTGAATTGGTTTATAATTGTTGATTCTTAAATTATTATTGTTTTATTCTATACTAGCTACCCACACCGGCTTCGCACGGGTGTACACGCGTGTACATATATAAACCTTCCTCTTGAATCACTCTGACTTAAAAAAATAAAAAAAAATACGCTACAAATTTTTTCATTGCGTAGTTTTAAATATTTAAGCATACATAGGGACAGACAGCGACAGCGACTTTGTTTTATACTATGTAATAATAATGATAGCATCGCATAATCTTCTTGTAGAATTAAAAAACATCAAATGTTGCGGACATAATTTAAAACTAATAATAAGAAACTAAATTAGCGATATCTATAAATAGATATACTTATCATTGCTACCAACAACAAAAAAATGGCGTTACAAGTGTGATCCCCTATAGAATATTCCAGTATTTCTCAACAAGATATGTGATAGTGAAATTACCGTATATGATAGGATAACAAAGTAAGCCTCAGGAATTGGAACAAATGGAAAGCGTTACAATGTACATATTTTGTACCAAAACAGATAACAATTTCCAACACGTGAGTGGTACGTATGTCATTACAATCGCTAAAAAATTCGATCCTGGAATCTCATTTGAGTAAAATAACACTACGCTTTAGTGGTAGTACCTAGAAGTAAAATGAGCAAAATATGTACGCTGTAACATCAACTGCAATATGAACTTAAAATCATTACTTTTTAGCTCTGTTATTATTAAATTCTCAAAGTAGTTACAAATAGAAATATATATTATAGATATAAAAGAGTATATACGATATCTGTGTATACACATACATTTTATGTTAAATATTTAGTGCATTTACTTTAAATGTGCTTAAATGGCATCGACTCAGCTATATATGACAACCAGTTTTAGCATACAGATTTACTTCCGATGTTCGCAGATTTGATTCCTCGCACGATACGATTTGTATTTATCTGTATGAATGTTTGTTTTCATCGGGGTGTTTTTGTACCTGTAAAAATTTAGAACAACTAAAAATGACATAAAAGAATGACCAGCGAAACGATACTAATAATTACAAATAAACGACGACTTTTTGAAACTGCTTATCGAGGTAATTCTTCAGTTATATTTAATATTGTATTATAACTATCGAACACAGCAGGCGTTGTCCTGCCTGGAAAATCAGCGCCATCTACTGTGTCTAATGGTGTTTTCAAACATTCAAGAAACCGTAAAAATATGCACACAGAATTTCATCCCAATCCGTCTAACTGTTTAGGAGGAGAAAAGTGACAAACACACGTACAGAATATTTGTATAATTTAAGATCATAAAATACTTTACATAGTCGTTGTGTTGAAACACAAACTTTTTTTTTTATATTTAGTAATGCCATTAATAAAGATTCTCTTTACAAACGGAATTATTGGATTTAAATAAATCTATAATTATTTGTACACAACAAAGACTGGCGATACAGATTTCAATCGTTTTTGGTGGATTATTTTATCAAGTAGCTATTTATTCAATCCAATCAATGCAGAATTATAAATAAAGTTTAATGGGATATTTATGTTTTTATTCAACCCTTTAAGATACCTGTACAATTCTTTATTAATCCTCATTACATTCATTCACACATGTGTGATAATTTTGTATCAATTTACTTATTTCAATAGAGCTAATTAGAAATCGGCTAATCAGTGCTGGATTTAGATAGTAGTGATATATTTTACTTTACTCTAATAGAATAGCTTACAAAGGTACAGTAAGATACTTACTACATGATACAACTGGGCAATATATAATAGTTTATTTATACTATTCTGACAATTTTGATCTATAAGACAGGTACTTATTTCAATGCCAATAAGTTGTAAAAAGAAAGTAATGTATTATACTATAATGGTAAGCGAAAATAAATTGTAATGTTTAAGCAAATTGTTTGAACATTATATATATTGATTGACTCTCATAGGTCCCAAAAACTTATTTTAACAGTCCGGCTTTGAGGTAAGGGCGGGTGTAAGCGGACATGTTTACCAGAACCAACGCATGTGTAAATCGAATTATCACTACGGACGCTTCTACAGTTCGAATGTTAATTGTACGTTCAAATAATGATTATGGGGGACAGTATTTACAGTGCAGATTCGAAAACATTCTGCCTACACAATTTTATGTTTCGTATTTATATTACGGAGTGCAAAGACTTGTTAAATCGACGTTATTTCATTTCAGCGGCATAATTCCATTCGGACGTTTTACGAATAATATTATGAACGATATAATTTTACTCGGCCGAATTTCTTTCACGGTACAAATTTGACTAAAGTTGTTTACAGTTACGGTTGTTCATTTTATTTGTTTCAACATACATTATGCTCTGCGTGATTTCTACATGTGTATGTTTCTTTTAGTTGCACAGATAAAGGGAATTCTGAAATATTGGTAATACTTTAGTTTATACTATGTATTATAATCCTTGATATAATTATAAGTGATTTTTTGGGTTATGCCCTAAATTTATTACATATTTTTTATTATTAAACATAATATTTTTATATAAATAAGAAAAGAGTAAGACTAAACTTACTGAGTAAAATTAATAATTGAAATGTGTTAATTTTAAAAACAAATTGATAAAAACAAATCATTTTATTTCGTGAAACTTGTTTGCTGTATCATAGTATAGGTTGGTAGTCCACATTTATCTATACTTTTATCTCACTGGCTCGACTATCTCAAGAATTAAGTTTCTAGATAGTAATATATAATATTATCTTGGCTTTCATAATACCCAACCATGAAGGGTCTTAAAATTGTAACATTTTGTCTATTTGTTGCCAGAGAATGATCCATAAATAAGTAAATTATACCGAATATGACTATTTGTGCAGGCAACAATTAGGATCTTTAATCACCGAGTTCGAACAGGGCTACATGAGTAAAGATTATGCACGCTAAAGTGTCTAATTACCTCTCTCGACAGCGGGCCGGATTAACCTTCTTAGCCAGTTAACTAAGAGGGTAATATGTCGACAAAATAAACGGAAATTACCCACAATTCGTCTTAGTGATGTAGTTTGCTGCGATAAATCGCCGGGAGGACGATGAATTCGGACATCATGTGGTTAGATCACGATATTTTATGTGGAGTTCTACACTGAACTAGCCAATAAGCACAGTAAATATACTTATGTAATAAATTAATTTCTTAAATTTAAGTAGTATATATATATATATTGTTTCATACATTTTATAGACATACGAGTATTTGCCTACTACATGCCGTGGTATATTGATGAACTGGGATAAATTCATTTTTAGCAATTGACATAATTTATCTTAAGTAGGTATAAAATACGAATATAAATCGTTTTATTTTTCTATGTTGATTTTGTAACCATTAACTTTTGCGCTTTTAACTATAATAAGTATTCGGTTGTATTTTATAAAGTTAAACGATCCATTTAATTAGGTAAATTCTAAAATATGACAGTAAAAATTTGATTGTAGTACCACTAACAAGATTCCTATGATAACGAATCGTGAAATTATCTACAGAGAACACTCCATTGCTATGTTGTATTGCTCCATTGCATTGGATGTTATTGCTCCTCTACCTCAAGATAACATCAAAAATGCAATTTGCTTTCGATTTTTATAAACAAAAAAATATATATCAATAATGTATATTTTGTAAGCGTAGTGCCATATCAGCAGTCTCATAACATAAAAAATATTTGCAAATATTTCTTGCTGTAATCAAAATTTTATACTAGCTTAAATTGTTCCTAGTAAGTACGAATTTTAGGTAACGATCTGCCACTAGGACAACTTTCAACGTAGTACCCGAATAATTAACTGTGTAATGAAGCCTCCTTTATGCAAAACACGTGGCTAGAGTCAACTACCACTCTTATAGTTTGGGTGCCGCCGGATAAATAGCTATATAGTTTATATATATGAATCATTGTCTATACTTTTTATTATAGTTATTTTAGTGCGACAAAGATTATCAAAATTGATTCTTCTTTTTCTCGTAAACTCTCTTACTGAGGTGGACGATCGACACAGATATCATAATATTTTATCAAAGCTATTCTGACTAGTTTGAAGTACACTCGCATATACAAGTGAAAAACAAATTTAATTGAGTTAACTAGATGAGTATAAAGAATGAAACAAGAAATATAAATAATCTTTATTCAAATAAACTTAATAAAAGCACTTTGGAATAGTCATATCATTTTAATTCTACCACTAATTCGGAACTAAGACTCGTCACAAGAAAAACGGGCAAGAAACTTGCGTGTTGTTCTTTTGAAGATATATATAGTACCTCTCACACTCTGGAACAGACCAGACGTGAAGATAAATGCAATAGATAGAATTAATTAATTCCGACTATGCGAACAAAGTCACGGGTAAAAATAGCTATATTCTATAACGAATTTTAATGAAAGAGGTGAATTGCTGTTAAATTAATTTAGCGACAGAACATTCTCGAACATTCTCGAACGCGTCAAGACGTCTGCGGCTCATTTGCAGCGTTCTCAAGTCATGAACTCACGAAATGAGTGATCGCTGAGAAACGGAAGCCTCGAGGAGCCATTATCTGCACAGTTAATGCCTTTTGTCGGAGCTCTATTCACACTGGAATAATTAATAACGAGCGTGATTGTGCCGGTGGCAAGCTCGCGACCATTCGCCTCTAGATAACGCCTTTTGATTTCTTAAGCGTTGACGATTTAACTTGGCAGATAATTGCGCCGTTATCCTATCCTATCTATTGATGCTGTTTGCTGTAAATAATACCGGTGTAATGAATAAGAATACAATAGATGAACATTTTAATTGCGGAAATAATTATCTAATTTATCATTTGTGAAGGATCCGATTCCGTATTGTAATAAATTGATTAAAATACAACAATATTAAAGTAATTTTGTAATTGGAATATAAATGTTTTTTATAATGATGCTGTATATTTTACAATTACTATTTGTAATATAACTTTCAATAATTTATTAGTCACTTTCGTATTTAAATTTCATCAAAATGTATTTATCTTATTTTTAAAAAAGTAGGAAATTATTCATAGAGCGCATTTTTTACAGAAAATGATTTCTTTAATAGCACATAATTATAACAATTTTAGTAAAATCTTACTAATTTTATAATCGCGAAAATTTATTAGTAGATGGATGGATGGATGTTTGTTACTCTTTCACGCAAAACTACTTAAGGGATTGTAATAATACTTTACATTAATACATAGGCTATAAATTTCACACGGATGAAACCGCAGGCACAGCTAGTATTATATAAAACTAAATCTAGTTTTTTATTAGTTCTAAATTTTATATTTTCTAATAAGTTCAAATCCTACTTCTCAATATAAATATTTTTTATAATAAAGTTTGCGTAAACCTTAGAAATTCTAAATTATATACATATGTAATGTTAGGTGGCATATTATATAATATAACTATGTAATATTATCTTATTTCTAGTATAATTTAAAAAGCAATATAAATTATAAAAGAACATATTGAAATTCATTTTATGTATGGTATATGTTATGCGGATTTTACTTAATATTTATTTGTGTAATTAAAATAAAATTAATTTTTAAATACTCATCTAAGTAATTACTACTACACTATGTAAAACGAATTACAGAATTCGATATTATACTTATATTTTATTTATGTTAGATGTAAGATTATATAATTTATTAGGCAATCTAGATTATCGAAACAAAAGCTACAGATCTCCAACACGGCAAGAAATCCACTGCGGCTGCAACCGGCTAAATGTAAATTCACCGAAATAAATCGGAGACGGCGATACCTATCACCAAACTCGCGCACGAATTGAGGAAAAAGATCCATTTAAATGTAGATTGTCTCCGGTAATACTTCCATTTGTTTTTGTCTCGGAAAGCCACCTCGCAGATACGGCTGTAGCCCGCAAGCCGTTTGCCGTTTTGTGGTCCCGTACGACGCGACGAGCGTGCGACGCAGCTCTTTTTACTCGCAGCCTCCCGATAAATCCATCGGATATTTTTTTGATAGTTTCCTGGGCGGATAACTCTGAAACAATATCATGTGAAAATTTAAATATAGAAATATATATATGCATGACCGATATTGAATTTTATAGTTTGATTTATGTAATGTTGATAAAAAATATACATATATGTAACATCTAAATAAAAAATGCAGTTTTAGTGCATAATATAGGTATAGTTAATTATATGTTCCCGTTCAATTACGAACTAAAGAGAAAATATCGACCACTTACAACTTCTACTCTTGTCACTCTTGCTTCGTCATATATATTTATTCTATCATTAGATTCAATCCCTCTGTAATCTGAAATTCAATTAATATTAATCAAATCCATTTAATCATTAATCAAATATTTTTAATATACCTATATTAAAAATATTTGATTTATATCTTAAAAATAAAATCTCATATACATTTTTTTTTTAATTTACCTAATGAATTTTAGTGCCAGTATATTTTATTTATATATTTATTTTAATTACATTCACGTACTAATATACGAGTAATACTAATGTTTCTTAGTAGTATTTGCGCAGGCTACTACAAATCAACAACAAAATTCTCGTAGCATTGTAATCCGACGACTACAGCGTCGTAGGCCAACGCTACGAAATTACTACGACCAGCTACAAACTTGTAGATCTGGCTACGCTATTACTTATACTTGCTTCTTATGGAACTGGTAATGCATTAATTTTAAAATAGTTATAGCCTTGCCTTTATACCAGCTGTATTTAGTTAAATGTCACTCTCATGACAGTCACTGAAATGTTTATATTATTACTATTATATATTTGTGTAATCTAAATTTATAACAATGTAACATCTGGGAATTAATTTCTTATATCGTGTCAAGTCTCTGACGAGGTAGAATAAATATATCATTTTAAGTTAAAACATTCCCCTGTTTAACGCAAAACTAATAAAATAAGTAAATTAAATAAAATGGCAATCTTATACGTCGTAAAATAACAAATTATAAATGTTCATGTTTTATTCACGGACATCATCGTCGGTAAAAAGAGAGCTAAAAACGGCAACTCATCCGAAACGGCAATTTAAATTTCATAGTCCACAGTACTATTGCTAAAATCTTTCTTTTTGCAAGGTTTTATTTCACGTGTTTCGTTCGTAGGTCCGTCCATTTTATACGTCCATCTGTCTTCCTATTTCTAATTTTACCATTTTTTGCTTTTTTATGTGGTTATATTAGTCAAGTAGCGATTTATTATACACACAGAAAACATCAATACCGATACAAACGTACCGTACGAGGAATCGAACCCGCAACCATCAGAACTAAAGCTGTGTCCTAAATTGCTAGACCACCGGTGCCGTTTAGCTATTGTAATGTATAAAACAAAATATAAAAATTATGTAGTAGTGTTATTTAACTCAATTAATAATAATACCCTAAAATGTAGCAGAATAAATCTTCTAAAAGCACTTTTGTTTTATAGCGTACTTTTAAAAATTTGATATAGATGCTTTACAAATTTGTCTAAGATTATAATTACGTACTTTAGACAATGCAGCTGCTTCCTAACTTTCCAAGTAATATCTTTCTTAAATAGCCTTGCCGTGGCCTTGCCAGTTAACTAGAAAAATGCGTTTTCTACATCATCCACTGTAGAACCTCGTTACGGGAACGAAAACTCTTGAAAAGCTCTTAACCAGCGTGGAAAACATAAACCAGGCACACGGGCGCGTTTTATGAAGTTAACGAGAACTCGATTAAGGAGGCAGTCAAAGAAAGTTACCAGTGAGAGGGAAGTTTGTTTGAGCGAGGACCGCCTGATTGAATCGTACGCAGTTTAACGCAATGCAGTGCAAAATATATACTAATAAGAGGCAATACACAATTAAAAAGTAATAAAATTATCTAATAAACAAAAGAGATATATTTATTTATTTATATAACCTTTATTGTGCCCGATATATTGCAGGAAGTTACAAAACGATACGATAAATTACAAAATAACAGAGTAATAGGGTTAAAAAGGCCATCTTATTGCTTATACAATTTCTTGCAGACAACCTTTGGGTAGAGGAGAAAAGACAAAAGACAGAAACTTCACATTAATAATAATAATAATAAAAAATTAACTTTAAAGTGTTTGACAAGTATAATCACCGATATCATGGTGGCGACATAAAATATATTGAAATAAAAAATAAAGGATGCATAATTTTCTTAACCAAAAAAAATGTTTGATTCTTATATGTTATTTAAATTACAATCAACATGAACATATACCACTGAGACATTAATGTCAAATCTATTTGAGTAATTACTTGAACAAGCCATTAGGGAATACATACACATGACTAAATTGGACCATAAATAAATACCTCAGTGTATTCAGTCCACCTATGATTATCATATCAGGTTATGTATACACGAGTATAAATAATATAGTCGATTAACAATTGAGCATTGGACATGTCCAATGTTCTTGCATGCATACAACGTCGGCCGATTAATTACCGTTGTCGAAACGTAAGCTATTGGACGGTGGCCGACAATGGTGAGGATTTAATACTAAGCACGTATTACAATTAGGGATGCCAAAATTACTTTTACGGTACACAGTCTGTGTACAGTATAGGACGAGTAGATGACAGTTGTAATTCGTATAAAGATAATGTAATTAGAGTGAATATAATATTAGTTATCGGTAAGGTATGTTTATCTGTAAAATACTTCTTATTTTGGAATATTATCTATACATATAAAATAAATTGAGGTGTCTATTTGTAATATTGAAATAACCATTTTTTACTACATACATATGAATATAAATACAGTACATAAACCAAAATAACATTCTTTACAATTTTTGCCAGTCTGTCTGTTTGTTCCGGCTAATCTCTGAAATGGCTGAACCGATTTTGACAGGACTTTTTACACAGGTAGTTAATGTAATAAGGAGTAACTTAGGCTACTTTTATTTTAGTAAAATAAAGCTAAATTCCACGCTGACAAAGTCGCGTGTACAGATAGTATAAAATATAAACGTTAACCTGTTACAAAATATCCCGTTACGATTGTTAATTTCTTTATTATAATATATTATACAATTCCGTACTTTCTAAATGTCAAAGACAATCACTTTTATTTGAAAAGTGAACCAATTTTATCCTTGCTCTTAATAAAGATGTTTCTGGTCGCAATTACAGATTAAACGGAGGAGTACGCATTTGAAAGGAGCAGTATTTCAACCGTCTATTTTAATTTATGTTCGCTACCATCTTGTGACAAATTCTTGAAATGCAAATTCTCTATTTTATGAACTCAGTTCGTCCGTTGACCTTTAATATACCAGATGTTACGTCTCATCACTTAGTGACTCTTTTATTGAATGAAAAACTTTCAGCGTGCTCATGCTTCCATAAAATACTCCGTTACGGGCTCCAGTACAATAATACGCCAGAGCTATATCTGAGGCAAATAGATTTTTATGTACAACGCAAAACGTTTCAGCTTTGTTTTGCTGAAGTTTCTTTACAAACTTTATATTGTAATCATATTGTACTTATGAAATTGTTTATACTGTCAGACTAGTAAATACTAAGTCTAGAATTGTCAAATTTCGAACATAGGTTTGTATATGAATTAATAGTCAAAATATAATAATTTTCAAAATTGATAGTTTTCAAAAATTTTATATTCAACTTACATAAATTCATTTCAGTTTTCATTCATTTTTCTATTGTAACAAATTTATCCTGTTCCAGTTGTATGTCTACTATCTGTGTGAAAGTCAAAAGTCTCTAATTGCAAATTAAATGGAAGTTGGTATTTAGTTTACCCTCTCTGCCTTGTAACTAGGCGTGTGAATCTAAATAGATTTAAAACTTGCAACTGAACTTTAATCATAGTAATCTGTGTAACAATGTTAGTTTGCATATGTCAACACGTCAGGCGTTTGTCATGGGCACATGGCTGATTGTTTTGTTTTTATTGTGATTGTCTCGTAAATATTTATGTAGACATATAATTCTTACCAATAACTATATATATATAGAAATAGATACGTTTGTCTTTAATAAATAATTTATAGACAATTAATGTCTATAAATTATTTGTTAAAGACAAACGCAGAGATGATATTGTCTCATAATATGTGTTATATGATGTAGAGTAACAAAGTATGTCACCTGACAACAACCTGCACTACCTAAGATAATGCTCGTTTGTGCTAAGTAGATTCAAGCGATGATCGCAGCTTAGCGCTTATAATGAGGTCCCAGGAGGAGTTCCGCTTTCCACATCCTTGTCTTTGCCTCGAGAGACGTAAATACACGGTATTCTAACATGTCTAATATTGTATAGGGTATAATAAGATATCGCTGTAGTCGCTATTTCTATGGTATCAAAGATAAGCGTTTGTGAAATAATCTCACATGTACTGTTTGAAATTATTACATAGAAAACTATATGAGTCAGCAACTTCGTACCCATATAGCTTTATTGTTTTAAAATCCATTAAATGAAAGCAAACATAACAATATGTCAAGCTCACCTCAGTACATAAGTACCACAAACCACACCGAATGTAACCGAAGTCCATTTTTTAAGATTAGAGCACACAAGAGCCCGGACAAACAGACGAAAATATAATATTCATTATTTTACATTTTTAGACTTCCTAATAATAGTTTTTCCCATATATTTTACATAAACAGACAGAAATTAGTTATATTAATGAAATAAATAATATAGTTTTTTATTTGGCAAAATATTTGTGGTAAATAATTACTACCATTTTGGTATTGATAACAACATTCAAACGTGGGCATGACGCTTCATCGCGCATATTTGAAAATATGGGCTGAGAACGATCTTGCCGCCGTCTATCAAATTATTTTATTTATTAGATTTTCATCATGAACATTATACATTCGAAATGAGCGATTTAGGCTCATAATCATTAGTTTCTGATGAATTGAGATAGTTCATCACTATTATCAATATAATATAAATTAATAGTAACTAGGTATAACTATATATACACAAAAAGCACTGACGATATTCTACCGCAATACAGTGGACCCGCGGTTATCCGACAATCGTTTTGCAGGGTAGTGTCGCACAAACGAATTTGTCGGATCATAGAGGGGGCCTAAGGGGTCCCCTATAGTCCGGATTTTTTACAAAAGAGTACCTTGTAATCCGACAAATTACAGGTCCAGTGATAAGGTTCTATGTTATATATGTATGTATATGCACTCTGAAGTACAAATATTATTTCATTATGTATATCAACTACTAAAAGATTCGTTATGAATTAGGTGGTCTAAAATATCACATTTTCCTTGAATTGTTTGTGTTTTGTGCTTTTGCTTCTGAACTGATAGGTAATAAACACAATGAAAAAAGGCAGTAAACAATGAACACCACTATCTTCATCACATGGAAGTAGTCAAATTCAACTAAGCAATCATAATCAAATACGCGTCGAGTATAACAGTGGTGACATATACAAGACTAGTTCAAACTTGTTCAATCATGCATTAGCGACGATTGTCAAAAAAAGATTCAATAATAAATAATAGACCATGTCGGATTACAAGGGGGGCCGGATAAGACAGGGGCCGGATTACCGCGGGTCTACTGTATTTAAAAACTTTTACAAACAGGTTCTTTACATTATTGTCTAGATATTATACTGAAAATGTCCTACATGTATACGAATACTTGTTTCACTAGTTACACTAGTAGAAAATGACTAGAGTTCGTTGTATTCCACTCGCTCGTTCTTTTCAGTTAATAAAAATATTTGTACTCCGCTCAGTTCTTATAAGAAACTTTAATAACACTAAAAAGACTAAAATTCACGGTGGAACATCTACACAAACGTATGTAATGGTATTCAGATATTTTTATGCAACATCGCCTCCCCTACCATAAAAATATATTAACTGCTATAAATTTAGCATCGTCAGCGATTTATTTTGCGCTTAAGCGATACGCTCTCGTAGATCGTAAACAGGACTCGTCAAACGGGGACGGATTATTGCCGACATGTACGATGTTATAAACTGAAATATTTCTTCAGGGAGATATCAAATTGTCACCATAACTCAAATAATGTGTCAATTTATAGTCGTTGTAATTACATACAGTGCCTATTTTAATATTTAATCAAACCCATTCTCCAACCTAACCAATTTATTAATATCAAACTTTTTTTGGTTGTTAAACTAAAACAAAATAATATAATTACCATTATATATGCATTTTCTTTAATATCCTTGCTAGTACCGTGTCGTTTACTTTGTAAAGTATTTCGAATTTAAGTGAGCTTTATATTTATTCACTTACATATAATGAAAAAACATTAACTGCAGGTGTCATACGCTTTTGTACTATTATGATAAAACTCTGCAATTATACTCTATGTGTTCAATAGTAAAACGCTCTTAAAACCACTTACAAGAGGCGTCGGCATCGCGGCTTCTAGAAAGTTACTCCGACAGCCAATCTACGTTAAGTAAGAGCCTTTATCTATAAATCAATTTCCATTCAAATCCAATGTTATTGACGTGAATTATTCTAGCCATTCGGCTGCAGGCTGCTCAGTGTAATGATAAGTTGAATCCAGCAAAATCGGCTTCCGTTTTAGTCTCTTTCTTTCTTCTTATAAAAGATTTTACGTTAGGATTCAATAGATAAAATAATTTTAATGTTATCCATATGGAATTGACAGCTATTTTTTATAGAAATGCATAAAATGAAGTAAACAAGTTCATATTTGTTGTTTCATGCTTGTTGTTTTTTTATAATTTCTTTTTAATATAAAATAGCATTTTTGAAAAATTCGAGTATCATTATACAATTATACGAAAGAACCCATAAACATAACGATATACGACTCCCTGTCCTCCCTCCCTCCCTCCCTCTCATACAGATCCCGGTCCCTCTCCCCCCTTTCCATGCGCGTCGCCCAAATGCGTGATATCAGTATTTTTCATAGAGTAACATGCCTATCTGCATAAATATGTATACGCAGTCCGAAAGCTTTCAGGCATTGTCTATTCTGGGAACTTACAACGATTGCATAGAAACACAATAATTGGTCGGCAACGCGCATGTTTCACCCCTTCGGTCGTCCGTAGGCTACTGTAACCGTTTATTATCAGAAAGGACGTATGCTTGTTTGCGCATTGTGATCACAGTTCACAAATCAGTAAACACGACATGACTGTATAAGAAAGACAGTGCATGTATTTACAAAGTCAGCCGAACTAAAAATTGGGTCTTCATTAATATATTTATTTCATTTTCTTCATTAATTTCTTTTAGCTTTGTCTTTTTCAAGTAGTTTACTGTAATGGTGTTTTTCGCTACTAAACCAAACAATCTTTTTAGTTTTAAATATGCGAAAACAATGTAAATGAGTATATATATATATATATATGTTTCAATTGTTTATTATGTAGATTAGTGCATCTGTCCTGTAATGAATAAATAACATATTATTTTAATAGATTATATTTACACTAGTTAATACAACGCAAATAATAATACATTATAATTCATAATAAATGACAGACAAATATATTTTATTTCACATAAATGAAGAATGATATCTCGCAAACAAAATTAAACAAACATAAATTTGCATTTATTGATAGATATTCCTTTTAGAGGCGATATGAAAACGTATAATGATGGATGGCGCCGTCACCGTTCATCGCTTCGATTACATTTGACGAAACGCGATATAGCGACCGAAATGCATTAACATTCATGCTGATTCATTCTAACTCCGACAACATGGCGAAGATCGACGGTATTTGTGCACCGTGCACAAATTTCGATGACTCAATGAAGAGGCGGATTTGGTCGCAATAAAGACATTGCCGTATTTATTTTTGAAAATTATTGATTGAGATTGAAAACCATATAAAAATATTGAAATAATTAAATAATATTTTACTATTTTTATTTCCCAAAAGATTTATTTCAATTTGAAAATAATTATATGTTTATGGTATTATAATTAATTAAAATAATTTTAATGATACATTTCAATGTTCAATGTGTTTATTTTACCGTTCATCACAACTGATTTCGTTGAAGTGAAGTCGATATTTCTGTGAAAAATCTGTCTCAATTCTTCTATTGTACCTTCGCCGGTTTTTCGCCAGCCTACCTGATTTTAATAACTCCTCCTCGTTCGTTCAAAAAAGACATGTCAGTTTCAGTCTAGAATATAGAAGATTCATAGCTTTAGAACCAATTTCATATGAAACTCGTTCTCTTTTCGAGTTGCATTTTTGTTGAATAAACTGCCCACTTATATTCAAGAGAGTCCTTCCATTACTAATTTTTAAATAACGATTAATTTCTCATAATTTTCCCTAAGTACTAAACATCTAATTGTTTACCAAGGAATATTTGTTTCAAAAAGATTATATGTATATATTATACATGTACGCAGAAATAATACCAAAGTCACTCTAGGTATAATAAACAAATTATAATAATAACACAGCACGAATAATCGTCGTATTAAAATGGAAATAACTTTATCATTGTATGAATTATGCAATATAATATTTACCATTATATAAATTAATGCACCCATATCATAGTTGTCTGAAATATATTTATTATAATTACAATCTAAATACAAAATATATATAATTTTTTATTCTTACACAAAAAATATTGTATCGGGTTATTAAATTAGCTGATACTATGAGAATGACAAATAAACAATAATAATAATCCTGCAAAATCTACACAGCGCCATCTAGTCGCAAGCTAAACAAAGCTTGCGTTGTGTGTAAAATATTTTAATATTTATATCAGTTGTTTAGTAAGATAACTGATATTAATACTAAAATAGTCAGCAATATAATATTACTATTTTAATATATTAAATATTTAATTAAACAATATTACAGTATTTGAACATAGATGTAAATATGTACTTTGTAATACTAGTGTTACTGTTGTATTTTAAGAACCACTTGTTCTATTTTCTTTACGTATATTTCAGCACAAAAACTCAGTAGTTTCCGTAAACAAACATGAGTCAAGAAATGTAAGTAAGAAAGTTTAAAACCATAAAATAAATATCTCTTGAAATATGGTGAGGACAATGTCCAACTCGAAATTCGCGAGCTTGCGAAAAACTTCTAAACTTTAGCAGTGACTAACGACAGTTTCCAGAAAAAGAGGAAAATCTTTTAATTCAATTGCGCTGATATCGAAAAACTTATTTTTATGAAATTTTCGCGTAAGTAAATTTTTACATATTTATAATCCATTATATTAATAAAAATAAAAAAGTTTATAGATCACAATCGCCATTACGAAAAAGCGTGGACAAAACTGCAATAGAAGACTGTCTTGTCTGCAATAGACTTCAAATAAATAGTTTGTTCTTAGACGTATATTACATGCGCAAAGTCTTTAATTAGGAACAAGACATAATAAAAATGCAAAGATAGATCACAAGTAACTAAGAGGAAAGGAGCTACTATTTGTTTTTTACCTTTTTTATAATAACAATGAAAAGGACTACAGACAATTACATAGAACAATAAAAAAAACATCAGCACAAACTGCTGAAGTTTCGTATATAGGCCGATTTATTTGGTTACTAGCTTACTACCCACTAACTAATCTATATCCCTATTTATACCATTCAAAAATGTGGTGAAATGTAAGGTATAAAGGTAAGGTAAGATATTAGGTATAATGAAATAAAAGTCTTTATACATATATATACTATCCTAAATATATGTTCTCTTGTCAATATATAATCTGATTCCTGTCCAAAAAGCTATTCAATAATATCAGAATAGCCTTCAATTGTTAGTCTACATGACACCTCACTAGTTGCCAAGCACGGTAATAGAATGTAGATAACACGATATCAGGTTGCTTTGCCGTAAATACAGACTACACGTCCGAACATAATCAGATATACATAGATAATTTTTATTCATCTGGTCCTGGATACTTTAACATATACAATGACACAAGAACCTATACTATACTATATGTAATTATATCTTATTATTAAGTATATCAGTCTGTTTGTTATATTTTTATAGGTAAACCACAATGACATTTCAACTGAATATATCTTGAATCACGGGTACAAACAAAGGCCATCTTTTATCTCCAAAAAAAGCACACAAAGTAGGAGTAGTAGAGATATATATATATATATATATATATATACATTATATACACATAGATTTATATATATAGGCCGGCCTTTTTATTGGATAGATAAAAAATTCTCAGTAGCGATCAGTAATCACTCACTCAGCAGCATCTGTAGTGCCATCAAAGAAGCGCAATTTTCTCAGCACTTCCGCAACAAAAGATTTTCATAAAATATTCTACCATAACTAGAACACATTACTATAGTGTATAGAACTGCACAATTGATTTGTAAAATAGACACGAAGCAAAATGGCGATGTCTAATAGGGAAACCCCAATATTATAAAATATACTACTATATTTATGGTTTGGTAGATTATGAGGACACCACATGACCCTTAGTTCCATTACAAAAAAAAATATGACATACCCACACATAAAGATATACAAACAATATTCAAGATGTTTGAATTAAAAATAGAAATAATCTTAATTCAAATAAACAATTTTAAACTAATACTGTTATAAAGAGCTTATATTTCAATAAGTTCTTCAAGATTTTTTCTGTATCTATGTTCTCGGAAACCACTCATTCAGAAAGCAGACTCAGCAGTAAGCAAAAGACAAGAAAAAATAAATCTAAACTCGCTTGTTGCTCTTTTAAATAAATATTGTTCAGCATTAGATTTTTAAAATTTTGTGTGAATAGAAACTACCTAATACCAAGATTAACAAATATAAATACATATAATAACCACTTGAGTAACACATATGTAAATCAATCGTAGTTATCAGAGCAGACTAGTCCCTACAAGCAGCATTATTTCAGGAGTACTATATCTATTGAATAAATCTAATCATATTTTATATTAACTATAGAGACATTAAGACTTGAAAAAATCCACTACAATAAGCAAAATATATATATAGCTGAACAAAAGAAAATTTTATTTCGCTCATTTACATAATACATAGGTAATTTGTAATATTTATATAATGCTGAGACATAAGTTTTCATACACCACGCGAGATATAGAAGCCTGTTTTATAACATATAAGAGGTTATTTAATAAGCAGCTGCCTTCCACAATATGAAATGGTAATGTTAAAGAGACAGTCGTCTTGAAGAATAAGATTCAAAGCCTTTGTAAAGAGGCAAAGTACTGAGAAATAAAATGTAAATTATTGCCTTTTAGTGCGCTGACTTACCTACAGTTAAACGGTGAAAAATTGGCCTGTTGTTTTCTTTGAAAACATTTTCAAATGGATAAAGTTCTCCACTTATTAATTTCCCGGGAGAGTCACAGTCAACTCATGAACCTTGGGAATGTCAAAACAACGCCATTAAAAATGAGAAATAAAATAAGGAAGCACATAAAGATGCTATTCGCGGTAAATTTTCTACAGAAGAAAACAAATTTAATAGTTTAAAAAATAAAAGTAAACGACATGCCTAGTATATTAGTAATTTTCTTAAACTTACATGTATAATCTCTCGCATACACACAAATACGTAAACATAATTACGTCACATAATAACGTGGAGTCACATCTTGAGATTAAGTTATTATACATATGTAACTACTTCCATTTGCTTTTGTTATGTTTACGCTTACTTTCATATTAATAGCGTTAGAGAAGGTACTGGTACCTAAAACATAAGTTTATAACTTCATTAGAAACCTCAAGTAAGAATGAGCAAATAAAGATCATTATTATTTAATATATTATTATTTTAATAATTAAATCACTGTTAATGTCATGTTATTAATGTGTTTGCCTAGAATATAATTTATTAGTACTATTATTATACTATAAGGAATAAAATCCTTTAAAGCAGAAAATTTAATAATAATACTTTATGCGAATAATTAATATATCTTCTTGTTTTTGTTTACAAAAAGTAACTTTAAAAGGATAGATCCTTTTAATTATTCTAAGTTACATTATTTTCACACTAGCAAATACAGGCAAGAAAATTGAAATATAAACAATGGTATCTAAAACAAGTATTTTCATTATTTTCTGTTCTCTTTCCCAAGCATATAAAATCAGTTCATTGATGTCGTTAATACTGCGTCTATTAACCTTGCAAAATTAGTTTAAAATTCGAATTCCGATAACTATTTGTCACGTTTATTAACATGCATACGAAAATTTAAATCATCCCAAGCGTTTGTTACACGCCTTATTCCATACTCAATTTTCAACATACCGTTGTCGCTTTTCATATCTCTGAATAGATTGATAACCAGTAACGGTTACACAGAAATAATTATAACAAATAATAAATGTAGTGATTATTAATATAATAAGACTTTTTTTATTAATAATAATAGAGTGCTAGGCAATTGGATCCATTGGAATTAGGTGAATTTGATTTGATTTTGATGAATCGAACATGAAATTTTGTAACCATTTTTACTAAAATGCGCATACGGAGTATTAAATTTTTGACACTTATAATTTGGTATGGAGCGGCTAATTATCGAAGGTTTAGTTAAGGGTAAATGTTCTCGGGGTATCACCAACACAATGGACTGACCTTAAAAACGGCTACAGAGCAGTCCATTGTGCAATGTTCTCGTGCAGCCAAAAACCGTACCAGATGGATGCAGATTACGAGGAGCTCTGTTACCAAAGAGGACAACAAAGAGATACCATCATAAAAATCACGGTCACTCTGTCAAGAGTGAACGAATAAAGAAGAATATAGAGTGCAGAACGCTAATATTTTTTTAAATTATCCATTAAAATAATAAAAAAAACATTACACACTACATGTAATTAACCATTGGGCGACCACTAATTTGTTAAATCAACCGTATTCATTCATTCAACGGGGTTTCCGTTTGGAATTTTTCGTTTCTAAACTAATAGACTTAATAACTTTTCTCAGTCTAGTTACTGGTCCCTTTTTCTTGTTCTCAGGAATATTATGAACATATATGAATTGGGTATAGAAATTGGGCACTATAAACCCTCCCATAACTCAGAGCATTGCGGTCCTGAGTACGAAAGATTTCTGTTCACACGCCTCATACGTCTTTGTAATTAGATCCATTAGGTGACTACATTATATAGAGTACATTATATTAATGGACATAAAGATAATTATTGTGACCTGTTACATTTACAAATATTATTGTATGTTAAAAATATTGTAATAATTTGTTTACATGCATGTCTATTTAGCACAGTATTTATTGACTACTTCTTTTTTATGTTTTGTGTATCGTAACTTATAATTATCCAGTTTTGTGTTACATGAATTTATTTGATAAAGGACGAATACATGATAGTCAAATACAAAGTGTTATTAAGAAAATTGAAACCTTTAAATATGGGCGTTGTCGTCAACCAAAACCACAAAATTTTCAAATTTTGAAATAGTGCAATTGTGCTTAGCAGAGTGAGTGAGTGAGATATCCACATCTCGCTATTTAATTTATTATCACTTCATTTTGAAATTGTTCAAGGTGTACGGTAAAAGGTGATGACAGATACATTGATATCTGTCATCACCTTTTACCGTATTCTTCAGTAAAGAAATATCAATAGACGCACAAAATCTTTATCAATTTAATAAACTTTATGACCCGTTTTTATTTACATTTCCTATCGGATATATAACAAATTACGTAGACTGTGTATCAATTTTATTTCTGATTTTCTTCCGGCGCCAACCGGAAATAACGTAAGACAAGTACGTACCCAAGATGACAACTAAACATCTATTGTTACGCAGGCACAGTATAAATTTCGATTAAAAATTAAGAAATTTATTAACTATGTGCATTTATGTATCGATAACACATATTTTTTGTATTGTACTGGTGGTATTATCTACTATTGTTAATTCATGATTGTTTCTATATATTCAATATCTCCCTTCCTCTGTAATATATATATTAATTACTTAATAAGTTAGAATTTAACTTAAAAGACAGTCTAGTGATAAATGTGATATATTTTAAAATTTGATTTATAACAGCATTTTTATTCTAAATTATATATTCCAAACGTACAAACAGAGTAGCCAATCATTTAACTCAATTACGTAATAGCGCGTATATACGTTAAATAATGTAATATTATGTGTAATAAATGTCACTATAAATGACGAGTAAACGCGTTATTCGAATATTAACTAAAGCAGCCATTTCGAAATTCAAAACTCGTTCGTACGTCTATTAGATTTAACATTCAATTGTGCATTAATTCAATGCGAATACTTAAATCAAAAACGACTAAAAGTGTCTCGTACCTAATATCTAGCTATCTATCGATCTACGCTTTGTAACTTTATATATCTATAGCTCTTTAAAAATACAATTCTTTCGAATTTAGATTAATCGTGAATACTTTGCGTAATCTTTTTCGGTCGCCAAACAATTTACTTTGCAAGTTGCTTTTGGGCATGAAAATAAGCGAGTGATGTTATAGTATACGACAGCCCTATAATTCAGTCATCAGGAATGCTAAAGGTAGGTATAGTAGAAAATCATTTCATGATAAGTATGGCACTTGAAAAGACTAAGCGCAGAATTTCGTGTCAGTTCTTCATGGTTCGAACTACTATATTCAGAACTGACGGTAGTAAAGACTTATCATTAGACCTATAACAATGAAGATAATTTTGATCCCAAGTATATAAGAAATATGCTTTTAAGAATACTGCTATTATTTACTTTAAATCATATAATATTGTCCATACTAATGTCAAAATAATGTCTCCCACGACTGATTGCTGTCGACGACAGGTGTAAGCGCCCGCTGAATACTAAATACCATAGCGTATTATACGCCATTCAAGATTCGTTAGCAATCATTTCAAACGACAGCGACTAAACAAATTCTATTTAAGATAGAACACCTAATTATCTATTGTTTACTTTTTAGTTATTCTTGCTACATTATTATTAATCTATACAAAGTATTATAAAAAGTTTATTATTTTATTAAGCACCGTAAAAATTATCAATTTCATATTGCTTTGATATTATATTATATTTGATAAAGTAACAACAAGTATATCATCACGACATCAGGAAAGAAGAGTATTTCCTGATGTTGTGATGATGTTCTTGTCAATACACGACAGTCTCACTTATCTGTAGGACGACCAGACCAGCAAGTCTGCTATCTCACTTGTAAGAAAAAAATATATATACAAAATAAGTATCTTTGTTTTGTTCAGTCCTGTTGTATTCTGACCTAGTCAGTTCTGAAAAGAATACACCAGCCACCTGCACTAATATTGTATTTCATATGTTGAACCAATCTCTAATACAGCCTTGAAATAGTATTGTGAATACGTAACTATTAAATATATATTCGTCATAACTGGAAATATTTATATCATGGTTCTATATGTAAGTACGTAGAAAAATTACAAGTCTAATACTTATCTACCAATATTTTTCAGATAGAAGAAAGAGTTCTGAATAAATATGAGCTTTTTAGTTACAATACAAACTAAAACAGAAAAGTCATAAAATATGATCACACTTAATTGGACATATATATATATATATATATATATATATATATATATATAATAATTAAATAAGCAAAGAGTAAACAGTTTTTACAAGCATATAAGCACTAAAACGTCTCCAGTCAGCTTTATGGTTTGTGAACATGCCACTGGTTTTCAAATACATTAACTATTATTGCATAATTTTCTTTTAAACCTATTCACAGATTGTACCATTCGTATTTATTTCTGACTGGTGGTGAACTCTCACTTTTACACACCATAAGATCATACCAGCTACGCTTTTTGATAAATATTTTATCCATATTCCATGTTTTTTATAAATATTTGTTAGAACTACGTACAGCCAGTGGTTTGGAACTTGATGAATAGCGAAATATTTACGATCTAAAAACTGTTTCGTCCTTTTGAACCAAAAAATGAATTACTGATTGCTGTATTGAATTCGGGGAAAAACATCGCCAATATATATAGGCCATCTCAATTTTTCTAGAATCGTAAACCCACAAGATTTACTGAACGGTCGGAGTTTTAACGAGGGCCACTGTCCCTTATTCTCCTCCCCAAGCTTCGCAAAATTATAGTTTTACGGCAATCGCAAGTGAGCCATTAAACAATTTCCTTGGCGTCTTACAATGTTGTATTTTACACCCTAGATAGTCGTTTTTGTTACATAATATATGCTATACAAAAATATTGTAACGAAAATTATTGTTACCATCATTATGTTGGTCATTTACATATCAACACACACAACTTATTTAATGAAGATATTATTTATTTACAGAAAGACTTAATGAAATTAATTTGCAACTTTATTTATTTATTCTTTAATGCACAAAAAAAAACTTGTACAAAGGCGAGCTTAATGCCATATGGCATTCTCCACCAGCTAACCTTTAGGTATACAGAAAGCGTTTGGGGCAGTTATGTCAAAAACAAACACAAAGTTACTAATAAATATTATATAATACATATGAAATGCAAATAAATATATACAAATAATAATATATATGGTATACCTGATATTATATAATGTCATACATTAATGTTAAATATATATAATATAATACAATGCAATACAGTTATAACTCAATTTTCAGAAGAAAATTAAATAATTTATTTTTAAAAATGGGCTTACTCGATGCTTTATATTCTATTCCAGAGGCTAATAGCAGTGACAGTAAACGAATTACATAAAACCTGAGTGATGGGAAGGGGTTGAGAGAAGGAGATTGTGGGATGAACGAAGAATACGGGAATGGGAGTCACTGGTGAACTGAAATCTATTTTTCAGATAAGAGGGAGACGAAGGATCAAAAAGTATGGAGAAGAGAGTACACAGGATACGCAAATCTCTGCGATTTCGGATAGACAACCATTTAAGTTGAGAACGAAAATTAGATACGTGGTCAAACTTCCGCAGCCCAAAGATGAACCGAATGCAGTTGTTGAGCAGACGGTCCAACTTATTCAGCTGATCCTGAGAGAGGTTAGAAAGACACACGTCAGCATAGTCAAAGTGCGGAAGTATTAGAGATTGGACGAGGAGCAATTTAGTGGAAGAAGGAAGGAAGAATTTAAAGCGATATAGTATACGGAGAATACCTGTAACTGCGACACACCTCAGCCACTTGCAAGTGCCATCGAAGAGTATCGATTAATAGGCCTAGGTTTTTAACACTGGAGCAAAAAGGGATAATATTATTCTCAAAACGTACGTTTAGATTTGCCGAGTTGAATTTTGAGAGAAGTTTTGAGCTCCCTATAATTATTGCCTGGCATTTATTCGGATTTACCGATATACCAAAACGATGGGACCAGCGGGCTATGTTTTCGAGGTCTACATTCAGACGACCCAAGGCTGCAGTGACGTCGTTAACCTCCGATTGAACATACAGTTGTAAATCGTCTGCATATAGATGGTAAGAGCAACTAAGATGGGAGACAACAAGATTAATAAATAGAGAAAATTTTTTTTTCTTCTTTATATTCTCAGCTGTGTATTACATAGAGCCAAATTGTCTAAAATGTAAAATATCAAGTGCGATTGTAAACTAAGGTTATACTACACCAGTGTATTTTATACGAAAGATTCGACCTTCACTAGATTTGCTTGTCTATTGCAGTAGACTCATTGCTACGTCAGCTTGAAGATTGTTCAGGTTATTCAGTCACTTTAGTTCTTCACCTGTTATGATAGTGATTCTGTGACTGTATCTTATTCTGAGAGGTAACCCACATTTCAGTAGCCTTTTCATTGTTTGAGGAGGAAAAAAGGTTACAGCATACCTAATGGTAAATGATTACCGCCGCCCATGAGCACAATACCAGGGGAATTATAGGTGAATAGCCAGCCTTTTAAGAAGGCATGTGTGGAGGAAATAATTAAGATATTGATGGTAGAGTTTGTATAGGACGGGAGTCCAGTTTACGTATACCGCTATTGGTTGCATCATGTACCCTCTTACCGGTTCAACATACTTGCCTCTCGTTGTTTGTCTCATGCTATTCTCAATTGTTTTTTTCTTTCATATTCATTGCATTAATATTATTCTAAAGCCATACAAAGTAAC
This sequence comes from Achroia grisella, assembly GCF_030625045.1. NCBI lineage: Eukaryota > Metazoa > Arthropoda > Insecta > Lepidoptera > Pyralidae > Achroia > Achroia grisella. The sequence goes on from NW_026712925.1 coordinate 2,546,237, forward strand.
TTTTTATTTAAGGATAGGAAGAATATTACATTTTCTGAATAACAAATCGTAGTTTCCCTTACATATATTTATATGATATTTAAGTACTAATTAATTTGTTTATTATGTAAATTAACAAGATAGGTTCCGAAAGTACAACCATGTGATTGCAGGCCGAAATTATTAACACGTCTGCTATAGCCCAATATAGACAAATACAGAAGAAACAATATGAGCGATATTGTTTTCACTATATAGATATATTTGACCTGGATGAACCTACACAAAATAAATCTTAATTTATTACATACTATTTGACCCATGCAACTTCATCTGCATCACATTTACTTGACATTTATAATTATATATGTAAGTACATAATATATCGCCCGATTTACATATTATATTTTAAAATATCTGTAAAATTTCATGAAAATCGGTTAAGTAGTTTTTGCATGAACGAGTAACAAACCTCCATCTATCCATCCATACTTACTTACAAACTTTCGCGTTTATAATATTAGTAAGCTTTTGTTTATGTGTTCCAATTAAAACTATTGCTACTACTTAGCGCCAGTATTCTGAAGAGATAGAGGTGTGGCATTTCCCGATTCGAGCGGGCCCATTCATTTTACATGCATGGTCATATAGCGTACCACATAAAAATTGCTGAATAACTTAAAACTTCCTTCTATGCATATTAGTTTCGGTAGAGAGATAGACGTCGTTCTAAAAGAAATGAGACAAGAATTATTCTCACTATGTAACTCTTTATTCATACATATTGCCATTTATTCTTACTCGAGACATTTTCTTTTATACAGATCCATAAATCTAAATATGAAAGTACATATCTACATAACGTTATGAGCATAAAAGACAATAACTAGATACCTATAGAAGTCATCGTACAAAACGGTACGGAATAGAATGCACTCGTCTGTTACAATACGCTTTGTGTCACTTCAATCTCAAAAGGATATCCGAATGTATTGAACTCGGGCGAATTTCACACAGCCATTGTGAGATATCTCTGAAGTTCCATGTGAATTTTTTTACATAATCCGAAGTCCGCTTAGAATGCTATTGTTTAGATAAGTATAAACACATTTAATCTATGTTGAAAGGTCAAAATACCGTTTCAATAATGTTGATTGTTGGCGCTTGATATCAGTTTGTTTTAAATTTTTTTTGTGTAATTATATACCTATATGAAAATATTTATTTTATTTAGCAACATCGCCTGCTGCAGTATTCATAGCATTACTGATTGATATTATGTATATGCAAATCTACACTGTTTGTAGATGAAGCACCTGAATTGGCAATGGTTCGCAACTTTATTAGGTATAAATACGAATTATGTCAACACTCGAGTTCACAGCTCGTGTTTCTCTCCCAGCTAAACCTGGTGGAAGCCTACTGGTGCAGTTCTAAATATACGTTCTAGTATAAAAATTACTACAATTCTAGGCAGGCCAAGATCCTTGAGAAGATTGTAGAGAGATTTCGTTGGTTTTTATCGACCCCACTTCGACCCCATATAAATAAAACACATTTTATTTGTTAATTTTTTATTAGTTAGGAATATTTATTTATTACATGGTCTTTAAGTATGTCTGTTTCCCATGTTATTGTGAGCTTTACGATTATAACAGTGCTAGTGTAACTGATATCCCTGTCACTTAATTTATTATTAAATTTCTGTACCTATTTTTGTCAAGCAGACATGTTATAGTTCTGTAGGAGTAATTTTTTTATTAATATACTATTACAAATATATACATGAACTATTCGAGCAAATTATATTTCAAGGGCATTAATTCATAATATATAGTTTAAAATATACTTAAATATTTGTATGATAAGATTTATGCATGAAAATTGGTACAATATAATATAATGGTCTTTATCTATAAAAATCCGAGTTGTAATGAAATATCTTACATTGGTATTATTATGTATCTCCACAAATTCAAATTACAAAGAACATGGAGATATGTACCTGTGGACTACCCTCACACAGCTCCTTAGCTCCCGACAAGTGGTTCCATGTTTACAAACAACGACAAACAAACCTGTCCCCGTAAGGCTTTGTAGCTTTGTTTAATTAAGATAACTTTACCACTGACATTAATGTGCATTAACTATGTATGTACCCACAATTAAAATAACGTTGGAACTTGGCCAAATGTTTGCTGAGAATGCAAGATTTCAAATGAGTTTTTATATATTACATCAATGATATGGGACGCATGATGGTAAACGATTTCTCACCAATTGCTGCTACCTAGCACCGTCATTTGCGAACTATATTCCGCCTTAATATATAGTATATAGGATAGAGAACAGCGAAATTACAAATTAAGCAAACATAACAGTCTAAGTAATATATCTTCAAAACTAATTCATATTATACCAATACGAGCATATTTTACTATCAGTAATTAATATCTTTCGATTCAGAAAATCTTACATTATACAAAGGAATTTGAGATAATATGGTTGTTTTAATAAAATAAACAATTATATAACTCTTAAAAATTACATTGTTTATTCTAGTTCATAATTAATCTCGATGATTTACGTAATATTAAACTCTACAGTTGATAAAATAGCTTTATATAACTAGTAATTTTATACCCAACAAACACCTTTCTCTCCCTTCTGAAACACTTTGTCAGCAAATTTCTCTGTAAGTAGCTACTATAACAATAGCTCTTCATTCAACATTATTTTCTCATACACCTTTGTTGAGAACAAGATAGTCTGAACAACAATTGCTTGCTACTTCACAATTCGTTAGTGAAACAAGTTAATTCACTAGGTAGCATTTTTAATATAGCCTGTATAAAATCTATAGACAAGAAAATGTATTCGGAAACACAAATTTATTAATTATATCTTCAGTATATTTAAATGTAAATTGTTTAGTAAAGTATTTATTCCATTATTTCTCATTAATTTTCATCTTCGTACAACAAATAAAGTATCAGTGAATACGTATCAGGATATGTTCGGATTGATACCAGCTACTTCCAATCACGAATCTACGAATTCCATCATAACACATCCCACTAACACTTAACATACATTCTGATTATCGATTATGAGTCCGAATGGCGGTTCTCCACATTGCATATTTCTAGCAACATTTTGACGCGCATAACCACATTTCGGAATCACCTACCAGCAACGGTATTTCCAAAGCGTTACGATATTGAAAAAAGAGCTAGTTTCTATTTTCAATGGCCCGGTAACTTATCTATAATACCTCTAGTATACCAACAGGCGTGCCGCAAGGTAGTAGTTAAGATAAATGTCTTAAAAATATCAATATACCATATGTTATGAATATAGTACGTACGTAACAAGCACACATTTCTATTGCACGTGCATAATGGAATTAGAGTACCATTCTCAGTAACGCTAGACACTTTGTTATTCTAATTAATTTATGAAGGGCTTTCTATATTACGAATATGTATAGTAAGTAATATATATTCGTTCTAACAAGTACAGTAATTTACAAATAGATACGTGACCTTTGTAAAAACCTAACATCGAAATAATATTCAATTTTTTTTATTTTATATCAATTTGATAATATAATAAACAATAGTCTTAATAATATAATAAACGTGAAAGTTTTTGACTATGGTTGTTTGTTACTCTTTCACGCAAAAACTACGGAATGGATATTGATGAAACTTTACAGTAATATAGCTTATGCATCAGAATAACACATAGGCCATATTTTATATTGGATTTAATGCGGGTGAAACCGCGGCACAGCTAGTACTCGTACATAGCAATAGGTGTAAATATATTGTAGTATTTTGGTATAAAGAGTAAGAAATATACTAATGCATACCTTTATAAGTTTCTAGATAAGCAAAGTTTTATTATATGATAGACTATTATAAAACTAACTGTTAAACTATTATGTAATTTTTGATATAATTTTGAGTATTATAAAACTAATGCTAATCACTAAAAGCAATCCAATTTTGCTACAGTAGGCGTTAAGTAGGAATTCATAATTTAATCGTATTTATAACGCGCAGTTAGGGAAAGAAAAGCATTATCACACAGCATTGGTGATAATTTTACCCCAGAGACCGATATAAACACCCACGTAGATTTCCCGGAACATCTATTAGGGTTTGGTCGCAATATTGCACACTCACCATTTATTTTGTGGAGTGCAGACAACTCTTGTGAATTTGTAAATTCATTATTTATGGTCCACTTATACGGTAATAAAGCAAATATTTCCTTATTTAATGGTACCACTCTTTATAATTCGATTCCTCTATTATGTTGATATTTTAAAATATTTGATATACTTCCCTGTTTCTTTGATATATATGTTTGTCGAATATAAATAAATTCAAACACTATTATTACACGAATGTATATATACATTAGAAATAAATAAAATGAAAATGTTTACATTGAATTCAACTTAATAGATAATTTGACATATGTAATATTATGTTATCTGTGATATAGATATAGTGATGTAGATACAAAACTAAAAGTTACGGTAACATTGCTTAAATTATGTAAACGACTTACCAAAACCATGGCAAACCATCTCAGAAAACATATAAGTATATACCTCCAAGTTGTTCCGTAACAAACGACGTACCGAGTAAAGATGAAATAGTAAATCGTGACGAGGGCTGAACACCTGCATAATGTCCCCGTCAATCATACTGCGTGCGTGAAATTGAATCTCATAAGAGCAAATCATACAAGCTTCTATTACCATACGTAGTGTCACTCGTCTGAAGCAAAGAAATACAACCTTAATTGTACGGCTTTAAGGATTATTATTTAACAAGATGTACCTTTAAATCACAGTCAAATGATAAACGGCACGAGTGTATTATTTTTTCTTTACAATCTCATAATATCCGACAAATTACGAAATTGTAGAGAATATACGAGTACAATAGTTTTAATATGTAATACTTTCTGTGAAAACAATGGGCTACACCTGTCTCTACACTATCTCGTACGGCATATTTAAGTATTTGGACATCTAAGATTATATTTTAGTCGTATTTAGTATATATTATTTTACAGATGAAATTGTAACGTCAAAGACATCTTCCACCTGATAGAGAGTACAAACCGTTACTTATGTACACGAGATACGAGTGTTATGTAATACATATACGAGTGTTACAGTGTATATGGTCGTGTTACCTTATATGCTATTTCTGTGAACTAAATTGTTGAAATGCAGTACCAATGTTTCACTATCATATCTAATCCTTCACGCCAAAATACTGTTTGCAAAGCGACAGAATTGGGTAAAACTGAGAAGACTGTAAGTCACATCAACGTACCATAGTCATTCACTTGGCGATAACAGTGACATTTTACTTAGCATAATTTTATCGAATGTCTACCTCTAATATTCGTAACTCCTAAGCTATTGGTATTAAATTGCCATATCTTATATTGATCGTACCTTAACTTTCAGGTACAATACAAGATTAACATTTATATTATTTACCAACAGCACCTCCTTCCTCCGTGCCTTTTAATTTCAACTTCTCCTAGAAGTTCTGAACTACCTGAGCATTATACAATCTACTTTATTAGTTATTACTGTTTTACAGGCGCGCCTGCTTACGCTTGTTCTAATAATTTGAGAAGTTTGAAGGAGCAAGCGTGAACGTATAGGTACATTTACTTTTAAATACGCTTACTCTTTGAACGAATTATTTTAATCAAAAGCGATGTAAAATATATTAGTATTTACGGAAGTATTGCACAGAAATTAATGATAACAATCCTGTATTAAAAAAAACTATAATATTACATACACCTACATACAATACTGTATTCCACATCGTATTGATAGCTTTTACAGTTACCATGTCTATATGTATATATGAATATCTGTTCAAATAGTTCTAACTAAATATATTATGTGGTTTGTGTTGTCTTCTTGTGAATATTATATGATATTAATATTATAGTATTTACCTACATTAATTAATACACTACTTTGTTATTATTTTTGTAGGTGTGTCATAGATTCGTGACTGTTTTATTTATAAAATTATAAACGTACTTTGATCACTTAATGGATTTATATTATTTTATTTAATTCCACTGCAATTACCATGTATGGGAACCCAAATATTCAGTGCCGAAATTTTGCTATGGGCGACCAAACCGCGACTAAACAGCCAACACTGGGCTTCCAAGCTATATCCGAACTTTATTCAATACCTGATGATGTCTCGATCAGAGGCGAAATACGTGTAGTATGGGTGTAGAGTAGTGTAGATTCAATAATGGTTGGAATTTGATCACCATTAGAAAAGGTCGCAAGGATAGTCAAGTTAACGCACTGAATTTTTGTGGTCCAACATAAGCTAATTGTAGCAGATTTAAAGAAAATAATATAAATCCATTAAGTAGTGAAACGGACTTTCGCAAAATAACATCTCATTCGACCAAAAAAAGTATATATGTTTAATAACATTATAAATAAATTAAATATACTCGTATATCTAATTTATTTATAATGTTACTAAAGATATATACTTTTCTTCCCAATATTTTCCATTATATGCAAATAACTGACACGTGTCGTATAAAATATGTTTACATACTAATGTAAAACAATGTAGATGTATATACGACTATATATATATAAATATATATAAAAGCTATTAAGTGAACGAATTGTACGTTTACATTGGTCTGACAGGAACTTCTGAAAAAATCTCCTGCAATATTTGATCCCCAAATCCGGCCGCTTTCAAACACCATTCTTTCATTAACCTCCCGGGCCCTGTTTGCTTTCATTTTTTCCGTCAAAGAGTTATTTTACCCAATTTTTATTTAAATGCGTTTTTTGAAGCATCGGTGCTTACAAAATACCTAATATTTCCAAAGAGCAGGGTTTTTTATACATTGAGTGTATTTTTTTAATATTGTAAATTGAATTAGACATATACCGACACAATATAACAAATGAACAACGGCCAAAATCATTTTGCAAATATTTTCATGAACTTTATGAATATGAGAATGTTTTTTCATAAGAATAAAAATAATATTACATATTAGCTCTAGATGGTCTAAGTTTCAAAAAGTTTTCGTGTAAGACATGAATAAATACCACATATTATATTGTCGGAAAACTGTTAAAATAGACTTCTAATCGAGAAAAAAATTACGAAAACATGCATGTAACTTCATTATATTTTTCATACGTCTTATAGAGTTTCTTGCAGAACCTACGAGTAATAACGTAGTCTAAGTAGTAAATAATAAGATATATCAAAGCTACTTTATAAAGTTATATCGCAACAGGTCCAATCCAATAAAGCAAGAATATTGACAATTTCCTATGGTATTGTGAACTTACAAACAACAATTGAGTCGGAGTCTTCAATCGGATCGCGACAGCTTTATGGCAATGCTTTATATACAAAACTTACGTGTCGAAGATTCCACGAGAAATATCACGAAACACAAGGACTCATATATTTATTTGGTACAACTGTACGTACCTACGTACGTAGTGACGTATAAGTATTCTTAACTGTTGGAAAAAACTGGGGTAAAAATATTATGTATTCAAATTAAGAAAAAAAACAGACTTTACAGAATGTTATGTTAATTCTATCTCTTGAAACACAAAATTATTTATTTATATAGTACACGTTCCGCCACTTATGTGAGTTAATTTTTTATCACTATTCCTTCCGTCCAGTTTGGCAAACTACTTCAGATGAGAAGAACTCGCAAATTACTCTTCGGGTAAAATGTTTTATTTATATTTGTTTAGTCAATTTCAATTGGATTGTATGTTGAATTTTAATTATTTATGACATTTTTATTCAATTATTATTTGCACATTTTGACCCACTCAACACTTCCTATGCCACGCTGTATTGGGTTGACTGGAAGAGATCTCTTTTAGAGATAAGTCCTCCTTTCTTAACATTAGTTGTAATTAATATACTTACAAATTTTATATTTATAATTATTTTATTGTTGATTGATTGAAATCCTTATTCTGCTCATTACTGAGAATAGCGATTAGATTATTATTTTTCCTTTCTACTTTAAGTATAAATACAATGCACTTTTGAATGTCACCATATTAGTCTGGTAATCTAATTAAAACTAGTAATCTACATTACCAGTAGTAACAAGTCTGTAAAAATAAATTTATAACTAGTTTAAGCTCTTTTAGCTGTATGATTACTAGGATGACATATATTATTTCATGGAGATACACAGATAAATCTATATATGAGCTTGTTTTAATAATATTTGCAGTTGTGAAGTTGTAAGCAGTTTGCTTATATTGATGCTGTCGCCTACTATTCAGGTAAGTACAATGAACAACAGTTTTTATGTCAAAGAGTATGTAATTTTACGTAGGTATATTAAATAGCTAATGTTCATAATGCTTTCACATGAATAATCATTGCCGAAATCAGATTATACCATTCTTTTTAGTGTTATATTTAATCTATTCAATAAAAAAAGGTTTTTCAACATATTAAAATCTGTTATGCTAATGCATTTCCAACGCCATATTATTTTATTAGAGGACTGATTAAAACTGGACTGGACTAGATGGTAGGGATACTGAATAAAAAATGTTAAAAAAATATTGATATTGAGTTTGACTTTAAACTGTATTTCAGTAATATGATAGTTGTATTATACTCGTACATTTCAATATTGTTATTACATTGAATACCATCGTTCATCATCTCAGTATCCATTCATTCGCGCAATATTATGCACAAAATGAATCCGCGTAATAAGGATGGGAAATATATATATATGAATATCTTTATCATTTGATTAAAATATTCCAGGAATGTAAATTGTATTTCATTTAATATTGCTTTAATATAGAACTTGCCAACATTAATAATTTTAATATCCTGTTCCACATCTCAGCGCTACGAGGGCTATCCTCATGCTATCTGCTTCAATAATGAATATTCTAGCCGGTCCATAACCCGGATCGGCAATGCCCCGGATTGTGCACTTAGTACATGCCAGTATGCAAATTAAGTATGTACAGAAGTGATTACATGCAAACCCACTCGCTCCATGTGTGTAATTGTCAATAGATTGCATATAGGTGCTTATATTGTTGAATACAAAGCTTACATACATACACGTACTAATTAACAAAATTACAATCAACGTAGTGTTGTGTTCTATTAACATTAAAAAAAATCCGGAGACACTAAAATGAAATCGTTATGAACCTTTGCCCTTTCAGATCACCTCATAGTCACCCTAATATAACTTCGAACTGATATCAGAATATATTTGGAAATACGTCAAAAACTTACGTAGGTAGGTACTATTTTATATACTTTATGTGTGTCTGAAAATATATTTTTTTTTAATTTGGAACTGGTAAATATGAAAGATATGTAATTTGTACAAATAATAATAATAATCTCAGGATAATTCACACAGCGCCATCTAAACCCAAGTTAAGCTAGCTAAAGCTTGTGTTATAAGTAGATACTAGATAATGCATGGATATTTTTTTTCATAATACATAGAAAACACCCAGACCGATACAAACAATCATACTTATGAATACAAATGTTTGTACCGTTCGAGGAATCGAACCCGCGATCATCAGAAGTATAGACCACCGCGGCCGTCCGAAATAATGACGAACATAATAAATATGATCTCATTATTGCTCAGTTACAAAATTATTTTTACCTGTAATAATTTTCCAATATACGTAGGTACGTTATATGTAAAAATAATTTTGTAACTCGGCATTAATGCCTTCATTTTTTTTACATTCATCAGTATTCGTAGGCTGTCATTGGTATTTACATAGGATCCAGCTGTCAATCATGTGTGATTTATTACATTTACCAAATACATTAAAACATTATGAATATACTACAATATACCGACTGCGACAAAAAATATGCAATTTTGTTATTTGATTTTATGAACAGACGGATGTATTTATTTATCTTAGTCCTTTTTCAATGAAGCATCTAGTAAATGATACAACTTATACTATGCTAGTTTCCGTACTAGTTGTCAGGTAGTATATTCTTGGCATTATATATTATAATATATTCATAGTATATATCAGCTTTTTTATACCTGCCAACTTTAATGTACTTCTAGTATGTTGGCATCTTTTTTTATCAGAATAATAATACATAAACATCTAGAACAAGAAGGTTGTATATTGATATCATAGTATAATTTGTAAGTTATACTTTCTTCAAATAAATAAATGAACTCTAACTTAAGGAAAAAAATACGTATAAAAAGGTAGGTATGGTGTACGTACGAACAGAATATTTGTATCCTGAAATAGTCTACCCAGATTGTTTAATTACTACAGAGTTGTCAGAAGTAGAATCTCTAATTTCACACATTATTATTAATATACTTAAATATTGTTAAAACACAATGCACGAATATCTCATCAATTTTCATTAAGGTAACACCACCGACTGTATCTATGTTTAGTATTGTTCGCTAACCGTCAATAGCTTCTTTGTAAAGTGTATAAAAAGTTAGGTTGGAGTGTGGTTTTCATTAGACACCGCCAGTCCAACATTTGCATGTTATTCATTAGCTCGGTTGGGGCGTAACTCGACCCGGAATGGCTACCGCCCACTGCCCCAACTTGCAAAGCTGTTTCTCATATACGTAATGAAAATAAAGGATTACGAAGTAAACATCTATAAATATATATTTTTGTGTTACTTTAAAAAAACTGATTTTAACAAGTTTTGTCGAATACACCATCCAAAGAAGTATGTATTTACTTATATATTAAGTAACATATGAGTTAATACTTCTCTTGCACTATCTAATTTCATAATATATAAAAATAGCTGAAGTCTAAAAATAGGTGTACTATTTCTAGACTATTAAATTCTTCACCTGTCCATTCATTTCGTCATAGTTAGTGTGTACCTACTTACTGCCTTTCAACTTTTGCATAATATATGTATTTGTTCTGCATAATTATTTAATTCTGTTTTCAGAATACAGTAATATTTACCAATTGAATTAGATTGTCTTATTTTATTAATTTTATTTCTTAATTTCATTGTATTTATAAAAGTGTTGATTGCTTGGCGATATCTTCGGCAATTTTTTATCTATTTAGTATAAAATAGGGTTTGGTTTTAATTGTTTATCCCATCTGAAGCTTATATTTTTTGGGAATATTCTTTATATAGAGTTTGTTACTATTTTTCATCTGATAACTCATAAATAATAAAAATAAAAAACCATACCAATATACTCACTATAGTATCTCATTGCAGCGTCGATCAAAATAAATTATTACGTAAAATAAACTCACAATATACAGTTCAAACAACACAGAAAGTTATTGTCAATGAGTCCAAGTATCAATATTAAACTTAATTTTTTTATCTCAACTTCTTAAATCTCCCACTGTTGCTAAAGTTCTTGCATTCCTGAATCTTATATTTTTGTCGTCTTAAACCAAGACTGGAGTAGAACAATGCAATAAAACGAAGCTAAACTTCTCGCAGTTGAATTGAGTTAATGAGTCTCAATGGAGTTTCTCATAAACTGTCATCCTGAAAACTTGCGCAGTTTGTGAGCGCACACGGGCGTGGCTCGCATGATTTTTGCATTCACTACATTCAGTTCTCATATTTAACTAATTTCTAAGTATAGGTTACGATGTACTCGTAATTAAAAAAAATAATGCACAGCGTTCTTATTTATATATTTGCTTATTCGCTTATTTTTTCATTTTACTATTATCTTGTTAAATGCAAATTATGATATTCAGCTGATAGAAATATTGTATTTGTTATATGTTTACTTAAGTCATTAAATACTTTCAATATATTTTGCTAAAAATACGTGTATACTTACTTGATTCAGTTTATCTGGTATTTAGGTAAAAACATTGACAAATAAAATATTTTTTCCGATAAATGATGTTTTGTAAAGCAATTGTTTATTTACGGAACCAGTGGCTCGTGAAATTGTTGCTACGATGATGCCTTTCATTTCTCGGCCCAGTAAATGGCATTAAAATAAGGCACCAAGATAATCCTGGCTTAATTTATTTCAACAACCTTTATCAGATATTATCTTCTTAGCTGCGACGTACGAACACGGGGAATAGGCTAATAAAAATAACATTCGCAATAGATACACGTGCTTATACTTCCAATAAATGTTAGCTAAATATAGTGCCTAATTGGTTACAATTGTGACTGTAGAGTAAATACCGGTATTTTTTCTATTCTATTTCTTTATATATACTTTCTATTAGATCCAACAGACGTTGTCTTGTCTTAACTATCAATATTAAATTTATAACAATTAATAGCAAACAGCAAACGGCAACTATATTATAATATATATCAGAATGGGGATACGTTACTTTTGTTTAATACTAAGTAATAATATATATATATGGACTATATTAATATACGACATGGATTCCATATAAAATTTATAAAATGTGTATAATTATTTGTGTATATAAATTTACACGTAGATACTAGGCATACATATTTATGCATTTTTCATACAAGTCATATTATTCTCTTCAAAAGAAATTTATATGCTCTACTTCTATTACATATTAATTTCTTTGGAATCACTTCGAATGCTATAAACCAATTATGTCCAGTAAATAAATATTACAACAATAAGCTATAGAAACCGACAAATGTTTATTCCACTCGCCAGTCTGTATTTTTTTTAATTAATAGAAACAATAAACAATCGAAATTCGTTAATATTGTACCGACCATTCATCATCTTACCCCTTTTCTTTTTAATTACAAAAATGAGAAAACCCTTTTGATTTGTAAGTCTTCATTTGTGGTGGAGTTACAAACGAAGATCCTTTAAAAGAAATTGCGAAACCACTTGACAGGTTTAAGGAATCAAATAATATATTTGAAGGGTTCTCGTTGAAAGAACCTTGCTTTGATTGCGTGAAACACATCTGCATTACAAAGGCGACTCTTTTTAATTAGGTGACTATTCTTAAGTCTCCTTCGCATACAAATGAACGGAGATTAGCCCGATTCGAATGAAGTTCACATTCCATTTTTCCTTTGAGTAAAAGATTTATTTTTTGGGGATAATACAACGGAAGAATAGCTCTTTCTTTTAGTCCGTTACAGTAATTTGCGTTTCAAGAAGTCAGTATCAATATTCTGAGAAATGTTTTGTTTTGAAGATTGCTTGACTATTTCTGTTTCTTTTTTATTAAACTGTGTTGATTTATAACTCATCTATACGTTGCGATTGATCGGTGACTAAAAAGTAATTTGCGAAGTGTCTATGTAATTTTATAAGAAACTTTAGTCGAGCTAATTTAGAATGTCAACTATTAATATATATATTACTAATCGACTTTTTGAGTAGCCTGACCAGAGGTGTCCGACTATTTATAGGACATACAGTCGTTACCTGTTTCTTTTTCAATAAATAGTTTACAATTTATGCTAATTCAATTATAAGCTTGAGAGTTTTGTCGTATGATGAGCTAGCAATAAAATTACATTGTAATTTTTAACCCCGTCTGACGGTATTCAAAATTAATTAAAGCAGTAACCTTACTTAATACTCCTAAGTCAATTCTTGCCAATTATCCTAACATAATTTGGAAAAGTTTAGAATCGGTTATTCAAATAAGTAGTAATAGATATCCTAGAAAAGAAGTGTAGGTTTTTATTAATCATTTATTTGATTAGAAATCAGTAATTATCGCTTATAATATTTTTTATATTATCCATTAACTGAAATTGATTAATTATTGGAATAGTCATAGTGTTTATGTACATATTACATTATTAGGTAAAAAACATTTTTATACGTAACTCTTACAGAATTGCATTTCAATTTTTATTGCCATTACATTAAAATTGTTAGGAGTCTCGATTTTGGCTCTACCCACTATGACAAAACAGGAAGTTAGTTAGAACGGTATTAGTAAATACTAATATTATAAATAGAAAGCAAAACTAAACTACTGACTGAACCCTAATGAAATTTTAACATAAAATATCAGAAGTCTGAGGTAAGAGTTAGTATCCAATATTATTGATGAAATAATCTTATTCTTTATTATAAAATTATAGGCATATCACGGATTTATTCTCAGTGACTGTAATAAATACGTTCAGAGTTACCAGACATCTTAATCTTTTAAATTTTCTAATAATTGTTATAGACAACATACATATAATACTCGTATGTATGGTCTTTGAACATTTTATATTATATTTGAGAACTGTATTCAAAGTTTCCTACATATCCATCCTAACGTAGCTTAGATGTAAATGAATATATAATACTGGTTTATTTACGACAGAATAATCTACATTTCAAATGTAGCGTTTTAAAGTAGCCACAGCGGTTACTGTGTATACTATTTACTAGGGATGTTAGGGAGCTCCGTAACCGTAACCGAATCCCAAATAAGAGTTGCGGATAATATCGGATAGGGGCGGAGTCTAATTGAGACATGTTATGTAACCATTTCATTATTTATTTTTATTTTCCTTTTGAAATTCGTTAAAAAATTAATATCCGTAACCGAAATTATCCGAAACTAACGGCTAATCCGAAATAATTTCATATCCGCATCCGTATTCGGTATAATAATCATTACTATATTCGAAACCAACCCGTATCCGAAATTTCATATCCATAACATCCCTGCTATTTACATACACACAAACTCGTAAAATTCATACATTCTCCAGAATATTATTATTTTTGTATTTTATTATATTACTGTACTCTTAATATTGAATCTTGTAGGTTATTCTCTCAAACTACAACTTAAATAATAAAACCAGTTTCCTGTTCCCTCAGAAATACTTCAAATAAATATCGCAGCAATAAAAAGATAATTTATAACACTCGTTTGAATAATAGAAATAACACTTTTAGTTATATACTATTGTATTTTGAATCGTAAATTTATGAATACTTTTCAAAGTTAAATTGTAACAAACAAATTGTTCTCGGAACTCTTACTTTAATTAGCGTTGTTGCTGAGTACGCTAATTAGGAATTTTACCTTTACATCCCTTATAAAACAATACTGTAGTTATTCTATTCAAATCTTATCCTACATAAAAATATTCATACGTTAGAAATACATATAAATATTCTCTAAATTAGTATGTATATGTGTTTCCATCTTTGTTACCTAATATTTATTTGCTTACTGAAATACAGAAAACTGAAATAGCTTGTCAATAGAATTACTAAAAATATTTTATAACAGCGTGTATAGATTTTTCTGTTACTGGAAATTAATATAATATTATACAAAGCATTTTTTAGTAAATATATGTATAGTAGCTATAATATTATTAGTACAGTCTTTACAAATAGCTATTTACGACAACCTACAACTGTTCCTACGCAAAATTTTAACAAACATTAATATACATACAGTTTTCATCTCGTCGTTAATTTACGATTTTATTATATGTAAAGATAATACATACAGAATAACAATAATTTAGTACATTTTTTTAAATAAACAGAAAAATTACGTTTACGATATTAGATACGATATAGCGAATAAAACGCCAAGAAAGGTCCCAAATGTTACTCATTAACTGCGAAACTCCAGCAGTATGAATGAAGTTGCTCTTATCTTTCCTTTTTATGTGCTCTGCCTTGACTGTTTGCGAGAAAAGAGAGTAACACCAAATGTCTTTGGTTTAACTCTGAATTCCTGTAGTTTCCATTCGGAGTTATGTTCCGTTAAACCAAAATAAACCGTTAAGCATTGTAATAAGAATCTAATTACAATATACTTAATGTATATGCTAGATTCACGACATTTTCAAACGTTCAGTATTATAAGCTTTTCTATAGCAAAAAATTTATTTATTGTCTAATAAATACAGTTTGTTACTAAAAAAAAACAGACATTCCTATATATGTACATTTCCCTGGTATAAGGTAATATAAATTAGCTATAAATAAATGGTCAAATAAAATTTTGCATTGTTCTTCAATCTTTCGCAAAAGAAATTAAAAATTTATTAGTGAAATAAAATAGAGACCAAGAATCAGAAATAAAAACTGTTCCACCTCTTCTTACTTTCCTCTGTATGGTAAACGGTTACCGTAGCCTTTGGACGCCTGAAACATCATGGAGTCTCACGTGCGCGTTGCCGTTCACGTGTTGTTTATTTTTTTCTAATACCGACGTATAACAATTTCCTATAACTTATTTTTTATTTTATATATTTGTTTGCTATTCCCGTCTCTACTAATAAAGATGTATGGAAACTATCATTGCATATCTGTCCCTATGTATGCTTAAATCATTAAAACTACGCTTTTTAACGGATTTTGAAGTGGTTTATATATATATACATATATATATATATATATATATATATATATATATATATATATATATATAATACACCCGGAAGCGAAGCCGGGGCGAGTAGCTAGTATTTAATATAAGCAAATTTTATAGTGCATAAAATTTCTTTCTACTCTAAACTGATCCTATAATGAAACTGTACTGATGCCGTTTTTGCCATTATAATATAAATATATTTATAATTTGAATATTTTCGGTAGAGTCATATGAAAATAGCGTCACGACTGTTATTCCAGATTGATAGTCAGAGGTCATCTGTCGATGTTGTGGTAAACATAATACTTGACATACCACGATTTGCTTAATATATGTTTTTTAACCCAAGTGCAGGGATCGAGCCCGCCTAAAAGATAGCACTTGGATCATGTTTCAGTTTGATACTGATTTTCTTTCACTGAATACTTAATATATAAAAAAAACTTATGTGTCGGCCAGATTCGAACTCACAGCCTCGTCAGAGTTGTAAAAACCAATAGGAAACGACGCACTAAAAGATTAGTAACATACTTAAATATCAAAAACTTCTAAGTTATTATGTGTACAATAAAATCATTGTTGTTGCACGTAACACATACATCAAAATGAAAGAGAAATAATTGCTTTTCTCCGATATTGTTTCGGGCGACATTTATTGGTTTGTTTGTGGTAAGTCGGCTCTTTGACAGATCTACCATACAGACTAAGCTCGATCGCGCATTAAACGATATAGTCGCCATGCATATTCAACAGAAATATATATTACGTTTAAAATTTATGAACACTATCCGCCCCAAACTGCGTAATTTATGCAATATTTTATTTTACATATTTTTATTATTCACTTTCTGAGTTCTGAAGAAATTATATCTTTTTTGATGTCGTCAACAATGTGGACAACTTAGTTAGAAACTGGTATTGCCACTTGTTTCAATAATAATGGAGCTAAAATTAGAAGCAGTAACCTTGTTAATATGATACAATGGAGGTGGGTAACATAATTTAGAAGTATTCCTAGCAACTCTAACAAAGTAGGTACTGAATACAACGCTGTCGTGCTTATAGTCTATGAGCTGTTTCTACAAGTGTGATTGATCCCCACGTATACATATATTGAGTTTAGAATTTGAGAGGTAGATCTAGTTCTGTCTACATTTACGACTAATCTGTAGATATTCATTCAGCGATGATTTTTGGTAGAGCTTGAAATGTCTCCTAAATAAATATTTATTTATTGTATTACTCGAGCTATAGAATATACATATAATGTTAAATAAGTATATTATATGCCTTGTAAATGCAGTATAAAATAAAGTAATACTACTGATTCTTCCCAGATTCGTTTCAAGCCTATTAAATAATTACAAATACTTATTACTCTGTATTTACACAATCTGGCAGTAGCAACGTTCGAGTACTAATAAATTTATTAATGACTAGCACCCACTAACGATATGTATTATGTATAGATATTTAAAACCAAACCTAAATCAAAATAATTTATGTACTTTATGTCAGTGATCGTATAAGTCCGTAACTGCATTACAAACACATCAATCACTATATGTAAGTGCCAACTGGCAAGATATTTTCATCTAAGATCAGTAAACATGCAACTCTGTAGTAGTTCTGAATTCTGGTTACCAAACTTACCCATAACATCGCATGTAATTAACCTTTATTGCAAGACGGAGACCGTATCCGTAAAGGGATAAAGCAGTTAAATAAAATAGGGTTTCCGTGGGGAGGTGAGGCGTCCAAAAAGTTCGGCAGGTTTGGCGATAAATGAGGATTTATGTAGGCGCCGCCGCGGGGACCGACGCCGACGACGCACGCCGCCACACCGCTCGCTCACCGGCGCTCCATAACACACTAAAAGCATTGCTTACTCACGCACGGTATAATCAGATACATTTTCTGGTAACTTGCTTGAATATCAAATTATGTTAATACTGTAATGTAATTTTTGATGCGGTTCCACGAAAAATTTTTTAATCATTAATAATCTTAATATTCAGACATGACATACATATGGTTTAGTTAAGAAATGAGAGTATTATTAATAGAAAACCGAGCGATTGCAGAAATAATTTCATTTACATCTTTTCAACATCTAAATGTAAAAAATTGCTTTATAATTTTGTTAGCCTATTTAAAAACATATGCTGCACTTCTTTTTGATATCGCATAAACTTAATTGTAATTTACTATATGTTGCCGTAAACTGGAGAGTCTGAGTTCCAATTATATATATATCGTCGCCAAAATTAAACAGAATTAATTTTGATTATACTTTTTGCAATATTTAAAATTAAAAGTATTTTTAGTTGGCAATATGGGAGCATATATATTGATATCCAAAAATTATATATACATTATTTAATAGGATTTTTAGATGCCAACGTGGCAATTTGACTTTTATGGGACAAAAATATTTCTGTAATATACAAGTGAGCATTCAAATTTTGTGAAAAAGTATTCACGATTAGCTATAAATGCTTTATAATTTTATGTGCAATAAACAGTATATTTACGCTGCTTCTCCCACCTACTACTGCCGTAATTATATTATTGACTGTACTTTAAGTTTATTTCGATTCCAAGCTCCATACGAGCGAGCATTAAATTAATGAAACGTAACACGTGACACGAATTAAAAGCCAAATGTACCTACTCCCTATAAACCAGTGCGGCAAAAAATGTTACCTACATTTGCAGCATTATTATTGTAATATTGTAAAAGCATTAATATATTCAATAAATTTCATATGAATAATTTTGCCATTTTATTGAAAAATTATATCCAACAGATGTGATTGTACACATTGATATTGAAAATAATTTTACTATGCGATGCTCTTAAATGACCTAGAAATTATTTTAAAGGAATTATAACCTATTGTTTTATATTACGATGGCAATCAAACGGTTGGATTCATATTTTATTGAAAAATTGGTAGCCGTACCAAAATACGAACAAAGAAATTGATTATTGTTATTTGAATAGTTTAGTTTCATCTAAATCTATTATGAAGCACAGTGACGTGACAATATTGCACATATATTCTCACTACTTTTCATTCAGTAGGAACCTCTTATTACGGTTTAGCTTCCCAGCTTAACTCCGTTTGTGACCATTGTTTGTATAGGCCCAAGAAAAAGTCGTACAATCTTATACACTTTGGAACAATGTTTTCTCTGTGGACAGCACGTTATTGGCTCTCGACACCGTGTATTTTGCCGTTTATTGTGAAGGCTTTCGTATTTTTAAACTCGTGACTTGATTTCACAGAGGTATACGTACACTGAGTTCTCCCGTGTTGTGTGGTGTAGAATGCGTAATTGTTACAAGCTTTTATCTAATGTAACGTTTGTATGTCGTTTCGGATTAAATGTTACAACTATAGTTTAAGGCATCAACAAACAATTTAACTTAAATTATTCATATCGTACTTAGATGCTAATACGTAGTATAACATAATTCAAAGTCTACATGACGAATAGGGGGAGAAAATGTTAATAATGGAGATTGGGGACTTCATTGCTAGCAATGTACAATTCCACGTTGACCTCTTCATGGTCTTACCTGAAAATCATGAAGGTTAATTTCTGGTGAATTAAATGATGGGCCAACTGAACTGACTCCATATCATCCTCGACTGATGCCTTACTAGCGTATACCGGTAAGAGTATTCCATATTCATGTATCAAAAAAGATAAAAAATGTCGCACAACTCTAAACTGTGGGTTGATTATTTTCTTTGTCTTATATGTTAACAGATTTGCTGTAAAATTTGTGAAAAATAAAACGTCACTCTTAAATAAAAGTGGCTTAGAAAAATATTGTTTTGTAAAAGTATTTTTATTTTTTACACTTCATACATCACGATTATATATAACTATATACATAGGTACTTATTACTTTGCTAGTAATATTACTTAATTAGGTGTCAATCATATCGATTGATGGAAACAGCCTCTGAGCTCTGTTTATATTAATTATGTAAGTATGTCGTTATCGAGTATATTAGAAGATCATTAATGTCGAATTCAATTAACCGATAATGACATGAAGCAATAAAACTTTAAGAGAGATTACTGGAACTTTTCATAGATATAATTGGATGTAATAGTACTATTTTGATAAGTTGTAATTTAGGAGTTTAATTATTCATGTGCGCCTTCATATAGATGATGTAGAGATAAATTTAAATCTATGATAAATAAGACACTAAAATCTCGTGAGAGAAAAAAATATGCTACATTGCACAAATTTTGTTTATGATACCAACGTCGTAGTGGGCTGCTCATAGGTGTTTTCGCTAAATACAGATAAATATTTTAATACTACTCTGATATTATAACTTCCGGAGACTATTTATTTGTTAACTGTGCACGACGGTCGAGAACAAGTATTCAAAAATATATACAAAATTTTTTTGTATAGGTACTTATTCTCGACCGTGCTTGCATTTCGAATATAAAATAAGATCAGAAGTCATATTTTATTTTATATTTGATCTAGAACTGTTGGAACATTACTATATCAAATATAAAGTGCTGATTAACAAGAAAATAAATTACATAAATGTAAGTTGCTAAGTATGTAAATTTAAATCGCGATTCTTGCTAGCGAGGTGATATCTCCAGTGTAAGGCAGCCCGTTGTTTTATGTATGAGGCCTTTTCAATTCATTTGGACGATACTCTTGTACCTTTGTCCCTTCCGGGTCACTTATTTATTGCTGGTGTATCGCACTAAATCTACCAGTCAGTATATCTGAACAACTGGGCCGATCACTTGAACACCGAAATTTTGAGAAAACTGTTAAGTCTTGTAAGTTAATATGGCATTATATTTGTAATTTAATCTAACAAACTGGAGTTCTACATCTAAAATAGTAGTAACCTCCGCCTGTATATAGATGATGAGATGTAGGGTGATCAGCATTGTGGACATTGCGTAATCATACTAATTATATCACAGCCATGATGACTCGACTCATGCGTTGCCATTCCGAAGAGCTAAGGTCTAATGCCTTTGTACCCTGTAATGTCAGTTTTATATCTTTTCAAACCAAAACCAGCTTGCAAAACATACAGTTTGGCGCCTGATACAGATGAACAGAGGATGATGACGCAGATAATTCTGGATAATGCCAAGAAATCTCATTTCGGATCCATTTTATCATAGTCACAGCTAAGCCTAGAATTAAAGTTGAAAAATAGATCGGGCCATGACTATATAATTAGCATTTGTTCACACCCAAATATCACAAATATGAACTTAGTCTGGTAAGTTTCTTTTTTCTTTTTCCAATAATCACATTTGAGTTTCACAATGAGGTCAGTTGGAGAAAGGTGCAGGGAATGGTCATACCACAAGCTATATTGGTTTATTGATATACTGTACGAACTATTAAAGCCTCATACACCGATATGTAAACAGTTTTATAACTTGTTACTATAAACAATCGTCAAAATAATGTTTAAAACTAAAATATTTGAAATGTTTAATAATACGACCATGTCAAAGTAATAAATTGATTCCTACCTATATGAGTGTTGTGGGAACTGTTAGTGATAATAAATACGACTATTGTACCGTCCTATAAAACTCTAAGCCCATACTAAAATCACCAAGCGACTCGGTACAGAGTTCTATTTCGAATTTTCATTTTTTTTCACCTACTAATTTTGTGCTTTATTCGCTTATTAGCAATCCTGTGAATAAAAAAGCACATTGTATCCTTAATCGACTGCGAAACGAGTACCATACAATAACATTAAAGTTATTATTGACACTTATAATATTATTAAGATGACTGTCCTTAAAGCGTGCAGTACGACACTATTCTAGATACAATATAATTTGAAATTCATAACACGTGCAATCGTGAGCGGCGTTCAGCAAAATAGGAAGTGTAATAAAATATTTCTGACTGAAATTTTATAACTGATATAGAGTGCATGGGTCGTAAAGTTCGCAACATTGAAGGATAGGTGTACGCAATGCTGGTGTTGGGATGTTTCGCCGACATACGTACTAACAGTCCGCTTTTATGGCCGCGGAAGCGTGAAGTGCATGCTGTTATTTCAGAAATAAACAAACACACAGGGAAACGTGCTTGAGTTGGAGAAAATAAAATGAAATCTTTTTTTAACGTTTTTTTTTGTTTTTACAATTTAAAAATAATTTTTAGTGTGTACGAAATAAAAGGTTTTCTGGTGTGTATTTAACCTGAACGGACCTTTCTATTTAAAAAGCTCTACATCAAAGGTAGAATAAAAGGCTAAGATTGTAAAAGAATAATCATATTTTTATAACCCGTAATGAAAATATGTATATTTTGTGTATATAGGTATATTACTTACATCAATTAACAAGTTTTACATGTAATAATGTATTGTTCATTCGTCATCATCGCTTGTTGATTCACAATATACAATTAAAATAAAACAGGTACGTTTTCTGATAAAAATATATACCTACCAATATAGATATGAATACAATATTATACATTTATTCACTCGATGTATAAACGAACCTTAGACTTCATTTACCTATTACTTGTATAGTTAATCAAAAATAATGGTATGGTAAATAAAGGTATTTACTTCTCGACGTTTCGACTAGGTTGCACTAGTAATGGTCACTAGATAGCTGACTGGAGTATGGCGATATCAATGTCGACAAGTGCCAACAGTTTTTCCTACTATCGTCACTTAGAATGTTCAACGAATGAGTGCACTGACGGTGTCTGTACACTTATCGATTCCACGCAGATAATAAATAAATTGGAATTGTCTTATGCACCATTCGTGGATAATAATGACAATCAATAGAGAGGACTTTAGACGCATGCAAATATATCCAGTATTCAGTATTCTTATTAGATATAGATGCAGTATTTTATTATAGCCTTGCACCTATCAAACGTTTTGTTTAGCGAATATATGAGGCTACCACAATTGTAGTTGACTTTGTAGACACCTCGAGCTTCAAAAGGTAGCTAGCTTATCCTTTGGAGAAAGTAAATTGTTCGTTACTTTTGAGGGCCAATAATAAACAGTTTTAATAGCGTATTTATTCAGTAGTGTTCCAGTTATGTCCTTCGGTTGTTTAGTTGTTGTTACGAACCATGTTGCCTTTTTACAGATTTGCCTTAAGAACCTGCCTTCTGAACGTGGGATAGTTCATTTACGTAAATGCACTTGTGTATTATGTTTCATGTGTATATATATATATATAACCTTCACGTATCATGTACGCTAAAAGTGAGTACCGCAATGAAATCTTCATTTAGCTACTTGTGCAGTTGAAAAAAACAACGTACAAACATTTCTCAGTATTCTTCCAAAACGTCTGCGCCAGTACTTTATTTGAACAGATGGAATTGTACACGTAAGGTACAGATTCCCTTCCCCGCCAATATGTTTCAATTTAAACTAAGCCGGTTGTCGATACGAGCTCGGGCCGGAATATCTTCCGATTCCAACTGGATTCAGTATAGTGATACAAACAAAAGCTACATACACCTACGCAGCATTGAGAAAAGACGGTTTATAGACACATTAAACGAATTGTTAGTCATCTCTGATTTACTTATATAGATGTAAATTTTATGTACATACTGGTATAAGTGTTTGAGTATGAGCGCAAGGATGAATGGATGTTTGTTAATCTTTTACACAAAAACTACTGTAAGGATTTTGATGAAACTTTACAGTAACAAGCTTCTAAATCAAAATAATACATAGGCTATAATTTAAATTGATATATAATATATGAATATAATGATAAATGTAAGTGTGATGCAGAAGAAGTTGTACTGGTTAGCTAGTTACACACATACATATAAGTCGTAATAATATATATCTACATACGCTCTAAAAATCATTACATACAAACCTTATGGAAGTATTAATTCAATTTTTTTAAATATTTAATATTCATCATTATATTTTTTTTATTCTGGTTTGGGTTATAAAAATATACTGTTCGTACAAAGAACTAACTCATCTGTGTAAACTAAAGTTTATATAACCTCTTAGGTACGTATTATGTAAATAAATTTCGTATTTAACTAAGTGCCGTAAACTAATTATTTTTTACGACTTCCCAAATAATTTGTCCTGCAAACTGAAATCTTTACAATGTATATGTTAAATGACTGCAAAAGATAGAAAGCCGTGAAGAAAAGTAGTTAATATACGAAATAAATTCAATATAATAAATGTATAATTATAGTTCCTTAGTTGTCAGCAATAAGGAAAACGGAAAGCAATTTAAGTCTAATATTTCAACACTCTGCAAATACTTGAGTCAATTCACGTCACTTTTTGTCAAGTCAAGGGGGAGTTTTTGAAAACATAATAAGCTCGCACTGTGATTTGTCAACATCATTCATTTAATTTATCAGACATAAATAAGAAAACAATTTCTCTGAATATTTTTCTTCTGCAATCGTATTTTATGGTTTAAAATAGCTTCTACATTGAATTATGCACACGTCGAATAATATTACGTATTACGTTTAACTGCAAATACTAATACCACAGATAAGAAAATATTCTAATACTTATTCAATTTAAAAGTATAATAATTATAAACTTATATAATTGATTTTCAACAACTCTATGGTTATCAGTACCCACGTAGTCGTTCATACAACTCCCAGTATCATAAACATAAGGAACGTAAAAAAATGTAAAATGTTATCAACAAAAACTGATTTTTTTAAACATAAATTTACATTCAAGCAAATAACAATGTAATATAATATATAATTGTTGATATTTCATAGATATTTGCCCAATACAATAACTGAAATATAGTCTCTATGTAGATTATCTAGATAGAGAAATATGACTCAAATATTTATGAGTCATATTTTCTATCTGTAGAATGCACTTACAAACACGAAATCGATCATGCCAATCTAATCACAACACAACGTACGAGCTACCGATTATACAAAACAATGTGGGGGTCCGGGGATTGTAATGGGAATTAGTAGCCGTATTGCTAATAATGTCAGGTTGACCACCACGTTCCCCCCTCCCTCCTCTCCTCTATTCACTGCTATGAACTAACTGACCTGACTTCATCCTTTCCCTATCCTCGGCTGATGCTACACCTCCATATACTATTAGCACAGGAGCATGCTCCATATCACTTTCATCCACAAAAAATATTAATACTTATATATACCTAATTACCAGTAAGTAAGATCGTTGTCAATAGCAGTAAGTGCATGTATTTCCAGAAAGTGCAATACTACCGTCAACTAATTGTTTGCTATTTATAAAAGGAACCTCAGCATTTCAAATATTGTGTACTACAGAAATAAAAAGTAATAATTTACTTTAACAATATGTAGTTTAGTATCTTTAGTCAAAATTACATTTACATTATATTAGAGATAGGTAAAATATTTGCAGTCGTATATCATTGAAAATAGTAAAATCAGAATCGGCATCTGAGAATTCAACGAAGCTTTTACGTTGAACTTAAAGGAAATAAAAATTTCGTACTACAAACAAGCAATCAGTAGCATTTGCGAACTGGCGCTAAGCAAACACGCCCGGGCGCATACGGTCCCAAGTGCTTGTCAAAGATTGCTCCGATTTGCCTCCTGTATTTTCAAGGGCTACTTACTTTAAATCGCTACAAATTACAATGGAACAGACTGATCATGCTTTAATATAAAATTATTATTGCTAATATTATAAATAACGCCGCTTTCTCCGTGTAAAAAATGCTATAATAAGTAGTGCATGAGTTAATCAAATTATCAAAAAAAGAAGAGAAGAATCAATATAGAAGAGAACAAATTGAATTTACAATTAAATTTAAGGTCGATCAGATAAAAAAAACCCCTAATTTTTAGGGTATACAAGTACTTCTTTATTTGTATACCCTCCTCCTCCACCTCCGAAATTGCAACGCATAACTGTTGAGCGCGGATCATATGATCACGTGATGGCCGTGGCCGTTCATTTATATAGGTGATAGTTACTGCATCTAGTCTTAATTGAGCCGTCAGCTTGTTTGGCGTTTCAAATTGCATAAAAGAAGTCAAAGAAATAAAGCAATTATACAATCAACAAGATATCAATAAGAATATTTTTTGTGTAAATAACATTATGCACCTATTGTGTAACACTAAAATTCGATCGGCTAATTCTGCCTGAAGCGCTGCGCTCCCCTATGCAAACACGTTATCCATGTTTACTTTAGCCGAAACCTCTTACTAGTCTTGCATTATACAAAATTCACTCTGTAGAAAACTATTGTAAATCGGTGTCTGATATAAACTATATAGATCTGTGATTTTACAGTTTCTCTTTATAGAAACTTAATTACTTGATATTTTCGTAAATGTGTTATAAAAAGAACTGTGAATATATTTTAATCCTTAAAGGACTCGCGCAAAGGCTCCCATGGTATAAATAGATCAGATGGCGTTCTTTTGCAAAATAAGTACTGTATTTATATCAGCTGCTTTTCCTCATAATAAAATATCATACGACATAATTCTATAAAAATAGGCAAATTAGAAAAATTTAGCCGTTGCCACATGTGTTAATTGCCCTATTCTTCTTACGGCTTAAGCGGCGGAACTAAGGCTACTCGCTAATTTAGAAATATGGACACCCCATTGCTACTTGGAATTTACGTAATACTTAACATATTATCCTCAACAAAATAATAAGTTTATTGATTAATTTATTACCATTTATTAATCTGCCCTACATTGGGGCATGTAAATTTAATACACTTAGTTTTAGCCTACCAAACCATTATAAAACAGAAGTTGAATAGTTGTTATCTCTCTCTCTCTTTATGACAATGGCTTAAGTATTAAATAAATAAGCTCAGAACAATTCTCACAGCACTATCTAGACCCAACATTTTTGGTTTAATGGGTACTAGATAACTGATACAAATACATAGACTTTTACATAGAAAACACCCAGTTAAATACAAACATTAATACTCATGAATACAAATATTTGTACCGTGCGAGGAATCGAACTCGCGACCATCGGAAGTAAGGCGGTCAACCACTGGACCACCGAGGCCGTCGAAGTATTGGCAGGAGAGATCGTCAATTTAAAAATACCTAACACCGATCTGTCACTGATTTAATACTTTTACTGCCAGAAATCCCATACGTATGACCTCGCGGATTTGCGGCAATATGTCAAATACCAATAACATATTTTTTTCAATTACTGTGCAATTTCCATGAATCATTTTGTGCCGGTGAGCATTCTCCGCCGCGCCCGATGCGCTCCGATGACCCAGATTGGAAATATTTGCGCGCACCTTGCAAAACGGCTTTTCCGGTTTGAATATTGAATCACTATTTTAATTAATTATTAGAGTTCCGTAACGACATGGCTCGAACGGAACCTCCACAGTTCACAAAAACCTATGTCATGACGTCACTTTTCAACGTTTAATCTACTGAAACATTAATCAGTGCGCAGTTTTTCTAACATACATTTCAAATAAAATATACCGTATGTTGAGTTAGATACTTCAAGTTTTGGGTAACACTTATTTCATTTTTTTATAATTATAATTTTCAACTAAAATAAGTAAGTCCAAATTGCTTAGAAAATTTCATTTAAGCCCTTTACTTTTTGTCTATAGACTAATTACTTTAAATCATCAGAAGAACAAAATATGTCTAATACATTTCTCTACTACATTTCAGTTTACTTTACTGTCTGTCGAATTCTCTAACGAACTGTCGAAACTCATTGCTCTATGTCATGTAAGTAAAGCTGTAGAAGTAGTATACATATTCCAATGTTACAATCTATATTAGAAAATAAATTGTGACATAGATTTTTATTACAAAACTTTTTAATTTAATAAACTGCCCAATTAACTATTTTTTAAGAAACTGCAACGCATCTGATAGATAGTGGTGACAGTCGCGTTCATACAAGAACGTTACATAAATCGCTATTAGTCATACAATATAGGTACATACTCTCATGGTACAGAATTACACGATTTTTTAATATTTTACATAGTATAAAATGAAGTGTCTTCCGCTGTCTGTTCGCTTAGATCTTTTAAACTACGCTAAGGATTTTAATGCAGTTTTTAGTAGTACGACTAGATATGTAGACTGATTTAAGTGGACGGTTTATATATTCGTGCGAAGCCGGCGCACGTAGCTGGTTTTAAAATAAGATCTATATTTAATTCTTCTCTTATATAACAAAAATACCTTTTATACTTTTAATTCCGAATACCTATACTATATAAACATAACCAGAGCATAAAATTACGCCCACCTAACATTATTAAAAGATCGTTTTATCAGGGGTTTTTACGTATGAAATTAAAATTTACAGTTCATTACCCTTATCTCGTACGTAATTATGAAATACACCTAGTATTTCATATATAACCACAATACGGTAGGTACTGAGATATTGTAGGTATTTAAATCATTGACCACTCGTTCTATTAATAGTTATTAATGTTATTATTATGGGCGTTTTGTTCGAGCGCATAGTAGATTAGAATGTCAGAACCACAATAGAGCCCAATATTCATTGCTTCGTCAAATTGTTCTTCACAAAGGAGCCCGATAGTAATCTACCGCGATTACCTTATCCCTAAACGCCGATATTTGGCAGTTATTGCTCCCGCTGAAATTTATTATTGAATTAATTTCTCATTTTGAAACAACTTGACTAATCTGAATTGCGAACATTTCTTCATAAATAAATAATATAATCGTAAACAATTTGCATAACACAATGTACCGGGGTACCTAACGAAGAAGGAAGCGGGGACACAGTTATGAACTGAATAGGTATAACTCAGCACTCCCGTGGAAACTTGTTTCATTAAATTTAAATTTAGCGTCTGCTTATTAATTCAAAGAAACGGCCGCCGTCTTCGTGAGTTCATTTGCAAAAGAGTTTCTTTTCATCGGCGGATTCCGCCGCCCAATTTAGCATCGAAATAATGTATGAAGTCCGAACTCAAATCCAGGGATGAGAGTATTTCGTGTTTTACTGATGATATTTTATATCTTTGGTACATTTTTAAAGAATTGCCCGAAAAATAATTTTAATCTTTGTTATGTCTAATAAAGACTTCATATTTATAGGAGTTACAAAACATTGTTATGTTACACACAAAAAATATTTAAAGTAAGGCCGTATTGATTTTCGAAATGGCTAAACATTAAAAAAAAATTATTATAGCTTAGCTGATGTAGTCTTCACGTCTTTCGGGGCGTAATAATTAAGTTCATATTTTTTTCCGTCCAAAGGGTCTAGATTGCCCAATTAAAACTTTAAGCTTATTACTTTCAAAGCCCGCTTTTTGAATACGATTAATTAATTCCTCCGTTACTTGGCCTCGATATTCCCTCTACAGTAGACCCTCCAAATTAGCGTTCAATTATTAGTTATTTTGTTATTATTTCTCCTTCATTGCGGGGATCATCTTCCATCATTTTTGTTTTAAAATTATTTATAATATGAACGTTTCTTCATACTACTTATAATAATTGTATCTAACCACTAACTAATAAATGTATATCGTAATGTATACGTCATATTTAATATTGAATAATATCTAATAATAGTACATCAATTAAGAAATTTTTTATTTAGTAAGTATTATGGTATCCCTCACAGGAAATCATTACGTATGAGTGATACCCTAAGAACTAAAATTATAAATCTCTGACTCATTTTTTTTTCTGTTATCCATCAAACACTATTTAAAAAATATTATTTAGTATGTATTATATTATGATATCTATGAAAAACAAGTAATTGAACGAGTTTCTATGAAAATACAGTCAAAAACAAATTCTTGCCGCGGTCTATCTTTGGAAACTATTCGCATTAATTTCCTACCAACGGAAATTGACTGTCCGTTGACCCGGTTACAAGGAGATATCCTCTATAGTTAAATTAATCTCTTAATATTGGTACAAAATTTCAAATTTGTATAATATATATCTTATCTTAATAATATTATAGACACGATAGTTTGTGAGTATGAATGTTTGTTACTCTTTCACGCAAAAACTACTGAACGAATTTCGATGAAACTTTACAGTAATATAGCTTATTGATCAGAATAATATATAGGCTATAAATTTCACGCAGGTAAAACCACGGGGACCGCTAAATAGCTTGTAATATTATAAATGAAATGAAATGAAATGAAATGAAATGAAATGAAATGAAATGAAATGAAATGAAATGAAATGAAATGAAATGAAATGAAATGAAATGAAATGAAATGAAATGAAATGAAATGAAATGAAATGAAATGAAATGAAATGAAATGAAATGAAATGAAATGAAATGAAATGAAATGAAATGAAATGAAATGAAATGAAATGAAATGAAATGAAATGAAATGAAATGAAATGAAATGAAATGAAATGAAATGAAATGAAATGAAATGAAATGAAATGAAATGAAATGAAATGAAATGAAATGAAATGAAATGAAATGAAATGAAATGAAATGAAATGAAATGAAATGAAATGAAATGAAATGAAATGAAATGAAATGAAATGAAATGAAATGAAATGAAATGAAATGAAATGAAATGAAATGAAATGAAATTAAATGAAATGAAATGAAATGAAATGAAATGAAATGAAATGAAATGAAATGAAATGAAATGAAATGAAATGAAATGAAATGAAATGAAATGAAATGAAATGAAATGAAATGAAATGAAATGAAATGAAATGAAATGAAATGAAATGAAATGAAATGAAATGAAATGAAATGAAATGAAATGAAATGAAATGAAATGAAATGAAATGAAATGAAATGAAATGAAATGAAATGAAATGAAATGAAATGAAATGAAATTAAATGAAATTAAATGAAATGAAATGAAATGAAATGAAATGAAATGAAATGAAATGAAATTAAATGAAATTAAATGAAATTAAATGAAATTAAATGAAATTAAATGAAATTAAATGAAATTAAATGAAATTAAATGAAATTAAATGAAATTAAATGAAATTAAATGAAATTAAATGAAATTAAATGAAATTAAATGAAATTAAATGAAATTAAATGAAATTAAATGAAATTAAATGAAATTAAATGAAATTAAATGAAATTAAATGAAATTAAATGAAATTAAATGAAATTAAATGAAATTAAATGAAATTAAATGAAATTAAATGAAATTAAATGAAATTAAATGAAATTAAATGAAATTAAATGAAATTAAATGAAATGAAATGAAATGAAATGAAATGAAATGAAATGAAATGAAATGAAATGAAATGAAATGAAATGAAATGAAATGAAATGAAATGAAATGAAATTAAATGAAATTAAATGAAATTAAATGAAATGAAATGAAATGAAATGAAATGAAATGAAATGAAATGAAATGAAATGAAATGAAATGAAATTAAATGAAATTAAATGAAATTAAATGAAATTAAATGAAATGAAATGAAATGAAATGAAATTAAATGAAATGAAATGAAATGAAATGAAATGAAATTAAATGAAATTAAATGAAATTAAATGAAATGAAATGAAATGAAATTAAATGAAATTAAATGAAATTAAATGAAATTAAATGAAATTAAATGAAATGAAATGAAATGAAATGAAATGAAATGAAATGAAATGAAATGAAATGAAATGAAATGAAATGAAATGAAATGAAATGAAATTAAATTAAATGAAATTAAATGAAATTAAATGAAATTAAATGAAATGAAATGAAATGAAATGAAATGAAATGAAATGAAATGAAATGAAATGAAATGAAATGAAATGAAATGAAATGAAATGAAATGAAATGAAATGAAATGAAATGAAATGAAATGAAATGAAATGAAATGAAATGAAATGAAATGAAATGAAATGAAATGAAATGAAATGAAATGAAATGAAATAATTGAAATAATTTATTTGCGAAATATTGGTACAGTAGTATAATTAATACGATGCCACATGAAATCCATTGATCAGCAATATTTACCATACAGGCATGCAAATTACGTGAAGGCGCTTGTGCCACTCAAATATTCTTGGACACTGTAAAAATTACCAAGTGACAGCCAATTCTTTAGTTTGCGTTTGAATAACGTATGAGACCCCAGTTCTTTAATCTCTCTTGGAAGATTGTTGTACACTTTGATTGCCATACAGTATACATTTCTCTTATGTAAGTCTAATCGACACATTGGTGTGTATAGTCTATCATTAGGTCTCGTTACTCGCAGTGTTGTGTCTGTTAATTTCTTAAAATAGTCAGGATGTTCCCTTACAAATATACAAATGTCTTTAATATACATACATGGCAATGGAAGGATGTTTAATTTTTTAAAAAGAGATCGACAACTTTCTCTTACTCTGGCATCACACACAGCTCTTATACATTTCTTTTGCACGATAAATGCCCTAGTAGCATCCACAGAGTTTCCCCATATTATTAATCCATAGGATAGCTTGGAAGAAACATATCCATGATATGCGTTCAATGCAGCCTGTTTGGAAACTGATAAACGCAGTTTTCTTATTGCATGAACGAATCGGTCAAGGTTATTACATAATGCATCTATGTGAGACTTCCAATTACAATTTCTATCTACAATTATACCTAAAAATTTTGTATTGTCCACTACTTCCACAGATTGATTACAATAATTAATATTTAATTTCACATTATTCGAATTATATGTACCAAATTGTATTATCTTAGTTTTCTTTAAATAATAAAGAACTTATTAGCTCACATTTAATATATATTAAATGTGAGCTAATAATACTAATACTGAAAATGAGAAAAACATTGAACCTCTACTATGGCTACTAAAGAATTAATAGACGTACTATTTTTTTTCTTATATATAGAAATACACGAAAGGATTACAAATGTTTGCATTGTGCTGAAATCGAGATAGACTTTGCAGAAATTAATGTCTAAAATAGCTACCATTACAGACACCAGACAGCTCGCATTGCGGTAGTGGTAGTAGGTTTCAGTTAGTGATATGGCACTGAAATTACAGTGTACATGACACCTTAGCCCTTTGGAATGGTAACACATGAGTGATACTACGTTACGTGTTGTCATGACTGTATGTGGAGCTATTTGTTTCTAACTATCAGATGTCCCGTTTACCGTGCCCATTATAATGATTATTGTCTTTCTTTGTTAAAAAATATTATTGTTTAAAAATCAAATAGATTATTTTATAATAATTATTATTTATTCCAAAACACATCACAAAAGATGACAATTAAAGTAAAATAAGATTAGGTGTTTTCCCATACAATTGGATTAGTTGTGTATAATTTTTAAACAATAATACTTTGCAGTAGTGGCTAGTATGGGAAAACTCCAGGGAAATTTTTATTTATTCCAAAACACAGCACAAAAGATGACAATTAAATGTCATCTTTCGTGCTGTGTTTTGGAATAAATAAAAATTATTATAAAATATTCTACATATATTGATTTCGAGACCATAGGATAGTCAGCCAGTGTGTTAAACAGCTAGACTACTAAATATTACATCCAATAATAAATATAGTTATTCTGTTAACATATTCATAATAATAAAATCGTCACAGTCACTTATCAAACTGGGCTGCGGCAAATTAGTTCATGCGGCGTATCATTGAGAACCAATCGCGTAACTTCCCTTAAGAGGAAATTGGCTGCCCAGTCGTTCCGGCCTTGGTGACCGTTGCTAATCAGGATATTGGTGCATCATCGGAAACTTTACTACGTATATGACTTCTAGAGGTACTACACAAATGCCTTTTATTTACACGAGGTAAATAAAAGGCAAGATTGTTGATCGTTAAAAAAATTATTACATGATATGCTTTTGGAATTGATTAACGACAACGCTTTTTATAACTATACTCATATCGGTCAATGGTTTTGTTACTATTTAACATGTTTTTTTTTATTGAACTATAAAATAAATTGCAAAATTAACCGGCAATTGTAATAATGTGTGTAAAACCTCCGATATGTTTTGAATAACTTTATAAATTAAATAGTAGTTAGTTACTGAAATAATTTTAATAGGTATTGGATATTTTATAACTTTATTGACAGCGTCTATTACAAATATACTAATAGTTTGTAATGTATAAACAATATCGGATTTAGTAGTCCAATTAACATCAGTCGTGTATATACAATGATTTCATTAAACATGCAAATTTCAACCATAGTCACGTAGTAGAGTAGTAATCGTGCGAACGAGAAACCTGTATTATTATGATCATAATCAATAGTTGGTTCCTTTTCTATATGATACCAGCAGGCAACCGATACAATTTCACATTATTTAAACGATGGAAACAACTAAATGAATGTTACTATAAAAGTCTTATATTTAGTACTAAATTAATTTATAAATTTTTAATTATTTTTTAATGTTTTGAGAATATATTTGGTTGGCCCCTAAAAGAAGTGAGAATATGTACTGTTGTTGTTAATAAGTTGGTGTTAATACAACACCTCATCAAAATTCGTTCACTTGTTTTTACGTCATCATCTAAATAGACAAGTCACATACAGACAATAATTCCAAAAATATATGTCGTTAGATTAAAGTGTCCCAATAATTTTTTTCTAAAATATGATGTACTGATAAAGTGCCTGTGGGGTTTTCTTATTGTATACATTTTACTTCACCGTAAATGTAGTTCTATTTTTGACCGTTAAAATCTTTTTGAAATTCCAATAATTTTTAACAAGTAAACTGTATGTATACTATCTATTTCTGATTAAATGCGATTATTTCTATATATAAGTAATTTGAAGTTCTGACCGTAGACCTAAGTACCAAACGATATTCAATGAAATGGAATTCGCACGCTTTGGTAATCTCCTCTATCCTTGGTCACCGACTATCTAATAAAGTTCTAGATAAATAAGGGAAGCATATATAGGGATAGACAGCGACTGCGACTTTATTTTATACTATGTAATGATGATGATAATACCTTAAGGACTAACATATATAGTAAATAATAAAAGTATAAAATGAGTCACTTAGATGATTAACATTCATTAAGTAGATACAGCTAGCGGGAGTTTTATTTTACATTTTGTGTTATTTTGTGAATGAAGGATATATCAAAATTATGATAGAGTTAAGTATAAAAATGACACATACTTTTGAATTCAATTAAGTATGTAATCATTATGACTAAATATATTTGATTATTGTCATATTTTTAAGAAGGCAGCAGTTGAGAAACATTTTTACCAGCATCAAAAATTCAAGTACATTCTAGCACTTGACTTTCATAGTAAGCACATGCTCCGAAGTCATAATTATTCAGGACAGTATAACATGCTGCATTATTCTACATGTTGAATACTAATTTTATTTTACACGCTATATAATATAGCGTAAAAAGGTATATACAATAGGTGTCTTATTAAAAACCCTTACCCATACAAACAGTTGATATAAAAAAAATATCTAATATACATATGGTACTCTACAACGTTGTTAATATGGAGTTCTATTTATATTTCCATAAATCATAAGTCGCCTAGACAAGCTAATTAACAATCTCGCAAGAATAATATAATGATGCCAAAAGGAACGCAAGGCGTATGGTTGCTAAACATAAAATGTTCGATTATAGTCCCTTTAGCGTAGAATATCTTGACAAATACCGTAATAAAAAGGCTCGCCGCGCAGCCCGGACGTTTGGAAAACCATTTACAAGCTTTATCGGCGCTATGGAAATAATAACTGAAGCCGTTATCGTCCTAAATTGATCTAATTTAAAATTATTGTTATCGCAAACCTTTTATTTTTATTACACAGGATCATAATATTTTATCAGTGGGCTCTGAAATCTTTCGCATATTAATTCATATTGACAGCTCGCATTACGTATACCTTCTCTAAGCTGAATATCGTTATACACAACCTTATTTACCTCAATAATTTTTTTTACGGATTCACACAATTGACATTTCTTGCGCACAGACGATCATCCGCCAAATGTATCATGAGAAGATTAGTCTCCGTGCTACAAGTAAAGCAAAAATGACAAAAATGGGTGGACGGATGGATGGATAAAAGTAATGAAATAACTGTTAAAGTTATTAGACCTAGGCATCAATGAATGTATTGTGTTTTAAATATTAATGACATTACACAGTCAACTCCATAAAACTTGTAGCATTAAAATGGTCAATATTTGCTCTATCTTCTTATGCAATATAGTTCACTGTACCGTGTTCAGACGGTACACCATACATGAATAGTGAACAAAATATCTCCAAAATGGAGTCAAAAACAATAAACAATTGGCAACTGTAGCTAATAAATGATAATAATAATGCAACTAAACAAGACCACATGATTGGCACTCAGATATATCACTCGCAATAATTGCCTTTTGGAACGAGAAAGCATTGCTCCAACGATAAAATATTATTTGTGTATGACAGGCTTTGTGGAATGTGTACCAGCCATATCTCAAAGACACCCGTTGTAATTAAGTAGACAATGAGAGTTCATATTTGGTGGGCGGGAATGAGCGAGCATTGTGCTCCGCTCGTTATCTGCAGACCAGTCTTTTAGCTTTGTACAACAAAGTGACTGCCGCGGTTCGCTGTTACTCTATTTGCGAGGTTTTCTTTCGCATTACAAATGACAATTGCAAATAGACAATCTTCAAAAAAACTTATCTGATTTGGTTTCACGTACAGACAAAATTATATTAACCAACTCGTAATACGTATAATATTAAAGTTGGTAAATTTCCTTTTTCAATTCACTATCAAAAATTTTTTTAAACAGGTTCTGTCTTCGGTTGTCTCATGTTTGCTATTTCTAATAAATACAATAATACAAAGTGGTTCATACAATTTCTCTGTTCCCACCATAAATCTTCACCTTTTTATAGAGCCAATATCGGCTTCTTTATCTTCGACAAGAGACTTGCTCACGTTTCCAACAACGCTAACATACTAGTCAGGGGATTGAATAGAGGTATAAGAATACAAAGAAAATATTAATAAATATGTATTTAGGTTACCTACACAATGTAGTAACATCATACATATGTCGCATAATAATTTTATCTTATAAACGAGTTACGACGTTAATGTTACGTTACTAAGTAATGATGGAATGAAACTTCATCTTATTGCAAAGAGAGTTAAAATTAGAATGTAAATATTAATTAAATTAAGAATTATTAAATTCATAGCAAATGTATGTCTGTGTAATCTTCTTGCTCTTGGGAGTATGTTAAATACATAAAATATTTACAATAATGTAAATTCAATAATAATTGTTAGCAATACTTTTGTATTACTGGTAATACTGTATAGAGTAATTGCCTTCCTTTTTATTGTAACTAAAAAATTCTTCTTCTGAAATACACGGCGTGCAATTAACAAATCATTTTACTAAAAAATACCTTATCAAATACCAAGACCTATCCAAATACAGTCCGCTATGTCATACACAATTTATCACAATGCAAAAATTAAATTAATATATATATATATACCTGACATAAAAATCATTATTTTTTTATCTATATACGTCGCTTATGGTTACTATTGTAGAAGTTTCTCGGTTGAAATAAATAATAATAATAAACTTTATTGGCCAATAAAATACTTTTACATTCAAAACACATTACGGCGAACCACACACTAGACATGCAAGTCTGTATCGTGTGGTTCAGAGGATATCATTACACATAATTGATATGTTAGGTGCTCGGCTGACTTTAATGAAACAACTTAACAATATCATGCAACACTTATGGCTTTATATTACAAAGTATAATATAATAAATAAATATCTGTAAATAGTAATAAATATATAATATATTAATACATACAATAGATATACACATATTAAGTACTACTGAGGCTTTATGTTATTAAAATTCGGTTTGAAACAATTTCTCACATTGATCATAGTCCAGACTTCAACAATTCTTTTATTTTTATTTTGGCTTGAGCTAGAGAACATTTTTTTATATCACATGACTTGCTTATTCTATTATATAAATTTACAGCTATATGTGGGCTAAAACGTTAAACAAAGGTTGTCTGTACAATAGGCAGGGGTATCTGAAAACTCTTTTTTTTAACAGGTTTCCATGTTGGTGGAATTCAGTACATCTTTATGAGTGGCTAAAGTCACTTTCATCAAAAATTGTTTCCTAACACTAAGTACTTTGCATTCGTTATATAACTTAGTTGTAGAATACCTATATCTTTTTTTCAGCATTGTTTTAATAACTGATCTTTGGGCTCTTTCGACTTCAATCATGCTTGACTTGGCTGCACCTCCCCAGCAGATGATGCAGTACGACAACACAGAGTGACAGAGGGCACAGTAAACAGTCATGAGTGTACAGAAATGAAACAACAGAATGGTCCCAAGAAAAATAAACTGTACAAATGATATGGTTACAGTCATTTCATAATAAGTCTTCTCAATGACTGTTCCAAAAAGATACCGAGTCCGCCAGTAAACAGCCAATTCTGCGAAATAAAAAGTTTTATTTTCAGATACAAAGGGCGAGATTATCCGGATTTTAGGGCCGACATCGATTCAACAGCGTAGAAGGCAAACAATCGTCTTTTGTTGTCCGACGCTATTGAACTTGGGTAATTAATTATACCAAGACCGTCATTTCGCAGATTCACTTCTATGGCATCCTCCGCAAGATTGACTGATTACGAACCTCACACCACGCGTAACCCTCAGCCTTTCTTATCTTTTATGTTGTCTAGTCTGTAGATACCTACAATACGATAGGATGACGTAGTTTCTGAGCATGATCCTTTTTAAATTAGGGAATATACCTAACTATACCTAAAATTCTGATTTTTACTCAATAGATAGCAAATTAAGTAATCTTTTTCTTAACTAATTTAATCATTTTACAGTGTACTGACAATGGTAAAACTGGTGAACAAAGAGTATTTTTATACCTATTGGACTATACGAATTCATACCTGTTGTGCATCATATTTTCATGACGAGGAGAGCCGCAATGATTTATCAATGTTATACGATAAAACGGAATATTCGAAAAAGCAAACTGAAACTGCGTGCTAGAAAAGTCGGGAGCGATAGCTCTCTGTGCAGAAACAAAGTAATTGGTGTGGAGAAAAATTACCGTACAGGAAAGCGGTGTGTTTAAAAAATGGAAAAACCGGAATTGCTCATGTTATACATAAAGTGAACAAAGGCTGGTTTCATTCATTCCCAACAATGAGGTGGCAAACCAGAGCGCACTCAAAATTGAGAATTCGTCTCTTATTATATATTTTTTGATGGTATAGTTCTTTATATACTTACTTTTTTTATTAGCTTACGTAATAGACAGTTGTTGACAGTGTTTAATAATAAAGTTTATTCACAAACATGCACGGTACAATAGTGATTTCTATTGATTTATGTTCTTACTATATTACCGACAGCACCTCCTTATTCTATGACCAGATTAACCATCAAATATTCAAACTTTACCAATAATCATATAAACTTTTTAGTTTCTCTGTCTAAAACAATGTATGTAAATTTTTTTTTAATTTATTCTTATTTATACACTTTACTGCACCACATAAAGAAAAAATTAGCTAGTGCACATAACAACACACGTATTATAATATTTATACATATACAATTATATATGTGTACCTATATACATAAATACATCTATCCATGGACAAAGAAAGTGACTATAAAAAAAGGAAAAGTAGAACTAAAAGGAAAGGAAATAAGATTTTACTGATGCTTTGAAGCTAACAAGATTTTGCATTTTCATTAGCATCTTTCAAAATACATAACAATCTAAGTAGCATACCATATCGTGTCAGTTAGCTCAGCCAAGTAGAATAAATCCGCAAAGAATCCAGTGCTGCCTGCATCTCTGTTATTACGTAGTTATTCTCTATAAATTATATACAGTACGAGTATATAAAATATATAAAACATAAACACTATATAAAAAACTAAAACACTATAAATCGTCTATTCAATTGCTCTACACAGTTCACACTTAAGTAATAAGAACTACTTTTGTTTCTGGATTAACCATTCATAGATTTATGTGCTTACAAATAAAATTTTAATACGTTAACATTTATTGTAATTCTTTTTTTATACATTCTTTTATAGAACTCTAAAAATAACTAGAATCAACCTGCTAAAAATATTCTTTCATAAAAAGTTCGGTTTTCCCGCAGATGTAGACGTAGTAATCAAATTGATTTTATTAATTCAAGTCGAACGTCCCTACAGTGAATCCGCACTTGCGTAGAACTTCCCAGGACGACAGCTGCAGATCCCTAAGTCACTCGTTTAATTTCAATGTCATTGAAAATTAAATAGCATTTCAAATTAGACAACATTGTTATGTACGTCAAAGGGGTTCAATATCAACTCTAGTTAATTTTGCTTGCATTTTATAGTTCAGCCACCAGTATTCTTAATATTAGTTTAAAATTTTATAATATTTTCTAATTCAATATACATCATTTATCCAATCCTTATACCAGTCAATCATTGACTTTTAATTGTATGTAAGAATAGCTACAAGTTTTACCGATACAATGAAACCAGTAAAAGTCAAAAAAGGTTCTCAATGAACTGCGGAATGAAGCCGCGCGTTCAGATAACGTCTCTTCAAAAAGGGGAATGTTAAAAACAAAATTCAAAAGGGAGAAAGGAAGTACCTTAGTAAATTAGAAAAGTACGACCAAAACCTTTTGTTCAGAGAATGTTACCGTCAGTACTTTGTTGTATATACTCACTTTTAGGGATTTTATTTTAAACTAGTCTTTTCCTGCGGTTAGGCCTGCTAAGAAAGAAAAGGTTTGTAATAATGCTCTTGGTGAAATTTCAGATTTCGCCCGTTCAGTACTTAATATGAGACTTGATTTTGTAATTTTAGTATTAATTGTGCTATTTTATGTGTCTTCAAATTATATGAAATACATTTATAAAAGTGTAGTCACGGATATTGATGAATCGAATCGACATCGAATGAATAATCCATTCATTTTAACATTGTTGCATTTTGTTATTCGACAGTTTACATAATTTTGTATAGTAAACAATTTTACGAGTAAAGGTAAAATGAAAACATTATGCTTGCTATACATATTTCTTTGTTTTGTTGGTCAGTTAAATGTAATATTATTTTATATTTTTCTGTAAAAGGTAGTCGTGTACAAAATTATATACATGAATAATTGTAATCAGTTATTTAAATTATTATTAAAATCATCTTAATAATATTACAAACGCGAAAGTTTGTAAGTATGAATGTTGGTTACTATTCCACGGAAAAACTACTGGACGGATTTTGGTGAACTGTACAGTAAGATAGCTTGCATCGCAGAATAACACATAGGCTATATTACATATTGAAATATGACGCAGCTAAAACTGCGGGTACAGCTAGTATTATATAAAATTATTACATCTATAACTGGAATGAATATTTCAAATAACTGTGACAATAATACATATATATATATATAAGAAGATACGTTTATACTAACGCGGAAATTTATTCATATAAATCCACCTACAGGGTCTGGTAAGAATCTAGATTAACTGTAAACACTGCTATTATTTTAATGTTAATTATTGTTTGTTTGCGATTAACTATAGCACAGAAGATATAACGTCCTCATTTACAATAGTTAATAAGTGGTAAATTTCTAAATCTAAATATAGAGATAAGTGTCAATATAAACTTATAACAATTCCATTAGAAAATAATTGCGTAAACTCCCAATTTTCTTAGTTCCGGGAGTCATAAGGCGAGGAGAATGCTAGGCGGGGAACCAAGCAGTTTTCATTAAAGACTCCCATTTGCATGTTGTTATTTACCTTAGTACACCATATATGTTATATTATTTCAACATAAAATGTTTTTACTTACAAGATTTCGTACGTAAGAAATTGACATATTGCTTATACTCACACCTTTTTAAATTTTAGTTATTATGAGTATAAACTGCTTTAGTACTGATTTTAATTAAAAAGAAAATATCTATATACATTAAGCGATACATTAAACTAATATTGACATCTAGCTCTGAAATGACTATGTAGCTTATAAATTTTAGATATTTACTAGCTGATCCCACAAATGTTGTTTTACGTATAAATTAAAATCGCTATTAAAAAATAGAGGTTGGTTATAGACACATTATAAAAAAATAAAAAAATATTGTCCAAAAAATTCAATGTCATCAAGGGGTGGACAACCCTTATCCCTTAGTGGTATGAAAAATAGACAGTAACCGATTCACAGACATACCGAATAAGCATATGAAATTTCTTAAAAATCAGTCAAGCGGTTTCGGAGTATGGTAACTAACATTGTGACACGATAATTTTATATATAAGTAGATGGGTACAATACCTACTCATGCCCTAAAAACAAAGTGAACATCAAAATTAAAAGAAAGTAAAGTAAAAGCATAGAAAGTAAAATTTGAACTTTCATACTAAATTGATCATGCTAACTCTCCCGTTGTTTGTAAGTTATAGGATACAAATATAACTGTTCCTTTGCTTCTTTGAGAATGCTCTTCTCTGTCTTAAATTCTGTGATTGACTTTGGACTCTGTGATTAATTTTGACATTATAAACCCTGTATAAAACAAACAAAGCAATATTCACACACCTACAGCATGTTATAATATAAATTCTCTTTCCAAAATCGACAAGAAGTGTCCATTCATTGGTGCGGATAAATTGATTGGGGATTACGGGGAACTCACTTAAGTTAATCTCAACATGTATTGAATTTGTAAATTGAAATTAATATTAATGCTTTGAATAATGGTAGATGTTATATACGATGGCTCGGTTGTATGGAGTGGTACCGTGTCTTGTGTTGTGCATATACATGCGTAGGTATGTATTATATAACTCAAGTCGCTACACATATATTAATGTTTGCATACCTATTACCGTTAATTAATATGAATTTGTGTGTTTGCTATATATTTCGATTGTGAATAGGCCATGACTGCCAAATGGGTGTCACAAAGTGTCTATAACAACTCCATTGCACTTATTAAGAAAATAATGGTTTTAGATATTTTTACTCAGTTGCTTTTCCTTTACTTGGAAATTTTTGTGCTGTCGAATTAACTTATAATTCGACAGCA
Source organism: Achroia grisella (assembly GCF_030625045.1). Lineage (NCBI taxonomy): Eukaryota > Metazoa > Arthropoda > Insecta > Lepidoptera > Pyralidae > Achroia > Achroia grisella. The sequence goes on from NW_026712925.1 coordinate 2,589,834, forward strand.
CAAAAATTTCCAATCACAGGTATTAGTAATTTATGCAAGATATTCACAAGTAATCGTACCTGTATTTTTGAAATCGTACAAGCATTTACTGCAAAGTCTAACCAGCGAACCTAAACAGGGAAAAGATTGTTAGAGCAATATACCTACCTTACCTACCTTTGATATCCATTATAGTAATGAGTCGTAGTATGCCGATTACCATGTGATCCCCTGTGAAAACGTTGCTCACGTGCAAAACTTAGCATAAAGAATGAGGATAAAATCAGTTTACTGAAACATGATTTTATCCTCATTCTTTCATCCTTCGTTGTTGATATATGAGTGAAATAGCATCAATGTATACGATTCGTGCAAACGGAATACTTATTCTTCTCTTTATCTCAACAAAAAAAAATGGCTCCTTTAGAGAAATGGCAAACGAATCGAACAATAAACATGCCATGGCTACCGCATACATTAACAAAAACAAGACGCCGAATGTTCCTGTCTCGGTCTATTTCTGATGCAGTAGTAATCGATTCATTATCGAATCTACAAATTTGTTTACCACTTGTCTACAGGGCAGGCTACTCACACAAAATTCACTTACCTATATTCGTAATATTCGTAAGGTAACTTGCTATGGCTCTATTTAACAAGTACCGTAAATAGAATATATATTTTCCAAGATATTACCATTTCATATAGCTATCGTCTACGGGAAAGCTATTCTTCAACCAATGCTAGGAATTTTCCATTTCGATCAGAAAGTTATCGAACCTTAACACAGAGGTACGAATAACAGAACGACGACTAAATAAATAGTTAACGCGTATTTATTACTACCTCTACCTACCTACCTATTGGTTTTTCATGAACGGATCTTTAATATTATGATAAAAAACCATGTTATTCGCATTTAATATTATTTATAAGTGATAAAAAATAATTCTTATTTAACATATTGATGGTAAGTTTTTGATACAAACTGTATTTTTTTTATAATATTAGGTATAATGACATAGATATCGAGTTGAATATCCTTCTAAAATATTTTAAAAGGCTCATTACTTGACCTGGTTTAAAGTTTATAGATAAATCTATCTTTTTTATGTAACTAGAATGGCAATTTAACTCACGGACCATCAATTGGATCGTTCAAACCTTCGCCCATACACAAGTACAACACTAGCCTACAAATAATAAACATTATCTTGTAACCCTCATGATAAACCCCACGTTGCTATTCTAGGAGGACTAGGATGCGTCTGTATACTAATGTAATATGCCCTGCTTCATATACTATAATATGTCATGTTTCAAATCTATAGCACTTACATTTACCTATAGTTCCTTGCATACAAAGGCTGTCACAGTACTTATTTAATTCTGCTAAAGTATCTTTATACTTAGTTAAATATTCATCCTTCATAATTTAGTATTCATACGCCAAACATAAGTACCTAGCTAAACTACAAGCAAAATATTCACTCAAACCCCATCGACTTACACTTATCGACTCCACTGATTTATTCAATAACGCCGATTTGTGTTTTATATCTGCTGTTTATTTAAAAAGTTTGGATATTCCTGCACTTAACCAAAATGTGCTCTTATAAAATGACACCTTATCGCCAAAGCATAGAACTCGGTTTATACTGTATTGTCCAATGTTGTAGATATTACCAGTGTAGGTATGTAATTTATTTTATGCTATTCAAACCCCTGTATTGATGCGGGATATTATGCAGGTAAATTGAGATGTTTTGCGGAAATAAATTCGACGCTGCTTTTAAGAAATTGCCTTGGGGCATCTATATCTTGGCATTTTTATACTTACGCGCCTACATGAAAAGTTACTTTGTCAATCAGGCAGCTTTTCAATGTATAAAATAAGTCTAGACAGCCAGACAGACTAGATAAATATATAAATGAAATTGATTTTCATATCGAAAACTGTTATTTAATCATATTCTGTAATATGTTATATGCATATACATATAATAAAACTAGCTGTCCCGGCAAATTTGTTTTGATATATAAATTAATAACGCTATAAAAAATAGGGGTTGGTGATAGAAGGGTGAAAAGTTAGGATTGTATGTATTTTTTAATGACACAATAAAATATAAATAAAAAATATACATTAAAAAATTATAAAAAATGACAAAATTATGTTATGGGTGGACAACAACAACAACACTTAGAGGTATGAAAAATAGATTGTAGCCGATTCTCAGACTTACTGAATATGTATATAAAATTTCATAAAAATCGGTCAAGCCGTGTCAGAGAAGTATGATAACTGACATTATGACACTAGAATTTAATAGATATATATATAAGATATATATATATATATAAATGTTTTTATGTAAATTATAATTTATACCCATACCGCGTATAAATTATAGCTCTATTTTAGAAAATAAAGCGAATCAGACCCAATCTAACCCAAGCTTAATGAAAATTACATTTATATTAGAAATTTAAAAGACTTATTTCAAAAATGCATGATGCATTTATTATTTAATCATAATAGCGTTCAAGTAAAAATTGCTTCAATATTTAATACACTTTACTCCGGAGCCTGCTCGTTCTTTCCACCTTATACATAAAAGTCCATGATATTTCTTTAATACATCTTTTATTGAAGTATCCATTACGGGATAGATAATTTTTGTGGGTCACTTTGTACATACGCAAAAAAATATCCGACAAAATCCAGTCGCATTCATATTTACAAATAATAAAAACTCGCCAGTCGCTTCCTTCGATTTTACCCAATACCCTTTCAGATCCATTGATTAAAACTTACTGAGAACGTTTTTAGGTTCTCTGAATTTGAGATATATGAGAAATCTGTTAGAAATCGTTTTGAATCTGAATCTGAATCTGTTAGAAATTATATGCATATTTTACATAATTGGGTAGGATATAGTAGAGTCTTATGTACAAACATATATGATCATAGTTAAAAACTTAACAATTTAACATTACGGACATTTCGTTTAAGCAAATAAGGAGAGAAAGTTTTAATGTATATAATTATTATAATAAACCGCTATGAAAGAATTGCTTTTAACCTTAGTAAAACCACAGATAACATACTAATGGTACTGAAAACTCAAAAAATAATTTACCAGGGAACATTGTAATTCAAACTATTTCCTGGATACATTTTCGTTCCTACAAAATTCAGCGTAACTAGACTATTATGGATTGACGCGTATTGGCATCGAATGGCGGTTAACCGGCCCGCTGAATGGCGAAAGGTCGGTTGATGAAACGTCACTAGCACTAACTGGTTCAGCTCATAGTTTTTGCTTACATTCTCAGTTCTAAGTTTATTTTGTCTATATAATACACAACTAGCAAATATGTAGTTTTACATGACGAAGGTATCCACGAAGAAAAAGTTTTAGGAAATATTCATTACCTGAGTAGATGAAAACAGACAACTTATAATGAAATGTCAATCCATCGTCAATTAGATCTTTCAACTGCGTTTCTTTTATATAACTGCAGACCCGTTGCCATTCCGTTAGGCTAAGGTATAATGTTCTGTAAGACATCTGCCACATGTATATAGCGATTATATTATTATATATATATGGAATATTAGGAATGGAATATACATATGGAATTACATTACGTACGTACTATACGCGAATAATAAAAACTAAATTAAATATATCCTTAATCATCCTTATCACTAGATATTAAAATACGTCCAGTAACTCCACCGCTCACAAACATCCGAGCGAGGCGAGGGGGTATTTTGAAATAATTCTATATATTTTTTATGTTTTACTTACATAACTTATGTGAGCTTACGAACAATTGATCGGTTTCGGTTCTATCGGGAAGCTATAAATATAGTTGGCGGAGGCGCCAAGTTAGCACACTTCCGACACCCACCACTACCCGCCAAACTCTCTGTCCGATTTGAAAGCAACTGAAAAATTTACAAGCAGAAGGCCATCCGCTTATAGACGAACGATTGTATATAATTTCTGACAAAGTACAAATCTATTATAATACATTAGTAACAGAATACAAATGCGAACTTTATTCAATTTTAAGTTAATACTTTAAGATTAAATTTGTATTTGTACACTTTTAGCAAAAAAAAAACAAATGAAATCAATAAAATTTAATACAATTTGATAATGGTATCGCGGCTAAAACACTGTTATTATTTATTTCATTACTGCTGGGCATTCCTAGGATTCTTAGCTATGTATGTATGTATATTAATTTTTCTGAAATTTTAAATATTCGTATATTTTAAATATAGTGTCTTTGACACGATATTTAAAAAATCCTATTTTTGGAATTTTTATTCTCATAACTATAATACAACAAACAGTTACGATAATTGAGCGATGTATGTAATATATATACTAACAGCCCGTTATGATGTCTTGGGTATTATTATACATTTGATACAGCTCTAATATTTTTAAGTCTTTCTTATATAAATAATGTGACTTTAACTATTTTAAATTAATGAATAATATCGGATAGTAGAGTACGTATGAGTATTGAATGTGAAGCTACTAGGGCTTCACATTAAATAGGTACTTTTTAATTGAAAATTAAATTAATACATATCTAATAATATTATTCAATTTATAAACTCAATTAGTTGCCATTAATTTATTACATTAATTTTAAATACATTACTAATACCTATTACATTTTGCTGCATCTTTTTTCAATCAAATTTCCAACAACTTCATCTAGGTTAGGTAATTAGAGAGAGAATTAGGTTAGAGATAGGTAAATACCTTTATCTGCCATAAAATTATTCCTGTTAAGACCCGGTTAATAATATAATTTAAATAATGTATATTAAGCACGAAAGTTAAAAAATAACTACATCATCATACAAATCTATCATTTTGCATATGCATCTAAATCGTAAAGCGGCTTAGCTGCGATGCATCCTGGTTCTGGAGTTTCCCGGTTAGGGCAGGTGCAAGATAATGATAACACGTGAGATGTTTACCCAGCATACATCAAGCCGGTTACACGGTTACCAGATCGGCTGTACTTACCGTGACGTTGTTTATCTTTGGAGCTCGATTCAATAGCAGATTGGATCATTCATGCTTGATAGCAAATAATGGTGGACTAATACTCGCTAATTTATGCTTATACTTGTTAAGTGTATGTATATTAAGAAGTTTTCATCTCTTTTTCCCGGCACCTATAGAAAGTATTATATTTATGTAAAGAATTATGTCCAGTTAATTCCCTTCTATATTGTACTTATTTACACGTGCATTTGTTAATGCATGCAAGAAAAATGTGAATTCAGAAATTTAATTAACATTGATCTTTATCTCGTTCGATTATTAGATATAGTTACTCTTTTCAGATCGTACAAAACCGTAAATAATACGTTACTATTAATCCCATAGTAATTCGTAGTCGCAATAATAGCAAGATATTTGTAATAGGATTTCATACTATGCACTGAAATGGAAAATACATAAGTAATAGTGGCACATTTTGCCGTAATCAACGGCCAACCCTAATGAATACCTTCCCGTTTGGTATATCATTTATGAAGAAACAATTGCAGTCAACAAACACATAATAGATACATATAATGGGCGCAGAGACGCAAGAATCTCAATTGCCAGTTGCGTGGCATAGCCCCTGGCGTCAGCACATTACTGACGTGATACAGTAAATCGAGCCATTCCAAAGAAAGTTGGCTCAAGCCGGATTACGGCTACCGAATGAAAATGGTCTGTTAATGAGCATCGCAAGTTAATTGCAGTGAGGGTTGCCGTTCCCTCTCATACTAGGTAAAGGTACTGTTTAAGGGCACGCTGAATGCTGATAACAGCACAATGGCAGACGTTGAACGACTTCCAAATGAAAGAAATACCGGATGGGAATAAAATAACCCAAATATGACTGTGTATAGATAAACATGATTTCTCATAATATTATTGTTATTAACAAAACTACTCTACAGAAAAGAATTGGAAAATCTATAAGGCTTGTTTTTGAAAGTATTCTATAAATGCTGCTAAAAGTAATAATTTTTCGTGTTGGTACACATATACTTACATCACAAAAATCTACAGCCTCGGTGGTCTAGTGGTTTAGCACACCGCTTTCTTTCCAATGGTTGCGTGTTCGATTCCTCGCACAGTACAAACATTTGTTCAATTCAATTCAAAATATCTTTATTCATGTAGGTCTATTACAGACTCTTATGATATGTCAAATCTACCGTCAGTTCAGAATGATATCGAGATGAGAAGAACTGACAAGAAACTCAACTCGTATTTTTTTCAAATAATAGTGGAACATGTTTATAATAATATACAGTCATTAAAATTCAAATTTGGGAGAATAGAGTGACCACCAGCATATGCTATCGCAAAGAACAAAAAATTTAATCAGTGTTCACAACCTGAACAGACCAGTCCCCACAAGCAGCACCCGTTCACGAGTATGACGTATGAGCCAGCCATCATTGTACTCAACCATATTTGAGGGAGCACATCGACCCGGCCCACCACGCCGCCACAAGTTTGAACTTTATAGCGAGCATGACTGTTTCAGGTTCCTCCACTACGTCAATTATATTATTTACAGCATAGGCTGTACCAATCACAGTTTTCACCCATTACAATGTTAAATTTACATTATTTAATCTACAAAAATTATATACCTCATAACAAAAGTTAAAATTGTAATTAAGTCCACACATTGTAGTCATTTAAGTAGTCGTTTATTTTATAATAAGCTTTAGAGCAAAGTGTTTTTTTTTACATGTATCTTAAATTTGCCTTCACTTAAATTTAAAACACTATCTGGCAATTTATTATAAAAACGTATACAATGTCCCATGAAAGATGTACTTACTTTTTTGAGACCATAACTAGGCATATTTAATTTATTTTTATTCCTTGTATTAAAAGCGTGTAAATGACTATTTTTTGCAAATAAATTAAGTTTTTGCGTACGTAGGTACATAATATTTTCATATATATATTAAGAGGGAACAGTAAGGATACCTGTTTCTTTAAAGCGTTCTCTAAGAGATTCGCGACACGGTAAATTATATATTGAACGAATTGTTCTTTTTTGTAATATAAAAATTGATTCTACATCAGCCGCTCTTCCCCACAATATAATACCATACGACATTATACTATGGAAGTAACTAAAATACACTAGTTTCGCTGTTGCAGTATCAGTCAACTGTCTAATTTTTCTGATTTCTGACAGAGCTTTGTCTTTTGGCTAGTGTGAATATATGTGGTCCCCACTGCAATTTATTATCTATTACAATAACAAGAAATGAAGTCTCATCAATAAAGTCCAAAACATGATGATTCAAACTAACAGTTGTCGTATCTTGTTTTACATTTGGTAAAGAGAATTTAACACATTTTGTTTTCATTGAATTAAGCGCTAGATTATTTGATGTAAACCAGTTTAGAACATCCTCAAGAGCAATATTTATATTATTAAAATCCTTTGTATTTCTTTTCACTTTGAAAATAAGTGATGTGGCTAAACAATACTATGTCAAGTATGTTTTGAAACTGGTATGGTAAGTCGTTTATGTAAACAAGAAAATGAAATGGGCCAAGTATAGAACCCTGGGGTACACCCATTTTTATAAATGACCCCTTGGACTTGCTTCCTTTATGTCTACCACTTGAATTCTATTGCGCGAATATGATCCAATGAGTTCTGAGGACTTTTCTCTAATTCCATTATGTTCTAGTTTGCGTAATAATATCCTATTATCAACGCAATCAAACGCTATAGAGAGATCACAGAAGACACCAATGGCATCCTGAGAATCTTCCCAGGCACCGAAAATACTTTGTATTAAGTTAATGCCTGCATCAGTAGTAGACCGTCCACTCGTAAATCTGAATTGCTGTTTATGAAATAAATCATGTGTATTAAAATGAGCTAACATTTGTGGAAGTAGTATCTTTTCAAAAATCTTACTAAATACTGGTAAAATTGAAATAGGTCCAAAATTTTATATATTGTCTTTGTCACCAGATTTAAATAGCGGTATTATTTTACTCACTTTCATTAGATCTGGAAAAATACCTTGATCAATGCTCATATTAAATATTTTAGTTAAATGTGAAGGAACTTCACTTATTACAGTTTTCATTACTCTAACTGACATACTCCAGATATCCTCAGTTCCTTTTAGATTGCGAGCGTTGAACGTTTTTATTACACAGGAGCTACTGATATGATGAAAATTAAAATCATGAACGCAAGGATTTATGGTATTTTTTAATAATGTTTCAGCTAAACTAGGTGATGAGTTTAAATTTTCCGTAGCTTTGAGAGGTATTATGAAAAGAAATTATCAAAAGTTTGAGCAACTAGTTCATTATTATCAATAATAATTTCTGCTTTTAACTCATATTCTAACTGGCGCGACTTAATGTTACCTGTTTCTGTATTTATTATATTCCAGGTAGTTTTTATTTTATTTTTAGAATACTTAATTTTATTCTTTAAATGAAGTGCCTTGGCGGCTTTACATACTTTTTTGAATAACTTTGAATAATTTTTGACATATTCATCGAATATAGGATCACGCAAATAGGATCTAATATCATATTGATACATATTTTCCCTACTTGTATTGATACCTAATGTTGACCATTCAGCGTACTTTCTTTACTGTAAAATTTTTATCAAAATGATTTTTTATTATATTGAAAAAACGATTATATGATATATTTGGATCAATATTATCAAATATCAAAAAAGGTAAACTTCTAAATAGAAGAAGAATTTTAAAAACAGATTAAATAATCTGTTTTTAAAATTCTGTAATTTAAATGCTGTTGTTGGTCTGTAGAACTTATACATAATCTCGTTTTTTTCATTACATGCGAATGTTGCTATTTGTCTACAATGGTCTGACGGCCATCTATTTATAATCGATTTATTTAAAATTACAATATATATTATCAATACATCAAATCAAATCAAATCAAATCAAATCAAATTTATTTGCACTAAACATAGGTTTACATTGGTTGTTATTGTAATATAATGTCCCATTATGTTTTGCCTCATTAGACATGCAAAATATATAAATTTTAAATATTATTTAATTATTAAATCAATTGTCATCAGAGAATTATAAATACATATTATTATTATTACATTATTATTAATTTAAAAACTCGTTTACGGAGTACATGTTGCCGTAGTGGATGTAATCCTAGTACGTTCAAAGAAAATATGATCAAGATCAAAACTTTTAAAAAGGTTTCTAATTTTATTACTCATAGGATTATCAACAAGAACATCAATATTGAAATCCCCACATACCAAAATAAATTTATTACTTTTGAATGCTAACTTTAGTACATCTTCCATGGTGGACTCAAATTTTTCATAGTCTGAGTTAGGAGGCCTGTACACACATATAATTATGTGTTTCTGCACATGATAATTCTATAATGCATTCATTTGAAAGTGCTACAATATCTTTACGTTCTTTCCCTTTAATGTTATTTTTTAATCAAATAATTGGGGGTTCAATTATTCTAATTGAAATTTGCCGTGTAAATGTACTCAATATTTCATAATTTGGTAACTGAAATAACATGTTGGACTGTTTTAACCAATGTTCTGTGAGGCATACCATGTCAATATTAAATTTACTTATAAATAATTCTATCTCTAATTATTTGCCAAGAAAGCCTTGAATATTTTGATGTAATAAATTTAGTTGTGGATTTCTCTTTGTCTGTAACTTAAGTTTAAAGATTCTTGCACAGAAACATTAGTAAAACTACTAAAAACTGTGCAGTCAGGATAAGTACCCGTTATACTACTTATAACAGGATTGTGTATATTATAAGCTAACCAAGTAGCTATATGTCTTTTGTCAAAATGTGACAAATGCAAAGTATTTTTAGTCAATGTGTGTCAATTGTATTCATGAGTATTGTTTTTTGTATCGGTCTGTATGTTTTCTATGTACCTATATATTTAGAAAAAGAAATATCTATACATTTATTTACATCAGTAGTAACCATAACACAAGATCTGCTAAGTTGGTAGTACTTGAGACTGTGTGAAATCCAGGGATATTATTATTATTATGTGTCATCTGTCATACAAGTAACTTATGAGCAAGGATTGGTTATCATGATACACATTAGTATAAGAATGTAGATTCAATTGCTTTCATTATGTATTATGGTAATCTAACAACATACGGATAATAATAAATTCATTGTTCGTAGATGTAGTGTACTATTATAATTATCACTTATCACTACCAAGCTGCATGCTTTGTAATCTGTGATTCAGTTGCAGAGTGAGATATAACGTGAAATTACATGGTAGATACTAAAACATAACACCTTATCTCTCTAGAACAGCACATATATGAACAGCACGACGAACATCACATTGTAATGTGATGTTCGTCGTGCTGTTCATATATATATAGGCGAGGGTTAGCCATATAAAAAAGCATATTTTATTACAATTGCTAGACTTATTCAAATTAAATGTGATTACACTTATTAATACTTGTTTTATTTTCTTTTGCCGTTTTGAACGAGCACACTTTTAACCATTTCTTTTCACTAAGAAATAGAAAGACTACATTATTTACAGGCATAAATCAAACAATCAATGTTACCATATAATAAACTAATCCTTGCTTACTACATGCACGATACTCAACATATAACTTGTCCATTTACATTTTACAACAACTATCATTTTTCTCTTGCGAATAAGTAGGCTACATAAATCTAATATAAAATTATATTTTGTTACTATAAACTTACAAATAAGGTATAACAAGAAACTATAATGACCGCACAAAATGTTTACGCAACAAATTGGCATTGGCTGGCAATGTTTGGCAAATAGGGTTTGCGGCCGTCGGGTCTTGCGTGTGACAGGAAATCTAATAACCCTTGAACGAGTGCCACGTATAAATTTCTTAGACAATCTTCTCTGCTAGTCCCTTTTTCGGATATACATCTAAACTGTAGCAGACAATATGTCCTGTTTACATCTATTTACTAAGTCGATATTAGAGACCAATATAATTGACAATAAATCGAGTATTCAAGTACCTACAACCAACTGATTCTGAGTTTTGATATCTTTTTCTACATAATGCGCTATTAAAAATAAATATAATGAAATTTTAAATTACAGAGTAAGGAGCTTATTAATCCTCGGAAATGGCAACATATACCACGAGTGTGATAATGTGGTGGTATACCCGGGGTGCATCTTATGTAAGTAGATACATAGCAAAGAGTAAAGTAAATATACCAAAAGGGTACATAGTCTGGCCATAAATAATGTTACAATTAAAAATAATCAAAATACAACATTTGAATTTGGAATCTGTTATTCTTTTATTAAAGTTCATTGTGTTTTCTCATAGATAAAGAACGACGATAACCGTTTTCTACCAGGTGAACATAATCTTATTGCATTAACAATTAAAAAATAATCTAAACTTCTTCAACTACTATGGTTCTTAGGTAATTATGTACAATATTGTGTCTGAAAAGATAAGATGTCATCTATATTTTGCAATATATAAATACCTACTACACGATTGTAGATTCTATTATAATATTGTCAGGATTGGTGGATTTAATCCATTATTTTTTAATTTAATCCCCATATGTAGGTATTTTGGAATTTAAACTTATCACAAACGGATGTTGTCACATATACATGTACATACTTTATTACACATATGTTATTTTTTTATGTTTCGCAGTTTTTATACTATAACAGGCTACAGATCCGTTCAATCTTAAAAATATAAAAAACCGGAGGACAGACAGAGACACATCGTCAATCATAACATTAGTATCTATATAGATATCATTTTATTGGTATAGATATTTTGTATTATTTTACGTAAATTGCACACTATAATTCCTTAATATATAATATAGTAGGTAAATATATATAATTTTATTGATATTGAATTACACTGTTATTATTTTTTAAATTGCTGCATAAATTTATAACTTATAATGTAATTGTTTTTTGTAATAATCTGTGATAATAGCAATTGGATGAGCAAAGAAGGATACCGAAGTTAAGTTCAGATAATGTTAAAGTCGTAAATAAAAAATGAACCCTCATACCCATGGCATATTATCCCAACGAAACAATGTTGATAAAAGAATTTCTCTGTTCAAGGAATGACGTGTCCCTTGATCGTAACTCATCCCGGCCTCCTCATATTACTTTCATATGTTGCTCGAAGGTTTATCGCAACTTACCGTATGTAACAAACCATAATACGTACCGCTCGGACAAAAACCAAAAACGATGTGTCATCTTCAAGGATACCTACCGAACACACTGACATAAGCTGAAAAAAAATGGTTTACCTATTCGGAACAAGTCAGATTCGAATAAATAATTGAACACAAAGAAAAAAAACCTTCTCTAAATTTAGTAGTGATTTAAACTAGATATATGTTTATGTACTGTACCTATTTAACTTCATCATAGCAAAGATAAGTAAATATTACATATGATAATAGTAAAACAACACTAAAATCGGGGCAATATCGGAACTAGCAAAATCGGATGCGATTTCGCATAGTGTGTCCGTCGACTCGGAACTTAATTTTTTTTGTCTTATTTGATCTTATGTCATATCAAATCCTACAAAGTACATTATACAATGTAGGCTATATCCATCATTATCTTTTTTGTACATACTATAGCAAAATAGATATTTTATATGTCTTTTACAATGTCTATCCTGAACTATGTACCTAGGTCTGCAGTTCGATACCCCATTTTAAATCTTCGTGCAACCAGTTGGATTATTGAATTTTTACTTAATGGCGCCATCTATCATTTTGTAATGAAATTATTTAAGACTGCTGACCATCCATTCCAGAACCAGGCCAAATTATATTTTCCTGTATACAGTATCACACTATTATTATTATAAGTACTAACTCAATAAATAATATAAATTCTTTAAAGGTAGAGATCAATCTTGGTCTTACCAAATTATTTCAATAGATGGCGTAAGTACATATCCTACTAAAACAATGTAATTTTCACAAACATTTATGAAATAAACACAATAGCAAAAATAAAATTATAATCAATACGGCTTAAATGATAAATACGTAAAAAAATATGCTCCATAGTACAACATATTTATTATAATTTGTAGACTATTCTAATATTGCGAATTCACAATAAATTTGTAATTACAGTGTTGCCAGTTTAATAGTTTTACTACTAAAAATGGAATGGAGGTAATCCTCCTAATAAAGTCCTAATGGATTTTATTTTGATAGCAAAATTTGATTATGGGTATTTCTGGTTATGTAGTGTTATTCGAAAACAATGAAATAATAAATAGTTTTTGTATTGGAATTATTAAAAATTTCAATGGACAATTTACAATAACTAGGAAAAGTCAACGTACATTAAGGAAAAGAATATTATATTTTTGTAAACTATTTTTAACATATTTTTTTGCAATGTAATAAGAATCCAATGGATGAAAAGTTTAATATTAATTTAGTGTTGTTCTATTTCATTCAATGCTGATAACCAGAGAATCATTACTAACAATTCTCAATTGTATCAAATTTTAATTTATGGATTTAATATTTTCTATCAACTATTCCAGATAAGCCATAGCCACTTAAATAGCAATATTGTAAGTTTTATCTTTGTCAAGAGAGAATCGTTCGTACAGCGTCATAAACTTATAGTGGTGAAGAAAAGTAAATAGTCATAAACTACCTACATTTTTCGACTCCTTTCCAGTAATTTCGTATGTCACATCTACAACTCACTGTTTGTGTGAGTGACTGAGAGAATATAATGGATTAAAATCGCTTTAATTGTTTATTGTAGGTTTTTTGTTTCTGTAATGTAAGCGTAAAGTTTTGTTGCAGTGTGATATAATATATATATATATATTAAAAATATTGATATTGCAAATGATCAAAATTTAGAATTACATTAAGCGTTTTAATTAAACAATCCTTCTTATTATTTAATAACCCTGAATGCTTCAGAGGGGCAACCAGAGACAGCGTACGTACAGATAAAAAGAATAAATAATATTTACGATAAATAAATAAATTTTGGAGGTTTTCTGTCAGTTTTAGGAGTTTCAACAACAGAACTGGTGGACTTGCTTATAATATGTGGGCAACACTGTAAAAATGTCGTCATTATTTTGTCGATCGTCCTTATTCGTGAAAATGTTTCGTTTTCGCTTCGTGTAAACTTGTGACGAATGACGACCAACTATCTCTATTCCGGATCCTATATAACAACCAGTAACACCAGTATAGCTAGTGTATTTCGCCATTAACAAACTTGATATTCTGTGTGCTCAAAAAAATATGGCTAGTGTCTATAGCGAAAATAATAATGTATCTGCTATATTTTTCGATTTAGACAACACATTAATACAAACAAGAAAAGGTGATACAAAGGCTTGCAACAAGGTACATATTATTTATAAAATATTTTTTAAATGACATTGTCACGGTCATGGATGTAGGAACGAAACGAAGTGCGCGCGCTGTCAGCCAACGATTTTACGTCGCTGAAGTTGGTCTGTTTTGCTTTACCTATTGCACTCCGCGTGTTGAATGTTCCAGTGTGTGGTTATAAATAGTGTTTTCATAGTTGGAGAACGCGAGCTCGACGTCCAGATTTAGATATTTTGGAACAGAACTCGCGCTAATTATAAACGTGATGTAGATCGGGCTGCCGTCGTGCGATTCATCTGCGTCTTCTTGCTTTCATTGGAGCGCGAACTATTGCGCTTTGTGATCGCTGATCGTGTAGTGTTGTGATAATGGGTGATATATCGGAGCCAATAAAGAAATGCATACTAATCCTAAAATCTGCCAAGAGCGATACAGAAAAATTTGCCGCGCTCTTCATGGTTACAAAACTAGTGAAGAGCAAGGATTGTAACTCCCAAGCTAAAAAAGCTTTATTCGAAGCTATTGGATTCAAGTTCTTGAAAAAACTGCTGACAAGCAACAATGTAGAAGACGACTGCCCTCCATCTGTGTACAAGTCAGTTGCACTCTCCATACTGACATGTTTCTGCAACGATCCCGAGCTGTCTGCACACCCAGAGATGCTCGCCAACATACCGGTGTTCCTTGATATTGTACAAACTTCAGACAATGATGACTATGATGATAATCTGATCATTATCAGTGAAGCATACACATGCCTCCAATGCATAGCAGAACATGAAGCTGGTCAGAAAGCACTGATTGAAGTTGGTGCAATCAAGAAAATGTCAGAGATTTATTCGCACCAAAGCTTCCAAACAGATGAAGCTTTAAATATTCTTGTAAAATTGGTGAGCCGATATGGGCCTGCAGCTTGGGGAAATGATCCCACACCTTTTCATGCATTGGTCAACAAAATAGCATTAGACTTTGCTACAGATCAATCAGAGAGAAAATTTGAGTTAGCTACTATCCTAAGTGCACTTTTATATAGTTGTAATAAGTCTACAGTGATACCTGGGTCTTCAGAGGAAACCTGGCCACAAAGTATCTACAAAGCTCTCCATGATATTCTCACTAGTAAAATTGGGAAAAACCAAAGAGATCCAGCATTGAAATTAGCTGCTAACATTGTTGACCTCCTTGGAATTGAATGGACATTGAATGATGAAGAAAATCCAAAGAAATTTTTCCTGCTACTTCTTCAGTTGAGTGCCATAGAAATAAGAATGCAGCTTGAAGACAGAAGTTTTAAACAAGCATTTGCTAATGCAGATTTAGTGACCTCCTGCTTTACAATATTAGAGTTATCTGTGAATTATATGGCAACTGACCAGTTAGATTTAGAACAAAAAGAGAAACAGTCAGTATACACTAGCCTTAAAGGAGCTTTCAATGCTGTTGTCTCTATTTTAACTAAGATATGTAATGATAAGAATAGAGATAAGTTACCTGATTCTGAGAAAGTATTTGTTTGTGCAATGATCAGAGTTTTAGTGTCATGGATTGCTCAAGAAACAACAGCAATGAGAGAGCAAATATATGCATTGCTTCCATTCATATTCTCACTTGCTAATGATTCCTTTCATGCCTATCGAGCCAGAAAGTTATCAGAAAAAAATAAATCTGATGGTGAGGGCATGGATGTTGACACCAGTCTCATGGGCCAAGTAGATTTACTACGCTTGATGTTACCGGCTCTATGCCATTTGGTTGTTGAAGACAAAGCCAGAGATATTGTACTGAACTTGAAAGAAGAAGATATTCTATATGAATCAATGAATTTCCATTGGTCAATTGTACATTACAAAAAGCCTCCAATTCCAAAATCGGAGAGGGGTAAAGTCAAAACACAGCCTGAACCAGAACTGGATCCAAAATTATTAGAAGATATGAAAGACTCTAGAGCTGCCATGGTCAGCCTTTGTAACATATTTATGAACCTGACAGTATTAGCTCCAAAAGTTGTTGAAAACAGTATATTATTCAATACTTTATTGAAATTCATATTCAATAATTTACCAGAGTTGAAGAACATCCCAGATAATCTTGTGCTTCATGGACATTTGGCTGTTTTAGGTTTGCTATTACTGAAACAACAAGCAAGTAAGGTAAAGAAAAACGATTTCTCAATATGCAGATATATTCAATCTACAATAAGATTCCTGTGGGATGCATACAATGTGGATGAATCGAATGATCCTACAGCACTTGTTGTTTCAATGACATATAAAGAACATTGGAATGAAATAGCTGACCTTTGGTTCTTAGGTATGCAAACTATGAGTGGTGTTTTAACCATAGTCCCATGGATATCGGAGTTTGCTATTGAGAGTGGATGGGCAGAAGGCATTGCTGAGATGCTAGCCAAAGTCAAAGTTGGTACTCTACCTCCTAATGTAAAATCTGCTTTTGAAGACTTTTTATGTAGATTAGTGGACTCCAATGAGGCAGTTATACCAGTACTTAAAAAGGGAGGAGCACTTAAAATGTGTCGAAGTCACAGAATGATGGACTTGGGAAAGAAATTGTTTGGAGATTAAAATAATAATTATAAATAATTACATAAACACTTTGTTTTACATTTTTTTTTAATAAAATAAATACTTGTTATCTTTATGATGTATGGTACATTGTCTTAACATGAATTAGAAATGTTCAATATTAATCTACTTGTCATCTTTTTTATAGACTAGTCCCAATGACTGAGTATCTTGGTATAATATACACTTTTAACTAATTTGTGGTAAGCCTGATATACCATATTATTAGTTTCCTGTATAAATAGCAAGTCTAAGAATAAACAAGGTACTTATTGATTTTGAATTATTAATTTTGACTATATTAACCTACATTTCATGCATGTATGTTAATTTAAAATATATAAATACTAAAACACATTATGTATGATCCATTTGAAATATACATTTATCTTGACACATGATTTTCTCATTATCTCAATTCCTAGAACAGAAAAACAAAAACTACATAGTTTGTCTAATTGTTATACATGCCTAGTTTGGACATGAATATCTATAACACAAACTTTTAAATATTTATAGCTAGTTACAAACTCCTAAAAATATCAAAGAATTTTTAGATGTTTCTCCAAGAATTCTTTGATATTTTTAGGAGACAGACCTTGCATTAAATTAATACATTTATTCTCAACTAGCTATCAGCCCCAGGTTCGCACGGGTGTAAATATGTGTAGTATATAGGTAAACCTTCTTGAACCCACTATCTACTGATAAAAACTGCATTAAAATCCATTGTGTACTTTAAGAGATCTAAGCGAGCAGACATCGGAAGGGACTTTATTTTATACTATGTAAAGATGCTAGTCATGAATAATCTGAGTCATGTACATTCATGTGTATAAGTGACATTTGCAATTTAGGTACACAAAAATACATAAATAAAGTATCAGTTTTCATCAGGCAAAGCTTGCCAAGGGAACAGGTGAGTGCACCCTAGTTGTGTAGATACAAAGAGAACGTTGACCCTTTTCTATTCCTGGACTAACAAACACTTCCTTACTACACATAATGTCAATCGAGACAGTTACTGGCTATTGATTACCACAAGAATTTTGACCAATTTCAAGACAACACAGCATTGGAACAGACTTCAATCAGTATTTCTACTTTGTTTCTGTACTTTCATAATTAATACTCATGTAGAAACTTCAGCCTGTATGTTATCTGGTATATAGTTTATATTTCAATAATCTTCTCTAGCGGCTTGGTAATAAAGGTATAAGTGCCATATGTAAATAAAATACTATACTGCGTATATATGTTGAAATATATGCATAGAACATTAATGATAGATATATCTAATTATCTCTAGTAAAGTATATTATATATATGCGTGTAAGTGCGTCGTTGTTTATCCATTCTATATATACATTACCTACATACACAATCTTGTAGGTGCTGTAATAAAGTCGTGTAGAGAAACCGTAAGTACCTACTTTTAACCGTAAGCACGAAATTTGTTCTTTATGTTCAATATACAAAAAGAATTGAACTGGTTTGGTTGGTCGTGCGAGACATATCATAGGATCATTTATGACCTTATCATTTTATGACGTCGTAGAAATAGAGATGTTTACAGAAATCCCACTATACACAATGCGCAGAGTTGCGTCATTGTAGCAATTTCAACTACAAAAGCGGGCACAGCTCTATTACTTATTATAAATGTAGATATTTAATCTTTTACAGTAAAAACTACAAAAATTACTTACCTACTCATACTATGTTAAATATCTCTTTAGCTAATTCGTTAGGTTTGGTGAAAATTAGGTACGTGCTTGCACTAATACCTATATTAGTGCAAGCACGTACCTAATTTTACTTATCTCCGAATCATATCTGTAGAAATGTACACAGAACTACTTAAAAGTAATGAATTAAATATACAAAAAAAAAGTATAGTACTTTTGTGCTCCTTCGTATTTATTTACATATACCTATTGTGAAAATTTATTTACATGTAATTCACCCGTAAGCAGTAGGTATACTAAACATTAACGACAGTAAAAACAAAAACCATTCTTTTTGGTTAAAAGTAAATACTATTTGGACTTTATTATGAATTTAATATCAGTATGTAATAATAATTTAACTATAGAATTTAAAATCAACTAATGAATGTATGTAGGTAAGTGCATCACTCGAGAACGGCTAAGTGCATTTGGTTAAAAGTTTGTATTTGCCAGAAGTTTTTTGGGAAAGGAAATGTTAATAAATCAAAAGAAAAGTTAAAAACATAATTTCAAAATCTCCACATATAAAAATAACTAAACAGGAATATTCAATGGTTTAGTATCTTCCTTATTTTTATCTATTCAAATATAAAATAAGCTAATAAAAATATAAAAGACGGTCGAGCACCTGCAAGTATGCAGAGACTTTTCCGAAACAAGAAATTTATGAACCATTCTGTTCATTTTTATTCTGACATGTCATCACATTATTATTTATATATACTTTATGAAATAATTTTAATTGTCCACAGCTTATAGAAATATTACAGCAACAATATGGACTCCCTAAAGATATTGCAGATGAAAGCGCTACTAGTTTTTTACGAGCATTCCGAGCCCGTCCAGATGATGATTCTTTCGCGCTGGACGAATGGCCGACACATTTATGGTGTAACAGTTTACCGAAAAACTACAGGCATATTGCTAGTAAGTATTTGTTTAAATTGTTATATATGCCCAATAATCTCATGTAAATTACAAGTGTATATTCTCAAATAGGCAAAGTATTTAGTATATCCCTTTTGCTTTTTTACGTTGTGGAAAATTTTCAAGACTTTGCCAAACAGGAGGCCGACGGGGAGATGTGTGTCTTTTACCGCACTACAAACTACACGGTGTTGTAGAACAGACCTCATATATTATGGCAACTACTTCTATCTATTGATTCAAATAAGCGCGTGCATATACTCGTATATGTTGGCTCATCTAAATTTTGAAAACTAGACTTAGGCATATATATACCTACATACTTACATTAGATTACATTTATTAGACAAAACTACGCGGTATGTGACAATCAACAAATTGGCCTCTACTGACCCATAATCATGAAATATTGCAAGTCACTCTCGCACGTCATGTGTTCCATACAAACATTGTGAAAGTAGTTTATAAATATAGGTACATGATAATTTATATAGATAGGTTATGGCAGAGCGATCCTATATAGCAATATTATACAATAGATTATTCTTAATTAAATCAAAATTGGTTATTAAATCAAACCTCAAACCATAACAAAATAGGACTGATTTTAAATGTCCTCGCTCCCTCTTGCACATAAAATAAAAATATTTTTTCGAATCTTTTGTTTTCTTTATGCTGCCGTCAATACGTAAACCTCTATAGGCAATAAACAAGTCAATACGAATCTGTTTCATTTTTCATTCGGAACTCTAAAAATTAAATAGATTTTTAGCCAAGTAGCTTAAAAAATCAATCTTACTACCTCTAGTATAAAAACACTCCTATTAAAACCACCAGTCTTCTAACCTGGATCTTAGATTACACATCGCGATACGCAACGCATCGTGTCTTCATAAATGTGTTTCCTACAAATATATAGTAACCTAATTTTTAACTACTTTCTGCCAAAGCCGCTGATCCACTTTACATTTATTTGTAGAATTTGTTCTTTTATTATTTTAACTTCAGCAGAAAGATTTTGGATTGGAGTAAGCTGAGAGTATTCTCGATTGTACTATCTAAGACTGTGTCATTCCATATCAACCATCAATTAATAAACTAGTACCAATAATAACAATTGATATTTTTTTGTAGAAAATAACATAGCACTCTGTCTCCTTATCCTTAAATTTGCATACCCTGTAAGGGCCTGGTGTGAAGATAAATAAAACTGTTTCACGCGTTGCATGATACAATATGCTGAGTATAATATTTTCTAGCACCCCGTGGGTGTAACAGCTGTCTGGAGAAGTTGTAAAGTAGCTACCGCATAACATTTTGTTGTGACATAGACGCTATAGGTTTTAAGGTTGGATGACGCCAACATTACAATAATAACCTTCCAAGATGATTTAAAATACTCTACATTTGTCATCGCACGATATAATTTTAGACTGATTTTTCGGTTACCTACTCGTTTTCGCAAATATAAAGTGACAAATACTACACATATTTTTATTAACCAATGAAGTGCACAAATAATTGTCACTTATTGTTTTTTGAGATTTTATATATCAAATACTCTATCGGTATTCTCACACAGCAACAGCTTATGCGACTATGGAGACTAGGACTATTGCTTATTATAATAATAATATCAGGACAACACAGCGCCATCTAATCCTAAGCTAAGCAGAGCTCGCGTTACGGGTACAATAGATATAAGTTCATCGATACATTTTTTTAATATTTACATAATATACATCAAAAACACCCAGGCCTATACAAACAATTACTGTCATGAAAATAAATGTTTGTACCGTGTGATTAATTGAACCACGGGAGGTAAGGCGGTAGGCTTACCCGCTAGACGACCGAGACGATATTTCCAACTTTTTTTTGTTCCATTAGTTAGATTCTAATGCTCTGGAGTTTAAACGCTCTTGAGGCATTTCCTCTCGGACACACACAAGCCACTACCTCCACAGCCTCTGCCATACGAATATTTAGTTACTTAGTAGAATCTGTGTCGCCAAAATGTATCTTCTTCCCAGAACCTGCATTGTATGCGACCAGACAACGTTTCCTATTCTAGAATAGACATGCCCAAACGCATTCCATAACTGAAGCTCATCGCTTTAACATTAGCTTCCACCAAATTTATCTCACGAGATTAGTTGATTATGGAATAATTATATATAAATTTGCTATTGTTTCAGAAAATCTGTCAGCCGAATGGTTGAAGTATAGATTTCAATATTTAGCTTTAACAAATGACGTCATACACCTGTTGGAATCATTGCGGTACGTTTAAAAACATCCAGTTTCATTTTATATTATGTTATGCAGAAATATTTAAGACACGCAATATTACTTCATACGTTTAACAAACTTGATATTTCTTCATGATATACATAAATAAATGTATTTGTATAATGTAATTAAGTAATTTCTATGTTATTGTAACAAACCAAACTGACTAACATTTATTTTATCAAATTCTTCTAAGTATATATAATATTATTGACAGAAAGTACTTACTACTAAAGAACTATTACCATCGTAGCAAAGAAATTACTTAATTAAATATCGTGGTATATATGCAGCAGTATAAAATGGTTCTGTTTTATTAACAATACATGAAAATTAATTATTATATTGAATATTATTTCACTAAAAGAGAAATTTATTAAATAAGACCATTTTTGTCTGCTACATTTGCATGGTGTTATGTGGACCTACACAGAATTTTACTCGTTTACATATATCATATATGATTCTAAAAAACATTCACCTCCATACAGTCATTAGTGTATTTGTTTTGCATAATAATTATGATTTCTCGAATAGTATTCATTCTTTTATTTTTATATTCTCTTAAGAAGCATGCATGCCACATAATACTATGGGAACATCAGTTAGACACCGATTTTCGAGTCTATCATGATAAAGTTGGCTCCAAAATGTTGTAAAGGCATTTTAATGTTATTTAATACAACCTACTACAATGTTTTTAGAAGTTTCTCGCGACTAAACTAGTCTCACATGATTTTTCAGTAACAACGCAACAATTTTGCACGCACAACAATTATGTATAAAACGTCATACGAATACGCAGTAATATTAAATTATTTTATGGAAGATGACGACAAAATGCCCTGGCCTACAATAGCGGGCATGCAATGCAAAGAAAAATCAGTTAATACATCGCAAAAAAAAAAATAAGATTACTGTTCACCTTAACCAATTCGACAAGAATTATCCACAATGGCTTACAGAAGCACCGCGTGAAGGTAACCCACAGGATGCATTACTAGAAATGTTTTAGTACGCATTTTTCAAAATGTTATAGGATACCACGGTGTTACGAGAAATATTTGAAAACATTTTTAGATCAAGTTTATTATATATAATTTTGAACTCAATTATTTAATGTTTAATGCCTTTGCAATCGAATTGGGCTGACTTTACACGCATGTTGCTAATAAAATACTTGTTTTTCAACAGTTCAGTTGTTGCGCAACGAGTGACTAAACTCGGGGCGCCGCGTGCGCAACACTTAGGTTTGAATTGTATTTGTAAAATTTGTGAGGGAGTACATCACGGCGAAGGTAATTACATTACCTCAAAAATTTCATTACCTATAGCCATGAATATAGATCATTAGTAATAAATTTAATATAACAATTGTTATCATAAACATTAGGCATCAGAAAAGATCATAAAATTGATATATCTTCATGGTGTCTACCAAATTATATATAATTTATATCTTATAAATTGTATATGAAATTATACAATAATGGGCTAGAAATGCTCTTGCACAATGCATAAATTTAGATACATGCTACTGATATATTTTGATGTTTATTATCGTTTGACTAACAGGATTTAGATCTCGATAATACAACTATAATGTAATAAAATTCATGCAATAATTTCCATTCTTTCACAATCACAAACATTCATGTTATAAATACCAAAAGCTTGCAGAATTAAATATCTCTAATGTGCAAGAACATTTTGCCTCAAATTATATCATGTGCTGAGATTCAGCATAGTGTGTAACAGGTAATAACAAAAAGCTGGTCGATGAATGTGGTACAGGGAGGATTATCTTCTTGGTCTGATCACGAACGGGCCCTCGCGTGCCCAGTGGCAGAAGATTGAACGGCTGGACCTGCGCAAGTACTTTGACTGCGTCTTGGTGTCCGGCGATCTGCCTTGGGAGAAGCCCGATCAAGAGATCTTTCTTGAAGCTTGCAAATTACTGAATGTCGAGCCTCGTACTTGCATCATGGTTGGTGACAAACTGGAAACGGATATAAAGGTATCTAACCCCTTTACTTTAACACTGAATTTTTTCTCGACAAAGAATATGCACTTATATCTTTAGTAAGCACAATAATGACAGCTTGCAGTCTCAAGCTTGTTACCTGTTTTGGCTCAAAACTAAAATCTACTCAAAAAGACAGTCCCTAGTGTGCTTTCAGTTCTCAATGGTCCTAAGGTCCTAACTTATTTTATAATAGTTACACAAAGAATAAATCTTTAAGGCAGAGTACCATAAATTTGATTATTAAAAAAATTACTATTCCAGGGTGGCAAAGAAGCGGAGTTAGGCGGTACAATTTGGATACCGTTGCAAAAAGACGAGGAGTCTTCGGATTTACCAGATTTCACCATTGACAAAGTGACTAAATTGCCAGAAGTCTTACATAATTCTCCTAAATTGAAACGTTGTGCACGCACATCTACTCATTGTTGATATCTATTTACCGAAATTATGTTTATTGATTCAATAGGAGATACGGCTAATTAAACTAAAAGGTTTCAGAGTTCACTGTACAGATGTTAATTTGCTATATAATTTGAACGGAAAGGTACACTCGCTTTTTCACTTATTAGTTTTGTATGTAATACGTAGATTGTTTATATAACTCACTTAATGGACCGACGATTTTTAGATAGGCTAATATTGTAGAAACGTTAACTAATGTGCCGAAATGTCTATCTGGTACATAGTTAGCTTTAATTACACAATATACAATTGTTATACGAATTATTGAAAGAGTTATTAAAAGGGAGTAACAGTAACCTTGTATAACAATTGTATAAAACTGGTACTGTTTTAAATTTTGTGACCAAGACAAGATCAGCAGGGGCTCCATCTTTGTCTGTAATGTGCTTCTAATAGTTAATTTAGTAATTTGGAAAATGAACCTAATTATTTTGTTTATTTTGTCATTTATTTTATTAATCTGACCATTGAACAAATAATGTAATGTGTTTTGAGATGACCGATACAGTTTGTATCTTTATCTGCCGTTTAATATAACGTTACTTTTTGTTAAAAACCATGGATGTATTCCTAATTATTTGTTGTGTTAAAGATACCGTCACGTCATAGATTGCAGGTAACAAGCTAGCAATAATAAATTTTAGATCTGTCAGTATTTGCAGTATGTAATAGGTTATATTTGCAAATAAAAGATTTATATTATTTTAATTTAATTCTCACGTAATAAGTGTGAGAATAAAAGAAATCTACTATTTGATCAGTACTAGAAAGTACGTGTTAATAATTTACGTTACCATTAATGTAATTCCATGGTATAGTAACCTTCTAGAATTAGCTTCATTATGTTTAAATATTGGCCAAATATTTACTTTTGATACAACTTTTCTCTATATCTAGACATATTATTTTGTACTATATATGAAGTTTAGATTACTGAATATGTAGCTATATGTACCTTGATTATTTTTGATAACATTTTTATTTTTAGATTAGGTAACAATATTTATAACAATAAAAATATATAGTTGTCATTTTTATGAAGAATATTCTAATCCCAACAGCACTTGCATTAGTAAATATAGTTGATGGCTTGAAGCATTATATTTTTATATGCAATTTGTAATGTTGTCAATTTAAAATGTACATATTTTAAATCGCAAAAAAGCCTGAAGTTTCTTCCATATTTTAAAGTATTTCTATTATGACGAATCTCTGGAGAGTTGATAAAAAAATTTGTTTACTTAATTTTCTTATTTATATTGAGATTATAAATTTCATTACCGCAAGCGATACTTTTATCTAGATTATATTAAAAAGTATCTATGTATGAAAACAACAATCCGCTCGTAACGGAATTAATGTTTTCCTTTCAAAAATTTTGCAAATATTCTAAACAATCTATTTAAATGTTTTTATTTAATACTCTGAGCAACTAAAAGATTCAGTAGAAATATACACATATGTAATCCCCGTATGCATATAATTTGTTGAAGGAAAATTTATGTCAATCCAAATTCTATTATTTTTTTATTTATAAGATAAATACTAGTGTCTCGTAAAACACTAAATAGTCTGTAATTATTCTTGTTTATTTCATTATTAGTACTAATTCAAAGATTATGGTCGTCTCCGTACAGATATTATATATTTTTTATTTCAAAATTGATATTGTTAACATTTTGATGATTTTATTTGATGATTGATGATTTTATTTTATTCCATAAATACTTTTGGTGAATATTATTTTGGACAGACATACTTTTTCTACTGCAACTGTATTAATATTTGAATATTTCATTCTGATCATGAAAAAAAGTATTAAAATACATAATCTTATATTATAATGACGACCTCTGACCCAGGAGAAGGATAACTAAATTAGTGTGCGTTTTGTTTTTAATTGTTGCTTCAGATATTATGTTTTTTCACATATTTACTTGTTTCGTTCTCATAGTTCATAAAATGTATCGGGATGGGTGCAACACGGTAACCGTCATATCAATGACGCGTACAGTACGAATCATTGTAGATCGCAAAATTTTTAATTAATTGAAATAAAATGTGTTTTCCAAAACATTGGAGGCGTAGGCGGACGAAAAACTATGATGTCAGCGGCCTGAAACTTTGTAACTCTCCTGATTTTATCGTGGATGTACATTATAGGCACCACTCATCTTTATACTTGCAGTGATAAAATTAGAGTACATAGAGAGATTCTACACTATATTTCTATATTATTATATTGGTTGTATCCTATTAAGGTTTATAATGTCAAGACTGTCATATGTGATATTTATTAGTGGTTGTTTCAATTTTTATTTTTGTTACTTAGTAGAAATAGTGGAATTTGTAGCCATAAGATAGGTGCTCTTTAAATAAATATTTTCGTTTCTTGCTAATATCGTAGTAAAAATGCAAACGCGATTGGACATTCATATTGGTTTTGAATGATTGTTAGGTCGTAAGGATTTTGTTGTCTTAGTCCCAGAATAAGTAAATTTAGACTGTTTGTAAATAACAATTCATCATCCTAAAGATTCATAGCATATTACCCAGAAAGCTATGTAAAAAAATATGTAACTTAATTAGCAGCTGCATGTGCTAAAAATAAATGTACCTTCTAGTACAAATGCCAGTCTCATTTTGACATAGAATATATTTACAAGATGCTAAAATAATTAGATGTACTTATGTTATTATTTAAAAAATTCTTCCCTACTTTTTATTATTTAATGGATGTGTATGCACAAGTTAAAAATGACATTAAAACTTGTTATCTTTGTCCACACATATTAAAATATAAGATAGGTACGTATCATATCATTGTATAAGAATAAATCTATATTTTCTGAATGTAAATTTTTATTTTATCTATGCCACCTATACCTTGGTTTTATTAGAGTTCTAATTCTTATGTCATATGATTTGGGGTCCGCGTAATATTTTTCTCTTCCGTTGATCTGTCTTCTCAGACTTCTCTTTATTGACTCTTTTTTGTCATATCATCTTTTTTGCAATGTAGTTCTAATATGTATAACAATAAATCACATTCGTATAAACAAAGCTGTCGCTCGTCGACAAAACATAGAAGCATGGACACAGGTGAAGCTAATTGAGTGCTGCAGTGGAGGCTTCTACGAATTATTGTTCCTTTTTTATTATATAAAACTTAAATAGCTTAATTCCACCACATAAAACCTTGTAAGGTATTTACATATGACAATGGTTATACTGCCATTTGGATTTCAAATTTGACAGCATTTAAGAAAGTTACTAAGCACTCCATATTAATTTGTCGCCTGCTGCGCCATTCTGTCGGTGAGCTCCAGTTCTTATGATATATATTTTATACTAATTATCTACAACAACAATATTTTACTAATCTAAGCAGTTCGTAACATTTTGGCCTCTCGTTTTTCTTGAAGCATTTTTTTCTGTTCTTCTATTACCTTCTTTCTTTCTTCAAGGAATTCTCCATATTCCTGAAATAAAAAGACAAATGTCAAATTTTATTATATTTAACAAAAAAATACAGTACTAAATTATATTTAATAATGATATATAATATATTACCTTTGCATCTAACTCCTTTACAATTTCAATACCACAAGTCCTAGCTGTGGCCACCAACATTGTGCAGATTTCCTTTAGTGGTCTCCATTCGAGTGTTGGGTCCTGAGATTTGATTTTAGCTATTTCATACAGATGTTTGAGTGTTATTTTTCCAGATGTTTCTTTAACTGTAAATATATAGAAACACACTGCAGTATTATCATATGGTATAGGTACAAATCATATTTATAATATGTAGGATTTTTTATGATAAAGCAGCCTGTGCCCTTAGGCATGATGAAGATTGTATCATTTCTTCATCAGTTATTAAACATGACACATTTATAAGAGATGGTGTGAATGAACCTAACAACCTTGCTTAGCAATAGGGCTGTAGAGTATTGTGTATCACCACACCACTAGTAACATAATAGTGAGTTAGCACTGGGACTTAAGATATATATAAAATATTGTACTACTGCCCCATTATTAATTTACTATATTCTGCTACATGAATGTGGACTCTCAATGCAGAATCTCAAAGTATAATTCAAGCTAAAGCTAAATCAAAGTTTGCTGAGATAAGCAAACTTAAGTGAGCTGAATTATAATTGAGAACATTTGTATGTTTATATAAATCTAAATACATATAGGCACAGGGCCACTACTTTTAAAACAAAATTGGCTGTCCACATGTTTCTTATATTTTAAACACACAACTGATTTTGATACAGGTAAAAGTCATAAATGACTTTTAAAATATAATACATAATTTATTTTAAAATATAAGAAACATGTGGATAAATCCACAATGAATGAATTTACCAATTGAATCATGGTATGATAATACTGCCTATTCTGCTGGGTAACTAATAAATCCTGAATGAATGAATATGAATTGAGCTTAACTTGTTATATTTTACTATACCATTGTGGTGGCTGTAACAAGTTGGAACAAGGATGCTGATTTTATAAAGAGAAAAGGTACTACAAAAAATGTACTCTTGTTATATTCTATTTTCTGAAGAGTGTATTGTTGTTGATATGTAGCAACATTTAAAAAATAGTTTACTAACCAGGTTCCATAGCACCACGGTTCATTCCTGCAGCTTGCATTAAAAAGTATGATGCAGGTGGTTGATGAATAACAAGTTGATATGAACGGTCAGAGTTCATTTTTACTCTTGTTGGTAAAGGTATCCCTTGCTTTATACTTGCTGTCCGTTCATTAAAATCTTTACAAAATGCTGCTATGTTAATATTACGCTGTAAAAATAAACACATTAGAAATACAATCACAAAAACAGAAGTTGATTTGTATTGCAAGTCGTAATTGTAATAGGTTATATCTGAATTAATGTAGTATTTACTCAGATCCAGTAAATAGATGTCCAATCAAAACTATTATAATTGTTGGAGAAACATACTTGTCCAAGCATAGGGCCCAAAGGCGGACCAGCAGCTGCCATACCAGCTGGAATATTGGTCCTCAACTTTGAAGAATGATCAATTTTATCAGCTACTTTCTTCATTGATTTCAGTCTAGATACTGATTTAGACATTTTGTTAAGCGATATTAATATCCAGCATGAAGAAATATATAAGTGTGACTCAAATTTTATTTACTAATATCAATTTTAATGCAACTATATATGTAATATTTACATAACCTATTTTTTTGATACTAAAGAAATATATAAAATATTTAAAAAAAAATACAAAACAGATTAAAACACAGATCTAGCATAATATGTCAATAAGTTGTCATTTCATTTGTGAGTTGATATCTGTGTTTTGACATTTTTTGCAGCGTTTTTTTGCTTGTATCATTATATTACGTGTCAATGTCATCCTACCTCCAAATTGACATTTGTCATATTTATCAATTCATTTTTCTGAATAAAAAATAAAATAATTAATATCATACATAAAGTGTAAATACGTCTTTCATTATTTAAATTAGTAATTAATTCACATTAAGTACCTGTCGTTTCTTACATTATGTTATTGTATAATATATCAAACGTTGGTAGTTGCATTAAAAATACCAAGTTATTTTAACCAGTTGCTTCTTGAAAGTTGTGCCATAATGTGGTCGTTTTTCTCACGAGATCCTACAAAAGACTTCCCATACGAGGTGGGAGATCCAGTACGGGGTTTAGAAGATCGAACTGTGTGGTCTTTACACAAAGGCAAGAAAAGGGGCACTCAAGATGAAGTGTCAATATTTCTATTTGATGTTCAGAAGAATTCTGAGACTCTATTCGATATTGCAAAGGCCTCCATAAAGAGATTAAAGACTATGAGACACCCTAGCCTTTTACATTATTTAGATAGTTGTGAAACCGAGAAATTTTTGTATGTAGCTACTGAATATGTGGAGCCATTAGCTAATCACATAGAGAATATGAAACTTGAGGGCCAACAAAAGGAATTATTTCTTTCATGGGGTATATTCCAAATTACTGTAAGTGTGAATCATTCTTCTAACTATATTATAATCCATAACTTAATACTTTAATTTTTTGTTTTCATTACTCATATTGATTAATTATATGCTTATTTAATCAACACTATTAATTTAAAATTAGTAATTTTGAGGGACCAAATAACTAATAATAAATAATGCAAGTTCAGATTGTTTATATATTGTACAATCTATATTAATTAATGTATACAAACTACCCACAGATGTTGATAAAAAATCTTGTCCATTTTATATTATAATCAATAAATTATCTTAATTTGAATTAGTATTATTAGTTATCATTTAAATATAATATTCTTTATCAATATATATTTTTGTTTAAACAAAATACTTGCAGTATGTGTCATCTGTTAAATTTTTTCTTTATTTACTGTTACAGAGGGCATTGTCATTTTTAAATAATGATGGTAACATGAGACATAATAATGTCTGTTTATATTCTGTATTTGTAACAATGGCTGGTGAGTGGAAACTAGGTGGTTTTGAGTTCTTAACCTCTCATGGACAAGAAACAACTAATCCTATACCTATCAAAATATTGCCCTCATTGGAAATCTATGATCCACCAGAGAAGAAAGATCCTGCCAAATTGAAAGCTATTACAAAATGGTAAATACTACTGCACATACTACTATTATTTTATCACATAAGATCTAGTGGGGGGACTTGATGATCCATGACATAAGTTCTTCAGATACCTAGTAGTAGGCACCAGTTCTCCACAAATCTGTATTTTAACATGGAATTTTACATGCCTCAAAGCTCTATTTCACTATATATTATGTATATGTTTTTGTGGAGAAAAATGAATATATTATTACTATTAATATAATGGCTAACAGTTTAAAAGGGTGAGTAAATGTATGTCTGCTTCAGTGTGAATGCCAATAAAATTTGTAATATGGTACTAGTACTATTTTTTTATGTAATTAGAATCACCTATATATACAAATAGCACTAGACACATCACATTATCAACTGATGCCCATGATACCTCTCATGCATTAACATTCTGTAGGATTAAGATGTAATTTCACTGACCTCATCTCTCCCTTTAACTGAAGTTACAACAAACAAAGGATACCAATAAAGCTGCTACTGAAGGAGACTGAGGTAACTGTGCTGACAAGTCGTCTACCTAAATTTTTATTATATTTGGGCCATTGTCTAGTGCTGGGCCTACACTAGCAGTGCTACACTGCAACCTACATAGATCTATTGTGCTCACCCTTTTTCAGAGTTCATTACCTAGACCAGTCAGGGACAAAAATTGAAAGACATTCTTAGGAGCAATGGTTTTTATCTCCTCAGGATAGAGTGTAAACTTTCCAAAGGAGATTTTGTTTATAAGTTGGCTCCAACCACATATGATGATAGAATATAATAAGTTATTAGATACTTTTACCTGAATTTACCCATGCAACATATCTAAATACAATAAGTATATTATAAATTTAATGGTTTTAATATGAAAATCGATACCTACATATACCTCATACCTTTATTCATTGGCACTGCCTTATCTCTGACAAATTTCAACAAAAGCTATAAGGGGACTATCAGATATTGTTTTACAATACATACAGGATTACCATTTTTGCATCTTTTAGACAAAATAAAAATGTTACAGTTAAATAGCAGATGCAAGTGTAATACTATATTTAAAACTTTATCACCTAATCAAGATAGAGAGTTTAGGAGGCGTGACAAGGGATGCCTATGGCCACCAGTGGTACACTAATTACTCTTAAAAATTGTATGTTGTGTATGAACATATTTATATAACACTTAATTTTTTCATTTAATGAATCAGTATTATTTTGTTTAATTTGACTACTATTATAATTAAGTAATGTAATGAACTTTTAAAAAATAGCACCTTATTCAATAGAATATATTTAATTTCTTCATTGTAATGTTAACAGTTCATCAGATATGTGGGGTTTAGGTTGTTTGATTTGGGAAGCTTTTGATGGCCCTTTGAGAAATCAGCCATCGCTAAAGACAACTGACCATATACCAAAGCAGCTCTGCACTTTATATTGTGAACTAGTTAGCGCAAATCCTGCATCAAGACCCAACCCTGCTGATATTATTACAAGGTAATTATTAATATCATTATAATATTATTTATTCCAATTAACATGTACTTTTAGAAAACTGAAATTCATCTATACTCTACTACTACTTTTTTAAAGATAAGTGTTAATGAATCTGTTAAAGTTACATACAGGGGTTCTGAACTAATATTGCAACCTATTTATTTAGATTTTGTTTTCGTTATGTGATAAATTGCATAAGTATAAGGTATATGTATCATCATCTGCTCTTTCCTTATCACATTTATTTTGGGTAGGCGTAATATAGGTATAGTATAATAAGGTATAGATATATCGTATATGAAGTAAACATCTCATTACAGGTGTCGTAAATTAGGCGGTTACTTTAAGAATGATCTGATAGATACAATGCTGTTCTTAGAAGAGATACAAATTAAAGATAAAATAGAAAAAGGGAAGTTCTTTTCGACCCTAAGCTCATTTCTGGACAATTTCCCGGAAGCAGTGTGTGTTCACAAGATTTTACCACAGTTGCTCACTGCATTTCATTATGGAGATGCTGGCTCTGCTGTTCTAGCACCCATGTTTAAGGTATAATATACAAATATATTAATACATATGGACATATAAATATTGTTTTGCTCAACAAACAAATAAGAAATATGAAATATTGCATATTTTTTCTCAGATATTCCATCTGAAATTTATCATGATGATACTATAAAGAAACAGCTTAGGAGATTTCATCAAAACCAAGACCTTGCATTAGGACAACTAACACTACATTTTATTTATTACTAGACTAGACTAGATGTAACTATAAAATGCTGTTAATTGCCATAAGTTACACAGATTTCTTCTATGTTAAGGTTTCTGTTTGAATATTGTCTCAAACCTAAGCTTGGCTAGTATATAGCTAAAGATTTAGTTCATGTGCATTGATTTTTATTCTTATAAATGTATAATATGTTCACTTGTAGCTAGGAAAATTACTAGACGAAGCAGACTACCAGAAACAGATTGTGCCATGTGTTGTTAAGTTGTTTGCTTCAAATGACAGAACAACAAGGTCACGTCTTTTACAACATCTGGATCAGTTCATATTGCATTTGCAGAATGCAACAGTAAGTAACAAAATACTTATCAGATTTAGAACTCTACAACAAAAAAGTTTCAAAATAAAATATGTATATTTTTAGTAATTGCAATCCTACTTACAGATTATAATTGGAACTATAATGACTACTATATGTATATGATTAGATACCAAAACTCTATATACTATTGCTAAAAAAATATACTATATACTATATTTTTTAGCACTGTGGCCGC
This sequence comes from Achroia grisella, assembly GCF_030625045.1. Lineage (NCBI taxonomy): Eukaryota > Metazoa > Arthropoda > Insecta > Lepidoptera > Pyralidae > Achroia > Achroia grisella. The sequence goes on from NW_026712925.1 coordinate 2,623,774, forward strand.
TGATTGACTCATACATTTCATAAATATATATATATTTATAAAAAAATTGCGATTTTTTTTACCATTATACCTCTGACATGATTATTCTTACTTGAATGAGTTTAATTGATTTTCAGGTTAATGACCAAATATTTCCTCAAGTAGTGAATGGTTTCTTAGATACAAATGCAGTCATCAGAGAACAAACAGTAAAATCTATTGTACACCTCGCTTCTAAACTCAACTACAATAACTTAAATGTGGAAGTGTTGCGACACTTTGCCAGGCTTCAGTCTAAAGATGACCAAGGTGGAATAAGGTATGTTGTCTATCTATAGACATTTGTTACAAATGTGCAATATGTTTAAATTGAGAGAGACCTTATAACGTGAGATTGTTTTTTTTATAAAATGTTATTAGTATTTGACGTGAAAATGGCAATAAGTGACCGTATTTCATCCTCATCGCATCACATCATCATACACCAATGTATGATGATGGGATGAGTATGAAATCAGGTCAGTTATTCCGCTATGGCGAATTCACAAAACTCGATGATTTCCAGAGTTAACCATATGGATCACTCTGGAAATCGTCTCGATTATACTATCAACTATACCATTCCATAACAATCCTATAATGTCTCTTTACCATAGACAGACCTCTCTTCATAAGGGGGAAAATATTAATAGTTTATTATTTCCATGCATACATATTTATTTAGGTACAACTTTTCTTATAAATAATTTGGACTATTTCAGCCTAGTATTTTGATATTACGGGTATCATGACAAAGTGATGTCTGTGGTGCTGTTCATGTACATAGGTCTAGTTTACTGTTTATCCTGATAAGCCGTCAGCTTGTCATTTTCATTTCAGTTACATAAATAAATTGCTGTTTTAGAACAAACACAACAGTATGCCTCGGGAAGATCGCGGCTCATCTTCATCCTCAAATAAGACAAAAAGTCCTGGTTTCGGCGTTTGTACGAGCTACACGCGATGCATTTCCACCCGCGAGGCAAGCGGGAGTTTTGGCGCTGGCTGCGACACAGCAGTACTTTCTGCTCGCCGAAGTCGCTAACAGAGTCTTGCCAGCTTTGTGTCCGCTTACTGCCGACCCAGAAAAACAAGTATGTCTACTAGTCATATATTTTTGTTATATTATTGCAATAACTTTTATAGTAATAAGTAGACTATTTAACTATTTACTATCTGTACAATTTAAATCATCCTATCTGTTCAATAAAACCACTTAAGTGCAGTCATCATTCAATTTAAAATTAATTCTTATCAATTTGTCTCGCCCATTGTACATATTGTAATGATTAGTAATTTTAAGAGGTCAATGACTTTTGTTATTACGTATTGTAGGTTAGGGATGCAGCATTTAGAACGATAAAGGGCTTCCTAGGTAAATTAGAGAAAGTATCAGAGGATCCTAGTCTGAAAGAAGGAATGGGTAAGTTTATTTAATTTAATTTTATATTGGAAATTTGCTACTACTTTGCATGTAACTTTGTTTGCAAATTCTAATAATATGTAATTTATTGTTATCAATGGAGTGGTTGTAAAAGACAAAACTATTTATAATTATTTATTATTATCTAATTCTACACATTTATTTGTCTTTTTGCTGACAGATAACGACATTTTGATGATTATTTTGCTATTAAACCCCATAATATGAAAATATGTTAATAATAAAATGTAAATTACATACACACAAGTACTAATAATTGTAAAAAACCATATTATATTAAATATATAAATACTTTAAATTCTTGAATGCAACAAGTCTAAAGTATTTGCCATTTCCTTGTAGAAAAATAAGTTGCTGTAGTTAAAGGCACAATCTGTAATTACTTAATATAGTGAACCTTAAATGGAGAAAAAAGACAGTTTAAAGAAATATGATGATCGTATATAAATCTATCGCAGAAAATGAACACAGGGTATATATTGTGTACAGAGGCGGACGTACACTCGGCAACGCCGTCGCTGAGCAACGCGGCTGCCACATGGGCGGGCTGGGCGGTTACAGCCGTCGCCGCCAAGTTCTACCGCTCACACTCAGATACTACGCGCGTGCAACACCCCACAAAGTCCACGCTATCCAAACCTGGCTCTCTAGGTCTTTGTCCTTATATATTTACATTACATATATATTAGTTACATTACCTTTTTTAGCTTGCAAGCAAACTCCAAATTTAAAAAACCAGGATTTCAAGTTGGAATAGCAGAATAATTCTGTTTACAAATAGGATGTTGCTTAAAAGCTATTTATTCAGGATGTCCCAGGATACTATAAAAACTTGGACATGTCCTGGTAAAACAACCGTCCTTCAGTTGGCAACTCTACTATTCTATTACTACTATTTCTACTTGTCTATTTAGGGGCTGTTCAAGTATTACGTAAGCAGATTTATCACAATTATTTACCCCCCATCCCCCGTTGTCAGCAAAAAACAAAGCTCTTACCCCCTCCACCCATGCTTACGTAAACATCTCTCAATTAATGTATTGTTTTTTTTAGCAAAGACAATGTGAGGGTTGCCATTCGTGTAAAAAAGTAAATTACGACCGATGACGTAATCATCATCTATGTCATCCAAAATAAGCAAAGAAAAGACCCCCCCCCTCTATAGTGCTTACGTAATACTTGAACGGCCCTTTAGCAAGGAATTCTATATGTTGTAAACAATGTTTTTGTAGGAATTAAAAATATTTTTATAGTTATTCAACTGTTATAAAAATTGAATTTCTTAATTTTTGTTTTTCGTATAGGGATGAAACAAGTATAATCTCATTCTATTTATAACAGTAAGAATTCGGATTGACCCAACGACGGCAGATTTTATGTAGATGTTAAAAAGAAAAATACACGAAATTAGAATTATTATGGGAAACAGAACTGAGTTAGAATCACAATTAATAAGATATAGTATTCCAACATAGGCTATAAATTATGTGTAATGTTTAACATGGCTAAATCATAAGAATATTTAAAACTTGCGCTTCTAGTACATTATATTTAATGTAACATGGTCAAACAGAGCAACCATCATCGAGCAGTATGTCAACAACAACGTCGTCGGTGACATCGATGACGTCTCTGGAACACAGCGAGTCTGCTTCCGACTACGATCCGGAACACTGGGATATGGCCGCTTGGGGCGAGATTGATTCCAGTGCAGGTATGCATCTGTACTATTTTATTACTTATATACTATATATAACTTCATTTGTAATGTATAGGAATAAACTTGATATTCCTCTCAATGTGTATTCACTGCAGTATTTTACATTTACTTGCAATTTTATCAGTTTCAGTAATTCATTTATATATGACAAGTCTTCTGTTTCATTAGAAATGAATTCAAACTGAAGGCTGTAATGAATGCTGAATCTGTCAAAATAATGTTGCATTTTCTTATTGTATAAATAAAACAATGTAAACTGTTATATATTGTACATATTAATTTTATTTAGTTTCTTTTTTATTTTCATAACGGGCAATATCAATTGAAAATAAAAAACACTGTAAAATTCCAGCAAGGTAGAATATTTCTTCAATCTAAATTTTAATAATAATTATAGGTAGGTAGTAGTATATTAACTTTTAAAATACTATATTTTATTTACAAAATTTAATAACATTCAATTCATTTCTAGTTATCTTCATCTCGACAGCTTTGTGATGATGGGTATCTGTAAAAATATATAACAAATTTCATCTTTTTGCACGTCAACTGAAATAGCTAATGGCAAAATAAACCGACGGCCTCATATAAAATGGCCACTGTCGTCTATATGTATACATGAACAGCACCACGAAAGTCCCCTCGTCTCGTGAACGCCGGTGGTGCTCTATAAAAGCTATTCCTTAGGACTAAGATGTTGTGCCTCCACACTATATAATTGCACTGCCATATCCCACCACTCAAACAAGAACATAGCCTACAAAGTGAGTTGCTTAACGGCAGAATTAAGTGAGGTGACCCACGCAGACGACGACTAAACATAGATCTGCTTTAAAATGATAGGTACGGGAGCGAGCGCAAAGTCACCGCCGAGCAGCGGTAGTGCTCAAGCGACGCCAGGGCTGGGGGCGCTCTGCGAGGATGATTGGGACAACGAGGAGTGGGGCACTTTGCAGGAGCAGCCGGTATGTCAGCTACTAACGTATTTACTTTGATAAAAGCAGCTGAACAGGCCTTTCTTTAATAGTGTTTTGGAAATTACTTTCCAATAAAAAATATTCGATATGATTTAAGGGCAGAAGAAAATCAGATTTTCTTACGACCTTCTTCTATAGTTTGGATATTTGACATTATTATTAATAAAGTAAAGGATCTATGTTACAAATGTTTTGATAAAACTTTGTAGTTGGACTAGTTGACCCGCGCAACTCGTCTGCGTCACATTTCCGCCGTTTCTGCTCATTTTTCATTGCATGTATGTGATTTTATATAGCTTATTTGGGCTATCTAGCCTTAAAAGAATGTATTTAAAAGAAATTCTGATAGTACGGTTACTAATTTCATATCAACTATTTTTAGTATTGTAGCTTTAGAATAAAATCGTAATATCACAGACGGCTGAAGCGGAGCTTGCGAGTCCTTCGGAAACTTGGAACAACGCACAATGGAACGAACCTAGTATGAACGCAAATGCAACATACGTGCGAGGCACTACGGCTGCTGCGAGCAATACGGGCAGCCGCCTCGAACACAGGCCCACCGCACATCAGAATAGCAACGATTCGCTAGGCGGTTGGGAAGACGGGGAGTTCGAACCCATTGAGGAAAATGCTGACGGTAATTTATTTTTTTGCATAATTACTACTATTTTTATTAAAATCCTATAGACGTTAACTGCATATACAAAGTGTGTATTAATAAATGATACATTGAAATATAGTGTATGAAAGAGATGCGACCATATTACGACCCTAGGCAAAACGAGTCGTCGAGTGAGGTAATTAAATACTTTATTTACTGCAAAACATTTTTTTTTTAGCTAAGTATTTTAAATAGGTGTTTGTTTTATAAAATATGACACCAAACGAAGGACATTTGATTTATAAAAAGGCAATTCGTCTTTGTTTTAGTGAAATATATAAGATAAAAACTGCTTTAATGGGCCTAATCAAGCTATTTAAAATTCTATAGAGATTATTTAAAGTTTGTTACGTTTTACAGAAAACAATGCATCAAAAATGGACGAAATGCGTCGAAAGCGCGAAGAAAGAAAGCTACAAAGGCAACGAGAAATGGAAGCGAGGCGCAGTGCCCGTGGTCAAGGGCCCATGAAGCTCGGCACCAAGATATCCGGCGCGCCACCCTTCTAGTCCTCGCCGATCCAACAGATCGGGTAATCCAGTATTGATATATTCCTGATATGTACGAGACGCATTCGTAATTTAGGGGCGGTAATATGAATATACGTTATGATAAATAAATTAGGGCTATCATAGCAAAGTCTCGTGAGATCCTGTCTGCTGAATCATTATCTGTCAATTTTTAAAACCAATTTCATTATTATCTACATATACTGTTTTAAATTTGACGCGGTCATTATTTATACGTACAATTAGTAAAAATCACGGGATCTTATCACGTTTTATTTTTGTCGAGTTCCGATATTTCATAGTGTTTCAACCGCCATTGATCACAGGTGAACTGAGCTGGTAAATACAATCTTTTATGGGTAAACATTCGTTCGTTAACGATTTCGATATTCATTTTGACAAACTGAAAACATCCCGTGATTTTTACTAATCATACGTACAAACAATCTATATTTCGAAAGTTGTTCTTGTTGACAAATTAATGTTGCGAGACTACAATATTCTTAAATGTTACAATTTTGTGCATCATATCACTGTTGTTTAATTGCCTTCTTAAACAGTGCACACTTTGTTAATTTTTCGAATATGTCCTCGTTTGTAAGACTTATCTATGAACTTTTGTTTACTATAGGGATGACAAATAAGTTTATGATTTACCTGATGTAAACTGGTAACTGCTACCTTATATTGTGATTTCCATGTTGTGAACAAATATAAACAGCGTCATGAACAAATAGCATGCAACGTTATTACGTTAGCCCATAGCCGCCTTCTAGGGCCTGCCCATAGACAATAGATAAAGGCGAGATAGGTTAGTCTCCATATTGTGTAACATACCTGATATTTTAGTATATTCTTACTTATATAGGTGCCACCGTCTTATCTGTCTGTTTTGAAGCAATACATAAATTGCGTTTCTATAAGAAGACGTATGCTAACTCACTTACGTACTATGAACGTACATCATATATATATTATTCACGCTGTTTACTTATGACTGTTTCCACTTCTCATCAGGTGGTCTACAAATTTGTTTGAATTTCCCGTACGAAAAAATACATTCTGTAACTTTGGCAAAGTGTGTACTAGGAAGTGATAAGTAAGAAGTAATTCATGTTACCGGCCTTGTGACCTCTAATTATAAAATTCCCACCCGGGAGTTCGTATACGTTAAGCCGGGAGCGCGTTTCGCTCGCCTCACTGCAAAGTGTTCCATAGTGCTTATGAGATCTTTGAATAATGCATGTATGTTCAGAAATCCGGGCTACTGTTTATTCCAAATGATAATTTGAAATAGTTTTACACTAGGACTATATTATTTTATTTTATCCATGTATTTTTATAATTATGATATTTGACTCAATATAATTATGTTGACTTTTCTGTTTAGAAAAGACATTGGTAGACTTGATAATAAACATCTGTATACTCTATACAGATATATACAGGTGTATAATCATTTTATAATAATTGATCTAGAATATGTTTTATATTTGTTACATTTTATAACCCACTGTTGTATGCCATGAAAACAAACAACTTATTACCATAGCTGATTTTACATTGCATTGCTAATACTCATCACAATCGTAAATCCCAATAATTATACTTTTATCTCAGACTAATTAAAAAGAATTTTTAGGCAATAATTTGTTTTCTATGTAATTTAATTTTAGATAAATATAAAATGTATTATTGTAATTTAAACGGCAATCACTGTTCCCATATCTATGATAGTTATATCAACATTAATTTGATAATTGACTTACCTTTTTTCGTAATTATTATAAATTGTATTGAATATTAGGGAACAAGTTACATAAGATATCTATTATTATAAATCAAGATATATTATAAATCAAGTCAAATAGAAAGCTCAAGTGAGATTAGATGCCACTAAGGCAAATCAGTTTGTACTTATATCTAGAAATATTCCCGCTTTAATGTAATTATGATCTTTCAGTAAGGCAATGATAAGGTGAGTGAGAACAATCACAGAGTAATCAGTAAAAATATATTGTCTACACTATGATGAACAGTCGTAGACAATTTGAATAAATTCATTTATTAACCTTATTCAGCGATTTTACCAGATTTAAACTTCATAGAAAAAATGTGACTGCCAACATTTTATATTAGGTAAATAGTCCCTGATATAAATCTCATATGTGAGTCATATTTGTATTAGACTAAGTTATTGACAGATTTCCTCTAACTGCTACATATAACACATATTCAAAGTAAATTTATATATTTATTTTGCTTTATCTGCTTGTGAGGATGGGATTGTGTGCAATCGGAGGATATGAGGGTGTCAATTTAAATGTAAGTGCTTCTATGAATGTTGTTACGTACATTCCAGAACCGCTACTTGAAAATGCATTATATGAAGCTCTCTCAATATAAAATCACATCTGTATAAACAAGTCTTAATGTGTACATATTAAAATTATTATTGTAACTGCACATACTTTATGGTGCATTTTCAAGCATCGGGAACTGAATACCAGGTATAGTGGAATAGGAAGTCTTTTATATCCATTGTACATGCATTATATGTATTATAATATTCAAACCACCAGACTGAGACAGTCTATGATTTTTACAAAGTATATGTTTTACATTTTAAATAGAACTTAAAATTTCAGAAATATAAAATGATGAAAATAGATTATTCATATACTATATATATTATTTATATATCAGTATATAATCAATATGTATTACTCAAAGCAATTGTGTGGAAAACAAGATAGTGACAGTTATGAAATCCGATTTTTTATGTAATATTTTAGTACATTCAATAGTTCTGTCAAGTATAGTGTAATAATCCTCGTAAATTATAAACTTTTTAATTATTTACAGCTGTCACCAGTATCATTATATGGCGGACGGGGTATAATTAATTTAAAAAATCGATTCAGAACTCTATAAATAAACCCATTTTGATATTTGCTCATCAATATTTTATTACCAACAACATAAAATTATTATTCAAGTACGATTTAAATTTTCATTCGATACAATATTACAAATGAGATGATGAATGTATGACTTTTATTTTTTCTGTATAGTAAATATTATAATTAAATTTAAAGTAATACAGAAAACCAAATAATTATTGTCTGTTACCTGCTGCTACAATTTTGTCTATTTCTCTTGCTCTTTATTTATAATACTGTTATGTTATTGAGTTATGATCAACTCTAACCGCCACTAATATCAACCATTTGTACCATCATACCTTTTATATGTTTGTAAGATTTATTTATACGAGTACCAAGTAGAATATGTGTAAAAAGCTAAAATAGTTATGATCTACTACAGCCAAAATAAAAAGAATACAATATATTCCTTATTTATTATTGATTATTATCTGACAATCATCATCCTTCACTGAATGTAATTGCATAACATATGAAATAAAATACTTCAACCATTCAAGTATTCTTTAGCAAAATTAAATTGATATGAATTCAAGTTTTATGTCATAATTTTATATAACGTGAACAATGTTGCTATTTATAACACAGCGATGAAACAAAATAATAAGAAATTATGCAAATATGACAAGTGTTATAGGAAGCATTGGACACTATTTTTTTTTAATATTTGTTTGTCATACTTACGTACTCTTTATAGTGACGAATTTATTATTGATACTAATATAAGATAATAAGTAGATATAAGGTGTGTACCATGCATCTACTTACTACCGATAGTTAGAAATCATTAAGTGAATACCTACCGAATCAATTGATAAAATATATATTATCATTTTAACCTTGCGAAATAAACAAGATTAATTTAACAGAATCAAAGAATTATTATCTGTGTTGTATCGTTACTATATAGCCAAAGTAACGAATTTCACTCACACACTACTATTGTTTAAGTTCTCAATATTTTTAGTAGAATATGCAACTTCAAATTGTTAAGATTGTGACTGGATTACGTAAAATTTACATTTCGCTCTCTTAAAATTCATATGTTGTATATGGCATATTAATTATAATTTCTAAAGCACTATTTGTTACGTGAAAAATATTGGCGTTTTTATAAACGTGCGATGTAAGTTTTACGATACGATTATAATAAATATGATTGATACTGTATATAAATCAATGGAAAAAAACATTCTTGATCTATCTACTACCTACCTACAGTTCTGTAAATAAAATTATATATACTTATTTCTATTTTTATTACACTTTATCTCGTTGCTATATGTTGTTATGAGACGTAATAGACCGCGAGCCAGAGCCTAGTTTCATAAATCTTTTCCTCACCCAAAAAATTTTAAACTGGTAACGATAGTTGTATTATGTAGGTAAGGAAGGACTTTTTGATAAAAACACTCTCTGCGCTGTAACTTCATTGTAAATTTTTGTTCTTATTAATGAAATTTATTTTAACCGGAAAGAAAATGCTCACCTTATTGTAGACCTTTCGCTGGCTCGCGGGCCATAATGAATTTGTAATGAGTAAAATGAAACAAAATAATAAAGCAAAACAAAAATTTAATGCACCAAAGGATGAACTACATAACGTTAATCAAATTGTTAGAATAAACTCAATAATACTAAGTACATTGAACAAAAACGCAAAATTATATGTTTAAATATATATTATAATTATACATAATTCAATTTGCAATAATTAATAATCTACATTAGTTAGTTTAGTAACAATGAAAATATAACCTCTCCATATACGTTCATACCGAAATCTTGCATCTTCTACAATATTATTTTCAAATCAAAAGGAATACAGAATACTTTGCATAGAAATTGATAAATAAATTACTTCGTTTAGTTTGAACCCCAACAATTTTTTTTTTAAATACTCTTTTAGCATAAAAATCAATAATTTAAGTGATATTTTTATGAATATTTTACTGCACGATTAACAACAAACATTCTAGTCTAAAAAATAGGTATGTAATATTTAATAGATATTGCAAGTCTTCCGTATGAGCGTTCTTAACTAAGTAAAAATTATGTGCTAAGACACCCTGAAATCAATTGAACACCCCATCGGATACTGTAGCACATATTAAAATAATAGTAGCTACTGTAATAGTAAAATTACAATGTAGATGGAAAATTGTGAGATACAGCATCCGATGGATAGGAAAATTGACCCTGCAAAACTATAACATTAACAACAAAGCAGAATACACAACGTAGGTCACCGATAACTGTTCAATAGCATAATCTAAGAGATTTTACCAAACATATTATATAGATGATATTATATAATTTAATATGTATGCGTAACATGAAGAATTTTTTAAAATGTTAGTTCAATATAATACTAATTTCATGTTATGAGGTGAATCGGTGATGCAAGCTGATGTAGCATTGTGAGGACTGCTCGGCTGCTATGTATACTTACAGTTTAGAACGCAGGTCGGATGCCCCAGCGGCTAATTGTCAGGATGGGTCGTCAAACCTACCAAAAATGAACAAATTAATGTCATTACAATACCAATGCAACAGACTCCCGTTAACAAAATCTATGTGAAATATGTGTTTATTCTTTTAGTTTGCTAATAACTACTTTTCATCTCAAAAGCCGGCAAACTACAAAAACTTACAGTAGCATGATTTTAATCCAATAAGGCAAATATTTCGTTAACTAAATTACTAAACTGACTTCATAGAAGTTTCCTATGTTGTTTTTTTATGGATTAACTAGTGTATTATAATAGTGATATTATTGTTTTTTTTAATCAGAATCATTTGCTAATAACAAACAAGAGTGATGGATACAAACCTCATGTTCATAGAATTAGAGTTCCCAGGCTCCATTTTATAACCAAGTGTTTCATAGAACTTGATCAACTTATCCTTACAATCCAGTGACATTTTGTAGCAACCTAACTCTTGAGCCAGTAATGATACTGTTACTACAATGCTGTAAACAAAAATAATGTCTTGAACTTGAAGATAGGTCTCTTAATACAACACGCAACAGATATATACTAGGGGGGGAAGGGGATTGTTAGTAATGTGGACTAATGTTCTCATTGCTAGCAATGTACCATGTCAGATCGACCTCCACGCGGTTCCCCCTGGAAACCATCGTGATACATCCGGTGAATTTGTCACGTTGGGCTAACTGATTTGACCTCATGTTCATATTATCATCCTCCACTGGTGCCCCGCCAGCCTAAACCGTTAGCGCAGGCGGATGCACCATTCCATTATCATTAAAAAAAAAACAGATATATACTTCAAAGAACATACTTAAAAAAAAATGATGCAACTGACTTTCGTGCAATTTTACTATACGTGGTATCAGATATAAGATGAGATGATTCTCATCTTATAACAAAAGAAAAAAAATATTATTATAATCTATAGATGGCAGACACTTACAGTTTGCCTAGTTGCTTTCCCCTGTATGTGTCGTTTACAACCACATCTTCGAGGCGACCGCGCTGAAAGTAACATATCGTATGGTTACAATAGTGATGCCGAATGTTATTATTATGGGTACCATATAATTGGGTTTGAGGCAGTCTTAACATTTTATAAAGTATATCAGTCGTATTAAAAAGGAAGATGAGATAAACCTCAGGACATTCCCACAGCACCATCTTGTGCAAAAGCTAAGCAGAGCTTGTGTTATGGTTCCTAGACAACTAATATTAATACATTTTATTGTAAATACATACATAATATACATAGAAAACACCCACACCGATACAAACAATCATACTTCTCAATACAAATGTTTGTATCGTGCGAGTTATCGATCCCGCGCCCATTGGACATAATGCGGTGTGTAAATTCCCTAGACCACTGAGGCCATCAGTATTAGAGGCCATCAAATATGAGCAGTTGCTTATAAATGTAATGTATTGTACATTTATATTCATATTCAATTTGTGGCCTCTTATTTTATGTATGAAAAACTACAATATTATATTCAGTTATAAAAAGTAAATAAAAACTTAAAGCTTTTTATAACTGAACATTGTATTGATTAAATCAACCTCAAGAATAAAAATGTCTTTAATAAATGTGTCATGTTAGAAATAATATTTTTTTGTTTAATTCCGCTACCATTAATACATGTGATACCACAGATATTCAGTGCGTTTCAAGCATAATTAAATTTGTCTTGTCTGGCACATACCAAGGAACAGTTATGTATAAATTTCTGTTCAATAGCGAGTGTCGCAGCACCAATCAGTTTTCCAATTCGTGTGTCTTCGATGACTGTTACATAATAGCCGCCGGATTGCTTCATTTTCGTAAAACGATCTGAGAACACATAAATGAACAAATCGCAATTAAGGATAACGACGTATGATAACTGTACACAACGACTGATAAGTCACTATGGTGTATTACAGGTAGATAGATAGAGATATGGTAAAAATAAAATTGTTTCTACCTAGTACAGTTTTTGAAAAATTATGAAAAGTAATTTATAAAAGCTTATTTATAATATTTGTTTTGGATCCGCGGTTTCTAAAACTGGTTCGCACTTTATTTTGTACATAAAATACATTTATTTTAAAATCGCTCAGGTGTTTCTTAATCTCGTATTTGGGAAGCTTACGATTGATAATCGATTCTCTATAACTAGGTTTAGGTAGTAAATATCTCCGTTGGATATATCGACAAATTATTAGCAGTAACTAAGGTTATTACTTTAATTACAATACTTGCTAATTTGCCTAAATTTTCTTATCGTTTCTTTAATCTGTTATGATGTAAGCTGCTAATTTCTATTTGCAAAACCTTGCTAGCCAGGAAGGCCTTTTAAAGAAAGAATTTAAAATGTATTCAATTAAAATTTAATAATTTAAATTAATTTATTATTAATTATGTATAGGTACCTAGCCGCATTATGCAGCTAGCTGCGGCCTCCAAGGTCGCCCAGTTAACTTACATTCTTTATTAAACCTGTCTGGATCGAAATACTTTGTCAAGAAACAGAAACTACGTTGGATATTACATTTTTATTTGTATTTATTGATTATATACCCTATCTTGAGAAACTCGGAAGGATAATTTAGTTAAACTCCTAGTTGTTAAAACTTCTTAACTGTGTAGTGTCACTGCAGTACCTATACCCATATAAGCCCTACCAGCATTTACCATATCGATAAGTTTCGCAGCAGAGCCCATGTCTTGAAGACATCCGTGAAATGCTTTAAGTACCTTGCACTAAGTAATCACGTTCTTATTGACTATTACATATATACACATTACTACACAAATACACGACACCATCCTCGATGGCGAAGATAATGACTTCAACCACACGATACAGCGCATTCAACCGAGGATAGAAATTACGACGGCTTAAGTGGAAATTCTCGAACACTTAGCGGTGCCCACTAAAGCCGTATCCATCAGGCAGGATTTGACTTCTGCCGCTCTCTAAGACCTTCCCCAATTTTGAAAAGCTATCAGCATTATGCCGCCTACTATTGTTCGGTGAAACTCTAAGGGCCAGCTGCGGCCAACAGCACATAGTTAAAAAAATAAAAAGCAGAATCCTATCCCTCTTTGAACCTAGGAATAACCAGCACCTGTTATAGATTGATTGTTTGTACATATGGACCATTATAAATCTCTCATGTCGTATTATAAGACGCCTTAAAAACCTGTGTAGATACCCAATACACTGCAGTGCCAATATAATAATATTACAAAATGTTTTCAGAATCTAATTAAAATCACACAGTTTCATTATCACAATGTTTCATAATTATCAATTTTGAGTCATCTACTAAAAGGTGGTGATAATGCTCACCCACCATATCACCTTACATTACTAAATAGATGATATACATATTACTTTAAATATACTGAGTATATAACATCTAATTTATATGTAGTAACTATTTATTTGTTAATACTATTTCTACACATTTCTTAAGTTTATTCAAGGAGTGTTGATGATTTATCAAAAACTGTGCTAGTCTTTATTTTTATGGAGTTTATAGACCACATTATGTATTAGAAACTCTGAAATATGTGATTGATGGAATTAAATTAAAACTTTAAAAATAAAATACTAACCATCAAACAGTTTCCTAGAAATATTCCCAACGTTAGTCAACTGACTAAGTAGCTGCAGGAAACCTTTATCATAATCCGAACGCTGCAATGGCCTTACAACCATCCAGACCTCACCAGGTTGTGATGCACTGATCTTAGGTTTGAATGTAGCCGGACTCTTTTTAAAATCCAATCTTTGTAGGATCTCAGGAGAATACAGATATTCTGAAGATCTTCCATCCTAAAAAGTGTAAATTTATTACAGAATGTGTACATCATTTGTAGTAAACATAAATAGCATGGGTGTGATAATAGCTTGTTTAAAGACAAGAGAATGTCACACCAATTCTTGCACACTTCCAAATTGTGACATCCATTATATTATGGTCATCACAATTACACATAAGATAGCAGATAACTATAATTTAGCAGATCATTTGTGTTTAATAAATTTGTAGCTTTTGTTATAAAATAAAAAATAAATATTTTTTATTTAAACAATTTTAATAGGTTTGCTGATTTTTTGTTATAGGCATCATTGAAACAATAGAAGGAAGTAAAATGAAATAAGGACCACCAAGCATATTTTTTTTATTAATGATAATAGAATGGTGCTGGGCTAAAGGATTTTGCTGGAGGGGCACCAGTGGAGGATGATAAGACGAACACGAGGTCAGGTCACTCACATCATGACAAATTCACCAGGAATTTATCACGATGGATTCCAGGAATAACCGCGTGGAGGTCAACCTGACATGGTACATTGCTAGTGATGGAGTCATGAGTCCACATTACTAACAATCACCTACTTGCAAAAATTCTTGGATAGAATAGTCAATACATCCTTTCACCTTTCATCGATGGTCGTTTTGGTTTGTTGCTAAATAAATTATAATTCATAATGTAAATAAAACTAATGTCAGTATAAAAAATTATTCAAATAATAACATACTGTACTGCAGTTGACTTTTTCCAACCCCATTATGACAACTTGCTGTATCCGTATTATTAGATAGTATTCAGTAATTTTTGTTAAAATTTTACAATTAACTACATAACTCAAATATGAATAGATTCATTGGTTTACAGAAACTAAGTATGCCAATGTTAACTTTATTCTTGTTTTGTATGTAAGAATACACTGCCACGACGTTGTACTAGAAAACTGGATTTCGATTTGATTTTGAACATGAAAGTGAAAGTAAAGTCGGTATTTGTAGTAACCTTCAAAATTCGTTCAATCGAAACTTAGCTGCGAATTCAATATCATTGACTGAAGTTACAGACTGACTGTCCTAAATTGTATTCTTTAACTAAATCAGTCATCGATCAATCATAATTAGACAGATAGTCTATGGTATCCATTGAAATATTACATTATCAAGTATACATACAAATTTAAAAATAGATAGAATATTTGAAAGTATGATATATTGTTCATTTTATAATATCATATAATTATGTAATTTATTTGCGAAAGACTAGTACAGTGGATAAGATATTAAAAATAATCTCAGGACAATGCACGCAGCGGAATCTAGTCTTATGGGTATTCGATAACAGATACAAATACATAGATTTTTTTTCGGTAAATACATAGATAAATAAATACATACAAACGTACATAGAAAACATCCAGACCAATGCAAACAATCATACTCATGAATACAAATGTTTGTACCGTGCGAGGAATCGAACCCGCGACCATTTATGTCCGAAAGCGGTATGCTAGACCGCTAGACCACCGAGGTCTAAAGATATTACACTAAAATATTTGATCAGCAATGTTTACCATAATGGCTTGCAAATTATATGAAAGTACATATTCGTTTTAGTCAAATATTCCTTTTGTACAATACAATTTCTATTTCCTCTTGTAGAATATTATTTCTTGTAACATAAAAATAAATCGTTTTAAAATATAATATTCTTTGTTTAGCCGTCGTCTTTCTCCGCCTCTATGGAATAAAACCAATTTTTCATAGATTGAAGATTCAACGTGCAGTACATTCCTCTCCGATTGATCCCCCGTCCATTTCAAACGGGCGACGAAATTACGATGGTCTAAGCCGAAGTTTGAACCCCTAGCGGTGCGCTCAGACTATAGTCGTATCCGTCAGGTGGGAGTTAGCCTTCAGTTACTCCATAAGTCCTTCCACGGATTTGGAGTGCCATCTGCACTCGCCCCCTATCATCCGGTGAAGCTGTAAAGGCCAGCTGCGGAAATATAGAGACACGCACTTTTCAATTTATAATATTATTACAGTGTTATTATTACAAAACACTAATATATACAGTAAATTAGTCACAACGTTTCAAAAATTTCATAATGTAATATTCTTTTAATTTACTTTCACAGAGTACTAATTCAATTAAAGTCTCTTAAGGTTCTCTCTGCTCTCTGCTCTATGATTTTTTCAATAATATTTTTGCAATATAACCTCTATAAGGTAACTTAATCCAAAATAGTAAACAAAGTTAACATTTTCTATTTATTTCTTACTTTTATATTAAGTAGAAAGTGATGTGGCAGTATTTCAATAATAATGGCCTTAATCTCGACTAATGTGTATAGACACTTATTGAAAAATATTCGGCAGTATTCAATTTTTGGTAATTCGGATACATTATTTAAATTAAATCCATCAGTACAGAATACCCCAAAGCGTTTGTTATTTTGGGAAAATGAAAGAAAAGGAGGTTATAACACTGCCGAGAAAGTGTCCATATTAGATCATCTAAAAAATGGTTTCAAAGAACTCAACTACGAGTTGATTTTGTTCAAACAAGAACTCAAGGAATTGGTGGAGACTGATCCTCTGCTAGTAGCAAGGCCAGGTACGATTTATAATAACCATTTAATCCTTAAGATCATAAGGTACAAAGATTGTTACTGTTAGAAATCAATATATTCCTTACTTTTATACCTCATACATAACTAGTTATTTACTTATTATTTATATATATTAACATTGTTTAACAAATTCTTTCAAATTTCCTATTAGATGTTCTGTCCTCCATAATCTAATATTCGTCCAAGCAATAATATACATGCCATTTAATAATAAGTGGAAGGCAATGTTTTAATGAAGTGTAAATACTTCATTAATTCAATAGCCACTACCGATTATGATTATTATAATTATGTTTATTGTAGTGTGTTTGTAATGAGTGCACACTGATAATTACTGAAATGGCTAAAGTCATATGTAGATACATATAAATTATACTTATATAATGCTACATACACTGTACTTTAGCTTCCTTCACCACATTATTTGTATTTTTTAAATTATGTTATTTGATGATCATCAATAAATTTATTTATTTATAATTTATAAAGTAAGTACAAAAGTTGCAGAATAGGAATAAATGGAAAGCTTACATTTATTCTTAAATATTTAAATTGACTTCATTAATTGATAAATGGTATGACCATCCATTCCAGAATTTGTGTTGGAGCAGCAACGCTTAACTTTATTATTTTATTTTTAACAGCTGATTTGATTATGGTCCATAGACTAATGTCGATAAAGTTTTCCATCGTCCGACTGTCAGTTTCGTCAGTTTATGTCAAACAAATAATGACATTAACATCTGTGACATGTTTTCAAAAAATCCGTTAGGTCGTTCGTTATTGCCTGTCTTAAAAGTATTTTTAATTCTTTGCTTTCTTTTCTTTTTGTGTATAACCGAAATAGCGCAAGCTTGTAGTTAATATTAGTTTTGTCCTAAACTAGTTCACTCCTTTAAAGGGCTATATAAAAGCGAATGTTTTCCAATAATACAAATAACAATTCCTCGCCGATTCAAAACGAAAAGAGCCATTTAAAAAGTATATATTATAAACTTCATAATCTATTGGGACGTGGGACTGATACTTGTAGCAGTAATATTCTTAAAGAAAATATGTTGTCTACGAGGAGCAGTTCTGCTGTCTCTGAGGATAATTTTATTACTCCAGTGTCATCCATGGGCGATCTCATGGCTTTATCACCAAAAAAATCTACATTAACCCAGCAATCTGACGTTACAGAAGATCTCCTTACGGGAACAGAGTTTGATAGCATCTGCGATGTAACAATGCAGGAAGTGCCTCAATATGAAGATACTTTTATAAATGCAAGTAGTTTGGATTACCTTGTTCAATGCGCGGACTCTAATCGTAACCATAACCTTATTGACCGTGGAAAAGAAAGTCTCTTTGTCAAGTTTGATCCTTTGTATGCAAGATATAATCAAATAAATACTGAATCAACTCAGCCTGAGGTAGTTGTTGATTCTGAGATCGATATTGGATATGAGACAGGCAGCGCCGCATCAGTCTTCACTGACAATCTTGTAGTTACACCTAAACAAACATTGTCAGCAGCAGCCATATCAAATGGCAAAGACAAACCAATGCAAATAGTGCCACCAGTAGTAAACTTTGATGTTCCTAAAACAAGTGCCAATCAAATGAGATCAACACCAGCCTTGGTACGAAGTGTGTCAGCAATTCTAACACCCACTCAAGTGGTAACAGACCGTCTAATTAGTATTTCTGGAAGTACCCCACCAACAGCAGCTCCTCGTAGTCCTCGCTACAGTAGTTTCAGTTCCCAAGAAGTAGACCGTCTTCAATCACTGAGAACCATTCTTCAAAACCAAGATCAGGAACTGTTAAAATTACGACATGAGAATAGAGAACTGAAATCAACAATTCAAGATATGGAACACAAGCATTTTAAAGCAACTGAACATATGGAACAGAAAATAAAGAAGTTAATAGATGAAAGAGACAATATGTTAGATAGGGAAAATAAATTGATGCATCAAGTAAATGAGAAAATTATGAGTAACAAGCAAATGTGCATTGTAATGGAGGAGTATGAAAAAACCATATCATCATTAATTGGTGAACAACAACAGGACAAAGTGCAATTTCAGGAGTACAATGATAAATTGGTGTCTGAAAGAGACCAAGCTTTAAATCACCTTTCTAGCATGGAGAGTTCATTCAATGACTTGCTCTCTAAATATGAAAAATGTAAGAGTGTTATATTGGAGGTAAAAGAAAGAGAAAAAATATATCAAGATAAAATTTCAGAATATGAAGTTAGTATCAAAAAGTATGATGGTTTATATAGCAGTCTTAAACAAGTCACTTCAGATAATTTATCTAAAGCTAATGAGACATTGGAAAACATAAAGAAAAATCACAACATAGAAGTAACTAAACTGAATGCAATTATAAAGAAACATGAAATAACTATTGCATCCCAGCAA
The DNA here is from genome assembly GCF_030625045.1 of Achroia grisella. NCBI lineage: Eukaryota > Metazoa > Arthropoda > Insecta > Lepidoptera > Pyralidae > Achroia > Achroia grisella. The sequence continues at coordinate 2,643,400 of NW_026712925.1, forward strand.
GAGTCATTGGTCCAAAAAACCAGAGACAATGAGGAATTGACAAGAATATGTGATCAACTTATCAATGAAGTCCGTTAATAATTCATTATTATTTTTTTATGTACTATAAAATACATACTTATGTTGGTGCTTTTCAGTACATTTAATAACAATATTTGGGTAATCTTGTATTTATCTATTTTTGTATACAATCTTACTTATATTATCTGTGATTTCTATTATCATTATTCACTACTTATTATTTAAATTTAGTGTAAATCATATTCATATTATATTTTGTGCATATTCCTCATTAATAGTAATACTTAATGCAGTTTATGTCGAGGAAACATCTTCTTTAATTTTTATTTCAAGTATATCCTGTATTTCAAATAACAAAGAAGGAAAACCTAGTAAATTTGAATAAAAAGTTATGTTCTTCCAGATTTATTATTCAGATGAATTATCTATGTTCAGATAATGTGTTTTATATTAGGTAAAGATAGATAATTCATTTGAACTATGGCTATGTTTGTGATATTTGGTTTAGTTTCAGTTAATTCTTATTGAATGTGTATTCTATGTCCTTATGAATATAAAGAAAGTACCGTCTCTTGTTTTGAAGATATGAAACAGTGATATTCACTAGTAATAAAGATAGAAAGTCTTCATCATGTAAATGTGATATATGGCAATATTTAATTAATACTTATGTTTAGTTCCCGTCATATGTAACAGTTTCTTAATGGAGTCACAATTGGTTTCATATGTATACTTACTTTTATATTCTTTTTTTTAAATTACTACCACCACATGTTATATGTATTAATTGGAAACATAATGATGAAAAATCATGTAGTTAAAAGATATATCTGACTAACTTGCCAATAAATTCATCCAAATTGTGCTCAATATAAATTAGTACTTAAAATTATTCATAAGTAGGTTAACATTATGATTTTCAAAGATCTGAATATGGTTAGATGTTTTTATACTTACCTAAATTTATATAGTGTAAATACTTGGTACTACAGGTTTTATTAGAGTATAATTGATTTGACAATTAAAATTTAACAATTATACTTAAGTTATTTATTTTCTACACTTTTAATTCTAACAGAACCATCCTGACATTTTTATAAGGCTAATAATATAGTTATTATTGTTTGATATTTTACTTGTTGTACCTACTCATTTAGACTGCAATTTCTTTTTCAAATAAAATGTTCACATATATTTTGTGTAAGTACTTATAATTTTATTTGTCCCAAATTTAATTATTATCATGAAAGGAGTCTCATGGTTTGTATTCAACATGTAATATAACATACTCAATTTTTTTGTACAATCTAAAGAAAATTATTTGTACTTATTTTATGAAATAAAATAGAATAAAATGTTTGAAATTAATTGTTACTAAGAATGTGTATTTAATTATGAAAGATAATAGTTTTTTCCAACAGAATAAAAATATTACAAATTGATGTTGTATACATTGAAACAGCAAAATAGCTTGAAATGGTATAAAAAATATCTTTATAATTATAATATTCACATTACAGGCGAAACAGATCTTATATGGTGCTTCAATGATCAGAATGTTCTCGATAAATTCGTTACGACCAGCGACAGTGATCATAACGAGGGCTACAGCCAATGCAGTCTCAATATGAGTAGTGCTGGTAGGGCCTTATTCCACGGACACTTAGACCTGAGAGTGCCAAAAGACGGGCGCATTAAAAAAGCTGGTTATTGTGCTATGAGGTCTAAAAGAGTGAGGGTAAGGTTTTACTGTATACTAGCTGTACCCGCGACTTCGTCCGGATGGAATTTAAACTTTATTTTTCAAAAATAAAAGTAGCCTAAGTTACATCCTTATAACATCAGCTACTTGCCAATAAAAGTTGCAAACAAAAATTGTAAAAAAAATTATTATGGTGTATGTACCGTATTTATATTCAAATGCACGTAGTAAAGAACGGTTATATCAATATTACAAACAGACACTGGTATAAATTTATTAATCCTTTTTATCTTAATAGACTTGACAACTTTGGTAATGTACTTTTTTGGTACACTACATCACCTATGGGTTGGAGGTTCAAACTCCGTACTTAATTGTCTGTTTATATCGATTTATTTCCATATTACAAACAGACACTCCAATTTTATTTATATGCCTAAATTAGCAGAAACGAATACACAAGAATTATGAACATATGTTTGAAATGAATCTAAACCTTCAAATATATGTTCATTTGTTTTGTATTCGTGTGCGTATGTATTTTTTTTATGAATGATAATGGAATGTTGCTCCCGCCTGTGCTAACGGTTTACACTGGAAGGACACCAGTGAAGGATGATAAGATGAACATGAGATCAGGTCAGTTAGCCCATCGTGATAAATTTGCCAGAAATTTATCATGATGGTATCCACGGGGAACCGCGTGGAGGTCAACCTGATATGATAAAAATTTCTATAAACTATGTAAGAAACTATATGCCTTTGGTAGTATTTGTATGCTCTCCAAGGCTATGGCTCCTCGACTCTACAGAACTATAAGCAGTGGGCACACGAATTTGTTACAGGCTTCATATGGTATAGTTACGTCACGGGAACTAACAGAGAAATTATCTTCTTTCTAAATAAAAAAACTGCAACTGTCAAATAATACTTGCACAATTATAAATCTGCAAATATCTTGGAATTGTAACATGAAATTTGTCATTTAACTACCATGCAACTTTAATTTATATTATTTACTAGCTGTACACGCGACTTCGTCCGCGTGGAAAAATAACTTTATTTTTCTAAAATAAAGTGGTGTAAGTTACTCCTTATTACATCAGCTACCTGACAAAAATATTCCCGTCAAAATCGGTTCAGCCATTTCAGAGATTAGCCGGACCAAACACAAAAATGGCATAAAATTTTATTATGGTGTATGTATGTGTACCGTATTTATATTCATATGCATGAAGTAAAAAACAGTTATTTCAATATTACAACAGACACTCCAATTTTATTTATATGCATAAATTATATCTTGTTCCAGAAATCATTTAAACGGGAATCTACTTACAACTGGCATTTATATAATACCCTTGTTCTGAAAGTGAGAGGAGATGGTAGATCATACTTATTAAATATTTCTTGCGAGGGTTACTACGACATAACATGGAATGATATATATCACTATGTATTGTATACAAGAGGTGGACCATACTGGCAAATTGCTAAGGTAACTGTTCTGTAGATTTTTTTTAGGTAGACGACAAAAAGTTGTTACAGTGGGTACCACCAAGAATACGAAATACCAGAAGTTTCACATGCCTGTTGTAAAGAAAACATTATATATAATGTTTACTGTGGTATACTTATAAAACCTCGTCTGTATGAGTACCTCAGTCTTGGCCATTATCGCAGCCAAGCAGCTTGCTTTGTAAGCTGTGTTTCGCTTGTACGGTGCAGATTAGACAGTGAAATTACAGAATAAGGTACGACATTCCGGAAGACTAGTGTCATGACTCTGTACTGTGTAATTTCATTTCCATATGTCTCACGCATCAACCTAAATAAAACTTACAAAGAAAAAGATGAGACAGTAGTATCAACGCAAACAACTACGTAGCTTTACGTCACAGTCATTACTATTTTTTAACACTCTAGTGAGTTAATAAATAATAAAGTATATTACTGATCTAATAATTATTGTTTCTTGTTCATATTTTAGATACCATTTTCCAAGTTCATTTTAGGATCAAAAGGAAGAGTGCAAGACAAACAAAACAGAATATGTTTAGATAGAGTAACACATTTTGGTATATCATGTGGTGACAAAATTCCTGGTAGATTTGAATTGGAAATAGAATATATTGGTAAGTATTTAGTAATGCTAGTAGTTGTCCAGTGTAAAATTAAAATAATATTTTATTGTGAAAGTCTATAAACAAAAAGAGAAACTATATATCCATACAAATATAATAATGCCTAAAGCAGGCCCATCTGTTTGTTACTTTTTCGCTTTTAAGATATTAGTAACATAAATCAAGCTCTTTTTTTTTTTTTAAAAAAAGCACACGCTCGCATTTTGTGCGTGCTCATGTCTTATGCCTTCCGCTTATTTTTCATAAAATGAGATAAGAAAAAAATCCTTTTTATGTAATATATATTTTTTAATTAATATATAACATGTACCTAATATAGATTTTATATAATAGGTGCTTCATACTTTATAGATATACATATACACACCAGCACTCCCAGTTGGTCCATTGCTCGATACCGTGACCTATTCCAACAGTGATCTAGTATACTCTAGCGTATACATCAGGCCAGACAGGAGTTCGCCTTCATCCGCTTAATAATAAACAGAGAACTATATAGGCATATACACATTTCAATATGTAATTATTTGTTTTTCAGGTCTAGAATTCGACCCAACACATGAGGAAGAATTTGCTTATGAAATGTACAAAACAGAAAGATATATTGTTGGTGTATGATTGTGTCTTTACTTAGAATCTGTGATGTTAATAAAGTTGGAATAAAAATGATTGTTACTTGGATACATGTATTATTAATCAATATATCTGATTATTATTCAACATATTTGCATTCATTATCCACTCGATTTTGTGCAGCTGCTACAAAAGTTGTGCGAGCGTAACTATCTATTCATGCCTTCACGCCAGGTTCCGGACGACGGAGTAAGCAACGTATACATTGCTGGTTCTAGAGTAGACCTCTCTTCTCTACCAACAGCACAGAATCAAGTACTGTGCTAGTTCTTGTTTGGTTATATTGAAGACCTCTTGTTAATAACAAAACTATAATCGTTGCCAAGAACACCCTAATCAGATCGAACTCGCGGTTCGTTCTGGAAAAAGTCGTAATTAATTCCTGATGAATTCGCTACGATGGACCAACCGACCTGACATCATCTGCATTTTATGATGGTTAACCATAAATAATAAATATGATAATTAATCCAAAATTTTTATTTTATATTAGCTGTACCCGCGACATCTTCCGCGTGAAATTAAAATTTATTTTCTAAATAAAATTAGCCTAAGTTACTCCTTATTACATTAGCTACCTGTCAAAAAAAATCCCGTCAAAATCGATCCAGCCATTTCAGAGATTAGCCGGAACAAACAGACAGAAAAATTGTAAAAAATGTTATTTTGGTGTATGTACCGTATCTATATTCATATGCATATAGTAAAAAACGGTTATTTCAATGTTACAAACAGACACTCCAATTTTGTTTATATGTATAGATTATTACCATTTCACTGTAGCGTAATATATGATGTAATGAGATGTCGCTATTATAAGTTAGATTGTATACAGTAGTGTCTATTTGATAGTGTGCTACATGGCTTATTAATAAAACGTACACTTAACGCGAAGTTTTACACAAAATTAAATCCAAGTTATGGCAAGGATGTTGACAGAAATATAAGTGCAAGGAACAAAAGATCTAAAAATATTCAAATGTAGCTATTATTTTTATCGTTTATCAGATTCATTCGTATACAATTATTGATAGCAAATAAGTTAGTCGGTTATATGAATAAAATCCCCAATTATTTTAAGTTTTTTTCATTCCCATTTTATAGAACATTTTTTTAACATAAATATACTCTATCTATGATTGTACATTAAATTTTAGTTTGAAAGAATGAATGACAGCTATATTATAAAGTTTTTGAATGACAGCATTTGTTGGAGTGACTACATGAATGATGTGATCGTGATGTCATCATCCTTAATTCTTGCAGACCTTCGAGACCAATTTTACTGAATGTTTATTTAATTACAATACGCTGACTCTTTTTTGAATCATTACCGTATTTTATACATATTGTTGCTTTTCTCAATCCTCACTATAAACCGAACTAGTTCGAGGACACTGCGGTAGGTTACACTGCCATATAAAGTATATTTTATTACCTAATTTCTTTTTGTTCGATTTCTTTAAACCGTGTTTGCGTGGGTTGCAATGCATTTTTATTGTCGTATATCATATTATTTTAACTCATTTCGTATATGTTGTGTTCACAAAATGTAAACTTCATTATATCTAAGGTAACTTAAATGACTCAGTTACTCAGTGCGTCGCCCTTGGTGACATCTATAGTATTCTTGATATTTACACTTCGTTCTAATTTGCAGGTAAGACCATGTGTACACTATTTAAGCGAAACCTGTAGGATTTTTCGAAAAGATTTATCTGTGGACAGTACCATGTCAGGTACAGAGCAGAATATAGTGAACTCTATGCAACAATTGTCTGTGCAACCCAGCATCAGTGGTCATACTGATAAACCTACTCAAGTGGTCACTCCAGCTGTTAATAGGAGTCAAGCTACTGCTACTGTAAAGGTGACACCTGTGAAGACAAGCACAGTGTCCCCAGCTATCGCTACTATAGACCGTTTACTAAGCCTCGGTGCTAATATACCTCCACCTCCTCCTGTTATCACCCGGTCATCAGATATGGATCCACATACAATTGAACAGCTACGAACAGTGAAAGAGTTATTAACCACTCAAGAAGAGGAGGCACAAAGTTTGAGAGATCTTAATCATGATTTAAGGGACCGCCTTGAAGAATGTGAAACCAAAATCAAGAAGTTATCAGAACAAAATGAAGAATATGCAGAAAAAGAAAAGACTCTTTCACAGAGAGTGGCTGAAAAGGTAAGAAATAACAAGCAAATGAGTGTAGTTATGGAAGAATACGAAAGAACCATCTCATCTTTAATAGGTGAGCGTGAAGCAGAGTCAAAAAGATGGATTGAAGAAAGAACTGTCCTGGTTCGTGAAAGAGATGAGGCAGCAGCCCATTTAGCATCAATGGAACATGCATTTAATGATGTTCATACAAAATATGAAAGATGCAAAGTTATCATTCAAGGATATAAGAGCAATGAAGAAACTTTAAAACATACTGTTGAAGAAAATAATGATGCTATACAAAAGTTGGAGGCTAGGTACGAAACTCTAAGACAACATGCTATGCAACAACTTAACAAAGCTAACGCTGAGTTGGACTCTGTGAAAAAATCTCACCAGGCTGAGATTCTAAAATTGAATGCTATGTTGAAAAAAAGTGAAGTGCATGCATCTTCGCTACAGGAATCTTTAGCACAGAAAATAAAAGATAATGAGGAACTCACAGCTATTTGTGACGAATTAATTAACAAGGTTGGTTAAGTATGTATTACATCTGTATAATAATCATTTTATAATTTGTATCTGTGAGTAAATAAGGTGATCGCCCCTAAATTCAGCTGTATAGGCTAATGTTATATTAATCTAAAAGTATTGTAGGTTTCATATAGACTACAGTACTATAATTTTAAGGTTAATAATACCTAAAATTATATTTTTATCTTATATCAATATAATACCACTTTGATGCTTATATAACTTTGTAACTACTTCAAAATTATATTCTGCATAATTTAATTTCAACTTACTTATACATTATTTAATTTGCACCTAAAACTACTCTCTGCTTCAATATCTCTAAATCAATGATTTAAAAAATAATCCTTGTAATCACATTGTGTAACATACAGAAAAAAAAGTTTAATTGTGAATCTTTTCTCTCTGAGTGCAGTTTAGAGTTACAGTGAAATTAAATTAATAGATGATTTTGACAGTTTTCAAAAGGATTATTAGACAAAGAGCTTCAAATAATAATTATTTAGTCAATTAGATTAATAAATACTTAACCAATTTCCAAGAAGTAGTACTTAATGTAACTCTGTATCACATACAACATGCAAACTATCTTAAATACAAATTAGATTTGATTGTATTTTGCAATTTATAAAGTATACTCTTGTATTGGCCACATATTCATTATGTATACAAGAAGTTGGTTTTTTGAAAAAAATTAAAAAAGAAATTTTAATTTAATTAATTATTCTATAGTATTATTTGATTGTTTGTTTTAAAGATTTTTATTGTTAAAATCTGATAGGAACCAATTTTGACAAAATCATTATTATCATATAAATGGAAACTAACTTTTAGAAGATTTTTTTTCATCACCCTGATTTTAATATTTGAGATGTATTTATTGTATCCCAATTTATTCAGATTTGTTAATAATTCTTATTTAGCATATAAAACTGTTACTTATTTCATACCAGATTAGTATAAGTACTACTTCTTGACACATCTTTTGAAATCACACAAAGAGGTGCATTAGCTATTAAAACTCATTATTAAAGACAAATTGAATTTTCACTATATCAAATTATGTATGTAAAAGAAACACATTAAAAAGTACCTAAATATGTATTACTACTGCTAGCTTTTTTTAGTTGCTCTAAAAATTATTTGCATTTTAATTTAGAATAGTGAATGTGATGTAGGCTGACTTTAGGTATTATCACCCTATAATTTAAAAGTAATGCAGTACACAGAAAATCAACATTAAATATATATTATAAAATGCTATAATACTTAAATACAAGTGATTACTGTTAACCATTTGTAACATATTTTTTTACAATGTATGTAATTATTTTTTAATATTTTGTGCAATTTATTTCTTTTTTATTTTTGTACAATTTTATAATTATAGGAGTTAAGTTTTTATTTCCTTGTGACAATTTTGCTGTTGTTAATTCCATTAATCATAGTGACAACTTATAATCATCCCACTGGGTAAGATACTGTTCTCGTAAGAAGAGAATTAACTTGGAAGTTATATTTCGAATTTTCCATCTCTTGAATTTATATATTACTGCTCTGTTCCCCTAGTGGCCTACTAAATCCTGGAGATAAAAATGTATGGTGACACAAAGCAGGTATATTACCATGTTATATATAAGATCTGTTCATTAATATGAGATTTAAAGTATTTTTGTGTCTACCATTACATAGAATATTTTATGTAACATATACATACTATAACTATGTGCATGTATATAAAATGTGATATAAATGCAGCCCAATATAAAATATATTGGGCTGCATTTATATCATCTACTGTTGTAATCTACATTGAATGAAGAAACTCAATATTTTATGTTGATAAACTCTAAAAATCTTCTATTTCCATACTTGGATGTTTGAATGTCTAAGGAATAACTAGCTGCCATATTTAATTTTGAAAATTCTTTATGTATTCATTGTAGGTATTAAAAAAGTTATATATGTCTTAATTAATATGTAGTTCTAAACGTAAAATGTTTATATAGATATCTTAATTAATGCTAGTTTCTACTATATGTATAAACATCGAAAAATAATGAAAGTCGTTAATGCAGACGAAATTAATTTGGCTTTTCAAAAATATTGGCTTGGATCTTCTAGTCTTTTGAATTTTGCTTTATTGATATCAGATAATTTGACTATGATAGTAACATAGCCTCTACCAATTATCATGACATTATTATAAATAGTAATAGTACTAGAGACCTGCACTAATTGCTTGATCCCTTAGGTGATTTAATAAAAATCTGCTTTATATATCTGCTGATATGAAATACTATACCAAAAAAATAAGAATGAAAAATAATATTATTGCTTTTTAATTTAATTTATTTATTGTAACTAATAAGTTAGAGGAACTGATATTATACATGTGCCTTTTGAAATCTAATATTCACCATCCACTCAGTCCATTTGAAATTCATAAATATAGAAGTACTAATATCTTTATGTAATTAAATGTTCAATGTAGTAAGTATATTCTTTACATTAGCATAATGTTTCGGTTTGTTTACTAAAATTTAACAAAAAATATTCAACATTCCACATGGTTAATATTAATTTAATATGAAATATTTTGTCTGATAATTAATATCAGACATACATAATGCTTTAAAACAAAAATGTAATCCATGAAGAATATCATTTTGCTTTCTATAAATATCTGTAAGATAAATAATATCATTATTTTCGATTAGTTTAAGAATAATTTTGTAATTTACGTATTTTTATAACATAAATAATTTTTAATATAACCTAGTTCACATTTAATTTATGTGAATAGATCGAACAAAATAAATGTATTCCATTTGTACCCTCAATATATTATTTGATTTGAAACGATTGGACAAGTTACCCCCTTCTACCATTATAATTGATGGCCATAATTTTCTCTATTAGTCTAAGTATATCCTAAAGGATCGGTATATTTAAAATAAAGAATTTAAATAATAAATGAATTAAACCAGTTTTAAATTTTTATTTACATAATGTACACAGTTTTTAAAATAAATTATTATGTTATATGTGGAAGACTTGGGACATGTTCTGTGCGATTTCTTGTTAAGTTTTCTTCAAAAACTTATAAGTGTCCTTACTAACTAAATAACTAATAGCAGATACAACTGTAGACACGGCGGTGACACCGCAGAGAGCTTGTAATGCAGGATGATTCACATATCCAAAAACAGGGGACGCAAGAGTAGTTCCAACCTGAAATTGTATTTATATATACCTGATACATCTGTGTATAATGTTAGTATTTATGAAAGTGCATAATTAATTTGTGTATTATCATTATTTATACTGCCCTGTTAGAAATAGCGACCGCCCATGCTTCGCAGTGTACAGTATGTGCGACACTTTCACTACTAGTTACGTAGTTATAGTAAAAATCATGATTCTGAGTGACTCTACGGTGATGGCATAACCAATAACAAACCAAATTAATCCGAGAGACGGCAGTAACGGCTCGCCCCCTGCCAGTGGGTGACGAAACAATGAATATTTGTAGGAATCTACGTACCAACAATAGTTGTACAGCAGTGTTCACTTTGCTGATAAACGTTGGTGCAAGTTGTGCTGTAGCATGTGTCACATCAAAGTATCTGCTAAGCGTTCTCTGTAAACACAAAAAGAAAATATTATTACGTAATGCAAACATTAATATCAAAATCAATATTTATTATTAGGGTAGGCCGCTACATGTATAATTATACTTTTGATTCTACTAACAGAATACACTAATTATATTTAATAATTTTATATTTTTTTTATGACGAATTTATAAGCTATATAGGTCATTGACTAAATCTGTAGATTACTTACTCATATTTTTTTTATTCTTAATTTAAAATCAAACCGATTATAATGCAATAATCAAGTCATTCAAGTACTGTTTATACTTGTTTTATTATTTTCCTGCGATGCTGCATCCATGTGGACTGTGTATGTAGATGTTACTGATCAGATAAAAGTTATTTAAAGAAAAATAATGTTTATTATTTCAGTTTACCCATTTCAAAAACAAAATAAACAAATTTGTGGAAACTCTACAAGGGATAATTAATATAGAAATAAAATAGACCCTCAACTAGTGATAAGTGTATATTAAGGAAGGAAAATATAGGAAAATATTTTATAGAATATACATCGAGTGACTGATGACATGATAATATTTTATGAACTATGGAACATAACGTCTTATCGAACGTCTTGTCTGTAAGGGGTCAGTCGTCATGAAAAGAGGTAATGACGTGAAATGAATATTATACAAATATATACAATACACCATAAATTCTTCTTTGAAGTATTAGTACAGATAAATAACTTACAGGGGGTGGGAGGCTCATATATCGGATGACAAATCCTGCAGTTACTAAGGCTGCATCACGACCCACAATTAGCAAAGTCAGGCTTAGAGGTATCAAATTTTGCCATGTGAGTGAAATGAAGAGAGTTGCTATGAGTACTTTGTCTGCCATTGGATCCAAGAAGGAGCCCATCTTTGAAGACTGATTTTTCCAAGTCCTCGCTATCCAACCATCCAGCTGTCATTTAAACAAAATACCATGTATTGTATGTATGCAGTTAAAAAATAATTTCTTATGTGTATGATATCTTAAAATAATTATGAGGGAAAGGGGATTTATAGTAATATGGACTGGTGACCTCATTGTAAACAGTGTAGCATGTCAGGTTGACCTGGATGCAGTTCCCTGTGGATGATTTCCAGAGTGAAAGTGCATGTGGGCATGATAAATTCCTGATGAATTTGCTATTGGCTATGAATTTGTAATTACGATTGGCTAACAAATCTGACTCTTTGATCATATTATTAACATCCAGCTACAGGTGCAGTTGGATGGACCAGTACATTATCATGCATTAAAAAAACAGTATGCAGTATCATTTCACACTAGACATTTGAAATATTATAACTAACTTAATACAATGACTGATATTAAATCATATAAGTGAAAATAAAGACTTACAGCAAATAATAATGGTAATAAAATCTTTATTGTAAAATATACTCATTGGTACTAGCTAATAATGTAGCTATAAAGGAAGTAACTTCTTATTTATGTTTGAGATTACAAACCAATAAATATACCAAAAATATTGATTGATTTTTACTATAATTAAAATAAATTATTACATGTTTATATAATATGCATAATATATTTTTGATTGGAATAAAATAGGGTCACAGTGACACCATTCGAAAAAATGTAATAAAAAATAAAACAACAACTACTAACCAGGTCAGTGACTCCAGCAAACACCATCAATCCTAAGGCTAAATTATAATTATCTTCCAGAATCATATATCCAAGATAAGGAGACATCATAATTCTAGTTACACACAGTATGTTAGGAACAGTAAACACATTTTCTCTCTGAAAAAATTACACTTAAATTACATTATTGGGCTATCAGGTCACTTTAATGATATTTAGACCTAACATTATTGTACTATTAAAAGTAAAGTGTTGTAATGCCACAAATGCCAATTACAAAGCCCTTGGCATTACAAGGTAGCAACCTCTGACAGAAAGCTCATCAGATTTCTGTCATATCTGTGTGCAAATAATCACCTTATATAGTGTTCATTCTACTAATATGCAAATTAACATAATGTCAATCAAATAATAAGCATTTTTTCTAGTAACTGTGGTATAGGTATATTATAAAAAGGCAAAATACTGTAGTTAGTAACAGGCAGGCATTTTAGGAACTCTACAATTTTTAAAATGCCTGCCTGTCACTAACTACAGTAAGTTTTTTAATAGAACATGTATACTAGCAGGCTTCTACCATATCTGGTCTGGCAGGGTGAGAAACACAAGTGGTGAAAGTGAGTGCTCACATATATTTGGAAGGAGCCACTTAAACCTACACCGGGGTCATAAGTCCATGGAACAGCTCGGCGTTTTCCTTTTAGCCACATAATAGACTTGGCACCTACACAGTTAATCCAAGGACTGTTAAGAAGTTTGTCGCCAATACAAAGTGAAACTAGACAATATTCTGTTAAGCTACAACTGTAAAATTAAATTTGGGTCTGACTATAAATAATTGAGTGCTAAAATATAACATACCTCAACCACTTCCTCTAATCTTTCTTTTACTTTTGCTTTAGTTTCTAAGATATCTTTGATTAAATGTTCTTTTTTCTCTCTAATTTTTTGTTCAGTAATTTCTTTATGCTGTTTTATATCTCTAACGATTTCCTCACTTTTCAGTCGAATTTTATGTTCTGTATCTTTCAGCTGTTCCTTTCTATGTTCAAAGACATCTTTCAGTGTTTCGGTTTTCTTCTCGAGATTTATGAAATTCTTTTTGTTATCCTTAGAATATCCAGATATCATGTATGATACAACGGGTAAATATTTCGATGTCTGTTTATTTGCAACAAGAATCATGTATTCCCGAAAAGGAATGTTGTAATTGAATTTTTTAATGGTTTGAAACCGATATACATTTGATACATGTTTAATGAACATATTTCGATTTATGAATCGCATAATAGTGAAAAGCCGGTCACTTGATTTTCCACATATACTACAATTGCTGCCGTAAACTGACAATAAATTGTAAATATATAATAAAACTATTATAATTTAAACACATAATAAAATCTTATAACCTGCAAATAAGAATAGAACAAATAAAATTAATTAACTTAACTACCATTTAGTAATGGCTATGATTATAAAAATATCGATGAAATATGTATCGATATCTTTATCTTTTATTTGATGTATAAATATGCAAATAATATTTTATACATATAGGTATATCACAATACATCTCTGTATTAGTGAAAGCATATTTTAAGGACATATATGAACATTGCGAAAAATTTGTACTACATTTGAATATTGGATACTTTTTTCAAAATTGTAAATAATTTGTTCATAAGAAATGAAACTTAAAAAACATTTTTATTGCTATGAAACGTTAAAATTTTATAACAGTTGATATATAGTATTAGTAGTAAGTAAGATCCTAATATGTTTTGACATTCTATATTAAAAGTTAAATCTATATGATCGTAATATATTATAATATCAAATGTTATTCGTACATCGATATATCGATATATGGACATCGACATCTTTTTGTTGAAAGAAAAGTTGAGTGTGATCATGTGGTTTTCATATGTGTTCTGTGCTCAGTTTAACTGTCCAGCAGTGTTATGTCAAGTGTCTATGATTTCTATTGAGTTCTGTGCTCTGTGTTGTGTTTTCATATTACTTTAGAAATAATTAATTTCTTTATAATAATATTATTTTTAGTAATTACCCCGTTTTAAAATCAACTGATCTGAAACATGTAACCGTATGGCAACAAGTATTAGAGTAATAATTCACAATGCCTTAAAGTTTTATTGCTCAATATCAAACTAGGTTTAGGCTTTGTTTTAATTAATATTTTGTCTACTTTGTTCTCAAGTTTATAATTGATAAAAATCTTGTTTTTCTTTAAGGGTATAGATTTCAATATCGCTTACAGATTAAATTCAGTGTGTTATATAAATCACTAGGTAATTTATTTTTAAACTTATTAGATTAGTCAGTGTTGTCATGATTTCTGTGTAACCCTCTTTTATGTAAGGATTGTGAGGGATGTCCAGATTTCTTACATGCCATGTTTACTCTGGTAGATTAGGTAAATAATGTAATACTTGACAAATTGACACAAAAGCGCTCATTATTGTAAATGTTTTGAAGTGCAATTTTATTTTCTTATTAATGAATAAATTGAATTCTGTTCAAAAATAATTGAAATCCCTGTAATACAGTAATTGCACTTGTATTAAGCTGCTTAACTGATAACTCATAAGCAATTTTATTCAAGTGAATTTAGATAAACATAACAATAACACTTGTTATTTTCTCAATATACTTGTTGAAATTGCTACAGATACTAGATTTAGTTAAAACTAATGAGATCACCTAATTGCTCGGAATATAAAAATAGATTTTATGTAATTTTGTTAAAACAAAAAATGTAAAAATTAAGACAACTTAATGTACCATTCTAATATATCTAATTTGCAATTTTAGATTACTTAGATATTTTTAAACTATCATTCCATTTATATGTTAGAAAGTATCTAATATAGAAAATTGTTAGATTTTGCAAATTGACTGTGATGTCAGCACAAGAACCTGAACCCTGACCTTTGAAATAAAAGTGATTACAGTAGAGAATGAAAATATTTTCTACATTTATTTCAGGGACATGTTATAGTAAGCAAAATGAAAGAAGAAGAATTGAAGTATATGTTGCGGCTTTTAGATGACCTTACTGAAGAAATATTTAAGGTATGTGGTTGGAGATAAGTATAAAAATTTTGTAATTCCATAAAGTTCTGAACTGAAATCAAATATATTTAATATTGTTGTTTTAGTATATACACAATATTCTATTTAAAACAACTATATACTAATGTAGTATTAATTGGTTAATCTTATTATACATTTTAAAATATTCTATTAAGTACTATTATTAAATATTTTAATATCTATGTACTCATTGACAAATACCAGCCTGTAAATAATATAATACTGCTACATACTTAGAAATTAATAAAGTAAACAATAGCTTAACTTTGTTATTGTTTCTTCTACATAATATTACTGTTTAATTTCAGGAAATATTACTGTTCTACTATGACATTGAGGAATCTAAACAGCCTGCAGAATTTTCAAATAATATCTTTCAATTCCTGAAACATAACATAAAGAACAACCCTGTCACTACTCTAACTCTAATTCATTTTATACAAGAACAACACAATAGTGCTATTGACCAAGATAAAATACAACCAATATATTTAGAAGTGCTCCGAAATGAATTGGCTGAAAATCATTGTTCAGATAAACTACTGACAATGATATCAGTAATGAGATGGGACAGCAAATTCTTACCACTGTTTACCCAACAAATATTGATGCCACTCACAGCTGACACATACCGACAATACAGAAAACAAATATTGATAAGTCTTGTGCCTTATGGAAAACCTGAGCTTTTACATTTGGCATCAGATCAGATGCAGAAAAATGAACCTCACAAAGAATTTAAATTGACACCAGAATATATGCTGGAATTATGTTATGAGGACAAAATACATTGGCTGTTGAAAGCAGCTCAAGTTTATAAACATCAATTACATGACATGAAAAATGTGACATTTAAAATAAATAATTTTACAAAACAAATACTTATTATGGTACTTATTGATCTAACTAATAGTGCAGAGACTTATGATTTACCTTCTCTAATTCATCAATTGACTAACATATTTTCTATACTTGATACCTATACAACCATTGATGAACAATTGCAATTTTATATAACTGAAGTTAAAAGAGAATTGACAATAATAAAATTTTGCATAGAGAATAATAGTAAAATTATGACAACCTTAATATTTAGTCAAGTATTAACACAGAGTGCTTTAGCTGTGATATCTCAAGTGTGCAGGCTGTCTAAAGTCGATAGATATAAAGTCTCAAGACTTTTGAACATGAATAATGATTTTGTAAAAGAGCTGATGAGTCTGAATCATCAACCCAAGCCTAAACAACAAGAAGGGTATAATACTAATTGGGATATTGTGACCTATAATAGTTATTGCGCAGTGACAAAGATTATAGATAGTATTCTAAATTCATCTGAGCGAATAGAAGATGCACAGGACATTACAACATCGTTGGATGAAATTAAACGGCTTGTTTTATCGATACAACCCTTCCATTACTGTGTGGAAGTAATTGAAAATATTTATTCCTGTTTATTCTTAAGATATGAATATTTCTCATGTAATGAACATAACCAGGACTATCCATGTGGCACACATTCTGAATGCTCTTATTTTTATTCAAAAAGACAAACTCAACAACCTATTAGTTTGAAGAGCAATAATTCTGGATTTATGTGCAATTCATTAACAACACAAATTGTTTTGAACACACTTAAAATATGTTTGGAAAAATTGGAAGAGAGTATAATTAATGAAGATCAGAATACTAACGCAAGACTGAAACATTTAGTAAAAGTAGTTAATCATTCAATGTGGAAATTGCAACTGGTATCAACATTATCTCCAGATACAAGTCCAACACAGCTAAAACTTTGTCTGGACTATGTAGAGGTTGACGAAAGCAGTGAAGAAGATGATAAAGAACTTGATATGAAAATTTTGAAAAAGAAGCCAAAATGCAGAAGAAGGTATACAAATGTAAAGCAAGACAAAGATCAAATAATGCAAGCTTCCACAATTTCAGCTAATGGTGAAGGTAAGTAAATTCTAACATATTGAATCTTTTCACCATAATTACATTTGATAACTAAACAATTATCAAATGTAATTATGGTGAAAAGATTTTTCTCTCAAACCAAATTAATTTTTTATAATTTGTTAATTGTCATTTCTATTCTAGCGCTATCTACTAAAGGAAGTGGAATTGACTTTATCTCTGTTATGTTGGCTAAACCAAACAGTTTAGTAGCTCTAGCGCTGTACAACAACGATTTTTCCAAGGCTAATCAAATTCTTGAGGTATGTAAATCAACTATTTATATATTTTTAATAATGGACGTGATTGGTCTTTTTTGATGGATATAGATAGAAAAGTCATGCTACCTGCGCTAACAGTATAAGCTAGCGAAGTACTAGTGGAGGATGATATGATGATGAGCATGAAGTCAGGTCAGTTAGTAGTGAGTTCACCAGGAATTGCTATTTGCTCCATTGATTAGCAATAGGGTTAGAAGTCCCCATTACTAATGATCTTCCTCCGGTTCAAAGGTGGTCGCGGTATTTTTACGCGGAAGTAAACAGAGATTTTCTAGTTTTGGAATATCCCAAATTATTAAAGTAGGCATCAATACCATATCATAGTCTGCTTTAGTTACATTCTATAAAAGATGTAAGTTTTAAATATGGGTAATGTGAGAAATCTATAACCAGTAAAATAGACACTGATTAAGTTCATAAGTGCATTGTTAGTACAGTATGAAATATATTTTTCATAAAAAAACGCCATTTATATTATGAGATCGCAGTCTATCTATAATATTCTATCTTTTGGAGGAACCTAATTGAAATAAAATTCCAGTACTCGACATTTATTCATATTACAACGAATACAATAGATGAGTCGTATAAAAATGAAATTTAACACATAAAATTTGAACAGATTTACAAGGTGATCCTTACTAGAGGTGTTCGTAACAACCAATGTAAACAATCAAATTGCCATTATGGCGGTTACTAACTACAAAATTATATAGTTCTTATTAAATGCTCAAATTCTTCATATATGTCCCTTTCATTGTCAGATGGTTCATAAAGAATTTCTCTGCTATTGATGTTAAGCACACCGGGTGGGTTCATTATAAAGTATTTCTTGGCATCATCTATAGTCCGTCGAGGTTTAAAAAATTTGCATACCAAACAACAACAGCACCAACCTGAGTAAATATTGACTAAAATTATGCTTTTTAGATAAAAGACGAGTTTTTAATTACATAACATAATAATACAAAAACGTATGCAATGTACCTACAATGTATATTATTATATAGTCAAAATGCTCTAAAATCGGTTGCGTGATTGGAAGTTGGAGGAAGTTGTGGGAAGCGCACAAGGTCATCTCCTGTGCAGTCATATCGTAGGTGAATAATATACTACATATAAAATTATTTCTATTTTAGGGTCTAATCGCTTTGTGGGAACATTACATATTCTTTCTAAACTACACCATTGATGCCTGCCAGTACGTACAAGTAAAGTTAGGGTTCCAAACTAATAAACATATTTTTGTTGTCTTTTTGTGATATTTAAATAGGTTTATTAAATTTAAATAAGCTAATTTATTTAGATACAATATTACATACGTAATTACACCTATAACAAAGTACGATTGTGAAGGGTTCTTATCTGTCTTTATGCCACGCATCTAATTTAAAATAGGTACTAGTCATAGACAATAGGTATATTATGTAGACATTAAGCCATTTTATGGTCTTATTAATTTGTTTATTTAAATACATCGTTATTTTAATATAAAGATTTGGCAGACATGTTATGAAATTAATTATATAATTTAGTTGCTACGCATACGCATAACCACAGCAGCAGTGGCCTAATAGTTAGAATAATGAGGTCGATAGAAACAATCTAGTCTTTTAATATAGATTAAATTACACTTTAAGTAAATTAAATTGTAAACCCAAACGTCATACACACACATGGCAACGCTAGGTATATGTGAAGGTATACTATGTATATATTATATACGTATTCTATTCCGATTGTAGTATTTACCTCTGGTACACCATAACGGAATTGCCATAACCAAGTACACTAAAGTCCATATCTTGATGATTCTCCATAGACGAATTAGTTGAACAACATCTGATGTTTCGCTTCTTCTATATTCTAATATTAAACAGCATACCGCTCTTAAGCCAATTTCATTTAGCTCTTGTTTGGTACAGTTTTCAAAGTTAGTATTGAAAATCAACATACTACGCATAGTATGCAATATGCCTCCCTCCAATGTATCTGTTAATATGCAGGTAGATGGATTGATAAGTAATAGAGGAAGTTTGGTAATAATACGCAACAAACAAGAGAAATTGTGTAGGTTGTCGCCCATGTATTGTGAATGTAAAGCTAAATATTAAATATTAATACATCATAAATAAAATAAATCTAAAAAAATTCTGTTAACATGATAATTCATTGCATTACGTAGTTATATATCATTTTCTATTTAGTTTACTTTTTATTATATAACCTTATCTAGCTATCTAGTGTATATTGAATGCGTCTATATACATAATTTAGCTCTTAGGCATACATAGTGTTGGATTACAATCCAGTTTTGTACCGAACTACACGCTCCTAATTATATTATTATATTGACTGTAATCTGTTTTGTATGCTAATAAATAAATAAATGAATATGCGCCTATAATTTATTTATATTCATGCATACCGAGGTATACTATGAACAAAGTCGCCTTACCTCACTTGCTTTGAAAACTGTTCGATTCGAAGAGCCCTTTTCTAAGTAAAAAAAATATGTTAAATAAAAAGGTAGCCGACTAGAAACACCACTTCTAACAAAGAAAGACTATAATTAAGTCCAACTATATATATTTTTTATTTAATTGTTTAATTTTAACAGAATCATAACATAAAATAATGACTATTTAATACATGTTCTGAGTTTTAGGATGTGAAGGCATATACATGGCTGGATGTGATTGATAGGGCGGTGGTGTCTATACTAATATTATAAATATTAAAAGTCTATCTGTTAGTTATCTTTTTACAAATAAAGGAGTGAACGGAACATAATGAAAAGATATGAATATTTATTATATCAATATGACGAAAATCATAAAAAGGAGACAAAGTCATAGTCAAAGTAACCGCTAGTAATTATTATTACCTGCAACGAATTTCGGTACATCCACTTCGTGGTCAGCTTTATCCAAATATTGGTACAGTAAAAGGTCATAATTGTATTCGGCATAACTATTTTCCATCGTTTCTCTTTTACGTTTCGGTTGTCTGGTAAGCTAAAAGTGTGAATATTTATTTTGTGTGAGTTTATATACAGACTAGAGGGTGCGTGTGTGCGCGGGCCTCAAGAGGCCCGCGAGGCGTTGTCGGTGATTTTTTTTGTGAAGACGGTTTTCTTTTCGAATAGACTTGGTTGGCAAGTAGAGTTGTCTGTTTTGATACGAAATCATTCAGGTGACTTCCAATTGTAACAGTGTGGCAAAACTTTGTGTTGTAATGTTCACAATACTAAACCTAACCTAACCTACCTTTCTGTATACTATATTAGTCTGGGGTCAAAGTTTTTAATGTAGAGATCATAATACGAAACCTAACCTAACCTACCTTTTTGTTTACTATATTATTCTGAGGGCATAATTTCTACTGTAAGAGTCGCAATACAAAACCTAACCTAACCTACCTTTCTATATACCATTTCGACCTGTGGCTTTAATTTTTATTGCATGGTCACAATACAAAACCTCACATTACCTACCTTTCTGTATACTATATTAATTTGGGTTCACAGTTTCTAATGTAGAGATCATAATACAAAACCTAACCTAACCTACCTTTTTGTTTACTATATTATTCTGAGGCCATAATTTCTACTGTAAGAGTCGCAATACAAAACCTAACCTAAAGTACCTTTTTGTTTACTATATTATTCTGAGGCCATAATTTCTACTGTAAGAGTCGCAATACAAAACCTAACCTAACCTACCTTTCTATATACCATTTCGACTTTTTATTTTTTTTTATTTTGGTTTAGCTACCCGGGTGACAAAACCATTTCGTCCATACATTGTCAACTTCTTCTAATAGTTTACTATGAAAACCGTTGTAACAACTTACATCGGTTTTCATAGTAAAGTTTTCCAAATAATTTTGATAAAAGCCTTAGTTATTATTTATCGTAGGTAAAGGACCTATGATAAATAATAACCACTCAACACTCTTTTAAAATATCATAAATATTAAAATCGGGGAAAGTTTCTAGCGCTGGCAATACTGAGATTCAATGCCATCCCATAAAAGAGGACTCGCTGCATGGTAACCATGTACCAAAATAAAATATCTTCCAAATTTTGTTCAAAGTCAACCTCGGCGGCCATCTTAGATTTTTCCATTTTGATACTTCTGACATATATTACATGACGACAAATATATTTCGTCCATATATTGTACAGAGACACGGTCCTTTTAGTGGGTCCTTAGTAAATATTACTTTCTACGAAAATCTATGCTTGGTGTTGCCACCTAATTTTACAAAAAATTGCATAAAACTATTAAGATGAGATTTATTATAGATCCCCGTCACTTTTATGTTTAAAAATGTCGAAAAATAATTTCCCACATTTAAGGTTTGCAAAATTACCCAAAAATCGGGGAAAAATTGTAGCCTATATAATACTTCACGTCTTTGCTCCATAGAAGTAACTTGCTGTAAGGAATAAAATAGTACCCCAAAAATGAGTTTTAAAACGTCCCTAAACTTGTCATCGGAAATAAAGTACCCTAACTCGGCCGCCATCTTGAATGATTCCATTTTAAATAGTTTTAATATATACACCTTGGTGAGAAACATTTCGTCCATACATTGTACAGAGCCAAGGTAACTCCTTCTAGTAGTTCCTAAGTACTGTTTACAATGGAAATCGATGTATGGTGTTGCCAGCTCATTTTGACAAAAACCACCTAAGACCCCTTGGGGATTATTTTTGACAGATCGTCATCATTGTTTGGTCTAAAATGATGAAAAAAAAAATCCCACGTTTTTTTTACTTTCTCCGATATTACCCTAAAATCAGGGAAAATTTTTAGAGCAGATAGTGCTTCGTATCGAGAGTTTCCACTGTTCCATAAAAGTCAACTCGCTGCAGTGACGATGGGTACCTGAAAACTGAATTTAAAAAAGTACCCTAACTCGGCCGCCATCTTGGATTTTTACTTCTTAATACTTTTGACGTATTCACCGTAGTAACAGAAACATTTCGTCCATACATTATATAGAGCTTCGATGACTTCTTCTTGTACTATTCCCTAAGAAAACTAATCTAAGGTGTTACCAAATAATTCTGATAAAAATCACGTAAAACCCATAAGGGGATGATTTTTGACAGATATCCATCATTATTTTGTTTGACATATCGAAAAAAATTCCCACTTTTTTGGACTTGTCTTCTAAATTACCCTAAAATCGGGGAAAATTTTCATACCGTTTTTCCGTTTTCGTCCATATATTGTACAGAAACACGGTCCTTAGTCAAAATTCCCACATTATGGGTTTGCAAAATTACCCAAAAATCGGGGAATATTTGTAGCCTAGATAATATTTCGAACCGAAATCTACCATGACTCAATAAAGGTCGACTCGCTGCAGGGAAGCCAGGTACACTAAAATATATTCCTAAATTTATCATCAGAGATAAATTACTTAAACTCGGCCGTCATCTTGGATTTTTCCTTTTTGAATATTTTTAATTTATCCACTTTGGTGACAGAAACATTTTGTCCATACATTGTACAGAGCTAAGGTGACTCCTTCTAGTAGTTCCTTAGTACTGTTTACTATGAGAATTAGTTAATACTTCGCACCGAGAGTTTCCATTCCTCAGTACAAGTTAATTCGTTGCAGGGATGATAGGTGCCACAAAACTGAATTTTAAAAAGTTCTTAAAATTGTCATCATAGATAAAGTATCCTCACTCGGCCGCCATCTTGGATTTTTCATATTTAAATATTTTTAACATATACACAGAGCCCAGGTTACATACACCTAGGAGTTCCTTGGTACGGTTTAGTATGAAAATCGATGTATGGTGTTGCCAGGAGATTTTGACAAAAACCACCTAGGACCCTTTGGGGGATGATTTTGGACCAACGCTCATAACTGTTTTGTTCAACTTAACGAAAAAAAAAAAAATTCCCACGTTTTTTTACTTTTCTTCGAAATTACCCCAAAATCGGGAAATTTTTTTAGACCAGGTAATATTTCCCACCGAGAGTTTCCATTGCTCTATAGAAGTCAACTCGCTACAAGGTTTAGTGGTACCTCAAAATTGAATTTTTAAAAGTCCCTAAAAATGTCAACATAAATTAAGTACCCCAACTCGGCCGCCATCTTAGATTTTTACTTTTTAATACTTTTGACATATTCACCCTAGTGACAGAAACATTTCGTTCATACATTGTATAGAGCCTCGGTGACTCCTTCTAGTACTATTCTCTAAGAAAACTGATGTAAGGTGTTGCCAGATAATTCTGACAAAAACCACCTAAAATCAATAGAGGGAGTGTTTTTGTCAGATTTTCATCATTCTTTTGTTTGAAATGTCCAAAAATTATTGTCCCACTTTTTAGGACTTATCTCAAAAATTACCCTAAAATTGTGGAAAATTTTTATACCAGGTAATACTTTGTGTTGAGACACATCATCTCTCCATAGAAGTCGACTGGCTGTGGGGTTGGCAAGTGTCCTAAAACTACATTTAAAAGTATCCCAAATTTTCTCCGAAAAGCAAAACTCCCCTATCTCTGCCACCATCTTAGATTTTTACTTTTTAATACTTTTGACGTATTCACCTTAGTGACAGAAACATTTCGTTCATACATTATATAGAGCCTCGGTGACTCCTTCTAGTACTATTCTCTAAGAATACTGATGTAAGGTGTTGCCAGATAATTCTGACAAAAACCACCTAAAATCAATAGGGGGATTGTTTTTGACAGATTTTCATCATTCTTTTGTTTGAAATGTCCAAAAATTATTGTCCCACTTTTTAGGACTTATCTCAAAAATTACCCTAAAATTGTGGAAAATTTTTATACCAGGTAATACTTTGTGTTGAGACACATCATCTCTCCATAGAAGTCGACTGGCTGTGGGGTTGGCAAGTGTCCTAAAACTACATTTAAAAGTATCCCAAATTTTCTCCGAAAAGCAAAACTCCCCTATCTCTGCCACCATCTTAGATTTTTACTTTTTAATACTTTTGACGTATTCACCTTAGTGACAGAAACATTTCGTTCATACATTGTATAGAGCCTCGGTGACTCCTTCTAGTACTATTCTCTAAGAATACTGATGTAAGGTGTTGCCAGATAATTCTGACAAAAACCACCTAAAATCAATAGGGGGATTGTTTTTGACAGATTTTCATCATTCTTTTGTTTGAAATAACCAAAAAAATTTTTCCCACTTTTTAGGACCTATCTCAACAATTACCCTAAAATCGGGGAAAATTTTCATACCAGGTAATACTTTGTGTCAAGAGACATCATCTCTCCATAGAAGTCGACTCGCTGCGGGGTTGCCAAGTGTCCTAAAACAACATTTAAAAATGTCCCAAATTTTATCCGAAAAGCAAAACTCCCCTATCTGTGCCGCCATCTTGGATTTCTAAAATTTCATAATTTTCCCTAGAGGCCGGGTCCTTCGGCTATCCGACGCCGCACAGTGCGTTGAGCTAGCACACTCGTAGGTACCCTATCAATTTCAGTTTTTAAAGCTAGACCTCAATTTCAAAATTTGTCCCATGATGTATGGGTGTTGCCAGCAAATTCTGACAAAATCCACCTAAACCCCTTCAGGGGACGATTTTTGGTAGACCAACAAGACTTTTTCATTTAAAATGTCGAAAAAAATTTTTCCCACTTTATGGGACTTTTCTCCAAATTTAACCCAAAATCGGGGAAAATTTTTAGCCCTGGCAAATCTTCTTACTGAGACTTACCCATGTCAGTAGGTGGCGTTTAGTTACGGGGTTGCCATGTGCAGCAAAAACGCGATTGAAAATATCCCAAAATTTTTCCAAAAACTAAATCTCCCATAGCTTGGCCGCCATCTTGGATTTCTGAAGTTTCATAATTTTCCCTAGAGGCCGGGTCTTTCAGCCTCCCACTGCCCTACAATAGGGATCGGTAGTATCCCCGCAAGTACCCTAGGAATTTCAGTTTTTGGAGAGACACCCCAATTTCTATTTTGGTCAAACCATGTATGGGTGTTGCCAGCAAATTCCAACAAAACCCACCTAAAACCCTTTAGGGGATGTTTCTCGATAGGCCTTGATGCCTCTTTTGTCAAAAATGTCGAAAAAATTTTTTCCCACTTTTTGGACCATTTCTCCCAAATTACCCCAAATTCGGGAATTCTTTTTAGCGCTGGCAATACTTCTTACCGAGACCCATCATCGCCCCATAGAAGCCGACTCGCTGCGGGGTTACCCTGTACCAAAAAAATGATTTTGAAAATAATCCGGATTTTTAGGACCAAATTCACACGCCCCCAACTCGGCGACCATCTTGGATTTTCGAAATTTCATAATTTTCCCTAGAGGCCGGGTCCTTCGAGTTTGCTAAGCCACACAACCGGAGTCGCCAGCACCCCCGCAACTACCCTGGGAATTTCGGTTTTTGAAACCCTAGAAAATTTTCAACCAGTTTTTGGCAATTTTTTCGCCGCCATCTTGGATTTTAATTTTTTGTTTTTACGCCATATTCTGGGTCCCGCCGAGACGTGCCAAATCACTCTTTGAACGGAATCGATCCGAGCGAAACTGTAAAAGTTAGCCGCCATCTTTGTCCGCCATCTTGGATTTTCCCAAATTTCGGAATTTTCTCGTGGTCACCCTAGCCAAAGGAACATTTCCCCCATACATCGTCTCGACCCCCGGACGCTCCTTCTGGGAGAACAACTATGTCAATCAGTGAGTGAGTCACCGTAATGCAGCTTTATATATTATAGATATTTATGTATATACAAAAGTTTGCATCGTGCGCGCGACCATAGAAAGTAAAGCGGTGTGCTAAATCACTACACCACCGAAGTCATCATCGCCACATTGTTATAAAAAATATTCCAAAGTGATTTTATGTTTAATATTTATTTTCGGGATTTTTTATTCTCTTAAGATGTTACGGAAATAGATATAAATATGTATGGTACATTTGTGAGTATTGATGAAAACCCACATGAGGTATATATGTTACGACAGCGTTGTCGTATGCAGTCTCTGTTGAAGCCTCTGTAATTTTAATTCTTTTCACAATACTCGTTGTTTTACTTATTTCGTATTCGATTACGGCTAATCTGCAATTTGTTATAAAACAATGTTATCCAGAATCTCATATCACAACGGTAAAAAAATATCTTAATAATAGTTAATCCTTATCATTGTTCAAAAGGTAATATACAGACACATGTAACAAACTGATTTATATTATACTATTTTCGATGAATTCCTTTGTAAACAAAAATATATAAAAAATCTTTTATTTTCTTAAATAATGACAAATGTAGGTATACTAACATAGAGTTAGTTTATTGTTACTTACAAATATGAATTTCAGTAATCTGAATATATAATATTATTCTATAACTTGATTACGCTGTAATATTTGAAGTCTGAATAACACGAATGTCTTTGTCTACACCATAAAGAGTACTCTGGAGTGCTGAGTGCTCTTTGTTCTGAGCGAGTCGACGGTTATGATATGCGTACGACCCTCATATTTGAAACACACTTCACTTCTATCAGGGGTCAATAGATTTTTCGATTATTCTAAAGGTCCATCCGGACTTGAACAACAATAAACAACACATTTTTGAATACGTTTACTTACAGGTGATAAATAGTGTTAGCGTACATACCTATTAATTTCATGAAATTGATTCTTTTCACCTACAGAAAAATATTCCAATTTATCTTGATCAATCAACTCGTAATGATCATTGTTTACATCTTCATCTATTTTGTAGTTACCTTTATGAAAAATATAAAGTGTGTCTGCAATAATATAATACACGTTAAATATTATTAATCCACAAACTAGGTGAAAACTATAATATTTATATCTTAAAGAGCAAATAAACATAGTAAAACTCTTGTTTTAGTATTGAGTTTCTTGACGTATTATCAAGCAAGACAATTCTACAATTTCATTCAGGAATTTATGTAATGACATTTACTTCAAAAATTAGCTAGCTAGCTCATAATATTAAAACCTCACAACACTAAGTTCAATGAAGTAGTAGACATTATAGTATAGTAGTAGACTAGAATATGTCGGTATTAATTTTAGTGC
Organism: Achroia grisella; assembly: GCF_030625045.1. Lineage (NCBI taxonomy): Eukaryota > Metazoa > Arthropoda > Insecta > Lepidoptera > Pyralidae > Achroia > Achroia grisella. The sequence continues at coordinate 2,671,302 of NW_026712925.1, forward strand.
TAGGAGTAATTTTATTGAGGTTGATATTTCTTTTTTCTTTATCTTTCAGATGTTTGATTTGGCTGATTCGGAAATTGCAACAGAAGTAATATTCACTGAACAGTTGCGACATCTTGTGGCAAAAATAAAGAATATTATATATTATAGAGACGATACTCGTTACGCCACTAAAGAGCTTTCAGCATTATCGGTAGTGTCCACTGAAGTTATGAGTCTTGTTGAAGGATTCCTCGCATCAAATAGAGCACCTAATTCATTTGATGTAATAGATTTGTCATCGAGGCACCCACATTTACAGCTGTACAGTCATCAAAATGCTCCTTTTATTAATGCAGTGGACATATTACTGAGCAGTGGACTGAATAGAGAAATTACTTACGGCTTAATAAATGTTGTTGAAAGGAAACTAGCTGAAGTTAGGAGTTGCACAGATATAGCTGCTGTAAAGAAAACAAATTATATTCGTTTTGTTGAAGACATAGCTAGCGTTACATTCGAAATATTCGGCAATATGGAGAAAACATTTAATTTCGTTGATAACATTTGTGGTCTGATAACCGACTGTCGAATACCTATTAAACATAAAGAGTTTTGCAAAATGAATCAACTTTCCAGAGATTTAAGACAATCTTGTGATGATTTGGTAGATGTCGTGAGTCCGGTAGAAACAAAGGACTTGGATCAAAACTTGTTACAAAAATATCATCAAATTTATATGAACGTCGTCGCTGCGTCCGATAAAGACATATGCAATGTCGTTGAAATTTCAAGACATGGTAACAAAAAGACTAGAATTCCATATTTAAGAATGTGCTACATGTATTGCAAAACAGTTTTTCAGTTACAACAAGAAGAGAATCGCTCGGATGATACGACGACAGAAAAGCCTTACTTCTTCGTCATGGAGAAGCACCTTCATGATATATTTGGAAATATGATAAACAACAAGGAAATCTCTGTGACATACTTAGAGCCTATATGCAAAAAGTTAAACATTGATCTGATACCAAAGTTGATATTAAATTTCTGTCCATCCATAACATTAGCAGGACCTCACAAAGAAGCGACTGAAATTAATTTTAACAACTTACTTCAAGCTGTTTATGACTTCAAAAATCCAGAAGAAAATTTGTTTTTAGATCCAGTAGCAGACTTCGCTCCTTTACCGCGATCACCTGATCCACAATCTCTTACATACGTGGTTTTGCATAATTGGGTGCTTGCACATATTATTAAAAAAATTCACACATCACAAACTGAAAATAGTTTGCAACAAAGTATAGATGCGAGAACAAAAGCATTAAATAATTACATGGAACTGGAGAGGTTTAATTGCTTGAAAGTTCTATTTGGCGGAAACAAGTATTTAGCTTCATTGCATACTATTATTGACTTAGACAAACTCTTCTTATATATGCCCCAGTTGATAGCGTCCGGGAAAATTTTAAAGTGTTTAAATATTATCGACTCGCTATCAGAACGCCAGCAGATGTGTAGCGCCAACCTGAACAATTTACGAGATTTGATTTTATTTAAATTGGCAACTAACACCAAAATCAGTAACAGTTGGAAGTATTGCCAATATCTAAAATGTCCAGAATTAAAGATTGATCTTATCTTAAATAATTTAAACAATTGGTGTGCTGAAGGTGCCATAGAGGTATTAGACTACTTGCGTTTCCTTTCCCATCAGGAAACTTTAGAAGAAGGACTGTATAAAAAATGCACTGACTGGATAGTTAAAATACCTCTATACGATCAGGTACTGAAGTATTATTATTATAAAACTATTGTAACATTATTGAAAAATCATAAATTCATTTTCAATTTAACTCTAATTTTAGATAGCGTCTATAATGGGAGAAAGTCATTGGTATAATATATATGAAAAATCCATAAACAATCCAGAGAGTATCATCGAAGTGCTGTTAGTGAGTCAACAGGTATTATTTTTATACATAATATATTATGATAGTTTTCATTTACATTACTAAGAAGTGATTGAGGTTTATTGAAACAAAATTATTTTTTTTTCAGTTCCAACTGTGTTTAGATTGGGCAGATGTACAAGAAGTCTCAGAAAATATGAAGAACTTGATTGTAATGAATCTGTTACGGCAGCTTTTTGAGTACACAAATCAGGCCACTCCCACTCTTATAGAAGAGCTTTTGAGAAGACTGCCCACTAACCAGGCAATGGATTTGGTCCAAAAAGAGATATATAAAGTGAGAAATGTCGAAATCCTTCAAGTGTGTATTGACTATATTTCAGATAACTCTTTTGACTGGAAGACGTTTGAGAATATTAAAGTGGGCTTGCAAATAATGCTTCAAATCGATGGTAACGTACGTCACCTTTTCTGGGACCTAATAGAAAAGCCATTGCTGATGATAGAGCAGTTTCTTATGAACGCAAAATTGGATGTGCTTACAAATATTATAAATAAAATTTCGCCGATATTAATAAAAGATCCTACTGGTGATAATCTATATTATAACATAAAAGCCATAGATAGCGCAATAATTTCTAAAAATGCATTAGATGCGTTACTGAGATATTACGCAGAGAAAGCGTTGGATATGAAAAATATAGGGAACGCGTATCCTGTACCACCTAAACCGTCAGACGATTCATTATTACAATCGATTGATTCAATAAATCTGGAGTCCGCATCCAAGCCATTTGTAATGCCGGAACAGGTTCCAACCAAAGAGCAGTGGGTGGAGGATTATGCGGCTGACAGGTGTATGTTGTGCCACACTTCAATTTTCTCTATGATCATCCGCAGACATCATTGTAGACGATGTGGTAGGCTTGTTTGTCACGCCTGTTCACGAAATAGGATGCAGGTACGGTATACCAGATATGGTATCAGTTTGCATTGTATTGTACCGATTCATCGTCACGAGCATGATCTAATTACACGTTATTTTTTGTGACTGTTTATGTGATGTCTTCATCAATATTATCATCATCAGGAGTAAACCATACAGCATCTTCATGGTGTTTCTGTAAAAATGTAAAAAATTGTCATGATTTAATATATAAGTAATACAAAGCCAAGGCCTAGCTTTTGTCTGATTTGCGTGTACAGAGGATTTTCTAAAATTCTGTAGTGTGGTATCTTTTGCTCTTAACTTATACCCACGTTTTTTTTATTAAGATATATGTACCTGAAATGTATGAATCGGCATTGCTATAATATTGTTATATTTATAGATACCCACGTACCCGAGCGGCATCAAGTTCCGCGTTTGCGACGATTGCTACACACAGACAATGAATAAGAAAGCGAACGCGGATCCAGATTTAATTATGAGCAGTAACTCAGACTCGGCCGGCAGTGGGGTGTCCTATATGGATTGGTGTTTGTCGAACAACGCGAATAAAAACGAAGCGGTTAGAACTGAGTTCGCCTATGAATTCACGCCTAATGTCACTCTGTGCTTGTCGATTATGAAAATGCATTCAATAAATTTGGATTATCCTAGGTAATAAAGATACATTTTTCTGCTTATCCTTAATTATATAATTGAGTTATTGATGCTTTCACAATTATTAGTTTCAAATTAACCTAAAAAGTGGCTTTTCTATCTTCATTTAAGCTTAATTGTAAATTCTTTATAGGTTTTAAACTCTTTAGGTCGCTAGCAATTTATAACTCCCACGGTATACTTCCTAGGAAACAATAATATGATCCTGTGTATATTGATATCATATGCTTAGGATTCTCTTTATAGACCTTATTTTCTTAATTTGTATGTTAAATAAAAAAAAACTTTATATGGATGTAATGTGAATACGAATTCCTTACAAATGTGGATATTGCCAGAATAGTAGACTTTAGTTATTTTCGGTAACATAAAAATATACCAATTGAGTTTATATAATAAATATACCAACTGAAGTAGCTAGCTGAACTGGACGGTAGAGATAGTGATAAAAAATAAGACGTGTGTGACAAACAAGAAATCGAAAAGTTAATAAATAATTTTGAGTTTGAGCTTATTTATTTAGGTTTGAAAAATCAAGGCTCTGTCACATGCATAATTATTATAGATTGTATGTATTTTTATGTATCTCGAATAAATAATCTTTCATTTTTTATGTTAGATTTTCACGGTCCTGATCTTCTATTAACTGCTTGAAATTGCATTTTATGTAAGTTTGGCAGTTATCAAATTACAGGTCGAAATAAAATTTCAGGTTCCTTCTAGACCGCAGTGATGAGCTGGGTGGCGAAGTGTGGGGTGGGGATGCGCGGCTGCTAGTACGCGCGCGCCGCTCGCTGCTTCTTGCTGCCGCCGAACTCTACTCACGAACACCATCTGCACCTACTGGGGCTCCACACAACGCGTCAGTATACATTTATATTAAATAATCATCATCATCATCATCATTATTATTATTATCATCATTATCTCTTAACTGTCTAGTGATAGTATATAATAATAATCTTGCAACTAAAAAGATTTGTGCGGTGTTTTCCAATAATATCAAATCAGAAAGACCGCCATCACAATCAACAGACATTTTTTTTTTCAATATTATATTTATATATAATTATGTATAATTTGATAACAATTTGAACTGGGAGAAAAATACAACATGTTTTTAGACGTTTGTGAAAACATGCGTAAGGTTTTACAATAAAATACCAGAGTCTGTTATAAATCTGCCAGAAAAAAGATTTAAATGTCAAATAAAACAGTTCCTTTGCAAAAAAGCTTACTATAAAATTGAAGAATTCGTTAACGATAATAATGTTTTTATAGAAAAACTTTGAATCCATAGCACTGACAATATTATCTGATTACATTAATAATGAGTGCGTAGCGACTTCTATGTTGATTATCGCATGCCTCTTACTTGTTATACTGTAATTATTTATATAAAAAAAACATATATTAAAAAGATACAACACACAAGTTTCTTGTGATGAATCTGCATTCCGAATGAGTGGTAGAATCAAAATATGACTATTCAAAAGTGCTTGTAATGAGTTTATTTGAATAAAGATTATTTCTATTTCTATTTCTATTTCATGGCTCCTTAATATTTGTGGGTCCCGTGGGCATGCTCGTGCGTCACCAGAGGCCGGTGAGTTGATGGTCCTTGTATGGTGTAGTGATGTAACGGTGGGATGCGTATGGTGTCGCAGGGCGTGGCGCGTGTCGGAGGCGGGCGCTGCGCACGCGGCGCGGTGTCTTGCGCACGCGGATGCGATGGCAACCCTAGTGCGTCACCAGGCCCACCACCTCGCCTGCCCGCCGCACCGCGCAGCACATCCCAGTAAGTCCCATTTCAGACCCAGACCCCAGGGTTGCCATATGTCCCTTATTTTCTAATGTATATGATTAAGTAGTGTTAGTATGTACTATGATTGTATGCCATGTTAGTTTAATCATACTACGGGTACCAAGTACTGACGGTAAGCGAAAACAGTATTAACTATTATTATAAATATTGTAAAACAACATCTGGTACTATCTAAACATGAGAAACGAATGCAATTGCACCACGTCCAGCTTTATTCGGCTAATATTAACAGTAATTTCGATTGGTGTTGCCTTTATATTAGATAATGATATTTAATTTCATACTATTATTCTGTTGCTATTTATTAAAGACTGTCAGCGGTTTAGTTTCTTTTATAAATGGCGTGAACATTTATATAATATAGCTATGGTTTTCCTATAATGAATAAATAAACATGCAAACTTTCTTCGTAATGTACTCTTTTTAGTGACCACTGACTTAAAAACAATGATGTATATATGTATGTTAAAATTTATAATTTTGACGAAACGAACGAAGCTAGTGTTATAATAGAATTCATTCAGGGGTTTTATTATTTATCATTGAACTGCCGGAAAAGAATTAATTTGTATATTTTCAGGTCAAATTGTACGTTCGCTTCTAGAAGCGGAAAAATGGGAGCTAGCTTTAGAAATAGCAACAAAATCTGTTCTATCTAGAAACAGCGTGCTAGCTGCTTGGGGTAAAGCCTGTCTAAAAGCGGGCTGTTTCAAACAGGCACGTGAGAAATTTGCACATTGTTTTAAAAATACAGTAAACGTGTGTGTTGAGATGGAGGATTGCGAATACGGGAAGGAAGCACAGGAAACTCAGTTTGTAAACAGACGATTGCACAGCTTGAGGACTTCACAGCGGAGTAGCTCGATGTCGAGCGTGCAATCGGACGGCCGCTCTCGCACGAACTCGCCACTGCTCAATGAAATAATTAGTCTGATTGAAGACATGAACTATCCAGTCAATCAGCAGTTACTCCAAAAAGCCGATGCAATAAAGGTAGGTGATAAAAATATTTTATTTTGGCGTCTATTAAGTATATACATTGTTAATTTAGCTCAACGGGACGAGCTTACTCCTGACCTCGGCTTGTATGACGTAGTAAAAAAGTTGATTAAGATAAATACTTTATTTTCTATGATAATATTTGCATTAAAAACTGACAAACTATACTATAGTAAATAATAAAAGTATAGGAATTTAATTGGATAAATATAATTAGGTATGGCAAAGAGAAATTAAACATTAATAATTTCTTTGAACTTTTGCTGATAATATTATGTATACTAAATATATTGCAAGATATTGTTAGAATCTTTGAGATTATCCATAATATTAGAGAAAAGAAAACTGTTATGAATAATATAAAACATTATTTCCAGACTACCAATGAGAGATTATCATCAATGAATACAAATAAGAAAAGAATACAGTTAATAGAACCGGCATTGAATATTATGCACACGTTAGCTAGTGTTAAAAAAATTAAACAAGGTGACTATAGTGATTTTCAGACTGCCGTGATTCCACCAAAGAAAACTTTGGCTCAAGGTTTGTTAAGGAGAAACAATCAACCCGAGACAAAAGTGAAACACAAAAACAAAAGACTGGATCCATTCTTTTATAAAGAATGTGTATACTACTTAAGTAACTATGGATCACATGTTACAAATATAGGATTTTATATGAAACACAGTGATATGGGAGAGGTGATTAGGTACTGCTACGATAATCTAGTCGACAAAGAAACATTTACGGAGTCTGTGTACATGGAATGTCTGAAAAAGGACAAAGTGGATGAGTTGCTGAAAGCTATGACGGATATTGATAGCACATTAGAAATGTGGTCGGTTAGTATGTTGTATTTTCTATTCATATATTTAAAAAAAAAAATATTTTGGATATTATTATATTTTTTTATTGATTTAGTAATATTTTATGAGCGAACATATAATGAAAGCGTGTCCATTTAATTAACGACTATATAATTGGAAAGGGTAAGGTACACAATATAAACAACACAAAGAAATTAAAACTAAACAGCTTTGTTTATATAATTGAAAAGTCATACAAACTGACGGTTCTTGCTGATGGTAACTAGTAAACGTCTTCAACAGCACTTCACAACAACCTAAATGTGTACCACCACTTCTGCAATTCCTGAGGACAAACATGTCATGATTCCTGTAATTTAACTGCCCATTAAGTGAAACACAGCTTACATTGACTTACAATATAATCTCTTAGTGCTGTTGAAATAGGTGATAGATAGCCATGCCCATGAAGTATGAACTGATTGGTATTATATATTAAATACAGTTTATAAAAGATATTAAATAATTTTACTAACATTATTGATACCAAAGTTTGGAAGACATACAAGATTGTACAAGTACATATATAATTACTTGAACCCGCGACTTCTTACCCTTCTTCTTCCTGCCCGTTCTGGAAACAATTGTGATTTTATAATAATATAAACTATACATCAGAATAACGGACAGGACGGATAAGCGTAATTCTTACGAACTTGTGCTGTTCAGCTACTTAGTTATATTAAAATGAAATGATATTTGTAATATTATTTTTAATCAAAGTTAGTAATTTTATAATTTATACTTATGGGTATCTGTTCTTTCACTTAGCACTAAGCTTTTGAACTTGGAAAAAGGGCGCGCACAAGAGATCTATGCAGGTGAGGACAATAGCCCAAAACGCTTAATAAGAAAATAGCACTAAGATCTACATATGTGTATGAACGGAGAAATAATAAATACATTGTTATTGTATGTCAGGAGTATATAATGCACGTGTGCCGCACGCTGGAGGCGAGCCGGCGGCTGGAGGCGTTGTACGCGCTGCAGGTTGGCAGCGCGCAGCACGCCCGCGCGTCGGCCACGTGCGCGCTGCTGTTCGCGCGCCCGTTAGCACGTGCAGCCACGCCCTTCGCCGAACTACGCGCACGCCGCCACCGCCTCGCGGCCGCGCTCGCGCACCTCTCGCACTGCGTCCCCACCTCGGCGCCCGCGCACAGTCAGTACCCACACGCACCCTTTGATCCGTATTATTCATGTATCAAAATCAATACCCATGTGACTTTGATATCATTTTTCTAAGTTGAAGCGATTGCTAAAAATATATAATGTTAAACTGAATATCATACTTGAAATGCCATAATTTATTTATTGATTTATGGCACAAAATGTTATTTTTTTATTGTGGTCAGTCAAACCTCCACTGGTAAAAATTATAATTATCTGTTGAAATGGCCCAGTTTTAAATGCATAATTGTGTTAATATTAAGTTATTTAATACAATAATTTAAGTCTTAGAATAACCAAGGCGAGTATTACTACTCAGGAATATAATTCTTATTCTATTTATAATCTGCTATTTAGATTATTGCTAAGTCAGAAATTTCTGTTTTGAAGCGCACCAAACACAAAATCTGAAATCTTTTTTATTAATACTCCCCGGCTGTTATACATTTATGTATTCATTGAGAATACTAACATTCAACAAACTAAAATGTAAATATTGATTATCATTTATTTCAGGGGAAAACAACCCGAAATCTATTCAATTTCATTTGGATAAAGTGACCATAGACGGTTTAATGACGACGATTACTCGCCAAATGGAACTGACTGATTATCTCGCAGCTTGTGAAGAGACTGGCAGATTAACTGAGAAAGTGTTAAATGAGGTCATACCGATTGCCAGTACACGAAAGGAATCGGACATAACCAATGAATTTAGACCGTTGACTCTGTTCGGATCGAACACAGATAAAATAAGATTAATCGCTGTTGTATTAGCGACGGGACAAAATGTAGAAGCTGGTTTCGAATTGGCATTTAGGTAAGCGTTATCTATTGTTTTTACAAATATATGTTCTAACATACAGCACTGTACATAATTACTTGAACCCGCGACTTCATATAGCCCAAGAGCCCACGACAGCCAGACTTACGTCTTATTAGTAAATGTGAAAATTCTTGTATGTGTGTCCCCAACACAAGTAAGAACGATCCCCAAACATGAAACCTAGATCGTGGTTCCTTAGGTAACAGGTAACAAAGGTGTAAAAAATTTCATATCAAATTCGTTATTTTAAGAAACTCCACTTTTTCATATATTGTTCGTAGTAGTATTATAACTTGCGCTGCTCATTGCCAGACACTTAGTGTGGTTCCAACCCCCCGCCGGACCCCCCTAAACTATACTATTTTATAAATAAACTTACGTTATTTTAATAAAGCTGAACTTTATATATATTATTTAGAGAACTATTAAACTGAGTTTCCTAAATTGCCAGGCTGTTTTCTTGGTTCTTCATCCTACCAGACTCATAGAAACCGTATATTGGGTAACAACGGTGCATACAATTTCATATCAAATTAGTTATTTTAAGAAACTCCATATATTCATATATTGTTCGTAGCATTATTATAACTTGCGCTGCTCATTGCCAGACACTTAGTATGGTTCCAACCCAATATACAGTTCCAATGAGTCTGGTAGGATGATAGAACCAACAAAACTGTCTGGCAATTTAAGAAACACAGTTCAATAACTACACACTTCAATAACTAGTTCAAACTTTATATTAAACAAATGTTATGTAAAATAGCCTATTATAGGATAGATGAATTTATAGATGATAGCAAAATATTTCAAGTATAAGTTTATTTGCGGACAACGTTATAATTTATTTTTCATACTGCTTTCTTGATATATGATAGCGTGGCTTTTGTATTGATTGCCGCATGCATCCTCATGTAAAGTGCGAATACTGTAACTACCATATAGTAATTTTTGTAACTGTGACGTGGTCGAGTGTAAACAGTAGTCATCTAAAATGTCCAGACTAAAATATGGTCGAGCGCAGTGATGGCTGGCTCATCCGTCATACTCGTGAACGAGTGCTGCTTGTAGGGACTGGTCTGCTCTTATCACTACGACTGATTTAATCTTATTGTGTTTTTATATTTGAGCCTAAATAAATTAGTGCTGGTTGGTAGTTTGTATTCACACGTTTCGACTTGTAAAATGTTAACTTACAAGGATTGTTTAAAATAGCAACACACAAGTTTCTTGCTTATTCTTCTTGTGATGAGACAGCTTTCCGAATAAGCGGTAGATTTAAAAAAACTGTTGACTATTCAAAAGTGCTTAAATTAAGTTTATTTTAATAAATGATTTTCTATTCTATTCTAATAGTTCTCTGAATAATATATATAAAGTTCAGTTTTATTAAAATAACGTAAGTTTATTTATAAAATAATATAGTTTTATAAATAATATCCGGCGGGGGGTTGGAACCACACTAAGTGTCAGGCAATGAACAGCGCAAGTTATAATAATGCTACGGACAATATATGAAAATATGTTATTAACACCGCTATAGATGTTATTGCTCCATATTTAGTAACTATCTTCAATAAATGTATTTTTGACGGTGTTTTTCCCAATTTAATGAAACATAGCAAAAAAATAATTAAAACCAGGCCCATTTTATTTTTGATTGAACGTTGATCATGAAACTTTAAAACTTTTACGGTAAATCACTGAACTAGAACATTACGATATTAGATATGAAGGACTAAGCATGATGAAATCCTATCTAAATAATAGAATGCAAGTTGTTGAAATAAATGGTGTAAAGTCTGAGGGAACTAGTATTAAAATGGGTGTTCCTCAGGGCTCTATTCTATGTCCTTTCTTATTTTTAGTTTACATAAACGATCTTCCGTATATGGTAGAAATGATAGCTGACATAGTTCTGTTTGCTGATGATACTGCATTAGTATTTAAAGTTATTCGGCATATTGATGATATGGACGAAGTAAATGGTGCTCTCTCTTATGTTTTGAAATGGTTTACTGCTAATAATATGCTACTAAATGCAAATAAAACTAAATGTATCAAATTTACTCTCCCCAATGTATGGCCAGTAGATTCAAAAATCGTATTGGACACTAAACCTATTAATTTTGTTGACGATACTGTATTTCTAGGTATCACATTAGATTCCAAGTTGCAATGGGGTGCTCATATTACTAAATTGCCGAATCGACTTAGTTCTGCCGCTTATGCGGTAAGAAGAATTAGACAATTAACAGACGTGGCAACGGCTAAACTTGTCTATTTTAGCTATTTCCATAGCATTATGTCGTATGGTATTTTGTTATGGGGCTAAGCAGCTGATATAAATACAATATTTACTTTATAAAAGAGTGGCCCTCTTTTCGCTCCATTTATGGTATGAGTTCCAGGGAGTCATTGCGAGAGTGTTTTATGGAATCAAATATCCCCACTGTTGCTTCTCAATACATTTATGAAAATATCATCTATGCCAGGAAGAATATAGACAGTTTCAAAAGAGTTAGTGATTGCACCAACAAACTGATTTTACCTAAATGTCGTTTGGCTAAAGTTAGTAATTCGTTTTATGGCAATTGCGTAAGGTTTTACAATAAAATACCAGAGTCTGTTATAAATCTGCCAGAAAAAAGATTTAAATGTCAAATAAAACAGTTCCTTTGCAAAAAAGGTTACTATAAAATTGAAGAATTCGTTAACTATAATAATGTTTTTATAGAAAAACTTTAAATCCATAGCACTGACAATATTATCTGATTACACTAATAATGAGTGCGTAGCGATTTCTATGTTGATTATCGCATGCCTCTTGTTATACTGTAATTATTTATATAAAAAAAACATCTATTAAAAAGAGCAACACACAAGTTTCTTGCTCATTCTTCTTGTGATGAACCTGCATTACGATAGAGTGGAAGAATCAAAATATGACTATTCAAAAGGGCTTGTAATGAGTTTATTTGAATAAAGATTATTTCTATTTCTATGGAGTTTCTTAAAATAACGAAAATGATATGAAATTGTATGCACCGTTGTTACCCAATATACGGTTTCAATGAGTCTGGTAGGATGAAGAACCAAGAAAACTGTTTGGCAATTTAGGAAACTCAGTTTAATAGTTCTCTCAATAATATATATGTCAATAATTTATTTATAAAATAGTATAGTTTAGGGGGGTTCGAACCACACTAAGTGTCTGGCAATGAGCAAAGCAAGTAATAATACTACTACGAACAATATATGAAAATATGGAGTTTCTTAAAATAATGAATTTGATATGAAAATTCTTACACCATTGTTACCTGTTACCTGCCAAAGGAACCACGATCCAGGTTTCATGTTTGGAGATCGTTCTTACCTGTGTTGGGGACACACATACAAGAACTTTCACGTTTTCTAATAAGACGTATGTCTGGCCGTCGTGGGCTTTTGCTCTAATACCCGTGTTCGTTCTGGAAACTATTGTGATAAATTGCTAATAAATTTACTACAATGTACTGACTGATCTGACTTCATGCTCATCCTTATCTTCCTCCACTGTGTCCTCTCACTGTGCAAGCGTATACCGTCATCACAGATGAAGGCACCATTCTATGTATATTCATACATTTAAAAAAGCAGATAACATTACTAAAGTTGATTGAAAGTAATTATTATTACAGAATTATAACTGAACACAAATTGGATTCCATGAACATATATACGCACGTAGCAAGATACTTGGTACATGCCGACAGATTTATGGAAGTCAAGATGCTGGCTAAATGTATCCGAACTTCTAAAGAAACTGCTGCTAGGTATGTATCAGATTTTTTTATATTTAATATCATTAAAGGCAAGTAAACTTACTCCAATGGTCTAATTTGAAAGAACGGAACCCGTGTGTATTACTCAGCAAAGCGTGCGGTGTTCCACTCTGGAGAGATGTAATCCATACAATAATACAAAGTTGTTGTTTAAGAATGTTAATACCGTAGCTTATGATATTAACATTGCACACAATTATACTTATATAGAATAGTATAAAAAGTGTTCTCTATACTCATATAATACCTTTTAGCCATTTTTCATCAACGGAAATTGTACGACATTGTACTATATAAATATTGTACTATAAAAATTATAAAAGTAACTTTAAACGTACACATATTTAATATCAAACATCTTTCGAGCCCCTATTTAAATATTAGTAAGATGGAATTCTACAGCTGTGATATACCATTTTATTTTTCTTTTTGTAATGTATTTACTAACATTAACTTTAATAATATTGTATTAGTATTTACTTATTTATTTTTTATATTTTTTGTTAGTACAGAAGTGACACTATGCTAGAGATTTAAACATATATTACGTTTCAGCCTTATGAGCGATCAAGTGCTAGAATCGGGAGTAAGCGCGGTTGTGGCACGTTGCGAGTCTCGCGGCCAGCTGTATGACGAACAAGCCGAGCTGCTCATATGCGATATACACAGCGTTACCATCAAGGTAGATAGAACTAAAAATAAACTACATAATTATGGAATGGTAGATACCACTAGACAATATTAGGCTACAGTATTGATTAAATTAGACAATCAAATGTTTGAGAGTTAATGAATGAGATACACGTCTATGGTTGAGTGGATTGTGGACCCCCTAGACTATACACAAAGCCATCTGCGTATGTACCATTTTTTTATGTATTTCTTCTTCAAAGCACCATGATTAGCAAGCTATATTTTGGTTTGTAATTTATTTTTTAGTAGTAAATAATGACAGTAAAATAACTGGGTTAGTAAACCTAACTCAGGAATTTATATATCACATTAAGTGGTGGTGTTCGTGTATATAGGCGACAGTAGCCACTTTTCCATTAGGTGGACGGTAACGTGTTTGTTACCCCAGTTACTAAAAAGTAACCTACTCATATTTTATCTATCAAACTTCTGTCTATTCATTTCCTATACAAAGATATTTATGCATGGCAACGGTGGTGTAAATTTCGGATTTGTAATATTATCTATGGTATTTGTACAGATATCGTGCTACTTAGTTTGCCGCAACCTCAGCAGCGCATACATACTGGCCGCGCGGCATGACCGCACCAACGATTTGCGTCGCGTGTTGCAGGAGGCCGAACGACTCGGCAACGACCCCGTTAAGAATGCTTGTCTCAAACGACTCACGTCCAAAAATGTTATATAGTGGTATTATTATTTAAAAGTTAAGATACATTATATTTTGTAACAAAATGATTTAATAAGTCAGACTGTTAATTTAGTTTCTAGTCATTAAACATTGCGTATTTTGTCATGATTTGAAAATATTGATATTTAAAAATATATTCATAAAATCAAAGATGAATGTAGTATACCTTTTGTATATAACACTAAGGCATTGATCTTGAAAATAGTTCTACCTAAAATCATTGTTACCTAATTAAGAAAAACTTTCATTAGACTTTTTTATTGTTAATTTTACGTAATCAAAGGAAATATATCTGTTAAGTTTAAAATTAAATATCTATTTAATTATTGACTATTTTTGAGGTGCAATTTTATTGTGTTCGCTAATTAATATGTTTTGTTGTTTTATCAATTATATAAATTATTAGTTGAATAGGATGAATTAATACTGAATTTATAAAATGCATTGCTATATTACCTAAGTATACTCAATCTTAAATATATAAAATGATAGCTCACAAATGAACTATATGGCTCATTGTGTAATACTTCATACTCAAGTAGATATATTCAATACAGAGTGTAACAACAGCTATGACCATGGCAACATTGTTTTATTAGAAGAATTATTTGTTATTTTTTAAATAAACTTAAAATAATTCATTGTATTATTATTTAATTTGTCTATAGAACATTATAATTTATTTATCAAAAAGTATACTTTCACTTATCATATGACTCATTATATAAAATATTGTATAAAGATGGAATTATATGGAACAAGCATAGCACATATGAATTAGCGAAAGGTATAATTCCACTTTAATTGTATCGAAATACCTACAATATCCAATATTCTTGTAATCATATTTCAAGTATTGAAAATATTAGAATAATTAAAGATATATTCATTCTACAGTTATCCAAAAATTTTTAAATCAGTATTAATTCATTGAAATTATTAGTATTTTTATCTGTACTGTTGCATATACTTAGTGGGCTTATTATACAATGTATTGACTCAGCCTAAATTAAGGCCTTATTGGTATCTAATGAAAATTGGTCTCATAATGTGATAACAAAATATTGACTTATAGAAAAATGAAAAATAAATATCTAAAAATTGTAAGGACTTTTAATAAAAATATTTTCAAATAATTGTATTTATATTTTATTTAATAAACAAGGCGCACCTTACTTTCTTACATGAATTGGTGCGTGTGAGCCAATATCATATTTTATTGCAGGACAATTCACACAGCTACATCTAGTCCCATTCTAAGCCGATCTTGTGTTGTGGGTAATATACAACTGCTACTTATGTACATTGTTTATTTGAAGTATATATATATGTCGGAATATATCGGAAGTAAGGTGGTGAGCTAAACCGGTAGACTATTGATGCCATCATATATATGTAATAAAACAAGTATTAACAAAATATTTCGAGAATCCATAATATTAAATGTCTCACAAATGTGACCAGCTGTGTAAAGATTGGAATAAGAAAGAAGTCATGAAATAAAATATCAAATCATAAAATTTGTGTGAAAGTTTGCTTTAAAAAATTATTGTTAGTAGAATCTCAGTATTCAAAGGTAAATAAAATATTAGTCCTAACATGACATGTATGTACCAGGTCTTATTATTTGTAATTCAACTCTTAGTTTTTTTAAATGTACTGGGTAGAAAAATGTTACAGACAAAGTAACTTTGAAACATCTTCAGATTGATAATAAAGATAGTCTACTACTATACATGGACAATACAGAATATACACTCATTTGTCTTCAAGGTATAACTGTAATATATAGGAGAGTTTATGTACAACACAATTCACTTTATTAGTATACTGTGATCATAATTAAGAAGTTCATCCACATGGGTGCAACATTCTAGGTTCATCCATAAAAAATTAAGATGTTATTAACAGTAACAAATAATAATATAATTAATTTGAAAAAGGTTTATTTTGAAATTTGTAACTTAAAATGATGTATACATATTAGGTGAATTAGACAGATGGTCAAATGACTAAAGTTGTGTTGCATGAGAATCACTAGCAACAACAGGCACGACTCCAACTCTTCACATCTCACATGTGAGAGAAGAGCAACATTCAATGGACCTCGTCCTTCACGCTAGTACATCATACGGTACACTCACATAAAGTACACACAGATTTGCCACAATTTGCGCACAATATATTTCAGTCTCTTGACACATTGTTTCAGCTACATTAAATGTTACTGAGTTGCAATCGCTTTCTTTTTGGGCTTTTTTAAGCGCTTCAGTCCATTAACGCTAGTCTTTAATAAGTTAGAATAGGCAGTAGTAAATTTTTCAACATCTCGTTGTTCCACAACTGTAGAAATTTTTTTACTCTTATGTTGTGCTCTTAATAAACATTTATAGCTAGGATTGTTGACTGCCGGTGTTCCATCTCTCGGTATAGGTTTTGTACGACCATCATCTGAAATAATATTCCTGTAGAATTATATAAAATAAACTACATGTGATATATCATATATATAGTTTTTGAATTACTTACACCTTTTCATTGTCATAGTAACTGAGCCTGCAATACGAGCTTTCTGGAATAGTTTCGTTAGCTCCGCCAAAAACTAGAATTGAATAATTGGAAGATAATTAAATTATAATACTAAAACGAGATTATAGACAGTAGACTAATATATACCTCATCATTACTTAAAAGAACCATTTTTATTCACTAGTATTCTAATAAATGAAAATACATCAGTTTTCTTTTACAGACTACTAATCTTATTTAAACATTTTTTTTTAATATGTAAAATATATTTTTTTGTGAATTTAAATATATAGATTCTTGAATAAAAAGTAGTATAACGACGGACACGTTGACTGACTAAACGTCAAAGCGTCACGTTGTGACAACTCGCACGGTCAATAAAACACAGATCAGTCCAGATTTTACGGCTCCGAATACAAATCCTTTTTAGCCCAACTTAAAGTTTTACAATATACATTACAAAAAAGAAACTACAATTAAAAATCTTACAAAAATGAAAGTAGAATTACAATGTTGCAAATTCTAAAAAAAAATAACTTTAATATTATGTTGGAAGATATTATATTGATGACTTGGCTATCGAGTGATATACATTTAATGTAATAAATATATGCTTTTTCATTTATTTTTAAGTGTTTTCAGAAAGCGCCGTTTTGGACAAAATTTAAACTTCTCTTCTGGATACTCTAGTTGCATGCAAAAACGAACAAATTAAATATTCTCATGATGTATATGCCACGTACAAAAGCGGATTTAGATTGCCTAAATTTTAAATTAGTAATTCTAAATGTAGTTATGATTTATTCGTACATATTCATTTAGAAAGAAATTAAGTTTATTTGGTACACATAACAATAACAAAAATATTATTTAAAAAATGGTTATGATATAAGGATTTGTTTTGACCATTTTATGAATTTGATAGATTGATATCTATTAATTTCGACCAACTTATGCCGAACGACAAAACTCCTAAAATCGATAAGTTAAGTTGAACACCTGAATTATTTTATTTTTTAAATTAAGACGTTTTATCTACTACTTGTTATCACTGAACAAGTAACCACGTGATAACAACTAGCAATCTTCACAAGTATGGTTTAATGTAAAAGTGTACACATACGACATGATCTGTTGACCAGATTTGTCGGGTCATGATAGATTGATAAATGACAAAGAAAATCGGGTTTTAGTCAATTTGAGAGAATTCAATACAATCTCTATATGACCTATGATATTGACCTTACCGACTGGCTTCTAAATTGTGTCGTGCGTAGCTGTTTTTATGTTACATTAACATTATGCAAATAATATTTATCTGACGTACCTACGTAGTAGTGTGCTGTCTGGGGACGGCATGATTTTTAGATAGTCTGTCAGAACTGTTAGAACAGTGATATGGACATTTAAGCGTCTATATCAATTCATATCATAAAAGCGTAAACATCTTAAAGGAACAAAATTATTAAATTAAATCAATACCCACATAGTTCCCAGGAAATAATGTCAAGTTACAGTAAGTAGTACATCGTAAATACCAATATAAACAGACCGGTATTGTTTTGATTGCATATTTGTACATATATGTAGTATGTGCAGGTGTCGATGGCACCCATTCCTTTACGACTACCAACAATGTCACGGTTGTATAGTTCGGTAGCAATGTCATTATCATTGTCATTAACATGTAGTGTCGATTGCTTTGTTTCCATCCCCCTTGCTGAAGTTTCAATATTATGCGCATGCGAAATCAGATATTGAAAAATATACCTATATCGTAATACAAGACTACACGGTAGTATTTACTGTGTAATTGGT
The DNA here is from genome assembly GCF_030625045.1 of Achroia grisella. Classification (NCBI taxonomy): domain Eukaryota; kingdom Metazoa; phylum Arthropoda; class Insecta; order Lepidoptera; family Pyralidae; genus Achroia; species Achroia grisella. The sequence continues at coordinate 2,690,038 of NW_026712925.1, forward strand.
TCAATGTTTACTAACATAAATATAATATTTTCAATTCGACCATTTTTCTTTCTAATTGTAACCGGCTTTAACTGAATGATTCACATTTTGAATTGTTAATTATTGTATTTGAATTATGTAATACTCTAATTAAAAATAGTTTACTGTAGTAGGTATATACTGCATATTTATATATATTGGTATCCACGCTCTCAGCCCCTAAGATACCTATAGGTTTGACCTAGTTTGGGAACTACAGATAATAGAAATAAAAAAAAATATTGCATTAAATATGTCCTTGTAAATCTAAATATAAATGTTAATCTATATAAATAAATATATTTATCGAAAATTTATCTGATAAATCTCACAATTTTAGGTATCGATACATTTACATCTAGGTATACCTACTCTTAATATAATACTATCACAAGTTTAAGATTAACTAAACCATATACCACACCATACAGATATACATTCTGATTTAGCAAATGGGGATGGGAAGGGGATTGTTAGTAATGATACACATCACAATATATTCCGTGGATCTTATTCCATGCGAAGTAAGAGTGAGTCTGTAGAATATTCTAGATTATGAATATTATTTAGTTTCTCTTACTTTGCGAGTTCTACTTGCAGTTTACCGGTTATAATCTTATACTTTCACACATTATTTTTAATGTTCTTGTACTATTTTAAGTTATATGTGCTATAAAGTATACATATATCCAATATATTTCAGGCCATTACATAACGGCAGGCGTGGCCACTGCCGGGGTCCTCGGAGGCGCGTACTGCGCCTACCGTTTGTACGAACGTACAAGTAAAGTAAAAATCCCTGAAAATTGGACGCAAGTGGGTACACTGAAAGACCTCTACATATACCCAATTAAGTCCTGCGGTGCTGTGCAAGTCGATAAAGCGGAGTGCTCACTCTTAGGCTTGAAAGATGGGTGGCTTAGAGACAGGTACAAATATATACAATGTTTACTTTAATAAATAAACAGAAATTATTTGAAAACTAAAGTACTTGATCCCATTGAAAAACTTTCACGAAGAGTGAGAATCTGAATTATAAGTTTTGGGCTCTTCATTTAAAATTGATCCTTACTGCGCAGTGTGCGTGACTGTTTTAAAAATTGTTTTCTATTTTCCACTTGACAGTTCTTCAATGGGTATCTACTACTACTCGTTTTCGCATTTACTACTGACCCTGTATTCCTACTCTTCTTTGTGATAGTTGATTGACAAAAAAGTGAAATCTTATTCGAAATTGTGAAAATTTTCTTTTTAAAGGTGTTTTATATTTTGCAGATTCCTGATGATAGTAGATAACCAAAATAACTTCATTACTGCCAGAGCTTACCCCGAGTTGCTGTTAATACAACCTTCCGTGAAAGGTTCCGTGCTTACTTTGAATCGAGCCAACATGGAGCCTATTAGCGTAAATTTAGCCGAGGTACATGCATAAAATAAATAATTTGTCATGGTAGTAAAAATAACACAATTCCAAAAATATTCTAAATGTGTACTTGTACCTAGCAGATGTCAGGGAATAGTACAATAACCTCTCGAAGTACTTATTGTACTATTATTATAAGTTAGTACTAATTATTATAAATAGAAATAAACCTATTTCTATTTACGATGAGTTCTACATACCTCTCAAAATATTGAAACCCCGTATAAATTTTCATACTCTGCTTTGTTTATTTTTGCGACAAAAAGTAACCCATATTATAAACCAAGTTCCAATCTATATAGACATTAAATGACAACTAATAAAGTTATTTTAACATTGTTATTATAACCAATTTATTTTTTCGAATTTATACATTTTAGTGTCAACATAGTGTTGACACTAAAATGTATAAATTCGAAAAAATAAATTTAAATATTTTTTGGATTAACAACAAATGACATTATAAAATTGAATATCTTTTTTAAAGAAGGCGGCGGCAAATAAGTTCTATAAAAATAATAATATACGATTTTCTTATAATAGTTTAAAATTTTCTCAATTTCTTAATTGACATTTATAATTATTTTATACATATATTTACCTAAGTTTTAATTTTGCTTATTAAACATAATTTGCAAAGCGTACTCGGTATGCGCAAATCATAATTTATCTTATCTAAGGTTATCCATAAGTCAATACATATGAAAGTTTGCCTTTTGAATAAAATTATTTTTAATATACTTTTTCCATATAAGAAACAGGACGCTCTGTGGGCTATATAACAAACGACGTTACGGTATATTGTTCCACATTGTAATTTGGTCTGGAGCCTGGTCCTTTTTTTATGTGACGCAGTCGAAAACATTTTTTTTTATTTGAATCATTAAAATCTATATATAGACAAATCAGACAGAGAAATACAGATTTGAGATTATATAATATACTAGTTGCCCATTCCGACTTCGCACATGTATTATACATATAAACCTTTCTCTTGAATCACTATCTATTGCTAAAAACTGTATCAAAATACCTTACGCAGTTATAAAGATTTAAGCGTTTTGTATTGGTTTTACGGTAAGTATGTAGAAATCCAGTTGCAGCTTCGAATCGTACTATTGTCACTGCAACTTTCAAATGATCATTCATTTAAAATAGCAATGTTATTGATATTAATCTATTTTGTCTTCTGATTTGCCCCGCTTACTTCTAAATTACAAGAATATTTCGGATGGTTTATACGTATAATATGACCATCTATAATCCATCAGATAGTCTACAGCCGTGCGAAGCTGAGGTGGATCGCTAGACTGTTATAATTGAAAATTGCGTTGCTGCGTTACATAATAAATAATCTGACCGTATTTGTTACATTGTCATAAATATAAATTGTATGTATACAATTCTAATATATTGTTTGTTATATAAAAATAGGTGGTGTCACTGCAAAAACCACAGACGGCGACGGTGTGGGGAGTTACAGTCCCTGTATTCGACTGCGGGTGGTCAGTAAGCGAATGGTTATCAAGGTTAGTGACAAAAAATGTACCTTCGTTAGGTATCATCATCATTTCTTTATCTCTCCATGACCCTTGTCACATACATTCACTGCCGCTAGGTATACCTGATATCTATACATATAAATAAAAGTCTGTTTGTAATATAAAAAACTGTTATTTCATAGTTAAAATATAAATAAGGTACATATACAAAAAAAAACACTTTACTATTTTTGTCTGTATGTCTGTCGGTCAGTTTGTTCCGAATAATCTCTGAAATGGCTAGACCAATTTTGACCGGACTTTTTTGGTAGGTAGCTAATGTAATAAGGAGTAACTTAGGCTACTTTTATTTAAAATATTTTTTTTATTTTAGAAAATAAAGTTAAATTCCACGCGGGTGGAGTCGCGGGAACAGCTAGTAAATTATAAATACGTTTTTATTTTTCAGACTTATTGATCAGTCCACCACTAACTTCCGATTGGTATATTATGCTGCACAAAGCAGCCGAGATTTACGTGTAAAATCAATTAATCCAATATTCAAATTTGGAAAGGATGATACGGTAATATCTCATCGTATACATAATTAATTATTATTATATTGTACCTAGTTTAATGGTTTAATTTATTACATTAATTTAGGTCCGAAAAGATTTTCACGACGAAAGTCAACCATAACATTTTTATTAAAATTAAACGACGTACATAAAAGCAACGTGGAAAACTAAAAGTTACATTAACCTCGCATATAAATGTTCATAATCTTTCTGTCTGTCTGTTTGTTTCGGCTAATCTCTGAAATGACTGGACCAATTTTGATGGGACTTTTTTTGGCAGATAGCTGATGTAATAAGGAGTAACTTAGGTTACTTTTATTCCACGCGGACGGACCTATAATATTTAACAGTGAAAAAATCATACACAAGAGTACCTATAAATTTTGTGTATGATTTTTTCACTGTAATTGGTAGCATTTTCAATTTGATTTCGATTCGGGTCATCAGTTGCTGGTATTGTATTTCAGTCTGCTGGTAACAAAACGAGTGGATTGAGGAAAGTAGAAGAGCAGAGGAGGAGGAGAGTAGAAGAAAAATATATATACCGCCTTCTTACTTTTTTTCTATACACTACAAGTACTCACTTTAGCACCTTCACTTTTTTTCGGAGCATATTTTACTCTTATTTTTATCGGTTCTGAGAACTTCTCAGCTAGAAATATTGGGATACTATAAAAAATATTATGAAAAACAATCCGCTAAACAGTTTAAATAAATTTTAGTTTATGAAAAGCTTTTAAACCGTGTATACAGTGCTTGTTATTTTATTTATTAATTAATCAGTAAAATAAAAACCACTATTATATTGTAAACATATGGAGATTATATGCTATAATTTACGGGTTTCGGGTAAGATGTAATAAAATATTGACTTTCAGGGTGCTTTGCCTGATGAAGTCCCATTCAACCTAATAAATGAGGCTTCAGTAGACGATCTGAATACACGCTTGGAGGAGACGCAAGTATCATCACGAGTGTTCAGACCGAACTTCGTGTTGTCTGGTGGTAAGCCTTACGATGAAGACAATTGGAAGTTTGTTAAAATTGGCGACAACGTGTTTGAAATTATTAAACCATGTACTAGGTAAGGCTTTCATATTCTTACAGTAAAGTATAATAGCCGTTCCATGAATATGTTGTTAAAATTATCCTTTAATCTTTCAGGTGCATAATGACAACAATTGATCCAGAAACTGGAATACGATACCCCAAGACTGAACCGCTAGAGACTTTGAAAACGTAATTATACTTGTCGATTTCAAATCAATGATTGATTTCTTGAGACTTTGAATAGAGTTCTTAATTCAACTGTGCGTGTGTGGATGTTAGATCTATATCTTCACAATTACAATGAATAATTTTTGGAATACTTTAATTTACAAATAATCATAATTTATTATTTCAGTAAAGAACTAATTGTTTAAACCAGTTGTCACATACGGTTACTGAAATATTATATTACATTTTTTTGTACAGTATCTTTACCACAGCATTCTTATGTTAATTTACATATATAATATACTTTGTCATGATTACAGTTACCGCCAATTAGAGGACCCCGCGGCGCGCAAAACGGCAGGAAGCTCACCACGCATGGGTTTGCAGATGGCGTTGCGTTCTGAGCCTGGGACTCTTATTTCCCTTAACGACCCAATTTATGTTGCATAATTTTTTTATTTGTTCCAATCATTTTCCTTTTAGACTAGATGCATGAAGTTTCAGTTATGTATAAAATACTGATTGTTAATAAACAATATTATAATAAAAGAACTTGATAGTGTATCATAAATTTAATTTGTACCTTCAAATACGTATAATTTGTGCACTGATAAATTCGGAGGGACTTAGGCTGCCGTCAACTAATATTCGAGCAAAGGTGCCGCCGCCCTGGCCTTTGGTTAGATGCTCCGGATTCACCATCACGCATCCATTCACTTCCTGTAATATTAAATATGTATTTTTTTTATAACTGAAATTGAGAAAATCTATGTATATGAAGAGCACGGACAACGTCAGCCCTTGGTACTTATGGGTTGCTATTCAATATGACTAAGATGTCTCTTCAATATGATTTCTGCGATTCCTGTAATATCACTGCCTCACTTCCACTGAAACACACCTTACAAAATAAGCTGCGTGGCGGCTCGAATAGTTCCTCTTTTGTGCAGTCCAGTAAAGACTTAGCAGTTTCCACCATGTTTTCCTTATTAACTGAAGTTAGCATGTCTATTCACACACACACATTCGTATGCAACATTTTGTTAATATTCAAATGCTAGCTAAAGCTAAAGCTGTACCTTGACGAAGTATCTGAAGTTAGAAGGCAGTAGCATTAGATGCGGCGTGCAGGGAAGGTGTGAATGCGCAGCCCACAACGCGGCGTCAGTCGGCCGAGTGGCGGGTGGCGGCCATAACGGCGAATAACTTTGTTGTCGCACCAGGTGGCCACATAGACGTGACAGTTTATCCACACCGCCTGCTGTACCGCTGCCAACAAAGGACATACCGTTATACTATCACAAATACTCGTCCTTGGAAAAGGAGTGTTAGTTAAGGCTGGGCCCATTGCTAGCAATATATCACGTCAGATGGATATCTTTGTGAAGAAGAATATGAAGATCTTTTGGCGACTTGTAAAACTTACACATTAATAGTTTTTTTTAACTTAAGTCCATCAGATCGACTTCATTGTGGACATAAGGATCCTTTGGTGTGCTGTAAAACATATATCTAATTGGTGGTTTTTGAGGCCTTTAAATCTACTTATGTGTAAGTGATTAGTGCACATGATCAGCCACTGACATTATATTAGTGTGAAATAAATAATATGCAATGTTTTACAATGACAGTCAGTGCTTGTAAACACATTATAGATGACCCAGAAAGACAATATAGCAAACTAATGAATAAAATTTTAAAAATATAAAACTGTCCACTTACCATGATATTTCTTCGTTATTTATACTCATAAGGACATCAGTACTTGTTAGTCCCACCACAACACCATTTATGTTAATTGTGCATGGGTCTGGTAAGAAATGTATATTTTGGTATTTCCTTCGTGTTGAGTATGGCGGCGTTGGGTAGATATTCACATGGAAAACATCTTTTACACTCGATACAATGTATATGTTTGTAGATGGACTAAAAATAAAATTTAGATATTGTATAAAGGGAATGAAAACAGGAAAATCAGTGATAATAGTCATGAAACCTAACCATAATGTAAATAGTATTTTAATTTATAACTAATTTTTACTCAAAGTTGTATGTACTTGTGGAAACACCACGCTAGCTTTTATATTCTAATAGCAGTGCCCACGGATTCATCTGCGAAATTGAATTTTATAGCCTGTATTATTCTGATATATAAGTTATATTTTTGAAAGGTTTAATTAAAATCCATTCTGTGGTTCTTGCGTGAACGAGTAACAAACATACATTCATCTACACTCGCAAACTTCTGTATTAGTAAGATTCCCATAAAATATATTCATAACAAGTCCCCCAAAGTTCTCGCGTCTTGTAAGTTATTGGAACAGATTAAAGCTTTCGCATGAATTACCTAATATTACACAATTTATAACATAGTAGAATAGAATTATAAATAATAATATTATTATATTACCTAGTTTTATGTACTTCTGCTAAATTATCTATTAACTTTTCAAAATACGATTTATATGTCTCCGCCATAGAATTATCTTTAATTTTGGAATGTTCTACATCCATGAAAGGCCCTGTCATTATTACCACGTGGGGCCTATGAGTACCAATGTATGTGATAAAATCTCTTAATGGTTCGTAAGCCATATTATCTGAAGTAGTATAGGGTCCTGCCGCCATCATTATAGATAATTTACCTAAAAACAAAAAAAATCGACATACAAGTAAAAATGTCTTTTGATATAATATTGCAAGCTACGATGTACTTTCTACCGAGGGAGAAACCTATTTCAGCCACCAAGCCGCTTGCTTTGTAAGCTAAGGTTTAGTTGAAAGATGAGATAAGATAGTGATATTACAGAATACGAGGCTATATCTTAGTGATCAATAGTGGTATCCCAGAGTCAAGTGATATTCGTAGAGCTGTTCATGTACATAGTTGACCGTTATCATTTACATAAGATGGACCGCCAGATTGTTTGCCATTCTAATTACATAAAAAAAGTAATAACCCATATAACAAATGTCCGTAACACGACTGTGTCTAATTGTAACCGAGTGCGAAAGATAACAGAAAATACTTAGACCGTTTGGTAATTATTTAAATCCTTCTTTTGCAAATAGAGATCTAATTATAAAGGAAATTGATCTAGGAAAGTTAATTATTAGGATTCTACTTCGACATATCTAATCTTATAATCTTCAAACAATAAGCGTTATTACTAAACAATGTATATAACTCTACCTTCTAAATAGTTCAGCATGTCAGCTTTAGGATCAGGTATGGGTTTCGAGGCGTCAGATAATATTTCATGTGCGATGAACTGATCACCACGTTGATTAATACCTCGCATCACCACCACTTGTCCGGGAAACAATGAATACTGTGTCACACTGTGCCAAAAACAGTAAATGTACATTTATCAAAAGATATAAAATGTATTATTTATAAAGATAAAAAATGTAATTTCTATGTACAAAATGCAGTTTCACAGAATGTTCACACTAGGTACATAACCGAATCTAATGACAATTGGTTGTTGAAATGTTTCTATATTTTAAATGGATGATACATATAGTGGAATGTATATAACTATTTTTTCTGGCCCGACTCTATATGTGGCATCGTAGATTTAAAAAGAATGATATTATTTATTGCTAACACGGTGCAAGTTTTTATTGTAAAGCAATAAACCAATTGTAATTAAAATCAAACTTGAACTGTAACAGTTTTCCTAAAACATACTTATCAATATCAACAGGTACTGCTTGACTGAGTGACTCTTCCCAAGTCCCTTGTAACATAACTGATTTGGGATTGAGCCTGGCATCAGCATCACATTCTATTCGGCCGGCTACTGTCACAACGGTCTAAAACAAGTATGCCCAACATACAATTTTATTGAATTTTAATAGTAACTTCTTTATGTAACGTTCGCTCGGGTAGAGTAGGCATAAGCAGACCAAGGGAAATAAATAAAAAGATATAGTCGATGCGTCACTGCTATAGTCACATCGCTTTTATGAAGTATTTACTTCTATCCTCAGGTCTTAATGAAACAGACGGTATTTTACATATAAATTTTTAATATTACAGTACAGAAGCTGGTGATCCATAAAATGTAAAATTGTAACCACGATTCATAAAGAATACCACAAACGGTTGTCAGATATACGTAGGTACGTACGTACATATCACGAACGTACCTTCCGAAAAAGCATACATATCGTAATGCAGCAAAATTCGATCGTAATAAGATTGTAGTGGAACTCAAGATGAAGACTTATAAATTAGAACTATAGGTTTTTATTAATTTTGTTTATGTATAATAAAAACCAATATATATTATGAGTATCTAATTAAAAGTACAATATGAAGTATGGAGAACACCAATCAGTTTAATATAAACACTTCCACATACCTGTGTTTTATGTCTGGTAGAAGTAGATTCTGTTATTCCCGCCTTTTTCATTATATATTGAGACAAATACGTTAAGTGGTTATCAAAAATACTAGCTTTCTCATGCAGCATTTCAAAACCAAACCTGTACATGTAAATATTTATTATTAATATAAATTAAGTGTTAGGAATAAGTATAAATTGTCAAAATCAAGTCTAGTTAATATAAAAAAAGAAGAGTTGGACGCGCACAGCGATGCTTCTACATATATTTTAAAAGATGTAATTATTCAACAACTAAATAGAAACGTATAATGAACAAAACATCCATAAGGCAATATATTTAAATATTATCTTATTACTCACGTAGCTTTTGTATATAGGTCACCGTCGTCATTTGGTATTTGAACAATGTTGAGATTCGAAATATCATGGAGATTATTGGACTGAGATATCAACTCTAGTTGTTTTTCGTCACCATACGAATGTACAACTGTGCCTGGATTTGGTCGTGATGAGTATTTAAGTGAGCGTTCACTGAAACACATTACAACGAATTCATTGCAACAAAAATAATTAAATTATGAAAAGCATAAAGAGATACTTCTATAGAAAACTTTGTTCATAAATACACTGATGTAGCAGTTGCAGGTCATCACTACTGAACTACACGCTGTTAGAATAATAATAAAAATCAGTGGTATAATGAGAGGGTGGAAGAATTATTTTGAGTTTTTTAATTTAAAATTATATGTAATTGCAAATCTGGTTGTTCAATATTATTTTTATCAAAAACAAAAGTGCAACAGATCCAACATAATAAATACATTTTATTTTGGCCATTACATAAAGTGATAACTACTAATAACGCATACCACGGCTATCCACGAATTAAAAAATTGTTGCAGAGCAGTCCAAGATATTTGTTTTCTCATGCGTCTATAATTATGATCATATGTACTACAACTCATAGATGTGGTGATGATGCGCAAGTTAGATTGACGTACCAGATTATTGCTATCAATTTTAATTGCTTTGTAAAGTGCGGCTCCCGTAAGTAAATTATTATGTATTTTGTAATAACATAAATGTACACAACAAATTATACTAACATAATAGGTGAATATGTAGGTGGGCGCAATTCCGTTTGATGTGAAGATACTACTTCTGTTTCTAGCTTTACTCTCTGAAAAGTATGTGTATAATTATACATATTGAAAGACTTTACAAAAACATATTTGTATTTAACATTTTGTGTTAAATGTAAGCTAAGTTTTACATTATTAAATTGTATCTGTCTGTGTCTTTTAAATAGTTTTTATTTAAAATATTCCATCATAATGCGAAAACTGCGAGGAAATAAAAAAAAAAATAGGTTTTGTAATATAGAAACGAATTTTCATGTGATACATCATTCAAACTCCAATCGAACAGTCATTAAAATATCAGGGCTATCTCAGCATTATGACATTAGTATTTTGAAAATTATTGAACTGTGGATACCATATTTACTTTTTCATTCAGAATCTTATAAATTAAACAATAAATATGACATGCACATGGCATGGAACATCTGATCAGTCACATCAAACAATAGTTGTATTTTATTTTAAACTATCTTTACAGTTGCGTAATGGTAACCTGAAGTAGAGCAACCATTCCGTAATAAAAACAACATTCAATATCCTATAGCAAGTCATTCGAATTTTGTACTTTTAAATCTACTATTTTCTAACATAATATTGCAAAAAATATTTGTTGAATGAGTTGATGGCTGCAGACGAGTATGGATCTAGTCATGACACGAAAGAAAACATGAACCAGAAGCAAACCCGCCCACAAATATCATCAAGTCGTTTAAATAATATTATTATAATAAATTTAGAATATATTCATTACATAATATGATTATGAAATAGTTATTTAACAAAATATTGAAGAATTTTGAGATAGATTTTTTTATTTTAGATATAGAATATAATATTAGTACCAAAAATATGACATTCATAAGGGATTAACATAAATAAGTCTGTTTTGATTTGATAGAAAACTGATGTCTATATATTATAAATTAATATCAGATCAGTTTCTTTTTCAATAAATAAAATATAACCAATTTTAAAATTAAATTCTTCTTTGTTGATTGTAGTTAAGTCTGCATGCAATCAATGAGTGTAGATCTAGTCACAGATTTTATTAACTGCGCTACCAAATCTACACCCATGCAATGCAAGCAGATATCCAAATCTTCTTTCATTCTCTATAAAAATACTAATATATTTATAAAATGACTAAGAAAATAAAACAATTACACAAAATAATATGCCACAACCATTAACAAAAAACTAACATAAAAACAGAAGTTTATAATAACACTAATATAGATATAATTTATTTTTAATATACTATTAATAAATACAACATGATTCAAAAATTATTTCTATATATTTTTTTATACTGAATATATTGTGAATTGTGTGTGTGTATTTAATAATGGAATATATATTCCATTATTAAAATGTACATTGAATACACTAATGATCTTTTCATATGCAACCATCTATAATGTCATTCATTTTGCTCACAATTTTTGCTTTATTATTTTTTTCAGTACAATTTAGAAAGTGAATACAAATAAATACTGTTAAGAAAGTAATTTTAAAACCCCATTACAACCCTCAACATTGAGATAAATGTGTTACTATTTCCATATAGTTACAAGCTTATATAATAATTTTCAAGATAAATATTCTGTACATATTCTATAAATTCTATTGGAACAAAGTATAATTCATAATTTTGGCACATTCTTAGTAGAAAAAAGCCTAGTCTCTAAATTTAACTTGACATAAATAGGCTCTGCATCTACACTAATATATATTACACATTATTAGTCCTACTAAATGTATAAATAAAATTAATATAGAATACTTACAGTTTCAGTACATCCATTAGAATTAAAAAGACTCAATGTTTGATTTGTTTAGTCAGGATCAGATATGAACAAACAAAACATCACCTGACAATTTTTTAAACACCCAGTAGCATGGCAATTACTTTACAGTGACTATAGGCAGTATCTTAATATTCCACATACAGACATGCAGTAACAAAAACAATAATCAGACATAATTTTGATAAATGTACTACTTTCTCATATTTATTTAATTGACCATATATATTGTGTTAGAATTGTATATAAATATGAGTCTATTACCCATTAGTGCCCTAACAGTTCAAGAAATATTAATGAAATTTTTACTACAGGTATATTTTTGAGGTGGACAATATACTTGTTATTCCATTTATTACAGGGATGATAAATATAAATCTATAGTAATGTTCATAATCACATGTGGCAATTTTATAGTACATTTATACTATCTAAGAATGCATATAACTAACCTTTGGAGCTACTGTCATGTAATTTGAAAGGACATTATTATCTGGTCTGTTTATTAAGGAAATAAGAAGAAAAAATAACACAGGTTAATAATCATACAGGTTAACAAAAATATATACACACACATTCTCAAGACATGTTAATGAAATCTAACAAAAAAGTAATAATTACAAGTTAAAACTTTTTGTAACATGGTAGATAAAGAACACGTGGATTACAGTTTCATAAAGGATACTGAGTGGAAATAGGCGTGCCATACACAGTGAGACCAGAAGCGATATTTGATGAAGTCTCTTTTACGACTGTGTTGGAGCGGTTTACCGCCCGCTTGGAAAATTCCTTTCTTGCAAAAACTTCTAAATTTTCTAACGTAGGTGGTGCACTGTTTAAGTAATTCAAACTGAATGCCATCCATTGTTCAATGAAAGTTTCCGGATCGACATTAAAATCTTCACATAAACTTATACCTATAAAAAAAAGTGAATATTGGAACAACCTTGAACATTCATTTCGATTGGCATCTAACTTAGTAGCATTTTGTTTAGCAATAAATTAAATATCATATGTATATAATATGTACCTATAGGAACTAATAATCACTTACATTTTGTTAAAACCTCTTGTTCAACGTCTATGCCAAGTAATTGAAACTGCTCAGTCACCAAATTTTCGGTAGCCATTTTATTTCATAGCATTAAAACTGGATTAAAATGAATGAAATGAATCGAAAAAGAGAACAAGCCGGAGCGTGCAAAGCCAGAGAATATTGAATGAAAATTTTCTTCCAAAGGTTGCCAGATTAAAAAATTGTGCGTACGGTTATTATTTGTTCCGTAATATGCACTGAAATCCTTTTTCATAAAACGTAAAACTTTGTACAAAGCTTTTTATAATAAGCTAGTTCCATAGTGAAATTAATGTGTATTAAAATATATAGACATACAAATTTTACCTGTAGTGAAAAATTTACTCATAAAATTATCCTAGTGCAAATTCCTGTATCTCGTAGCAAAAACAGAAATCTTTTAACTTGTAACTGTACAAGGTGAGAGGACCGTTAGCCGAGCTCCAGTACCTTTGGCATGTTGGAATGGTGATTGTTAGTATTGCCACAGATAACATAATATTACATACAGATACCCCATCCCATACAAGAAAATGGTTCCTTCCTAACTCGGGCTATTTTATTTCGCCGCCGTAGCCGCTAGATGTCTCTAGATCTGAAGCAGTTCGGATTACTAGTGGGTGCTTAGTAACAAAGCACGAAAATAGATGGCAGTCAATTCAGTCTACATGACATCTGTTTTGCAAAGATAGGTATATAATAGATATGTAGGTAACTGTATCGTGTACCTCATTAGGGACGATTCAAGACTCAATGTAAATGTGTAGGTATAATATCGTTAGCCGACACTCTGTAGATATGACTTATGTGCCAAGGTATATATTATGTTATAGTTTATTCTACATTCAAAATTTTTTTTTGTATTATGGACAATTTTTTATTTATTTATAATGTTACATTAAAAATACATAGACGCCTAAATTTTGACCCGTCTTTCACCAACCCCTATTTTTAATAGCGATATTCTTACAAATATTATAAATGCTAAAGTAACTCAGTCTGTCTGTTTGTCTCGCTTTCACGCCAAAACTACTGAACTTATTTAATTGAAATTTGGTACACAGATAATGTAGACCCTGAGAAAGGCTACTTTTTAATGCGAAAAAGGGTTGAAAGGGGAAATGAAAGGCTATATGAAAATATCGTCATTTTTAAAGTCAGATCTTGTAAGCTAAAGCTTTAATTTATAATCTTATAATTTAATTAATAATATTTTTTAGGCTGCTGACTAAATATAAATCACAGATAACATAATATTACATACAGATACCCCATCCCATACAAGAAAATGGTTCCTTCCTAACTCGGGCTATTCTTCGGGCTATTTTATTTCGCCACCGTAGCCGCTAGATGTCGCTAGATCTGAAGCAGTTCGGATTACTAGTGGGTGCTTAGTAACAAAGCATGAAAATAGATGGCAGTCAATTCAGTCTACATGACATCTGTTTTGCAAAGATATGTATATAATAGATATTTAGGTAACTGTATCGTGTACCTCATTAGGGACGATTCAAGATTCAATGTAAATGTGTAGGTATAATATCGTTAGCCGACACTCTGCAGATATGGCTTATGTGCCAATGTATATACCTATTATGTTATGGTTTATTTTACATTCCATGCCTATTTTTTTGATATGTTGTAACGCGTCTGCGCTATACGTATAGCCCGATTTTGATACTTTTATACTCGTACGTATCAAAATCAGGCTATATGATTTTTTATTTCAATCGTTATGTGTAAGAGACTGGTTTTAGCTACAATTAATTTACTGGTATATACCTCATGTATTCTACGATGTACCCCTCTTTTCCCTAATGAGAATTCCGCTATATCTTATATATAAATTTTGTATCACAGTGTTAGTTGCCATATTTCTCCCACATTTTGATGAAATTTGATATGTATACTTGCCAGGTCTGAGGTAGGGTTGTTATCTATTTTTTATACCCCTAAGTCATAGGGGTGGCCTACCCCGAAAAAATATTTTTTTGTATTATGGACAATTTTTTATTTATTTATAATGTTACATTGAAAATACATACACGCCTAAATTTTCACCCGTCTTTCACCAACCCCTATTTTTAATAGCGATATTCTTACAAATATTATAAATGCTAAAGTAACTCAGTCTGTCTGTTTGTCTCTCTTTCACGCCAAAACTACTGAACTGATTTAATTGAAATTTGGTAGACAGATAATGTAGACCCTGAGAAAGGCTACTTTTTAATGCGAAAAAGTATTGAAAGGGGAAATGAAAGGCTATATGAGGATATCGTAATTTTTAAAGTCAGATCTTGTAAGATTAAGTGAACAGGGTTGGTCTAGGTTTTTCATTATTAGAAATGTGTAACGGGGTAACACGTTATTTAGTGCGAAATTGTGTATATTACAATAAAATTTAACGAGAAAATATTATAATGATGTCACTGGGACACTCATTGCCTTACTACTATATCGTCCGTTAGTCGCGAACTTTCTGGAAACACGAGAGGCGCGCTCCTATTGGTCGGTCGGCGCGGTTACCGCGCGTAGATGAGTAGATGAGGTAGACGAGTCTCACGGCGCCGCAGCGTAAGTACTTACTATACATACGTAGTATACATATGGGTGTTACAAATGTTTTTATTACGAGTAATATTACTCTGTTATCTAAGCAAGTAATGTGTGCTTATTTTGAACTTGATAACATTCTGAATTACTCGTATATCTTTCAATATCTTTAGCGGTATAAACCAGGTTATGTACTACTACTAGTATTGTTAGTGAGGGATAAAGTTGATGAACAAAAATAAAACAATATTCGTATTAAAAATATATTCATCTAATATTTTTGGCATTATTTTTAAGTTTCTTCCAAATACAAGGGGTCTGACATGGGGTGTTATGTACCTACATTAAAAGATAATTTTTGAAATGTATGAAAGAAATGTATGTACCTACATTAAAATATAATTTTTGAAATGTATGAGATGTATGAAAGAAATGTATGTACCTACATAAAAAGTTCATTTTTGAAATGTATGAAATGTATGAAAGAAATGTACGTACCTACATTAGAAGATAATTTTTGACATGTATGAAATGTATGTACCTACATAAAAAGTTCATTTTTGAAATGTATGAAAGAAATGTATGTACCTACATTAAAAGATAATTTTTGACATGTATGAAATGTATGAAAGAAATGTGTGTACCTACATTAAAAGATAATTTTTGACATGTATGAAATGTATGAAAGAAATGTATGTACCTACATAAAAAGTTCATTTTTGAAATGTATGAAAGAAATGTATGTATGTACCTACATTAGAAGATAATTTTTGACATGTATGAAATGTATGTACCTACATTAAAATATAATTTTTTAAATGTATGAGATGTATGAAAGAAATGTATGTACCTACATTAAAATATAATTTTTTAAATGTATGAGATGTATGAAAGAAATGTATGTACCTACATAAAAAGTTCATTTTTGAAATGTATGAAATGTATGAAAGAAATGTATGTACCTACATTAAAAGATAATTTTTGACATGTATGAAATGTATGTACCTACATTAAAATATAATTTTTGAAATGTATGCACCGTACAATAAACATCATACCACAGAGTCATACGCAAGTTAAAAACAAACTGCTATGATATATTAATGAGAAAGGAAAATCAACTTTATGGTATTCGAGTTAGGGTCGATTTCTCTCTTTTTTTAAATACTATTTTAATCTTACCAGTTGCCAGTATTCGAAGACAGCTACGATTCGTACTCGATATTTTAAATTATTATGTAATCGATTATTCAGTACAAATGTAAATAACCAACGACACTAATAATGTACTACTATATTCCGTTCTTTGAAACGGAACACTGCTATAATACATAATAATGAAAATTTACTGTTCACAACGACTCATTAAAAGCATCATCGAATAATGCGCTGTAATAAAATCCTGTTATCGATTATTCAAAAAAATCGATAATACATGTATTTATTTTTAATATGACAACACTTCATACATAAGTATTATTGGAAATAGTATTACTTGCTTGTTCGGCTATTTTTAATTTACTTAAAAAAATTTTATATGTTTAATTTACAATAATAATATATTAAGTGCTTATTATTGGAAAATATAAAAAAGACATTTAATTAGGCCGATACAAATGACGACAATGCCATCTATGAAAGCATTTTGAAAACATTGAGCCCCATATTAGCACTGATTAAAGTGTAATTAAGTACTGGAAAATAACAAAATGAGTAAATATATGAAAATTACTTTTCTAAACGCATTATTTCATTTTAACATGTATATATAACTTTTTAAAAATTGATTAAACATTTTTGAAAACACAGTTTTGTTTTTTAAAACGTTTGCAAAACTATGAAGAATTCCATCGATACCAATCACGCCATCTATATGCAACTTTTAGCAATAATAATGGCTACTTCCTCATTGAGTGCCACTGATATAAATAAATATGACATTCTAAGTTTGTAAAATGTTATCCTTAAGAGGATAAAATGAAATATAAGCTGAAAATTGAAGATGATGAAGAAATTCGTCCTTTTCAAAACCGACAGACAGACATACAAAAATTGTAAAAAGTGTTTTTTGGTGTATGTACCGTATTCATATTCATGTAGTAAAAAAACGCTTATTTCAATATTATAAACAGACACTCCAATTTTTTTTTATATGTATAGATTTAATTATATATTTTACGGTTCTGGATACAAGTCCTTTTTAACGCAACTTAGTTTTACAAAAAAAAATATTAGTCAACGTCCAATGTCAATTAATTTCTTTTTATTTAATATTTTACGGCTCTGGATACAAGTCCTTTTTAGCCTAACATAAAATATATTATTGTAGGGTTGCTATCCTTGTTATTTATAATCAAAGAGTAAAGTAAATATACCAAAAGGTTTAATTATGTTACTTACACATTGTTACCTCGTACCTCGTAAAAGGGCTTCAAAAATAGGCCTAACAGGCCTATTAGCAGTTTATATATTTTTAGTATGAGTTGAACCAACCGGTGTGAAGACGCCGCCCGATTGGCGTAGTAGTCCTATGTCCCATCTTCTTTGGAAATACGCCAATCGCATGGCGTTGTCGCCACAGTACATTGGAAATGAACCTAACAATTAGCCTAATCTAAGCCCCTATTCATTTCTTTTTAGTTTAAAAAACTAATATTGTTCAACTTGTTTATTTTATATGACACAACAATGGGAGTGGGGTGAGAGAGATTGTTTGTAATGTGTAATAGTATGTATAGTGCGTATTTTTTTATGTATTACAATGGAATGGTGCACCCGCTTGCGCTAACGATTTACGATGGCGGGGCGCCAGTGGAGGATGATAAGATGGGTATGAGATCGGGTCAGTTAGCCCATCGTGACAAATTCACCAGGAATTTATCACGATGGTTTCCAGGGGGAACCGCGTGGAGGTCAACCTGACATAGTACATTGCTAGTAATGGGGTCAAGAGTCCACATTACTAACAATCCCTTTCCCCATGTATAGTGTGTAGTAATAGTCAATCCCATTGCTAGCAAAGTACCGTGACATGTTGACTTCATTATAAACTCCTGATGAATTTGTTACAATAGGCTAACTGAGTTGACCTGATGTTCAACTTATGATAAGTTGAACTCCTCCTCCTCCTCCTCCACTAATGCCAGCATAGACCTGTGCACCATTCCCATTAAAATACAATTGATAATTATACTAGCGAGAAATAATTAGAAAATTCTAGCAACACTTAGGTGTAAACTGAATTCAATTCTAATCAGTAACCTCCTCTACACCCACATGTATTTTTTTATCAATAGTTATAACGTACAGACATCTGCATGCTGTAATTTAATTAATCACATTCATTTAGGTATTTCAATAATTTATTTCTCATATATATTTACAGTATCAATGTTCTAAATAAATTTATGTTCTCTGAACATGTATATGAAATTTGCAAGATGGCATAGACTGCACCTCAGCTGTAACTACACTGTTTATACAAAGGTTTGCTAATCCACCTCTTATCAATCCACATGTATATGCTACATACTGAAACGAAAGAAAAACCTAATTAAATTTGGACTAACAAAAGGGATATTCTTTGTTTTCTTTTGTTGATAGGATATACTTACTCTTGGAGCATATTCCAAATATTGGAGGCCATTTGAGAAGTATGTCAGGAATCTGAATGCATTATCTTGTAAAACATAAACTCCTTGATGATTAGTGCGCAAATTATCAATCTGCTTTTTATATATACACATCCAAAAATCTGTACATATAAATTTCATTGTATCTAACTCATCTTTAAAACGTGGCCATTCTCGAGTCAATCTTTCCATAATTTTATAGCCAGCAGCAAAACCAATGTACTCCACTGCTGATAAATCTGTCTCCTGAGCAGTGGAAAAGAGTAAGTTAGTTCTAAGTTTTTAACTAAGACTTGAATTTGTTGAAATTTATCTATTTTTATAGCATCTGTAATAAATGTTAATAGCGACAACTGTACCTTTTTGTCACTGTGATTCTTGTTTTGCTCCAAGGCATAATTAATAATTTCAGAATGCAACAATTCAAATAAAATATCGTCAGCCATCACCACTAAATGTTTGTAGAATAGAGAATTGCATTCAATGCACTATGGCAAAGGAAGCAAAGATAAATAATTAAAAGTTGATACCCGTTTTATAATCTAAATTATATTTATTTTACCGACAATGAGTATGTTGAGACCAAATTAAAACTAAGAAATTTTAAATAAATATTAAAAAATACAAAGCTATATCAGTAATCAAATAGATACAACCACAGAATATATATAATAATATAAATAAAAATAATACCGACTGACTTCAACGACTTAAACTGTTGTTTTTTTTAATGTTTTACGATTGAGGAGATATACGTTTTCATCAGTGTTTCAATGACGAGGCTTGGAAAGAAATCGTGTACCAACCAGTCTTTAGCCCTGGACAAAAAATATACTACTCAAGAGGCCCTGGGGTTCAAGGGGTACAACCGCATTCGAGTGCGAATTTCTTACGTACACATATGTTATGTGTTTATGGTGTTTACAATTAAACGAGTGAAGCTAAGAACATTAAAAATCACCCACTCTGTCTCGTTCTATATTTTTGGCTACGAGACGCGTTACTAAAAAGATGCCAAAATAATAAGAACAATATAAATATTTGGTTAATATATATAATTTACGTCAAATTGCAAATGTATGACATTTTTAGTATCTTGAATGACGAAAATATTTTAATGTTTGCAGCCTTGATGTATCAATAATCTGTGGTAAAGGTAATTGAGTGTTTGACACTGGAAAAAAGCGCGGGAACTTTCAAAGCGACTACACGTATTTTTTCGCGCTAGTTTTGCAAAATTATATTTTATTGAGTTTTTTTTAGTCAAAACCAGTAAAGATGACGAAGAGGAGCGGGAAGAAGCGAAAAAAGAAAGAGGAAATATCGGATGATACATCCGATGATATTAATTTTCTAGGGTCTGACTCGGAATCGGCACCTGAGGATGTGGATAAGTATAAGGCATTTCAAATACCAGATTATGTTCGGTACTATCCTGAGGATGGTGGAAACTTTGAATACATTGTATTTATGGAGAGTACAGATAGTAATAAGCCAATCGGTGATAGGGATATGATGTCCTTAGCTACTAATTTGAAAAAATATAATAAAGGAGTTAAGCAATTATTAAGGATGAATAAATTTAAGATCGGCGTCATTTTTGAACGCCCCGGTTTAGCTAATGCAGCCTTAGTTAATAAAAAATTTCTAGACGGATTTAAATTAAAGGCAAGTATACCAGCTTCAGCCACGGAAGTAACTGGAGTAGTTCAGCATGTTCCTACGCATCTATCGAACGAACAAATATACTCTAATATAACCAGCTCAAAAAATATTGTTTGTGTACGCAGATTCATGAGGCGTATTAAAGGTGATGATAACACCTTTACAATGCAGCCAACTAAAACCGTCTCCATCACATTTTCCTGTCCTGTACTTCCTGACACCGTCGACCTGAATAGTTGGCGCTTTGTGGTGAGGCCTTATATACCTCCTGTAAAGCAGTGTCTTAAATGTTTAAGGTATGGTCACATCGCTAAGTTTTGTAAGAACGCTGAAAGATGCTCAGTATGCGGAAATAATCATAATTTCAGAAACTGTTCGGCAAATATTAACGAAGCTAAATGTTGTCACTGCAATGGTAATCATATAGCCATTTCATCACAGTGTCCTATTAAGAAAAAGAAAATAGAGGAGAATAAAAATAAAGTACAAAGTTATGCTGATATTGTTAGAGAGAAATCATTTCCTCAATTAGGCAGTACCAAAACTTCACCTTCGGCACAATTTATATCCCTACTTAATTCTGACCATACCTTAAATACCCTATTAGAATCAATTGTTAAAATTATAACATTGAATAGAACCAATGACAAAACAATATGTACAGAAAATATAAAACAAGTTCTCCTAGAGACATTACAGAATAAAAAAAACCCAGATTAATCTTTCTTTCTTTAATTTTTTATTTCTTTATGGACCATATAGTAATAGTCCAGTGGAATGCACAAAGTTTAGTAAGTAATCAACAAATCTTTACACATTTTCTATTGGAGAACAATATTCATATTGCTCTGATATCAGAAACCTGGCTAAAAGCCTACTATAAATTAAATATTAAAGGTTTTAACATTGTTAGATTAGACTCAGGCAATGACCATAACGGCGTTGCAATTTTAGTTCATAAAAGTATAGAATTCAGTAAAATTGATACATATAGTGATGATTCCTTACAGAATATTGCGGTACGATTAAAATATAAAAACACAGAAATGTCAGTTGTTAGTTTTTATAGCCCAAATAATTGTAGTCCACGTTTTAACAAAAATAAATTCAGTAATCTTCTTAATAGTATTCCAGAACCCATGTTGGTTGCTGGTGATTTTAATGCTCATCACACAGCATGGGGTTGCTCGTCTATTAATGCTCGTGGTCGTGACATTCTTGAATGTATTGATGGTAACAACTTGATCATCTTAAATGATGGTACACCGACTACAGTAGGATCACACAGATGGCAGAGTAATGCACTTGACCTTACTATTGCATCCCCTTGCTTATCTCTTGCTTCAAATTGGATGGTACATAATGATCCCTTAGGTAGCTACCATTTACCTGTAATAACAAAAATAGTAATTAATAACAATTGCACTAGATTACCAGAATCCTCAGATTATCCCAAATTTCATAATTACAATCTTATACATTGGACCATGTATAAGAAGACCACAGATAGTTTGTTACAAGATTTTACACTTTACACTTATAGTAATTCACCCCTGCAGTGTTATACTAAATTAATTGATATCTTCAATTTAGCTCTAGACAAAAGTAATATATCAAAATCAAAACCCATAAACTCTACAACTGATATTCCTTTTAAAAATAAAAGGATTCCATTACCTTGGTGGAATGGAAAATGTACACTTGCAGTAGATAACTCTAAACAGGCATATGTTAATTTTAAAAACAACCCATCAGAGGCAAATTATATTACATTTAAAAGGTTACAAGCCAAAAAAAAGTTAATACTTAAAAGAGAACAATCAATTAGCTGGAATAATTTTTGTGAAAATTTTAATCGCACCACACCCATTTCGAAAATTTGGAATACCGTTAAAAAATTCAATAAAACTTATGTATATAGTCAGATTTCAAATAAAAATAACTGGATTTCAGATTTTCTTAAGAAATATACTCCTGACACTGTCGAGACCCAATTTAAATCACACATTAATGAAAATAGTAACAAATTAAATTATTTAAATAAACCCTTCACTTTTTCTGAATTCAATGCAGCCATATCTACCCGAAGAGATACAGCATTTGGTCTCGATGGCATACCATATAAATTATTAAAAAACCTCTCTTATACCTCTAAAAATATTGTTCTATGTATTTATAATGCACTGTGGAAAGAGTCAGTTATTCCTTCCGATTGGAAAAAAGATTGTATTATTCCAATTTTAAAACCAAACAAAAATGCAAATGAAATAGATTCCTATAGACCCATAACCCTGACCTCCTGCATGGGAAAAATATTTGAGCAATTATTAAAACAAAGATTAGAATTCTACATAGAGAGTAATTGTTTATTACCAGCAAACCAGTTTGGTTTTCGTAGAGGTAAATCTGCCTCTGAGAGTGTTACTCATCTCCATATTGATATATTTAAAGCACTTAAATGCAATGAAGTTTTGATTGGGGTATTCTTTGATATTATCGGTGCATTCAATAATGTCAATCATCACATTCTCACTCTGGAACTTGTTTCTATTGGTATACCTGGAAAAATTATAAACTGGGTCTATAACTTTTTAAATGGTAGAGAAGTTTTTGTTAAAGTTAACAAGCAGTTAATAGGACCTCGTCTTTCTTATAAAGGTGTGTGTCAAGGTGGAATACTTAGTCCACTACTCTTTATCCTCTACATACACAAACTTAATTTAATTTTAGGACCACATGTCAGGAATCTTCAATTTGCAGATGACCTTGTTATATACTTTTCAGGCCCAGACATTAATAAAGTAACAGAAAAAATAAGTAACTCATTGTTAAGATTAACAGATTACTTTAAATACCTCAATTTAGATGTAAGCCCTGACAAATCTAAAGTAGTAATATTTTCTAAAACTAATAAATCCTACAAAAACATTAAAATATTATATAATAATTCACAACTACCTATTACTGCTGAAGTTAGATTTTTAGGTGTTATTTTTTGTAGCAATTTGTCTTGGAACAAATATGTTGATTATTTACTAGGTAAAGCTTCCAAAGCATTTAATATTATCAAAGCTCTATATAAATGTGATCCTAAGATCCTTTTAATGCTGTACAAATCCTTGGTTCGCAGCCACTTTGAATATGGCTATCTATGTTTTGGTTCTGACCAAAACAAGCTTCATAAACTTGAAGTACTTCAGAATAATAATTTAAGATACATAACTGGTGCAATGAAAACAACCCCTATAAATTCCTTACAAGTAGAGTGCTGTATACCACCATTAAACCTGAGATTCTGGTACTTAAAACAAAGATTCATCCTAAAATTATTATCCTTTTCTGAAGACCCACTCTTACAAAAGCTCAAACATATTACTTCTTTATTTCCCCTTTCTAATTCTAAAACAGTTCCCTATATACTTCATGATTTCTCTGACTCAATCAATATTGATCAGCAATACAAAATTCACAAAAGCAATAGATTTTGGAATTGTTACCATGGACCATTTGAAAGTACATTTCCAAATATTAATATTGTAATTGACTCTGAGTTAAGGACCAAACAAGAAGTTTATAACAAGTTGTCTACATTTTCAACTCATCAATCCATATTTACAGACGGTTCTAAAAACGAATCGAGAACATCCTTTGCTCTATACTTACCAAGTATCAGAACCGGTCATGGAACTAGAATACATAAAGAATTTAGTATTTTTTCAGCAGAATCTTTGGCTATTTTAAATGCACTTTGTTATATAAAAGATGATAGGGGCAATTGCAAAAAATGGTTAATTGTCACAGACAGTATGAGTGTTTTAACTGCTCTTCAAAGTAACAAACTACATTATAAAACCAATTATATCATAGATAGCATTAAGCAATTATTATATGAGCTTTCATTGGAGTGTTATGATATTATTTTATTATGGACACCATCACATATTGGTGTTTTTGGCAATGAAAACGCAGATTTCCTGGCAAGAACTATCACCAACAATGACATTGGCGTTGTCAAGGATGTTGCCATACCTTATTCCGACATTCTTTCTATAGTTTACAAGAGTTTTCGTCAAAAATGGGTTGAACAGTGGCAACTTTCGCTAAAGACCAAGGGTAATTGGTTTTACTCCATTAACAAAAATATTCATTCCTCACCCTGGTTCACTAAATCTAGAGTTTATAAAAATCGGAAATTTTACACACTCCTTATACGACTTCGTTTTGGTCACGCTAGATTCAATAGTCATTTGTGCCGAATGAAAATAATTGATTCAAATGCATGTCAAGAGTGCAATAACAGCAGTCAGACCCTAAATCACATATTTTTCGAATGTTCCGCTTATAATATTCAACGCTTGGTCTTTATTGACAATTTACTGAACATTTACAAGAAACCGGAAAAAATCCCGCGCGACATCCAAGACATGCTAACTAATTTTGAAACATATATACCTATATATTTATACGTTACCTCGATATCGATAAAACTTTAAATAATTGATACAAGGATATGGACTACGGATAAGACTTAAATTTTGAACACGAATGAAAACAAAAAATAAACATACATAAGAATTGGCCTTTGGCCTCATCACTTGTTCAAATATGAAGAAGTTTAAAAGTAGACTAGGCTGTACGGTCTAAGGATCTTTGCCTGTTCCATCACTGAAAAGGAGATGGACGAATATGGGAAAAAAAAAAAAAAGTGTTTGACACTGTTTGTTGTTAAATAAATAAATAAAGATGGTGGCGTTCTTTCCTTTCTCTGTTCACATTTGCTTTAAACGAGTGTTTTATAATTGTTATCTTCAGCTATTAATGTTATAGACATTATAAGATTATAGTGCTGTGTTCATAAATCTATAAAAGTGTCAATAATAACTTAAAAATAGTCCAATGGATGTAAATAACACAGAAGTTAAAGATGGCCAGACTACACGACCTCCATTAAATGAGGCGCCATCTATGATTGATATCCAAAAACCTAAAATTGAAGGAACTGCCAAAAAGAAGAGGAGGCGCGGGAAATCTAAACGAAAATTATTATTACCTTTTAAGAAAACTCCGTGGCAAGACAGACGTAAGAATGAGAAATCGAAGCGGAATAATAGATATAGAAAAATTGTCTTGGCTAAAACTCGTGCACCGTTTAATAATAACCAATTTCTAATGGAAATACATAAACCTGAACCTGAAAATACTTTTCATATTTTGCAGACACCATCTGCGCGTACACGTGACTCGAGTTTCAGTGTTGATTCTGAGGAAAATTATTTTTTTTCTCTTCCTGAAGACGAAGAGGAGTATTTGACTAAAGAGTTTTCCAGCGTGTATGAGGATGCCCAAAGTGAGAGGTTATCAAATATGTCAAAGAACGAACTCATTCAAGAATACCTTCTACTAGAAGCCAAGTATGACAATCTCGTAAAAAGATCCGAACGTTCAAAGCCAAAAGGTTTAGATAATGACAGGGAAACTACAGCAGACAAAGAAACTACGGTAACTGATAATGACACCATGATAACTGATAGGGACACTTCAGAAACCTCTGTTGTGTCAAGTGCTGATGAACCATCAATTGATGATATAATGCATCGGGTAAAGGAACAAGAAGAACAGATACATCAACTTACATTAGCAAATGAGAAATTGCAAATAGAAAATGAACATTTAAGACAAGGATCACAGACTACTTCCAGTGAAGATTCAGAAAGTGATAGTTCTTCCACATCAGACAGTTGTAGCAGTTCCAGCCATTGTGTTAGTCCAGTAGATCCAGAGACAACAAACATTTCTGAAAATATTCCTAATGGAAATGGCTCACATCATGAACTTAATGGAGATGCTAAAGAGTTAGAATCTGAATATCCACTCGTTAATGGTTTTCACAGTCCTTCTGAATAATATATGAAGAGGTTGACAATAATTTTGGTTGTATTAAATAGTATGTAACAATAGTTTAAGGATGTATTTTAAATTATTATTTAAGATCTTTAAATTGTGGGAACATGCGTGTGATGCATTTAGTTTACTTGCCAGATGTTCTGCTGATCCGATAATTCCTTTATTTATTTCACTATATTTAGGTTTATTGTATTTTATATCACTGTGGGAATGTAATTGTGAGATCTCATATTAGATATAGTAAAATTTTCTGTGATATCCTTGTGGATATTTTGTCAGTAGTGTTTTTTTAGTTATTCCAAAATAAATCTCACTTTTATGTTGATACAGTGAGGTATATTTTATAGTTATAAAATTGACACAATATATTATATACTTATAGGTATATCTATTTTAACTACTTAGATATTAATATTTTATGGTTATTGTTGAGTTTGTTATATATGAGTGTTTCCTTTGTAAGTAAAAAGTTAAAACCAAAATTAATGTGTCAACTAGATAATACTGTAGGATAATGTAATAATTTAGATATTCATTTAAACAGGGATTCATTAAAGACAGTTATGAATGATATGAATGTTTTTAAATATTTTTCGTAAAGGCTTTAAAATTTAAATTTAAAAATAAAGCACTATGATCAAAATGATCTTGTATAGCAGATCCATATAGTTGTATAAAGGAGAACAACATGAATAAATAAAATGTTTATTTTCTAATACAGGTATGTATTATACATTACATACATAAATTTTACAATATGTTATAATAATCACCAAACAGTGTGCACGAATGTGATTCATGCACACTATTTGGTATTATTACAACATTGTAAAATTTATGAGTTGCAAATTGATATTATTATTTATATTAAAACTACAGTTATAACTATAATAAACATGTGGAATGTCACAATATTTATATCACCTTTCCATAGAAAAAAAATAATACAATATTATGTATACTTATAATATATATTATGTATAAATATAATTTCCAATTAACTTCTTGTTGCAATCCAAAGTTGCCAATTAGTAAAAATCACGGGATCTTACCGTTTTATATTTATTTGGTTCCCGATATTTCAGTAGTGTTTCAACCACCATGATCACGGGTAAATAACTCAGCAAATAAATATAAAACGTGGTAAGATCCCGTGATTTTTACTAATTATATACGTATAAATAATGACCGCGTCAAGTCTAAAACAGTATATAAAGTTGCCAATATCTTTACAAAATATTCTTATCCATCTTTCCAGATTTCTTTGGTTAGGCCAGTGTTTTTCAACTTTGAATACCAAACTCCTTTATGTACATAAACATACCAGGTCAATTTGAGCCCTCAAGTCTCTTGGCTAAAACTATGTTCTACGTAAATGTGACTTTAAATATGTATCATAGTTTTTTTATTTGCAATGCAGGACCCATTTGCACTAAAAAAAAATATTGCAGCGCCCTTGGTAAAAAAATCTAAAATATTAATATAGTTATATCATATATAAATTTATAAATCTAAATATAAGAACTTAAGTTAAAGTTCTAGTGCAAGTCTGTTTAGTCTTTCTTTTTATCATGTATTATGTATTTCATGTTTGTCTTGCTCCTCAACCCAACCTTAGAACCGCAGTTGACCTCTCTATAAGAACCATTTAAGAAAAAAATGATCACAATCATCTGTTGCTGGTTCACGGCCAACAGATTGAAATACACCGACTTTATGCAATGGGATCCGAGTGAATTTGCAAACTACATCTACTGTTACGTTACAGGAATTATAATACATAGTCTGTGACTTTAAACATAAAGAAGTAATTGAAAAGGTCATTAATATAATTTGACAATGGTAAATGCTGAGATATATCAGTTTTTGTTGAAATATCATCAAATTATTTTGAGACTTCACTATCAATATAATTATGTCTTTAGAGTATTATGTTCCTTGATTATGTCCCTCTAGTAGTACTGAGTATTATATGAAATGTTAATAATAATAATAATTTATTGAAGACAACATAATCCATTTTGTTAGTAACAGCTTAATAACATATCTTATGTTAGTAATAAAATATAAAATAAAAATAGAAACTAAATAAAAATGTAACTTTTAACGTATTATCTGTGTGTCCACCCAGTGTCTTAGAATGGGAGTCTATTTTACAAGCAATTGCCTTCAGGACACTGTTGGATCACGCCCGCACTCTGCCTAATTGGGACGTTATTCGCTTCCGCTGTATACCATAGAAATCGTCTGTGCGCTCTTGCGTAAACATATGATGCTACGTTAATAAGGTAATGCTACGTATTAAAAGAAATTTGAAGTTACCTTATTATATTTGGCAGTTGCAGGTGCAAATTATTTTTTAATATTGGAGAAAGATTAGGCATGCCTACATGAAGTATAAGCACTGTATATAGTCAGTCAAACTAGCCTAAAACAGCCAGCTACTGCCAGATGGTTACGGCAACTGTCTAGATTAAATAGACATAAAGTGGCCGCACAACTTCAGGGATCTGAGAATATAAGAGTCTGTTCACTTAAAAGACATGGTATCCAAAGACTATATAATAGATTCGCAGACAACCTCAGAGAACTGATTCATCGGACTCATCTCGAGCCTCATCACTCGAAAGGTATACAAGCATCATTTAAGTAAAATAAGACACATCGGATTGGACTATTATTTAAAGATTAACAGATTGCCAATTAGCAGCATACAAAGAGGAAAAACACTCGTAGGTTTGTGCAACACTAGGGGTTCGAAGCTCGGTTCAGTACATCATAATTTCGGTTCACGTTTGAAGTAGACAGAGGATAGATCGGATAGGCAGGAGTACCTAACAAGATAATGACGGAATGAACGCTGCAAGACAGCAAAACCAATATTTTTTTTAGCAAAATATTAACAATAGTAAATGCTAAGCACTGTTTAAACAATGAAGGTAAGTAACATTTTTATAGATTTTATTATCAATTGTGTAGAACCTAAAGTATAGTACGAAGAAGGTAATCAAAGTCATACAGTATACACTATTATATATATTAGTATATATTTATTGCACACTAAAAAAAAGACAGTATACATATGTACTTAACATCTACAGCCTAGATGGTCACTTACATAAAAAATTATAGAAACTTAATAATTAAATAAATATCTAATAGTTTTTTTTATCACATTACTTTTTCTTCTTCGCTTTCGACTCTGGAGCATGAGGATTTGCGCCCTTATAGAATTGTTTTAATAACGCCATTGCTTCATTTGATAGCAAATTGCCTGTAAGGGTATAAGTGTTCTCATAAAACTTACTCACATCTAATACAGTTTTGCCACCAAACCTATCATTAGCGCAACCATAAACAACTTCCCTTACCTTTAAATTGTTCAAAGCAGATGCACACATTATACAAGGTTCAACTGTTACATATACAGTAATTTTTTGAAAGTAACTTCTATAATTAATATTGTTACTATTACAGTAATCCAAAACAAAATCAATACAGTTAATTTCTGCATGTCTTGTTGGGTTACGAGTGATATTGACACTGTTCCTGGATTCGGCGATAATACTGCCATCGTGGGTGAAGACACAGCCAACAGGAACTTCTTGAGCTTCCATGGCCTCCATCGCTAGTTCAAGGGCTCTTCTCATAAAATCAACCATATTTTTTATGTCCTCTTAAAATTATCAATAAATTGAGCAACCTGTGGACAAATGTTATTTAGTAAATTTTTAATATACATAATATAATTTACTCACAATATCGTCGCGATTACTAAGTTTTTTAATCTTTGAGCAATACATACAATAAAGAGGCAATATACGCAAAAGTAGCTTTCTATATAGCCAAAGAAGTGCTCAATATATATAGGACTCTTATTTTGAAAAATGTTATGTTATATATTTTTTATGTAATTGGAATGGCAATAAAGTTCACAGCTGACCTAATGGTAAATGGTAACCGTGGCCTATACAGATACGTACTGTATCTATATAGGTTTAAAGTTATTTACGAACGAAAATTAATTATAGGCGAAATTGGACCACTAGGCCACACATATTTTGTAATCTATTTTCCTTCAGAAGAGTTGTACAGTTTTATGAACTCAATAGGTATTATATTTCTGTACCCATTAAAATTTGCCTTCTTTACACATACCTGATGAAAAATATCAGTTTATATGTAATATTGAATAATATTGAAATTCTTTAAACAGTTCTCAGCCTTTTCTTCCCAGTTCGTGTTGTTTACAGATCTTGGACTTGGGTGTGGTAAGTAGAATATCTGTAACCATACATATAATTGTACATACAGAAATTATTATTATACCGGTTATGAGTTTTTTTGCCATCAGAGCAAAATTAGGGTAGATAAAGTATGAAAATTCGAATACAATATACTAACTTAGGAGGAGGATGGGGGGGGGGGGGGGGGGGGGGGGGTCATGTTTTGTGTCAGTAAGATAGACTATTTAAAAAATGAAATAACATCAGTACCAATGTCAAGTACCTATTAAGCTATATTTTTTATTCGAAAATAAAACAAAGACACCCTATATGTTCTGAATAGATAGAAATTTAATTTTAAATATATTTAGTATTACAACAATTTTTCTAATTTTATTATAAAATTAGCTGCGACTTCATCCGCATGGAATTTAATTTATTTTTCTAATATAAAAGTAGCCTAAGTTACTCCTTATTACGTACGTTACCTGCCATTAAAAGTCCCGTCAAAATAGGTCCAGCCATTTCAGAGATTAGCCGGAACAAACAGACAGACAGACAAAAATAGTAAAAAATGTTATTTTGGTGCATGTACCAAGTTATATTCATATGCATGTAGTAAAAAATGGTTATTTCAATGTTGAAAACAGACACTCAAATTTTATTTATATGTATATAATTTTACCTGAATAGTAGCGTTTGGTAAATATTGTTTTATTGCTTTCTGTGCTCTTTTTTCACAAAACTTTCCAACGGCTATGATGGTTTCCACTTCATAAATTTCTAGAACTTTTACAAAAATTGGATCACATATAGCATACAACGGTCTCATATCCGATGCCTGAAAAAAAAATTTTTACAAAAATTAAAAGCAATTAGTAACTAGTAACTATATACCACATTAGTTTACCCGAGTAAAATGTAAAAAGTCATCTGCATGAGTGTCTCAATTCCACCTTATCAGTTTCGGCTGCCAGTGATACAGTATGAGAGTCATAATATCTTAGTCCTCCGATTGACAATGCATAAGATGTATTATGGGTGTCACATAATAATCACTTGATTTGTCTAATATAAACTATTACAATTGGTGTTTATAATAAAATTGAGAAGTAATAATTGAGACGAACAGAACATGATGTCCGTAGTCCTGTATAGGTCATGGTTATCACTGATATAATCAGTCGGTTCTCTGTTTGTTTGCCATTCCAATAATAATACATAAAAAAACTTACTAAGATGCATTTAATATAATGATCAAAGAAATTGATAACACCTGCGAAATCTGTAAATTCTGTTGCATGGTGGTCTTACTGTCAGCTTTAACATTAAACTACCACAGTCGTAAACATAAAATGCGACAAAAAGATTAAATAATAAGTTTTGTGAAAAATAGTATAATATACTTACACTAAATTCTCCTGGAGTGACATTAGCGCCACTGTTTTTCATCCATTGCTGTGGCAAATAATTGTATACGAAACTACTATGGAAAAAGTTTTCTGGGTTCCTACAAATTTTCTTAAAGAGACCCCAAAACCTTTTACCACTAATCTGTAAAAGATGCAGGTATATGATTTAGATATTGAGTAGTACATGCTTCAAACAAATTGAAGACGGTAAACAAAACGGAGCCAAGCGATCTGTGGTTGGGTAAACACGTGGTCGAGCTAATTTTAATTCTTTATTTAATTTTAAACG
Organism: Achroia grisella; assembly: GCF_030625045.1. Taxonomy (NCBI): domain Eukaryota; kingdom Metazoa; phylum Arthropoda; class Insecta; order Lepidoptera; family Pyralidae; genus Achroia; species Achroia grisella. The sequence continues at coordinate 2,722,814 of NW_026712925.1, forward strand.
TCAAACTGTGTTGAGTTTGTATATATTCCTTTTTGTGTTGTCCTGTGATTTGTTTAACGAGTGGTTTCGGTGAGTGTTTGTTTTTGTATGACCCACCTCCATCAATAAAACGATGGAGGTGGGTGTAGACGAAGATCCTCCTGATGGTGGGGGACCTCTTACCCATCCAATTACCATGGACTGTGTGGAACTTTCACAACCCTCAATCGAGCTTGCTAATAATAGGAAGCGTCAAGCTTCAGACGACTCTACACCTGCAATTGATGAAAAAAAAACAAAATCACCTTCTAACTCTATTCAATCAGTTTATACGAAACCTGGTTTTGAAAGTGATGCATAGTTCAAATATAGAAGTACAGACTCAGGTCCATTTTCAGTTCATGTCAGTAGAGTGGAACCAGACGTATCTGCCGGCTATTCTATCCGACTTCTTAGGTTTGCACAATTCATTCATAAACACAATATCCCTGGAATTAAAGAAGAAGGCATCAAAGCCTTGGGTAGAAACAAAATTTCTGTAGAATTCTCTTCCCACTCTGACGCCAATAACTTTGTAAGTAACCCAATCTTATCAAATAATAACTATAGTGGAGTAATTCCTAAATTTCAAGTATCCCGGATGGGTGTCATACGCAATATTCCCACAGACTGGACATTGGAAGAACTACTTGAAAACTTAAAATCCCCAACTAGTTGTGGTCAAGTTATTAGAGCCAGAAGGCTTAATATTAAATCTCGAAAACCAGACAATAGTGTTAGCTGGGATCCATCCACTACAGTAGTACTAACCTTTGAGGGACAAATTCTCCCTGAAAAAGTTTATTGTTTCTATACCTCTCTCCCAGTGACTCCCTACCATCCAGTGCCGTAACTGCTGCAGGTTTGGTCACATAAAAACACAGTGCCGATCACAGCCTAGATGTTTCCAATGTGGAGGTCAACATTCCGGTGATGTTTGTGACAAAAAAGAAGAGCAACCATTCTGTGTTTTATGTGATGGTAACCATATAGCCACTAATTCGACATGCCCTGAACACATTAGACAAAAAAATATTAAAATTGTTATGGTTGAATATAACATTAGCCACATGGAAGCTTCAGCCAGATTCCCTGTCCCTAGGCGCTCCTATGCTGATATGACATCTACACCTCAGTCCAATATGTATCCCTCGCAGGCTTCTATCGCTCAATTATATGACCACCCCCCTCTGCAGTCACCCTACTCCTCCCCTCAGAAAACAGTATCTTATCGCAAAACAGTTTATAACTCCCCTCGTCCTCATGCTCCTCTCGGCAAATCCTATGATGCAGTTGCCCACAACAACATCACACAAACTCCAAAATCTACACAACCAAATGGTTGCGCTTTAACAGACAACCAGAAGTACATAGAAACCACTCCTCTTCCAACTCCTAATGATAACTTAATTGAATTACTTACTTGCACCTTAATAAACATTATCTCTAAATTCTCTGAAGCCTTACCGCCCAATGTCACTATCCTTGTTCAACAGCTCCTCACAAAGTTAATTGTTAATAATGGACCAGTCAGTCCTACAGTGGAACGTTAGAAGTATCAGAAACAAGAAGTCTGATCTCATTTACCTTCTTAATCACTATAAACCTGTCGTCACTGCCATCTCAGAGACATGGCTAAAACCTGGCACTCCATTTCGGGTATCAGGTCATGCTGTTCTCCGGGATGACAGGGATGATGGTTGGGCGGGTTCCGCCCTATTAGTGTGTAAATCCTTTCCCTTTACACAAATTACCATACCTTCTCATAGCCCTGGCTTCCAAATTGTAGCAGTAAGAGTACTCAATATCTCTTTTGTGTCTATTTATATCCCTCACCCAAATTATTCTCACATCTCAGAGTTGCAAGCTATCCTAGGTACTATCCCTTCCCCTCTCATTGTGCTTGGTGATTTTAATTGCCATCACACTATGTGGGGATCACATTTTAATGACCCACTGTCCTCTTCCCTGCTGGACTTACTTGATGACCTGAATCTCTGCGTACTGAATGATGGATCCGCCACTCGACGCATTGCCCCTACCCAAAACCCGAGCTCCCCTGACCTTAGTCTTGCATCCCCAACTTTGATAAATAAACTTATCTGGCACATCCTTCCAAACTCATATGGTAGTGATCATCTACCCATAAATATTACCATAATTAACTCCACTTTCCCTCGCACCCCTGCTCCCCAACCTCTTCTGAAATACCGACTACCTAATGCTGACTGGGAAAAGTATTCTGCTCTCCTTGACCAAAAACTGTCTCTCCTCCCTCCAAACAATGATCACAACTTTTTGCAAAATTATGACCAATTTATATCATGTCTTCTGTCAGCTGCTGACGACTCAATTCCCATCAAAAACTCGACAATAAATAAAATCTGCTCTCCACCATGGTGGGATAATGAGTGCACCACATCCGTTAAACAGCGAAAAGATGCCGAAAACACATACGCACTAAACCTAACGCTGGACAACTATTTGGCTTTTCGCAAAATTTGTGCTAGCACAAAAAGACTCTTAGCTAAAAAAAAAAAAAGATAGGATGGCAGAAATTTTGCGAATCATTATCCCCACGAACACATCCTTCAGTAGTCTGGAAGAAGTTAAATTCATTCCGCAAGGGATGTACTAGCGTGGAAGCTACTTCTAATGACCCTCTGCCATGGCTTAATAATCTGTATAACAATTTAGCTCCTCCATTCGCCCCCTCCCAAGACTGCCTCCCAATACCATCCCCTCCTGTGTCAAATGATAGAATGGACGAACCCTTCTCATACCCGGAGCTGTGCTGCGCTCTCGACCACCTTAGAGACTCATCCCCTGGTATAGATGGTATTCCTTACTCCTTCATCCATAGGATCTCTATTTCTGCGAAAAAGAAGTTACTGGAAATATTGAATGCCGTTTTTGTATCAGGAAATGTACCGGAATCTTGGAAAACCCAAATCGTGGTTCCCATTCTAAAGCCTGGTAAGGATGCATCTGATGCCAGTTCGTACAGACCTATTGCTCTCTCCTCGGTTCTGGCAAAAATCATGGAACACTTATTAAAAAATAGGCTTGAGTGGATTTTAGAGAACAAAAACCTTCTACCGAACAGCCAATTTGGATTCAGACGTGGAAGAGGAACTATTGATAGTCTCAGTATACTCACCAACGAAGTCCGACTTGCCTTCTCCAAAAATCAGCATCTTATAGGCGTCTTTCTAGACGTCTCATCTGCGTATGACAATGTCCAGCTTCCAATACTCAGGCAAAAATTGCAAAAGCTGAGTATCCCTGCGAGACTGACCAACATCATATGCAATCTCTTTATGGCCAGATCTATCTCTTTGCGCTTTCAAGGCTCTCTCCATCCTCCAAGACTGGTCTGGAAAGGCCTTCCTCAGGGCTCCGTCTTGAGCCCCCTCCTTTTTAATCTTTACACCTGCGATCTAGAGACATCTGTTCCCTGCTTCTGCAATACATTACAATATGCTGATGATATTGCCTTATATTTAGCTTCCGACTCCCTGCCTGGAATTGTCTCTGGCCTCAATAATGCCTTGTGGTATTTACACCAATGGCTAGAGGATCACGGCCTAGCTCTCTCCATACCCAAATGTACGGCTGTTGTATTCACCCGGAAGAGACAAATTCCCCCTATACATCTTTCTCTTAATGGTCAGAATATCAAAACCGAAGACAAGGTTAAATTTCTCGGTATCATTCTAGACTCTAAACTCTCTGGTCTCCATCATCTCACTTACATCTCTAATAAGTGTGAGAGTGCAATTAACGTACTGAAAGCTCTCTCTGGAGTTCGTTGGGGGTCTCATCCCTATAGTCAGAAGCTTCTGTACAACTCCATAGTTAGGAGCCACTTTGATTACGGATGTTTCCTGCTAGAACCATGCAATAAAATTGCCTTGGCAAAACTTGACAGAATCCAATCAAGGTGCCTACGATTAGTTCTGGGTGCAATGAAATCTTCACCTAATAACGCAGTCCAAGTAGAATGTGTAGATCCTCCCCTCCAACTTCGCAGACAATTCCTTTCAGATAGATTCTTCCTAAATGCTTACCAGTACAACGACCATCCTTTGGTCGCAGCTTTAGAAACCCTGTCAGACCTAGCCTCCACATCCGCTTATTGGTCACGTAAGGACCCTTCACCAATCCTCAAGAGTTTCCACACAATTAAAGCCTTGCCTTACTCAATCATTAGAACACATCGCAACCCTATCTTTGAATATGATTATAATTCCTTAATTTTTCACCCCACAGTGCATTTAAACTTTAATATCCAAAAACACAGCATTACAGCAAATCAGGATTTTAATAAAATTATAGAGGAATACTTTAGAGATTGGGTTCTCGTTTATACTGACGCGTCCAAGTTGTCTAATGACGGCAACACTGGCGCTGCAGTATGGATCCCTAAATACAATATACTGCTCAGTTTTAAATGTCCTCCTCCCACATCGATTTTTACTGGAGAATCTATCGCCATTTTAGAAGCTGTTTTATACGTAGAATCCCACCAAATTAATAAAACCCTAATCTTATCAGACTCTCTAAGTTGCTTACAAGATATCCAGAAGTATCCATTCCATGCCAAAAACAACTCTATTATATCCTTGGAAATACGACAAAGTCTCTACAAATGTCATAACTCTGGTATAAATGTTGCTCTAGCATGGATTCCTAGCCACTCGGGAATAATAGGGAACGAGTCAGTTGACTCGTGGGCCAGACAAGCGGTGAGTATGGGCAATACCACTCATAACAAATGTTATGCTCGTGATCTACGAGCACAGGCAAAGCCTCAGTTGATGCAGGCATGGCACCACCTATGGCAAAAAACGAGACTGGAAAAAGGAAAGTATTATGGAAGCATTCAACCGGAAATACCCTCCAAACCATGGTTCTTCTCCCAGCGCTCACTAGACAAATGGGTTACTTCAGTTATATGCCGCCTCCGACTAGGACATATATGTACTCCCACTTTCCTTTTTAAAATCAGAGTTCGTGACCACTCTCTCTGTGAATGTGGCCTAGACGAAGGGACATTGGAGCACATATTTTTCACATGTCAAAACCTGTCAGTTCCACTCTACGATATGCTTCCCCGTAATATTGCCAGACCTATTAATATTCCTTTTCTTTTAACACTGGCCCACTCCCCTCTAGTTAAAATACTAGCCAAATTTATTGCTGTCAATAATATAAAAATATAAACCCCTTTGTATATATTCCCCACATTTTAAAATCCTTGTCTATGTCATGTCTGTCAACCTGTTACATATATTTTATTATACATGTATTTTACTCAACCACTATTTTAATTGTAAGCTAACATGTGTTGTGTTGTCCTTATTCTTAGCATTCTCAGCCAACTGAAACAGTCCTTTCTACGAACACAGTCAAGAAAACCGTAAACCACACCACTGTGTCTCCCAAACCACGACGTTGGCAAAATCACCGACCTCATTTGGTGGAAGCCATTTAAACTAAAAGAAGAAGAAGAAGAAATTGAAGACAGATTGTTGTAGACAACAATCTTCCGCGCGTCAGAAGCATTTTCTTTTCATTTCTAATGATTTAGATTTTTTAACTCCTGGCTATTTTATAATCATTGATGGATTTACATCAATGAATATTGCTTACATACACATTGTATGATCAGAAACATTATTACAGTGTGTTGTATTGCACCATTATTTGTATCTAATCATACTAAATGTATGTATCTGATACGCTTCCGACGAGTTAAGGCAGTAAGGTTTTTCAATCCTCAGCTCTATCTAAAATTTTAATACATATTTGAAAGACTTAACTATATGATTACTTTTTGGTGTTGAACCAATAAACCTTAGTACACATTTTATACTTACTTCTGGTCTTTTGCAATTAAAACCATTGACTTGTCGGTTACTAAGTTCCGTGGGAGGTTTTCCAACTGGTCCTATTATATGCAGCCAGTCTCTTACAGATGCAACTTCTCCAAATGGGACCTAAAAATGAGCACAGATGTTTCAAATTTTTTATAGCAAAACTTCATAACAGTTATGAAGTCTTGCTTTAAAATTTATAAAATAGCAATGCAATACCAGCCTATATGTAATATATATAGAAGCTGTAATCTAATCTATAGTACATATATATATATATATGGTATGTATCTATTACAAAAGGCTACAAAATAATAATAAACTTTATTTTTATATATATTTAAAATTACAACATTTAAAAGGAGCAATATGTTAACTTATGTTATTTCTAGGTAAATAAAGTTGCATATGAAATGTGAGCCATTATAACAGAACAATTATAAATTTAGGGAAATACATGTTGATAAGGCTGTTTCAATTTTTATTTTCACACTGGTGTACCACAGTGGAACTTCAATCAAGAAAATCTTTTATTACAAAAACCAGTATTTTGTAATGTACATATCATTGTTTCATTAACCAAACTTTAAACTATGAAATATCACAGTATTATTTACATATCACAAATATTATATTAATAGTAATATTATTTGCCTTATAATATTTTATTTATTAGATGATATTTTGTGGAAGTCTGTCACTTGATAGATTCTATATTTTGTTCAAATCACTACTCTTACCAAGTGTTCACTGTTCTACGTTTGAGTTGTAGTTTGCACACCAAACATCTTAAGCACAAGGCTTCCAAGCTATATTAAAACTCTATTAATTAACTGATGATGCCTCATCATTCAGAGAAGAAACAAGTACCATAATATAGGTTTGGATTCAATAATGGTTGGATATTGATCACTAATAAGTTGTAACAGTGCTCTGTTCAGTGGACAGGACGCTTCCAGTAGTAATGATTTTTTAAATGAATATTTGTGTTCACTTGCTGAAGGTAGTGGAATTAAATAAAATAATTTATATACATTATGTGGGGCTAATAATAGGAGAGGTAAGTAGAGATTATAAGGAAAAGCGTTCTGTACATTTCTACTTGTATATATATTATATATAATTATTTTAAAAAAAGCTTACTCCTGTTTGAGACATTCCCCAAGGTCCAGGATTCATGCCGAAGAACATTACTTTTTTTTTTGTATTACAATACTTTCGGACGTACTGTTCAAATGTATTTCGGGCATAAATTGTGGGATTATATATGCATTGAACACTATTTGGTAATTGTAGTTTTTCCAAATTAACATTTAATTGGTCTATTAAATCAAGAAATTCATTGCAGAGATTCGAGTTCAGGTTAATATTAGGATGCATTTCTTGAAAGAAAAATGACATGATTTCAGATTCCATTGTCTCACCTGAATATGTTTCAAAAGTATTATTTTTATTACGTAACAGTACTTTCTTATTATTGAAAAAATATACAAACACCTAAAAAATACACGAGACTTCGATTCGATTTTGATTAAAACAAAAAAAAAGCGCGAAGCAGTATTGCCAATAAAGATAAAATATTCAAATGTCAGGTTAAAATTAAACTTTCCAAGGTCATCAGTGGAACGGAACAACAGAGCATAGAGAATTTTACTCTCCCATTCTCCTCTGATATGTTCATTCCAGAGCCGTAAAATGTGGTTCATAAAAAAAAGATTTATTTATTCAACTTTAATTTTATTTGATAGATTCTTTGAAATAATTCTTTGAATAAATATTTTATGTATTATAAATATTAAGTTTTTATTCCCAATTTGTCAAATAGGTTGTAGTGAATTTGTATATAATATATTGTAAATTGCACCTTCCTGTGGTTGAAGTGTTCCATTTATAAGATATAATAAATTAATATTCTAAATGTCTACTGTTTTCAATGAAGATACAGTTCGTAATTTGACAAGAAATGTTAATGTGCCTCTTGTATTTCGTAAGTATATTAGTAATTGGCCGATATGCCAGTGGAATATCGACAAATGGAGCACCGTGTTCGGTGACAGACAAATACCATTTCGGTGTATGAGAAAAGATTTCGTGTCTGACGAACCTTGCTGGGAACGACAATGTAAAATCAAATCAATGACTTTCAAAAATTTTCTTGATGGATCATCGTCTAGTAATGAATGGATGTATTTTGATTATAAATATTTACATCAGTGGTTTAATGCTGATACTGAATTATACAAGGTGACTATGTTTACAATTTATATAATTATATACAGTAAATTGACGGCCTAGACAGTTTAGTACACCGTTATACTTCCGATGATCGCGGGTTCGATTCCTAGCATAGCACAGACATTCATAAGTATGTTTGTATTGGTCTGGGTATTTTCTATGTGTATGTTTTTTCGTAAAAAATATATCTAAGTATTTGTAATAGTCTATAGTACCCATAATACAAATTTTAGCTAGCTTAACTTGTGTCTAGATGGCGATGTGTGAATTGTCCTGAGATTGTTATCAATTATTTGTAAAAGTGTTCAAATTGGCTATGTCCAAACTCCTTAATTGAAGCAGTATAGTTATTTTGATTGTTAATAACTGTATATTTATGGAAATAATCTGTAATATATTATGATAATTTGATTATGCTTCTGTACCTTTTATTTATAAATTTATCATGAAATATTCAAAATTATTACATGTTCCATGTTCCAAAAAATGCTGTTTTTCTTTTTCATACAGGAAGTGTCATGGAATCAATTTGGATATGCTGAAAAAGGTGCCACAGACAGTACTCTTTGGGTGGGAAGTAGTGGAGCTCATACTCCAGCACACCAGGATACATATGGCATAAACATTGTAGCACAACTTTATGGGACGTAAGCATCCTACACTGACTTATTTTGAATGTAATCTGATTATATCATCTCTCTGTTTGTGTAAGAGTCTCTGGGATTAAAAAACAAACTATAACAGTAATATATGATTTATATTACATACTGATATGATTACTATTACCAAGTTATAGTGTATTTAACAATGTTGAAATGTATTATTATTGTTAAGGTAAGTAAGTGAAGATTTTTTTTAATGGATGATAATGGTATGATACACTTGCCTGCACTAACAATTTACGCTGGTGGAACACTAGTGGAGGGTGATAAAAGAAGCATGGGATAAGGTCAGCTAGTCCAAATCTAAATAATTTTGGAAGTATATTATTGAATCAAAGATATTGTTAGTAATCATTATCATTATATAGGTATAAAAAAAGAGACATGCAATAACATTATACTTATTTTATTTATTAGGAAATAAATAATGTAATAATTTGCTTTGTTGTTTCAGGAAACGTTGGATACTTTTTCCTCCTGAAACAGGTGGACTTAAACCAACAAGAGTGCCTTATGAAGAATCTAGTGTTTACAGTGCACTGAATTTCTATTGCCCTAATAATATGGATGTATTCAATGGTATGATGATAATATTTGTAGGTACACTTGTATATATATTATAATATATATTATTTAGTATAACATCATGAAGGCCTGAGCTGAGATTTGAACCCCTAACATTGCCCTCAGACTAAAGTTGTATCAGGCGGGAGTTGGCCTTCAGGCTCTCCATAAGTCGTTCTGTGGGTTTGGATTGCCATCTGCATTTGCTCCCTATTGTCTGGTGAAGCTGTACAGGCCAGTTGCGATCCTGTTGACCGCAACTGGCCTTTACAGCATTAGAGTAGTCCAAAAAAACATACATTATTAGTAAACGCAATTACAGGTTCCTCATTTTACCTAAAGCAACATTATCGATTATTATGCATTTGTGAATTGTAAGTTGATATTCAGATATATGTTAATTACAATTGTGTTAATTAATTATAATGTGGGTATACACCCAATGTTAATTACACACATATTATAGTTAATATTTATTTGTTATAGGTTTGACTGGTGGCCGGATGGTGGAATTGGCACCAGGAGATGCATTGCTAGTCCCTCGTGGATGGTGGCATTATGTTCAGAATACAGACTGTGTCAACATAGCATTGAATGTGTGGCTACCTCATGTAATGCATTTATGTTATTGAATAATATCTTTGACGGCCTCAGTGGTTTAGCATACCGTCTTACTAGCGGATGGTCGCTAGTTCGATTCCTCGCATGGTTCAAACATTTGTATTTATGAGTATGATTGTTTGTATCGGTCTGTGTGTTTTCTATGTATAATATGCATTTGTTTACAAAAAAAAAAACGTAATATGTATTTATATCTGTTATGTACTAAAGTGGGTACTTTGTAAAAAAGAGTCAATAGATGTCATTCTGGCCAGTGTGATGTGTGCTTCGAAAAATACGTGTTTTAGTGAGTATATAATAATATCAGTTGTTGAGAACTCATAACAAATGCTTAGCTTGGGACTAGACGGTGATGTGTGAATTGTTCTGACATTATATTATTTCACTGATGTAATCGGAAAGGCAAACAAGTTGACGTTCCGCCTGATGGTAAGAGCTAACTGTCACCTGGATGAACAGCATTACGGATATTCATCACAAGTAATATGTGTAGTTACCATGCGTTGCCATTCTTGTAAATATCATTCCACCTTGTAATTCCACTGCTCGACAATATAACTTAACGTTAAACTGATAAATTTATTACATACAATTTTTTTGGCGGCTGATATACCCAGGCAGTCAACTTTGTACAAAGTCTACTTTCGTAATAAAAACAAATCGTTTGTAAAAAGAATAATAAACAATGCAGTTTTAAGTTAGTGTAGGAGAATTTGCAAAAGTATGTACATTTCTTGGTTATTGTTCTTGTTATTGCATTCGATTTGCGTACATTTCACTGAGTTTACACGAATCCTGTGTGGCTGGCGAGCCTTCGGCGTACATATCAAATTGTTGAAGTAGATAACTAAGCGAATTTGTTTGCCGTCAAATAAAGATTCTTTTAATTTAAAGTTTTAATTTAAGTTTTATTTTAATAAATTTAAAGTACAATTTATAAGTAAAGGAAATTAAATTATTTTACATTTATTAAATTAGAGGATTTATTTTTTGTTAACAGGAAAAAGATGTCTCCACACGGGTTTCTGAAGCTCTTATAAAAATATTAGTTGCTCAATTATGTAAGGATTTGCCGCAGGAAACTGCCAAATTGCTGGTTAACCCCAATGAAGTGAGTATAATTATGTTTATTACACTACCACTATTATATTTATTTTCATTCCACTTTAAAAACAACATGCTTGTTTGTGCGTGCATAGGTCAAACGCTGTAGTTAGCATCTTGTAGACTACAATATTAAGCACAAATCAATCTTTTGATGCAAATTACATACTGATATTAAACCACATATAAGAACATTTATTTAGGGGGTTTCTTTTGGGACTTACTATGAAGAAGCCTATCAGCAGCATTATATATACATAAAAGTCTTGACGACTTGACGATCCATGTTACTGGGTAGGTTTTCACTTTCATTAATAACATTTTGCTGTTCACCCTTTCGTACTGATGTGAGGTATATGTGGTGGTAATATGAGGCATGGGTACTTAACATATTTTACAAATATATTTTTTAATTCAGGATGACATAGCTGATACACCACTCGCAGTGTTGTTTCTACAATTGGAGACAGTGGCTAATATCTACTTAGACAAAAAACGTAAGTTGCGTCGCGTCAAACGGCAGAGAACTTGTGAAGAGGACACTACAGTACCAATTGAAGAGGAGTATGATCTGAAAAGTTTATTGGATGAGCCGACTAATAATTTAGAATTAGCTCCAAGTATTACCAGTGCGGATCTAACAAAACTTTTAAAGGATAACCTTGCAAAATATGTTAATACTAACAGATCATTTGATGAGGATGAAGTTGACGGTACCACTAATAATTTATGTTTAACAAAGGCCGTTATAGACGCGTTTAGTCAAAGCAATGTAATAGATTTGGTAAAGCAGAATCTGCTTGCGCGATTAAGTTAGTCTATGGATTCATATTTCAGAATTGTAATTTCTCATAGCTTGTTATGTGCTTTATTTTTAACTAATTACGTATGCTGCTCTAATAGTAGTTATTAGCATAATACGTTTTCTATTACAGTATTCGCTATAAGTGAGTAGATAACTATTTAGTGATGGTGCTCAGATTTATTTATGAAACGGTATAATTTGATCTCTAAGAGTTATACATTACTAAAATTATGTTTTACTCAAATATTCGATTAATATACGCCTTTCAAATACAGATTTTGAGTATGTTAGATTAATTTTTCCAATAGTCGTTATATAGCTTCTTTATATTATTGGTAATGGTAAGTAGATTAATTTTCTAGATATATGTAAATTTGTAAGTCGCCGGAAATCTCCAAGGATAATGCGGAGAATATTGTGCCGCCTATATCACTCTATATTAGCTTCCACTCCTCAAGAGCAATAATTTAATCAAAGCTAAGAAAGAACATGCAAACTTTGCCACATCACGTCAAAGATTGCATTGTTCTTTCGTAGGTCTTAGGCAGAAAAAATAACATCATATGCTGGTAAGATTTTTATAAAAATGAGTACTGAAAATCTTATTATAGCTTAAGATAACGCACGTTCATTCTCTATACCTGTAAATTTGATTTTCCGTAAATCCGTATGAAAAGGAAGTAAAAAATAAAATAAAACAAAATTGTAACCTTTATTGTTTACTATTAAATGTAGACCGAGTGATCTTTGCTATCACATTTGTGAGTGATAATGTTTATTTAATTTTGTGATATTAGTAATCGTTTAAGTAGTTTAGTAAGCTTTTCAATAAGATTGCAAAAATTACATTGTTAAATTATTGGAAACCATTTTCTTACTAGTCGTTAAGATAAAACGTAGGTATTACATATATATTTTTAAATGCATGACGTTACGTCAAGTACTTACTTTCTGTAGGCAAAGCGCCTTTACTGCAATGTTTAAAATAGTTTTAAGTACACATTAAATTTATATTTTATATAAATGGATTACTTTATTTCCTCAAAATTTTCACATTATATTTTATTAATTTTCCTGGATCAGTACCGGACTACCAAAAGTACTTACCATAGTATGAATACTGTGAGTGGTACTAGTTTTAGTACATTTTTAAAATTATACTTATATACACACGAAACCTATACGAAAAATGTAGTTTCAACTCTGTAATATAGATTATTTACTTAGTTAAAGTTGCAATCTCAAGTAAACATAACATAACATAACATACTTATGCCGTTTTTTAAACAATAATAAGTACATACAAATTCTCCATACGTTTGTAATTACATTTAGAAAAAACAAAAAATTTACTGTAGGGTCTACCGAGAGAACCAGGATTTGTTGTCTCGGTAGACAACATGACGAGTTCCTTGTGGCTATGGCGCGACATCAAGTTGACGTGATGGCCGTTAACGAGACATGGCTTAGAACTGGTGAAGAGGCACGCGCTCCCATTGTTCCCGGATACCATCTCCGTCATATACCTCGTCCTGTTGATTTTCGTACGCGCGGTGAAGGCGTAGGCTTTTACATAAGACTAAATACTCGTGTTCTTAAACACCCACACTCACCATCAGTAGAACAAATGTGGATAAGTATTAACATCAACGCTAAAAAACTAGTAATTGGTACTGCATACAGTCCTCCATGGCTTGATCTTGACATATTCATTGATGCTCTTACTAATTCTCTAACTACATTTGTAGGATTCGAGCTTTTTTCCGGAGATTTACTCGGAGATTTCAATATCAACCTTCTAAATGTTCAAAATTCTCAAACAAAAAAGAATTTATAGACTACATAAACTTATCACAACATGTCACTGAGCCAACACATTATACTGAACACAGTACTACGTTAATAGATCTTATATGTTCTAATATAAGAACATTACATGTATGTATCGATTATATACGTGAACTTAGCAATCATGCTTTCTTAACCTGTACTTTTGATATACGAAAAGATAAACCGAAACCAAATTGGATACATTATAGACCATTACAGGATATCGATATGATTGAATTTAATACAGCTATTAATTCTATTGCATGGGAATCACTCTTAACTGAAGACGTTAACGAATGTGTAAATAATTTTAATCATGAAATAATTAAATTATTTGATAGATATGCTCCTATTAAGACAATTTTTGTTAAGGACTATAGATACCCCTGGATAACAGATACAATTAAACTAATGATGAAATTACGTGATAGAGCTTATGTTAGAAGTTGTAAAACTAAATTGAGTTCACATAAAGAATACTATAAACAGTTAAAACGTACTGTTAATATTGCTTTACATCATGAAAAATCTGCGTACTATAATCAATATATAAATAAAAACAAACGATCCTAAAACTTTATGGAAAAATTTTAAAAATAATGTTGGTAATTTTAAAACTAAAGTAAAAGAACTGCCACCACATTTACGTGATCCAGATGCCATAAATGCCTTTTTTCTTGACCTACCTAATAATAATGTTCCTGATATTTCCAATTTATTACACTTTGCTTTAAATCGTTTCAATTCCTCTGTGTGTAAATTCAAATTAGTAGAACCGAATATCATATTAAAAATTATTAAATCTATGAAATCAAACGCGATAGGGTCAGATGGTATTTCCCTAAACATGAGATTGTTAACTTTACCTAGAACTTTACAAGTAATAACTGACATAGTTAACTTATCTTTTAAAACTAGTACTTTCCCTAATGCCTGGAAAATGGCCATAGTTAAACCTATACCCAAAAATACAAATCCCACAGAGTTAAAAGATTTACGACCCATTAATATATTACCATTTTTGTCCAAAATAGTTGAAAAAACAATCTGTATTCAAATTACGGAATACTTAGAGTCTAATCACTTACTACCTGAGCTACAGTCTGGTTTTAGAAAGGGCCGCAGCACATGTAGTGCACTTACACAAGTAGTAAATGATATTTTAACAAATCAAGATTTAGGCAAGGTTACTATTCTTGTACTATTAGATTTTTCTCGTGCATTCGATACCATTAATATATCACTGTTATTAGCCAAACTAACTTTTTATGGGTTCGATAACGCTACAGTAAAGTGGTTCTCTAGCTATCTAAGTAATCGCTATCAAAAAGTACAATTGACAACTACAAATTCTCCCACTTTAACATCATCATCTGCTCAAGTTGTAAAAGGTATTCCGCAAGGATCTATTCTAGGGCCGATATTGTTCATACTCTTCACAGCTGACATAATTAATTCTATTAAAATTTGTAAATATCATTTATTCGCAGATGATCTTCAAATGTATAAATCTATAAATCCCTATAATCCTAATCCAGATATAGCAGTGTTAAATAATGATTTGAACAATATAGCGAAATGGTCTGTATCAAATGGTTTTACTTTAAATCCAACAAAATCAAAGTTACTAGTACTTGTTACTAAAAATAAAATAAATCAGATCATGGTACGAAATCCTACACTGTCAATTTCAGAAAATCCTCTAATATTTGTTGATCAGGTTCGAAATCTTGGTGTCATTATGGATGGCTCATTACACTTTGAGAGTCATATCCATGAAACCATAAGAAACTGTTACTATAGACTAGGAGTACTCTATAAAGTACGTGATTTTCTAAGTGAGAAAATGCGTATCACTATGTGATTTATTAGTTCTGTCTAAGCTCAATTATGCGGACACAGTCTACGGAGGCTGTCTATTAAATCGTACAAAAAAAATAATAGGTACAGCGCGTGCAGAATGCATGCGCACGCTTCTGCTTTTCTGTACCCCCCCGTGCTCATGTTACTCCCTATATAAATCAATGCAACTGGCTAAAAATGGAACACAGGCGATCTCTACATTTTACAGTATTGCTTTTTGGAGTGGTGAAGTATAAGAAACCAATGTATTTATTTGAAACACTTTCATTTTCTATGCGAAATCATCGATTGTCACATCCATACATGATCTGCCCTCAATATAAAACTGCACCATTTCGTGGAAGTTTTAAATATACTGCCACGAAATGCTGGAACAATTTACCACCCCCGATTCAAAATACTATTCAGTCAGTTTCGTCTTTTAAACATCATTTTAAAAAATATTTACTTAAAGTACAAAAATCTTAAACGTGGCAGATAAATATAGTAGTCATATTTACATATATATTGATTAAATAAATAAATATATTGAAGCTATATTATATTACACAAGTCTTTCTATCAACACTTTTTATCCTTATATATTTTTCTTATATTTATCACACATACCTAATTCATCCATTTAACTGATTCTTCATTTTAGATATTTAAATTCATCACGAATGCTATTTCTTTTTTTCAAGTGGCTGCACTGAAAATCAGCGCTGTAGTGACACGCTGCGGCACCAGCTGAGTGCGGAAGCCTTTTCAGCATAGACGCTTATTAGTATTTAAGTTTTCTTTTTTACTCTGTACTCTTTTTTATGCTGAATAAATGATTATTATTATTATTATTAAATAAATAGTCCTTTAGTTCTTGGAACGCAGACTCAATAGTACGCAGACGGCTCACCTGATGGAAATGGGTTACAGTCACATATATATTACAACATATATATGTAAATTTACTGGAGTTACAGTTCCATTATATCTCCATTATTAACTATACTATAGAGTCACGTGGGGCAAGTGTGCGCAGCGGGTAAGTGTACGCACTCGAAGTATTTCAAAAACGGTTTATAGGTACGAACTGATAACACCCCTCCTCATTAGCGCACAAAAGGCTATACTTAGTGCAACTTTTTCACTGTCCGCCGGTGAACCATTTTGTTTCCGTAAGTGAGTATTGTTTTTTGCTTGAAATATTGCGATTTTTGTCTTAAATGAGAGACTCATTCCTTTGTAATATATTTATATTTTGAAATCATGCTTTATACCATCGAACAGTACATTTTATGTAATATAAGCCGTGTTTAATCTTTTGGTGATGACGATTACGTAATATTGCTCAGTTCTGGTTAAATTTTATTTTGATGGTTTGGGGTAAGTGTGCGCATACGAATGTCGGGTAAGTGTGCGCATGCGAATACTTACCCCGCTCCGCTTTGGCTTTGTATTTATGATGCAATTTGTTATTTCAGAGTTTAATTATACATAAAAAATGCCTCGATTATAAAAGAAATGCCGGATAGAAGTGTTGTCACAGAGGAACAGCTAGAAGCTGTTAAAAGATTAATTTCGGAGGTTGGTAGCAAACGACAGTGTGGCACCCGCAATAATGAGTGTACCTTCGTCTAGGAATGAATATGTACGACTGTCATCCATCCAAGAAATACCGAAGTTAGCCTTAGGCATTTCTTGGATGAATGACTGTGATTCAAAATCGGCGAAAGAAAGGCAAAAAGTCAATCATTGATACTGTAAGTCCTTATAAAGTAGAATTGGAAAAACAAAAAACAAGAGGAAGAATAAATTGCCAAAAAAGAAGATACGACTTGATCTGAAAATAAATAAAATGATGAGCAGGAATTATTTTGCCCACTGTGTGGAGAAAAATACATATTTCCACCGAATGAAGACTGGATCCAATACAGCATCTGTAAGAGCTGGTGGCATGAACAATGCAATAACTTTGAAAAGGAATTATTTGAACTGATGTATTATTAGGTTGAGGATGTCTATTTTCTGGTTTATCATATGAGTCTGACTCTATTTACTGTATGTTACATGTTGCGTACACTTACCCGCACTACTGCGCACACTTACCCCTATACTTGGGTAAGTGGGCGCATTTAAACAGTTTTGATTTTGTTGATTTCCAAAGAATTTGTGTAAATGATAATTATTTATTTTGCGTTTAAGTTGTTGATTATTAAATATTTTATATAATAAACCTTGTTTTGTTCCAGTTAACTTCAAATATTTTATTATATGATACTTCAAACCTTAAGTGCGCACACTTGCCCCACGTGACTCTATTTTTTCCAAGAGGGTTCACAAAATAGTCAGAAGTGACATAAAAAACAGGTATCAAAATAATACAAATTTTTCTAAAAGAATAATGGACAAACTCTCAGCAACAATTTAATTTTGGGAACTTGGGAATCTTGGGAACCTTATTTGTATTTACTATTTATATTACACGGAGTTACGATTAAAACAAATATATTTGTTTTCGTATTTAATATTGTAGTAATTATGTTTCTAACTGCTTGTTAGTCACAACTGAAATCACGCTTGTTTAACAGTTTTTATGTAAGAACGGTAATAGAAATCTACAAACAGAATTACCATGAAGAGATTTTGTGGTATTAATATATAGGCAGGCTGGCGAGGGACGGCGCAATCCGGTATCGTCACTACCAGTATGAAATGTATCAGCAATAGTAGAAATTGTAGCTGTAAACAAAAACTTAATTTAGAGTAGTTTCTGATCAGTTTCTACACAGCATTCGAGTAGCTGTGCCAAAAAAATATGAGCAGCACATACATATGTATGTAGAGACCAGGCTTAATAATTTTGGAAGATAAAAACAATACTAGTAGGATAAAAATAATTTAAAACTTAATATAGAAAAATCGCTCTAAATTTCAATCGATAGATAATTCTCACATCAATATCTGGTCTTTATAAAAGTCGGTGGGCTTTTTGTTCGTTGAAATCACTTTCTGATGCCTGTTAGAATATTACTATGTAAAATTTTCTCAAAACTTGCAAAAAAACTTTTTTTTTCACTTTTTACTATTTTAAAGGCTTCAGCCCTACTATAATAAGTATTCGAGTAAACAACTATTTCGTAATAAAATTTTTTTGATGATTTTATTCATTACTCAAATATATTTTTGCTATTTATTTGTTATATACCTATTATAAATCCCGATTTCATACCGAGTAAATAGACTGTTCTATAGATTGATATAGATATAGTACAGCGGTTGCACCCTTTTGTATCTGTGAATACTTTTTATTGGCGGAGTTTAATGTTCGAGACGCATACGAAATGGGGCGTTCTATATTATCCTTTCCCACTTGTGAAAGTATACTATATTGTATTGCGGTATCGGAACAATAGGAAGTGGATACCACGATGGCCAGTCAAAACCCAGCTGTACCTACTGAAAACTCGCCATAATACAGTGAAATGATCCATCTTCTCGCATTTTCTTACGGAACATTCCGAAAGTGAAGTATAAGATATTGTACTGCATGCTCTCATTTTAAAGGGGAGAATCTCATTTTACAGCGGGCGCACCACTACACCTCACGGCCTCACGGCCACTTATATTTAATAAACAGTGTGCTTATGCAGTCCTTCGTTGTCACTTGTCCCTCACATACACAACATAGACTTTGTGTAAAATCGTTTGCATGCCGCCTGTCTGGCCTATTTCAGCCGCCAAACTGCTTGCTTTGTAATTGTATTTCAGTTTTCAAGGGTACGATATGACAGTGAAATTACAAGGTGTAGGCATGTGCAAAATGACAATGCTATAAGATGACAAGGGTGAAATTATGACACGTTGTACGTGGTGTTGTTTAATATTCGCGACGGTTGCCTTTTACCACCACGTAGCCCACTTGTTTGCCACTCTCTAAACAATAATTAGGCTATACTTAAAAAAATATTTAACAGGTTGTAATCGACCTTACAATTTGAATCTGTGTGACGTGTTTCTTCCACCACAATGACTGTTTATACGCCTCGTCCCAAATAGTAAGCAGGTAATATGAATACATAATGATATGTACCAAAGAATTCACTGGTACTAACAAAGTCACATGTCCACCTGTAGGAATAAATTTCAATTCAATATTTCAGTCGATGCCCCTACTTTTACCTTTACGTACTTTGGTACCTAAATACAATATTTACCTAATCTACATTAGAACGATAAACTCATATTTATGACATCCTTAGTAATTTTTTTATCAACTGACTTCAAAAAAGAAGAATTTTTTATGATTGTGCTAGCTACATAGTTACCTTATACAATTCATAGCAAATGAATACAGTACCTAAGCTACTGATAAATCTATCTACACTTATATAAGTAAGAATCGAAGTAATAGGTAGGTATAGATATAAATGTTCTTACCTGGTACCCATTTCACCATACCCCATGCGACCATTACCATACCAAAATGATGATAAACATGTAAGAATGTCACTTGATTTTGTTTTTTTCTCAATATAAAGAAAACCTGAAAAAATGTTAGGTTCATATTATATTAGGCGTGCCCGCGGTTTCACCTGCGTGAAATTTATAGCCTATACGTTATTCTGATGTATAAAGTATGTTTTTGTTCCATTCAGTAACAAACATCCGTCCATACATCTATCAATCCATCCATCCACACTCGGCTTAAGTAGCTCGGCTTATAATAAATTTAAAAATCAATACCCTGGCAAAATATTGTTACCTACCGTATCAAGTAGATCCATCATCTTAATAACAAAGTATAAATAGCAGACTTTCCAGGCATACTCAACACTGTTCGGTCCGTGGTCAACCGGCTGGCAAACAAATCTGTAGTGATTCAGCCAGCCCAGCACTAGACTCTGAAAATGATAAATATATGTATGAAGAACTAGCTGTGCTATCCGCTATTCCATCTGCACAAACTTTCATTTCTTATTCACCCTGTTCAAGGTTATTGTTTCAGAAGGTAAAAGGTAGCTTAGTATGTCCTAGCGATGCACTGTACTTCGCATTAAATTTATTAACCTTCGTTCAGTCATGTGGTCTATAAATCTCTCTGTCGTATCTACCTACTGACAGAGAGATCTTCAGATTTATAATATTATTATAGTATGGAGCTATGCTTACTAGCTGTAACTCATGGGATCTAAGTGTTAATCTAGGATAATATGATCTGTTTCTTTACCAAACCTCTACTGCATTCGTCCACTAATTTACGAAAAAGGAACAAACATCCATATCACGCATTTTGAAGTTATAATAAAATTATTATTATACACTAGCTGTGCCCGCGACTTCATCCGCGTGGAAGTTAACTTTATTTTTCTAAAATAAAAGTAGCCTAAGTTACTCCTTATTACATCAATAAAATGTTCCGTCAAAATCGGTCCAGCCCTTTCAGAGATTAACCAGAACAAACAGATAGACAGTCAAACATTGTAAAAATGTATATATGTATGTATGTATACGGTATTTATATTCATATGCATGTAGTAAAAAACGGTTATTTCAATATTACAAACAGACACTTTAATTTTATTTATTTGTATAGATTAATCATACCCATAAGAAAAATTTTGGTGTATGTACTTAAATTCTTGCATACATTTTGTAAATAAATAGGTATAATACATAGAGAACGTTCGAACCAAAACAAATAACTATACCTACTCATGAATACAAGAAGTAAGGCGGTGTGCTTAACCGCTAGACCATCAATTATGTAGGTGTTGCTGATGTACTGGCTTTATACCGGCTTTATAGTTTTATACTTCATGTAAATAAAATTGTAAATCGATACATAGTACAGTCTAATAAAGTATTGTGACAGATAACAACAGTATGTTTCCGATTATGTATAAAAAATTTACATTTTTCAATTGTTAACCTACCGTATAATTAAAGATCCCTATTACACAATACCTCAGTCAGGACGTTCTATAAATATCACGGTAATTTATGTATAGTATATATAAATTACAGTTAGTATTATATACATCGGCGAGTAATAAAATAAGTACTTACTTGATATACAATGTACATACAACCTATTATTTGGATTACATTGTAAATTGCTATAACTACGCGCAGATCGTAGGCAGCTCGTTTTTTCATATATTCTGGCAACCATTTGAATACAGCCAATAAATAAATTCCTATGATAACCAATCCAGGCCATGGGTTTCTCATGAGGAACCATTCTTGACTCCTTTTATCTATTTAGAAATATATAATAATTTTATATTGGAACAGACAACTTTTAAATAAACCCGATCGATGAAGAAATCTACGTAAGTAGTAATTTGATGTTCTTCGCATAAAATAACTGGGTATGGATGGTAACAATGGAACCAATATGTTTTGGTTTTGGTGGAAGTAGGTACACAAAAAATCCTCTTTGCATACAATATTTTTATTAGCTCTCCCAAGGACAATAGTTTAGTTACAATTTAATTTATTACATACTTACCCACATGGGTATATTAGCAAGTTATTTATTTAAGTACATTTATGTGCCTATTTGTTTTGTTGTACACTTAATTCTTACCAGCTATTTCTTCATTAAGATAATAGTATAGTCTGATTGCTCCTTTTAAAATCACAGACATGGTAATTTAGTTTTCCGAGTAATAAACAATATGGCTAAGCGAGTACTGTGGCGTTTACATTGTCATCGCTATCCTTTGAATTAATATGCAAATATGGTGCAAGTTATTTCAATATAGGTACATCGAACTTATAAATGTCGTAACATCATTTCCATATACAGGGATGTAGTTCGCAGTTCAAGAGATTGTATGATCTTTTAAAGGACGATATTATTTCTTACAATTAGAGATATCATATCATTCGGTAGCAACTAATTTGGTTAACATGAGACAGAGAATACAAAATATTCCAGCAGTTAATTTGATTTTATTTATTACCGTTGTTCAATATTCGCTTAGTTTCTATTATATTATTTGTTGCAGAACTGAGATATTGTGCATATGTATATAGCAGAAAGTAACAATGAACAAAAAAAAATCACTCATATTATTATACAGTAATGAAATTATTAATGACAATAGAATAGAGTTACTGTAACTGAGAATATCTACTGTAAAGTATGTCATGGTATCCTATTTATTTCTTTTGCGGGCGGGGCAAGATCTATATGGTTTTGTGTGTAGGTATAACACACAAAAACAGAATAAATATTGACCCGCCGCGCCGCGCCCGCGCCCGCCCGAACTACGGCTCTGTCTAGATAGAATATAACGTTTTCATTCATATCATGGCATTAGTTGGCCAGTTGGCAAGTCGCGACAGGGTGGACAGTCAGATCTTGAACGACTTGCAATAGATCGTTCAATTTTATATCAGTTGAAATTGGAAAGTAGTATGATAGGTATGTCGTGCTTGCTATAGAATATAGGTCAATTCTATTTGATACAACATGTTTATTTCCTTATCGTTAAGATGACCTAGTGCCTAATAGTGCTAAAGGCATAAATGATTTATCTATCTTTCTATCCATCCAATGCGACACGATGAAGTCAGGCGACCAGCAATTAGACTGCTTATTATATTAATATCTACTTACATTGTTATTATGTATTACTTACTAGAATTAAAAAAAACGAGGATTTTTTATATGATATAGGATATGAAATAATGTATTATATATACCAGGCAAACTCAAATAATGTACTTGTAGTTGCTTTGTAAGATTTTTTTGGGATGAAGAGCGGGATTAGGCAGTGATATTACTGGTTGCAGATGCATAACATTTTAAGCCTTCATAATGACAACACATGAATGATTTATGGTCTATATACTATAACGTGATGTCAGTGATTGTTGTTCATAAATAGATAGATATAGTTAAAGGCGATATCAAGAAACCCTTTTTCTTGTTTTTTTTTGCTACTTATATTAGTGTCATCATGTACCAATGATAAGATGTCGCTAGTCCACTGATATTATCTCAACAGCCTAAAAAATGGGTTTCAAGTTTCTCTTTAAAAAATGACATACATGCATACAACATTTTAACTCCCCTTTTGACCCTTACAACCCATTTTCGTTATAAGACTTTAAATTTCATTTAAATCAGTTCAGAAGTTTTGGCTTTTAAGTAAGGTATTAGTAAGGTATTTATTAAATAAACTGACCCAAAAAAGCGTAAGAAAAAAGCTTCATCGTTCTAGCTCCAAATATGACGAATTTCTATTTGCATACCCCTTGAATGGAGACAATGTGATATAAAGCCAGAATTTGTTATTTATTTTATTAACATTAGATACATCTTAAAGTATGATATAGATATCTTTGTAATTATTATTTTCTATAATTTTAGCGCTTTCGCTATATTTTTTATACATTTATTTGATCAGAGATTTATTCAAGCTTGGTGTTTGAAAGGAAATTCATGTCCTTCCTCGGCGGTGTACCAAATTTCATTTAAATCTTCTCTATACCAGGAAAGTGATGTCAGTGATTGTTGTTCATAAATAGATAGATAAAGAAAAGTCACAAATACGACCATTTTCACCGCGATCTACAGTTGATAATTCTTTCAATTCGCTTTCAGTTAGTTCGAAGTTCCATAGTGAAATGTTCTGAAATATTAAAAAAATATGTGTTATCTATATATATAATACAAGTTTTTTTAATTATGCATAAAAATACAATAAATAAAAAAAATTACACATCACTACTTATATAAATTATATGTTATATATAGATATATATTAATAATGGTCAAGCTTGACCACTATTAATCTTCTTAATAATTTATATTAGGTACTTACTATAATGTTAGTCATTTCAGTCACCCAAAGAAAAAAACAATTTCATGATGCCGATAAGATGCTAAGATGATATAAATAAAAAACAGACACCTTTCATTTTTTTAATGTTAGCTACATAGTTCGTAAGACAGTTGAGAGTTATCTACTTATACTTAGTATAAGTAGGTAAGCTTTATTATGGAACGGGGTAGTCTATACAATTATCACAGATTAACAGTGGCTGTCACTTTGTATGAGTCGATTCCAGAACAGCTCGTATTCAATTAATTGTGAGCTGATTGGAATGAAACAGGCCTTAATAATGTCCCTATTCTTACACTCAAATCAGTTATAAGCCCTGTCTGCAGTTAGTGTATATAAATGGACAATTCTAGAAACAAGTAATATAGGGTGTAAATTGATTTTATTTATTATTTTATATAGTACAAACACGGCTTGGATTAGATATATATGTATGATATTACTACTAAAAAATAATTTAAAAGTGCTTTTATTTAATACAGAGAAATTTACGTATAAATATGACAATATTTTGAATGTGGTTGGCAAGAGCATTCAAATACCTGTTGTATTCTTGCTGGATTAGTACTCTTTGGGATGGCACCGACTCCGCGTTGTAAGGTGTACCGCAAAAGGACCTGCGCTGCCGTACGGGAATGGGCGTCAGCGATGCGCTGTACTATTGGTAGTGACAGCAGATCAGGATACTCGCGGCTTGAAGATTACATCGCAAAATATATCAATTTTGCGAATTTATACAAGAAGTACCTATAGTGTGTACTGCGTTTCAGTTTACACGTAGGTACCTATTTGAATTAGTTATTGTATCACTGCCAAAATATTAGGATTTAAAATATGAAATGAACGTAGTTAGTTATTATTTAATATTATTCTAATTAGTTTTATTACTTCTAATTAGACAATCCTGGAAAAAGATTTATTGTTTAACATCTTTTGTCCCTGCCATTTTCTAAACAATCGTGTCCTCTCTTTCATTATAAAGCGTCTATGTTGTGGAACTTATATGTAAATATGGAGAGACCAATTCCTGGTACATTCGCGATGGGCTTACTGAATTCATTAATTCAGAACGATATAAGATAATTCTGCACCGATGCTCCGTATAGCTACGTTAGCATAGGAGGGTACAACATACACATTCATCCTTACAAAAATATGTATCTATCTATGCCTATATTTTATTGGCCATAGACTAAACGTAAGAACAACAAGAATAGGTAACATTTACCTTTCAGTAAAGAAAATCTTATTGTATACATACACATAGCTTACCCAGTTTTTGCAGCGAGGACATCAGCTAGCGCTTTAGAGCCAAGTGGAGAGTATGCCACTATAGGAATACCAAGTTCACTTGCAATCCCAATCATAGACTTTTGTTGACACAGTACGTGTACTTCTATCTGTAGGCAAGCTGGTTTCTCTACGGCACATAGTCTTCTCAGTTGTTCTTCATTTACGTTAGACACGCCTACGTGTCGCACCCGTCCTGATTCCTTTAATTTCAATATTGCCTGTAAAGTTAAAAAAAGTCTACTTAATAGAAAACTTCACTATCACTACATATTATAAAACAAAGTCGTTGTTGCTGTCTGTTCGTCCCTATGCTTAAATTTTGAAGTGTTTTTTTTAAAAAATAGAGAGATCAAGAGGAAGGTTTATATGTACTCGTATAATACATGTACACCCAGGCAGAGCCGGGGCGAGTAGCTAGTAAATATGTATATGTATTTATTTTATTATTTTATACAGTTGACAATGTTACATTACTATAATATATTTCGTTTCACATAAAAATAACTATTAATCCCTGATTTTGTTATCAAAACAGGATTAACCCTCATGGGCTGCAGAACGACCATTAATATGATGCAGAATGTTTCAAGTTAATGTATCTATTACATATATATAAATATACATCAGTTCATTAAAAATTTTAAATATCATGAGATGATTCAATGTAATAATATCAGATTTATATCATTTTTAAATAGATTTTATAAAAACCCGCTTACTCAATTCATGTCAGCATTTTTCTTCACGAGTATTTCGCCAGGTTCACAGATTTTATTCAAAGATCTAATAGATTCCCGTGTACTATTTCAATGCTGCGAGGATTCACTCCTATAATGAGTGGTCTTTATTTTTTTCGAATCTAGTGTTAATCGTAAATGTAATATTTTTTTTTACATTCAGTATTTGATTTTTTTTTTAATTTCCTGACTGAAGTGTAAATCATAACTTGAAGAACACTAGCTTCCTTAGTATATTCTTTGGTTATTGGTCGATGCATTTTCAAACTAATATAACTGTTCACAGACGAATCAGAGCCTGATTTTGTTAATACCCCATGTATTATTTCTAAACTTTAATTGGATTTGAAACTACTGGGAGCAAAAATCATTGCTATTTTGTTTAAAGACTTTGATTTCATCTATTTTTATGTCGATTTTTAAAAAATATGTTTTTACATCGTGTAGGGTCTACTTCTTCCTTTCATTTTTATTTTTCTCCCAAACAACAATGTAAAATATTTAATATAAAACAATCCTTGATATGTGTTGCATTTTGCTTGGAAAATGTTTTTAAAGTAGAAACATTCAACTGACTATAGTATAGAAGCATTTATGATACTAACAGGTTTTTTCCATTCTTTTAAACCTTTAGATTTATTTTCTGTTGTATAAGTAGAGTTGGTTTCCATATCAGTGGAATGACATACTAAAGAATTTAAAGACGATTTGGGTTTTGGACAATTGGATAAAAATGTAGGCTTTATAGCATAAAAGTATATTTTAGTTTCTTTCCCACTTGATCGAATTTCTGTATTGAGTCTATGCTTGGAACCTTTGGGTTTGTTTATTATATGTTCCATGTATGCTCTGCGATGGGTGATTCTATCAGGACGCGTCTTATAGTGTGGTTCACAACACCAACCGCAGCACAATATGTATTTATAGATATACGAATACATGCATTTTTCTGGTTTCCGACTTCGGCATCTCAATGGATTTGTATCACTGCAGCTGATCAGGCTAAAACATTGAGTACATGGCGAAGTTTTCAACCTCATGACAACATTATTTCGTATTCAGTTATTTTGGATCATTTTTATGTTTCAACATTAATTTCGTTTTAATGATCATAGTAATAAAATTCTGGTTGTATTGTTAACAAAGAAGCGTACCTATAGGTATTTATATTTGTAGTTACTGAAATTTATATTGAGTGATTAGTTACATTGTCACTAGATTTCATTTTATAATATAGCTTTCAAAGATTTAAAGATTGATGCACTGTTCTTATATGTGCAGCGAAGAATAACTTTTAAAAAACTAATATCCAATTTTGGAGTTTTCTTAGATTTCATACTTCTATGTAAATTGATAATACTCAAAAGTGAAGCGTCTAAATACAAAGCAGGCAAAGCAGTTTTAGATATTTTTAAATCTATACTTTCAAGGGAATCTTTAACTGTATGATTTTGATAAGGCGTGTCTATACCATCGTCTCCGCCGGTACAGCATGGACACAAAAAAGTGGGCATATTATGCAGATATGTTTGGTTCATCACTGATGGCTGTTTAGCATGTGATTTTACTGCATTGCGTATAGTTTGTGTACTAGTGGTCGTTACATCGTTGTTACTCCAAACATTTATATTATCTCCTAATAAACTAAATTCATCTGGTTCTGTTAGTGGGTATGACCTATTTGTTACCACATTAAGTACATCGTTAATTTGTCGTTTAGATAATGGAGACCTATATACTTTAGACCAGAAAAAATAGTTCTCATCTTCACCGATTTTGGTAGCACACATTATTTCATTGTTTGGCGAACTTGTAATACGCTTCACTGTTGGTAATATTTTACTATGTTTTAATGTGTATTTAGCAGATGGGGGTTCAGTATAACAGCATTCTTTATATATTGAGTTACTACGATATATAGCGCTCCCCCTAATATGATTTACATCTTGTTTATGAGCTTTCTCATTATGGCTGTATACTATGTACTTTTCTTCTAGTGATATTCCCATTTCTAGATTTGGATCGTTAGAATTATTTAATTTATATGGTATTTATTATAACATGTCAAAAATTAGAATATTTTATGTCGTTTATATTTTATGAAATGTTTGCCAATTGATTTTGAACTGACATTACAAAATGACACAAGAAATGAAAATTTTAAACAAATTAAATTCCATAAAAAGGGAAAAACCTAACCAAAAAAAAATACAAATTAAATTATAAGTTTTCATGTCAAAAAAGTTTCTGTTGAAATCAGTTCAATGAAATGTCTACCATCGATAAATATTTACGTTTATTATTCATTAAGTAGAAGGAAAATTATACTGATATTTACTCTATAAGAACGACTTTATCCAACAGATGTACCAAAATTAGAATTTTAGTGCTCGTTGCTGTTAGCTTATTGTGCTGTAACTTTGTAATATATCATTCTTTATAAAACAACCGCGATAATAGACCATATGGTACCTTTGATAGTAACAAAGTAATATTTTTGTTTATCAAGTATTTTTTTATTTACACAGTTTTAGTAATATATTATGTGAGGTAAATATATAAGTACGCACCTTCCAAACTGCAATGAGGTCTGTAGAAAGATCAACTCTCATGCTACCGTCTGGGTTCTTTGGGTGTAGGTCTCCAGGTATATGTTCAAATGCGAACGGCGTGTGCATAATATACATGTCTAAGTAGTCTAAGCCAAGATCCTTCAGAGAGTTGTTGAAGTACTCAGGAACTAAATCTGGCCGATTTCCTGTTGAAAATTGTATGTTTAAAATTTATTCGTATAAAAACAGATGCCACGTATATCCAAATATAATAATCACAACATGTCAAGTGTTGCGTTCGCTTCCACGCCGACTAATACAAGATTAATATCTTTATTATCATCCTAACAGGAAATTATAGTACTCAAGATAGATGGTATAGATGTTCTACTTAGTAAGTCACTTTATTTATTTTTATTTAAACTCTAATTGCACCTAATACAGAAAATCATCCTTACTAATATTATAAATGCGAAAGTAACTCTGTCTGCCTGTCTGTCTCGCTTTCACGCCAAAACTACTCAACCGATTTAAATGAAATTTAGTACACAGATAGTCTAGACCCTGAGAAAGGACATAGGCTACTTTTTAATGCGAAAGTAGGGTTGTAAGGGGTTGAAATTGGGGATGAAAGATTTTATGGAAGATTCGTCATTTTTGAAGCTAGAACCTTGAAAATTATTTTTGAGGCTGCTAATGAAATATAAATAAATATGATATACAAAGTTTTTAAAAATTTTACCCTTAAAAAATTAAATAAATTAGGGGATATTTTTTTTTATGTAAATTCGTTATTGTTGAAGATAGACGCTTGAAACTTATATTTGAGGCTGTTGATTAAATATAAATAAATATGATATTCTACGTTTGTAAAAATTTTACCCTTAGGGGGGGTAAAATAAAATAGGGGATGAAAGTGTTTATGTAAATTCGTTATTTTTGAAGATACAAACTGATTTTTGAGGCTGCTGGTTAATATAAATAAATAGGCCATCAAAGTTTGTAAAAAAATACCCTTAAGGGGGTAAAATAAAATAGAGGAAAAAAGTTTTATGTAAATTCGTCATTATTGAAGTTAGAACGATGAAACCTTTTTATTGGCTTTATGTGTTAGTTTATTAAATACCTTACTACTATTATAACTGTGAAAGTAACTCTGTCTGCCTGTCAGTCTCACTTACACGCTAAAACTACTTAACAGATTTAAGTGAAATTTGGTACACAATTAGTCTAGATCTTGAGAAAGCACATAGGATACTTTTGAATGCGAAAAAAGGGTTGTAAGGGGGTTGAAATAGTAGATGCAAGGTTGTACGTAAGAATCATCATGTTTAAAGGTAGGAAAGGAGCTTGAAACTTTTTAGGTTGATGATTAAATCATCATATAAATAAATATTTAATAATCAACCTAAAATACAAGTTTTTAAAATTTTACCCTTATGAAGGTAAAATAAATTAGGGAATGAAATATTTTAGGTAAATTCGTAATTTTTTAAGCCAGAAACTTGAAATTTATTTTTGAGGCTGTTGATTAAATATAAATAAAGAAAAATGGGTTGTAAAGAATTTAAAGGAGAGTTAAATGTTTATATGGAAATAATGTCATTTTTAAAGCTAGAAGATTGAAGTTTAATTTTTAACCCATTTATTCAATATATATTTAGAAAAAGAGTTATGAGGGGTCGAAAGATAATTCGTCTTTCGATAAATCTTCGAAAACCGGTTTGATAGCTTCTTGGACTTGCGGAATTAGAGTTATGTATGGAAGTGTCGTCATTTTTGGAGCAAAAAGGATGAACCTTTTTATTTGGGTTTTATAGGATTAGGTCATTAAACATTTTTTTCATTATTTGGTCAAGGTCACTAATTTACGAGGACGAAGTCGCGGGTACAAGGTGCTGCTCACACTCACACTCACCCTCGGAATCGCAGCTGACTTTCACTAAGCTTCAGAATCAGAACACAACTTAAGATTCTTAGAAGTTTCTGACCGGGAGGGAAATTGGTCATTTTAACCTGTTCCTGGCTCGCGGGCCCTATTGAATTTACACTTTTGGCTAATTCAAAATAAATAATATAATGACATATTATATAATAAATTAAAACAATAATCTATATCCTTATGAGTGGTCATTGTCTATGTTCTGGAAGCACGACACTCTAGCACTGGGAAATAAACAAAACATAACGTGAGGGGACTAAGTACATAAGTAAGTACTATTCCTGTAATTTTCATGGCGACGTTCATTATGTTTACCACTTCAAAATATATAAATCTAGCTGTTATTTGTTTGTTTTGTTTTAGGATTCGTGAAAATGTAATAGGTGGACAAACTTTCGTATTTTTAATAATAATAATAATCTCAGGACAATTCATATAGCACCATCTTGACCCAAGTGAAGCAAGCTAAAACTTGTATTATGGGCATTAGACAGCTGATACATATACATACAAATACAAATGGATATATTTTTTTCGTAAATACGTACATTATATATTATACTTAGAAAACACCCAGATCAATACAAATAATCATACTCATGAATACAAATATTAGTGCCGAGGGAGCAATCGAACCCGCGACCATCGGACGTATAGCGGTGTGATAAACCGCTAGACCACCGAGGCCATCAATACTAGATGTTGTTTACCTCCTGGAGGTAGCTTGGTAACGACGAATAACTCTTTTCTTCTAGTTTGTTCACCGCCAATCCATCTAGTTAAGGCACGGCCCAGGGCTGCCTCATTCTCGTACGCTCGAGCAGTGTCGAAGTGTCGGTACCCCGCACTCAGAGCGTCACTAACAGATTTTTCTAGCACTTCATCTGACGCCTGCATAAGGTGGAGAAATATGAAACGTAAAGTTAACTTAGATACAAAACAAACAATTATTAACTAAAAATATTGTAGTAAATACTCCTGCGTATTACGATAATTACAGTTAGATTGAACCGCATTTATTTGGGATTAAACGACCAAAGGAGTGCAGAATGACAATATTTTTAATGCTAAATATACATAAAAATACATCAAATGGACCAATAAAAAAAACATTATACACACAGTATTAGATACACACATGCTTATATACCTATTGTTATGTTTATTGTTAACTATCTGCCCGCCCTGGCTACACACTGGTGTAGGTACATGTTTTATTATACATGTAAATCTTCCTCTTGAATCACTCTATCTATTGCTAAAAACTGCGTTTATAAACAAATAAAAATCCAATGAGTAGTTTACAAGATCTAGCCGAACAGACAGGGAAAGCGACTTAATTTTATATTATGTACAGAAGTCTGTAGTCAAATTGAGAATAGATTACTATTATTTGTCCGTAGTCATACTGAATATTAGATTAATTATGGTCGAATTTCAGCCAATGGGCGACCACTAGTACAATTATAAAAGGAAAAGAATACTTATGACGTACTCTTCGATGGCTATTTGACATTAATTTTGTCATAACTAATATCTTTATAACCCTGTTTATCTAAAGAAATGATGTAAATAATGAGTTTGTGGTTGGAATTTATTTTAAGTATAGATAAGAAAGTCATTAAGTCATTATTCATATTACCAAATTTGTTTGAAATGGATTTGAAGTGTAGATCGACAACGTATGTTTCGATTATAGTATTGTAATATGGCGATTATTGTAGACATGCACTACTACACATGATGAAGATGAAAATTCTCATGACAGTAAAAGTACTTGCAGACCATCCACTTTAAAAGGACTGGCGTCATGTTCAACTGGGGATTACGATGGTGACTCTTACTCGTGTCATAGTAAAACCTGTTCAAGTCACTCACAGCTTCACATCTTTCTACATAATGGTAAACCCTGTTCAATTACAGACTCTACGACTAAATTACATGAATCCAAATGGAATTCATTAAGAAATATTTAAAACTGATCCGGGTAAAAAGAAATACAAATATGAAAATTGTAAAGTTGGGAATTTATATACTCTAATACCTTGCTACTAATGTAATATAACTAAACTGTCATTATTTTAATTAATTCAATTTTTAATTTTGTATTTTGTTCGTTGTGTGAGAATGTTCTCACGAGTTCATGAACTTCTATTCCAATCATGTAGAGTTAACCGCATATTATAACTGTGGAAAGATAGATTTTAGAAAGTTTAGAGACCCCATTGATAACAATGTACCATGACAGGTTAATTTTAACGGGATACCCTAGGTAACCATAGTTGTCAGATATACCATCTGAGACTTCTACTGTGACATTGATCGTGGCGAATTGAATCGCCATTGACAAAGAATTTATAATGACATTTTAGAATCCATGCCAAGCCGACAGTGCGGTTTGAGAGGAGTTTCCTCCCACACACACTCACTTTGTGGAATGAAAATGTCAAAGTTTTCTTCCGTATGGGGTTTTTCAAGAGTGGTAAGGAAAGGGTCAACAACCCGCATCACCAGGTGTTTTAGGCATCCATAGACTTTGGTAACCGTTTACCTTCTAATGGGCAATATGCTTGATTGTCTATGACAAATTTCATTCTACAATTTTGCTGCATTCCAAATCCATTTTTTACATAAAAATATCTGTTGTGGGTAGTGTTATATGCAGTGGAATAAAACTTGTGTATGGTAGACCTAAAAAGTAAGTCATCTACCTACTTTTTAGGTCTACCATACACAAGTTTTATAAACCATAATATTTGATCGCAGAAATAACAATTTTATCTTTAATCAAATATACATTATTGAAATTATTATATGTTTGTTAGTTAAAGAAAACAATACAAATAAATAAAAATATTGAAATATATTTTTACCTGCCAGGTACCGAATCCAATACGCGGCATGCGATCGCCGCCTTGTAGAACAAAATATTTTTCGACTGTCATTTCTCCTTGATGCACTTTGTGTAATATTGTATAATTTTATCAATTACTTTTTACAAATAAATATTTTAAGAAGTTTTCTTAGTGCGATATGCAGTTGTTTACTTATTGACAGATAATAGTACAATGTGAGAGCGAGTGTTTGCGTGACGGTGCACCGGCGGACTAACAACAGCCTTGAAGCAACTACCAGGTATCTCAATTCAATTTAGTAACTGGTTTTCCATGATTTATTTATCGTACAAAATTATTTACTCAATTATGTTTGTATTCATTCTAATGCTTATGTATATTTGAGTATGAGATGTACTTAAATACTGTATTTACCTATCTGTATTTAGTATAATTAACTTAGTGTTTTTAGTGGTAATTATTTTCCTCAGATAAGCAATGGAGTGTAAAAGGAGAGGATGACCGAAGGAAACATGGATGGACTGTGAAAGCATAAAAGGAAAGTACCTACGCTCAGATATGATGGCTGATAGAGACCGGTGGAAGAAGATGACATATTGCGCCGATATTAAATATGTATTGGTATAAAGGTAAGGCTATGATATTCATGCAATGGAAAAATTACAATGCAAATAACTGTTACGGCTTTTAACCATTGAGTACAAGTATAAGTTTCATACACACTGGTGCACGAAAGTCTGGATACTGGGCCTATATTGTCCATTTTTAAATCCACAAATAAAAAATTGTTGCGAATTCACCCGGAATTAACTACGATCATTTACAGGGATACTATTATTAATAAGATTCATTACAATCTCCTGCTCTCTCCATTAAATTTAGATACGTGCGAGTACTAGGATTCTAAAAATTTACATGATTATTCGTTTTTGTTCTAATTGTTAGTTAAAATGTGAAACATAATGAAACAAAAACAAATGACATTGGTTTCTTCCTACCGAAAAACTGTAATCTTATTTCCTGTTTATAAATAACTCAATGACATTCATTTATAGGTAGTGTTTTTAGTCGATAAATGAAGGCAAAATATGTTATTTTATAGTCGATCATATACATTACGATAGATAGGTAGTATTGTATGTTTCGTTTCATTTGTGTTTGTAGCAATCTCACTTCCGTCGTCCATCTTTAAAAATATGTATGTCTGAAATTAGTATGGTATGTAAAAGTTAATTATCCAGATAACAAATGTATATTAAATTAAGCAGAAAAACCGTTTGCCTTTTTTTTATTTCAAAATAACAAAAAATACAATTGTACAAATTGGACAATTATTCCAAAACATCTGCGATAACCACTGCGGTCATTCTATGGAGTTTCGGCAATTGTTTGTAGTGAGTGGCAGTAAGGGACATTATCAGATAATCTTGGTTCGCTTGTATTTCCATTGTGTTGCATATAAATATAACAATCAATATTAAGAAGTGAAGTGAAGAGTACTTGCTTAACATTAACATTAACTAATGTTAAGCAAGTACTCTTCACTTGACTATATAATTCAATAGTATAGTAAAATTGTTCAGGTATAATTTATATGATAACTAGGCAAAAAATCTGTTCTAATAAAATAACCTGATACTAATTAACTTAAGGACACATTAGTAAATTACGGTGTTTATAAAAAAAAACACGGAAAATAATATAAAAATATCAATAATTATTTTTAACATTATATTTACTTTATTTGTATTAATAAAAGTCTAAATATGGCTACAGAAGTGAATTAAAAGTATGTATTGATATCGCGTCTAAACATTATGTGCAAGTATGTAGCTACTTATGGGTATTTTCTTGATTAGCCATTAATATACGTCGATACCTACATTGTCCTACATATTATAATGATGATTCCAATTATTTATAATCATCTCTCAAGAAATAGTTAACTAATTAAGTCGAAAAGTACGTACGTACGTTTTTTCAATTTGCTTCTTTAATCCCATATCGAATTACAGAACACATGTATTGATACAATGGTAATATAATATATGTTACAAATTAATTTTCCCACATACCCTTAAACTAATAACATCCTATTGTGTGCAAACAGTATCCATTTCTCATTCAATTTGCGAGACATGAATGAACTAGCGTCACAACACTTGTGAGTTCGGCGGTGCGTGTTCCCCATTGATGGCGGTGGTTGATAACGTATTATAAAATCAGGGTTGTATCATCCCTTTGGGCGTTTGGGCGTGGTCTTTTTTAGAACAACCCATAAACCGGTCCAGTCTTTTATGAGTAACTAAATGGACCACAGTTTGATTGTAGACATCTTGTCAGTTGATAGTCATGGATGGGGTACCAGTGACGGCCAGTGTAAAATGTGGTAGTTCAGATTTTAGTATTGAAAGAATATTAAGTGAACACCCTAGACATAGTATAGACGAAAATACTGGAGTTCCAGACTGGCTGTGTTATACGCGCTATAAACCTCCGTGTCTTCCACGTTAGCATTTTTTGAGTTCTTAATTTTTACCTGAGATATACATTTTCATGTCGTAGATGACTATATTTAAACTACATTATCGGCACTGCTTTGTACCTTGTTTTAGGACACTTACACAATTGTTGTTCTGTTTTAAGCACCTTTATCCTTATAATATAGTATGTGGAAGTGTGTCTGTTTGTCTGTTACCTTTTCAAGACTTCCTTTATTTCAAAAAAGCAAAAGGAAGTGGCGGTTTACAGTTTTTAGTAGAAGGAATTATTACCTATCCACGCGTGACGTCACAGTATTGGAATGTTCATTGTAATATAATAGATAATCCTGAGGAAGGTTATCGGCTATTAGACATCACGATATTTAGAGTCGAACAAGAACAAAAAAACGCAGAATGAAAAGTGAGAAAAGTATAAAGTGCGGATTGGTCGCTAGTCCGAGGACGAGAGGCATTTTTTAAATTAAATGCCGCACTATAGATATTGTATAGCTAGTCTGTACTAAATAATTTATAATAGGCTTTTTAATTTATTTGGGTTGAATGTAAACAGGCTTTAATTTTCATACGCGCACTGCATAGATACGATATTGTATCGTGGAGTGTATACCAAAGTGGTGTTTACAAGTGAGTGTGTGTGTGTATGTATCTATGGGTGAATGTGAATGGAAGCAGGGGATGTGTTATGTAGATATTACTTTGTTTATGTAGTTAAAATAGCATTCAAGCAGACGGCCCACCGGTTGCAGTAACCTTTGTATATACTATCCATGGACAGCTACAATTAGTTACCATTTTAAAGGACTAAAATGTCAGGCTATAGGCATAACATCTTAGAACTCTGGAATTTCATTACTCCTCCAACAGAAACACTGCTTACGAAGCATACTGTTTGGCGGGTATAATAAGTGAGACAGCTATCTACGCAGATGACTTATCACAAAATCTACCCGAGTACCCTTTGTAAACAGCGTTTACGTATGTAGTATAGTAAATTTCGCATTGCTACAATTTTACTATGTGTAGAGATGACTTCACATTAACATTAGTGTGTATATTATTGTGAAATATTTACGAGACGTCGTCATTAGATAATAATTGTGGTTTGATATAATAAATAAAGCTGTCAATAACAGGGTCAGTGAACAGTAACGCGTGTCGCGGTCGCCGTTCGGGCCGGCACGCGCGGGTCCCGTTTACGGCTTCGCAGGCGTCCGCGCTCGAGGCGGCGTACGCGCGCGCTCCTTATCTCGCACCGCCAGCACTACGCGCCCTCGCTGCCGCTTTGCAGCTCCGAGACGACAGGGTAAGAGCAATTCTATTCGTGAATTTCCGCGTTCTATCAAGGTTAAATAACTTGAATGAGAAAAGGAAGGTGTACAAATTCAGAAGTATAGACTAGCATTGTTTTTATACTAGACTAGGTAGGTATCACTATACGTCATCTACTAAGCAGAACTAACTGTTAATAATTTTGTTTGACAACTTAAAGACATTCTTTCTTTTTGTAAACCTTAAACACAGAAAAACAGTATACAAGTGTTTGACGGGATCGAACCAATTCCATCGAGCATCGGAAGCGTGTGTGTGTGCTAAATTCTTAAAAAAAAAGCTTCATTAGTAAGGCCGTCGTTACCTTAATAATGTAACTTTATAACTTTTAGATTGATTTCTGCTGGCGTTCTAACCCAACCAATGAAAGTTGAATTCAATTTTGAAACTCTTTGCTTCGTAGTATTTCATATGATTTAATTTCTTTGTTTCCTATCAAGTAAAAATAATAAAATATTATATATTTTACTTTTTCAGATCAAAATTTGGTTTCAAAATCGCCGTGCCCGTGAGCGTAGAGAGAAAAGTGCTAATATACCACCACCGCGTGAAGTAACCTTGGCTCCGACAGTGCAAAGAATTACTTTTACACCCAGTACTTGGACAACATATGCGAATACTTTATCGAACGGACACTGTGTCGAAGATAACACATTTACGAATGTCAGCCACCATTTACGAGTAGACACGGAGACGCCACATGATTTGAGAGACACTAATTCCTTGCCTGGTCCAATTTATCATTCGCAAACAGGATTTACGGACGACGGAAGACCCGATACACCGTTAGATGTTGAAAATATCGAAGACTAATCTTTCTTATGATTTACATGATATGAGTTTCTACTCACTCGCGAGAACAAAAAGAGTACTTTTAGGTATATCATAAATTGTAAAAATTAATGTTAGGTATCTACAGTTAACAATAGAAATATCTGTGATATGAATGGTATCATTAAATTACAATTACCAATATTATATAGCACTATGTATTTCAAGGCATATAGCACTATGTATTTAGACAAATAAAAATACTTGAAATTATTATACTTATAAAGGTTTTTTAATGTGTGAAATCATATTATATCATCTTCCACTAGTCCACTCCGCTAGCCACCTTAGGCGGGTGTACCATTCCATATTAATCCATTGAAAAAAATGTTTAATATTTATTAACATACAATTACGTTACATATGGGATAATAATGAGAAAAAATCTAACTAATTTATATCTTCATTAAAAGTGGGTTTACAAGAACGATACTAGTATTAATAGGAAGACCTCCAAAGATTTTAAAATATTCAAGTGAATTAAAAACTAAATATGTACAAAAAAAACATTTATTATTCGAATTAATTACTACTCGACAATTTGAGATATTTTATACTAGATAAATACCTTCTATTTTACAGTCAGATCATGATTATCATTAACATGTACTATTGATTCCATTTCTTTTCTATTACTTTGAATATCTAAATTTCTCTTAATTCAATTTCATCACGATACTGCAATATTGTATGTATATTTACAGTGTATGACTTGAAAGAATTAATTGCTTATTATATGTCTTTCTTTTTACCAGTATATTGTATATTTCTGCTATGATTTTCTAAAAAAAACAAATCATATGTAAATGGTATCTTATTTTATTTTTAAACCATAGACAACTCCATTTTATTAAGGTAAAAAATTTACCTTATAGTTAACAGTAAATATACGGGATTCGAGGATAACTTTCATAGAATATTTTTTACTTAACGTTTTAATACTTTTAGATTAACTTTTTATTACACATTATGCTATCATTGTTCAAGATCAGAATTAACACGTACTATCAGTATCAATCACGTTTTCGTATTTGTGAGAGATAACAAAATAAATTAACAATGCGATGAATCTCTTATAGATTTTATTCTATTTAGCTTTCACTGTTTCAATCGCTTAGGGTACTGTTCTATTTTTTTTGTGAACTGTCTTTTGTTAATTTTCTACAAATTAAGCGTATGCTATGATTGATCGGCGTTGACCGTTACAGCTTTCATCCCATTGCTGAGTGAACACTGTTCGGTCTGTTTGGTTTCGTCGACTACTTGACTGTCATCAGCGTCTATCGCCTTGCTCAGGATCTCATAATGCGCTGCTTCCTCAATTGGCGGGCTTGTCTCGTCTAAACTGTACCTGTAGTATGAAATTCACTATTAGATAATTTTATTTTTAACACCATTAAATGGTATCAGTTAATAAATACTTTAAAATGACTTATAAATGATTCAGAAAGATGAAAAAAATAGATTTTTCACTAACAACAAAATTTGTGAAAGTATAATTATAAAGGATTATTATAATTTTAAAAATATTAAGAAAATTAAAGATCTTTAAATTATACATATAGATATTAATGGTAGTAGTATAGACTCCGGTTAGTAACAAACATTAAGCAGAGAATACAGATAACTGTAAACAATATTTCACTGATTATATGTATATCCACGGACGTACAAAGATAGGTACTTGGTTACTATAATATTATTAACAATTAAAAAATCGATTAAAATGTGAGAAACCATACAAACTTCTTAAAATAAAATATTTAAGGTCAATTGCTAATTAACATTTATTTCTTGAATAAAATACTCGTTGCGCAATAAGTGTAAACACGCTTGGGTTATCACTGTGTGAAATCATGTTTATAGTTAGTAAAAGAAGGGTAAAAGTGATAAGTAATTTAGATATATCTGGTTCTGCTTTATATAATGCATATATTAAAATAGTGAGGAAATTAATTCTTTACTCCTTTTTTGACATTTGTATATTTATTAGAATGTTAATTAGTAAGCATAACATGTGTTTATAAACTGAATTAAATTGTAAGATTTATATCAATATAGGCAGAATATATGCTATTAGAATTAAAATATTATAAGTTTCTTACTACAAAACAATTGTATGATATTACGTAGAAAAAAAAACTATATGATCATTGATCTTAGCTTCCACAAATATAATGTTTATTATGACTGTTGTTGAATAGGCAGGTATTTAGACAACGGTTGAAAAAAACGAACCCGCAGGCTTTGAAGAAAGCATACGCAGAAGGGTTGTGGGTGAGAGCGGTGAGGCGCACGAACCGCATGCGCGTGTCGCGTGCTAACTTCTCCAGTACGCTGAGAACATGCTGCCCGACGCCGCGCCGCCGACCAGCTGCCTCCACTTGTACTTCGTAACTGTGGATAAAAGTAAAAGTCAAAGGTGTAACTATATTTATAACTAACTGTGCCCGTCGACTTCGTCTATTTGGTATTTGGGATAGCAATGACTTAACTTTTGTTTGTTAACCAACTGGAATCAAATAAACACAAAATGTTACACTGATTTTTTACTTACAAATGTATGAAAACAGTTTTTCAATCTGTTTCAGACATTTCTAAGATGTGTACAAATGTACAGACAAACTTGGCCTAAATATAAAGAATACATTTTGTTAGTATACATATATCTAATGTAGTCATTGGCTTGATTACGATATCATTATGAATGAAAATAATGTTTTAGGTAAATAAGGAAAATAATGTTTAGTGTGGTAGTCTGTCCGTCTGTATGGCCTTGCTAACTTCTACAGTCTGGATGGAAATAATGGTGTTTTTTATGCCGCAAAGATTTGCAAACCTTCCTACATTAGGGGGAGAGGATGATTAGTTGTGGTAATATTAGGTCGACCTCTATCTATCCTGATGAACAGTCATATACCAAAAAGCATGCCTGACTTCAACCTTATCCTATAATTTTCCACTGGTCCATATCAGCGTACACAGTTAGCGTAGGCTGATGTACCTTGGATTGTGAATCTAAGTTGGCTTCAGTCATTGCTGGATCGTGGGATTCGTGGTTTTTAGAGATTTGTTTTTAGAGATCCGCGGCTTGGAAATGGTTGAGGCAAGGGGTAATAATCGTCTTCGGGTAATTGTTACTTCATTGGCAAATAGCCCGATGAGAGGGGCGTAGCTGAGCGCGGATGGGAGGACCTTGTATGGGCTAGCTGTAATCGCCATTATAATAGTTAGAAAAATGGCGAAGTTCTTATTTAAAACTTATCTACCAATTTTCTAAGTAACCTATTATTATTTTTAGTACAAGTATTTATGCAATACAAAATTGAAAAGACATAACATAAAGAACATTTATGGTCGATAAAATACAACTGTAAGTATGGTGAGCAACTAATTTAATAATAATAATAATCATCACAGGATAATTCACACATCATCTAAACACAAGTTAAGCTAGCTTAAGCTTGTGCCATGGATACTAGATAAGTTATGCAAATATACATAGATATTTTTTGTAAATACATAGAAAATACCCAGACCAAAACAATCATACTAATGAATGCAAATGTTTGTGCTGTGCGAGGATTCGAACCTGTGATCATCGGTAGTAAGGTGTCCTAAACCGCTAAGTTACCGAGCCCGTCAAATTAATAAATATCTTTTTGTATATCGATGACACCCTTACTCAGATAAGTTTATGTGTAATGAAATATACCTGTATCGATGTTGCTAATTACTATAATGGCAACATACATTTTAGTTTGGTACATTATATATATATTAAATCAGAATCGCGTCAACCTACCGCGTCGCATAGCAGAGCTACAGTCTGGTAATTTAAATCGGCAATGATGAATGAGACATCTCTATATAGATAAATTATCAAAGTTCAATTAAAGGCAAGCAGACGGCATGAGTTCATAGTTATCTCTCTGTTTGTATAGATACAAACTGATGTCATTTACAGCTTTATTATAGGTATAGATTCTAGCAGTATCCGTGTGGT
This sequence comes from Achroia grisella, assembly GCF_030625045.1. NCBI lineage: Eukaryota > Metazoa > Arthropoda > Insecta > Lepidoptera > Pyralidae > Achroia > Achroia grisella. The sequence goes on from NW_026712925.1 coordinate 2,765,281, forward strand.
ATTATATAATGTACTTGTGCCATATAGTGTATAGGTACAAGCATTTAATGTTTCTATTTGATCTCGACCGATAGAATGACCTAGGGATTAATTATGCAATCCTGTTTCTAACAAATTTGAATTCAGATTAAAACTGCGAGTTTAGGATTTTCTAAACAAAATAAGTCGTAAAATTCGCAATTGCATATGTATGAAGTAGCCCGTACATAATTATAATTTGTTTTAAACAAGCTAAAGGCCCACCTGATGGTAGCGGTAACCGTCGCCTATATACACGACCACAACTGCGGACATCACGTTATCGTGAGGACTGAGATGTCTTGTCCTGTAAATTCGCTGCGTAATTGATGGAGATATTCAGTGGATTATAGCAGCGAATATAATTTAATCATGTTTTCATTACGGTTGCATGTTACATATGTATATCTCCTACTTAGCAACAGGAATACTTATTTTAAATGTGATGGATTAGACTTTTTCTTTTAAAACAATGTGGCTTATAGTAATCTCACCTTACAATCGAAACAGCAACATTTATAGATTTTTATTTGTTTTAAGTGAGAATTCCGATGTGCATATTGTTAGGAATATGCAGATAGGTATATAAATCGTGTCATGAAATCAGATCAATAAAATTTGAAACCCGACTATATTTACTACTTTAGACTATTTTATACATTTTCAAATTCAAATTCAAATTGAAAATGTATAAAAATACAAGTAATTGTAATGTGGCTGCATTGGTAATATTTTTCAAACTTTAAATAAAATTTTCACAAAAGTAGAATATATTATGAAAAAGTATTGATTTTTTAATTCGAGCTATATAAGTGTGTAAAACGCATATTGTATGTAAAAATCTTAAAAACATTGCTGACTTTTAATCTGGCGATCGCGGGGTGACGTTCCTGCTTATCAGAGTATAGCGCGTACTCACAGGTCGGTGTAACCACTTTATTTGTGGGCGCAATCTGAATCGGGCGGCGAAGAAATGCGGCTGTGGGCGCTTTGGCTTGTGGTGACATGTGTTGCGGCGAGCCATGCGGCTCGGCTGCTTGCCGTTTTGCCAACCAACACCAGGAGCCATTATGCCATGTATGGCAAAATAGTGCAAGAATTAGCTAGAAGGCAACACCAAGTGACAGTCATTACCCATTTTCCGATGGTATGTATCTAGTAACTAGTAGTAGTAGTAGTATTAGTGTACCAATTATTACCTAGGTAGTAGTCAGCTCTGCTAACTGCTAGGTACCGACTTGCAATTGTCTTTCATCACATTAGTATCCGTGATAAAATGTCTATATTTTTTTGTGTACTTTAGGAAAAATACACTACAAAAATACAAGGAAATATACAAGTATTTGAAACTTTGGAAAATTACTAAATACTGTTTCATTTCTGTTATATTTCATTTCATTAAAAATAAGTGTTTAAAATCATCGTATCAATTATTATTATTGAAAGGCATGGTTAAGGCATGGCACCTAGTTACGGCTTCATGATAATTTCAAAAATTTTATAGATACCTTTCCGTACCAACCAACCAGTGCACCTTCAGTCAGGGCTAAAATTATGTAGTTAAAAGCTAATAGATATCTATATATTTTTAACCTTTTTTACGAAAATTGAGCAGACGTAGGAGTATGAAATTTTGCACACTTATAGTTTATAAAGAGGAGTACAGAATGCTAATATTAAACAATAAAAAAAACATTACACTCACTACTATATACTTGATACATACACGCTTATACGAGTATACTCTTTTGTTAATTGTTAAAGTCTGTGGTTAAAATGAGAAATTGAGATCAATATTGTTCGTCTTTAATATATTAGTTTTATTCAGTTCTTTAATATTAGTAAAGATATATATACTATATTTATTGGGCATACAGTTCTAAGACATTTTTTACACGTGTAATTATGGACTATCACAGAACTGTTGCATATGCGTAGCTCCTTGAGATACACCCACAAACGAAAATACTGATTAATTATCTCGACATATTCTAAATTTAAGTCAATGAACTTGATCATTTATCGGTCGAGTATTGAAAACTATATACTTATAGCCCATTTCTTCTGTCTGCGATGAATGCAAATGGAATAAGTAGTATATGTTTATCAACAATTAAGACTAGATCTCCATTTCTAACATTCTTACCGTTTAGAGATTTAAATGAAAATAGATGTAATCATTATTCAAATAAACTTAATAAATACTTGAACAGTAAATTTTTATTATTCTACCGCTATATGCTAATACAGACTTGGCTGACGAGAAATTCAATTTTGGCCCTTTGCACACAAAACTGTAACTATTAATCATTACTAGATTTAGCAAATAATATTTCTTTTCAGAAAAATCCTCCTCCAAATGTGGAAGAGATAAGTTTAGCCGGAACTATACCGGAAATAACCAACAATCTTACCAAAAAAGAACATTCTTTGAAACCAGATTTTGTTAGAAACCTAGAACAGATTATGGAAGAATGCGTCAACGCATGCGACACTGTTTCACGTATACCAGCGGTTAAATCGCTGCTCAGTTCGAAAGTGACATTCGATATGATAATTGTGGAAGTGTTTGGTAGTGAATGTTTCCTTCCTTTGGGAGAAAGATTTGAAGCCCCAGTCGTGGGTCTTCTTTCTAGTGTACCCTTACCATGGGTGAATGAACAACTTGGAAATCCAGAGGCAACGGCTTACGTACCAGCGTATATGATGTCTTATGGCCAGCACATGAATGTGTTTGAAAGATTTCTAAATACAATATCAGTGATTTGGGCGAAGATTTTGTATAAATATAAATCACAGCTACCTTCACAGGTAAGTACATCGGAATATTCTACAATAACTAGTGTATTGTAAGAGATCTGACGTGTAGATAGGTAGTCTACTGGTGGTGATTTTGTGTTACTCAGTGGAAGTGTCACGGTCGTGGTCTTATCTATTCCTGATATGATATAGCAATGTATACGTTGTTATGCTCTAAACCTGACGATGTCAGAATAACAACACTGTCAGAGTATTCTCTGACAATAAGAAGAAAACTACCTCCGACCTGGCAGCTGTATATTCTGTAATACCTAACAGTCTTGTATATATGTAGGCGATGGTTACTACTTCATTCAAATGTATTCTGGTCAGTCAGCTCCCTAGACATAACAATTAATAAATAGGTACTGTTTAAGTATTTGAGGTATTATAGTATGTGTCTGTATGAAAGTGAGATTAAGATTTGTAAAAAAATAACAATAGTGAATTAATGTGAAAGGGCATGTTACTATGTGATACTGCAATAACGTATCCAAATCAAATGTACTGTTTAAGGTAGACGCCAAGACCATAATGTATGAATGAGATTGTGTTTAAAAATATAATTATTACGTAAAGATTGAGGACTTGATGTACCCTAATTATGAACTTGACATAGACAAATATATATTTTAATTAATAATTTATTAAGTAGGTACTAAGATGTTATAGTGTAATCAATCCGTGTGTAAAGTGTAAAGGAAACTTTTATTTCAGACAATCGCTGATCGTCTTTTTGGATATGGACCTAAATTAGAAACTCTAGCACAAAACTATAGTCTGGTGTTATCTAATAGCCACTTTAGCATTAATGAAGTCCGCCCTTTGGTTCCTGCATTGGTTGAAGTAGGAGGTTTGCATTTAGACGATTCTCAAACATTATCAAAGGTAAGAACTACAATTTTTTTTGGTAAAGTATAATATGTAAACCAAATTATTTTTCGTTCGTTTGTGGTATCCGGCAAATCTGTGATGCTTATGTTCAAACAAATAAAGTAATGTTACTTAAAATTTTAAATTGGCTGTAAATTGAAATGGCCGAATAGTTTTCTATAGTCTATAGTTTCCAAAAATTATTCAGATTTTCACGTGCACTATCATACTGAGTACGATTCACTGATTATCAGAGATGTAATCGTCGTCGGCGAGGTTGTTTAGGTTTATACCTGGATCTAAGTAAAATTCTATGGTCTTACTTAAGAGCTTTGCCTCTCTATCACATGAATACTAAAAACAGAAGACTGATAATTGCTCGATATAAGTTTAAAAAACAATCTTGCAGAATATGTAACGCCCCGAAGGTTTAAAAATCTATTAAAATTTCAAATTATGATTTAACATTGTTCTTATTTTATGATACGGATTACGGACGGAAACTAATATTTCTCGCATTTATCTCTAAAATTTTATAAAGAGTATAAGTATAGTACACGGATGGGGTGACTTTGATGACCTATCGGAAACGCAGCCAAGTATAAAGGAGGAATACCTAACAATGTTTATGTTTCCGTTTTAGAAATTTGATAAATGTAATAAATTAAACACAAGAACAAGGCATACAGCGACAATAATAATCGTATTCTTGAGTGGAAAAAATGCATGAAAGTTATAGGTTATTTTTTCCTCTAAAGCGATTATATATTTTTATCAATGTAATGATAATTCATTTACTTACGAAGTAACATACTATAAAAATATATATTGTTTACAAAAAATATTCAGATAGTCAAATTATCGTTTAACCCATCGTTTGTTTGTTTGGACCGCTGATTACTTTGATAATTAAAAGGCGGACAAATTAATTAAGATATAAAAATATAGTAATCAATATACTAAAAAAACTGGCAAGTGTGTCTTACATACTGAGGGTTCCGAACACAAAATATTATTATTAATGCCTAGAATCAAGAAATAGATGTTAGCCACAATGTTATTAGTAGGTACACGTATTTCCCTTATTGAGACCAAATATAGGTATGAAAAAAGCTGTATATAAAATGAACTATCTAGAGTATTTTTGAAAATAAGAGTTGAATGGCATATTTTACGTTTCATTTTATTAGACATATAACAGCCACAATTTTTTAAATGTATTGGAAAATACAAAAGAAGCCTTTTCAATTATATAATAAAACAATTATTTATTTATTTGTATCGGATATTTATGGTCTATATCATGTGAGTAATATAACTTAGGTTAGTAGAATTTAATTCAAAATATCGTCCATCTCCAGACACGATACCAAAAATTTTACTGAAATATAGTGGACTCTAATTACTGTATTGAAGTCCAGGCCCTTCAGAGATACGGGCACTGGATTTCAATACGGGTACATATTATATGTATAATATTTTGTTTAAGGTGTCTTCATTAATCTTGTGAAGTTTTTTAAGTATGCTTTTAACACCCTAAATAAATACATATGACATAACTACATATGCCTCCCTGTTTCGAAGACCGTTAAAAAGAGGTTATAGATTTGATACATCGTTTAAGTTAGTAGTCCTATTTTATAATTATAAGTTCAGAAGGCCTTGAGAAATTCCTCCATTTCAAAGTCGGTTAAAAATGGCCAATGTATGAAACAATAGAACTTCACACAATCGATTCGATTGTTTGTGAAGCTTATTAACCTATATTAAATTACAGTAGGGAATCCGACTATCTCGTCGACCTAGGACCTAAGACCCACCCGACACCACAGATAATGTCAAATGGATCAAACTGTCGTATCAAATTGTAGTTTTCACGTAAAACCTCAAGTAAACAATCAGTGACCTATATGTCTTTATACTATGTACATTGTAACCTCATTCAGAATAAATGGGTATTTGTACCTGTTTATAAATTTTACAGCGTTGTAATAATTAAAAACTATTTTTAATTTAACACGTGTTGGTGTTTTTTTGGTTTGTATATCAGTGATATCTTCATTAAACTTGAATGGAGTTAGCCGATTTACAATGAAGGATATTTATGTCATGTATTGATTAAGTTTTTTTTATAATTATTTTAATGAAACTCGTTAATTTTATAGACCCAATCAGAAAATATTGGGTAGTTATGTATTTAAGATTAAAAAATCAAACAATCGAATTAATTGGTGCGGACAACAATGCATTTAACAAGTTTCATCCAGTGTTATTATCACAAGTCATAAAACATATTTTCTCGTTTTTATCCAATACATTGATATATCTAAATGTATGTTATTTATTATTAATTGGCTAATTAAAAGTGTTATTGGATGTACATATCATCATCGTATAATTAATATTTACGTTGAAAGTTTACCTCCTCAGGATTTGAAGAAAATTTTAGACATATCTACAGAGGGAGTAATTTACTGGAGTTTTGGGTCTATGTCGAGAATAGAGACTATACCTAGTCAGAAACTGTCACAAATATTTGAGGTCTTATCTGAATTGAATCAAATAGTACTCGTGAAAATGGATAGGGCGATGTTGGCTAGAAATCTAACTGTACCAGACAACATATACACTATGGACTGGATACCTCAGTATGCCACATTATGTAAGTATTGTTATTTGAAAGCAAAGCATAGATGAACATTGTAATATGTTATGCAGATTATCAAACAAACAATATTGGGACGAGCCGCTAATCTTAAAAAAATATTTGTAATGTTTACTGAGGATGAACAGTTTTTTACTCTTCTACGGATTTTAATAATAGTACAAAACAAATTAATATATAGGACAGATTTTATGGCGTTCGTAGTATATACACTTAGTACATGTACAGGGTTAATAGATCTGGTTTGAAGGTATGAACATACGAGTTTACAGAAAAGAATAGTCTAAAACAATTTTTAGTTTATTCACGTGAAAGACCGAAACCTGACCTTTACGTCTTGAGCAACGTCATGGACTGATTTACCTATTAGTTCATAATCATGAACATCATAGATTTATACCGGAAAGATGTATTTATTTCTTAATTATTCATTCATAACATCTTAAAATACCTACATACAAGTAGCACGTTTCTACATATGTGTATGGTATTGTTTCAGGTCATCCGAATATAAAGTTGTTTATATCACACGGAGGATTATTAGGCACCCAAGAAGCGGTAGCATGCGGGGTGCCCATGCTCTCGGTGCCCCTGTATGCCGATCAGGCGCTCAATGCGCGCGCTATGAGTGACCGAGGCGTAGCACTCACTGTCACGCTCCAAGATAGCACTACAGAAACTTGGAGGAATGCTTTACATCAATTGTTGAGAAATCCACAGTAAGTAGTGAATTTGAAACGTAATTTATACTTCAAACTGAATCAGAATGATAAATTGAAGTTCTTGGAATTGAACTTTTCTCATGCAAAACAATTGAAATAAAGCACGTAGGGTTTTTGTATTGTTATTGTTTTATTTTTTTTACAAAATAAAACAACTACCAACCGTAACAAATTGAACATGAAAATTTATTTAAAAATATCTTAAGTAGTAAGTAGGGAAGTAAAATTGGTATACCGCTATATATACCAATATATATATATAGCGGTATACCTTATTGTTATACCTCACAGAAGACCGAAGAGCTCACAGCTACCTCGGACAAAGAATTAGTCTAGCCATTCAAAGGGGAAACGCTGCCAGTATCTTCGGAACCTTGCTTAAAGGGACTCCTTTAGGCAATAATATATTTTAGTTATTATATTATTAAGGTTACTATTTGAAGGTACTATTTTTTAAGGTTTTTAATTTTAGGTTCTTGTACAATTAATTAAAAATGATAATATCCTTAAGATTTGTTTCATATGTTAAATTAATTTAGAATAAAGAACGTAATAAATGACATTAGGTCATTTAACAGTGTTTATATTTGTTAAACGTGTAACCTTTATGACGTAAGACATAAAGATGGTTGTCAGACAGATATTTTTCATGATGTGTTGCACACGCCTGCGGTAACGACATATTCTGGCGGGGCACCAGTGGCGGATGATAAGATTACCATAGGGTCAGGTCAATCAGCCCATTGTGACATATTCATTAGCAATTCATCACGATGGTTTGGAGGGGCATCGCGTGGATGGTCGTCCTTTCATGGTACTTTCAAGCAATTGGGTTACAGGTCCCCATGCCTAACAGCCAGGTTTTGAACCCATTTAGAAAGGTTAAAATATATTTTTGTATTTTCGCTGTTCACCTTTGTGTCCAGTTCCATTAATATTATCAGTTGGTTTGGGGTTAATACATTCATTACGACTAATGCCTTTGTAATTATACCTATCAAAATAAATATACCTAATTCACATTCAACACTGAAGTATAGTGTGTTATCTAACATTACAATTAAGTACCTACACACATTCAAGTAACAACATACATACTAGAACTACTTCATGTTGATCATGTACGTAAATCGCCTATTATAGTTCAACGACATTTATTAAAAGGATATGGTTCTTTGAAGCGGTCATAGGTCGTTAATTAAAATTATCATATAAAGTATTTAGTATAAACAACTCAAAGCCGCTATGAAAAAATTCCTATTCCATTTGCGACTGTTACAACTACCACAGATATAACGATTGAACTTTTGAGGTCGGTATCTGTCTTTGGTACGTCTAAAATGATAATTAATAAAGGCCCATTTACACGATACAATTGTATTACATCATAAATATAATAATTGCAAACAAGAATATAATTTTGCCATCTAAACAAAATTAAGTAAATTGAAGTACTATGAACTATAAGAAATTCTTGACTCAAAAATGTTTAATACTTAACGTCAAAAATTGTTCTGATAATAAAGAAAGAAATAGTCTTTATTCAAATAAACCCAATACAAGCACTTTTGAATAGTCATATTTTTTATTCTACCACTCAGTCGGAACCAAGATTCATCACAAGAAGAATGAGCAAGATACTCGTGTGTGCTATTTTTAATCAACGTAGAAACCGATAAGTACTCATTCTTAGTGTAATCAGATAATATTGTCAGCTCTATGAGTTTTATGTTTTTCTACAAAACATTATTATTGTTAAAACTTTTCAATTTAATAATATGATTTTTTACAAATGAAGTGTTTTATACGATATTCGAATCTTTATTCAGACAGGCTTAGAACAGACTCTGGTAGATTGTTCTAAAACCTACGCAATTACCATAAAATGAATTATTAATATTAGTTAAACGACGTTTAGGTAAAATCAGTCTGTTATTGTTACGTAAGCTTTTATTAGTGTATTCACTCTTTTGAAATTGTCTATATATTTTTTGGCATACATGATATTTTCGTAAATGTGCAACAAAAGCAACGGTGAGGATATTTGTTTCATTAAAGCACTCTCGTAAAGACTCCCTGGAACCCATACTATAAATGGAGTGAAGAGGGCCACTTTTTTGTAAAATAAATGAATAATGATATCCAGACAAAATAAACATGTACAATATTTGCATGAAGTAGCTTAATTATTATTACTGTGAAGCTTTGATATAATACAGATTTTGAAAAGAATTGAATTCAAGAATTTCAGTGCAATAATAATTAAATAAAATTAAGTAAATAAATAGATAACGTGATTATTTCATTGAATACTATAATGACTGCATATCTATATATAAGTTTTGGCTTATAGATTCTATAAAACTGGTTCATACCATTATTGTACAGCAATAACATCATGCCACAATACTATGCGTTTATTGCTATATATATGCTCTTAAATAAAATTGTATCGTGTAAATTGGCCTTTATTGCTATCATAGTTAATAAACATAAGCGCAAATATAAATATAAAATTTTCAAGATTAGTTCAGTGCTAAAAATAATTTACTGATCTTTGCCGAAACATAAAATATAGCATAGCCCTATTTGAAAATTGTTCGTTTATTAGGACTATGTACACAGCTACAACTTCATTTTTAGAGAAGGTGATAATGGACCTAATTATGAGGTATTAATTGAATTATAAACTGGCTGCTATAATGGTTTCTAGTGTGGAGCACATGAAGGTTGAATTTATGGGTTACAATATTAGAAAGGGAGTTATAACCTACTGGTTTTGCTAAAACTAAACTGGTTAAAATGCCGTATATACTTTTTGCTTTTTATTGATATATACATTACACAATTAGTATATTCATTTCAAACCTAGTAAAAAGAAACTGTATCATAAAATTTAATTTAAATATTTTCTCAATTGTAACATGCAATAAATACTCATTATAATTATTTCAGATACAAACAGAACGCTTTAAAACTTAGAGATGTGTTCCTCGACCGACCACTGCCACCTTTGGAGACGGGAATCTATTGGATCGAGTACGTTCTACGACATAAAGGAGCTACACATTTACGATCACCGGCACTTGATTTGTCCTCGTCGCAATACTTATTACTAGATTTAGTAGCTCTTAGTTTAGGTATAACTTTAATGACAATGTTCATACTTCACAAACTCTTCAGATATCTTTGTACTAGGTGTATAACATGGTGGCCTAAAGATAAACTAGTGTTTGAGAAAAGGTTATTCAGGAGAAAAATAACTGTTTTCCTCTGTCTATTGTGGAGGTACAAATTAAAAACCAATTAACAATGTACATATTAACTAGCATAATTGTATTATATTATTATTAACATCTGTAAATAATGGTTTCTTAAATTATGATTCTCAGTATCATACAGTGACTTAGAAAGTTCAAATAAAAATAATTAAATTACGATTTACCATGTCCAGTATAAGCACAAGGTATCACATTTGTGCTTTACAGCCTCTTCCGCTCGCAGTGGCCGAGCAATTAGATCTAGATGTATATTTAAGTATATTCATGTTCGTAACATGGCGAAGGTAATTCATAATTCAATTCAATTCCCAAAATGATATTAGCAGTATCCATGCGTTGTATATCCAAAAGCTTGACACGGAAGACTATACACATTATTAAACTTGCCACAATAACTTACTCAGAAGATCGGCGACTGATTTTTGTATTTTTCTATTGAATCAACAAGAAGGAAGGTAATAAAAAATAGGGAATAAGAGTATTTTGACCATAAACGATACAATTTATATTCGTCGGGAACTTATTGAACTTTGTCTGCGCCGACTCGCATTATTCCTACTTTCATAAAACACGAGATTGCCCATACGAGTATACGTACAAAATTTATTAATTACAATATTGTCACTAACATTAACATTAACTTAACATTACATAGTTGTCATTTTCAAGTCGATCTTATTAGATGATTACATTAGTGACAGTTTACATTATACTGCCAGTACTTAGTTATTTAGTACTTACTTTTGGCATACGAATCATACAAAAGTATGTGAAGCCCCACCACTATAAGTTGATACGTGTTGTAGCATGTGGAATTGTTTTACGGTGAAGGACTAGTCACAAATAGGGGATGTATGTGAATTACCTTGGACGAAAGGTGGTGAGGCTTCTTATAAAGTTGGTAATAAAGTAAATTTAGTCATAATTATTATACTTAGACCATAGACAAGTAAAAAATATTTGTCTCTTAATCTTGGGAATAATTGTTATTACTATCAGTGCATAAAACATAGGCATCTCCTTAAAACCTGTATAATCTGCATAAGACATATGCAGACTATGTACAACAACAAGCACATTACATCAACAGAACTATTACATTGTCGGTTTACATTTGTGAAATAAGCCTTAAAATTATAATTTATAAAGTATATTGCAGCTATCTCATATTTGATTTTACTTCCTTACATAGTACATCAGCAGTTTTCCCATTGATACATATTATTATATTGCAGTTTGTCATTATTTTAAATTTTAGTTTTAGTATGGGAATAAAAAAAATAATTTCATCAGAGTTTGACTGAAAACCTTATGCTGCAGGTTCCATGAGTAAATCTATTAGGTAATTATGAATTCATTAGTGTGTAGCTAAATACATATATAAATTAATATTGTCTTCAGAATCTTTACAACAAACAGAAAAATTGGTAATTTAAGCTATTTGTCACTAGAATATGTATTAAAAATGTAATACATATATTATAAAATTGTTTCTGTAATTAATAATAAACATATATAAATAATACTAAGCTATTAATTTCATTGATAAAGAATAAAGAGTAAGATATTTATTTAATAAAATTCTGTCTTTATTACCAACCTACAAATAAAATGTAACCTACTAATAAACCCTAGGAAAACAAACACTGTGAGAATTCATTTTGATTTATTTCTGGATCAATTTGTATTTTTTTTATTGAAAAGAAGCTGACACCTACTGTTTAATAATAGTAACTACTCATAAACATCAATAGCAGTATACATAGAATGTAATGTGCCATCTATGGTATTTAATATCTCACATTTGAAATTATAAGTTTTATGAAGATATGTAAAAAGTATCTTACCAGTAAAGTACTGGTTCTCCAAAATCCATATCAAATCTGAAGTGTGAAAAAGCAAGGAGAGTTCCATTAGCCTCTTTAGCAATGATATACCATGCTGAATCATCTGTCATTTCTTCTACTTTACGTTCTTTATTCCAGCCCCAAGCACAGGTTTCATACCTAAAAATTAAAACATATTAACATTACAATTTCTTGTTTTAAAATTTGTTAATACAAAAAAATACAACAAATATACATATTTATGACTAAGTAACTTAAAAAAATTGTTCAGTAGGGTGAAAGTATAGGAGTGGGGACTAGTGGCCCCTATTACTTACTTTATCAAAAATGTTATGTTGAGCAACCACCATATAGTCACCCCTGGAAACTATCATTGTTAATTCCCAGTGAATTCCTATGATAGGCTAACTGACCAAACTTCTTGCTAGTAGCATTTTCTATAGGTGACCTAGCATAAATTGTTAGCATTGGCAGTAGTACCTTCTTATTATCACCAATAATAAATATACATTGTTGTATAGATATCTATATTGTATTAACAAGAAATGAGAACTCCCATTGTCAAAAATGTTCAGAACATTTTCTGGCAATATTTATTGTCACTGCAAGTGCATAATAATAATTTAACAACATTAATATTTCAATGCAGTATTTCTAGACAGTCTTTAGCTTTATAGACAAGGATAAAATAAACAACATTACCTAACTTGACTTTGATTTCATATAACCATTATATGAATATTATATTGTATTTCGCATAGCAAGTCTTAAAATTACAATTAAGTACTTACAATTTCTTCATATTCCGTTCAATGAGGTCAATTGCCCAATTAAGAATACTCTTGTTTAATTGATTCACCCTCTGTATTAAGATATCCACTTGTAAGTCTTTTGTCTGGTACACAAGGAGGTCCTTGCAGAGGATTGTCAAGTCGTCAATTTTATTGGCAGCAGTAACATGTGACATACCGTCAGCAATGCGGCGTTGTTCTAACTTTCTGGCTTGGCGTTTTTCTTTATTTTTATTAGTAGAAGTAGTCGACTTTTTCTAAAACATACTTAAGTATTTATTTTAGGTTGTTTTAGACCTACTATTACATAGTAAAGCTTTGCAATTGTGGTGAATTCCATTCCATTCCATATATGGAATATAAATCGAAGCAAACTCTTAGTATACAGTAATTCAATAAATAAACTATTTAACAATTAGAAAGCTTCGAATAATACAGCTCAGACTGCATCTGCGAAACGTTAATTTATTAACTGTTATTAAACTTACACCCATTTTTAGAACTTTTGAAATATTACTGTATAAAATAATAAGATAAATATTACTTGAATGGTTGAAAGTTATTCAAGATATAATACCAAGATATAATATATATTAATAGAAAAGTTTAAACAACAACATACAACTGACAAATTTACCCACAGATCTCAGATCAGTAAGATAGACTAACCATAGATACAACATAGTTGCTAACAACTATGTTGACGTGATATCTTGAAAATTTGCGAATAATTAAACGTTTTTTAACACATGTAATGTTCTAATGTAATGATATTACATATAATGTATTTTTTTTATTAATTACATACTCGAATCCTCCTAGACGGCGTGGCGCAGCGCTTATGTCGTTTGAACATGGCAGTTTAGATTGTATCTTTAGCCTTATTATTTAGAATTTATGAATAAAATAATAGCGCGAATTTTAAAATTTTCGCCGGCCGGTATTATGTCAGAACTGGTGGTCCGCAGAATAAAATCAATACTTTGTAACGCGTAATACGAATTTAGAGCTATTCAAGAGATCCATTGCTTATTCAAAAATCCAGTCGAATCCAGGTCAATTAATACTAAAATATTTATAACACAAATATGTGTCATGAACACACAATGTTAAAATTGTGATATATGTAGTTATTGGCATGTTTCCAATTTCTTTTCATAACAAACTATGTGCTGTGTTGATGAACGGTTGTATTTGTGGTCTCTTTATTTTCAGATTTCTGGTGCATTGTTAATATCAAAGATATGAAATACGTTACACTTTCACAAACAAACGATCTAATGCCCACTTTGGGTTTGGGAACTTGGCAGGTAACAATAGATCAATTGTAATTAATAGTAACCTAATAACGTTGGTGTTTTGAATAAAATTTTCTTTCAGGCTTCCTCTGATATAATAGAAACAGTTGTTTACAATGCTTTAGAGCTAGGATACAGACACATTGATACAGCATTTAATTATAATAATGAGAAAGCTATTGGTAATGCTATTAAAAAATGGTTAGAAAATGGAAAAGGAACAAGAAATGATCTGTTTATTACTACTAAGGTGAGTGTGATAATAATAAGGGTAGGTATTAAATAAATAATGACTTATTTCAAAATATTTGTAAACAATATTAAAAAGAAAAAGAAATAAAAGTAAAAAAATGATTCAAACACATTGGTAATGGTAAATAAGGCAGTGAATATTAGACAGATAATACGAGACGAGGTATGGTAAGATATGAGGGATATTGTCAACACTAGTACATTCTTTACTGCCCTTGATACTTTTCTTGTGTTTTGTAACATCACAATCACGCTAACTGAGAGTGGACCATATTTATTGACTTTCAGTTTTATAAAACATATTTACTTAGATAATCTATCTGGAAATAAGGCGTAAATTTGGTAGCATATGAAATAACTTCTCACCATGAATTATCATAATCTTCAATAATTTTTATTTTATGTTATTTATGTATTTAATAAATAAAATACCTTACAGACTAACATACAAATAAATAATATAAATTAACACGAAATGAAATATAAATTGTCTGTGTGATCACTGCACTGATGATGATAATCTGCAATTGTTAGCGCCAATAGACCACACACTGCGGCCAGTAAGCCTCCTTCATGAAGGTGGCAGCATGTTGGTGGGAACTTGAGCCACAAACGCCTTAAAACTAGCGTTATGACTCGATTTCAGCTGCGTGTCACCCTCAGAGTTAGGTTACTTCTGGTCCGTATGTAGTTGACTGTGTCCTGTGTCCTGTGTGTGTCCTGCTCCCTGGTCGCGTAGTGTAAGCGGGACAGGTTTCGGTTGGTCCTCTTTATGTACCTCTTCTTCTGTTCTGTTTACTGTTTAACAATATTAAATTAATCAGTAGTATAAAGAAGTTTTCATACTTGGTATTAGGTATTAGTTTGTCTGAAATTTCAGCTACCTCATGTCGGAAATCGAGCTTCTGATGTCAAGAAGTTTTTGGAACTACAACTAAATATACTGCAACTAGATTATGTGGACTTGTATTTAATACATGTTTCATTTGGCTTTCAATGCAACCCTGAGACCTTAACCCCATTAGTGAACCCTTCAGGAGAATATGTTTTGGATATGGAAACAGACCACATAGCAACTTGGAAGGTGAGTTCATACCACATCACGTGGTATATGAGCCCACTAAAACGAATAGATTTCGTGACTTTAACTTGGTATATGATGAGGCCACGAAAACACCAATTGCATTATATATAATTAAGGAGATGCTCCAGCTTTCACATAATAAAAAGAATTATGAAAATTGGTTCATGTTACAGAAAGGTCTCAAGTAATGTATAAAAAAAATACAGTTGAATTGAAAGCCTTTTGTTTTTTGAAAGTTGGGTGCAGTGAAATAATCAATAAAAACTTATTTATAATGCCATCATGTTTATTTATATAATTTATTGTTTTATTACAATATATATATTGTATATAAACAATTTGGAGCTAAACTTTTTTGTTACAAACAAGACATTTAGGAGAGTTATTATAAAATTTTTACGGCCGTCTTGGATAGGCATGATGTAAACTTATCACAAATATACCATTCATACTTGTAAGTTTGGTTATTATTCAGATCATATCCAGTATGTAATATCGCTAGATGGTATTATAAACATGTTATGTTTTGGGATATATATAAATGATTATTTTTGAATTTATTTATTTTAAATATAATATTTATTATAATAGAAAATGGAGGAATGTCAAAAAGAAGGACTTGTACGCAACTTAGGATTATCAAACTTCAATGAGAGCCAAATATCCAAAATTATCAAAGAGGCTACAATAAAGCCACAAGTGCTGCAAGTGGAATTACACGCGTATTTCCAACAGCGAAAACTAGTCCAGTTCTGTGAAGAAAATGATATAATAGTTACAGCTTATGCACCCCTAGGTAGCCCTGGAGCCAAGGATCATTTTGTCACCAAATATAATTATAGGTGTGTGCTTTTTTGTATATTTAAATTTATATTAAGAAAAATCAATGGGAAACTTGTTTATGAACTATAAGATTATGACAAAGTATGCTAATGCTTGCTCGTAATTTCTAGTTTATGGCTATCATAATTACACTATAAATATTTAACTAAAATCATACAGTACTACGTTGACAAACTATTCGTCATAATTAAGTAGAGTACAGATCAGTATTCAAGTTCAATTTATTTATTTCACTAAATACCATATTGATACTGATTTAATTTTACTTCACGAGGCGCTGAAATCTTCACAAGAATATTTTAATATCGTTGCTATTCAAAGAGATTACATTCGCCTGATTATGTATTCCCAGCCTGTTTCACCAACATGTCGTGAAAGCCCGGGACTCTAAATAAATTCTAGTGATATATTTTTTCAGCCCTGATACATTTCCTGATTTACTTGGACATTCTGAAGTGAAAGCTATTGCTGATCATCATGGTAAAACAACTGCACAAATTTTGCTTAATTTTCTCCTTAAACAGAAGATTGTTGTTATTCCCAAGAGTACTAGTGAACATAGGTTAAAGGTAATTATGTAGTCCACTTTATATATTCCACTCTACATATATATCTACTGGGTTCATTTTTGTTTTCAAATAATCCAGGAACCTATTGAAATAAACAAAATTTAATTCAAATCGGTCCTGCCGTACAGTAGTTGACAAACTCATTTAATATAATTACCTTGTTTTGTGTCTGTATTTGTCACTGTCTGCCGAGAACACATTCCACAAATATATATATGAATCATTATATATTTATATTTCGACTAGGTAATACTGACTATTTAAAATGACAAATATGTTTATAATATGATCAACTATTATCTGTACGTGATATTCAAAATATATACAACTTGCTTTTAACTCTCATGTTTCTATACTCATTGAAAAACAAACAATCGTCTTGTTTTTAGGAGAATATGGATATATATGATTTTGAATTGACACCTGAAGAAAATAACAGTATTAAGAAGTTGGATAGAGGTGAAAAGGGACGTATTTTTAACTTTTTGTTTTGGAAAGGTGTCGAAAACCATCCAGAGTATCCATTTACATTCATAATCCAGTAATGATGAAAAACATTAGTTACTATCTACTAAACTTTATTGATAATTCTAGTCAATAATAATAATAATAATAATAATAATTCTTTTATTGGAACTAAAAATATATAATATTTTACAAAGTAGGGTAGTGTTATCGATAACAGCCACATTAGTAAGTAATACTGTGTCGTGGCCGTCAACGCCCACCTCCTTAAGACAGAGGCGTTAGCGTTCCAGTAGCAAATACAATAAATTTATATAATAAAAAATAATAAAAAGCAAAGCAAAGGCATGCATGATTACGTTTACAACATAACTTTTAGGAAGATAAATAAGTTAAATTAAATACAAAATTCTTAGCCAATATTCACTAATTAGGTTACCTGTATGTAAAAATATTACAATGAAAAAACTTAAGACGAACGAACGAATGCTATAATGTAATTTAATGTTTATGATTTGTAGTGAGCATAATTCGATTTGATGTGTTATTATATAGATCTGTAAGTATATGTATCTGTGTAAATGTATATGTTGGATGGTATGGATGTGAGTTTTTTTATATATATTCAAATACATTTCAAACCTTTACGAGATTTTCAGTGTCGTCGTAATCTAATTTCTGAAGCCATTGAAACAACAATATTTTAGATTCGCGGAGTGTATGTGGATAAATGGAAACTATCTTATTAATTTTGTTATATAACACTGAACCAAGATATTGATATTGCCGTCGAACTACTGCAAGATTAGATGATTGTGTTGGACAAACTATACTAGGTCTACGTTTACTATGATGAAAGTTAGGGTTGAAAGCTATATCTGAATGTCTACGGAGTACGCTCCTGAATATGTATGTCTGTCTTACGGTCAGTACATAACAAAGGGAATACAATTCTTTAGTGGGATAATAAATAGGCTTCTTAATCATTACCTTTAGTACAGCTCTTTGGGATCTTTCCAATCGCAATAATAAGCATTTCCCTGATCCTCCCCAGGCCGAGATACAATAACTTATCAAAGAGTGCAAGTGCAAAATATACATTTTTTAGTGTCATTAAATCTGCGCTATTTCGTAGATTTCTGAAGATATATATTAATTTCCTGACTCTAGATATTAGAGACTCAATTTGAAAGTTCCATGATAAGGTACTATCAATTTGTATGCCCAGGTATTTTATGTTATTAGTGCGAATAATTTGGAGACAATTACAATTTATGTCAGATAAGTTACATGTATGTGCAGTCAGTGAAAATGAAGGATCGGGTTGAGATGATAATCTTGGAGCGAATGTCATATATCTAGTTTTGTCCATATTTAGTGGAAGTAAATTATTAAACAACCATTGCATCACAAATCAGAATGCGGATTCCGCACAATTCTGTGCTTCAGTCCAGTCTTTACCGTAAACGATTAACGCCGTATCATCTGCATAAGTGACCATTCTTGAATTCATTAGATGTAACTTACAGAGGTCATTCACATATATCAGGAATAAAGTATATAATAACTACCTCTATTGTAATTATCTATATTATTATGGTGTCAAGACTAGCGTAACTGCTTAGCTTTATAACGAATCAGTTTAACTGATTTAAAAAAATGTTACATGTATGCTTTTAAGTTACATATTGAATAATTAAATAAATTTGTTTTGTCAAAATTGGATTTTATTTATAAAAAAAAAAATAAGTTTAACATATAAAATGAAATTCACGACAATCTGTAAAGCATTTTCCTTTGGAGACGATGTTGCAGTTCACCGCGTCTTATCATCGTGTGGATAACTTTGAGAATAGCTCGTTCAGGGTACTTTTGTCTTAGGAAGTCCTGAATAATAGTCTGTTCTGATACTTGAGAGCCGACTGCGAATCTGCGTTTTAATTGTTTTTCAATACGTGATAACATTTCATGATCTTCCTCAGTTGTAAAGCCTTCTGCCCCTGAAAAATAATATGACTGTAATCACAATGCACATACAAGTATGAAAAGGAAGAATGAGTGAACATTTTTAAGTCAGCTTGATTAATTATTTGATCTTTATACATTGGCAATGAATTCAGAGCAAGTAGTAGCTATATTGTATACGTCATATTGTTATATGTGATCTGGTTGTTAGTAAATTATAAATATACCTGCTAAACTGCCAGTCATAGCCGCGTCTAGTGTCGACACTTGGAATAAGCGAAGAGCTTCATTAACGTGCGCCTCAGTGGCAAAAGGTTGTAAGCGCATTTTCGCTAAGGATTCCGATATCCGGACAATGGCTTCCAATTGTCTGTAAAGTGAAAGTTTTATAATCATGTAAGATTGATTTTTTTCCTATTTACGATTGAGGATAATGTCATGAAGCAGACGAATGCGCTGGCGGGGCACCAGTGGAGACTAATCGGATGAGTATGAAGTGATGTCATCTAGACCTTATGACAAATGACCTACACTAATAAGACCTGATGGTTTCCAGGGGGACCGTGTGAATATAAACTGAGATGGTAATTGCCATCATGTAAACAAAATCATCTCAAAACATCTTTATTCATGTAGAACTATTACAGACCCTTTACTACTTTTAAAAATCTAGCCACCGCAACGATCCCGCAACCGCTCCAAATTGGGAAGAGTGGATTGTGTATCATCATTATTACATAGTATAAAATAAAGTTGCTGTTGCTGACTCTCCCTATGTATGCTTAAATCTTTAAAATTACGCCACGGCTTATAAAGCGGGTTTTTTTAATAGATAGAGTGATACAATAGGAATGTGTAATACGTGTACACCCGTGCAAAGCCGGGGTGGTTAGCTAGTTGTTAATAATGGGACTGCTAACCTCAATTACTACCAACTATAAATGAGATTAATCTCCATGTGATTCCAAAACATTCTTACAAATTTTGGGCTTAGCTTAAGTTGTTCTTCGTCTGGCAACACCAACGACAGTTGTCATTAGTGATTTAATAGTGCAATAAGTGTCGATTATTGTTTGAGTACAAATTAGTGGTGTATTATTTGCAAAAATCGATAATCCATATATATACATACATATACATAGATAAATCGCTATGCTAAAATGCGGTCTTCATTAGGGAAGACCGCCTTTTAGCATGTGCGCAATAAATATTTTACTACAATCTTTAAAAAATACCATTTGAAGCTGAATGACACAGTGTAATGTATACCTGACAGTTATAGGTATGGAGAGGCGTTTGTCCGCTTGCCGCTCGTGGTGTGAGGCCCCTGTGCGCATAAGCACGTAGCGGGCGCGCAGTCGCTCGGCGGCAGTTTCTGCGAGGCGTGGTCCGCAGCGTGCGCGACAATACGCAGCGTATCGTCGCAACAGTGCCAGCGGTAACTCTCCTGCCGCAGCGTCCCCTTCACGCTCTGCACTGTCGCCCCCCATATGAACAGAGATTATGTGCTTTGCCAGCGTCTATGGAAATAATATTTTTGTATTATTCATAAGCACCAAAGCACCCCTGTCTGTAGAAATAGCACTTGGATCTCACTATCTATTCTCAGTGACCCTGGTGTTAACAGAAATAGGTATTTTCAAAGATTACTTGTATGAAAGTGACAGTTATCATATAATATACAGTTATTACAAAAATGTTAGACTTACAATATCACGATTCTGATCATGTTCATCTTTGACAATAAAGATCATATCGAATCTGGATAGGATGGTAGGCATAAAATCGATATTGTCATCGGCTTTTGTGTCGTCCCACCGTCCGAAGACAGAGTTCGCAGCCGCCAATACTGAGCATCGAGAATTCAGTGTTGTTGTTATACCAGCCTGAAAATAAATAATAAAATAGTCTAGTAAACATCATTGAATTAACAAATACCAAGTATTATAAAATTGATTTATGACAAAATGTTTTACATAAGACAAGCAATTTTAGATCGGTGTAAAGACTAAAACTGTCTGGTGCACTCAGTCTAAATAACTTAGAATCACACTATGCTAGGAATTTCTCCTGTATCCGTTAATTGATATCTGATATAACAAATTCTCCCTTAATTAATATGTCTCTCCCCCTTATCAACTAGAGACAATGAGACGCATAAAAAACTAACAGCATATTAATTTAAAAAAAAACTGGCAGGAATATTATTAGATGGCAAAGAATATATTCTTGACATGGAAATACTCAATATTCTAAAAATATGTATGGATTATGTGGCATATTAAAAAATTACTTTAATGAAATTGTATATATATGTAGTTAATTAATATAACACAATAAATCGAGAATATTTATTTCTCTTTATTATTTATATATATGTAATGTGAGCTAAATATAATAATGTATAGACCTTTGCAATAGAAATAGTTTGTTGCTCCATAGCTTCGTGAATAGCAACACGATCATCTTCTCGCATCTTGTCGAACTCGTCAATGCAGACCACGCCGCCATCGGCCAGTACCATCGCACCGCCTTCCATCACAAAGTTGCGCTATGAAATGAAAGAAAGTAAATAAATTAATATTTAAAAAAAATGCATTATTAATATATTGAGTATGTCACAAAGTTATAAGTATTACCAAGAAACAAAATGAAAATGTAATACATACATAATAATTAACATGTGAACAGTTTCATATAACAAATGAGAACATAATATTAAAGGATATGACTAGTATGACTATATTAATTTTATAAAATGTAACTATTTCAAGGAATGATTGACTACATCAATAATCAATTCTAAGATTTTACACAATATATATTATATATTTCTGTTCTTACACTTCCAGGATCTCGAATAACCGAAGCAGTGAGACCAGCGGCACTGGAGCCCTTCCCTGAAGTGTACACGCCAATGGGGGCAACTTTCTCTACAAACTTCAGAAGTTGTGATTTAGCTGTGCCAGGGTCTCCAAGTAGCAATATATTGATGTCCCCACGTCGGGTCAGGCCATCGGGGAGCCTTTTACGGGAACCTATGTCCATCAAATGATACATTATATTAACAGATCTTATGATTTATTATTTTATTTAAATTCTTTTGTAATAAACAATAAAAGCAACATAGTAATTAATATCTGATCTCATAATTGCATCATATACTAACCTCCAAATAGTAATGTAGCAATGGCTTTTTTCATATCAACTGCACCAAATACACTGGGCGCAATTGACTTCGCAATGCGTTCATAGATATCGGGCGAAGCTGCTAGTCTTCTAAACTGTTCTTCTTCCTCTGCTGTGAACGGACGTAAGCCACCCGTAACACCTTCTTCAGCCGTCAGGCCTACAGCTCTGAGGTACGATGAACGGACACCAACTGACCCTTTATCACGACCTTCTCTCTGTCAGTAAATTATAAAGCTAATGAAACTATTTCTTTTTATTGTTAGAGAGAGATGCAATCAGTCTATCGGATGGAGGGTAGAAACCATTGCTCATAATAATAATATAAACTATAGCTAAAGACAAAATTAAATTGTATATTGATTCTAATGAACTAGATTCAGTGATAAATATAAACTATTTTTTTTATAATTGTAGTTACTTTTATAAAATAAATTTGCATGCACAAAATTTTATAAACAATAATTGTTCTTTGTAAATCTGAAATTCATTATTATAATTAATTAATAAATTTGGTGGTCTTTAGAATTTTAATAAAATCTTACTAATATTATCAATGTGCAAAATTTGATGAATGAGTATAGATGAAAGGATGTTTTTTACTTTGGAACACAAAAAGTACTGAATGGATTTTAATGAAACTTTACAGTAATATAGCTTATACGTAATCCAAAGAATACACAGGTTATAATTTAAAAAGATATTATGTAAATTAGGCACAATAAATAAATGTCAAGGAAGTGTGATGCAGGCGAAGTTGCGCAGGTCAGATAGTAATATTATAAAATATCAGTGCTTACTCCAATTTTTGCAATTTTTTTAATAGAATATATTCCCAGCACAGTAACTCTGGCGCCAGGTGCAACGCGTTCACATAGTACACGCTCGCAGTATACTGTCAGATGACGGGGTAGTTCACCCTGTGGAATGCTTTCTGGAGATTCTTGCAACTTCAAAACCTAAAAATATATAATTTTTTTTAAAAAATTTCATTTTTTAACTGCCTTAAAAACATAGCAATTTTGTAATAATATTAGTGGACAGGCATATCACATTTACAAAATTAGTTTAAATAAATATGAATCATTACTTAAATAAGAATTCATTTGAAACAAACCTGATAGTCAATACATTTGCATTTATCGGGAATAATAAAATATGGATCCAAAGGACATTTGGGCCGGCCAGCTTGTTCTCTGTAAATAAATTGTATTTTTATATTCTTATTAAATATACTTAAACAATATAGTATAAATCTTGTTGACTCTATTTTCTCTATTACAATTGATACTTGTAGAAAAAATTTAAATACTTTCCTAATAATTATTTATGAAATATGATATGATAACTTAGGGAATAAAAAATTAAAATGTAAGTAAATTTAAAGAAATTAAATGTATTATTTATAAATGAATAAATTATTTCAGTGTTTAACTTCTCTTAAGGCTATAAATAAATAATGAATATGCTATAAATGTTGAATATAATACTATTTATCGAATTGTTATTATTATTATAAGAAGTCCAGTATATACATGTTACTCATTATATATTCCACATGGTAAACTTACGTGTTACACTTCCTCGGCATAACATATCCTTCCAAACCTGGCTTGACTGGTAAATTGGGTATAATGTTTCGGCACGAACGACATTGTATGGATATTTTGGTGGCTTTTGCTTTAATGCCAGACGCAGATATCACTATCCCTGGTATTTTTACTAATCTGGAGACAGTTTCTGACTGAAAATTATACACATTTAGTACATGCACAACTTGAAAGTTAAGTTCACATAAAGAAAATTATGTAAATATAGAAAATTCATTTAAAAATCAAATGATATTAAATATTTATATATAAAATTTAATATCATTTGATATGTTAAACAGTTATTTTGAAGCAATTCAATTGCTTCAAAAAAACTATAAGTTGTAAAATAAACAAAATATTACTTACTTTAAGTTCTCGTAAATTTGAAGCATGTGCATCGGAAGTCAGTAGTACTTGGATATCTTCAACTTTTTCTTCACCTTCCGGCCTTGGTGCTGTTAACTCATCAGCTAACTGTGAAGTTATTATTAAATATCTAAATAAATGTATTTTCCTAAATAATTCCAATGCACTCCAAACCTATTATTGGTTTCGATTAGCTGAGGGCCAACTACTGAGATAAACCAACTATTTTGAAAGGATGAATATAAAAACTTGTACAATTTTCTAATAATTGATAGAAATCGAAATATTTTTTATTGAATTGATTTGAGTCTATTGTTCATCAATATTAAATAAACAATACTGTTTCTATGAATTTCATTTTGTGAGAATCAAACATGCAAATAATATTTATATTTTATATCAATTCCTAAGTGAATCATATTATGCAGATACATTATATGAGTAGTTTACACTAAAGTAGACTTTGAAGATTAATTTAAATCTTTTTAGTGCATATAATAATAACAAAGTTAATTAAATAGGTAAACTTTCTTACTGCATACAGGTTTTAGAGCTGCAAGGCAACTGAGCAATGTATGAAATAATACGAAATACAGAAAATATTGTTACCTCCTTTGCTGCCTCTTCTAATATAGGCAGATGTTCAGTAGGCTTTTTATACAGTTTCTCAGCTAGAACTTCATCAAAGCTTGATAAATCTTCAATATTTATTTCTACCCAATATTGGCTTAAATTGTAATTACGTTTAAGAGCATCTCTGTAAATATTAAAATTTAGACATAAAATATTGGTATTAATTTAATTATTAAATACACAACTTGATTTTAATGTTGTTGAAATACAATAATTATTATTGTTTCACATTATTAAAGCAAGAACAAAATGTGTTAGGTCTAGTATTGTTGAACTCATAAAACTAATAAAACTCAAAACATATTATTATCTGTTATTAACATAGAAAATAGTGACTGATAAGAGTATAAAAAGAGGGTAAAGAGTAAATTTTAGGAGTAAACATAGGTGTTTATTTTCAATATTCGATGTAATAATAGATGTAATCACAAATATACATAAAACATTATTAACCTATATATTATAGATATATATAGATTGCCTACCTATATTTGAAATTAAAGTTTCCAGTGTGAAATTGTCGTATAAATTCTTTAAATTTCTTTTTCACAGCTTGTAGGTTAATTTGATCTTGAGATTCATTCTCTTCAACACCAAAGTTATCAGAAAAGAAAACTCCTGGATCATCAAAGCCTTCCATAATTTAACGACGATTATAGACACAGTTCAAGAATAGTAACTCAATTGTAATTATTAAGTTAAGTTTACTTTACTTTAGGAAACGACAAAAGTATCAGTTTAATGCCTAAGACCACAATTTTTGGCGCGTAAATAGACCGTTGACAATGACAGACAATTGACATATAGATCGCCAACTTGACATGACATTGAGATTTATCTCTGACAATTATACACATACACTTTTATAAGGTTATCTGTAGATTGAGTATTGGAGATTGCTTATTTAAATAACATTAACTGTTTTAGTATGATTTCTTCTTCGACTTGTTCCACTGCAGCACAGGAGATTCTTAATAATTGGAACACATATTGTCCTTGGCGTCAATAGCATAAAATCTACGCATTATAATTGCTCTGAATATTTTGATAAAATTAATTTGAACTATGATGAACAACACTGCTAATATTGGATTATGTTTAGTGATCGTGTAATATCTTTAGAATAATGTAATAGCTTAAGATTGTCTCTATAGTTTATTTCCGGTAATCACAGAAAAAAAAACATTCAAAATTTATGCAACGGAATTTAAAAATCGATTTCATAATACTGTTGTCATAGGGACTGATAAATTGCCTATTGGCAATAGTAGTTGATATTGCATAAAGTAGAAAGAACGTAATGCTTACTATTATCATATTATATTTGAACATGATACTTTCTCATTTATTTTTTTGAATTCTACACAAGATAAAGTTCGTATATAGAATCCAAAATGGGAGATGTAAGCATAGACATTATTATTGCTTGTATTCGTAGGGACAAATACTACTAATAATGTAGGTGTTGTTAATTAATCAGTGCGAATTTGTTTATCTATTGATATACCTGCCCTGTTAACTTGACGATATTTCAATTAAAATTATTGTTTCAACTCCAATTGCACGGCAACTTAATGTAAATAAACACATATGGGGACTATGATTATGTATATATAACGAAAAATTTAATTTTTGTGTTAGAACATAATAATTTAAATTCATACCTTAGATACGTGACGAATATTCTATAGATACTACAGTAAATATTAATATACATCCATATTCATGATTATTTTTCTTGTCTGACCAATCACTGTGAAAGCTACTAAGTACCTATAGGAAATTAAATCGGTGATATAGGTTTATGTTATAAGCGTTTATTTAATATATAAAATAAGAATTTTCAAAAATGCTCATAGGAACGGCATTTACCTAAATCATTCCATGGAATTACTTCCATGTAATCCTACAACAACCTACAACAATATTGTTGTAGGTCAAGAATCTCTCTAATTTCAAAATTATATTTCACATAAACTGCCTGAGGTACTTAATTAGACGACCTCAGTGGTCTAGCGGTATAGCACATCGTTTTACGTCCGATGGTCGCGGGTTCGATTACATGCACGGCACAAACATAGTATTCATGAGTATGATTGTTTGTATCGGTCTGGGTGTTTTCTATGTATAATATGTATGTATTTACGAAAAAAAATAATATCTGTGTATTTATATCAGTTGTCTGGTACCCATAACACAAGCTTTAGCTAGCGTAACTGGGGTCTAGATGGTGCTGTGTGAATTGTCCTGAGATTATTATTATTATTAATTATATTTTGAGATCCCTTTCTTTTATAATAATGTTTATTAGATCGTTTTTTTTATATTAAGGTGGTGGCAAACAAGCATATGGCCTGTCTGATGGTAAACGGTTACCATAGCATGGCCTATGGACGCCTGAAATACCAGGATGTTAAGTGCGCGTTGCCGATTCTTAATATACCTTTTTTGAAAAAACGTGTCGTCTCAAATGTCCGACATATTTTCTTTGTTAATTTTGTAGAAACTAATGGCACCTGTGTCTCTGCCTACACCGTGAGAGATCTGACGAGATTAAAACTTTACAAATAACTTTTTTTGCAGAAAGAAGAAGTTGATACACGATTGGAATTTATGAGTGAATATTTACTTAAGACATTTAAGCAGAAAGTAGATAAATGGAATAAGTTTATTACAAGCGATGAAAGAGTAAGTATATAGTTATGGTTTTAAAAAAGTTAACAATTTAATGATACCATTTTCATTATGTTTATTAATACAAAATGTATAATTAATAGTTACATCAGTTACAGCTCGTGTGATATGAGTAAATCGTCATAGATTATATTGAACCAATACAGACAAATAATCTAATAGGGAAAAAATAGTCACCGTTTAAAAAAAATACACCTTGAAATAATCCCCAAAAAATACAAGTATATACCTTATGAGATGCATTGAATCAACTTTTATCATTTATAATACCAGCAATCATTCACCTTTAACCTTAAAAAATACATGAAAAGTTCCGATGTAGACTGTATAACTGTTATCTGCATGGGATACCTCAGTCTCACTAATACATTTTTACAAAGAAACGACATTATAAAAAGACATTATATTACATACACTTTATGATATCTTTTTTCAGCATATTCTATTCAGATTTTTCGATATACCTAAGTATGATTTAATCGTGTTTCGAATGAACACCGCAGGCTTGCTTACTTGTGCGACAAATTTTCCCCCAATAAGTAGAGGAAAGATGGTATACTTTTTAAGGAATGTTGAAGACAAAATTACCCAAGCCAACTTTCGGAAGGTAACATTTCTTATAGATGTTTTTTATACAACTGAAATAGCAAACAAACTTATGGCCTACCGAATGAAAACACAACAGTGGCCTATAGTCAACACCACCATGAACATTCTCTCAAGTGTTGCCATTCATATTATTTTAAATCTATTTACATTATTATTATTATTGATTTTACCTCAAGTTTTAATCTCAATTGCAATTTGAACTCATTGACAATTGCCTATCTTTTTATCACATTAAGGTAAGACTAGTCTCAAAAAGAAGAGTTTATATATGTTTTTTAACACTTGTTTTTATAAATATTTAAGGCTGTCACTATAGGAGAGATTTCTGGCAACGTTCTAATGGACATCAGTGTTATGGCGGATGAAGTAATCGGTCCTTTACTATGTAATCCGGAAAATCAGAAAGGTTGGCCCAAAATTGTGAAGAACGACATGCAACGACACATCAATGGCTTAAGAAACTTAATGCATCAGGTGAGTAGCTTATTAAAAATAGAGATATTGATTTTTAAATAAGTGATTGTTTAAAACCGCAAACTCGAAAAGAACAAAAAAGGCGCCTTGAAATTTGCAGCGCAATAAAGAGAGAGGGAGAGAGTTATATATGTTATTCAATTTATATTTCTAGCTTAAAGGAGAAATGTCGAGTCAAGTCATGCTTCCGATGCCAGCTGGTGTGGAAAACATTTATCATGCTGAAACGAGACTTAAGGAAAGGTGGAATAAGACTTGCTTTTAATTTTCTTTTATTTCATAAACAGATAAGATTTAATTAATTTTATATCATAGTGGTCGCAATTATACGGCCCCGGTATAAACGGTTACCGTAGCTTATGGATGCCTAAAACAAAAGGCGTATCACGTTCGCTTTGAGTGTCAATCGTATTGTAATGTGTTGAGATTAAATAACTACATATACGAGAAATTTAATTGGTTGCGTAACATGAATTTTAATATAATTTAATATTTGTAAATCTAAAGGTATTTTGTAACATTGTAGTGACGGCGAAGATGTAGATTTATATTTAAAAACAAACATAGAGGGAGCAATCATAAAGTGGGCACAACAAGTACATGACTTGCTGCAAGAGGATTCTTACATAGGTACGATATTTATTTTAACGCGGTATTTTATATTATTCTTAAAACATAAAATATTTTTCATATTAAACATTTTGTGTCACCTTGTATATTTTTGATCTGTACCAACCACCATCATGCCTACTAAAGTTAATTGTCACAATGCATGAATAGTAAAATTTTGGGAAATCTACTTTCAGTAAAAACTATTTCACTAAATAATAATAATTTATTTATTTGCCTGCTACATGGTAATTTTGATCTTACAATATAATATAAGTACACGACATGCAGCACCCCGTAGAGGTATGCAAATATTGAAAATGATATCATAATTACAATATGTAATATTTAAATTTCATTAAAACATTATAATAGGTACCACAATAAAATAATAAATGTCACAGTATTCCACTAATGTCAATCAATATTATTAAAACTATAATTACATGAAGTCAGAGTTCGTATGTCAAATAATCCCTTATACTGTGGAAGTTTTTTCCAATTAGCCACTCCTGTAACCTTGCCCTAAAATGCCTTATATTACATTGTTTGATAGTATATAGATATATACTTTATTATAAATTTTAATAAACATAGCCGTGCTATTATTTTGGTACAGTGATGTTCTCGGGATAATGTCTAAAACTAACCTCTCTGCATTACGAGTGTTACGTGGATATATGTCCTTGGCTTTCGTAAAAAGTTCTTGATGCCGTTTAACATGATTACAGACTTCCAATATATACATTGAAGGTACCGTTAATACTCCAAGTTCGATAAATAATGTCCTACAAGACGTACGCGGGGTGGTGCCGCATATTGCCCTCAGACATTTTTTTTGTGCAATGAAAGCTCTGTTTAAATGCCCACTGTTACCCCAGACAATGATGCTGTACCTTAAAACGGATGCTACATAAGCGTGGTAAACTGTTAGAGCTGTATTTTGATTTGTTATATTCTTTATTTTTTTCAAAACAAACGAATTTGTTAACTTTGTTACATACTTTATCAATATGAAGTTTCCAATTAAGGTTTTTGTCTATAATAACTCCAAGAAAGTTTACATCCATAACTTCCTCGATATTTACGTTGTCGTGTGCAATATTTAAATTTTGTACAGTATTTTTCTTACAAAATTCTATATAATTTGTATTTAATAAATTAATTTTTAGATTATTAATGTCAAGCCAATTTATTATACATTTATCCACATTATTAATATGCGTTTCATATTCATTATTGTCAATATTTTTATCACATGTCACAATCATAGAAATATCATCCGCAAATAAAACACATTTATGTCGTGTAATTAAAGGTATATCGTTAATATAAATAAAAAATAGTATTGGCCCTAACACTGTTCCCTGCGAAACACCTGACTTATTGTATCTGTAGTCGGATTGCTATGATTCTAGGGTGTTATTTTTATTAATTTTTTCAATAACTACACATTGTTTGCGATCTTGCAAGTATGAGGCGAACCATTGTAAAGCTGGGCCTCTAATATCTATGGCTTCTAATTTTTTCAACAAAATATGATGCGATACAAAATCGAATGCTTTAGTTAAGTCAAAGAATAAAGCGGAAGCACGTTTTTTTCTATGATATTTTGTAACACCTCATTTATAATAGATAAGATAGCTAGACTAGTAGATTTATTCCTTTGAAATCCATATTGATCATTATTGATAATATTATACTTAGAACAGTAATCAATGAATAATACATTTTTCAAATAACTTTGATAGTACTGAAATCAGGGATATAGGTCTATAGTTAGCTATATCACTTTTAGCGCCCTTTTTATAAAGTGGCTTTACTATTGATAGTTTTAAAAGATATGGATAGTATCCACATTCAAAAGATAAGTTGATTAGAAATGTTAAAACTGGTGCCAATTCCATTATGCATGATTTTATAATTTTTGTTGATATTTCGTCAAACCCCTCTGAATTTGTGTTTTTCAATGCCATTGTTTCATTAATAACTTTATTAACAGTTAACGGTTTCAGAAATAATGAGTAACCCGTGTCATTTACGGTTCGTATCTTGCAATTATATGAAGTGTTATCTGAGGGAATGGAAGTTATGTCAATAAAGTAATTATTAAATGCATTCGCTATTTGTTTAGGGTCAATTATATTTTCGTCATTATATTTAATACTATTTTTTTTTTATTTATTTATTTAATTCAGGCTACATGGCCCATGTTATAAATACCTTATAGACTTATAACATACATAAGTAATAAATAATAATAAAATATGTAAATAAAATTGTCTCTATGGTCACGGCACTGACGACGGCAATCTGCCACGGTAGCGTGATGAACATTATGAACGTGGGCAGCATGTTGGTGGGGACCCGGGCCACGAACGCGTTGTGGCTCGATTCCAACTTTTATGTCATTATTTGTGTCATTGATTTATGTCATTTTTTTGGTATTAGATGTTTCGTCCTTTATTATCTGCCAAGAAGCTTTACACATATTTTTACTATTGGCAATTAATCTAATATTGTAAATTTTTTGTGCTCTAAATATATTTTTATTGTCTGTATATATTTTTACCGTGTGATGTTTTATTTTTGTAATATTTGAAACGGAGTTCTCTTTTTTTCCTACAACTTAATTTTAGACCCTCTGTCATCCATTTTGGTTTAGATATTTTCCTATATATTTTAATTTTATTTATTGGGAAGCAAAGTTTGTATATTAGTGTAAATATTTCGTAAATTTTATTGTATGCTACATTAATATTCCTAGATTCTAATACATCTGAAAACATTAATTTTTTTATATAGTTCCTAAATTTGGTAATATTTTCAATACTGTAATATCTTTTAAATAAAATACTCTTTTTGCTGTTGACATGTAATATTAATAGGGAAATTAAGTAACTGAGCAGTATCATGATCAGATAAATGAAGAGATAACACAAATACATTGGCATTCTTAATGTTACTCAATATGTCAATACATGAAGAACCTCTAGTAGCTACATTTATATGTATTTTTAGATTATGACTATTAGCTACGTCATATAGGTAATCATTAGTTTTCCCCGAGTTTAGTGTATTAATATTAAATCACCGGTTAGAATAATCTTCTTTTTACCACATTTATCCTGTAATTCTAGCAATAAAAAGTCAAGTTTTTTAAGAAAAAAATTAGCATCTGATGTTGGTGGAACTTAGTAGTAAAATAATAAGGAATAGTACCTTTTTTAAACTATTTAGTATTTGTATTGTCGATTCTGCGACCTACGCTACTCTTCCTAACATTTTTAAAATTTAAGAATTTATTATTGTAGTCAATACTGTCAATAAGAAAATTTACCTTATCACATGTTTCTTCTAGAATTTTCGGCAATATTGAGTATTTTGCAAATATACACAATTTTTAAATCTTTTGCATATCATTCTGAGACTACTGTTCAGCATATTGACATTTAGAAACCTATTATTTAACACATTGAGTACAATTACAGTATTATCTTCAAGTGCCTTAAGAGCCATATATAATTCTGAAGTAACCTTAATAGGGTCGCTATAATTTTCTCCAATACATATAATTACTTTATCTATTATATACTTTAGGATTAATTTTGTCCATGGCGGTACAAGAAGTTAACACTGTGTTACATTCTGCATTCGGTTTAATGAATCCTGTAACAATATATTTATCGTATTTACTATATTTCCTTTTTTCCCATAACATTGACGCTGCTGTGTTCCAAATACTAATAATTTATTTTCAGTATAACTAATATATTTTTTATCGGACGGTGACACATCTAAATTTTGTTTATCTTCAGTAGTATTTGAGAAAATATGTAGTGAAGACATATCGATATGAGTGCTTGGTATTTCTGAAATATTTGATTTTTTTTGTTCCATTATTTTTGTGCAGTTTTCATACATGTTTGAAGATTTATTAAGTCTTGAAATATACTTATTTGTCGAAGAACATATGCGTAGAAGTTGTTCTCTTTTTTTCTCAAGGTCTTGCACTTTTCTTCCTAGACATAGTTTCTCCATTATCAGGTTTTCAATTTCTTTGTGTGCACTATCAGGTTTTCAATTTCTTTGTGGGCACTATCTAATTGTAACTTCAATTCACTTATTTCGTGTTTCAATTCAATGAGAATGAGATGATGATGATGTAGTGTCAAGGAAATAAAATTTTTAGTATAATATTTATGACCTTTGAGTTTTTTACGCAATTGATTGCAAATATGCTACATGGGGGTAGGTGGTGTCCGTCGCCTATATATATATAATAAAGAA
Source organism: Achroia grisella (assembly GCF_030625045.1). NCBI lineage: Eukaryota > Metazoa > Arthropoda > Insecta > Lepidoptera > Pyralidae > Achroia > Achroia grisella. Next base: position 2,799,209 of record NW_026712925.1, read on the forward strand.
CTAATATGTCATGTCTCTATGCTGAAATTTCACTGGCTCACCCTTAATTAAGAAACTCGGTGGCTGAATAGGTGTGACTGTAATACCCAGCCAAACTATTTTCTCGTCTGCCACTGGTAAATGTATGCATGCGACTAGTATTTTACTGTTGTTATTATGTGTTATTTAATATTCTACAGCATTTAAAAGAACAAAGTTTCCACTGCCAAGCGCGGACATAGAATTTTATGCACAGCGATTGCGTAATCTAGAGGGCATTTACTCCCAGCTTCGGGATCCACGCGTGAAGCGTGTGGCGCACTACCTGGAGGACACTCACTCGGTCTACCTTAGTTGCTTCAAGTCTATGCTTACTAATATTGTAGCATGTATGTACCTATTTTTAAGTTATTTATACTAACATGAGTTCATGATTTTGTTACCTAAATTAGCCAGACAGTTATTAACCTATGTACCTACAATTGCATTTTCTTTACGGCGCAGCCCAGACGGATTTACTACTCCATGATAATAGCGCCAATGGTATACGATTGCTTTGTACAAGGGGAAGAATTTGGTTTTTAGAACTATTTTAATGCAGTTGGCCGTATTTGACCTTTATAGCATTAACGGATTAAAAACAGCGAGTGCAGTAAGAACTCCAAATTCGCGGAAGGACTTATGTGACGGCTGAAGACCAACTCTTGTCTAATGGATCACGACTGTTCGAACCTCGGCTCAGGCCGTCGTGGTATTAAGGAAAGCTGATAGGCTAAACTTGCTGTTAGTCGGGCTAGTTAATACGTCTTGAGA